>NC_064560.1:91263460-92513460 GCF_937001465.1 Orcinus orca | reverse complement strand
CCATGGACCGGTACCCATCCATAGCCCAGGGGTTAGAGACCCCTGGATTAGATGATCCCAAAGGTACTGTTTTAATGGAGGATACTGAAGAGTAATAAATCAACAGGTATTTATTGAGTGTTATGTGTTTTAGGTAATAAGCCATATTGGTAAGATAAGATAACCTTTGAAACACCCTTTCTATGTTTGGAAGCTCCTACTTTATGAGTTCATCCCTAAGATAGAAGCAAAAAACTCATCTTCTCAGGGTTGCACACAGCTAGATATATCCTGGGTACCCCAGTTCCACAACAAAATGAGACTGCAGGTCAGAAGAGGGTGAAGTGAAAATGGAGGCACTGCTTGCAATGCATTCTGGCAAAAAAACCACCAGCTTCCAAGGGCAGCAGAGCTAGACATGCTAGGGGTCATGTTCAGTGTCCAGTGTCAGTGGTGAGACTACAAGTACACTTTTGCCCAGTGGTGGCACCAGGAGAGTCTCCACTAGAGCAACAGAACAGCACAGTTTTGACATCAGCCTGGCATAGCTGCCAAGCCTCATTTCCTGCCCACTCAGAGATTCTAGGAGCCATCTGTATCCTTTAATAAATTTCTTTTCTGTTTAAACTACTAATGAGACCAGATGCTGTTATTTGCAATGAAGAGCCCTAACACACATTGACCAATTATAAATGATAGAAGACAATATACAGTTACATGCTGATTTGCTTGGAACCCAAAAGTTGTTTAAGTGCTTGAGGAAAGAAAGATGAACAAGAGCTGGAGAAGTCAGGGAAGACTTCTGGGAAGATCTGGAACTTGACCAGAATCTTGGAATTAGGTAGGATTTGGATGGGAAGGTGCCCTAAAATAACAGAAGCATAAAAAATATTGGGGAAATTGATAAATAAAGTTAAGATAGCTATTTTGAACAGAAGGATCTCATCATAGTTTTTTTTCATAGCTCCTAAAAGGTTTTAAATATTGTTTTTATATAATATTTGATACCTACAGTATAATATATATAATATTTATGTATGTTATAAAGCACAATAGAATATACATACTTGTGAACATACCATCCAACCTCAGGACAAGCCAACATCTTACATCTAATTATTTGTTTATCCCTTCTCTGATTCCCCTTCCTACTGAGATCACCATTGTCCTGAATTTTCTATTT
Source organism: Orcinus orca (assembly GCF_937001465.1). NCBI lineage: Eukaryota > Metazoa > Chordata > Mammalia > Artiodactyla > Delphinidae > Orcinus > Orcinus orca. The sequence goes on along the minus strand of NC_064560.1, from coordinate 92,512,298 downwards.
ATCATTCCTTTTAAAAATAGTTTTTGTATATAGGTATAGGCCTAAACAATATAAGCAATATGCTGTTTACTATTGCTTGTTTTTGAGCTTTATAGAGATGGTATCAAACTGTATGCAATCAGCTTGGGCTTACTTCCTCACTTCATATTTTGTTCTGTGATTCTTCCATGTTGTTTCACACAGCTGTAGTTTAGAAAATTTTCACTGCTCTGTACAATTCTTTACTGAACGTACCACAATTTATTTAACTATTCTCTTGTTTGATAAACATTTGAAATGGTTTGAGGTTTTCTGCAACTCTGAACAGAACAGTGGTGCTATTTAGTATTCTTATACATGTATTTTATATATGCATTCTTAGATATGTATTGTTACATATGTATTTATATGTGTGTGTGTGTGTGTGTGTGTGTGTGTGTGTGTATAGGAACAAAGACCTTGAGAGGACAGGTGGAAGGGATAGCCTTTGATGGCAGCACTTCTCTCCATTCAAATATGAAGGATGAGGTGTTTAGATATAAGTGTGTTATTAGGTTTTTGATAGGAAGTTAAGAATCAGAGACGATGACTGAGTCACTACGTGGCTGAAGTTTTCCCAGGTAAGTGCAATGGAAGGAAAAAGGAACAAAGGACTTGAAGTATTTTCAGGAAGTGATGGACCTTGGAATCTGAACTGGATAGAGTAATGACAGGAGGAGACTGAGTGAAGATTTAAATGAAGCTGAGCTCTAGATGGGGCCTAAAGTTTGTTTCCAGGAGAGCACTTGAGCAAGTAAGCGCATTATGGTCAAAGGGTAGTGTGTTTAAATTTGTGATATTGTCACTTCCACTTTCTGTGAAAGTTGAGGGCCTTCCCAAGAGTTTTATATATACCCAGTGAGACCTAGGTTCTCAGGGTCATCTGGGCCTCTGAGCTCCTGAATCTCATATGTTATTTCTGTTCTGAACTGTTTCAGATTAGGCCCTTTCTCCAGTTACCACAATAAAAGTCACTCATTCAGTAGATGTACCCTACTTTGTGGGGCTCCTAGAGAAAGGGTTATATCATATCTGGCAAAGCCTTCATCGCCATGCCATTTTCCCTGCTTTTCTCTCTCCTTCCCATCTCCTCTGTTATGGAGACCATTTTTCCATCTTCTTAAGCTTGGAGCCAATTGACACCCTCAGGATAGGGGTAGGAGGCAGTGTAGGTGGGTGCTCACCAACCACAAGCACTTATTAAAATACAGTATTCTTCCCAGCAAGAGCACTTCTCTCCCTAAGAGGACTTTAGGGCCATCCATTAAGGTAATAAAATGCTCTTAACCTCCATTCAAATAGAATTTCATGGAAACAAAGGGTGATAAGAAAATATACTCAAGGTGTGGTGAACTAGAAGCAAGCCATCTGAGGGACTGAGACCAGTACTATTTGACTTTCAGGTCTCATGTTTTTAAATTATTTCTTCTGTGTTCCCAATAGTAAGGTATTTTGCACTTCTGAAAAAATATTTGATAAAAGGAAAAATGCTTTAGATCACTTTTGACGCTTTCATAATTTTAAAATGTTGTAGGTTCAAATGCTTTAAAGCTCACTCTCACCAGATGAGGGAGCTGGGGAGCCGTTCCTTAAGTGTTTTCATGACCAAGGAGCATATTTTGAAGATTCAAAGTTTAAGAGATGTTATTCAAAATATGAAAGAAAATTTCCCTGATGGCATTTGAATGGCAAAATTTCCTAGATAGAATACAAAACACTATGAACTGCAAAAGATCAATAAACTGGACTTCATCAAAATTAAAAACTTTTGTTCTTCAAAGAAAATGAAAAAACAAACCACAGGCAGGAGAAAATAGTTGCAAATCATATACTTGACTAAGGATTTGTATCTAGAGTGTATAAAGAACTCTTAAAAAAAAAAAAAACTCAAGAATAAGACAAACAACCCAGTTCAAAATGGGGAAAAGAGGGACTTCCCTGGTGATCCCATGGTTAAGGCTCCGCCCTTCCACTGCAGGGGGCACGAGTTCGATCCCTGGTGTGGGGACCGGGGTGGGGTGGGGTGGGGAATGGGCAAAAGATTTAAACATTCACGTCACCAAAGAAGATATACAGATATTAGATAAGCATATAAAAAGATGCTCCATATCATTAGTCAGTAGGGAAGTATAAATTAAAACCACAGTGAGGTACCAGTATGCATCCAATAGAATGACTTACATTTTAAAAGACTGACCATACCAGATACTGGCAAAGATGTAGAACACCTGGAACTCTCCTACACTACTGATGGGAATGTAAAATAGTTTAAACACTTTGGAAAATAGTTTGGAAGTTTCTTTAAAAGTTAAACATACACCTACTGTATGACCAGCCATTTTACTCTTGGGTATCTCGAGAGAAATGAAAACATATCCATATAAAGACTTGTACACAGATGTTCGTACAACTTTATTTGTAATAGCGAAAAAACTAAAAGCAATACAAATGTCCATCAAAAGGTGAATAAACAAATTGTGATAGAATGGCTTGCTACTCAGCAATCAATGGACTATTGACACACACAGTATGGGTGAACCTCAGTAAGTATGCTCAAAGAAGCCAGACCCCCCAAAAAAGCATGTTAAAGAGTACATATCATAAAATTCCATTTATATAAAATTCGAGTTATGTATAGGATGGATAAGCAACAAGGTCCTGTGATAGACCATAATGAAAAAAATATTAAAAATATATGTATAACTGAGTCACTTTGCTGTACAGCAGAAATTAAACATAACATAGTAAATCAAATATACTTCAATAAAACTTAAATAAATAAATAAAATTCTAGAAAATGCAAACTATAGTAGGGCAATGGGCAGATGAGGGAGGGATTCTAAAGGGGCACAAGGAAACTGTTGGGAGGTAGTGGATGTGTTTTATTATCTTGATTGTGGTGATGGTTTCTCCACATATGTCAAAACTGTTCAAATGTCCTTTCCACATATGCCATCTATCATATGATTATGTCTCAATAGATCTGTAAAAAAAGGTTCAAAGTATAAGAGATGTTTTTTAAATACAGAAGAAAATTCCCTCAATAGAATTTAAACTAATTTGAATGTATTTATTGAGTTCCCAGTTCTCAAGGGTATATAGCACTGAATTTGGGACCTGTTACCTTACAGAAATTGAATGAGTAATCACTTTTTTTCTTATTATTATTTTTTGTGTTAAAAAAATAAATAAAACCAAAACAAAACCAAACAAGGGACTTCCCTGGTGGTCCAGTGGGTAAGACTCCGCATTCCCAATGCAGGGGGCCTGGGTTTGAGCCCTGGTCCAGGAAGATCCCACATGCCATGGAGCAACTAAGCCCATGCACCACAACTACTGAGCCTGTGCTCTAGAGCCTGCAAGCCACAACTACTGAGCCCACATGCCACAACTACTGAGGCCTGCATGCCTAGCGCCCATGCTGCACAAGAGAAGCCACCACAATGAGAAGCCCGTGCACTGCAACAAAGGGTAGCTCCTGCTCACTGCAACTAGAGAAAGCCTGCGCACAGCAACAAAGATGCAATGCAGCCAAAAATAAATAAATATATATATATATTTTTTAAAAGGGTCATGTGAATTAACTGATTATTTTATTTTATAATCGTTCTCTCCCATAGTCTTAATCCTTCAAGGTGAGAATTTTTTTTTATGTTTACGTTGCAAATGGCTAAATGTCTTGAAGTAAAACAAAATAATTTCACATGAAAAAATTATATATTTTTTATTGCCTATGAGGGCAGAAAAGTTAGGGCAAAAAGTTTTGAGTAAAAGCCAAGAAATATTTCTTTTTTATAAGAAGGCACTGCAGTACATTACAGATGGAGTTTTTTTAGAAACTCGCTGAAGATTTTTCCTTTTCTAAAACAGGATCATTCAACAGATAGTTTTACAGAGTATAGAAAAACACCTGAAGAGGAAGGATTCTTTGGGTTCAGGGAGCTCTCAGGCAGTTAACACATTGCTATGGAAAGAGCCTGGGCAGGTGAGACACTAGATCCCACATGCATGCCGCAACTAAGGGTTTGCATGCCACAACTAAGGAGCCCATGCCACAACAAATTTGCCGCTGGTTTATAGTGTAAACCAAACTTTTCTGGTTACCAATATCTTCTAAAAACAGAGATCACACTGGATCATGCTGCTTAACTTATATGCCCTGGGACTTTGTTTACAGGGTCTGGCCAGAAAGAGATTTATCTATTCAACAAAGATTTATTGATCATCTGTATGCCAGGTATGGTTCTCAGAGCTAGTGATGAAATGGCGAGCGTGACAGATGAGGTGAACCAACAAGGAACCAAAAAATAAACAAGTAAATAAACAAAGATAACGAAGGGAGAAAACAAAGTGGTATTGTGACAAAGAGTGACTAGAGGGACAATGTACTGAGGATGAGGAAGTGACACCTGGGCACAGTCTACAGAAAGAAGTAGGCAGCCAAGCAAAGGGTGAAGACTGCTCCACACTGAGTAAACAGGAACAAGTAGGTGTGTTCAGAAGGAGGAAATGAGGTCTGGTACAGGCAGAGCTGGAAAGTTCTTTTTTTTCTTTTTTTAAAAATATTTATTTATTTATTTAGTTGGTTGCACCGGGTCTTAGTTGCAGCAGGCGGACTACTTAGTTGCAGCTCATGGGCTCCTTAGTTGTGGCACGCAAACTCTTAGTTGCGGTATGCATGTGGGACCTAGTTCCCTGACCAGGGATCGAACCCAGGCCCTCTGTATTTGGAGCACAGAGTCTTAACCACTGGGCCACCAAGGAAGTTCCAGAGCTGGTAAGTTCTGATGAAGGTTTTGGAGATGGAGCCACTGCTGGGCCTTAAGTGGGAGACTAATGTTTGTTTGTTTTTGAAGATCCTCTAGCTGCTCTATGGAGAATGGACTATTAGGCAGCCAGAGGGAAAGCAGAGGCCCAGTTAGGATTCTTATGTTTGGAAGATAGAACTTAAAGGCAGCCCCACTCCTGATGTTTGTGGGACCCAGGGCAAAAGGTCAAATGGAGGCCAAATACCAAATGCTTACCTATGCAAAAGTGATAAATTAAGCTGCAGTTCATGAAATAAAATATGTTTTATCCTCCTATCTTGAAAAATATACTTTCACAACAACATGGAAGTCTAAGATGGAATTGAGATTTCTCAGATTCCCTGGAATGCCATAATGCACCTCGGGGAGAGCTGGTCCCCCAGCCTTCCTCCCTCTGCTCCCTGTTTTCATCTCCCCTCCAAGTCCATCCCACACTGCAAGGGTTTTCACCCACAGGTGCGTGGACTTCCAACCCATGAGCCAAGCTCTGTCCACACCTCTTTCAAATAGTTCCTTGGCCACACTTGGGCCTAGGGGAGTCCACGCCTGGGTGTAGTGTGCCACTTTGTTCTCAGGAGGATGGACCAGGGAAAGAAGCCCTGCAGGCCCTGCACTGTTTAGACAGGGAATTCTGGAGTCTTGGGTGACCAGAGAATGGTCTAGAAGCTGGGGCACAGGCTCTGTGCAGGCATGACACTTTGACCCTGAGGACTCCTCATGGTGTGGTGAGGGTGTGGCCAGACAAGGGCCAGGGTGGGGGGACTTCCCTGGCGGCACAGTGGATAAGACTCTGTGCTCCCAATGCAGGGGGCCCTGGTTTGATCCCTGGTGAGGGAACTAGATCCCACATGCGTGCTGCAACTAAGGAGCCCATGTGCCACAACTAAGGAACCCGCCTGCCGCAACTAAGACCCGGCACAACCAAATAAATAAATATTTTAAAACAAAAAACAAAACACAGGGCCAGAGTGGAGGCTCTGAAGCCCAGGACCAGAGCAGGACTCTTCAGAGTTTTCTGACAGTTTGGATGTGGGTGGTGCTGGGAAGAGAGAAATCAAGATGATTAGAGTGGGGTGAGGGAGTGGAATCAAGTGCTCCAGTTGAGATATTTTGAGTTTGTGATGCCCACTGAGACATCCAAGTAGAAATTCCAAGGAGGCAGTTGGCTGTGTGCCTGAAACTCAGGAGGAGAGGTCTAGACCAGCAGTAATAAAATTGGGAGCTCATCAACATATAGATGGTGGAGGTCACGTAAGCAGAGAATGTAGACAACAAAAGGGACTGAGTCTGAGGCACTATCAACTAATAAATGCTCACCAACAAAATCTGGAAAATACTGAAAAGCACAAAATAAAAAAGAAAATATCTCACCCATACTTTTACCTCCTAAAAATAAACACTGTTAACATCTTGAGATATTTCCTTTGTCTTCTCTCTCTCAATCTCTCCCTCTCTCTCTCCATCATATACATTTACACTGTATTTTAATAATAAAACGGTGCTCATATGTACATAATTTTTATAAGTGCTTTTGTCATTATTTTTGGAACATTTTCCCATGCCATTACATTACTCTTTTAAAAAGAGATTTTTAAACTGATGCATTAAATTTCATCATGTAGATGTATCATAAAATCCTCTATTTTTGGACATTAATTTTTTAAGATAATATAATTTATTACTTTTTTAACACAGAGAAATTCAAAGAAGGGAAGCAAGAATTGCCCATAATCTTCCTGCCTAGGAAATATCAGTTCATTTATATGGACAGAAAAATCTAACAAAATACCAAAAGGTACAAAATGAAAAGTGAAAGCTTTTCTTTCCACCCAGTAAGCCTTTCTTTCTATAGGTAATTACTGTTAACAAATTCTTGTATTTTCTTCCAAGGGGGAAAAAAACAAAAAGCACTGAATTCAATAAAAGAGAGCAAACAAGTTGAGTATAAAAGAAAAATTAATTTGTGTCTACAGCTTGTTATTATGAGTAATGCTGAAATATACATCTCTGTTGTATATGAATCTGTTGTGCACATCTCTGATTATTTCCCTAAAATAAATTTGAACTGTATGCATTATGGACATTATATGAAATTTTTTTTCCAACAGTTTATAAACTAAGTTTGAATGACGTCTAGATTTGTCAGTTTCTAAGTTTGACCCCAGATTCATAAAAGTTAAAAGAAGTGTGGATTATGATCTATTCAAATCTATTGAACTTACGCCAAATATGGTTTGATACCACCTGAAATTGAAGGTATGTGTCAAAATTAGAGAAAGGGGTGGTAGATAAAGGAAAAATAATTATATTATTGTTATTTATAGCATGACCAAGATCTTTAGTGTCATTATAACTGGAGATACTTGAAAATGTCACAGCCAAACAAACTTACCTGACAACTATCAAATAAAACGAATTTTACCTATCTATTATTTGGCAAGGTACCAAGACATTTTATTTTTTTTAATTTATTTTATTTTTTTGTGGTACTTGGACCTCTCACTGCTGTGGCCTCTCCCATTGCGGAGCACAGGCCCCGGACGCACAGGCTCAGTGGTCGTGGCTCATGGGCCCAGCCGCTGCGCGGCATGTGGGATCCTCCCGGACCGGGGCACGAACCCGTGTCCCCTGCATCGGCAGGCGGACTCTCAACCACTGCGCCACCAGGGAAGCCCACCAAGACATTTTAGAAGATCATTAGCCTGGCAATTAGAAGATGTGTCCCTGTTCTACCCCTAACTAGCTATGTAACCATAAAGGACACCACTAAACACACCAAGGCTCAGTTTTGCTATTTATAAGATGGGGTGATTGGATACCCTGACCCCTATGGTCTAGCTCTAAAATTCTAAAATGAACTCAGTCTCCCATTCTCTTTACACAGAAGCCCCATATCAGATACTAGACTAGGATCTAGTTATAAAGGTCTATCTATTCAGAGAAAGCACATGCAGAAGCAAGAATAAATAGCTGTATGGCTCAGTAGTAATTCTAATGACACAACAGTACTATCATTATAACGACAGTAACAATCCTTTATATTTTATGAGACCATACAGTTAAAACAATCTGGCACATCGCAGAGAAGAGATTCCTTGCTCCATGGGAGTATATAAAACTCCAAAACACGTTGATGTATCAATCAATATAATTTAAAATATCTTAAAATATACATAAACCCAGATTACATGTCATGCACAGTTCATTGCTGGAGATGACACTTTTTCTTTTTTTTGGAGATGACACTTTTTAAGGCAAATTCTAAACTCTCTATAAGGTGACCTGACCTCTGAGCAAGAGTGTGAATTATAAAAAGATTGACAGTCAGATGTTATGATGGCTCTACCCATGTAGGCCGTATATGCTCTTATCACAGCTCCCAAATCTCTGTAGATTAAATGGTCACTTTCATTTTAAATTTCCTGCTTGTAATCTTTGCAAAGCACTTGGCAGGAAAAAGATGACTCAGGGGTTTTCCACTGAGTAGAAGCAAGCATGGAAAAAAAAAAAAAAAAAGTCCAGTGATGATAAGCATTCAAATAAATGTCCTGGGAAAGATTTGTTTCATCTCAAACCAGATTAGAGATTAAGAATGTCCGGGATCCTGGACTGTGATTCCAAAGGAAGTCAAGACTTCCTTCTCCACAGCTGCCATCTAGGAAGCTAGTATGTCCCAAGTGTATCTTCTTTCACTGTGTTCCCCAAGGGTGAAAAGCAAAGTACCGCATCTCCTCTCTCGGATGCCAAGCCAGGGCGAGTTCCCAACACCCACTCCCCTCCAAAAAAAGGTGCCAGATCTGACATCCTGTCTGGTTGAAGCCACATCCTTAGAGAGCAATTGAAATTGCATCAGCCCTCACCTCGTTGAGGCAACTTTTCCTTTAAATGAAGGGCAAGTGACCTTAAAAGTGGCTCCCAAAATAACCCAGTGGTTTCGTTGCATTTGGAGAGTCTGACATCCAGAATCGGGGAAGCGGATGTACCTCCTCTGAAGGGGGAGGGAAGGGCAGTGTTACCCTTCCCACTGTGACCCTTCACTCAAGTTACTCAATAGGAACAGCTGCCAAACTCGCAGGAGCTTAAAAATCTAGACAATGGTTTATATTCCTTAGCTATTTATTTAAACATTAAATAAAAATCGGCCCCACCCTGAACAGAATGAATTACAGGCAAAGAGAGTTAATGGTAGTAAAAGCCTCTAATAAAGAGTCAGAGTTCTCTCATGACTCGAGAATAGAAAAATGTGGTATTAAAATGAAGAAAAAATGTAAGGTAGAATTGCTTCATATGGATTAACTTCTGTTGACAATAATAACTTTTTTTAATTTTGAATTTCCCAACTGAATTTGTCATAATAAGAGAATAAAAGATCTTAATTTGTAAGAAGAAAATATGGACTTGCCTCTAAAATAAAACTCATAAATTGATAATATCATAAAGTTCACTGATCCTATAATATTAACTGTGTGAGCATGGCTAAGATGAATGAACTCCATAATGTAAAGAGAAATTATCATTGAGTAGCGTATCATGAATGGTTCTTATTATCTTTTTTATATTATTCTAGTTTTTTTCCCCACATAATAAGCTGATATTAGTTATATAATTTTTTAAAAACCCACAAAATTTGAAATGAAGCCCACAGGGACTTCCCTGGTGGTCCAGTGGGTAAGACTCTGTGCTCCCCATGCAGGGGGCCAGGGTTTGATCCCTGGTCGGGGAACTAGATCCCACATGCATGCTGCAACTAAGAGTCTGCATGCTGCAACTAAGAAGTCCCATACTGCAACTAAAGATCCCGCGTGCCGAAACTAAGACCCCGCACAGCCTAAATAAATAAATAACCCACAAAATACTCAGAAGACCTAAATGCTTTAATGTGAGAAAGGCTGATATTTTCTTTCAATCTAAAAAATGAAAGATAAATAAAAATACATTTCAGTCAGTCCGACCTATTTTTTGAGGGAAAAAAAAGTTTTCTCATGATTTCTTTTTTCCACCTGCTTTATTGAGATATAATTGACATATAACATTGTGTAAGTTTAAGGTGTACAATATGTTGAATTGACACAGCTATATGTTGCAAAATGATTATCACCATAGCATTAGCTAAGCCTTCCATATTGTCCCCTAATTACCATTTCTGTTTTGTGTGAGAACATTTAAAATCTACTCTTAGCAACGTTCAGTTAAATATATAATACAATATTATCAGCTATAATCAATCACCATACTGTACATTAGATCCCCAGAACTTATTAACTATAACTGGAAGTTTGTACCCTTTGACCAATATCTCCCCATTTCCTCCACCACAGTCCCTGGTAACCTCTCCTCTACTCTCTATGTCCCCGAGTTTGGCTTTTTAGATCTCACATACAACTGAGATCATACAGTATTTGTTTTTCTCTGTCTGACTCATCTCCCTTAACATAAGGTCCATCCACGTTGTTGCAAATGGCAGGATTTCCTTCTATCTCATGGCTGAATAATATTCCATTTTGTCTATACACCAGGTCTTCTTTGTCTATTCATCTGTTGACCAACACTTAGGCTGTTGCCGTATCTTGGCTCTCATGAATAATGCTGCAGTGAACACAAGAGTGCAGATATCTCTACCAGATAGATCTGGTAGACCTTTTTTTTTTTTTTTTAATTTTTGTCTGTGTGGGGTCTTCATTGCTGCGCGTGAGCTTTCACTAGCTGTGGTGAGCAGGGGCTACTCTTCATTGCAGTGCATGGGCTTCTCATTGCGGCGGCTTCTCTCGTTGTGGAGCATGGGCTCTAGGCACGTGGGCTTCAGTAGTTGCAGCATGTGGGCTCAGTACTTGTGGCTCACGGGCTCTAGAGCACAGGCTCAGTAGTTGTGGCACACAGGCTTAGTTGCTCCGTGGCATGTGGGATCTTCCCGGACCAGGGATCGAACACTTGTCCAATGCATTGGCAGGCAGATTCTCAACCACTGTGCCACCAGGGAAGCCCTGGTAGATCTATTTTTAATTTTATGTTTTTTTGAGAAACCTCCAAAATTTTATGTTTTTTTGATGTATCAATTTGCATTCCCACCAAAAATACCCAAGGGTTCCCTTTTATCCATGCTCTGCCAACACTTATGGCTTGTCTTTTTGATGATAGCCATTCTAACAGGTGTGAGGTGATAACTCATTGTGGTTTTGATTTCCATTTCCTTGATGATTAGTGATGTTGAGTAAATTTTTTTTCCTCTAGTAATTGTTTTATTGAAGGGTAACATAGATCCAGAACATAGATTGTTTTACTGAAAGATAACATAAATCGTAACTGGAACACTCTTTCCTGTGATCTCCCCCCAGATCAAGAAAGCAAACATTACCAGTACCCTAAAAGCCTACTTCAACTCATCTTCCTGTCACTTTCCTCCTCAAGGATAATGACTATCCCAACTTCTACCACCATAGATTAGATTTGTCAGTTTTGAGCATATATATATATATATATATATATATATTTCTTGTGTCTTATCTTCTACTCAACAGGATGTTAGTGAGATTAATTCATATTGTTGCAAGTAGTTGTAGTCTATTTTCACAATGCTGTATTCCATTGCATGAATTTACCACAATTTATCCATTTACTGTTGATGGACATTTGGGTTGTTTCCCTAATAACTATTATGAATAGTGGTGCTATGAATGAATAGTCTTATACATTTTTTTTTGGTGAACATATATATTGATTTCTGTAGGTATATGTCCAGGATCAGAATCTCTGGGTCATAGGATAGATGTTCAACCTTATAGTACATACTACCAAACAGTTTTTCAAACTGGTTGCTCAAATTTATACTCCCACCATCAGTGTAAGAGAAACCTGTCCTAGTTGCTCCACATCTTACCAACATTTGATATTATTTGTCCTTTTCAGTTTAGCCAGAATAGTAAGTGTAGTATTATAGTGTTTTTTATTATTATTGTGGTAAAATATACATAAAAATTTTACCATTTTGACCATTATCAAGTGTATACTTTAGTGGCATTAGGTACTCACATTGTGGTTTTAAGTTGCATTTTCCTGATAACTAAAGAAATTCAGCCTCTTTTCATGTCTTTTTCTAGTTAAGGTGTAGGAGTTCTTTAGACATTATACATATGCGTTCTTTTTCCAATATATGTTGCAAATGTCTTCTTTCTTTTTACACCCACCCCCTATTTTTTTTTTGCAGGATCTTAGATCCCTGACTGAAGATTGAACCTGGGCCACGGCAGTGAAAGCACCGAGTTCTAACCACTGGACCGCCGTCTTTTTACCCTTTTTGAAGGTCAAAATATTTAACTTTAATGTAGTCTAATTTATCATATTTTTCCTTTACGATTTGTGTTTGTGTGTGTGCATGTATGCCTTGTTTAAGAAATCTTTGCTTACCCTAATGTCATGAAGATATTCTCCAATATTTTCTTTTAAAAGTTGTGTTTAGTTCTATAATCCATCTAGAGTTGATTTGTTATGTATGATGTGATGTAGTGGTCAAGACTCATTTTTTTTCCCATATGGATGTTCAATTGACCCAGCACTATTTATCCAAAAGGCTACCCTTTCCCCCACTGCATTGTATTGTTATCTTTGTCATAAATCAGGTGATCAAATACAGATGGGTTTGTTTCCAGACTCTATGCTACTCCATTGGTCTATTTGTCTGTTCTTGTGCCAGTGTCTTAAATACTGTCTTAAATACTCAGTCTGAGATGAATCTTGATATATGGTAGTGTAAATCCTCCAGCTTTGTTCTTCAAGACTCTGTTATCTATTTTATTTTTCCCCTGAATTTCCTTGTTGATGTAGTGGTTGTTTTAATAACAGCTTTATTGAAAGACAATTCACATACCATACAATTCACCCATTTAAAGTGTACAATTCAATGGTTTTAATAAATTCACAGAGATGTGAAACTATCACCACTATCAATTTTAGGATATTTGCATCACCTCCTAGAGAAATTCTTTACCCTTTAGCTATCATTCTATTATACTATTCCTTGCTCAACTGTCCCACCAAACTCTAAGCAATCACTAATCTACTTTCTGTCTCTATAGATTTGCCTGTTGTGGACATTTTATATAAAAGAAATCATAAAATATGTGGGTTTTTGTGACTTGCTTCTTTCACTTAGCATAATGTTTTCAAGGTTCATGCATGCTATAGCATGGATCTGCACTTCATTCCTTTTTATGATCAAGTTATATTCCATTGTATGGATGTACCACATTTTGTTTATCCGTTCATCAGTTGATGGACATTTGGGTTGTTTCCACTTTTTGGCTGCTATGAAAAATGCTGCCATACACTTGCATAAACATTTGTATACAAGTGTTGTATGGATATATGTTTTTCATTTCTCTCGAGCACATAGGAGTGGAATTGCTGGGTCATATGGTAACTATATTTAACTGTCTGAGGAACTGCCAGATTGTTTTCCAAACTCTCTGCACTATTTTACATTCTCATGTTAATCTTTAAACAATTTATAAAAAATGTTTTAAATCGAACACTTTATATACATAATAACAAAACATTCAAACAGTACCAAGGGCTACAAAATGAAAAGGGAACCTTACTCTCTATATATTGCAAACAGCTGGGTGGCTGATAACCTGCTCTGGACCACCAGGTGCAGAGGCTTACATTGTTTTACACACCTAATGCCTTTAGGACTGAATACTTCAGGAAGGGAAAAGGGAAAGAGATAGACTGAATGTGTATTCTGAATCACCTGAATCATCTTTTATCTCATTAAGCTCTTTATTCACATCTTATTTCTTCAAGTTTTATAGAACTGGAATTATTGGTCGAAAGGGCTTTTTTTCCCAAAGGCTTTAAAAATACATTCCCAATCTGCTCTCAGAAAAGGTTGCCCCAATTTAAAGTCTCATCAGCCCTGAACACCCATCTCCCTGTACCCTCGTCAGTAGATTAGTACTGTGTATTACCGTTTTATATGTATCTTTCTACTTGCCTGTTCCTTAGGCACAAGGAGTCTCTTGACAAGTTGTCTATTCCTCGACGTTGCCTCTAGAAATAAGAAGGGGTCCTTTTCTTTATTCGTTTTATTACTTCATCTCCATCAACGTGACTCGGCCCGTGGGCTACAGTCACCCCAGCGGAGGAGACCGCGTGGCGACCAACTGGGTCCAGGTCACCTCCCTTCCCGGTGGGTCCACCTGGGTGCCTCTGTGCGGCAGAGGGCGCAGTAGAGCCAGCGCCGGACCCCACCCCCAGGGTAGCACGCCGCGCCCCGTGACGTATTTCCGCGTCATCTGCCGCCGAGGCGTGTTTCCATTGGCTGCCGGCGAGGCAAAAGGGGCGGAGCCGAGTGGGAGTGTGGAAAACGCAGCTGCCCGGGGGGGGGGGCGGGGGGCAAGGCTTCCCCCTTCCCTATCCCTCCCCACCCCTCCCCCGCCCTCCAGGCCCTCTGGGACTACTGCGCCGAGTCGCTTGGAACGCGGCAGTGGCGGCGGCGCACTTTCCCGGGCTGTGGCTGGAGCAGCGCTGTGGTGCGCGCGCTGCGGGGCCCCTCGAGCCCTGGGGACCGGTGGACTGAGGGAGAGCGGGAGGGAATCCCGGGGCTGCGGTGCTGCGCCGGCGGGGAAGCCCTTCGGTCCCCTGTGAGCTGAGCAAGTGGGGCGGGGGTCTCCTGAGACCGCCACTGGCCACTCGGCCCTGACGGGACCGCGCAGAGCGCGTCCCCTGAAAGCAACCCCCGGGCCCGCAGCCCTGACTTGGCCCCGCGCGGCGGGCGCGGGGCAGCTCAGAGGGAGGAAGCAAGAGGGGCCGCCCTCCCCTCGGAGTTGCGAGCGCCTTCCCCGGGTCCAAAATGCCCAAGAAGAAGCCGACGCCCATCCAGCTGAACCCGGCCCCCGACGGCTCCGCGGTTAACGGGACCAGCTCGGCGGAGTAAGTCTGGGGGGAGGCGAGCACCGGGGCCGGGCTGGGGAGGCTGGGGCCCGGGCTCAGGAGCCGAGTCGGGTGTGCGCGGCGCGCGGGGCTCCGCTCGGGTCGTCACGTACGTCTTGGACTGCCAGGCGCGAGGAACTCCCGGCCGCAGAGGTATCGGTGACTAAGCACTGATTGTGCGCCTGACTCAAGACCAGTCAGTGGACCCAACGAATCGCGATGCCCCCATCCCCACCCTTTTCCCGACCCTTTCACCCATCCCTGATCTCTGGTCATTTTCCTTCTCCCTAAAAAGTAAAAACCGGTTCATTGCCCGCCCCTACCCAGCTCTTTCCCCCAAGATCCTCTGCATTTCTGGCCTGTAACCGGGAGAAGGGAGCAGATGTCTTGGAAAAATTAAGATCGCATCTGCGTCTTTGAGACCAACTCGGTATAGAGTGTGGAGTTGGGACCTGTGAGCTGTCCTCACCTTCGTACCTGACACCTGTGGGCTGGGAGTGCCTCGTTGCGGCCGCTGCCTGGCCAGCGGGGGCGTGTGTACACCGACATCACGGTGGATTTTCGCTTGTCGACTTTGGGGGCTCTCATTCCTTGGCCTTCCTGGAAACTCTCGTCTCGAAGGGAGCGGTTTTTCTTTTCTTCATCTGACTTTTTAATTCATTCATGCATTAAACAAATCTCATCAGTGTCTCTCCTGGCTGTTCCTTACTTGACCATAAGCCCTAACTTCTGACCTGAGACATGACACCATGGTCTTGGAAATCACACACAAGGTGCTCCATCTCTGCAGCTTACAGTGTTGCTCACAAACCAGTCAGTACTTTGTTTCGTTAAACAATGATGCGGCTGTTTTCATGTATGTTTCTGAGTTCCCGCAACTCTTGAGTCCTGGGTAAGGGACAAGACTGCCTGAGGGAGAAAGACGCGGCGAGTTGGAGAAATAACCAGAAAAGATTTAGTTCTTAATCTCTTACCTGCACACTGGAGACTTTAGGAAGCCAGCTGATGAAATGAATAGATTAGGCTTGGATCTTATACCCTTTGGTGATTTCTGTAACCTTCCTTTGACTCTCTCAATTTTAATCGCCTGGGGACCTGTTGGCTTGGTGGCTCTGTCCATCCCTGTAATGATCACAAGGCCAGTGGTGGACAGACCTGTGATGTGAGCTCAACCACATTCCTCAGACAAACTCCTTTCTTTTTTTTTTTTTAAATTAATTAATTTTTGGCTGCATTGGGTCTTCGTTGCTGCGCAGGGGCTTTCTCTAGTTGCGGTGTGGGGGCTTCTCTTCATTGCAGAGCACGGGCTCTAGGCGCTCTGGCTTAGTTGCTCCACGGCATGTGGGATCTTCCCAGACCAGGGCTCGAACCCTTGTCCCCTGCATTGGCAGACGGATTCTTAACCCCTGGGAAGTCCCCAAACTCCTTTCAATACTGTAGTGTCTGTTTTGCATGATATTAACTTGTACAGGTTAGTGGATTACTTTGCAAAGATTGGTTCAGTTTTAGTGTGCAGAATTTTATCCCCTTAAAATAGTATGAAAGCCCCCCAGGGCAGGGAAGGACAGGACAAATTTTGAATGTTGTGGCCTGATCATCGTGCTCCCGTTTGATTTGGAGGAGGGTACTGAGTGGAAGTACCTTCTGTTGTTAATTGTGACACCACTGCTGTGTTCTTGCAAAGGGGAGGAGTTTCGTTATAAGAAAACAATACAGGGAGGAAAAGAAGAAATTCTCCTGGAGTTGGTGGCAGATACGCTTGGGTGGGACTGGGAGATTCTAAACAGTGGTTAAGAGGTGGGATTCTGGAGTCAGGCTAAGTTTGTGGTTTTGTGACCTGGGACAAATCTCTCTCGGGCTTAGGTTTAGTTTTTTCATCTGTGAAAATGGGTCTAATGATAGAACCTATTTAGAGCAGTTGTGAAGATTAAATGAGCTAATAGTAGGAAACCTTCCATGAATGTTAGCTGCTGGTACCTTTGTTACTGGGCAGAGAAGCCTCAAGGAAGCTAGAAGGTAGTTTCCAGTCGTGGCGGTGGATATGTGTGTTAAGGTGCCTTATCTTCTGGATAAACGACTCTCCCTTGCTCAGTTTTCTGTGCCATGTGCACCTACCTCCATGACTCATTGCTGTGTTACAATAGGAGGCATCTTTGTGTAGGCTGCCTGAGACAAACAGGGACTGTTCCCCTACAGTTCCTGCCACTAATGGGGGGAAAGCTGTATACATCTACATTCTTTTTTTTTTTTTTCGTTACGCTGGCCTCTCACTGTTGTGGCCTCTCCCGTTGCGGAGCACAGGCTCCGGACGCGCAGGCTCAGCGGCCATGGCTCACGGGCCCAGCCGCTCCGCGGCATGTGGGACCTTCCCGGACCGGGGCATGAACCCGTGTCCCCTGCATCGGCAGGCAGACTCTCAACCACTGCACCACCAGGGAAGCCCACATCTACATCTTTCACCTTTTTCAAGCAAAGCTGATGTACTCATGATTTCTGTGATTAGACTAGGGCACAATTTTGAACATTATCATACAGTGTAAACGAAAGAAAAAAAATCCATTGACATTAAAGAACTCTTGGTACTAAATTGGCAAGGTTGCTTCTCTGTGGCTTTCTGGCACCTTGAGACTGGTCTCTAACATAGCACTTACCCCTTTCAGACAGAGCTGGGTTATGCATAGACCTGATGTCTATGCAAGTTCTGGGGGTCCTTGAAGAAAAAGAATGCAAAAATATTTCTTCTGCAAGTCTGTAAAAATATATGAGCATATTGCAAGGGTGCCAAGTTAGAATGAAATAAATTGGAAATAAGATCATATCATTTCCCTGTTTAAAATGTTTTCATGGTTTCATCGCCGTTAGAATAAAATTCAAACTCCTTATATTGGGCTATGAGCCTGCTGCTATCCCCCTCCTGCCTGCCCCCCACTCCATCTCTTTAACCACATTTCCTGCTGCTCCTTTCCTACATTACCCTGGTCCTCTTTCACTTCCTCCACGGGATGGTCCATACTCCCTCCAGACCCTTGCATATGCTGTTCCCTTTGCCTGGAATGAATCATCCCTTCCTGTTCCCAAGCCAGGAAGGAAGCAATCTTCACCTCTCTGCATAAATGTCATTTCCTCAGAGTTGTTCACAGACCACCTAATCTAAAGTAGGTCTCTCTTTCTCATGTCACCTGATTTTTTAATGACATTTCTTCACTGTCCATAATCTTTTTTAGGGTATTTTAAATATTTCTCTCTTCTGTACACCATAAACTATAAGCATAGGACTGCCCTTTTTGGATTCACTCTTCTGTAAGTAGTACCTAGAATAGTACTGGCACATAATAAGTGCACAAATGTTTGTGGAGTGAATCAGTGAGTGAATGAAAGTTCTAATATTTGCACGTGTTTAACAAACCTTTTAATACCTTTTCATTTTTTCTCTTATTTTCACCTTTACTCTCATTCCCCCTTCCCCATTTACCTTTTTTTCACAGGCACCATCTCACCCACTCTAGGTTATTTAATATATGGTCTTATAATTCCACCCGTTTGTTGGCTATATGTGTGCCTTTGGGAGGTATTCAATAGATAGTATCGTTTTGTGTGCTTAGAGTGCTGAATGATACTGTACTATTATTCAGCCTTAAAAGAGAAGGGAATCCTGCCATTTGTGACACCATGGACGGACCTGAAGGACAGTATGCTAAATGAAATAAGCCAGACACAGAAAGAAAAATACTGCATGATCTCAGTTTATATGTGGAACCTAAAAAAGTGGAATACATAGAAGCAGAGAGTAGATAGGTGGTTAACCAGGGGTGGGGAGGTGGGGGAAATGGGGAGATGTTCGTCAGAGGATACAAAGTTGCAGTTAATAGGAAGAATAAGTCTAGAGATCTAATGCTTAGCGTGATTACTACAGTTAATAATACTGTATTGAATACTGGACATTCGCTAAGAGAGTAGATTTCAGGTGCTCTTGTCACGCACACACAAAATAGTAACTTTGTGAGGAGGTGTGTATGTTAATTAGCGTGTCTGAAATAATCATTTCACTGTGTGTGTATATTGAATCATCATGTTGTGTACCTTAATTATATTCAATTTTTATTAAAAATCCTATTGTGCTATAAATCTACATCAGTTGGAATAGACTAGAAAATCTCAGTAGTTTGACATGCTTGCAGGTCAGTGGGAGGCTCTGTTGATTGGATTCCATCAGGGACTCAGGCTGACGGACACACCATGTCTGAAATATGCTTAATGAAAAGGGAATCTTGTGAACCACATTCTGGCTTTTAAAGTTTCTGCCCAGGAGTGACACATGTCACTTTTGCTCCCATTTTTGTAAAGCAAGTCACATGGCCATGTTGACCTTCAAAGGGGGCAGGGGCCTTCTTGGAAGGAGGATAATCAACAATATTTGAACAGAAGCAATGACCACCCTAAACTTTTATTTCAGTTTCTTTTGTTTTAACCAAACACCATGTTTCTGCACTCTGTTCATGCTGTTATACATGTGTCTAGTTCATTATTTCTCTCGGTTGCAGAGCAGTCAGTCTTGTGCACGTACCACATTTTACTTATTATTCCTCTACAGAAGACAATTGTGTTGTTTCCAACCCCTTGCTGCCTCAAACAGTGCAGCCATCGCCATCCTTGTAGCGACTCCTTTTGGACTCTTGTAAGAGTTCCCTGTGGAATGTACTCAGAAGTGGGATTGCTGAGTCTTAGGGTACCTTGCCTCT
Source organism: Orcinus orca (assembly GCF_937001465.1). Lineage (NCBI taxonomy): Eukaryota > Metazoa > Chordata > Mammalia > Artiodactyla > Delphinidae > Orcinus > Orcinus orca. The sequence goes on along the minus strand of NC_064560.1, from coordinate 92,492,806 downwards.
CCTTCCATGATAAGGCACATACTTAATCTCTTTGTGTTTTAAAGAAACGCTTTTAATCTCCACAAGGAGAAGTGTGAGCCCTGAGTAGAATTCGTGGTGGCAATGCAGGGTACTTCCCGAGTCCTCACTTTTTCTTTGACCTTAGGCAAGTCCTTTGTACTTTCTCTCTTTTAGTTTCCTTATCTGTAGAGTGAGGATGAGAATGGTCTACCAAATCTTTGCCTTAGTGGCCTACAAGGCCCTGCCTGATCAGGTTCTTCGTTTTCCTCCACTGTCCCCTTCACTTATGTGCTCCAGCCATGCTGTTCTCTGTGCTGTTCCACAGTCGGTTGGGCACATTCCTATCTCAGAGCTTTTGCTATTCCCTCTGCCTAGAATTCTCTTCTGCCAAATACCCACATGACTTGCTCCCTCACTTCCTTCAGACCTCTGCTCAAATGTCTCTTCACAGATACCATCCCTGAGCACTCTAATTATAGCACTCTCTGTCATGCTCTACTCCTTTATCTTGCCCTATTTTTCTTCATAGCACTTACCACTAATTAATGTTGCATTGTCCATAAGTATTTACTGCACCTCACCCCGCCCGCACTAAAATGTATGCTTCATGAAGGTGAGGGCTTGATTTGTTCCTTGCTCAGTGAGTAGATCAGTATCTGGCCCATAGAAGGTACTCAGTAGATATCTGTTGATTAAATGATTGAACCATTCCCACCTTGAAGGAGTATCATGAAGATTAAACAAGATAACACATACAGAAGTGCTTTGAAGGCCATATGGTGCTGAATAAACAAGAAGGTGCATTGCTTGGCCTTGGCGGCATCCACAGCTTTTGGATTTGGGGCTGAAACCCTCAGACTTAATTATTGCATTCAGAGCAGCGTTCATAGCATCAGCAGTTTCTGCCACGTTTGTAGGGACACACATCTGTTAGTGTGAAGGTCCTTAAGGAAGGGGACAGAAACATTGAGACAGGTTGTTGTGCTTTTGGGGGATCTCTTATGGCCTTACCTGGGATGTACACCGTGATAACTAGAAGCTTTTGAAGTGGTTTTAACTGATTTTGTAGTTCTGAACTTGGATGCTTCTACTGGTTTGTTGCTGCGATAACTAATACTGGCACAGTCTTTTGAGAACAACTTCAGGTGAAAAGTAGGGCCAGCTGAAGCCCGTGTCCTTGGGAAGAATGTCTCTGCTGTTGTTGTAGCAGATACAGAAATGGCAAAAAGGTTCATAAAAATGACTTAGCCCAGAGCAAGGAGATGTGTGGGGTGCTTGTTTGAACATAAACACATACAACATTTTACTTTCACTTACTTATGCATCTTTGAAAGAAAGGGAGAGAATACTTCAGTTAGAGCTACCCATCCAGCTCAGTTTTTCTCTGCCTGATCCCTTTATTGTCCTCCCATTGCCCCAGCACACTGCTTCTTACCTCTGTCCGGTCTTGCTCACATGGTTTCCTTTGTCTGGAATGCCTTCCTCCACTTTCCTGTGTGATTTTATTTTTGTCTTGTATTTGCCACCACACTTTCAGTGAGGGGAGGGACCTTGACTATCTTGTATACTGATATTTCCCCGGCGTCTCGCCCAGTGCCTGGAATGAATGAATGCTGCCCATCTTTCAAGACCTAGCATAGAGTTCATCTCCCATGTAGCCTTTTCTGAGTAACTCCATGCTATTCTAGGACCTGAGTTCCAGACTCAGTTATGCCCCTTCTTAATTGTTGACCTTTGGCATGTCATTTAACTTCACTGAGCCTTGGTTTTCCTCATTAGTAAAGGAAGGATGATAATATAACACACCTGTGAGGGAAGGCGGGCAGGTGCGCATCATCCAAAATAATGTGTATGAAAGCACTTTATGATTGTTGGAATGCTGTCCAAGTGGGAAGTGTAGTTAGTGGTGCCCGCTTTGGTTTCTTCCTTCTCAGCTGACTATTACCTTTTGTTCTTAATACCAAATTGCAAATGTTGATAAATCATGTTGATTTGGACATTTTATATGCTGCCTGTTATTTAAAGTTTAACCCAAACCTGCATCTAATCAAGGCTTGAGATCTAACTTCCTGTTTACAGCAAATACACGGATGGAGAAACAAATTAAATGATACCAGGAGGAAACAAGCATGCAAATTCAGGATGTGCAACATTCTCTAAGACAACTGACCCAGTCTCTTTAAAAAGTCAGTGTCCTGGGGGAAAAGTAGGGGAGTGGTGCTGTTAGAGAATTAAGAGACTAAGGAGACATGTCAACCAAATGTAATGCATGAACCTTGGTTGGGTACTGAATCAAAAAATGCGATAGCTGTAAAATGAATTCTTGGGACAATTAGGGAAATTTGAGTAGAGAATTAGGGTTAATTTTTTAGATGTAATAATGATATGATTATGTAGGAGAATGTTGTTGTTCATAGTTGATATGTGAAACTTACTTTGAAATGGTTCAGGGAAAAAATACACATACCCACATGGTAGATAAAGCAAACAGGGCAAAATTGTTCACAGTCGTTTAGTTGGTTAGTGTGTGAGTTTCACTGTTCTATTCTTTCCGTATTTCTGTGTTTGAAAAAATTCATAATAAATTTTTTAAGAGTACCCAAGGATTAAAATTCATCCTAAGCCTTATGCCCCTTTTAATTTTAACTCACGTTTTCTCTCTCCCCTTTTGTATTCTGGCCTATATTGTGTAACAAACATCACATTAAATGCAATATCATTTTGAAGTCTTATGCTTTCTTATTCTCTAAATGTTCCTTATGTGTCTTTTTTTCATTAATTTGATTATATGGGACCATACCTTTTTGAACCCCTGGGTCTACATCACTACACTCTTAATATAGTAAATCATTATTGGTAGATTGGAAAAAAACAAAATAATGTTTAAACAAAACAAACCACCACCAACAAAAAACCCTTCCTTGCGAGCTTCCCTCAGTCTGAATTGGTAGTTATTTCTACCACATCCATAGGAAGTACAGGTCAAGCAATGGTGAATCTTTCTGACATGTTGAGAAAACCTGGAGAACCCACAAACTGGGAAGAAGATGAGGTGAGCCTGAGAAGAAAGCTTAGCGTCCCAGTTTTGTTTCTTTTATTCCCTTCCAGAAGTTGCCAGTTTTGAAAAAATCATCTTGGTCTCTTTTGGCCACTTGATTGTGTTTTTTCTTCATGTCCTGTTCTTTGCCTGAAAGCCCATGAGAGCTGTTTGAAGGCTCACATACCTGTTTGCTAAGTTAACACCTCCCAGAATGAATTGCATTTTTGTTTTTAAAAGAGGTGTTTTCTGAATCCTGGTGCAGGGCCTACTGCTAAAAATGCTGATCTCTGCCTCTCATTTCTTGGTGAAGCTCCCAGGGGTATCCTGCTTTGAGTCAGATTAAGAAGAGGTTACATGGGGGTTGAAGAAAAATCGGACAAAGGTAGAGTGGTTTCTTTTCCCCCCAACTCCTTTTTGCATATTTGCCTGCTCAAGTACAACTTCAAAAGAAAATTGAATGTATCAACACCTTTTTAAAGAAAGAACCTCAGACATTAAATTTTCCAGTTTAACTTTTGGTTATTCTATTATAGGCATATATAGATAGCTGTGATCAGTTGATGGGTCTCTCCTCCCCCCCATTTCTACACATAGACATAATTCTAATGCTTGTCATTTATTTTTGGCTAAAGAATAGGATTTGGCTTCACAAATGATACTTTGTTGATTATTTAGGTGGCTTTCAAAATTTTATTATTTATTGTTACTCTTATGAATGTTTTAAACCCATTTGTTTTGTTCTTTGAGATTAATTCATACACAGAATCAGAGACAATGAACCATGTTATGGCTTTTGTTACATATTAACTGAATATGTTCCATAAAGAGACAGAACCAATTTACAATGTATGTTTGAACTGGTCCCTCAAGCTTCAGGAAGTTGGCTTTTTTTTTTTTGAAGTTTAATGTTTTTTTTTTTTTTTTAGAGGGGGAGGACATATTACAAGCAAATGATCCTCATTTCAGTCCCTTCTTTTTTTCTAAATTTATTTATTTATTTTTGGCTGTGTTGGGTCTTCGTTGCTGTGCGCGGGCTTTCTCTAGTTGTCGTGAGTGGGGGCTACTCTTTGTTGTGGTGCACGGGCTTCCCATTGTGGCTTCTCTTGTTGCAGAGCACAGGCTCTAGGCGCGCGGGCTTCAGTAGTTGTGGCATGTGGGCTCAGTTGTTGTGGCTCGTGGGCTCCAGAGCTCAGGTTCAGTAGTTGTGACGCATGGGCTTAGTTGCTCCGTGGCATGTGGGATCTTCCTGGGCCAGGGCTTGAACCCTTGTGCCCTGCATTGGCAGGCATATTCTTAACCACTGTGCCACCAGGGAAGCCTTAGTGATTTTTTTTTGATAGTTTAATAGGACTCCTCCTCAGTCTGCTTTACTTTAATTGTTTGCCAGTCTGTATTTTTGAAATGGGATTATTTTCTGTATTTCATCGATTCAATCTAAACTAATATTTAATGAATGCTTACCAAATGTAATTTGCTATGCTGGATGCTGTAGGTGGTAAGATTGTCTTTGCCTCCAAGGATCTTAAAATCTCGTATGGGAGGGGAGGGAGAGGTTGCAAAGACACAAGAAGAAGGAAACAGATGGCTGCAGAGTAAGAAAAGTGCCCCAGGAGAAGAGGTACAAAGAAAGTACTGTCAGAGATCATTGAGAGGAGGAAGAACGCACATCCAGTGGGGAAGATTAGGAGAGCCTTCACAGAGGAGATGACATTTGAGCTGGGTCTTGAAGGATGGCTAGGATTTCCATGGGAATGGGGGAGGGGGGGCATGGCAGGAAGAGAGCTCAGGATGAGCAACTTCACACAAGTGGGAAAGCTTGGGATGTGTGGAGGAGCCGGCAAGTAGTTTAGTGTGCTGGGTGCATCACTGCAGGTAGCAGGAGATGAAGCTGGAGAGGTAGGTGGGATGGTTTTGTGGTATCAGCTGAACATTTTGAAAAGTTTCACGCAAACTTTTCTTCTCCTCTGACCCTTCTTTAATAGATACGTCTATATAGCTTTGATGTGCTTTGTATTTTATTTATTTTTTGTTAGTTCATGTCTTTTATTAGCCAGTACACAGTTACTTGTCTTCTGGTTTGTTGAAGCAATAGATCAGTGTGCTTTGTATTTTCAAGTTTTATAAATTATGTGGCTACTACATTGTCCCACTGCAATGTTTTCCTTTTATATTGTATTACTTAGGAAAAAATATTTTTTTATTTTGCAAAGCATGCCTTTTGTATGGTGTAGGCTACTTTTCTTTAGTATTAAGACATCTATCATCATGTCATAACAGGAGTATGGGGCTTCATTTTCTTCTAGACTTTTCTGCCCCTTATATGGTCCCATCTAGGATTAATTAATGTTCTTGGTGTGAGGTATGGGTCTATGTTAATTTTTCTACATAGTGAGTTCTAATATCTTCATGGAGTTTATTAAATAGGATTTTTATCTGTTGTATTTTCAGGTTTACTTTTATTTGGTCTTTATGGTATTTTTATCTCTTTCTAAAATTTCTTTATAACTCTTATTTAGTTTTGATAGTCTTTTTTTTCCCTTTTCTTTTTTTTTTTTGGTACGCGGGCCTCTCACTGTTGTGGCCTCTCCCATTGCGGAGCACAGGCTCCGGACTCGCAGGCTCAGCGGCCATGGCTCACGGGCCCAGCCTCTCCGCAGCATGTGGGATTTTCCCGGCCCGGGGCACGAACCCGTGTCCCCTGCATCGGCAGGCGGACTCCCAACCACTGTGCCACCAGGGAAGCCCTTCCCTTTTCTTAAATTGGGTAGGGTTAAAGAAAACTTTAAGAATTGTCATGGTTTATCTTTCCATTTATTAATGTCTCCTCCTCTTTTCCTGTTATGGTTTTATAGTTTCTTTTGAATAACTCTCTTGTGTCCTAAGTTAATATTTTAAATACCTAACGTTTTGATGCTGTTGTGATTGAACATTTTTAAATTTGTGTTTTCTCTTGACTGTGGTTTGATTTGTATGAATTGTTTATATCCTGCAGCTTTTTAAAATTCACTATTCTATCTAGTAATTTTTTTTTTTTTTTGGCTGCACTGTGCGGCATGCGGGATCTTAGTTCCCCGACCAGGGATGGAACCGATGCCCCCTGCAGTGGAAACACAGAGTCTTAACCTCTGGACGGCCAGGGAAGTCCCATATATCGAGTAATTTTTTGATTGAATATCAGTATTTATAGATTTACTAGTGTCATCTGCAAAACATAACTTAATTCTTCCCTCTCAATACCATTTCTATTTTATAGCCATGTCAGCTTGCATTGCTCTCAGTAGCAGTTCTCATGTCCCAGGGGACCACTTTTAAGTATAATGAGGCTTCCCAGGAACCTTCTGGGCCAGGGGCTTTTCTGCTGTCTCCAAGGGGTCATGAAAATAGGAAGCAGCCGCCCAGCTTTATAGAAGCAGAGCCTGTTAGGGCTGGATGGGACCTTACAGGTTCTCCAGCCCTCTGACTCCTTTTGCAAGATGAGGAAACCAGACTTGGGGCGTGGGGGGAGCAGTGGGGAGAACTTGCTGGGAGTTCACACAGCTGGAGTGGAAGAAGGTGCTTGAACTTTTATCCCAACTCAGACATATTTTCACTTGGGATACTTACTTGGTTTGAAAATTTTCCAAGTTTACCCGACACTGAATTTTGGTAACTTTACCTAGTACTCTTAAAAATTTTTAAAAACCTCTTTTCAAGTAATAATCTGAAACACTGGAAAAGGCTGTCCCTCTATATCACCACTCTCCTAAGGTGTTTGAGGGAAAAGGGAATGAGGAAATGGGGGAAGGAAAGGGTATTTTATTTTAGTCCAGGATCCTTAGTAGGAAGGCCTATTTTTAAGCTTCATAATGTCAGTTTTTAAAGCAGTGGCTTTCAAAATAACCACAGACAAAAGTCCCTCTGAAATGATCACCGTTCTAGACTTGACCTGTTTTGAGTTTACCTGTTACCAAGAAAGGTTCAGAATTTCAAATGCTCTTAAGTGCATTTACTTTTCAGAAAAAATGGAACAATTGAGTTGAGTGAATGATCCACATGAGTTCCAGATTCCAGTCAAATCTTGAAATTTGGGGAGTTGTGAGGAGAAGACAAGACTAATCAGCCACATTGTCGTATTTACAGGTTGTCTGGATCCAGGTTCATTACATTTCTTTATTGAGTTATAACTTACGTATCCAGGTTATTTTTTAAAAATTAGATTAGACCCTCACCGCATTTGAGAGTTCAGAGTCGAAATTATTTGCCCTGTTTGATTTCTTGTCATCCTTCAATAAATAATCCTTCAAGAATGTCCTTGTTGGGGGAGGCCTCAGAAGTTAGCAGGAATTCCAAGCTAACTGTAAACCTTTTGTCTAATGGCTTACTCAAATCCAGATCAAAATCCTACCAAAATGCTAGCCTGTATTTCAGCTCTTCTCTCTCTCTCTTTCTCTGAGTCTGAGGAATGCTAGAAAAACAAGAAGAAGAGGGTAGTTTAACATCCCAATAATATTAACAATAGAAAATATATCCTGCTTATCTTAGGCATCCATTTGTGTCCACTGATAAAACTTGGGCATTGGAGCCACGGAAAAGTTCTATTCACCAAAGGAAGGACCAGCGGAACATTTGGACCAGGTTCATAGCGCATTATATTAGTTTAGATAGACAGTGCAACACTTTTATTATTTTACTGAAACACTCCTTTTAAATATAGTCTTTTGCCTTGTTTTATTTTGGTAACTAAACTAACGCTGGGTTAGCCATAAGTGTAGCTTGCTGCATTTTTATTTCTGAGTATTCTAAATCACTGAGCAATTATTTTAAAAAAGTCTTAAAGCATTTACAAATAAAAAGCTATAAAATATTGACTAGGGGAAGTCAAGGGGAGAGTTAGTGAGGAAAGTACCAGAAACCACTAACAGGTGTTTTGGCTGCACTGAACAAAGTTTCAGCTTGATAGGCAATCAGGGGGAAGGGTTTTGTGAGTTCCTGAAATGTGAGGTGGAGGGGACACAGGGTAAATCAGCAGTTCCGGAGGCACAGAGGACTTGGGTACTGGAGGTGCGCCCCAGCTGAGGATCTGGAACAGTTCCTGAGCAAGTGGCTTTCTTGAAAGAGAAGCGCTTTATCTGTAGGACCCAGGCGTGGGGTAATAAAGTATGGGTCCTAGATCAGGAAGGAACAGTAGGACAAAGGCAAAAGACATGAAACTTATCCCTGAAGGACATCATAACTGGAAAAATTACCGTTTATTGAGGGCGTATCTGATCTATTTTCATCCATTGTCTTGAATTTGCACTAAAAATCTGTGAGAAGGTTCATAATATTCTATTGTACAGATAAGGAAGATGAAGTTTAGGGAAGTTAAGTAACTTGCACAAGGTTGCATAACTAGTAAGTGGTGGAACTAAGTTTAGAACCCAGGTCTGTCCTTCTCTAACACCCATGCTTTTCCCACATAGCCCTCCAAAGATTGCGTAAAATGCTGAAGGTCTTCTTAGAGCTACACTCACCAAAACTATAGCCACTAGCCATATGTAGCTACTTAAATTTTAATGAATTAAAATTAAATAAAGTTAAGAATCAGTTCCTCATTTACACTCGCCACACTTTGAGGACTCAATGGCCATGTGTGGCTAGTGTTTACTGTATTGGACAGAGCAGATTACAGCATTTTCATCATTGCAGAAAATTCTGTTAGCATCTAGAAGTCATCCAATTTTACTCTTATTATTTTTGCGCCTTTACTTTGCAAAGGAGAATATGAAGGACAAAGGAAGGAAGTAACTTGTTCAGTGTCATACATTTAATTAATCCAGGCCTTTGGACTTATTGCCTGGTGGCTTTTCCTATGTTCCACCCTCTTCCTTAAAAAAAATTAGCAGAATAGAGGTGTGCAAAAGGAGTGACTCTTACTCTCTTGAGCTTTGCCTGGCCTTCAAACTAGATTCTTCCTCCCAAAGTACAGTCCTGAGTTTTCCCAAGTTCAAAGGGCATGTTATGATTAGCCCCCCAGGGAAATGAAGGATGTTTGTTATAAAGGAATTCCATGCTTAATGTATGAAATAGCACTTTGATTCCCCTGGTTTTTTCTCTGCCTTCCTACCAAGAACTTTGTAATTGAACTTGCAGCTGCCAACCATTTGTCTTCCAAAGAAGGCCAACTTCAAAACAGTTCAAATGACAGAGGTATATATACTTTGAATGCCAGCAGCTGCTTGTTATTTGCTGTTTATTCCAGTGACATTTGTGTTAGGGTCAAATAGATTTAGATTATGACCAGAATTACAACCATAGATTTCTAACTTGTATGTTTAGAAGATTAAGATGTATTAACATTCATTTAACTGATATTTAGTACATATCTAATATTTACCAGGCACTGGGCTGAGAGATGGACAAAAAGAAGTTTTGCTGAAAATTGGAAAAGATGCCAGTGTTATTATGACTGAGTTGAATGCATTTTAAATATTCTGAGTTTTATTGTCAGTGTTTGCTATCCACGTATCTACTATTTAGTCCTAAAATTCAGTAAAAGCTCCAGTTTGGATCATAGCTTTGAAGTAAAGGGAAGAATCACATGGGCATGTCCTTTTAGTAGATGCTATTAAAGACATTTAAATTATACATTCCAGTGTTTAAATGATAGTCTAAAGTATATGTGTGTGTGCTTGGAGGGTGGGCATGTGGGAACAAAACCAAGGCATTGTGCTGGGGTAATATTTTTAGGAAGCCTAAATGTGATGTTTGATTTCAGTCTGACTCATGGCTTAGAAAGTTGTCTTTCAGAAACTGAGAAATGAAAGTTTTGGGCGCATGAGTATGCTCAGAGAGATTAAAAGCAAATCTGAATGTTGGCAAGGTGTCCAGGAGAGTGCCTGTCTTCCCTGAGAGTGCAAAGGTAGGGGCAGCGAGGACTTTAAAGATGGTGGGGACAGCTGGAAGGGATCCCAGGAAGCTTTGACATCTGGTCTTTCTGTCTGAGATCATAGGGGCAGACGGGCGGGGGAGGCAGAGCACCCAGAGGTCTTCCTGATTGTTTTTTAGAGTAGGGTTTAATTTCTAGAAAGTTTTCATATCCTTGAGTCTGCCTCCACATCTGTAAAATGGGCACAACAACCCCTACCCAGCAGAAAGGATTCATATGTGTGTGTAAACTGCTTTTGATGATTAACTGGACTCATGATAAGGGCAGGACTAGATTCCCAGCCCAGGGTGCCTTATTTTCTATCAGGCGAGAAGGAGAGAAAATTCCCACCTCCCAAAGAACTTCCAGTGATGAGGCTCTTCAGCTGTTCTTTATCCACACAGACTTAGAATAGAGACAACGCCGGGCATACTTGCAATTTCTGGGGATGTGCAGGAAGCAAAAGAATTATTTTCAGTGAAACAGGAGGCTGCAAAAGGTGCCTAGGAAACAACTGCCTCAGTACAGCCTAATATAGACTCCTCCCAGCTTCTCTAGGCCGCCATCTGCCTGGCAGGCACCACCCAGGAAGCTCAGCTTTCTTCTCCAAGAGTTTAAAGAGGATTTCCTGGACTGCGCGTGCGTGCATCTGTGTGTGTGTGTGTGTGTGTGTGTGTGTGTGTGTGTAGGAATAGGGAAGGGTAGTCACTGACATAAAGGGAAGGTAACACTCCCTTCCTGTGGCACAAACCAGATGTTGAGGGTCAGTTCCAGGTAGATCTAAGGTTCAACTTCTCCTTCATATTTCTTCCAAACATCTTCCTCAGTGGGCCCTGGCCTCTGCTCAGACTGTGTCTTCTACTGGGGATTCCCTTCTCCCCCTTCAGTGCATGTTGAAATCCTAATCTTGTTCAATGTATAGGTCAGCTCTTCTGTAAATCCGTCACAGACTTGTCTTCCGCCCCACTCCAGGTAGCAGTCATCTACTCCACCTTCCAGAGCACTCTGTACATATCCCGTCACGTGTTAGTTGTTTGCATAACTCTGTCCAGTTGGACTGGACTTGAGGAAGCTTGGGACTGGGTCCTATTCATCATTATCTCCAGTGCACATCATGTTCCCTAGCACCTGGTTTGGTAAAATTTTTTTTTTTTTTTTTTTTGCGGTACGCGGGCTTCTCACTGTTGTGGCCTCTCCCGTTGCGGAGCACAGGCTCCGGATGCGCAGGCTCAGCGGCCATGGCTCACGGGCCCAGCCGCTCCGCGGCATGTGGGATCTCCCCAGACCGGGGCACGAACCCGTGTCCCCTGCATCGGCAGGCGGACTCTCAACCAACCACTGCGCCACCAGGGAAGCCCTGGTTTGGTAAAATTTTGTTGAACGACTTAAGCCTTGAGATGACAGAGGGCAGAAGATGCTCCTCTCCCAAGGTCGAGACTCTGCTGATCCCTGCGAAGTCTGACTTTGACTTGATTAGTGGTTGACTATTTTCAGTTTATAATATCTTGGCACAGGAGGGTCACAGTGTTGGTGGTAATCATAGCATTTGTTCTGCGAGGCTCTGTGTACTCTATTGTTTTTACATCTATTTATTTCCTCATTCAACCACATGAGGCAGGCGGGATGTGTGTTATCTCTACCCAGTAGATGAGGAAACTGATCCTGGTTAAGGGCTGTGTATGTCACACAGGCAGTTAAGTGCCTGTAGTCCTTCGTACTGCCTTTTCAGTCAATAGTCCCTTCCTAGCCCAGTGGGGAAGCTGGCGGTGACATTCTGTGGTGTTCCCTCAGCCCCATGCCTGGCACAGAGGAAGGCTCAGGGAATGTTTGGGGCTGGATGGATTGGCAGGCCTCTTGTGCATGCTGAGCTGAACACTTATTCCCAGCAACTGCTGGGCTCTTTGATGGATATGTGACATCGGTGACTGAATATACACGGCACCTGTGGCTTTTCACACTCTCCCCCCACGCCTCTCCAGGGATTGGGATAGGACAGATGGCCACAGACGCAAGATTCTCAGCTCTGCATCCTCTCTGCAAATCATATTTGGGGAAAAGTTAAGTTTGTGCAGTAATACAATTTCAGTAACATGGTTTCATACTGCTGGTAAGTACTTTAACACTCTGGATAAATCACACTTCAGCAGAACTCATTTGGGAAAAGAGTTTAATTTCACTGTAGGTGGCTGTGATTCCCACCCACCAGCCCTCCTGCACCCCCACCCCAATAAATCTAGGCTGATAAGGTGAACGCAGCACTAGGCCAGGCCATTTCCAGACCCAGGATAGCATTATGTTATATTAATCATCCTTTTCACCATCAACACCTTTCATTCCCTCTCCCCCAAGCACAGCCACCTGTCTGTCCTTATATGTTAAATGTGGAAAAGATTTTGATAGTTCAGTCTCCTGGATGTGTTGTGAAGAGATTGAGGTCCAGAGAGGCTGGGAAGCTTACTTGGTGTTGTACAGCTGGTGAAGACCTGAATCGAGATCCGAGGCCCCTGACTACTCTTGAGAGTGGGGCTGTTTTCTGCCCTGTCCCAATGCCTGCGCTTCAATCTGTCTTACAAGTAGGGCAGAGTCTGTATGTTCAGTTTAAAATGAATAACGGTGATCAGTTGCTCATTGTTAAAGGCCCCCAGCACAGAGTGAGTTCATTTCCTGTTGACCCTCACAGCCTCTCTTGACATACCTTTGGTAACGGCAAGTAAAGTCTTGACAGATTTCTGTAGAGTCAGTGCAGCCTAGGGGTAACCCTGTGTGGTTTTGACTAATAGGATTTAACTTTCAGGAAAAAAAGAAAAAGAGGGAAGGATGATAAGTATATGTGGAGGGAGAGAAAAAACTGTTGTTAATTTTTCTCTTCATGGTATACCTTTTGGCTCTTTGGATCTAGAAATCATCTGATTTTGATGTTTCAAATATGGCGAATAGATACATAATCCAAAGTCAGTGTTCAGACTGCTGAAGATTAGTAAAATGTAACAGTAGGTCCAAGTCTGGAGCGTGAAAAAAATAATACTCATTTGTCATAGAAGCTTCAGTGTTCTACATCTCCTGCCAGCGGACTCGGGGATGCTTGGGAGCTCAGCAATTGGTGTGCCGTCAACTGGTCTCTGGTCCTCCCTTGTTAGGGGTGGGGCCTATTGTCTGAGTGGGTATTTTTGGGAGGGGCACACATACCTGGCCAGCCAGAGGGGCCAGTTGATGATGTGCACTGCACTGGATGATGTGTCTAGCAGGAAGCCCAGCTGTAACAGCAGAAGATAACAGTTCTCTGCATAGGATTCACTTGTAGTAGGTGGTCAGTGTTTATTGATTTCTTGATTGAAAAATATACCTGTATCTTCCTCTATTTTCTTTACTACGAAGATCTCAAGTCTCTTTAATTTAGGGGAAGAAAGGAGCTACTGATGCCCTGCTCCTCTTTTGATACCATGACGCGCTTCCCCACAGATACAAACTCTGTTCTGGCTCTCAGTGGGTGCTCCTTGCTCTGCAGGAGTGTGATCTGCAGAGGCAGACAGCTGAGGTTGGAGTCCTGGCTCCACCCCTAAGTTGTTGTGTCGATTGGGCTCATTACTTAACCTCTCTCACCCAATTTTATTGCCAATGTTTGGGAGGCTACCCCTCCTTGAAGGCTGAAGTCAGATATTATTTCGACCGTGAAAGTTTGCGTGGTCTTCCTTGGAAAAGCTCCAGTGGGACTGTCCATGAACTACTCAGGAGACAAACCACTTGGGGGTGTGTGTATGTGTGGTGATCTTCACACATGTCTGTTGTGTTTTACCACCTGCACTGTGAGCTTCTGGAGATCAGGAGTTCAGTCTTGATGCCCCATCTTTAGCCCAGGCCTGGTGCGTAGTAGGTAGTCTCTAAACATGGAATGAATGAATGTCGGTGTTAGCTTACAGAGCTCATGTGGGACAGGAGATTGGCTCCACTGGGCTTTCACTGATATCAAACGCAGTGTTATGTGCATTGAGTTTCTTGATACCTGTGCTTGAATCATTTCTACTTTTTGTCCTTTTTAACTGATTAAGCAAAGCTGGGCTAGTTGGAGACCCCAGATAGGACCAAGAGATGTGGCCTCTGCCTGACTCTGTTGTAGATAAAGTGCTTAATTCCAAGCCAGCACAAAGAAAGTTGGGAGTATTAATTATGTGATCAAATAGAGTCTAGTTACTAGACTGTAAATGATGATGGTGGGCAGGGGTGTCATAAATGTCCTAGGGTCTGGGGGCCTGAAGGAGTTAAAGCTCCTCTCAGAATAGCCCAGGCAGCTCTTAGGAAGTAGCTTCTGAGGCAGGATGTGGCAAACCAGTGAGTAAATGAGAGCCATTCTCCTTTGGAAGAAAAGAAAGTGGGTGGGGAGAAGTGAAGAGGAAGAGCCTGGTGGACAAATCTTTTTTATCTTCTGCTGTAAGAACATGCTTCTCTTTTGAATGCCAGGCAGAGCCTGCAGAATTTTAACCTAAAGTGACCAAGGTCCAAAGAACGCTTAACAAGGCTGTTTTTGCAGTTGTCTTGTTTTTCTCCACAGCTAATAACTCAAGTTTAATGTGCAGTGGAGTACCATCTTAGTAAATTTTGTTTTCTAATCTTAGTCATTGGCGTATTCTTTAATGCTCTTTGAGGATTCGCAATTAATGTGAGGTGTCATCCGCAGTCACACTCTTTTTTAACCAAGAATAAGTTAGAAGAAAGGTATTTTTGTTTGTTTGTTTTAGAAAAGTGTCTTGTTAGTGTGTTCAGCCATTTGTTTCAGAACACACTCTCACTGTGTGCGTAACAGTATTTTGTAACACAGGACAAGAGGATGCTTCCATTTAATGCAGGTGAGAGATCTTGTTCAAGGATGGAAGGCTCCAGACCTGGGTTAATTCCACAATCTTGGTGTCTTTTGTTAAGAGCATGGTTATAGATTGGAGGCAAATTATTGACAGAGGGTGCAATTTTGCAAATAAAAATAGCCCTCTGGAATTCAGTAATGTGTATATGAAATGAAATAGGTGAACTGAATTTGTTGAGTTTCAAGCATCACTGGAAAAGCAACCATCATTTATAACTGTATTGCATAGATAGCAATAATGTAAATCAGTGTTGGGTTCAGAAATTGGCTCCAGGACTGTGGTTTGTTATGAGAGAAACACTTCTGTCCTTACAATAAGCTGGTATGCATGATGGACTGGATTTGACTTTACTGTCAAAGGCTTTTGTGAGCCAGTCTTTGGACCAGGTAATGAGAGGTTAATTATCTAAAAGAGAACTCCCCAGTGGACTTTCAAGGACCTGGAAAGCTGAACTCAGCAGTTTTTAGACTTCAGGTTTCTACACACTCTTTCTCTCAAGGAAGCCAATATCTCCTGAGTTGTGCAACTCTTGATTCTATTTCTATGAAGGTTCCAAACTGGAATTTTTTTTAAATTGAAATATAGTCGATTTACAATAGTGTTAATTTCAGGTGTATAGTGTAGTGATTTGGTTTTTTGACAATTATATTCCATTATAGGTTATTACAAAATATTGAGTATAATTCCCAGTGCTATACAGTAAAGCCCTGTTGCTTATCTGTTTTAGGTATGTAGTTTGTATCTGTTAATCCCTTATTCCTGATTTGTCCCCTCCCTTCCCTTTGGTCACCATAAATTTGTTTTCTATGTCTGTGAATTTGTTTCTGTTTTGTATATAGATTCATTTGTATTATTTTTTAGATTTCACACATAAGTGATATCATATAGTATTTGTCCTTCTCTGTCTGACTTTTTTCACTAAGTTTTATATTCTCTAGGTCCATCCACTTTGCTGCAAATGGCAATATTTCGTTGTTTTTTATGGCTAATATTCTACTGTATACACGTACCACATCTTCTTAAGCCAGTCGTTTGTTGGTGGGCAATTGGGTTGTTTCCATGTCTTGGCTATTGTAAAGAGTGCTGCTGTGAACATTGGGGTGCATGTATATTTTCAAATTAGAGTTTTCTTTTTTCTGGATATATACCCAGGAGTGTAATTGCTGGATCATATGGTAGCTCTATTTTTCATTTTTTTAAGGAACCTCCATACTGTTTTCCATAGTGGCTGCACCAATTTACAGTCCCACCAACAGTGGGATGGAGCCTGGATGGAGTGCTTTCCCCTCTGTTGCAACAACTGATATCTTTCAGGTCTAAACGTGGACATTACATTTTCTCACCTTCACTTTCCCTTCCTCATCTTAGATGGAGTTGTCTTTTTTCTGTTCCCATACCCCACTGTGCCCACCTCACTTTCAGCATTATTGTCTCCCTTACCCCGTAGCTGTTGCTGTACTTGTTAGTACCATTCCCTGTTTTTGGCTTGCACTGTGGTATCTCTCTCTGTGTCTCTCTCTATCATCTCTACATCTCTGTCTCCCTGTGTCTTATACACACACACACACACACACTGCCTGGTGAGGGCAGGGACCTTGTCTTCCTCATCTGTACCTCCCTAGCCTCTAGCGTAGATGGTGCCTGTCACACCGTGGATGCTCCATAATGGATCTGCATTGCATTTTCACATCTGTAGACATCACAGCTATAAGCTAGATGTCTACTCCAGTTCCTTATCCCCTGCACTCCTCTAGATTAGAGCAGTCTTGGAGACTTACATTCTCATGGTCACTTCTGCTTCTTTGGGGCTCACATTTCCCTTCCTGTGATTTTTCTCTTCTTTTTGCTCTGTGTTGAACAAACTTGGAATTTGGCCCCCTTTCTCTGCTTTCCATCAACAACAGTAAGAACAAAATATACACAAAGCTATTTGTGTGCATGGCAGATTGGACTGAAGGTCTGGGGTGGGGAGGATGTATTATAGCAATAAAGACAACTTAAAATCTAGTGGTATTAGGTATCTTTGGGCTTAAATGACCTTTGCCACTCTACCATGGTGCATCCTTTTCTTCCTTTCTTGCTGCTTCACAGCCACTCCCAAAAGAAGTCTCTCCCATTTTATTCTGCAACGTGATTCAGCTCTCCAGCTCCACCCCTGCATGCTGTTCAGGCCTGCTTCAGCCTATGCCAAGGCTCAGAAGCAGGCCCTTTTAAACTATGGGCCAGCCTTCTGGTCCTCTGGTATCCTCTGCTCCGAGGGTGTTTGTTCGCACAAACACTTATTTCCCCGCCCTCCACCTTCTTTTGTAAGACTTAAGCAAGCACTATCAGTTTTAGTTTTAATTAAATTTCATTCTCTCTGGTGCATGATGTTACTTCTACCAGCTACGTTTTGACCCCACGAGGCCAACTGCTCTTAATTGGAGAGCCTGACTGGTAGTTTTCCACACTCTAGTTTAAGAAGTTGAGTGCCTAAATGAGCACTTGGTTGGACTTCTAGCCCTGATCCTGATCTCAGGATTCCCTGAGAGTTGCTGGAAAGTCACCTAGGGAGTGGGATTTTCCCCAGAGGTGATGGGTGCTCAGAGGAGAGGTTTGCTGACCTCTCTTGTGTGTAACTTTGGGCAAGGAGAAGGGCCTAGCTGTAACAAGCATGTTGGTTGTGTATTTAAGGAGGGAAACAGGTCTGGAGAATTGAAAATTTCTCAACATGGACTAGCACTGGAGACGTGTTTTGAGTGCTGTGTTTCTTCTGACTGCATCTTACTGCTCTTAGTTGTGCTTCTGGGCACTAGCTGTTGGTCTTTTTGCCCTGGGGACTCAGCTGTCCTCATGGTTCTGGGTAAGACTGTGGTCACGTTGGGTCCTTTCTCCCTGAAGAGCAAGCTGCACCTCTCCTTCACAGAGCAGCATGGACCATTATTACACAGGGAGTTTCTAAAAGGTCTTTCTCTAGAGCAGAGAGTGGGTAGGGTCAAATACATCATCTTAATAAGGCCACAGTACACCAGCTTGTCCTTTCAGGAGCAGTCAGCCCCTCCCATTCTGTGGCCACCACCAGACCCAGCACTGCCTTTGTTTTTCTGATGGTGACCACACGTTTATTGAATTTTCCACCTGGGTTATCCTTGGTGCTTTCTTCCTTTCAGCACTTCCTGCCCCGTCCCTGCCAGCTCTCTTATGCCACCAGACTGTTTACTGCTTGTCCCGTGTGCTTCACCTGGGCAGTGTCCTATTGCTTCCCTTCCCTCCCCAATCAAAATGTATCAGCCAGGCTTCCCCGGTGGTGCAGTGGTTAAGAATCTGCCTGCCAGTGCAGGGTACGCGGGTTCGGGCCCTGGTCCGGGAAGATCCCACATGCTGCGGAGCAACTGAGCCTGTGCGCCACAACTACTGAGCCTGCGCTCTAGAGCCCGCGAGCCACAACTGCTGAAGCCCGCGCACCTGGGTCCATGCTCTGCAACAAGAGAAGCCGCTGCAATGAGAAACCCATGCACTACAAGGAAGAGTAGCCCCCGCTCGCTGCAACTAGATAAAGCCCGAGCGCAGCAACAAAGACCCAACATAGCCAAAAATAAATAAAAGAAAAATAAATAAATTTATTTTAAAAAAAAGTATCAGCCTTGGATGTTCCGCTGAAAGAATTTCCTTTTTGGGTAGATTAATTTGTTGTCCTCTCAGGGATTTTACCTTTTAGCAGAACACAGTTCTTACCGCAAAGGAATAGGTCACTAATGGGTAATTATCTGGTGTTAGGGATGAGCTAAGTGGGAGATTTGTTTGAAGGACATGAGCTCTTCAGCTGATGTGGAGAAAAGAAACTTTGGAATTCCAACTCTAGCCTTGGGTAAGTTACTTAACTACACCTGGCCTCCATTTCCATATCTGTAAAATGGGAACAACATGTCTATTTTTTGCTGTTGTTGTTTTTTAAACTATTTATTTATTTATTTGGCTGCATTGGGTCTTAGTTGCAGCACGTGGGATCTTAGTTGCAGCATGCAGGATCTTTCCTTGTGGTGTGCCGGCTTCTTTCTAGTTGTGGCCTGCGGCATGGACTCAGTAGTTGCAGTGCGCGGGCTCTCTAGTTGTGGCACATGAGGGCTTAGTTGCCCTGTGGCATGTGGGATCTTAGTTCCCCGACCAGGGATTGAACCCACGTCCCTTGCATTGGAAGGCAGATTCTTAAGCACTGGACCACCAGGGAAATCCCAACATATCTATTTTTAAATGTTGTGAGGGATAAATGAGTTAATGAGTGTACCATGGCTAGCATTTAGGAAGCTCATCTTTTAACTGCATCTAAATTTTCATTCTTTATCAGACTGTTATAGCCCTCTTTTCTCCCTATTAAGTAAAGGTGATGCATCACTTTTTGTCCTCTGTCTTATCTTTTTTTCTCTCTCTCCAAACTCCATCACTTTTTCCTTTCCTTTTTGTGCTTCTATGGAAGACTGGTCCTTCAGGAATTAATTCACATGTGGCTAATATGAAACAAATTTTGCCCACTGGGGTGGAAGGAACATAGGCTGTCAGTTCTTTCAAGCAACAGTATGACACCCCCTCTCTGATTCAGGATGTTGTTCAGTATTTGAGAAGAGTCTATGCGAGTGGGTGGTCCTGTCACTCCAGAGGTTCCTTTGTGTGTGTGTGTATGCGTGTGTTTTTCAGCGTGTCTGTCTGTGGAAACGTGCCGTGGGAAGGTAATTTATATGATTTCAGAAGGCAGTTTGATTCCAAGGAGTAAGTGGGGTTTTTTTTGTTTGTTTTCTTAAAGGATAGGAATACAGGATTCTTATCTCTTTTTTTTTAAATTAATTTTATTTATTTATTTATGGCTGTGTTGGGTCTCCATTTCTGTGCGAGGGCTTTCTCTAGTTGTGGCAAGCGGGGGCCACTCTTCATCGCGGTGCGCGGGCCTCTCACTATTGCGGCCTCTCTTGGTGCGGAGCACAGGCTCCAGACGCGCAGGCTCAGTAATCGTGGCTCATGGGCCCAGTTGCTCCGTGGCATGTGGGATCCTCCCAGACCAGGGCTCGAACCCTTGTCCCCTGCATCGGCAGGCAGATTCTCAACCACTGTGCCACCAGGGAAGCCCCTTATCTCTTTTTAATTGAACTCATCCTCTCCACTTTTCATTTGTTTATTGGCTTGGAAGCTAGTTGATTTAAAATGAAATTAAAGATAAACATCTGTCCCAACTCTCATTTTCTGATTTTTTTACTTTCTTTTGTTTTTTTAATTTGGCCGCGCTGGCTTGTGGGATCTTAGTTCCCTGACCAGGGATTGGACCAGCACCGTTGGCAGTGAAAGCGTGGAGTCCTAACCACTGGACCGCCAGGGAATTTCCTGATTTTTTTACTTTTAAGTTTTATGCCTCCAATACTCTTTGCTTATAATATTCTTACTCCCAGTTCTATACCACTGTCTATGTTGTAGACCCTGTTGTAGACCCTGTTGGAATGCCCCTTCTCCTTTTTTGCTATCTAAATTTTATATGTTGTTCTAGACCAAATTAGGTCTCAAAATCCTATAAAATTTACCCTGATTGCTCAGCATATCCTGAACTACAGAGCCATCTGTGTCTGAAGCCCTTTGTGAGAATTAGGGGAACTGTGGGACAGTCATTGCTCCAGTCTTTTTTGGGAGTGGTGGTGAAACCAATTAAAGACAATAAAGGTAGTATTTAATTACATTGTGCATTTTTTCTAGATTACTTATTTGTTGCATGAAAATGCAGGAATCTCATCAGTAAAATGGGGCTAACAGTGGGAATTACGTCATGGTGGTATTAGGCATTTAGGAGCTCATCCATATTTAGCAGAATACGTGGCATACAGCAGGTATACAATAAATCAGTAGTAGGTACTATCAAATCAAATCTTATTCTTATTAACCAATAATTACTTGACAACAACATAAAATATTAAATATCACTTTTGGTGATTCCAGCTTTTTTTTTTTTTTTTTTTTTTTACATTGCACTCTCATTTAATCTCTGCAGTCACTTTTTTTTTTTTTTTTGCGGTACGCGGGCCTCTCACTGTTGTGGCCTCTCCCGTTGTGGAGCACAGGCTCTGGATGCGCAGGCTCAGCGGCCATGGCTCACGGGCCCAGCCATTCCGCGGCATGTGGGATCTTCCCAGACCGGGGCACGAACCCGTGTCCCCTGCATCGGTAGGTGGACTGTCAACCACTGTGCCACCAGGGAAGCCCCTCTGCAGTCACTTTTATTTACCATCACATCATTGTCTTAAACTGCCCTTAGCTGTCTGTATTCCTTTCACTATTTCACTGAGCGTCTTGTAGTGTCAAAATGCATGCATTCTCACAGAAGACCTGGCAAGATGAAACAATTGATTTAGTATCAAAGGAAAAAGCAACGAGGATGGGATAAGTGTCAGTGGGGTTTATATGTGGACAAGAAGTAATGACTAGGGTCTCTAACCATACAACACGGGAAGCCAACCACTGTGCTTGCAGATGTCTATGGCCTTGGTACTTAGCTGCAGAGTTCTATCCTTGGAATACTACAGGAAGAATCTGATATTAGGATTGGAGAATTTTAACCCTGAAATGGACTTTAAACACCACTTAGCTTAACTCCCCTATTTTACCTATGAGAAAAATTGAGGGAAAGTGACTCGCACAAGTTCACAGACCAAGTTACCATCAGAGTTGAACCCAGGTCTTCTGACTCCCAAAGGCTTCACACCTATTTCCCAAGCACAGAGTGTCTGGTAGCCACATGCATGTTTTTTTCCTTTCAAGTAGTTTCATGGGCCATTGTGAAAGACCAGCTCTTTACTGACCCAGAAGCAGCAGATTTCCTGTATATATTTCTGGTCCTAGAAGTGGGTCTGGGGGCTACTTTCAAGAACAGTGACTTTGAAGTTTTTCTCATCTACACATCTGTCAGCAAGCTTAGAAGAGTAGGTGCCCAAGATGTGAGCAGCCAGCATCAAGGAAAAAGAAAAAAATACTTCTGCTAAATTCAGTGAAGCACATTATAAACAATACAAGAGAATGGCTGCACCGAAGCATTGCTTCCCGTAGCTGCTTTAGAATATAAGCCCAAAGCTACGCTCAGCACCAACAAGCAGAGATCTACAAAGGTCTACTATTGTTGGAGGAGGTATAGAAAACTTTGTTCTACCCAAGAACTGCCACAGACATGTGATAGAGTTTGGCTGCCATGGAGAGGAGGGGAAGTATATGCTCACAGGGCTTGCTTAAGACTAACACTGGACAAGAGAGAATTTCTTTACCCCTACCATAAGCCTAGCACTAAATTAAAGTAATTGCAGTCTACCCCTGGGAGAGGGCCAAGAGCATGGAGAAAGACCCCATTCTGTGGCCAGGCATTAAGGACAATTCAAAGCAGCTCAGGCTTCACTCTAAGCACAAGGTACGACCCATCACTGGAGAAATTTGTAGCCTGTGGTGTTAACATTAACAAGAAAACCCCAACTCAGCTCAACTTTGACTAATAGCCTAACACACACTAACAGTATGACAGAAGAGTATGTCCATTACCAAGTATAAAGATGATTACCTCAGTCTCTGTTCCATCACAACGTCCAGCATTTAATCAAAAATCAAGAGAGAAAAAAACCAACCTGTTATCAAGAGAGAAGGTAATCAGCAGAACCAGACTTAGAGATGACCCAGATGTTGGGTTTATCAGTCAGGAGCTTTAAAATAACCATGATCAATATCTTAAAGTTACACAGCATACATGGACAAATGAGGAATTTCAGAGGAGGTGGAAACTAAAAATAGATTCAAGAAGAAATTATAGAAATTTCAAAGAATATGACATCAAAGGTCCACAGGCTC
Source organism: Orcinus orca (assembly GCF_937001465.1). Classification (NCBI taxonomy): domain Eukaryota; kingdom Metazoa; phylum Chordata; class Mammalia; order Artiodactyla; family Delphinidae; genus Orcinus; species Orcinus orca. The sequence continues at coordinate 92,470,185 of NC_064560.1, read as the reverse complement.
ATCAGCAGACCGGACAGAACTGAGGAAAGAATCAGTGACTTTGAAGATGAGTCAGTAAAAATTATCCAAGGTGAAACACCTAGAGGACAAAAAAGAATAAAAGGAAATCAGAGCACAGCTTCCAAGACTGATAGATTGATCTGACTATCGAGCGATACTGAGATTGAGAGAGAGAAAGGAGACAGACAGACACTGACTGGAACTTTTAAAGGAATTGGCTTATGGGATTGTGGAAGCCTGTTAAGTCTAAAATCTTCAGGTTAGGTTGGCAGGCTGGAGACCCATGGAAGAGTTGCACCTTGAGTCCAAAGGCAAAATCTGCCGGAAGAATTCCTTCTGCTTCAGGGAGGTCAGTCTTTGTTCCATTAAGGCCTTCAACTGACTAGATGAGGCCCACTCATATTATGGAGGGTAATCTGCTTTACTCAAAGTCTGCCAATTTAAATTTTAATCTCATTCCCCCCCCCCCGGAAAAAAAAAAACCCAAAACCATTTTCATAGAGACATCCAGAAAAATGTTTGATGAAATATCTTAGGCACTGTGGCCCAGCAGTGTTGACACATAAAATTAACCATCATATGCCCCCTTCTAGTTACTACCCTCCCCCACCAAAGTGTGATCACTTTTTTACTTTATTTTTTTTTTGTTCTTGGATTTTTTAAAATATTGAAGTACAGTTGATTTACAATGTTGTGTTAATTTCTGCTATACAGCAAAGTGATTCAGTTATATACATTGTTTTTCATATTCTTTTCCATTATGGTTTATCACAGGATATTGAATATAGTTCCCTGTGCTATACAGTAGGACCTTGTTGTTTATCCATTCTGTATGTGATAGTTTGCATCACTTTTTAACTTTATAATAGCCTAGATCAGTTTTGAATTTTATATAGAGGGAATGACATCGTATGTATTCTTTTGCATCTGGCCTCTTTCACAGAGCCTGTATACATAATCCTAGAATTTTATTGCCTAGTTAGTTAACCAGCCCTTCGCGGAGTGGCCTATAGGGTTGAGGTGTGAGAGGGTATAAGCCCCTCTCCACCATGTTGTCTGGGGCTGTCCCTGGTTGGCACACCTACACTCTCTAACACAGATGGGCTAGTTCAGTTGGAGTCTGGAAGTTGGTAAGCTACACCTTTGGCCCCCTTGCCTTCCTCATTCAGGCCCATTCTCCTTTCCTTTCTTATTACTCTTTGTAACGCCTCCCATCTCCTGCTGTCCATGGTTTGACTGTATAGAGACCCCTGATGCCAGTTCTTATCTTTTCCTCACATTCTCCCCCTCTCCCCTCACCTACCCGGTTGAAGCTCCTCAACCTGAATACACCATCAGCCTTATTCTGCACCTCCTCAGCTGGCTGTCACATTGACAGACTTCCTTAGAGACATCTAGACAAACTCCCCACCCTACTCCCCATATAGTTTTTTTTATGGGTATGGAAACTAAGGACCAGAAAAGGAGGTAACTCCCAAGATATCTCAGATGGGAATGGTATAGGGTATAGATCAAAGGGTTGCAGCCTTAGTCTCTGGGTGCTGTTCCCTCTTAGCTTGGGTCTTTCTGCCTTTCCTTCCCTCTTTCTTCCCTGCCCTCTTGCCAAATGCCACAGGGAAGGGAGAACTTCACAACTCCTGGGCTCTCTGGTGAGGAGACCCGCCTGCACTGGGACCCATTCTCTCCTTCCAGCACAGTGATGTGTTGTCATCCCCTGCTCTTCCCTCTGTGCTTCCTCCCGGTGGAGGTGGGGCCTGCCACCTGTAGCAGCCTTGCTCAGGTTGGTGACAGACAGCTGGCTGGTGTTTGGCATGCATTTGTGGCCCATTTCTCTTTGGTGTGTGGCAGTTTGAAGACCCCATTCCTTGGTCTGGACATCGCCTCTCTCCCCCTTCAGTCATTCCTTTAGGTCAGCTTCCCGTTGCAGTGACCATCAGAGTTGGAGGTGGCAGTGTGGCGCCTTGAAAGGAGCTCTATTTCAGGAGTCGGGAGACCTGCCACCAATAAGCTGTGTGACTTTGTCCTTTCTGGACCTCCGTTTCCTCACTTGTAAAATAGGTTGGATAGGGTGGTCTTTAAGGTCCCTCTCTGTGCTGCATTTTATACTGCTCCTTGATTGGAGCCATGGAGCCACGAATGAAAGATTCCTGCTGTGGTAGTGCAATTAGGCTGAGCAGATGGGTGAGATGAGAGGGAAGGAGAAGCTCTTGCCCAGGATCATCCTTTCCCCACCCGTTTCATTGTGCCTTCCTGGTGTTTTCAGAACACAAATGACAACCTGTGTTTTTCTCCAAGTTCCTTGTTTTTCCTCTGCGTTCCCATTTCAAGCCTATAATCTTGTATCTGGATGAACTTGTGTTTACTGTAAGACAGCCCTGGTGCAGAATTCATGTTACAGCGTGTCGTTTCCTTTCTGCTGTGGGGAATGTGATGGGGGTTGGAGCCATCACAGCTGGTCCCTGGAGAGGGCTGTGTGTGTCAGAGATGTATTGTGCTGGGCTCCAGTTTCTTTTCTCAATCCCTAGTTCTGATTTTGCTGATTTCAGTTAAAACCAAAGATTGTGAAGGAGGCCAGTTCTTGTCCTCTGAGTGTTGGAGATTTGTGGTGTGGTTGAGGGGTGAGGGGCCACTCTCTTCCTGTTTCCTTTGCTTGAAGCATTTCACCTTGGGAGGGCACAAGTGAGCCTTGTTGAACATCATCCACTCCCTGGGTGAGAGGAAGCAGTACTGAATACCGATACCTCATTGATTGATTTCTTTTTAATGAGTCATGAAAGTCATTTTGATGCCAGAATTTTCCTTTCACCTTCAGATAAAATCTTTTGTCTTTCATTCCCTGAAAAACTTTTAGGAGATTTTAATAATTATTAAATTACAGGAAAGACAGTAATTTTTGAATCCTGCTGTTGCTGCTGTGGCTTCTCCTCATCTTCCAACCCATTCCCACCTGCCTTAACATTTGTGTAGAAATGTGTCAAAATTCCAGGGTTTCGTCCCATTAGTTTTTTATTTTGATCCTCTCCTGGTGAAGTAAGCCTCTTGTTACCCCATTTTACAGAAGAGAAAACAGATGTCGAGTTAAATGACTTGTTCATGGTCACACAGCTAGTTGTCTTCCAAGTTGGGATAAGAATCCGGGATTCCTGATTACTAATGACTTGTTAATTTGGCAACTCCGTCCCCCCACCCCCCCATTAGGAAAGTCTTGCCACCATAAGTGTCTCTTCTCTCCCTGGCTCCACCCTCTGAAAGCACAAATTAGAAGCCAGTTCCTTAGCTGATGGGGTAGGCGGTTGGACCATGGAGCATAGGAGAGGGGTGGGGAAGAAGGTGGCACAAAGCCCAGACTTAGGGTTTTTCTCCCCCAAAGGTGGGAGAATTCCTTATTTCTGCAGAGTCAGGAAAATGAGCAGAGTCAGCATCCCTCCCACCTTCCCACCATCCCAACCCCCCCCCCCCCCGCCCAAATGAGTGTGCTTTCTTGCGGCCAGTGTTACTTGCAAGGCAGTTGTTCAGATTGATGTACAGGGGAGACAGGATTGCATCTGGGGCAAAGGACTCTTCCTGTAGGTACACCATTTTCATGTCTGATTGAGCCCTGGTGTGTTACGTGCTCCACACTAGGATCTTACCCATGTTTGCAAGTTGCCTCCCTTGGACGTATTGAACTTTTTGAAGAGGTAATATAGCATCATGATTAAGGTTAGAGATTCTCTCTGCCCAGGTTTGAATCCTGGCTCTGCCACTTAGATGTGCGACCTTGGACAAGTTACTTCACCTGTCTATGCTTGAGTTTGCTATGTGTTGTAAGGTTGTGGGTTAAATGCATTAATGCACGTAAAACACCTAAAAAAGTACAGTGTTATAAGGAGAGTGATTGTCCTTTCATCTAGCCCTCCTTCCCTCTCGCCCTCGTACACATTCAGTGTGATGTGTGTGTGTGTGTGTGTGTGTGTGTGTGTGTGTGTGTGTGTGTGTGTGTGTTCTTGACAGCAGCTTTTTGGAGTCTGCATTTCCAGTCAGACTGCTGAGCCCTCCAGGCAGCTGTAACCTCATCCAAGTTTTAGCTGTAGGGTCTGTCTGTATTTGACATGTGTTTCTAAATGTTGTCATCAATGGGCTCCTTTGTGGAGAGACCTTAGAGAAGGGAAACCAGAGGGTGTGCACTGTGCACTCCCAGCCACACTGGTTCCAGTCCCCACACCTGAGGGACTGTGGGTAGCAGTGAGACTGAGTTCAACCTTGTAGCAGGATGAGAATATTGACCAGCTGTCTTAGTCTGCTCAGGCTACATAACAAAATGCCATAGACTGGGTGGCTTAAACAACAGAAATTAATTTTCTCATAACTCTGGAGGCTTGAAGTCCAAGATGAGGACTGGTTGGGTTGCCAGCATGGTTGGGTTTTGGTGAGGCCTCTCTTCCTGGCTTGCAGGCAGCTGCCTTCTTGCTGTGTCCTCACATGGCCTTTCCTTGGAGTGTGTAGGGGGAAGGCCACCTCTCTTATAAGGCTATCAGTCCTATCTGATTAGGACTCTACCCATATGACCTTATTTAACCTTAATTACCTTCTAAAAATCCTATCTCTAAACGTAGTTACATTGGAGGTTAGGGATTCAACTTACAAATTTTGGGGGGGACCAGGCACCAGGCTTCTTCCCCCAAGAGTTACCCAGTGAGGAAGGTTGGGAAAGTCAGCCTTGTGTCCTCTTTGGCCCCATGTACTGTGTTATTTGTAAGGCACTATTGGATCCTCCCATACCCTGGGGAGGCACTGGGTCTCCATCTCCTTGCCTTCTTAAGGTTTGGAGTGTGAATGAAGAGTGGAAGATTATGCTTGCTCCTACCCCCAAGCTCAGAAATGGTGTGTATATTGAGGGAAGGGGGTCACCAACATTCTGATGTGTAATGACTGCCTGTCTTGTCACCTGTGTTGTTTGTTTAGACTAGGGACAAAAGTCAAATGAAACACGGTGGAATCTCTTTACCACCCTTCTCTTAACAAGCTCCCAGGAGTAATGAACACTTCAGTTCTTTATGTAAAGCACACTAGTAGGCTGCTGTCTGCCATACCCACTCACTCCGGCGCCCACTGGTTGAATTATGTGCTTACCAAGAGCCGGTTTGTTCCGAAAGTCATTTGCACAGTTGTAACTGGTACTGTAATTAAGTAATGTATGTATTTAAATATCAGAGAAACTGATGAAATACGACTGCAAACGAAGTGGTTTTCTTTCTTTTTTTTTCCCCCCACCTATGAATACTAGTTAAAAGCTGTGGAAATACTCAGTGAGTCCAGGTCACTAAAAAAATTACTGTCAGGAACTTCCCTGGTGGCGCAGTGGTTAAGAATCCACCTGCCAGTGCAGGGGACATGGGCTCGATCCCTGGTCCAGGAAGATCCCACATGCTGCGGAGCAGCTAAGCCCGTGCACCACAACTACTGAGCCTGTGCCCTAGAGCCCCTGAGCCACAACTACTGAGCCCGCGTGCCACAACTACTGAAGCCCGTGTGCCTAGAGCCCATGCTCCGCAACGAGAGAAGCCACCGCAATGAGAAGGCTGTGCACTGCAATGAAGGGTAGCCCCCTCTCGCTGCAACTAGAGAAAGCCCACGCACAGCAACAAAGACCCAATGCAGCCACAAATAAATAAATAAGAAATGGTAATTTAAAAAAAATTACTGTTAAATTAGGTGAGCATTAAAATTGGGGGAAGTCATCATACTCTTAAAGTTTTATTCTGAGATTACTCTGTCTACATTTTTATGCTAAATAATCAGTATTTGGAAATTATAGACATTGTATTCTCTTCTGGTTCATGTCAGAAAGATGATGTGGGGCTCTTAAAGAGAGGGCCTCGCCTTGTGTAAGCAGGTGGGTGAATGAATGCACTTTCATATGTTTTGCAAAAATAAAAATTTAGGTGTACCCTTTTTGCTCTATTTTGATTGACCTTGTTCCTGATCTGATCACATTGGAAGGGAGGGTTTCTACTGTGATTCAGTTTAGAGCCTGTTTTGATAATGTGCTTTGGTTTCAATTTAGTGGTTTTAGGAAATAGATTTTATTTTGTATATGGTGTTGTTAAAACCAACACTAGTGGGTCTTTTGATACTGGGGTTTTAAAACAAATTAAGGTGGCTCACTCTGGATTTTAGTAGATTCTGCAGTTCGTCTCGTAGGCTCATAGCATACTGAGAGTGAACTAATTCCCCTATTTTACAAATGAGGAGAGCAGGCCTTGAGAGGGGAAGTGTGTCTGTGGTGAGTTGTGTGGGGTGGCGGAGTGCAGTGGGTAGAGCCACAGCAGATGGGACCTTCCCCCAAGCTTCCTCGATCAGTTCTCTCTCTGGCCCCAGAGCTGGAGCTCTCCACAGCAAGGGTGCTCCTCTGGGTGGACTTCTCTGATGACAGTGTTGACCCGTGCTTCCTACTTTGGGACAGGACCAACCTGGAGGCCTTGCAAAAGAAGCTGGAGGAGCTGGAGCTTGATGAACAGCAACGGAAGCGCCTTGAGGCCTTCCTTACCCAGAAGCAGAAGGTGGGAGAACTGAAGGATGACGACTTTGAGAAGATCAGTGAGCTGGGTGCTGGCAATGGAGGTGTGGTGTTCAAGGTCTCCCACAAGCCGTCCGGTCTGGTTATGGCCAGAAAGGTGAGGCCACTTTAAAAAAAAAAAAAAAAAAAAAAAGACTGAATCAAGCTTGCCTTGGTGAACAGGTAATTGGATTACCTTTTAGAAGACCTGGGGGCCTGGAGACAAGGGTGGAAAGAAGACTGACTTTTCATTCAGTACCCTTTTGTGCTGTTTGAATTTTGAACTCATGTTATCTATTAGATTATAGATAAACACACTCATGATGTGTTAGGGTATTTATCCTGCTGCCCAGACTGGAAAATAACAGCAGGTGACCATTTGTTAGTTTTCTGTGTGCTCTGGAAAGAAATCCGAGATGCTCGTTTGCCATTTATCAAGAGCAGAAGCTGCTTTCATTTACCGAGCCCCAGGGACACAGAAAAAAACACTGATTTCATGTTGTTTCTCCGAGTTCCACCCCTGCCAGTAGTTCCCCTTCATCTCCCTGCAGTATGACATCTTGGCTCCCCAACATGGCATACAGTCTTTGAACTGGACTTCCCTTCCTGGTGTTACCCTGGGTCCTCCTCTTTCTGGACAGCGAGGTTGGACTCTTGCGTGTTTCATAGCACACCATGTTCATTTCTGTCCACATATTTTTGCTCATGCTACTCCTTCCATCTTTTCAAACACTGCCCATCTTCAAGGCCCACCTCCTGTCTAGCCTTCACTAGCTGCTCCCACCCGCGCTGGTAACCACTGCTTCCATGTCCTCTGACACTCATTGTCCATGGCTCTTTTTAGAAGCTCAGCCTTATCTGGTAACCATTTCATGTATCTGTCACCTGTCTCCCCAGCTGAAACAAGGGACAACATTGGGGGTGGGGTGGCGGGGAACATAAGGTGGCCCCTAAGGCCTTGGCTAAATCTCAACCACATCAGACCCCTAAGTCAAGGGTAAATCTCTAGGGCAGCTTAGATTGGCAGACGCAGTTCCTCATACCTTTCTGGTCCTACAACCCTTGAGTATCAACCAAGTCCTTAAGGCCACTTTCCCCATATCTCGCAGTTTCACAGGTCCTTTTGTTCTTGGGAGGGGTGAGCCTCCTCTTCCTCAGTCTTGGCTTCCAGGAGTAGAGGCACAGCTGGCCACTTCTCCAGTGCCAACACCTGCCTTGGTATGTTGGCACTGACTGCTCTGGTTGGGCAGAAACTTGTTTGTTAAAACTTGCCTGTTTCCTCTCTTCCTACCTTTAAGAGTTTAAGCATTTAAGAAAGCTCCTATCCATCCATCCACCCATCCATCATCCATCCATATATTTTTAAAGCTTCTCTTCCTTCTACCTTTCTTTTCCCAGCTAATTCACCTGGAGATCAAACCTGCAATCCGGAACCAGATCATACGGGAGCTGCAGGTTCTACATGAGTGCAACTCCCCTTACATTGTGGGCTTCTACGGTGCATTCTACAGTGATGGCGAGATCAGTATCTGCATGGAGCACATGGTATGTGGCAACCTGTCAGCCTCTGAAGCAGCGGCCTGGGAAGTGGGTGGCTCTGGTCTAATCTTTGGTCTGAGATGTGACCGGCTGCTTCCTTGTTCCTCCCTGGATCCAGATCACTGTCTTGGGCATGTGGGAAGCATGGCTGTAGAAGTTGGAATAGCCAAGAAGATGACAGGCCTCCTTCCTAGGTCCCTGTCTCTTCAAAGAGAGGTGGCAGCAATCAGGTGTCCCTGGTGGTTGTACCAAGAGCACATCTCCCAGTTTTCTTGACCCCAAGATTTTGATGTGGGTAAAATCTGGTTAATATAGTTTAAATCCATTTATTACATGCCATGCTGTGTGCTAGGTACATGTTCTGGGGTTATGAAGGTAAGTGAAACAGTCCCTGTTTTCAGACAGTTTATAACCGGCTTTAAGAGCAGGGTTAGCAAAACTATTACTGATAAGCTAGTATTTATTGGGTACCCTAGTATTTATTGCACTACCCTAAGCAAATTAATATTTTATTACATTTTTATAACACCTTATTGAGTTGGGTACATTATCTACATTTTAAAAATGAGGAAACTGAGGCTCAGAGAAATGCAATAACTTACCCAAGGTCATACTCAATTCCATAAGTGGAATTGGTAGAATTTAAACCAAGGCTGTCTGACCCCACTGTACTTTGTTGAATCTACCGGATAGTGACTGGGGCTCTGTTTCCATCCTTGATGGCCAGAATTTCAAAAAGAGAGGCTGGCTTCATGGTTGCTAATGCTTTTCTGTCCCCAATAGGCAGCATGGCACAGGGGACTTTGGAATCTGAGATGTTTATTCATATCTCCCTTCTCCACAAAAATCCAAGTGGACACCTTGTCTTGTTTGCCATTGTGTCTCCAAAGCCACAGCAGGTGCTCAGTAATTATTTGTTTGCAGATTGTCACCTTGTCATGACCTTGGGCAAGATTCTTTATCTTCCTGATTCTCAGTTTCCTCATCTATAAAATGGCCATTATTATACCTGCCTCGTTGTAGTGAGGATTGATTAAAATAAGAGTTGTAAGTCTTCCAGCACACTGTGTGACTCAGAGCATGCCTTCTGCAAACTTTAGCTTTTGCTTTATTCTCACTGGGGCTGACAGTTCAGAGACAAGGGCTGACATGATTGAGTCTACATGCTTCGTGGTTGCTCTGCTTTCAGTCCAGCCTAGTGTCCCTCAGCAACTTCTCCACTTCCTTCGTGACTCTCTAGACCTGCCCTCACCTCTGGAATGAGAGCCCCAGGGCCTGGTCTTAATGAACTCCAGGAGAACCCTCCTGAGAGGTTTGTCCCTTGCTGGTGCCCCCATTATTTTGAACATCTCTCCGCTTCAGTGATCAAGAAGTACCATACACAGTGTTGCAGTCATGTGCTGACTCTTGTGGCGCCGTATGGAACGTAGGTTCTGAAACTGTCTTCTGTGCGTCTGAAGGTCACCGAGAAAGCTCTCGTTCCTTCTTGCTTCAAGGAGAGTGAAGCAGTCTCTGTGGGAAGCATGTGAATGTTTCTGGCTTGGTCCTAGCCCGGGCCTGGGGTGCTGATTATTTTCCACTTGGGTTTTAACCTCCCTTTGGTGGGGCGGGGGGAGGGGCCTGCTCCTTATCCTTTGGGTTTCTTGTGCTCTTTGTGCTGATGATGGTTGGTTTTCCAGCTTTAGCCCAAGAGTTGGATGAAGATGTGTAAATGGCACTGGAGGTCCTTGAAAACTAGAAGGGGAAGAGAGTGGAGGTGATGGTGGTCAACCAGTGATAAAACAAGAGAGGCCAGAGTAGCCTTTTTTCCTCTTGGGTCTTGCCAAAATAACGGAAGATGGGTGGTGGCATGGCTGGACATAATAGTAACTAGCTTTTCCATCTTCTACCACTTGTTGGGTCCTTTCCATGTTATGTGACTTCTTAATCACATCAGCCCTGTCATATGACATGGAATGACCCCCACCCCCACCCCAAGCTGGTAGATGGAGAGAACAAGGCCTTGAGAGGTTTAGTAATTAGTCTAAGTTATATAACCAGTAAGTGTCAGAGCTGAGCTCTAACCAGTATCTCTAACCAGGTCCGCTTTCTTTAAATTTCATAGTCTCTCCATTACATAATGTAAGTCATATACTCTCTCAAGATTTTCTCATTTCTGCAGAGAAATGTTTGGACTGGATGTTCTCTAGGGACCCCTCCCCATGCTAACATTCTGTGTTTCTATGGTTTTTGGCACTTGTAGCCAGTCACTTGATTACATTAGTTAATCAACATGGGTTCAGCTTCACAAACACTTATTTTAGTGCCTATTAGGGCAAAGTGCCACATGAGCTGCCGAGGGGATGGAACCATTGAGAGCAGCGTCTCTGCCCCCAGAGCTGTTCACAGGCCGCATGGCTGTGTTCTAGGGCCTTCTCAAGTGAGGAGTATCAGTGTGGACGTGAGGGCTTCTGAGCACAAGGTATGCGTCACCTCATGCCTGCTGTCTTCTGAACCATCAGAAATTCTTTCTTAAGTAACCTCCAAGTTCTGTTCCTCTCCCTTTAATAGAGGAACCAGGAGGCTGTCCGTAGGTTTGAGCATGGTTGAACTCCAGGGTGCTTGCTTCAGAGGTTAAGATCAGGCCCTAAACGTTGATAGTCAGTGCCCTATTCATTTATTTAGATCCTGCTGGAACCTCTTTTATTGGCCTTATGTGGCCTCTTGCCATGTGGAGTTCAGTCTTTCTGTCTGTGTTAAGTTGACCTGTGTTGAGGCTTCCTCATTCTGGAATCCTTTCTTTTCTTTCTTTTTTTTTTTTTTTTTGTGGTACGTGGGCCTCTCACTGTTGTGTTGCGGAGCACAGGCTCCGGACGCGCAGGCTCAGCGGCCATGGCTCACGGGCCCAGCCGCTCCGCGGCATGTGGGATCTTCCCGGACCGGGGCACAAACCCGTGTCCCCTGCATTGGCAGGCAGACTCTCAACCACTGTGCCACCATGGAAGCCCTGGAATCCTTTCTTCACTCTGTATTCATAGACCTTGATCACAACCTCATGCTCCTTGCCCTTGTCCAGCCTTTCCCTCCTGGAGGAGGAGATGACACAGGATGTCACAAGGGTTGGTTTCCCATTCTCTTGGTCCATTTCTAGTACCTGCAGGTCAGTTGTTTTCCCCCATGGATTTGGCTCTCTGGGGATATTGAGATCCTCCCACGTAAGTCCCTGAAGCAGAAGATATCTCTGGAATTACCCTGGGAGGCCTGAGTGTGGAAAACTGACTGTCAGAGACTGGGAGGGTCAAAACCTTTCTGAGGGCCAAGCAGAGTGTAGGGCACCTATTAGGTGATATGTGTTGAATGACTGGATAAAGGAAGTAGGATGGGAGAGTGCATGGTCAGAGCTCAAGAGAGAGTTAGGGCTCAAGAGAGAGTTAGGGCCTTCTGTTCCTGGGTATACACAGGCTCAGAGGGCAGCTGGAACTGTCTGCTAACCCTAGTGGAGAGGCTCAGAGTTGCCAGGGACGGGACCCTGTAAGGAAGCAGTTGTGGCCTGAAGTTCACGTAGCCATGCTCCAGAGTAGCTTTCTACTCTAGGCTGGGCCCTCTCACCCCTCCTTGGTCCCTGAGCAAGCCCTCCTGCGGGAGAACTCCTGCGCTGGCTGCTTGTGATAGGAAATTCTCTGACCACTGGCTGCCACTTCTCTTTAGGCATTTCTGCTTTGTCTCAGCTTCCACATTTCAAAGGTGTTGTCATATAGAGCTCTGTTCATTAGCCATATCCCAGCTTCTAAGATTCTTTGGTTCTCTCCGTGTCACAGTCTTTGCATGATGTTCCTTGTCATTGGCATTTTCCCCCAGCATTTTACTATGAAAAATTTCAAAAGTACAGAAAGTTGAAGGAATTGTGTAATGTACACTCTAAAGCCACCACCTAGATTCTACCGTTAACATTTTGCCATATTTGCTTTACCACGTACCGTCTACTTACGCACTGCTCAGATTGTTTTGTGGATGCAGTTTAAAGTAAATTTGTCATCAACGTGTATGGAGCCCCATCTTCTTAATGCACCTGGCTAGGGGCTGACCTTTTCTAGACATAAGCTGTGTTTGCACTGCCCAGTCTGAGTTTTGAGACCCAAGGGGTACATGGTTGCTGCCTGATCAGAACAGGAATGTTCTTGTCTTTGGGGAAGTAGATTCCTACTCAGGTGGTAGCTGAGCAACCAGAGAACTGGGGACTCAGGGTTGATGTTTCTTATGCAGGAGTAAAAGCTTTTGAGCTCTTTCTTTCCATAAAGCATTTGTCTCTTCTGTAGAAACCTTCACAGAAGCACCACTGACTTAGTTAATAATTGGCTTCTAAAAATAAGCACAGTTTCAGCAGCTTTAGTCAGCGAAGGCAGGTCCTTGGCAACAGTGCAGTGGAATCGAAAGGTTGTGAGGTGAGTCACAGGCAACACTGGCTGATCCTGATGTGGTTCATGCTTCTTAAATCCTGCTAATCCCGTTGTTCAGTCTGTAACTCTGCTTGTAGCACAGAAGAGGTTAAAGGGTGGAGAGCCAGCGTTTCCTCCTTTTTGACAGAAATGTTTACCACAACCCCCAGGGAAAGTGTAAACCAAGACAGTTAGCTGGGCCGCCCTGTCCTGGCTGTGGAACCTGAGAACCACAGGCTAGCTCTTCTGCCTCGTTTGCATCTGATTTGGACAGAACTGCTCTGTTACCTAGTTTTAAGTGTATAGTCCTCCCTGATAATTAGGCAAAGTCGTTCAAACAAAGAGTCTGAAACCACATTCAACTGAAAGCAAAACAGAAATGGCTGGAAACTTTCTGCACTGGAGTCCCTGTTCCTGTCAGTAAGGGAAATTGAGAGGCGCTGTGGCATTTCTAGGAGCCTGCTGACTTGGGTGTGGTTACCTGGGCTGTGGCGCTGTCCTGATTTGGCCAACAGGGGCCTGTGTCATTGTGGAGGCAGCCAGGCTCAAAGGATGACTCAAACCCCAGCCTGGCTCACCGCCTGGATTAGGGCTCTTCCAAGGGCTCTTGGAAAATGTGTGTTTACAGAGGAGTTCTCTTTGACTCTAGATTTATAATTCCATGCTCATATCCGTGTGGAGATTATGGCCCATTTGAATCTTAGGTTGAAGTTTGAAATCCTCTCCTGTGCTCCTTGGTGGTCTGACCCACCATTAGGTAGTTGTGCTAGGGAGTTTATTATGATGAGAAGTTTAACGTATTCAGGGGTGTTAGTGTGCATTTGAGTATACACCTGTACTGTTTTCTTTTTCTATCAGCATCCATGATCCAGAGTTGATCTGTGATAGAAAGTCATTGGTCCAAACTATCCTTTTTATAAGCATAGAACTTTTAAGTTGATAATCTATTTTTAGCATTGTTTTAGGTAACATTTCCTGAGAGCTCTGTATCCCTGAACGAGTCTTACCTATTTTCTCACCTCCTTTAGGTAGTGTTGTAGCTACCTAATGATGCCTTTGTACAAAATGGGCGCTCAGTAAGTATCTGTTAATTGATTTATAGATTTAATTCTCCACTTTCATAAATGAGGTCAGTAATTTTAAAAGGTAAGACATTTATTTATTGTAGAAAATGTATAAGCCATAGAAAAGCACAAAGAAGAAACTATCGCACAACAAAGACCCCTGATAATCTTACTATCTAGACTGGCATATTTTGGTAACATTTTTGACATTCTGGTTTTGTGTGAGTATATGCACACTTTTTTATTTTTATAAAAATGGGATTATTCTCTGTCCTTCTTTTCTTTATTATGTTATGCATTGTTCTGTGACCTTACATTGCATGGCTGCATCTTAAAGGCTGGGTGGTTTTGGAGGCAGGATGTCAGTGGGAACACCTCTCTGCCTCTCCTACCCAGATCTTGCCCACCTCCAAGGCTCAGCTTCCGTGTGTCACTCTTGTCGTGAGCCCTTCCCTTGGCCGCTTTGTCCAGGAATCGCTTCCTCCTCTGGGCACCTTTAGCAGTGTGTGTTCTCTTCATTCAACTGTTTGTTCCCTGCCTTGTTCAGAGGAGGATTTAAGGTGCCTTGCCTCTTTATGAATATGTTCTGTCTCCCCAGGCAGAGGGTATTTTTTCCTGTACTTATAGTTTTTCCCATTCCTAGTCCCTCATGTATCCCTCTGCCTTACACAGAGGTGATTAAGAGATGATAGTTGATGATGGTAGCTGCCTAGTGTAGACAGTGTACTTTAGAAAATCAATCTGAGTTTGTAGGAATTATCTCTACTTCTAGGGTAATTTTATATTGTGACTGATAATTGGCTATACCCGAAGCCATAGCGGCAGGAACATATTTCTGTCTCAACACATGAGGGTTCCTTGAGTGAGCATTTTTTCAAGATCTCAGGTTAAAATGTAGCCTCCACGGATGGGAAGGCCCTTGTATGCGAGCCCTACAGAAGCCAGCTTCACTCCACATGTGTATCCCCTCTTGCGTACTCCCTTTCCACCGCCTCTGCCCTGGGTCCTGCTCATGTCATCTCCGCCTGATCAGCTGCTTGCTAATTGCCCCGTCTCTTTCTCTCAGCTGCTGTGGTTTGGGTACCTTTCCTTCTGCCTCCGTAAAGTCAGGTCTTAGTTCCTTGGTGGGGCTCCATGATCTGGCCACAGATGGCCATTTCCAGCCTGATCCATCCCTGCATTTCTTCATACGCCTACAGTGAATGAACCGCATGTCATCCCAGGAGTACTAAGCAATTTAATGCTTCTCTGCTTTTGATCTTGTTGAGATACCCTGTTCTTGGGAATTCCCTGGCACTCCAGTGGTTAGGAGCGTGCTTCCGCTCTGTTCTGTTGTCCCCTTGCCCCTCTCCTTTTCCAGGTATGGAAATCATGCTCATTCTTTGAGTAAGATTTCATCTCAAATGCTATCTTCTAAGTGAAGGCAGAATTCTCCCTTCTTCTGAGTGTGTGTGTAGCACTTTTACTATACATTTATTCTGTTTTGTTATATTTTATTAAGTCGTATATTTCTCCTACTAGTTTGTAAATTTATTGAGGACAAGAGCTAGGTCTTTTTTGTATCTTTATTCCCCATAGAACCTAACACAGTGCATGGCATCTTGTAGGATTTGTGGAATGAATGATTGCTTTCTATGACATTTTGCTTTGGATTTTATTAAATATAATTTGTTAGGATAATGCCAAATGCAAGTTGTGACTTACACAATGGTGACAAACTGGCAAACATTTATTGAGCACTTACTATGGGCTAGACACTGTTCTAAGGGCTTTATATATATATGAGCTTGTTTAATACTTATAATAGCCCTATGAATAATAATAGCCTTATAATTATTATCATCCACATTTTACAAGTGGAGTAACTTGTTCAATGTCCACTAGATAGAAAGAGTTGGGATGCAAATTTAGACAGTTTGCCACTAGAGCCTGCACTCCTAACTGCTACTCTGTTCTGTCAGTTCAGTAGAATTAGTAATTTGACCATTGAATTAGTAATTTTTGACCACTAAATTAGTAATTTATTTAATGATTATTCATAGGATTTGAGTTGTTAGTTGTTTGGCAGCTCCCACAATGTTTTGCATTCATGTCTTACTTGATATCTGGAACAAACTGAAGGGTGCTCTTATAGGAAGATTTTGTCATGTGTGAGATTTACTTTCCTGCTGAAGTTTAACACTTGAAAGAATAGTTAGAAACATTGTCACTAAATGGGCTGGTATTCTTGTTTTTAGGATGGGGGTTCCTTGGATCAAGTCCTGAAGAAAGCTGGAAGAATTCCTGAACAAATTTTAGGAAAAGTTAGCATTGCTGTGAGTATATTGAGAAGTTTTTCTTCCAGGTTCCCTCACTGATAAGTTGAGTTGGTAGGAAAGGGACAAGGAGGAAGGTAGGAAGTCAACAAAGGGAAGGTTTGTAAGAAATGTTAGGTTTTTCACCAGAATTTTCTCTATCTAGATTCTAGATACAATCTCTCCCCCACCCCCCGCTGTTTCTCGCTAAAACTAGCAAAGTAGATTTCTGTATTTCTGTCTTCAAAAATAGGACAGGGTATCCAAAAGAATTCCCGTTTGTGGCATCAGAAAGCCTCTTTTTTAGATTGCAGATTTGGAAATAAATGAATTCAAGCAAAGTGTTTTTTTTTTACAGTTGTCTAAACTTGCAATAATCAATTTTGCTTAAAAATCATACTCTGTATATCATGTAAAAAGATGGTTTCTTGATAAGACAGGTTAAAAAATCAAAAGAGAGAAGAAAAATAAGGGAAGAAGGCAAATTTGTGATGTTAGATGAAATATTTCCTAGATCATTTTAAAATAGAAAGGTTGAGTATTTTCTAAACACCACTATTTCAGTTTCCATCTTTTTACATTTCCTTTCCCCTAGGTAATAAAAGGCCTGACATACCTGAGGGAGAAGCACAAGATTATGCACAGAGGTAAGAATTTATTTGCTAGTTGTTACGTTTTGGATTTTTGCTGAAGTCTAAAAGTTGTTGCAGCCTCTTCTGTGTTTTGTTTTGGTATAAAAGCCATTTGCTAGTATTTTTGATTTTTACTACCACTCTTTGGCTATTTAGTTTGATATCTGGAGCAGCAAGAACCATCCTCTTTTTAGTATGTGGTATACCTCTTACCCGAGGCTGTGACAGACCTAGTCACCCAATATGCACAGACCAGATGCCCAGCTAGAACTTAGTTACCTAACCCCCAGTGTCCCTGGCTGCCCACTGGACTAGACTGTGCGTAGGCCCAAAGCCATGACTAACTGGTTATGAGTTGGACTCTAAAAGAAACTCTGGGTTCTTTTAATAAAGGTACACATACACTTATCATATAACCATACCACTCTTAGATATTTATTCAAGATACATGAAAACATATGTCCATACAGACTCGTATACACATGCTTAAAGCAGCTATATTCATAGTAGAAATAACTAAAATGTTCTTCAGCAGGCAAAGAGATAAAAAATTACAATATATCCATACAAGAGAGTATTATTCAGCAATAAAAATAACAGGCTATTGACACATGTAGTTTTGATGAATATCAAAAACACTTCTGCTGGATGAAAGAAGCCTGACCCAAAACAGTACAAACTGTTTCTATGTATATAAAATTATAGAGAAAACAACACAGATCTATAGGGACAGAAAGTAGATCAGTGGTTACCTGAGGGTTTAGGGAGAGATTAACATCAGTGAGGCATGACGGAACTTTCTGGGGTGATGAAATGTTATATCTAGATTGTGGTGGTAGATACGTGGGTATATGCGTTTATCAAAAGTCAAACTTTCTGCTAAAGTGGTTGCATTTTACAGTATATAAGTTATACCTCAATAAAGTTTATTTTTTTTAAAAAGATGAAGAAGCCAAAGGAAAGACAGATGGAAAAACACAGTGCTCTCGGCCATGTCCCTTTAGCTACAGTGTGCTAATAGTGACAGGTCTAGGGAGGGATGGTGGAGGAAGAGAGGAGTGGACTGGTGAAATTGACTGGCCAGCTTATGAGCCACTATATATTAGGTAATACATTCTAAATTTTAGAATAGGTATTGTTTTTTTAATTAAATTTTTAAACTTGTAAAATATACATAACATAAAATTTATCATTTTAACCATTTAAAAATGTACAGTTCAAGTAAAATTTAAAAAAAAGAAATAAAATATACAGTTCAGTGGCATTAAGTGCATTCACATTGTTATGCAACCACAACCACCATCAGTATTCTTAAGATGTCAGTTTTGCTTTCTTTGATCTGTAGATTCAAAGCCATCCCACTGAAAATCCCAGTAGCCTTTGTAGAGTTGACAAATTTTGTCTAAAGTTTATAGGGAAATGCAAAGAACCTAGAATAGACCAAACAACTTTAAAAAGGAAAAACGAAGTTGGGGGACTTAGACTACCTGACTTCAAGGTTTATTAGAAAGCTACAGTAATCAATAGAGTGTTGCATTGGTGTGAAGCTAAGCATAATAGATCAAATAGAACATAATGAAGAGTTCAGAAACAGACACATACATAAAGAGTCAATTGAGTTTTGGCAAAGATTCCAAAGTAGTTCAATAGGGGAAGAAGAATCTATTCAACAGATGATGCTGAACAATTGGATATCCATATGCACAAAAATGAATCTCTACCATTACCTCACTCTATATACAAAAATTAACTCTCAGTGGATCAACTTCTAAAACTTCTAAAAGAAAACATAGGAGACTATCTTAGTGACTGTGTTTTAGCAAAGAGTTTTAAAATGGGACATAAAAAGCACAAACTATAGGACTTCCCTGGTGGCGCAGCGGTTAAGAATCCGCCGGCCAGTGCAGGGGACACGGGTTCGAGCCCTGGTCCTGGAAGGTCCCACATGCTGGGGAGCAACTAAGCCCGTGCACCACAACTACTGAGCCTGCGCTCTGGAGCCGGTGCTCCGCAACAAGAGAAGCCACCGCAATGAAGAGTAGCCCCCACTCGCTGCAACTAGAGAAAGCCCGCCTGCAGCAACAAAGACCCAATGCAGCCAAAAATAAATAAAAATAAATTAATTTTAAAAAACAACCAATGAAGTTTTAAAAAAAAGCACAAACTATAAAGGAAAAACCAATAAACTGAGCTTCATCTAAATTAATAACATTTGCTTTTCCAAAGACACTGTGACAAAAGTGAAAAGGCAAGCCATGGACTAAGAGAAAATATAGGCAAAACATATATCCATCAAAGGACTTTATCTAGAATATATAAAGACCTCTGACAACCTAATAATAAAAAGATAAACAATGCAATTTTTTAAAAATGGGTAAAAATATATATGCTGTCTACAAGAGACCCACTTCAGACCAAGGGACACATACAGACAGAAAGTGAGGGGATGGAAAAAGATATTCCATGCAAATGGAAATCAAAAGAAACCTGGAGAACAGTATGGAGGTTCCTTAAAAAACTAAAAATAGAATTACCATATGACCCAGCAATCCCACTACTGGGCATACACCCTGAGAAAACCATAATTCAAAAAGATACATGCACCCCAATGTTCACTGCAGCACTATTTACAGTAGCCAGGTCATGGAAGCAACCTCAATGTCCATCGACAGAGGAATGGATAAAGAAGATGTGGTACATATATATAATGGAATATTACTCAGCCATAAAAAGGAACAAAATTGGGTCATTTGTAGAGATGTGGATGGATCTAGAGACTGTCATACAGAGTGAAGTAAGTCAGAAAGAGAAAAACAAATATCGTATATTAACGCATATATGTGGAACCTAGAAAAATGGTACAGATGAACTAGTTTGCAGGGCAGAAATAGAGACACAGATGTAGAGACACAGAAATAGAGACACCAAGGGGGGAAAGTGGCGGGGGTTGTGGTGGTGTGATGAATTGGGAGATTGGGATTGACATGTATACACTAATAAAATAGATAACAAATAAGAGCCTGCTGTATAAAAAATAAATAAAATAAAATTCAAAAAAAAAAGACAAGAAATAACAAATGTTGGAGAGGATGTTGAGAAAAGGGAACCCTTGTGAAGTGTTGGTGGGAATGGAAATTGGTGTAGTCACTATGGAAAAGAGTATAGCATTTCCTCAGAAAATTAAGAGTGGAACTACCATATGGCCCAGCAATCCCACTTCTGGTATTGGGGTATATCCCACTTCTGAAGAAAAGGAAGACACTAATTTGAAAAGATATATGCACCCCTATGCTCACGGCAGTACTATTTACAATAGCCAAGATAGGGAAACAGCCCATTGTCCAATGACAGATGACTGGATAAAGAAACTGTGATACAGATACACAATGGAATATTATTCAGCCAAATAAAAAATGAAATCTTGCCATGTGATAACATGAAAGGACCTTGAGGGCATTATGCTAAGTGAAATAACTCAGACAGAGAAAGACAAATACTGCATGATCTCCCTTACATGTGGAATCTTTTTCTTTTTTGCATTACACGGGCCTCTCACCTGTTGCGGCCTCTCCCGTTGCGGAACACAGGCTCCGGACGCGCAGGCCCAGCGGCCATGGCTCATGGGCCCAGCCGCTCCGCGGCATGTGGGATCTTCCCGGACCGGGGCACGAACCTGTGTCCCCTGTGTCGGCAGGCGGACTCTCAACCACTGCGCCACTAGGGAAGCCCCATGTGGAATCTTTTAAAAAAGAAAAATCCCAGCTCATAGAACAGACTGGCGGATGCCAGAGGCAGGAGGTGTTTGGGGTGAAATGCCTGAAGGTGAAAAGGTACAAACTTTCAGCTATAAATAAGTCATGAGATGTCAGAAACAACATGCTGACCATAGATAATAATACTATATCGAATACGTTAAAGTTGGTAAGAGAGTCCACCTTAAAAATTCTCATGAAAGAAAAAAAAATTTACTTATATGTGGTGACAGATCTCATTTAGACTTATTGTGGTGATTATTTCACAATATATACAAATAACGAATCCTTATGATGCACAGCTCAAACTATCATAATGTTATATGTCAACAATAGCTGAAGAAAAAATAAACTGTGATATCCTTGGAACAATAAAGTGTCAGAACTAGTTGTGACTTCTGAAAAAAAACGGGTAAAAGATTTGAACAGACACTTTACTAAAAAAGGTATGCGAATGGCAAATAAGCACATGAGAAGATATTCAACATCATTAGGGAAATGTAAGTTAAAGCCACAATGAGTTACTGCTACACACCCACTAGAGTGTCTGTAGAGAGTAACTCTGTTATTGAGGACATGGAACCACAGGAACTCTCAGTCGCTGCTGATAGGAATGTGAAACGGTGCAGTTGTGCTGGAAAACAGCTTATCAGTTTCATAAAATGTTAAGCATGTATCTATGATACATTCAACCATTTCACTCCTAGGATTTTCCCTAAAGAAAAGAAAGCATAGGTCCAATCAGGCCCTTGTACCGGAATGTTCATAGTAGTTTTATTTGTAATCGCCGAAAACTAGACACAGCCCAAATGTCCATCAACAGTTGAATGCATAAACAAATTGTGGTATATCCATACAATAGTATACTGCTTAGCAATAAAAAGAATAAACCATTGATAACTTGCAGCAGTATGGATGAATCTTAAAAGAGTGATGCTGCATGAAAGAGACAAAGAACTGTGTCAAATACTGTGTGAATCTATTTACATAATTCTAGAAATTGCAGACTAATCTGTAATGACAAAATACAAATCAGTGGTTGCCTGGAGAATGAAGGAAGGGGAGGAAGGGAAGAATTGCAAAGGAGCATGAGGAAACTGGGGGGTGATAGATATGTTTATAATCTTGATTGTGGGCATGGTCATATATGTCCTCATCAAGTGATACACTTCAAGTATATGGAGTTTATTGTATGAAAATTATACACCAATAAAGCTGTAAAGAAGCAAAAAAAAAAAAAAAAAAAGAGAAGTCAAGTTGTTGAAAATCAGTGATAAAGAGAGATTCTTAAACACAGCCAGGGAAAGGGACAGTCACTTTGGAAAACAGTTTGGTAGTTTCTTTTAAAATTAAACCGTACAACCCACCAACTCCATTTCTCAGTATTGACCTAAGAAAAATGAAAACATTTGTCCGCACAAAGACTTGTGCACAAATGTCATAAGCATCTTTATTCATGATAGCGCCAAACTAGAAACAACCAAAATATTTCACCAGCTGAGCAAGTAAACAAATTTTAATATATTCAAACAGTGGAATACAGCTCAACAATAAAAATGAACAAATTGTTGATACACACAACTTGGACAAATCTCAAAAACATTATGCTGAGTGAAAGAAGCCTTATAGAAAATAGTCCACACTGCGTGATTCTACTAGAACTGTCAGATTTAATCCACAGTAACGCAGTAATAAAGTAGATCAGTGGTTGCCTGGGGATCTGAGGGGCTGGAGTGAGGGTAAACTTCAAAGCGGCATGACAGAACACTCTGGAGTAATCAAAATATTAAATTTTGATTTGGTGGTGGGTTCACAGGTGTATACGTTTTTTCAAAATGCATCAAACTATACACTTAAAATGCAAAACTGTAGAAAGCCTTCTGTTTTCTAACTGCACTGGCTACATTTTGTCTTCTTTCCACTGACAATTAAGAAAGTGTCAGTAGGAGGTATGGTATGGCTTGAGGCGGGGAGCAGTTTTCCAGCAGTTTATGGACCTTAATCTGTGTTTTTTTAAAGACCTCTGTGTTTTATGTTAGAATATTTTAGTGTGTCAATTTCTAGGAAATAGGAGTAGCTGAGAGGAGAGGAGGAATCAACATTTCTTGAGCGTGGGGCTGTGTTCTGGGGCTGCGAATAATAAGTGTAATCTCACTTAGAGGGACCCATGAGGTCAGTGTTGTAGAAGGATCTGGTGGAGTAAAGGTGTTCCATTCCATTCCATCTATAAAATGGAATCCTCTTGTCTGCTCCTAGGTTGCTGTGAGGATTAATGAAATTACATATGGAAAGCATCTGGCAAGGTGTTTTGCATATAGAAGGGCCTAACAAATGCTAATTGCCCTTCTTATTCCTTTATATAAATTGTGAGGAAACTGAGATCCAGTGAGATTGAATTCCTTTTTTGAGCTGCACCTTTGCTCCTATTATTGCCTTTCCTGGCAATGCTGATTTTCTAATCCCCACCCCACCCCCTCACACTCATAACTTTGTTAGACTAAGTCTGCTCATCCTTTTTTTTATTTCATGTCTATGTTTTATTTTTTATTTCATGTCTATGTTTTATTTTTTTATTTCATGTCTATGTCAATATTTCATGTCTATGTTTTTTTTATTGAAGTATAGTTGATTTACAATGTTGTGTTAATTTCTGCTACACAACAAAGTGATTCAGTTATACGTATATATGCATTCTTTTTTTTCATATTCTTTTCCATTATGGTTTATCACAGGATATTGAATGTAGTTCCCTGTGCTATACAGTAGGACTTTGTTGTTTATCCATTCTATATGCTAATCCTTTTTTAAGTATTATGGCACGGAGGCTTGGGAGTCAGCCAGTTAAAGTTGAAATCCTAACTCCCTTACAGATAGGGCGTATAAACTCTCTGAGTTATTTATTCATCTGTAAAATGAGGATAATTCATGCCAAAGAGCGATAATTGCAAATTATATAGTCGTGAAAATTAGTCAAAGTCGTTAATGAATGATAGCTAATTGTAATAATGTTCCTGTTTAGCTCAAACATCTCTTCTTACAAGAAGCTTTCCCATGAACCAGCCCCTTCCCTAAGTGGATTAAGTGTTCTGCCTCTGTATTCCTTCGACACAGTGTCCATCCCTTTCTTGTAAAAAATAATGATCATGGTTTACTGAGGACCTGTTATGTGCCAAGTGCTGTATTAGGTGCTTTATGCAACTTATCTCACTTATTATTCCAAAGAACCTTCTGAAATAGGTGTTTTTCCTGTTTTATAGATGTAGAAACCAAAGCTCAGAGAGTTTATATGTCTCTCTCGCTAGTCTGTGAATTTCTTCAAATCAGGGAACACGTCGAATTCATCTTTGTATCCCTAGTCCCCAACATGATAGCAGACTAGCTCCTCCTGAAGGGTCTGTTAAATGGGTGGGTGTGTGACTGACTTGTGCCAGAACACACAGGAATCAACAGTGAAGCTGGGCTAGGAACCCACGTCTTCTGCTTTTAACCCAGTCATGAATCTAGTCCTGGTTTTTTCTCTACCATGTGCCTAGTATGTGCCATGCTCTGCGTTGCTGATGGAGGGCTCACTTTATTTTCGTTGCAAAGAGAGGAAGGTTTCAGCTCATTCCTGGAATAACCAGCTTGCTTTCCCCTTCCGCCTGGTGCTGCTGCTCCCACTCTCCCAGGAATTTCTTTTCTGGCTCCACCAGTTATTGCTGTTTGGCATGCAGAGCTGCTTTGTGAGCCAGATGGGTCTCTGGACAGATGTCTTGGTGGAGGGTTCACTCCCTGCCCAGCTGAGAAGGGGGAGTCGCTAGAAGGACTTCTGCTCCAGTGAGCAGTGTGTGTGCAGGCAGCCCTGGCCTGGCCGCTCAGCTTTTCAGCCTCCTGCTGTTTGTGGGTCTTCTCCAGAAAGAATCCTGAAAGAATTCACTGGAAGGCCTGGCCTGGAAATGGTACTCTTACACAACTCGATTCCTTAGCCAGAAGCACAATGAGTGAACGATTCCTGGAAGCTGAGTTAGGGTGAGGATGAGAGAGAGAGACTCTCTGCCTCTGTCTTTAGGCTTTCTCACTGCCAGTAAGTTCCTCCTCTGCTCTAAATATATTCTTTCCTGATGAAATTTAAACTCCGTTTCTTCTCATTCTGTCCTTGAGGAAAAAAGGGGAAGAATAAAGAGGCTTTTTCTCTGCCTCATGTTTTTTAAAATTCTTTACTTGTTGATACTGACTTGGTGGGGATAGCTCAGTGATTATTTCAGTTAGTTTTTGCTGTGTAATAAACCACACCAACACTTAGTAGTTTTAAAACAACAACAGCTTATTACCTTGTACAGTTCTGTGGGATGGCAGGGCCTTCTTCCCCATGTTTTCAGTCATCCTCTGGGAGGCTAAACCCTTGGCTTCTTCCCATGACGGTCTTAGGGTTTCAGTAGCAAGTATTGGTAACCCCAATACTCAAGCACCATTTAAGCATGTGCTTGTGTCAGGTTTTTTTGTAATGTCTTATTGGCTAAAGCAAGTCACGTGGCCAAGCCAAGATTCAGAAAGTAGAGGGATGCACTTTATCTCTTGTTGGGAGGAGCTACAAAATATTGTGGGCAGTTTTTTCACTCTGTCACAGTGATAGAAGTTCAGGGGTCTAATGCTGACTGTGCTACTTACTGTGTAACCTTGGGCAAGTAATTTAACTTCTCCAAACCTCAGAAAAGTGGAGAAAATAGAGCCTACTTAAAGGTTGTGAGGATTGAGATAATGCCTGCAAAGCACTTAGAATAGTGCTTGACACATGGTAGACACTTAATATATGTTAGCTGCTGCTTAGCAGATGAATCAGTAGGTTTTTATGATTGCCAGCAACAGAAACCAGCCTAACTTGGTTTAGGCTTCTCAAAACATATTCACTGGAAGGAGCCTGGAAAAGTATAGAGAAGCCTTTGAAAAGCTGAACCCCCAGACTGTGTTGGGATAGGGACCAGGGAGGGCTGCTCTGGTTTGGGTGGCTGGGTCACTCAGGCAGAAAAGCAGCTGCCCGAGTCCACAGCTCCCGCAGGGATGCTGCTGCTGGGCCAGCGGGCCCTTCTTCGCCTCACTGGGTGGGGGCTGCAGGCTGAGTCACCTCCCACAGGGGGCCACTGTGACTGCCCCTAAGCGTACGCTCCCACGACAGTCATGCAAGTATCAAGCGACCATCCCTTCCTACTGAGTGTGGGTACGGGTTGGCACATCCGTGGGCAAAGGTGACAGGATTTTAAATTATTAGGTTGAAAGTGATGTCTAGGTGTGCCCTGTTCTAAGTAAAACTAATGTACAAAAGTAACTTTTAGCACAAGTTGCCCTAGGGGCACTTGTTTGCTTTTTCAAGACATTCACTAGAGGATTTTTCAAATCCCATTTCTCACAGACTCTTCAAGAAGGCAAGCAAATTATATCAGTTTGATTCAAACTTTTTTTTTTAGGGGGTGGGAATATGTCAGTGATACAAAATTAGGCATACCTGCACTTACAGATTACTTTTTAAGTGAGAGGAAGTACAATAATGGTATTTGGGGGGTGAACAACTGTTTTCGGGTACCGTTTAGGTCCTGTTTTTCCAGCTAGGTCGTAGCCTCTTGAAAGTTTTTCAGTTTCCTTTCTCCGACCAGGTGAGCATGTCCTGGTGCTAGTGAGCTGCACTGCTGTGAGTGTGCCTGTGGCTGCCTTTCCTATGTTTCTGATGTGTCCATGCTGTACGGGAACCCGGAGATCAGGAGGTTCTCACTCTGGTTCCTGAAGTGCTTGGTCTCTGCGATCACGGAACAGGACTTCTTGGGCAGGACAAGTAGAGGCAGTATTCCCCGTGTCTGAAGTTGTGGCCAGCTATTCTGGATTTCATCCACGGTGAAGCGGTCCACTGTGATCTGCCTTGGTGTCATGCGGACATTGTATTCTGTTTCCTCCGGGTGTACGAAGGGCACAGCCATCTGTGCGGCTCAGCCTGGTGTGCGTGGCTTATGGGCTGTTGGTCGGGAGGTGGGGATTAGATCTGTGGTCCCTCTGGGAGTGTACGTTTTCTCTGAAATCTCTGGGTGACATTCTGGTGGATAGTCGTGGGTAGGTACACACACATGTTCCTCTGTGTTTACTTGCCCTTCTCGTAGACGTTTCCCCCATCAAAGAAAAGTTAATTCGTATTGTAAAATATTCACTGAACACCTACCAAGTGCAAGGTACTGGGTGAATCACCGCAGAGGGCATAAAGATGGCTCATAAATGACTTGTGTCCTCTGGGGGCTTAGAGTCTAACAGGGGAAAAGAGACATATCTGTAAGTGATTCTAATGCGTGGTGGAGCGCAGCCAGTGTCATTGTTCTGTGCATGAATCGCCATGCTGCCAACTGTCAAATAGAATCTGATGTGATATAATTAGTCAGGATTCTTTGGCTGTGTCAGGCACCTAACTCAAGATTACTTAATCAAAAGAGGGAGTGCATTGGCTTGAGTTACCAGGAGGTCCAAAGGCAAGGATGAATATGGGGTTGAAATGATAGCCTCAGGACTCTGGTCACCTCTTGGCTTTACTCCTCCTTAGGTGGGCTTCCTTTTCAGTCAGATTCTCTCCACTGGGGGCAGCACGGACCTCACTAGCCCGATACTTCTAGTCCTTAGTGCTCCGTATCCCAGAGAAAGCTCCGCCCAGCCTCCTCAGCATCTAGGTCAGCGCTTGAATCACTCG
Source organism: Orcinus orca (assembly GCF_937001465.1). Taxonomy (NCBI): domain Eukaryota; kingdom Metazoa; phylum Chordata; class Mammalia; order Artiodactyla; family Delphinidae; genus Orcinus; species Orcinus orca. Next base: position 92,443,254 of record NC_064560.1, on the reverse strand, counting down.
TTGGCTCTGCTTGGAGACTCTGCCCGGTCCTGGACCATTTGTTGTGTCCAGGGGACTAGAGTAGTGTGGTGGGCCATCCTGAGTTACGAAACCACCTCTGGGGCAGGATTGATGGGGTCCCTTCATTGGCACCCTAGCAGGAACACTCGCTATTGTGGAGGAGCATATCCCAAACGAAAAAGAGGAGTTCTATAACTAGACGATGGGAGGAACAGATTCTGAAAGCAAGCAAATTACGGTGAAAAAAGTTGTCCCACTATAGATAATATTAAGCATTGGGTCAGAAAGATAGAAAACTGCTAACACAGGATCAAAACAATAATTAAGCATTAAAAGCAGGGGTGGGCAAAATGGGCAGCGCACAGCCTGCTGGCTATTTTTGTATGGCCTGCAAGCTAAGATTTGTTTTTCAGAATTTTGTGACACATGATAATTATGTGAAATTCAAATTTCAGTGTCCATCAAGACGTTTTATTTGGAACACAGCCAGGCTTATTTTAAGTGTTGTCTGCGGCTGCTTTTGTGCTGTAATGGCAGAGTTGAATAATTGCTTGTGAAAGAGATTGTGTGGCCCTCAGAGCCTTAAAATATTTGCTCTCTGGTCCTTTTACAGAAAAAGCTTCCTGACCACTGAGTTAAGGGGAAGAAGAATCCCCCAACTGAGAAAGCTTTAGAATTTAAGCACAAAAGTCAGCTGTGAGTTGATTAACTTGAGGTGCTTCATGAAAACGGTGTATGACATGGATAGGAGAGAGGGTATTTCCCCGATCCTGGAGCTCTGAGAGGGCTTAGCTCCAAAGGTTTCTGTGTAGTCTTTCCACTTAACTGTGGCAGGAGGTCAGAGGTCTAGTTCAACCAGAGCTGACCTAAGCAGTTAGGCTATGAGTTAAGGTGTGTATGGGGGGGCTCAGATGCAGCTGTGCTTCATGCCGTGTAAAGCAGTGATTTGCATTGCCAGCCCACCATGCTTCTCAGCCCCCTGTTATTATCAAGATCTTGTTTTGGGACTTCCCTCGTGCTCCAGTGGGTAAGACGCCATGGTCCCAATGCAGGGGGCCCGGGTTTGATCCCTGGTCAGGGAACTAGATCCCGCATGCATGCTGCAACTAACAGTTTGCATTGCCGCAACTAACAGTCCTCATGCCCCAACTAAGAAGCCTGCATGTTGCAACTAAGAAGTCCACGTGCCACAATTAAGAGTCCACGTGCCGCAACTAAAAAAGATTCCCTCATGCCGCAACTGAAAGATCCCAGGTGCCGCAACTAAGACTCGGTGCAGCCAAAATAAATAAATAAACAAACAAAAAATCTTGTTTTGATTAAGACCCTGAAGAAGCATTACGTGATTTAGATTAATGCAGAGTTCATACAACTTAGCTGGTGAATAATTTCTGCCTTGGAGTTGCTGGCAGATGAAGAGCAGTAAATGCTGAGAACAATGTTAAATTAAGTCTCAGCTTATTTTTCTCTGACTTCTGTCAGATGAAGCAGTGTGTAATCTCCCTGATCTTTATGCCCAGCACTGAATTAGTGGCCTGGGCTGCAGTGTACCGAGAAAGCTGGCCTGAGGGGACGCCCAGCCAGACTGTGATTGGAGCAAGCTGCAATGGTTCTCTGCAGAGCTAGAGTCGTTTGTACCTCGGGGCCTTCCAGCTCCGAGGACCCTCCAAAAGAGTTCCTAATTGCCCGGGATGAAGAGTTTTGTGAAAACAGGGAGCTCTCAGGTCAGGATGAGATTTAAGCCCTCTGCAGAGACTATGAGAGTGTTTTTGGATCCTAGGCCTGGGGATAGCTGGGAGTCTCCAAGGCACTTCGAGGGACCCCAGCAACAGCCTCCAGAGGAACAGGGTCCTCACAACAGTCAGGATTTCAACCTCTAAAGTCGTCTTCTCCCTTCATTCAGACTTGCCATTGGCGCCGATAGGCAAGATTTGAAGTGGCCCAAGTTTGTTTTTGTTTTGTTGTTTTACAAGCTGTTGGTGGCAGACGCGCACGTAATGAGTTTCTGAGTGGCTGCTTCAGTGACCCTTGCAAGGCACTGTCCTCCCTGCCAGAGCTTTCCTGGCGTCCTGCCAGCCAGGGTTCCCTGAGGAAAGTCAGGGTGGCCCCTGAGGCTGCGCACAGGGCTCTGTCCTGAGCACAGTCCCTGCCCGTGTGTGGCAGGGGAGTGTCATCTGAGCCTCAACCCATAGGTTGCCCGTGGTGTCCAGCGGGTGGCCTTGGCTACACGTCTGCTTCCTTTGCCCGCCACTCTCATCCCCCAGCCATGTGGTGACAGCCTCAAGGGGGCAGTGAATTTACAGGGAGAACAGATTTGTTTGGACTCTGTCTAGACTGCCCCACCTTACAGATGGAGAGAAACAGAGAGTGGCTGACTGATAGCTGGAATCCAGTATGTGGTCTCTGGTTAGAAATGTGAGTCATGGGGCTTCCCTGGTGGCGCAGTGGTTGAGAGTCTGCCTGCCGATGCAGGGGACACGGGTTCGTGCCCTGGTCCAGGAAGATCCCACATGCCGCGGAGCGGCTGGGCCCGTGAGCCATGGCCGCTGAGCCTGCGCTTCCGGAGCCTGTGCTCCGCAACGGGAGAGGCCACAACAGTGAGAGGCCCGCGTACTGCAAAAAAAAAAATGTGAGTCATGTTCTCTAGAATTACCTCAGTGCTAGACCCACAGCAATGGATTATGCCTCCAGACAAGTTTGTTTCTTAGCATCTCAAGTGAGGCAGATGGGACGCTGGAGGAGGGAAAGCGCTTCCTCAGATCCCTTTCGGGAAGCATCGTGGAGGAGGTGGTATTTGGGCTGAGCTCTGAAGCATAGGGAGAAGTTACGCAAGTGACAGTGTCAGTGAAAGGAATTCCAGGTAGAGGGAAACACATGAGTCATGATGACACACAGGCAGGGAAACATAGATATATGTCCTTGCAGGAAATAGCAGGTCGTTTGGGGTGTTTAGAACAAAGGATTCCTGGTGGCAATTGGTGGGAGTTAAGTGAGAATTAGTTGAAGCGATTGAGGAGGGTCTTCCCCGCCATGCGCAGGGACTGGATTTTAGCCTGGACAGTGGGGAGCTGAGGGGCACTCCTGCACAGGGAAGGGAGGCGGGAGGCAAGCTGTCCTTGGAGGAGGAGGCCTCTGGCTGCTGCAGCTAAGGTGAGGGGAGAGAGGTCAGTTAGGTGGCTATTGACATGGTTCCGGAAGAAAGAACGTGGGTCTGAGTCAGGGTTAGTCACCGAGTGGAGGGTGAAGAGGACACAGGTTGGGAGAGATTATCCTGCAAAGCCCCTGAGAGCAGAGGCCAGGTGCTGGTATGGACGGATGGGGAAGGCAAGGGAAGGAAGCCACAAGGTTTGCCCCGTGGCCCTCCCCAAGGCGGGTGGTGGAAGGGACCCAAGGCCTAAGGCTGTGCCTCTTCGCTCTAGGAAAGACCTGCTACCCTAGGCTGAGAGGTGATCCCGGCAGAGCTGTGTCCTGTTCCTTCTCACATCACAAAGCCTCATTTCTAAGGGAAACTCGGGGCTGGGGGTACTGCCACTCTCCCTAGTTACAGATAACTTCCTGAGGAGGACTGTGGGCCCAGGAGAGCCGGTTTGACTTGGAAGTCTGGTGACCTGGTGACCAAAGAAGGGGCAGATTTTGTTAACCACTGCCCTAGCAAGGCGGAGCCCAGCTCACCATGCCCAACGCTACAGAGTGACAACATAGTCTATTGGAGCGTCTCAGCTTGAGGGTGGGAACCAGCATTAGGCTTAACAGCACCGAGTTAATTAGAAACAAACATGGTGGGATTTGCTTTTTCCATTTGGAAACAACATGTTTCAAAATTTATTGTTGGAGGTGCCTGCCGCCTTGTGAAGTGTGCATGGTGCTGTCATTGGCTGGTAGTGGCAGGCAGTGAGTCCTCAGAAAGCTGCTACCCGCCAAGTGGCCTCAGAGCCACTACTTCCCTTTCCCTTTAGCGTCCTGGCTGCGGACAGAACCTCATGGAAGTTTCCCTCAGGCTTGGCCATTGGCTCCCTGAGTGATCCTGTCGGAGTCCCTCATCACTTCTGAGCCTTACCTTCATTCATTTAGTGGTAATCTTGCTTCCTTCTCCATCTCCTGGAACTGTCCTCAGGACCAGATGAAGAGGAAACTCGTGGACCATGTGTGTGTAACAGAGTCAAGTTTGTGGCATTTAAAAGCACATTGAGGGGCTTCCCTGGTGGCGCAGTGGTTGAGAGTCCGCCTGCCGATGCAGGGGACACGGGTTTGTGCCCCGGTCCGGGAAGATCCCACATGCCGCGGAGCGGCTGGGCCCGTGAGCCATGCGCGTCCGGAGCTGAGCCTGCGCGTCCGGAGCCTGTGCTCCGCAACGGGAGAGGCCACAACAGTGAGAGGCCCGCGTACCACAAAAACAAACAAACAAACAAACAAACAAACAAAATTTATGAATGAATTGACATAAGGTCTGGAATTTGCCTTAAAATATTTGTTCCCTCTCACCCCACGAAGGAAAAACTGAGGGTTTTGATTGAAACAAGACTGGCAATGCGTAGATAATTGTTGAAGCTGATGTTGGGTACATGGTTACACTCTCTCTACTTTTGTGAATGTTTGGATTTTTTAAGAGGAAAAAATGTGACTAAAAGAAGGTGGCAAACCTACTGACATGATAAGTGACATACATGGTAAGAAAGAGCTCCAGGGAGAAGGGAGCCTTGTGGGTGTAGAGGGGTCAGGCGAGGCTTCCCGGAGGAGGTGGAAGCCTCTGGGTGAGGATTCTTTGTTACAAGTAACAGAAACCAACTTGAGTCAGTGTAAACAGGACAGAGGACTTCCTTATAAGGATCTGGGGGCCCTTGGGCAGCCCAAGGGCCAGATGTTGCCAGTGCTCAGGAAGGGACGGGGCAGGGATGGAAGGCCACTGGGATCCCAGGCCACCTGTCTCTGTGTTGGGCTGCCTTGTCCTCCATGCTCTGAAGCTTGGCTTTCTCTGCTTTGTCCAGGGGCAGGAGGAAGGGCTCCCACCCCCACCGCAGCTCCCAGTGCGCATCACATCCATCCCAGACACAGCCCAGGCCCAAGTCCCTGAGTATTCTAGCAAAACGTACCTGGAGCAAATAGTTGGTGGAGCTGCCTCCTGTAGGTGAAGGGAGGTAATTAAGGGGTTACTTTTGAGGTAACCCTTTTTCCCCCCTCCCCTCCAACAAACAAAAAAGACTAGAAGGATGGTAGAATAAATATGAATACAGAAGGCATCTGCATTAGAGACTAGCAAGAGTGAATGATTCAGAGACTATTGGGGAACAGCATGGATCCTCTTGGCACTGACGGGGTGGGGTGGGGGCTTGGGGAGGACCCACATAGGTAGAACCCCACCCAGCAGGACCTGATTCTCTCTGTTGCTTGTGTTTTTTCTCAAACAAATGTTAGCTCTTATTTTTCCCCCAAGCTTCAGAGACATTGAACTCTACATGCTGTGTATCTCATATGTAGTTCCTCTTATTTACTGAGCCCTTAGTACCTACCATCAAGTAGGAATTACTGTTCCCACCTGACAGCCAAGGAAACAGGCTTCAGGAGGCTCTGTAATTTGGCCTCCTGCAGGGTCACACAGCTCGTGCTGGTAGAGCTAGGATTCAAATCCCAATCTGCCTAACCGCAGAGTTGGTGCTACCATTTCCACACCACACTGTGTACCTACTTAATGTAATTTTTGATGCCAGTTGATGGTAAGAATCAGTGGCTGTTAGGGTTCTTGGTTGTTGGTGAACACAAATTAGCTCAAACAATAAAAGAGGTTTTTTGTTTTTGTCTTTTGGCTTAGCTCACCAAACCTCAGGAAGAATAAGAATGCAGCCTGGCCTTAGGGAAAACTGGGTCCAAGCACTCAAATGCCATTAGCTGCTATACTTCAATTATGGTGTGCAGTCGGTTCTCTATACCTGCATCCTTGGATTCAACCAACCTGCAGATCGAAAATATTTGGGAAAAAATAATTCCAGAAAGTTCCAAAAGGCAAAACTTCATTTACATAGCATTTACTTTGTATTTATAACTATTTACATTGTATTGGGTATTGTAAGTAATCTAGAGATGATTTAAAGCATTCAAGAGGACATGCATAGGTTATGTGCAAATACGGCATCATTTTATATAAGGAATTTGAGCATCTGCAGATTTCGGCATCCCCGGGGGTGGGCGGGGGTGGGGGTGGGGGGAATGTCCTGAAACCTGCTAATTCTCTCTCATTTGTTTCTCTTCTGATGTTGGCTTTATTCTCTCAGGCCAGCCGTCTCTACCACATGGGAACCACTGCCTCTGGCTTTAGTCTCATTATCAGGGAGGCAAGATCTTTTCCCAGCTTCTGTTAGAAAATCCTAAGGAAGGGCTCTAATTGGACTAATGCTGGTCACATACCCAGACCCGCCAGATCACCATGCCAGGGGATGGGGGAATTGGGAGTGGCCCAGCCTGCGTCAGGAGACAGGGTTCCGATTGTCACGCTCCACCTGGAGCAGCTGGTTGGAGTCAGGGAGGAGCACTTCTCCCAGTTATCATATGTGGTGGGGAGGGTCCTTCTCAGTAGGTTACACAGGATGTTCCCGCTCCACTTAGCTTACATTTGTCCTTACCTGGCAAGAGCGAATGACTTCCTAGGCATTTCCTTTAGGGCCTGTCTCAAGCTAAGCTAGGAACGACTGGTGAGTGACCTTGACTTCACGGGTGAATCATGCTGACCCTGACCCAGGCACAAATGGCAATGCCTTACTTTGGTGCAGCTTGGGTCACCATAACTATGGTGATATTATTAGAAATTCTCTCCCACTTTTCCATTTAAAAATGAACAGATCTCCGACCTACCTCTACCGTTCCTTTTTCCATCTTTTTTAAAAATTTCCTCTCCTCCTGCTGAGCAAAATTAGCTTTCAGCAGGTCAAAGCAGGTTTTTAGCTAATTTCTCTTTCTTGAAGTACAGATGACAAGCATCCAAGTTAGCCAGTGCTGTTTTTCTGCCCACAGGTGGTTGATTGGCTTTGTGATAGACTGAATATCTGCTTGTCTCCTGAAGTCGCCCACATAGTCTAGAAGGGGAAGTGTACTGCTCTAAGGCATGTTCTTTTAATGGGAAGGTTACTCTGTGGTCTTTGGCAAGTGGCTTCTACTTGAGCCTTAATTTCCATATCTATAATATAGGGCTGCTCTGCCATGCATTAGTATGGGTTCATTAGAAATGAGAGATCAGGGAATCCAGGATCCATAAACTCTTGCCTTTACTGCCCCCTTTTCCCTTTTCTTTTTCTTTTAATTTTTTTTTTTTTGCAGTAAGCGGGCCTCTCACCGCTGCAGCCCCTCCCGTTGCAGAGCGCAGGCCCAGCGGCCACGGCCCACGGGTCCAGCCGCTCCGTGGCACGTGGGATCCTCCCGGACCGGGGCACGAACCTGTGTCCCCTGCATTGGCAGCAGGACTCCCAACCACTGCGCCACCAGGGAAGCCCCCCTTTTCTCTTTCTCTCTCCCTTCTCTCCTTCTCCCTTTATTGTAACCCCTATACCTTTTGCTGTAGCTGTTGTTACTACCTGATTTCAACTTTGTGCTGATGAAAACCAAATCCTGAACTCTTGCAACATCATCTCTTGTTTAATGGTCAGCATTTGTGTGCCTTTTGGGTCAGGGGTGAGCACTGCATTTGCAGACGGGGTGCACAAAGGTAGACAATGAAAGCATTTCACAACTAATGAATCAGGGACTTCCTTGGTGGCACAGTGGTTAAGAATCCGCCTGCCAATGCAGGGGACACGGGTTCGATCCCTGGTCCGGGAAGGTCCCACATGTCTCGGAGCATCTAAGCCTGTGCACCACAACTACTGAGCCTGTGCTCTAGAGCCCGTGAGCCACAACTACTGAGCCCACATGCCACAACTACTGAAGCCTGTGCACCCTAGAGCCCACGCACTGCAACAAGAGAAGCCACCGCAATGAGAAGCCCGCGCACCGCAACACAGACCAGCCCCCACTCGCCACAACTAGAGAAAGCCCACACGCAGCAACAAAGACCCAACGCAGCCAAAAATAAAAAATTAAAAAGAAAGAACAAAAAAAACCTACTGAATCTTGGGAGGGAAGCAGAAATTGAAATGCAGTTGCTGGACGTGGTTGCAAAACTCTTGAAAGTGGAGAGATAAAAATAGCTGCTTGTTAGGACCTGGCACACGTGCTCCGAAGGCTCACTGTTTGAACTCACTTGTTAATCAGGAGGTGGGAAACAGCCTCTAGTTCCTGCTGTCAGCACGTCTCTTGCAGTTAAACTTGTCAAGGAGGAGGATAATGAGCTGGAGCTGAGAAGGAAGCGCTTTGCTCACTAAACTGGAGCTCAGAATTATTTTCTCTCACAACCAGATTTGAAGGATTTCAGCCTACCCCGAGTCAGCTCCTATTCCCAGATAAAGCTTGTTTCATTGGTAATGTGAGTGACCCCCCCGCCTGCTTCCCAACCACAACTTTTTAAAAAATTGACATATAACGTTGTATTAGTTTCAGATATAGAACATAATGGTTTGATATACGTGTATATTGTGAAGTGATTGGCCACAAGAAGTCTAGTTAACATCCATCACCTTACATAGTTACAATTTTTTTTCTTGTGATGAGAACTTTTAAGATATACTCTCTTAGCAACTTTCAAATATACAATACAGTATTGTTAACTGTAGTCACCATGCTGTGCATTGTGTCTCTAGGGCTTATTCATCTTATAACTGGAGGTTTGTGCCTTCTGACCACCTTCACCCACAACTTAGTAATGGCTTTTCTGAAACTTTGGAGTACAACCCACTGTGGTTTGCCATTTGCTCTGTTGTTTAGACCCAGATTAGCTAGCCTCTGGATAAACAATCTATGGCTTCTACTCTGGCCTCTGCCATTACCTTACTTTGTAACTTTGACAGATAACTCCCAGACTCTGGGCCTCAGTGTTTCTCGTCTGTGCGCAGGGGTTAATAATGCTTACTTCACACCATTGTTGTGAGGATTAAAGAAGACAATATATTTAAAAGGCCTGGCATAGTAGGTGCTCAGTGAACCAGAGCTGTTGTGGTGTGTTCCGAGGTTGGCTGGCTTCTAATTTGTTGAGTTCTGTCTCCCCTGGTGGTGGCAGCCTGGACAGGGGCAGGGACCTGTCCTTTTTCCTCATAGCTCAGTGCAGGCACTTTACTAGTGTTTATAGAATAAACAGGTGACCCCGCTGAGTTCTTTAATCCAAAGAGGAGTAGAAAATGCTTAGAAGTTGGGACTTCCCTGGTGGCTCAGTGGTTAAGAATCCGCCTGCCAGTGCAGAGGACACGGGTTCGAGCCCTGGTCCGGGAAGATCCCACATGCCGTGGAGCAACTAAGCCCGTGTGCCACTACTGAGGCTGCACTCTAGAGCCCGTGAGCCACAACTACTGAAGCCCACGCGCCTGGAGCCCGTGCTCCGCAACAAGAGAAGCCACCGCAATGAGAAGCCCGTGCACCGCGACAAAGAGCAGTCCCCGCTCGCCCCAACTAGAGAAAGCCCATGCGCAGCAACAAAGACCCAACACAGCCAAAAATAAATAAATAAATAAATTTAAAAAAGAAAGAAAATGCTCAGACATCAAGTTAATATCATGTGCTCATGGGGGAAATATCAGGAGGCTTTGAATAGTGGTTATTTCTGGTGTAGAAAATATCAGAGAAGAAAATACTTTCTTCCACTTAGTTTTTTCATAACACCTCCTTAATCATTTTTGAAGAAGGAGGGTTTATCCATCTTCATTGCTGCAGAGCCAGGGCAGGATCTGGGTCTCAGACCTTAGCATCTTGTAGGTTTCCTAGGGAAGCTTGTCAGCCTGGGAGCTCAGAGAGCGGTGGGTGCTTGCTGCGGAATACAGAGTGTCCCACCACACGCTGGGGCTCCTCCCAGCCTCACTCTCCTAGTATTGGAGGGTCAGAAAGAGGACCCAAGGCCTGAAGAGGCCTCGGGGAGTAGAGAGGGCTTGCGCCTGTGATGTGAACAATGTTTGAGGTTGCTGCTAGGGAAGATGTGGCAGGAAGAGCCCGATTAAACCTCTCAGGGCTCCAAAGCAGGGCAGTATTCCATGCTGGGAAGGGCACTCAAAAGAACCAGGCGCCTGGATGTAGAGGTGAACGGGTGGGTGGGAAAGGAGGAGGTTTTAGGGGTGGGGACCGGCACAGAGAGGCAGGCGAGCCCCAGCCTGGGGAAGGTGGAGACGTGCTGCAGCAAGAAGTTGCAGAAGTGAGCAGGACAGCGGGCTTGGAAGGGCAGGCCGAGGGGCCTGGACTGTACTGCGAGGCAGGCTCTGTGTGGGGGGCTGTCCCACGGGAGGAGTGCCGGTCACTGTGCAAGACAGGCTAGGGGAGGAGTTGCTGGGCATGGGAGCAGAGGAAGGAGAGGCGGTGACTGTGGGAAGCAAATGCAGGAGGCTGACAGTTGGAGGAAACAATCTCTCTGGCCTTATCTGACCTCTTTTCTGCCCATAGAGAAGAGCCCGACTTGGCCAGGGCTGCCGGGAAGGAGCATGTCCTGGCCTGGCTGCTCTGGCCACACGCTCTGGAGTGGAGTGGAGTGCCCAGGTCTCCAAGCAACTTCTTGTCAGGCCTTCAGGGTCACCAGGAGGGGCCCTGTGTGTGCATCTGCCTTCCAGGATGGATGTGGTCGAAGCAGGGAGACCCCCCCTGAGGGTTTCCCTCTGCTGCACTCTGGCCCCCACCCGCATGGATCTCTGCAGCCTCCCAGGCAGCGAAGTTCCCTGGGGCAGGTGGCGGAAGCAGGAGCCACATCCAGGGAGGGAGGAAAGTGGCGTTATATAAGTCTGCAAAAAAGGAGGCTGGCTTGCCATGTGACTAGAAATCAGATACAAGGACAGTCACAGAGGCAGTGCAGCCGCTCTGGAGCAGCAGTTGTGGCCTGGAGCGTGGTGTCTGAGCAGCAGTGGGGAGTGAGGGAGTGGGTGTCTGGTGCTGTGAACTGCCTGTCTTAGAGGGCAACCCGTGAAAGAATCATTTTTTGTGATCCTGTAACGTGTGTGCTATTTAAATGCCCACAGTTCATTCGATTGATCCTGGTCTCCATCTGGTGAGGTTGCGAGAGCTGGGATTGTTATCACTCCTTTACTGATACGCCGACCACAGACTACAGAAGTGAAGGGACTTGCTGAAGGCTGCACGTAGAGCAGGCGGCAGGGCCAGGATTTGAATACAGGTCCCCTGTCTCTGTAGCCAGTGCCACTCTTTTGCTTTATAACAAGGCCTAGCAGGTCAATTCTAAACCGGCCATGGGAACATTGGAAGGTGAGGGAGCTCAGGGCTTCGTGGTCCAGTTGCAGGAAGGAAAGGCTGGGACGTTCTTCGGTGGAGGGAGGGACTCATGTTGGGGTGCCTCCCTGTGCCCAGCTCTCCCGGCTCCGGCCTGTTACTCAGCCTCACTTCGCACACACTGAACACCGGCCCCCAGGGTCAGGCGTCTGTCCTCTGTTGGAGAAGGGTCTCGGTGCTGTGGAGACGAGGACCAGGGGCTCCTCAGCGGGAAGTGTTTGTCAGGGCTGGTCCTAACCCCAGGCTTGGGAAGAAACAAAGGAAAAGTTGGTTCCTGAGCCCCTGAAGTTTATAACCTCCCCGTGTGTTTGAAATAATTCTCCAGGAGGCCGAACGGTTCACCGCGTGACTTCCCCCAGGTCAGTGCTCCAGGGCCGTCCCTGCACACAGGCCTTCCCTCATCTCCCTGTTGCAGCAGCAGCCCCCTCACTGTCTGGGCTCTTACCAGCTTTTGTTACTATTTTCTTCATGGACTTGAGACCACCTGACGCTGCACATTGGTTTGTTGGTTTGCTTAGTCTGTCTCCTCACACTAAAGTGTAAGCTTTGTGACAGTGGGAACTGGGTTAGTTTGCTGGCTGTTGTGTCCCAGGTATGTGCGTGGTGCCGGCATGTGGCAGGAGCTCAGTGGACACGGGAATGAGTGATGTGGCAGCAGGGAGGGTGGGGAGAGGACAGGTCCAGGCATCACAAGGTCTGAGTTCTGGTTCCTGCTCTATCCAGTTTTTGCTGTGTGACCTAAGACAAGTTCCTGGATCCCTTTAGGCTGTAGGCTTTTCGTCTCCACCATGAAGGGGAGGAACCAGATGCCCTGTAAGGCTCTTTCTGACGCCTGTGTTCTGAGAGTCTCTATATGAGAGACACGGGAGGTTGCCAAGGGGTTTGAAAAGATCTCGCATCCTGTGCTGTCGTGTCTTGTGACACGTTGAGGGCTGGGTCTTAGAAAGACAGTACCCATGGTGCTGAGTGTGTGCATGTGTACATGGTGAGTTTATCTCCATTCATTCACAGGCATTTTGGAGCACCTCCTATGTACCAGGTATTGTCCTAGCTCTGCAGTTACAGGGGCGAGGCAGATAGCCAACATCCCTGCCCTGGTGGAGCCTGTGGTGGGTGGAGAGAGGCTAGAGCTGGCTGGGGGCTGTGGTTAGGACCTGACCCAGGCTGGGGATGATGAGGGGCTGGGTGGAGGTAGGCAGGTGAAGGACTTACTGGGATATGAGAGGGTGATTTTTTTTTTTTTTTTCAGTTTACGCTTGGAAAGATACTTAAATGGATCTGTTAGAATCTGTTTAAGGATAAATAAACACATTCATATGCGTATTGAAGGGCAAAATAATAAAATGTTAATAGTGGCTGTGGTAGGTTGGAATTATGGGGGGTTCATTTTTTTCCTCTGGTTCTCCAGATGTCCTATATAGTGTCTGTATTACTTCCGTCAAAGATTCCCTGGCAGGGTTTACGACTTTGCTCCTGGGTTTGGCCTGCTCTTGAGCCGGCCTCATTGTTTGCTTTGCTGATGTCTGTCCACAAAGCCCTGGGGACCTTTACCAAGTCTCAGTAAGTGAGAATTCTTGGCTCTGCTCTGCCTGCTTCACGGGGCAGTTGTTTGAATCAGAGGAGATGGTAGAAGAAAAACATTTGGAAATTCACCTCTTGGCAAAGGGAAGAGCCAGTGGACTAATATTGGTGATGGGAGCCAGGGCGGGCCGCGGGGATGGTCCGAGTGCAGGGAAGGGGAATGGGGCTGGTGCTGGGGGCACTGCCTTCACCCTGAGGAGCAGCTTTCAGGCCTCCCTAGTTCTCTGGCCTTGGTAGCAAGAGACTCTCCCTGACTAACAGGTAGATGCAGTTGAGCAGGCTGTTAGGGATGTGACTTCAGTGAAAGAGAATCAAAAGCTGGCTCCCAGCCCCTGGCACACACATTTATAAAACCCACATGCTCTGTGCATGAGGTCAATAATAGGAGTTCCGCCACCACAGCAACACACAGCTCTAACCACCACCAGACCCTCCCATCGGGAAGCTTGCACAGGCCTCTTGGATAGCCTCATCCACCAAAGGGCATACAGAAGAGGCAAGAAGGTCTACAATCCTGCAGCCTGTGGAATGAAAACCACATTCACAGAAAGATAAACAAAAAGAAAATGCGGAGGAGTATGTACCAGATGAAGTCACAAGATGGAACCCCAGAGGGACAACTGAATGAAGTGGAGATAGGCAACCTTCCAAGAAAGAATTCAGAATAATGATGGTGAAGATGATCCGGCACCTCGGAAAGAAATGGAGGCGGGGATCCAGAAGATGCAAGAAATGATTGGCGAGGACCTGGGGGAATTAAAGAACAAACAGACAGAGATGAACAATGCAGTGACTGGAATGAAAAATACACTGGAGGGAATCAATAGCAGAATAACTGAGTCAGAAAAATGGATGGGTGACCTGGAAGACAGAATGGTGGAATTCACTGCCATGGAAAAGAATAAAGAAAAAGGAAAGGAGAGAAGTGAAGACAGCCTAAGAGACATCTGGGACAACATTAAGCGCACCAACATTTGCATTATAGGGGTCCCAGAAGGAGAAGAGAGAGAGAGGGGACCCAAGAAAATATTTGAAGAGATTATAGTTGAAAATTTCCCTCACATGGGAAAGGAAATAGCCACCCAAGTCCAGGAAGTGCAGAGAGTCCCAGGCAGGATAATCCCAAGGAGAAACACACAGAGACACATAGTAATCAAACGGACAAAAATTTAAGACAAAGAGATTATTGAAAGCAGCGAGGGAAAAGCGACAAATGGCATACAACGGAACTCACATAAGGTTAACAGCTGAGTTCTCAGCAGAAACTCTACAAGCCAGAAGGGAGTGGCACAATATATTTAAATTGAAGAAAGGGAAAAACCTACAGCCAAGGTTACTCTACCCAGCAAGGAGCTCATTCAGGTTCGACAGAGAAATCAAAAGCTTTACAGACAAGCAAAAGCTGAGAGATTTCAGCACCACCAAACCAGCTCTACAGCAAATGCTAAAGGAACTTCTCTACGTGGGAAACACAAGAGAATAAAAGGACCTGCAAAAACAAACTCAAAACAATTAAGAAAGTGGTAACATGAACATACATAATGATAATTACCTTAAATGTGAATGGATTAAATGCTCCAACGCAGAGACACAGGCTCGCTGAATGGAAACAAAAAAAAAAGACCCATATATATGCTGTCTACAAGAGACCCACTTCAGACCTAGGGACACATACAGACTGAAAGTGAGGGGATGGAAGAAGATATTCCATGCAAATGGAAATCAAAAGAAAGCTAGAGTAGCAATACTCATATCAGATAAAATAGAATCTAAAATAAAGAATGTTACAAGAGACAAGGAAGAACACTACATAATGATCAAGGGATCAATCCAAGAAGAAGATATAACAATTATAAATATCTATGCACCCAAGATAGGAGCCCCTCAATACATAAGGCAACTGCTAACAGCTATAAAAGAGGAAATCGACAATAACACAATAATAGTGGGGGACTTTTAACACCTCACTTACACAAATGGACAGGTCATCCAGACAGAAAATTAATAAGGAAACACAAGCTTTAAATGACACAATTGACCAGATAGATTTAAGTGATATTTATAGGACATTCCGCAAAAAAATAAATAATAGGAGTTCCTGCCTCCATCCCATCCTCCTTTAGCCTCAGCAAGCATCCAGGTCTTATTATGTCTTCCTACCTTATGATCCGGCGGCAGATATTGTGTCTTGCCAACAGGGGCAGTTGAAACAACAGAGCTTGAAATCTTGATTATTCATGGTAACTGACTCCTTCCTGTGGGTCATCTGGCCCAGTCTGGATTCTCAAAGAGTGGAAAACACTGGCTTTTTGTCCCGCTTCTACAGCAGCTTGTCATTCCTCTGCTGACAGCCCTTCCTCGAACCCTGAACGAAGGGCAATAAGGGGCCTTGGTGTCCAGTGCTCCTAAGCCAGGGGCTGGCTCTGTGGTGGGGGCTGGGGTGTGTCGTGGCGTTCGTGGTCAGGGCTGGTCTGTCTGGGGAGCGCTGACCTTCCCCTTCCCAACCTACCTGTGTCAATTCTCTACTTGTCTGTTTTCTTTTCCCTACAGATGTCAAGCCTTCCAACATCCTAGTGAACTCCCGTGGGGAGATCAAGCTCTGTGACTTTGGGGTCAGCGGGCAGCTCATTGACTCCATGGCCAACTCCTTCGTGGGCACAAGGTCCTACATGTCGGTATGAGCACCTCGTTCCATTTTTCCAGCTGCTTATCTGATCAGGAATAGAAGCCAAGTGGGTGCCTTCCCCTACGGAGCCAGACCCTTGTGCTTGGGTGATGGGGGTGGGTGAGAAAGAACGAGGGATGAGGCATTGTGGTCCCCTCCCAGAGGAGATCAAAGTCTGATGGGGAGATGGTCTTGGCCTTTCACAGGCCTTGGAGCATGGTTGGGGCCCTGGGGCCCTGACTCAGTGGAAGAGATAGTAGGATCACAGCTTCAGCTCTCACTGGCACTTGGGTGTTTCCCAGAGCTTGGCTTCCATTCTGAAGACATTGAGCTCCAGCTACCCTCAGGACCTCTGCCTGATCGTCTTCAGACGCTCAGACTGACATGCCCAGACATGCCCCCACCCCACATTGCCCCACCATTTCCATTAGCAGTAAATGGCATCACTGTTTCCTTAGTTTTTCAAGGTAGAAACCTGAGCATCAGCCTTTAACCTCTCTTCCCAGCTCCCCATCCTTTTAGCGTCTAGCAACCCCCAACTCCTGTGAGTCTATTCAGAATTGTCTCCGCAGTCCAGCCTCTTCTCTCCCTCCTCACTGCATGTCTCCCAGTTACCTGCCCATCTCTCACCACAGCACACCTACCTGGTGTTTCCTGCTTCTAGCCCTGCTGGCTTCCACCGAGCCCAGGAGTGACATTGGCATGTTCTTTTGCTTCCCCCATACAACCAGCTCCCTGGGGGGCAGGGATAGGGCCGGAGGTGTCTCTGTTGTCCCAAGGGTCTGGTTTGGCTCCTGGCACGCTGTAGATGTTCAGGGAATTCTTGGCAAGTGAGTGAATGTTTGGTTGACTGAACGGGTGAGTAAATGGCTAACACGCTCGTGAGTACGATTCAGAAAGGGGAAATGTGGCTCTGGGTGAGTGCTGGCCAGGGCAGAGTAGAGGAGCATTAGCTGGAGTGAGTGGGAGGCCTTCGCGGAGGTGGAAGGAGGGGCCGACACGGGGGCTCAGGGCATCTTAGCGCATTGTGTTGTCTGTACACTCTTCAAGGACTTTCACATCCTGGAGTGGTGATCCTCTGATCTATATGGTTGTCCCATGAAGTAAAGATTAGTGTACCCATTTTAGAGACGAGGAAACGTAGACTCAGGGAGGTGAAGTGACCTGCCCACTTCACCTTGCAGAGCCGGCGTTGAAAGCCAGGCTTCCTTGCCAGTCAGTCCCCCTTGCACTGCAGGCTCTCACTTCACCTTGCAGAGCCGGCGTTGAAAGCCGGGCTTCCTTGCCGGTCAGTCCCCCTTTGCACTGCAGGCTCTCACTTGCCTCTTAGGTAAGATTCGGCAGCTGCTCCTGGCCGCCCTGTGTGGAAGGTCCTGCTCACACCCTCATTCCTTCTTGTCTGTCCCCCGCCCACACTGGCTCCAGCCACTGGTAACATGACTTACCTGGCGCTGACCCACATCGCCACCCCCTCCATTCCAGTGGCTAAAGGCATGAAGCCCATCAGCTCTTCAGCTTCTTCCATAAATGTCTAAAAACTGAGCAGCTAGCACCCTGGGCTACTCAGCTGCCATCTATCGAGTTCAAAATCGATGAACAGGCCCTGGAACTTACATTGATCCAGGGTTTAGTGGTTTGGGTTTTTGTGGTTACATGGTCAGTTCCAAAATAGTTCAGTGTTGGGGTTAGTGAAAAATCCTATGGGTGAAATGAATTTGATGTCTAAATAAGTGCACGACGGTCAGAATAAAGATTTTTTTTTTTTTGGTAGGGTTCTTGAAATACATGTACTATTTCAATTAATGCTCAGTAAAAATAATGCTTTGTATAGCACTATATATAATATTTCTTTCTCTTTGACTATTCTCACCAATAACAACTCATATTTGCATAACATTTTGCAACATCTAACATACATTTTCATTTGATTTGACCTTTCCAGTGCCCTAGTTAGTAGAGCAGGTATTTTGTTATGTTGTTACTATCATCATTAGCCCCATTTTGTTATGTTGTTAGTCCCATTTCATTAGCCCCAGGAAACTGAGGCTCAGGATCACCTAGCTTGTAAGTCCCAGACTTGGGACTTGAACCCAGATCCTTTGCCTTTTCTACTCTTCGATGTTGCCCAAGAACAGTGAGTTAGTGGCAAAGCTGGTCTTAGAACTCAGCTTTCCTTACTCTCAAGGCCAGTGTTCTTTCTACCCACTGATACCTCATTCATGACCCATGTTCCAGAAGCTTCATGTTTTTGGACTCAGGACTCAAGATGAGCCTCTCATGCTGGGCTTTGGATAAGCTGTCCTGCACATGCAAGACAGTGACGAGGATGAGCAAAGCTGGAGCCACAGCTGAAGCTTAGCCAGGGCCCAGCTGGGTAGGATGCTGTTAGTTCAGGGCAGGTTATAGGGGAGACAGGAGTTAGGGGTCAGACCCACGGGAGCCAGGTAGGATTTGGTAGATACAGTATTTGGGGGCAGGTGGGAAGCCAAATTAAAGAGGTTAGTGGAGGTCCTGAAACAGGATGTGAGCTCTGGAGAGGAAGGGGCAGAAGAAGATAAAATGCATCAGTGGACCCAGGGCTGGGACCAAGCAGGGCAGCCCTGCACTCTCTTGCAGTGCAAGCAAGCCTCAAAGGGGCAGGAAGCCCCAGGTATTCATGAGGACTCACCCATCCCTCTTCTGCGTGGGCCAAGCTAGCTCACAGGTGATAAATGTGTCTGTCTCTCCTGCAGCCAGAAAGACTCCAGGGGACTCATTACTCGGTGCAGTCGGACATCTGGAGCATGGGGCTCTCTCTGGTTGAGATGGCGATCGGGAGGTATCCCATCCCTCCTCCAGATGCCAAGGAGCTGGAGCTGGTGTTTGGGTGCCAGGTGGAGGGAGATGCGGCTGAGACACCGCCCCGGCCAAGGACTCCCGGAAGGCCCCTCAGCTGTGAGTGGCCTGGTGTGGCCCCAGCTTGGCCTGTGGGTGGTCTTTTGCTGTCAGGGGTTTCTGGAGGGCTGATTCTCTGTCTCTGGAGCCAGGCTGGGGCATGGGTCTCCAGGTGTAGGAAATTATTATTACCAACAACTTCCTACCATTTGTTGAGTGCCCACTGTGTTCCTGGTACTGCGCCTAGTATTTTTTATGTATTGTCTAATTTTAAAAATCATGACTTTGTTTTAGGTAGATTTTTTTTAAAAATTGAGATAAAATTAACATAACATAAAATGCACATTTTAAAATGTACAGTTCAGTGGTTTTTAGTGTATTCCTCCATGTTGTACAACCATCACCACTGTGTAATTCAAGAACATTTCCATCATCCCAGAAAGAAACCATCTCCATTAGCAATCACTCCCAGCTGCCCCACCCAGACCCCCGGGCAATCACCAGTCTACTTTCTATCTCCATAGATTTGCCTGGCGTTGTCTAATTTTAATAGCAGTCGTGTGTGAGCACTACTCTAATTTCCATTTTAGATGTGAGGAAACTGAGGCACAGAGTGCTTGACTCGCCACATGCATTTATTTGTAAGTGGCCAAGTCTGACTCTGAGGTGGTAAGCACTGTGTAGCACTGCCTGCCTTTCTGAACTGTGAAGGAAACCTGGTATTGGAAGATCCTGGCCCAGCTATCATCTTCTGATGTAGCTCCTGCTAGGACATTCCTGTCTGACCAGGGAGACCTGGTCTTTACCTCCATGAGGCCCACATGGGAGAGGGCATGTATGAAAGGAAAAACAGGAGGGGGCAGGGGTAGCCGATGGCGGGTTGTTGCAGGGGCTGGTGGCTGTGGCCCCGGAGAGCCAAGAGGAAGAGACCCAAGTTCAGGGAAAATGAAAACTAAGTAACTCTAAAGGATTTAGTTATTATCTCATTTGCTCCTCTTTCAGTGTAGGGAAGGGGAGAAAGGCGGACATAATTTTTACCCATCTCTACAAAACTCAAAACGAGGCTCAGTGGTCAGCTGACTTACCTAAGGTCACAAAGCTTGGATGCCGCAGAGCCCAGACTCCAACCCTGGTCAGCTGACTCTGTGGCTTTGGCTGGTCCCCTCTGTGTTCAGGCCTTATCTGTGGCTCTTCTGTCTCTCTTTATCGTCCACGACTCTGTTCTAGTCACTAGGGTCCATGCCCACCCCTAGCCTCATATTGGCAAATAACCTTCTGTTTCTGAGAAGTGTTTTCTTTTCTCTTTTTATAAAATCTGTAGCTTATGGAATGGACAGCCGACCTCCCATGGCAATTTTTGAGTTGTTGGATTACATAGTCAATGAGGTAAGGTACTGCATGGCTTTTGGAATTTATTTGCTCCTCCTAAGAAAAAAACTCACAGTTGATTTGTCTGGGAAACCTCTGAACTGTTCCCACGGTGTGTCCTGGTTTGTGCATCATGATCCTGGAACTGAGTGGCTGGTTTAGAGGCTGCAGAAGTCCCTTCCCCAGGAACATCTTCATGCAGCTCTGAGTCCCTCCTCCTCTCTCAGATTCAGGAGCCTCCCCCTGCCCATTTACATTCTCATCCTTCATTCACCAGGCATTTCCTTTTTTTCACCTAGCATTTCTTGTGCACTTACTATGTGCTAAGCACTGTGGGGTGGCGGTAGGAGTGACATGGGGATCCACAAATGGAAAAACAGTCTCAGGTCTTAAAGACTGTTAGATTGTGTAGGGGAGGCAAGGTAAATGCATGTGTAACTGCAATATATGGTTTTCTCCATATAAAGCAATGAACATAAAAAGTGACAGTGCAGAAAGAGATATGGAAAATATCCACTATTAGTTGTGTGAGAAAAGCAGATTATAAAATAGTATGTATACCATGATTGGTTCTTTAAAGAAATCTATGTACGCATGTATGTGCACATAAAGCCTGGAAAGTAATATGATGTAGTGATTATCTTGAAGTGATGGAATAACAGGTGATTCAATTGCTGTTGGCTAACTTTAATACAAAGAAGATATATTATTTGTGAAATATATATACCAGTATGTTTAAATGTAAAAAGGATCAAGGAAGGGACTGACAAGTATTCATCAGTTTGGGTTTGGGGGAGCGGGAAGCTAGGGACTAGCACCATGGCTGCTCAGAGGAGGGTGGGGCAGGGCTGGAGGAGCCTGAGGGCAGGACAGGATTTCAGATGATTAAGGAAGGCCAGCGCTCTCGGTGTCCGGAGCAGCATGGGTAGAGGAAGAGAATGGTCTAGCTCTGACCTGTTTGGGAGGCAGCTGGAGGCCTCCCACTCGGCTGAAGTGCATGGTAAAGGGCATCACCCCATTTTCTTCTTCCTTGAGACTAGTGGAGTTTCATGCTTTCTTACTGCTCTCTAAAACCAGACCCCCAAAGGCTCAGATAGGTCCCCTTGTTCATTACAAACTCAGCGGGGAAAATCCTGGCTCACCCCAGCAGTTAAAAAATCACTGTCACTGGTTCACAGTCTACTGGAGAGCTTAGTTCAGCTCTCTTTACTGCCTGGCTGCACAGCTTTATGCTAAGCACTGTGGGACACAGCAAGTTCGGGATCTGATCCAGGCTGCTTAAGGACTCAAGGAAGGCAGAATGTGTTGCATTTGTGTTAGGAAAGCCATCCTCTCCTGCTGGGACCTAAACTGGGTCGTGCTGGGTGGGAGCCACATTAAGGGAAGGGATGGCTGAGGTCAAATCGTTGCCAGTCACCTAGTGTGCACCGATTTCTTAGATATTTTCACATTCATTTTCCTACTGAGTGCTCCAAGCACTGCTCAGGTGGGCCAGGTTGGTTTTGTTATCCTTTTCATACAGCTAAGGAAACAGGCTCCAAGATGAAAAGCAGCTCAGGCCCGTCCCCCCTAGCACTCTTCCTTCCTTCCCACCTTCTCCTCTTAGCCCCCATCCTGCCTCCCAGGAGGCTGGGCTGCACGGTGGTGACAGGTGGCCTGCACCTCACACTCTGCTGGCACACAGCCCCTCCCTTGCCTGGCCTCTCCCTTGAATAGTCCCTTCGTCCCCCCTCAGCACCGTGGGCCCCAAGAGCTGGGCTTTAGGCCATGACCTGGGATCAGGCTTACTCACCTGCTGTTCTGATAAGGCGTTCAGGGGAAGAGGACTAGGCTGGACTCCTCTGGTAACGTTAGTGTTTGATTTTTCGTCTCCAATCACCTGTTGACTTGGGTTACACATCAGAGCAGTGTCTGGGAGTCAGCTCACAAGGAAGCTGCACAGAACCCCAGTACGGGTCACAAGAAGGGTGGGGGGCTGTGTGGTGCATGAGCAGGGTGCCCCAGGGCCTTGCCCTGTGTGATCTCCACCATACACCCTGGAAAGACGAGGGCTACTGCCAGTGTGCTTGCTCTGATACCTGCAAACACCCTCATTCCTGCAGTGAGTGTGTAGGTAACATTCTTCCAGACCCAGCTCTCTGCCAGTTAATATTTTTTTAACCTTTGTGTGCTCCTTCAGAGCTCAGGAGGGGTAAACATTTTATTATTTAGCCAGCCTTACAGGTGCTGTCCGGGCTGGGCTATGCCTAGTGGTTTGCACACCCCCTAGCTGCTGTTCCTGGTAATTGATGGTTCTGTTTCCCTGCCACACTCCAAGATGTACAGTGGTAGAGCCTCCGAGCTAAAAAGGGCCCCAGGGATTGTTAAGCCCAACCTCCTCGTTTCACAGAAGGGTCATCTGAGGCTCAGAGAGGAACAGTGATTTATTCAGTCACTAGACAAGTGAGTGCTCAGAACACTGACCTGGCCCCAGTTCTGACTGGTTTGAGATTGATGGTTCCAACAGGGTAACCCAGTAGCAGCCATTGGCCTCTCACCCGTGCCTTTCCTTGACTGGATAAGGGCAGCACTGCCCAGAGGTGGGAGTGGGGAAGGGAAAGATGGGTGGAGCAGGACACCGGGCATTTCTTATGTCTTCACATGTACTTGCAGCCTCCTCCAAAATTGCCCAGTGGAGTATTCAGTCTGGAATTTCAAGATTTTGTGAATAAATGGTAAGTCACCTCCTGTTCTCTGAAAGTACTTTGGTTTTGTCAGGCTCCCCATCCATCTTGGAGAGCACAGCTTTGCCTTTTACCCTTTAGCTGCTGCCCTTCATCCAGAGTGCTAGGACTTCGGTGACCTATCTGACTCTAGCAGTGGGCAAAACAGCTGCTGCGCTCAGCACTTACTGTAAAGGGACTGGCATATTGCCTTTTGGCCTTAGTTTAATTCAACAAGCGTTTATTAACCTGCTGTGGGTGTGACACTCTGCTAAGAACAGGAAGGTGGGTAAGGCTTAGGCACTCTTCCTCAGAGCCTATGGGGTGTGGGGAGGACGGGCATGCATGCACATGTAAGTAATCTGAATTAGAACCAGTGCCAAGCAGGAGCTCTCACACTCTTTCTTCCTTTAAGCTTAATAAAAAACCCTGCAGAGAGAGCAGATTTGAAGCAACTCATGGTAAGTCATTTATTTCAGATTCTTACACTGCCACCTGCTTACTCATTTGTTCTCCTCTGTCAGTCATCTATCCAGTATTTCCAGAGCCCATACCCTGCTCTGCCTTGACCACTGTAGTCCAGCTGATCAGGGGCCTGCAGGATACCCAACATATCTCCCCTGTCCTCCTATCAGTTTAATGGAAAAGCCGGGATGACCCTGCAGCCAGAGGGAGTCCAGGGAAAAGGGCCAGCCCACCCCTGCAAGGGGACAGGGCCTTTTTGTAGTACTATCTTTGATTCAGTCCCCTCACCAAGTAACTTTGTTTCCTACATGGTGGTGGTGGTGGTAGGTGGAGGAATGGAATACTGAATGTCTGAACTCACATGCCATGTAGAGCCTGGTCAACGTAACATGCGCTTTCAAGTTCATCAGTTCCTTTGCTCCTTTAACAACGCTGCGAGGCACTGCAGGCAGAGCTGCTGTCTCCATTTCAGAGAGAGCGGGCTTGGGGAAGGGGTAAGACCAGCAGAGCCAGGGGGTTGGGCCTGCAACTGGCCAAGGGCAGGCTCCCAGAGCACCTTCCAAATGTAGCACAACCTCCAGACCCAGGATTCTTGAATTTTCCTCCTTGGTTTTTAAATACACTTTCTGTCCATCTCCTCACACACAGGTTCATGCTTTTATCAAGAGATCTGATGCTGAGGAAGTGGATTTTGCAGGTTGGCTCTGCTCCACCATCGGCCTTAACCAGCCCAGCACACCCACCCACGTGGCTGGCATCTAAGCATTGGGGAAGAGCCGAGTCCCCTGCCCAGCAGCATGCCATGTTGCTTCTGGGCCTACTTCCCATGCCTGTCTCTGTTCAGATGTGCATTTTACCTATGACAAAGGATGAAGAACACAGCATGTGCCAAAATTCTACTCGTGTCATTTTCAATATTTTCATCTTTATTCTTATTACTATCGTTATTCCCCTGAGTGGACTGGCTTTGTGCTTGGGGCTATTTTTGTGTATGCTGATGATCAAAACGTGCAATGTTGAACTACAGTGAAACTTTGGTGACTGTGGGTCGTCCTTCTTACTGAAAACTGCACTGCTCTCCCACACCGTGACTGGCTGGCTGCCTGTGTTTTCGGGATTCTTTGACACTTGGTGGTACTTCATTCTTGTCAGGTTTACCTTCTTTCCAATTGAGTAGGAAGGGCCTTGTAAGATCCTTCACAGGCAGTGCATGTGAAGCATGCTTTGCTGCTATGAAAATGAGCATCAGAGAGAGTATATCATGTTATTTCATTATGTTTTTGCTTTTGGTGTAGAATTCAGCAGTTTCCATCAAAATCTAGCCAGAGCCCTTCACTGCCATGATAGCTGGGGCTTCACCAGTCTGTCTACTGTGATGATCTGTAGACTTCTGGTTGTATTTCTGTATTTATTTTTAAATATACCCTGTGGGATATTTAGTGCTATGTCTCTTTAAGTTTGGATTAGTGTTTCTAAAATGGTGGAGTTACTCTGAATGTTACAAATGGATCAAGGCATTAACATGTATGAGATTTATCTTTCCCCGAATCCAAGTACTGATGCTATTGTAAACAACAGTGTGTATAGTGCCTAAAAACTGTATGGAAATCCTTTTACCATTTTAATCCAGACGTTTAACAAATCTGATCTCTTATTCTAATAAATATACTATCAATTCAAAGGGTGAAAGATATTTCTGCTTTTGTGGAGGGATTTTCAATATCTGTATGCATAAGAAATCAAGGCATTTAGCAGCCAC
The DNA here is from genome assembly GCF_937001465.1 of Orcinus orca. NCBI lineage: Eukaryota > Metazoa > Chordata > Mammalia > Artiodactyla > Delphinidae > Orcinus > Orcinus orca. The sequence continues at coordinate 92,418,506 of NC_064560.1, read as the reverse complement.
ACATTACTGAGAGGGAAAAGGCAACGACAGGAAGGAGGCTGGAAGGCGGAAATACCACACTGAGGACAAGTTCAGTGCTTTGGACTAATGCGGCTTCCTGTAATTCTAATCTTTGGACTTTGTCCAGTTCTTCTCAGCAAGCACCCTTATCTTTCAACCACTTTTCCTGTGGACCTGTGAAAAGATGCCACTGATTCCTTCCGTCTTTTTATACAAGGGAAAAACAGTAGGTGGGGGTAGGATTGGGGGGCGGCCGGTGCCTGACTGGCACTGGAGCCTCCACCCGGGACTGTGCCATGCTGCTATGCTCCACTGAGCAATGGCTTCCCTTCTCTCTCCAGTTACACCCGAGACACTTTCCTGGAGAGGAAACAAGTGCCTGGCCCTGGGTTTGTCCTGACTGTGGGGCGGTGGCAGTGAAGCCACAGAAAATGAAGCTGTGTCCCAATTGGCTACCCTTCTTTCTTTGAACAGTAACTTCTGAGATTTAGGTTATATGTGAGGCTGCCTTCCCTCATTTTCTTCGAGAGCAGGTGACAGAAAACCAAAATAAATATATATTTAACAATAAAAGGCCTATTTCGTTTTCAAATTAAAAAACAGAACTTAGGTAAATCTCCCGAGTAGGTAGTTCCACTCTAGATCTACCAGAGCCTAAGATACAACCAGGATTTTAAAAACTGGTCAGTGCTATATATACACAGCTGCCTCAGCCAGTCATTTATTTTTTCTCACTGCGAGGCTAACATCCGTTCTAGGTCAACAGCCTAACTTACATGTTTTCAATACACAAACATTCAGACGAGGTTTAAGACCCACACCCTACTCACACCCAGGGTCTTTTCCTAACAGAGAGGATGTCACCACCACTGAGAATGTCTCAAAGTGTGCCAACTAATGAATGGGGTAACCTGGTGTCTAAAACCTGGATCTGAACACTTCCAAGGTCAATTTCTTTTGAGGGGTGTTTTAAATCCTCTATTCACATCCAAAGGTATTTCATTTTGAGAGTCAAAAAGATTTCTTCCTAGTACTTTTCACCAAGAATGATCTAATTCTCAAGAATGATGTTCCCTACATCACTCTTGCTGTGTTTTTTGAGTTCCTCAGGCCAAATTCCTTACTCAAACTTCCTTACTGAGATGCCAATAATAGTCAGATTTTTTTCCCCAGCCGCCGCAAGGTTTGCAGGATCTTAGTTCCCCCACCAGGGATTGAACCCGGGCCCTTGGCAGTGAAAGCGCGGAGTCCTAACCACTGGACCACCAGGAAATTGCCAATAGTTGGATTTTTAAAGGATGCCTTGTGAGTGTCTCACAAGGACCTGTAAAACTGCTAGAGCAGATACGAGTACTCTCATTTTATAGATGGCAAAGTGAGCTGCAAAGGTGAAAAGCAAGCAACCAGTTGGTGGTCAAGCTAGAATTCATACCCAACTTTTCTAGCTCTTAAAAACCCATGCTCATGTTTTAAGTTAGACCCCAAAATGTGTACTGTGATGCTTTTTGTTGCAAAATAATTTTCACACTGTGTTTTCCAAGAAACATGCTCATTTAAACTTCTCGCTACTTCCTGTAAGAGTAGCTCAAAATAACTTTAATGAAATATTAACAAATATGTCTGTGCTCTCTTCTGGAACAGTTTTGTAAGGAGCTGTGCTTGAGGAGGTTTTTTGTGTTTTGTTTGGCTTTTCTGGGCAGGGCCAATTACTTTCATAAAATTAAGCAACTACTTGTCTATACATTCAGTGGAAAAGGGACAGTATGCAGAAATGAGTCTCAACTTCAAATACGAAGTTTAACAACTCTCACTCTGTAACTGTCATCTCTTTATTACAAAATCCAACCTCCCAAGCCTAGTGATCCTTCAATGGCACATTTCCTAAGTCCAGAAATGGGTTTTCAACCATCCTACTATATTGTTTGCCCCAGAGGAGCTGACCCTTTTCTGTTTCTGTCTGGAAAGCAGCAAGCTGCATGACGACTATTTGTCTTTATTTCTAAGCACATTTTACCATAGTGATGTCTCAACCTAGATGTGGTAACAGCCATACAAAGCATGTTAGTAGGCCGTTTTACGATGTCACTGAGAGGTGGCAACAGCTTGTGCTCTCAAGTGGCCCTCTGTCCTCCTCTTTGTCATCTTTCTCTCCCACACTGTGGCCTTGCTCTGCTCACAAGGGTTCAATGGCATGCAAACAGTGTTTATAATTGGTTTTCTTAAAAGAGGCCTTGTTGATTGTAAAGGCTGGCTTGTATTTAAACTCTGCCCTTTTTGCAAATGCCAGACCTTCTCAGTAACATTTCAGAGGAAGTTTTTGGTTTTGAACACAATTACTGAATCTGACCAGAATATAAACACAGCACCACCCATATTGCTCAATATTGAAACACTGCATCTCAGCTTTTCTGTATGTCACTAATTTTGGTTAAAGCACTCTGAAACTTGAGTTATTGATGGAACCATTTCTACAACTACACATCCTCCTAAAGTTCTTGCTTCCTTTCAAAGGAGGCTACAGGGCCCATGGCAAGAATTCTTTGAAGAGAGAAAGTTCCTGCGGCTTAGAACTTAACTCCTGTGACTAACCCTGGCTCTTCTCCCCTTCAGGAATCTGATTCTTCCTCCTCCTCCTCCTCCTCCTCTTCTGGCACATGGCTCCTTGTGCTCAACTCCAGTGTGGTCTGGTTGATTGATGCTTCATTGTCTACATGCACCAACATCTGCTTTAGTCAAGGACACATTATGGATTAGTAAGAAGAACACTGGCCTCAAAACAAATTAGTGTTTTCAAATAAAATCTCAATTGCGTATTCATCCGCAATATTTATCACTAAGAACTGTAGCCAGTTTCCTATTTCTCCAAATTCTACCCTGACCCCCCAACCCCCATTGCCAAAATGGGAGCAGAGTAAATGCCCTAGATTTGATAGAATATTACCTGATATACAAACATGGTTTTTACATAAGAATTATGCTGGCTTAGATGTGCTGCTTTCCAATAGTTGTACATGCTTAACACACAACTGGGAGAACTGTTCAAATATGGTATATTTAGAAGATGATTTTCCTGAGGGCATTTGGTGAGAGAAGGATATGATGAGGGCAAGAACTCATTTTTTAGCACTAGGCTTTGTAGCTGAAGCTACACTCTATTTTTAAATCCCAAGCTTGCTTATTCACAGAACAGCAAGAGTTTTGACATCTTCCTGCAAAGATCTTCACACTCTCCCCGGTTCACTGGAGTGACTAGAGAAAGTGGATGAATAGGAAGGTCGAGGCAATATAGAAGTACAGTCAACCACAGTGTAGCTAGCTGGTAGATGTTCCCTGTTTAAAACAGTAATACAGACAATCCAGTTTATTAAACTGGAAAGTTCTTAACACCACTTCCCAGAGTCCTTTGGGCTTGATAATGTAATTTACAATTTTTGATGGCTAAGCAGCATAAGAGCAGAATGGACTCCCCAGGCCCACACTTGATTAAGCTTACATCATGTGACTGTTCAGGCAGAGGTTGAGAAGACAGCATCTCATCTTCTCTCCCAGAACTAATCATTGACTGGAGGGCCAGTTCTTCAACCTGGAAAAGAAGAGTCAAGGACACTTTCCTTACTATGTCATTGGGCTACTGATGTAGGTGAGATGTACTGAGCACGCTGTAAGCTGTGGGCATCATGAAAGGAAGTGAAAACAGTGTAAGCTCTGTGAAGCTCCAGAGAGAAGGGTGGGCTCCTCGAGCTTTCCCCACCTCTTAAGGAAACAGCACAGAAAGCTTCCAGCCCCTTTCTCCTAGGGTGAACAGGTGGTCCAGCTGAGCCGAGGCTTCCACTCCCCAAGACCTACCAGCCCAGGGGAGAAAACACAAGCATGCGCTAAATAAAGCCAGGTGTCTTCTTCCCCCGAAGCTTGTCTACCCCGTAATGAGAAATCGAAGGCAGGAAGACTGGAAAATGGGAGCGTTCCCCGGAGCACAAAGCAATCTAGGCTCTGGCCGCGGCCATCGTCAGCACGCTCACGTTAGGCACTGGTACAGGCACTGCGGTGATGTGAGAACATAAAGAAGTGCAGGCCATTACATGTACCCTAAGGGAAAGCGCACTGTTTTCATAGGTCGCAGGTGGACAATACTTCTCAGTTTACAAACAGCCTTCATAACCCTCATCTCACTTGGATTTAGAGAGCCTGGAAGTGCCGAACAGGAATTAGCAGGAGCGTGTCACTGAGGCTGAAAGGGGTGACTTCCGCAGAGGCCTGGGAACTGCCGCTGATGGGTGTCAATCTCAACTCCTCGTCAAGGCCGTGGAGTCGGTAAGAGCTCCGGGGATAAGAGCTACCGGGAACTACTTTGTGGCTGGTCTCTTCTCGCAGGGCCTCACCGTTTTCCTTCGCAGAGTGGGCGCATCCGCCAGCCGGTCGGCTTTGCGAGACTAGAGCTGTATCGAGCGACCATACTAGGTAGTAAAGAGAATAGGGGCTCGGGAGGGGAGGCCGATGGGGGGCAGGGGCAGCCTAGGCGAGCCTGCGGGAGGTCTCCCTTCCTCAGCGCGTGGTGCGGCCGTCCGCGTTTCCGGGCTGCAGGGGTCCGGTGTGGGGGAGGGTGTACTAGCCAAACTGATGGCTGAGTCTCAGCCCAGACCTGCGTGATCAAGATTCTTAGAGGGGTGGACCCACAATCTCAAATCCAGCCCCCCAGGCGCCGGTAAGCCACCAGGTCCAGCCGCGAAGACCGGGTGAGTAAGGGCTAACCGGCGGCAGCAGGCGGGCGCCGCAGACGCCTGGGCTCCGCGGAGAGCCGGGCGGCCCGGGGCGCCGAGGAAACGGAAGGGAGGAGCGGAGTGGGGGGCGCAGGGTCACCTTGAGCCGGTTCAGCTGGTCGTGCAGGGCCGCTTTCAACCGGAGCAGCGTCTCCTCCTCCTTGCGCAGCTCCTGAAGCCGGCTCAACATCGCACGTCTTCGCGCTGGCGGCCGGCCGGCCACTCGCAGATGACGCCACCTCCGCGCCGCGCTACCGGAAACGGAAGAGCGGGTCGGGCGGGGCTGGCGGCACTTTGGGGCGGGGCGGCCGCTTCCTGCTGGCGGCTGGAGTAGCCGATCCTCCGCGGACGAGCTCGGCCCACGGACGAAGTGGGGGTTTTAAACCAAAAACCTAGACTCCAATGATGAGGATTCCTAAGGCAAAATGCGTTGGAGCTGTAAAGGACCTAGAGATAAAAATGGTCAGATAGCACGTCAGGTGCTTCAGCTGAACAGCACCGTTAGCACCCTTCCACTGGTGTTGCGTCAGGCGGCTGCTTTCGCTCCCGCAAACCTGCAGACGCGTTTGAAGGCAGGGACTATTGCCAGCGTATGTGCATGGTACAGGAGCCCTGTGTTGAAGGTGCAGGCAGGCGAGGATTCCCAGTCACATGAAAGGGGTTTCCCAGGAGGCCTGCGCAAATTAAAGCGCGGAAGAGAGCGGTGTTTCAACAAATTGGACGGTGTTTTTTGCATGCTAAGGAACTGGGATTTCTTGATCTATGAATGCAAGGATAGACTGCCAACGGGAACAAAGCCAGATGCAAAACAAGACCCTGACATGACAAAGTAGGGAAGGACGAACGTTTGGGTACATTCTCTGCACTAGCATGCTCGGTCAACATATTCATGCCTACTAAAAACGCACAAGTGGTTGTGAAAAAAGCTCCTAGCACTTTTCATACCAAGGGTCCAAATATCAAAAAGGTGGCAAGCATTCCCTCCATCAACTGTATTCTAACACCAGGTTATAACACCTCTGAAGGAAGCGTCAGTTTCTTACTGCTATACTTTAAAAAATGTATTGATTCTGCCCTCTTGTGGTTACTGAAAACGTCATATCTTTACCGAACTTCACCCATTTTCCAAGGTGTTTTTTTTATGGGAGAGGGGAGCTAAAGAGTTTGTGTATTTCTGGGATAAGTCTTTTAACCATCTGTTTCTCAAAACATTGTTACTTACAAAGTGGATTTTATATCTGGATTTATGGAACATCCCACTTCTCATTCAACTTCATGGATTTTATACTAAATCCAAGGCTCCATTTTATACCAGACTTAAAAGGCTTGAATTATGAAGAACAAAGTGTCAGTAAAAAAAATTCTAACCAAGATTCACACAACACATCCAAGTCATGTTTCTCACTGCCTCTTTGATCATAAGGTCTTTATTCAAAATTAGCTGTCCAAAATGATTTGACCTTCACCAAATAAACAAATTTAAGTTTATGCAGCAGCCTTCTTTTCCTCTGTGGTGGGTTTCTTTTCTGTGGGCTTCTTTTCTGCGGGCTTCTTTTCTGCAGGCTTCTTTTTAGCAGGCTTCTTTTTAGCTGCTGGTTTCTTGGTCACTGCAGCCTTTTTTCCCACCAAAGGCTTCTTTGGCTTCTTCGGCTTCTTCAGCTTCTTAACGCAAACGGCCTCCTTTCCCTTCTTTCCCATCACAGGCTTCTTGCCTGGAATCCCCTTCTCATCTGATTTGGCTTCTAGTGCTGCTGCTACCCTATCCATCCGGATTTTGTGCTGCAACAAATTAGGAAGAAAATCTAAGAATCAAATCTTTCTAAAAACTCAACATGTATCAGCAAAACCCAAATTATTGCTTACGTTCCTGGCCTGGCGAAGAATGGTGTTCCGGCGCATGGTCTTTGCATATGGGTTTAGCTTCAACATGATTCTCAGGTTTTTCAGTGGATTCTTCTTCAAGACTCTGCGATGAATCTTCTTGCTATAAAAAGGTAGAGACTATATTTATAGTTTATTTACATTACCCATATTTCTGAAATACCCAATAGTGTGAGGCTAGGCAAGAATTACAGTGAATATCACAACTTTACCGTGGTGCTCGGAGGGCTCTTTGGATCTCTGGGCTTTTCAAGATTCTGCTAAGGTCTGTATTGAGCATCTTATGCATGGGGAGGCTAAATGAAAACAGAAAACACTGACTATAGAGGCTCAACTCCTATTTCTCATGTAACTGACTAAAGAACATGAACCTCAACAAAAGATTACTTTTAATCATTTAAGCTCTACAGAATACAATCAGAATTTCCACTATACTATCACTTCTCAGAATCTCACCATTTCCACATATTGCATCTGTTTACAAGGAGGAAATGGCAACACAATCCGTTATTTAGAAAATATGCAAACCAATTTTGAACACTATCCACAGCATAAACACCATGTTCAATATATGAATTACACTCACTTGTAGTTACTCTTGAGGGAGGCAGATTTACGCCAAGTGCCATACAGCTCATCTAACTTGCGGAAAGCACTTTCAGTCCAAATGCAGAAACGTCCCACGTGCCCACCAGGAGCAAGTTTCAAAATGTTCAGTTTGCTTACATTAAGCAGAGTAATTCCTTTTAAAGGGAAAACAAGAATTAGGGAGGCTGTATTTCAACAGAAGAAACACAAATCATCTTTATAGCACCCAAGAAGTATTTTAATCATGAATTTCAACCATCAATGGCTCACTCATTCAGCCAAGAATCAGAACTTCCACAAAATCATGAAGTTTCAGAAACACAGACCATAAAGTGGAATCTCATCATAATAAAAGCTGAGTAAGCTTGCATAGCATGGGTAATTAAAACATGTAAGCAGTACAAGATTTACCAGGGATGTTTCTGAAGGCCTTGATGATACCGTTGTCCTCATTATAAATGATGCAGGGTCCCCTGCGCTGGATACGGCGACGGTTTCTCATTTTGCCTTTGCCAGCTCTCATTCGCTGCGAGGCGTAGACCTAACAAAGTGAGGTTTGGTATTTTGATTGAGATATGATCCCTGCAATAGATCTTCATAGTTTAAAAAACTTCATTTTACAGATGATCAAACTAGAGGCAAAAAATGACTTGCCTAAATTTAACACAGCAATGATTTCAGGTTTCAAACTCAAGTAATTTGGTTCCAGAGTCCTTGCTCTCACATCCACTGCGGTTTAGTTATACTGTCCCCTTCAGTAATCTTTTGAAATTTTAAAATCTGGCAACAAATTTGTGTGAAGGACCACAAAATCTACCTTTTTGATATCATTCCAAGCCTTAAGTTTCTTCAGGAGCAAAACAGCCTCCTTGGTCTTCTTGTAGCCTTCAACTTTATCTTCAACCACCAAAGGAAGTTCAGGAACTTCCTCTATACGATGACCTGACAAAGCCAATTAACAGTGACCTGGTTACCCTGCACCCTTTGAAAAACTGAATCGAACCCACAAAATAAAAATGGTGTATACAATTTGCCAAATCAGAATTTCCACAAATATCATGTGTTTCAGAAACACGGACCAATGAAGTGGAATCTCATCATTTTGACAGTTAAATAAAAAGAGGAAGCAACATGACAAGACGGAAAAGTTTTCTAACAATATACGACATCACTTTATTTGAATTAGTTCTCCCAGTTACATAGTATTCACTGATGACTGAGCTGGATACATAGTATTCACTGATGATTAAGACTGAAATGATCATAACTAGTATTTAGCAGACGGAAATTTAGCCAGACACTCTAGGATGAGGTGAATGTACACAGGCTGTTACCACCAATGAAAAGGGTCAGGTAGAGAAAAAAAGGGGTATTTTATACGACTCCTAGAATATAAAATATCACCACAAACCTTTAGACATGACCAGCGCTGGTAAAGCCGAGGCAGCCAACGCAGAGCAGATGGCATATCGCTTCTGCGTTGTATTCACTCTGCGGTGCCAACGTCGCCAGGTCTTGGTTGGTGCAAACATGCGGCCCCCACGACACATCTGTTTTCCCAGTTAAGAATCACATTTCTCAAATTTTAGGAATTAAAAACAGGTTATGCCTTGCTCAGTAAGAATTTTCGTCACCCTTCTGAACCAGCTTACTGACAGCAGGCAACTGTCGCTGAGAACAGAGTAAGGCGCAAATTACGACATCACTGCAAGCAAAACCTCCTACTGTCAAACCTGTTGGCTTTAAAAATTATGACGGAAAAATCTTCCAGATTTCAAATCTGTCTAGAGAAATGTTTAATCTGGACACTAGCATCTTCAGCATAAATTATTTTGCAACTACTAACAAGAAAAAGACAGGTCCAGCCTTTTAAATGCCACAGCTGACTAGTCTAGGTGGTTAAACGAAGGATACATTTCCAAAAGCACCCTGGCCAGAACGGTGAGTGCCGCCACCTCGAACCCTGGGAATTCGAGCCACAGCTCTGCCAGTACCCCAAGACTCAGCACTGGTTTGATGACCTGAAATTGTGAAGAAACCCAAGTTTTAGCTACCCAACCACACCATTCTGACTACATGCACGGTAGCAAACAGCATCAGAACATCCAGGAAAATCATGTGGTTCAGAAACACGGACCAATGGAGTGAAATTTCATCACTGCTGTTAAGTACCTCTTAAAAAGTCAACCCAGGAAAGATCTAAATCCATACCTGCTAATTCACTGACAGCATAGGGCTGTCTGTTGTTTTTGCGCAAGTTGGTGTGAACAAAGTTCACAATATCTGGTCGAATGGGAGCCTTGAACACAGCAGGCAAAGTGACATTTTTGCCAGATGACTCCCCCTTTTCAGAGTACACTGATATCAGTGGACGAGCACACGCCTGGGAAAAGAAAAAAAATATTTATATTGACAAGCAATGCCAGAGGCACTCTTCTCACGTGCCAACAAAAGCATTAACGGTTCAGTTCCAGAAGAGACTAGAGTTTGATGAGGTAGATAACACTTAAACCAAAAACAAAGGCTAAGTTACCAACACACCATCAGGTCTATTAACATCAGTAAATACTCGAAGGACACATGATTCTCAAGTTCTGCCACAGAATTTTCATCATTTTCAAAGAGAACGCTTTATAATTAAACTTTTAAATGAGGCCTTAGAAAGCAAAATAATCAAAACCATACTGTAAGGTTTGAAAATGCAATTTAATGCCATCATCCAAACCCTTTCATCCCAAATGTCAGCAAATCTACCAGGGCTCCACTCCTCCAAACATCCATCCTTGCCCCCTTCATCCCATTCCAAACACAGGTTCCAAAAATTACTAGTAAAAACAACAGCCCTGTTACTTCTTGCTCAATCTTCTCCAAACACTTACCACCTCAAAGGAAAACATCCCAAGCAGGATGTACACAACCTGCTCAACCTCGCTTTCCATACTCTTCCAGATGCTCAGGCCTACACTCACGGCCATCCCTGAGCTGCCTCAGATGTAACCAGTCTCCTACCTAAAGATACCCTTCCTCACCTCTTTCAGGTTTCTCTGATCACTGTTTATAAAGCCCAATTACTGCTTTCTCTCCAACTTCCTATGTCTACAGCACTTACTACCATCGAACATTACGATGCATTTTGACCAGCTCAATTACGATCGAAGCTTCATAAGAATAGTGCTTTTTCCCTATTTTGTTCACTCAACTCCCCAAAGAACATATACAGACGTTATTTATGCAGTACATACACAACAATTAAATTTTAAAGCAAGAGGACCAGAATGCTTTCAGAGGCAATTCTTAAGATGAACACACAATAATTCAGGAAAAAAGTGGAAATACAAGTTTTTTCTTTAACGAAATCTCTCAAAAGACGAAGTATTCCTTACTAAGCCGGGCACGGAGATACAAGACCCCAAACTGACTCCCACCCAGACTCAGTCTTAGGCCCTGCAAATTTCCAAGTCTTCAGTAGAACCCATTCTTTCAAGATCCAAGGGAAGCCAGAATTCCAAAGGTCCTTCTGCGCCCGAGAACGATCTGGGGGTCCTCCTGTGTCGCTTCCAAACGCGCCCTGCGCCGGCTCGCACACGTTGCTTCTAAGATGGCTGCCGGAGAGCCTCACTTCCCAGATCCCAGCCACAGATCCCAGCCCTTTGGTCCCCATCTCCTTCTCCTCGCTTCCCCTCATGAAGGTTTTATGCCCTGAACCTCCAAGCCCATTCCTGCCAGGCCCCAAGAGCAGAGAAAAGTCCAACAGAGAGAACTTTCACTCACCATGGCGGGGAGAGGAGAAGGCCACGCTCCTCTCAACCCTGCGGCTCCCACAGGAAAAGGAAGTGCTTAGCACTCCCACTCTGTATGTAACCTTCAACTCGTCCCCCACCCTGCCCCGTCTCAAAACCAATACAGGGACACAAAATATATCTCTACCACGCTACAAAAATAAAAATAGCGTATTATTTCTTCATATATGTCAAATTACGGTATCTATTGACTTCCAAAAAGAGCACTTAGAAACAAGGGACTCCTTTTCGCGGAGTAATCCATATGGGGGCGAGGCCAACTCTCGCGAGACGAGTGTCTTTTTTTTTTTTTTTTTCCCCCCTCAACCGTTACAACTTATTTTAACTTTTTCTTACGGGAATGGAAAACTATTGGGACAGGAAAAACAGCTGTATGCTATAAAAGTTTAACCTTGTGGACAAACGGGACCTGTTGAGGGGGTGGTGGTGGTAAAAGTAGTCCCGGCGGGGGGGGTCATAACCCCGGAAGTCAGCGTCTGGCGCGCATTTCAGTTTGGCGGTTTCGGATCTGCAGTCAAACTGGGGCGGGATGTGGGCGCGAACCAACCGAGCTGCTGAGGAGTTTTACGCTCATCTCCTTCAGTGAGTAGTAGCCTCTGCTTTTGTCTTGGCTGTGAGGACAGCACTTCTCCCTCGGGGTATCCCTCTTTCCACAGCCTTGGGGATTAGCGCCTTGCCAGTTTCCAGCGGCGCGAATGTTGTAGACGAAGTCCGCTTTCCCGGGAGCTGGGGAGAGGCCGGTTACCTGCTCCAGTGTGGGGTTGGCGCTGTAGGCCCTGCTGCTTGTAGTCTCGTTTAGGAGAAAACGTGTACATTGTTACCCGAGGTGGAAGGTGCCAAGTTTTCCAAGAGGCACATTATTCACTCTTACAATGCACACAACTTGTGATATGTTAGGGGCACCTACCAGGATAGAGAAAACTAGATGTTGACATCCTTCACCTGTTTAAAGCCTGGCTGGCGTGAAACGTGTTGTTATAGTCTATTCAAGATAGTTATATGAGCAACAGTTATAATGATAACGTTATGGTGTGTCGGCTCTTTAAAGCACCTTTGTTTCACAGTGCTCTTAATACTTCGTTTTATTCGTATAGTGAACACTAGTACTAAAGGGGATTCCATCCAGTTCTGTATCCAACATAAAAATCGAATCCAGTAGTTCTCAAATTTGAGCATGAAGCACTGTCACCTGGCAGGTTGCTAAAACATTGCTGGGCCCCCTTCCAGGGTTTCTCATTTAGTAGGTCTGGGGTGGGGCTAAAGAATTTCCCTTTTGTAACCAGTTTCAGGTGAAACAGATGCTGCGGGCCTGACACTTTGATAACTGTTGTAATCTATTCCCTTCTTTTCTAAATGACATACTTTTTCATTATTTGTCTTCATTGCTTTTATTTCCTGCTTACAAAAGTGGTAATGCTAGTCAGGTTTTTCAACATTATAGAAAGATCACTAGCTTTTTCTTTCTTTTTTTTCTTAAACAATGTCTTGGATAGCTTTCAGTATGAGAGCCTATACGTCTCATTGTTTTTAACAGCTATATAATATTTCATTATATGGCTATTTTATGTTTATTTAACCAGTCCCTTGTTGATACAACTTTATTTAGACCTTTTGCATTTCCTAATTATTTCATAGGTGTTAGTCTTTCTCTCCACCTGTATCCCTCACACTGCCTTTGTAGCTACCTGCCTACTGGAAATTTCCAAATGAGACCTCAAACTCAACGTCTGTGAAACTGAATTCATCTGTTCCCCACAACCTGACAGTCTCCTGAATTCTGTCTATGAGTTAAGAGTTCCAAGTCTAAGACTGTCACTTGGTTCTCTTTTACACTGCCACCCACCCCTGTCCCATCTAGTCAGTCACCATGTGCCCTTGTTCTCCCTCCATCCCTACTGCTTTTGTTCACCATCATCACTTTTTTGAAGTACTACAAGTTATTCACAGCTATTTTCCTGGCCTCCAAGTTTATAGCCTCCACATCAGGAGGTCAGGGAGATCTTTCTCATTTAAAATCTTGTAGTGAGCTCCTCTTGGCTTTCAGCGTACAGTTCAAGCCCTCTAGCAAAACCTCTTCCTTTGTGCCACGACAGTACCCCGCACTCCCCTCTGTTGGGACTCATCACCCTGTATTGCAATTGTTGGTTTGCTAGTTGGACTACAGTCGAGACTATGAACCAGAGGCTATGCATTTGTTTTATATCTTGGACATTTAGTAAGAATTGTGGACTAAATATTATGACATAGTATGTGCTTCGTGTCTGGTAATTGCAATCATGGTTGCTTTTGCTGTGGTCATCCATTTACAATGCTTGGTGTCAGTCTATTTATCTCTTGTAAAAATAAAATACAGTGTGTGTGTGTGTCTGTGTGTGTGTGTGTGTGTGTGTGTGTGTGTGTGTGTGTGTGTGTGTGTGTGTGGAAAAAAAAAAAGAATTGTTGACTAAAAGAAAAACCAAAACCCAAAAGTTACGTTATTTGGGGACCTTACTGAGGACTATAGCCTGGGAATCAGCTTCTCAGATAGCTCTGAAGAACTGTTCCAAAGAGGTAAGGGAGTAGTCAGAATATATAGGAGTTTTTGCTGGGGGAATAAATCAACAAAAACAAAGCAAAACAAAACAAAAAAGTAGTTGAACATCAAAAGTTTACTACTAATCACAAGAACAGACATCTCAAGTTAATGATTTTAGTGCTTTTCCATGTATGGGAAGATGTAAGAGTCTGGACTCATTGAAATTATTCCTTTGATACGCGTCTTAACTGTCTAGGGCCAGTATCCTGTTTTTCTGCATCCTGAATTCCCCTCAGGGTGCACCAGGGTGGCTGCCGTGGCTGATGGTTTTATGGTGGGCAGCATTCGGTGTTTACCAGAATGGCAGGCAACTTTTTTGTCCACAGAGTGCCTGCCCATAATACACATACTGGTGACATGATTCTTGAATGATTGATTGAATAACATCCCTGAGTTATGCATACATAGAAGTTAAACTTCTTTAAGAATAAGTCACAATCTTGTCCAAAATGTGAGTCATAGTTTTTATTTCAGTGAGTTATAGAGTGGATCAAACAATAAATGGTATCCTGAAACCATTCTGTTGGGTTCCTTTAGGACTCTAAAGATTCTTTTCTTTCAGAGTGTAGATCAGGCTGATGTGCATTTTGGTATGTTAATGGCTAATAGTTTACATGCTTTGGGATCAACTTTCTTGAATAAAATGATAATTATGAAGTATCTTAGAGTTTTGTGCTTACATTTTAAAAAGGAAATGCTTTAGCATTATCAAATTTACTAATGTTTTAGTGACGGCTCATGAAAACAGGGAGGATAGATGCTTCCATTTTAGCAATAGAAATCCAAGGCCTGGGACCCTTAAATAACTTCTCCATGGTTACCCGCTGATTCAGTGGCAGGTCAGAATCCAGTCATTTTTACTTCCCAAAAGTCATGTAGTAACTTACACTTTAATAGTAATTGGTACTGTGTTTTAAAAGTTACAAGAGTAGAGGTAGGCAACCTAATTTCCTGCGGCCTCTGAGAAGCAGTAGTACCCACTTTGGGGCAGCTGTCTATTAATCTCTATCACGTCTCTTTTTTTTTCCTTGTTAACCTAATACTCTTTTTCTGCTTTTTTCTCCCTTCTCAACCATGCCTTAGGACTGCCATGAATACTTTGCATTTTGCTTTTCTCTTGGAGAAAGTAATGGCTAACTCCTGAGTTTAAATGACAGAATACTATAGCTCTATTTCTCACATGTGGTTCTGCATTTCAGGGAATTTGATGAAGAAAAGAAAGGAATCTGTAAAGATCCATTTATCTATGAGGTATGAACATTTTATTTGGTTTTTAAACAACTCAATCATCCTAAAATTTTGAGTTTTTAGAAGTTGAGTTTACTGAAGTTAATTTACGTAGACTAAATTTCACCCTTTTAGAGTACAGTTCTATGAATTTTTACAAATGCATTTAGTCATATAACTACCCCCAAAATCAAGAACATTGCTATCACCTCCAAAAAATCCCCTCATGTCCCTTTATAGTCAACCGTTTCCCCTGTTCCCTGGCAGCTACTAATCTGTTTTATATCTCTGTTTTCTGTCTTCTGTATTGCCTTTTCCAGAATGTCATATAAATAAAACCATATAGTTTGTAGCCTTTTGGGTCAGGTTTCTCTCAATGAGTATGTAATGCATTTGAGATTCAACTGTGTTGTTGTGTGTATCAGTAGTTCATTCCTTTTTATTGTTGAGTAGTATTCCACTGTTTCGCCAGTTGATAGACACTTGGATTGTTTCCAGTTTTTGATAATTATGAATAAAGCTGCTATAAACATTCATGAATTTATTAAGTTTAAGCATCTAATATATGCCAAGTGTTCCATAGGTAAACTCCCCATAGGTAAACTCCCCATAGAACTTAATCCCTTAAAACAATTAGCAAACTAAAATTTATATTCTAAAAGACGAGCTGAGGAGAAATAGTCATAAATGGGCTAATATCCATGTGTGTAAAATATATAAAAAGCTCTTAAAATCAATAAGGAAAACAGACAATCATAATAGAATAGGCAAAGGATACAAATAAGTAACCACAGAAAGAAAAATACAAATACTGTTGACCCTTGAACAACAAAGGGGTTAAGGGTGCTGGCCCTCTACAGTCAAAAATCTGATTATAACTTTATAGTGGACTCTCCCTGTATGTGGTTCCTCCATATCCGAGGTTCTACATCTGTGGATTCAACCGACAGTGGGTCATGTAGTACTATAGCGTTTACTGTTGAAAAACATTTGTTTATAAGTGGACCCATACAGTTAAAACCTGTGTTCTTCAATGGCCAACTGTATAGTTATCTCTTACTATCTGAATTCTCACTAACCAAACTCAAAAATCAAATATATCCAAGTAAATGTATTATTAATCCCTCCCTATCTGAATTATTACCAGTTGGTACCTATATTAGTTTCCTACGGCTGCTGTAACAATGTACTACACATTAGTTTTCTTAAAACATGAGAAATGTATTCTCTCACAGTTCTGGGGACTAGGAGTCTGAAATCAAGGTGTCAGCAGGGCTGTGTTCCAGCTGAAGTCTCTATGAAAGGATCCTTTCCTTGCCTCTTCCTAGCTTCTGGTAGTTTCCAACAATCCTTGGTGTTTCCTGGCTTGTTGAAATACCTGCCTTTGTCAGCACATGACATTCTCCCTGTGTGTCTATGTCTCTAAATCTCTCTCTCCTTGTAAATATACCAGTCATTGGGTTTAGGGCCACGACCCCCCCAACCTAGTTAATCTTCATCTTAATTTGATTACATTTGCAAAGATCCTATTTCCAAATAAGGTCACATTCAGAGGAATCAGAGGTTAGGACTTCAGCTTATCTTTTGGGAGGACTTAATTCTACCCACAACAGTACTTGATCAAGAACTTAGTAGATCAGAATAACAAAGCATCCTTTGCTCTCTGAACTTAGTATCTAAATGCTTCAATATCCAAACTAAGAAATAGGTTCAAATAGTGAGAGATATTTGTCAATAATAATATTAGAGGCTGTTCACTCTCATTAGTGATCAAATAAATGAAAATTAAAATAATAACAGAGATAAAAATAAACAATGAAAATAATGTGTTGACCTAAGTGATGGGAATGCAAATATGTGGGTATGACATATTCGAAAGGCAATTTGACAATATCAATGTGATTTTAGATATTCATCTTAAAGTACTTAAAGGATGTCCATTATCAATTTTTTGTTATAGCATATGACTTGAAAATACCCAAATGTTGAATAATATGGAATTATGTGATGGTAGATCCATGGTACTAGACAGCCTAAGAACATTTAATGGCATGGAAAGAAGTTCATGATATGAAACCATTAGAATGTTCTATTTATTTTTTAAGCAAAATCCTATTGAGTTATCAAAATAACAGATATATTTCTATTATTTTATTTTATTTATTTATTTATTATTTATTTATTTTGGCTGAGTTGGGTCTTTGTTGCTGCGCGCAGGCTTTCTCTAATTGTGGCGAGCGTGGGCTACTCTTCGTTGCAGAAGAGTAGCTTCTGCAGGGCTACTCTGCACGGGCTTCTCACTGTGGTGGCTTCTCTTGTTGCGGAGCACAGGCTCTAGGCACGCAGGCTTCAGTAGTTGTGGCATGCGGGCTCAGTAGTTGTGGTTCGCAGGCTTAGGTGCTCTGCGGCCTGTGGGATCTTCCCCGACCAGGGATCGAACCTGTGTCCCCTACATTGGCAGGCAGATTCTTAACCACTGCACCACCAGGGAAGTCCCGATATGTTTCTCTTTAAATAGATTTATTTATATGTCTGGAAAAAGATCAGGCAAAATATACACCAAAAAGACTAATAATAGTAGTGACTACTCTGGCTAGTAGAATTATAGATGAGTTTTAAAAATCTCTTTTAGCTACCTGTTTCCAAACTTTTCTACAATAAATGTTTATTGCAATTGGAATGAAGAAATATGCAGTTCCTATAAACTGATAAAGTTCTAAATTCCATAGTACAATCAGAAAAAAAGATAATGTTTAGTAAAGAGCTAATTTTATGGTTCATAACAGTAAATCCAATATGATTAGGGGAAGAGGATGTCAGCGTGATCCTAATCAAAAGGTCTTACAAGGCAGGGTGCTCTTTAGGTGGGCCTTGAAGCACATAGATAACAGATATAAGAGCTAGAATTTTTTTTTTTTTTGCCCGTGCCACAGCTTGCAGGGATCTTAGTTCTCCGACCAGGGATTGAACCCGCGCCCTCGGCAGTGAAAGTGCAGAGTCCTAACCACTCAACCGCCAGAGAATTCCCCAGCTAGATTTTCTCAACATGAAAAACAACATGGGCAAAGAATAAATGAAATTATATTTTGAAAACATTACATCTTGTTCAAATTCTCTTTTCCAGTTACTTGCATAGAACTGGTCTTTATGTGTTTAAATATTTGTACATATATATGTGTGTATCTATAACATTGCTGGACCTTAATCCATTTTTAATAGGCTGATGTTCAAGTGCAGTTGATCAGCAAAGGCCAACCAAACCCTTTGAAAAATATTCTAAATGAAAATGACACAGTATTCATCGTGGAAAAAGTGGTAAGTAGTGCTTGGGCTTTGTGGTTAATTCTTAACAGCCAAATTTGGTGTCTTGTGGATAATCTCAAATGTACACATTTTCTTATCAGCATGTTAGTGACAGTGGATTCTAATATCTTTTAGTAGTAAGTACAGTGCTGTCCAACAGAGAGATAATGTGAACCACATACGTAATTAAAAATTTTCTGGTAGCCTCATTGCAAAAAAAAAGGTAATTAATTTTCATACTGTAAAATTGCCTTTTTCATTTGTTGTTCAGTTGTGTGAATTTTAACACATGTCTACAATCTAGTAATCACCATCATAATCAGAACACAAAACAGTTCCATCACCCCAAAAAACTCCCTCGTGCTATCCCTTTAAAATCATTCCCTCTATAAAATGGATAACTAATAAGAACCTGCTGTATAAAAAAATAAAGTAAAATTCAAAAAAAAAAATCATTCCCTCTTCTCCCTCACTGGCTTTATCTTCTTAAGAATGTCATGAATGGAATCATACAAAAGTGTGTAACCTTTCGAGTCTGGCTTCTTTCACTCAGTGTTATAATGCCTTTGAGATTCATTCAAGTTGTGTATTAATGGTTCATTTCTTTTAACTGCTGAGTAGTATTCTGTGGTATGGATGTACCACAGTTTCTTTACCCATTCATCCTTTGAAGGACATTTGGGTTGTTTTGAGTCTTCAACGATCACTAATAGAGCTACTATAATTTTTATACAGAATTTTATGTGAGCACAGTTTTCTTTACTGTAAATGGCTAGGAGTGGGATTGCTGGGTCTGAAATTATATTTAATAATGCTTTTATTTAATCTAATTTATCTAATGTTATCATTTCAATACCTAATTCATTTAAAAATCATTAATGAGATTTTAAGTTCTTTTTTCCATACTGCGTCTTCAAAATCTGGTATGTATTTTACACTTAAATCTCAATTTGATCTGGCCACATTTCAGGTGCTCAAAAGCCACATGTGGCTGGTGGGTGGCTACTGTTTTGAACAGCACAGCATAAGTAGCTATGACTTGTAAATTTCTACTTTAATTTTTGCTTGTTAAATGTAACAAGAGGGAACTTCTTATTTTTTGCATCACTTTATAATTACAGCTTTACACCTTTGTGGGTTTTTTTTTCTCTTTTTTTTTCAATTTTTGAATTTTATTTTACTTATTGTTCTTATTAGTTATCTATTTTATACATATTAGTGTATACATGTCAATCCCAATCTCCCAATTCATCCACTCCCCCAACCCCCGCCGCTTTCCCCACTTGGTGTCCATACGTTTGTTCTCTACATGTGCATCTCTAGTTCTGCCCTGCACACGGCACCTTTGTGTTTGAAGTTCGGGAACTGTTTTGGCAGAGCAGTAACAGTGATGTTAACTGAGTGCTGATAATGCTGTCACATTACACAGTTGCTTTGGGGCCAGGACCCATTCTTGGGTATATTGTTTCCCGAAGTAGATAGGAGCAGGATCTAATAGGGGAAAGTGGATGTTCCTTTAGAAGGAATATCTTTGTCTGCTTTAGGGCCCACATGCTGTCTGGACCGGGATTGAGATGAATGAACAGAGAGCTCTTTATTTTAAATACACACAGAAACTTCTTTCTGAGGAGGGGACATATTTATTTGTCTTTTGTATTAATGATGCTTATCAGTGGTGGACAGATGCTTGGAAAATAATTATAGGTGAATTATGTGGTTGAATTTAGACTTTTCCCATAGAAGGGAAAATGTTTGTTGAGCAAAAGCTGAAAAAATGAAGTTGGTCGGGTGAAGATGAGTTATCTGGGGAAAGGTAAAGATGAGCAGAGGAATTTGTGGAAGTTGGTTGGGCTACTAGTGAGGATGCAGCTTGGAGTTGTGAGGAGTTACCTGGCGTTTTGGGTTGGGGAACAATTAAAATGGGCTTTATTTCTACAAAGATCAGTAGAGCTTAAAGCATATTGAAAAGTAGAGCGGAAGGAAAAATGACATTTCTTGGATACTTCTAGGAACTATTTGGAAACCCAGGCCTGGAAGGGAGTAAAATCTGGAATCTGGCAGAAGAAATTCAAAGTTGAGGAAACATCTAGGTCAGATACCTATTAAGTATTTACTGCTAGAAGAGCTTAGTGGATAAGAACTTGAGTTTTGAAGTCAGACTACCTAGATTCAAATGTTAGTTTTGCCGCTCACCAGCTGTGTTATTCTAGGCAAGCTATTCAGCCATTCACTAGCTCAGTTTTCCGGTCAATAAAACAGGGTTAATGGTAGTATCTATCTCAGGGTTTTTATGAAAAATGAAAGAAAGCTTGCAACAGTACTGGTACATAGTACATGCTCAGGAAATGTTAATTTGTAAAATTATTGTTATTATTGGCAGAACTGCACTTTTTAACTACTTAAACACATGGATATCAGAAACACAAATGAGAGCTGATAGCCCTAAGAGGAATAGACTTAAGGAGTAAGGGCTGTGAACCTTCAAGTATGTGGAGTGACAAAATCAGGGAGTCTTTCATGGGTTTCCCTTGGTGTTTGTACATCATTTTGCACGTGGTAGAGCACTTCCTTTTCTGATGGTATCAGATACTTCCTTTATCAGTAGCAACTTAGATCAATATCTTTATAGGACAGTGGAAATGCTTCTGACGGTGAGATTTATTACTACCAAATTGATTTGTAGCTATGATTCTTGTCATAACCCAATCATTTTGTGCTTAAGCGTTTAGAAATCAGTATGTTATATTCTAGCATAGTAAAGAGTTGACTGTTACCTTAAGTGTTCTTTTACCTGGTTAAATAATTAAACATTTTTAAAGCCTTTAGAAAAGGAAGAAACAAGTCATGTTGAAGAACTACAATCTGAAGAAACTGCTATTTCTGATTTCTCTACTGGTGAAAATGTTGGACCACTTGCTTTACCAGTTGGGAGAGCCAGGTAAGTTTTTTCTTAGTGTAGGGGTGGAGGGTAGGATTTAAATAGAAGTGTTCTTATAAACATTGGGAAAAAAATATGTATCTAGCTAGATCCCTCCCTCTCTCCTTTCGCCTCCCCCTTGATGTGTATACTCAATTCTCTAAGGATAGCTCTACTTGACTGTCCCTTGACTGTACCATAGGCATCCCAAGCCTAACTAAGACGACTGCGGTGATCTTCCCTTTCTCCATTCCCCTATGCTGTTTACTGTTGTTGCTTCATAATTGTTTTCCTTATTTCTAATCTGGTTCCTCGCCAATCTTTTTTCCTCACTGCTGCCAGAGTGATCTTTATAAAATGAAAGCCTGATTGTATTGCTTCCCTGCTTAAAAATCCTTCAGTGGTTCTTTTGCCCCATGATAAAATCTAAATTCCTTATGAGTGACACATATGAGCCTTCAGCATCCAATCCAGTGGTCCTCCATGAGGGGTGCCATACGCAGCAGGCAATTGGAAATACGTAGGGATACTTTTTGATTGTCACAGTGATTCAGGGGAGCTTTTGGCCTGGGCCATGGATGGTAAATGTCCTGCAATGCATGGGGCTCTCCTGTCCAACGAGGAATTATCCCACCCAGATGCCAGTAGTGCCCCTGTTAGAAACCCTACCGCCTCTGTCTGCTTTGCCAGTTTCACTACCCACCCCCCAACATATGACTTTCTGTCTGCCCGGCCTCCCTCAACTCCAAAACCAAGAAGTCTTTGCTGTCAAGGAGTCCTGGAGGATCTGGTTTTATATATATAACAATATTAGAGAATAAGGACCATAATAACAATATTCACAAAGTGACTTTCTTTCATGGCGGGTTTTTTTTAAAATTTATTTATTTATTTTTGGCTGTTTTGGGTCTTCGTTGCTACGCGCGGGCTTTCTCTAGTTGCAGAGAGCGTGGGCTACTCTTAGTTGTGGTGCGCGGGCTTCTCAATGTGGTGGCTTCCCTTGTTGTGGAGCACGGGATCTAGGCACAAGGGCTTCAGTAGTTGTGGCTCACGGGCTTAGTTGCTCCGTGGCATGTGGGATCTTCCCAGACCAGGGCTTGAACCCGTGTCCCCTGCATTGTCAGGCGGATTCTTAACCATTGCACCACCAGGGAAGCCCCCATGGTGGGGTATTTTTGTTTTGTTTTGCTGTGTAGAAGCTTTTAAAATCTTTTGTAGTTAATCAGTCTTTTCTTTCTTGACTTCTTGATTTTAAGTCATGTTTGGCCTTTTTTGCTTTTCTGTCCCATAACTTGAACATTATTTATTTGCATTGTTTTCTCCAGCCAGTGTTTGTTTGGATTTATCCATAGGCTTATCATTTCTTTGCTCTCCATTTCTTCTTGCATTTCAGACCTTCCTTCTGGGATTATTGTATTTCTTTATTGAAGTAGAATCCCTTAGAAATGCCTTTTCTGAACATCTGTTGGTAATAAATTTAGCTTTCATCTCTTTGAAAAAAAATTTTAAGCCGTATTTTTGGTAACTTTTAATTCTGATACACTCAAATTTACAGAAAAATTAAAAGAATAGTTCAGGAACTTCTGTGTACCCTTAACCAGATTGACCATTATTTACATTTTGCTGTCTCTGCTTTGTGATTCTGTCACTTGTTCCTCCTCCTCTGCTCCTGCCCACTCCCCCATCTGTATAACAAACACGTGTCACACACACAGTTTTTTAAATGAAATATTAACAGTATGTTGGAGACATCATGCTCCTTCACCCCTAAATACTTCACTATGTATTTCCTAGAATCTAGTACATTCTCTTATATAACCACAGAACAGTCATCAAAATCTGGAAATTTAACATTGTTACAATATTACCATCTAATCCACAGACTATATTCAAATTTCCTTAAGTGTTCCATGACTAATGACCTCAAGCATCTTTTCATATATTTATTGGCTTCTACTTTCTCCCACCCCCCAGGTTTACTGAGATATAATTGACATATTCTGTTATTTCTTTTGCTTAATATCACAGCCTACTTCCACTCCCAATGACCCTCTATCACATATTGAACTCCCTGCTTGTAGTAGCTACACTTTGTCTTTTTTTTTTTTTTTTTTTTTTTTTTTGCGGTACGCAGGCCTCTCACTGTTGTGGCCTCTCCCGTTGCAGAGCACAGGCTCCAGACGCGCAGGCTCAGCGGCCATGGCTCACGGGCCCAGCCGCTCCGCGGCATGTGGGATCTTCCCGGACCGGGGCACAAACCCACGTCCCCTGAATTGGCAGGCGGACTCTCCACCACTGCGCCACCAGGGAAGCCCACTTTGTCATTTTTTTTTTTTTATCACTTCTTGATCTGCCTCGTGTACCCTGCTCCCACTTCTTCACTTGGTGAAACTTTTATGTATTTTGCCACTTAGTTTCCAGATTTTTGTTTCTGGGATTCTGTGATATTGTGATGTATAATAAGAAACATATTTGGTCTTTGTCTGCTGTTCCTGGCACCCAGCTCCTGAAACCTTTGGAATTTTCTAGGTGTGGAGAACTATAAAGGTGTCTTTTGTTAAGTTAGTGAGGTGACTTTTGAACCCCACACCAGGTAACCTAAGAATGGGGGCTGCTTGCCAGGGGAACCAAGCATGTGACTGGAGGGTTGGAACTTTGAGTCCCACCCAACCTCTTGCGGGGGAGAGGGGCTGGAGGTTAAGTTCAGTCACCAGTGGCCAGTGATTTAATCAATTGTGACTATGTAATGAAACCTCCGTAAAAACCTAAAAGGAGAGGGTTTGGAGAGCTTCTGGGTTGGTGAACACAGGGAGGTGCTGGGAGAGTGGCTTGCTAGGAGAGGCCATGGAAGCTCTGTGCCCTTTTCCTCATATTTTTCCCTTTGCATCTCTTCCATCTGGCTGTTTCTGAGTTCTACACTTTTATAATAAACTGGTAATCTAGCAAGTAAAATGTTTCTCTGAGTTCTGTGAGCAGCTCTAGCATGTTAATTTAACCCAAGGAGGGGGTTGTTGGGACCTGCGATCTATAGACACACAGATGACAACCTTGACTTGGAATTTGGCAATTGGAAGTTGGGGGGAGGCAGTCTTGTAGGACTGAGGCTTTAACCTGCGGGAGCTGATGCTATCTTTGGGTAGATAGTGTCAGAACTGAGTTGAATTGTAGGATACCCAGCTGGTGTCAGAATTGCTTGGTGTAAGGAAAAACCACACACATTGGAATTGGGTATAAAATCTTAGATGGTGATCAGAAGTGGGATCAGAGTCAGAATCGTAGCTACTGTTCATGATATCTTTGGAAAAGAAAACTTTTGACTGATTGACAGCCTCTACGTCTAATTTATTCTTCCTACTGTTGTTTCCAAGGCAGTTAATTGGACTTTACACCATGGCTCACAATCCTAATATGACCCATTTGAAGATTAATCGGCCAGTTACTGCCCTTCCTCCCCTTTGGGTAAGGTGTGATGGTTCAGATCCTGAAGGTACCTGTTGGCTGGGAGCTGAGCTTATCATAACCAATAACATCATCACAGGAATTGTCTTGTGCATGGTCACCTGTAAAGGTGAGTACTCACTTCTCTTACTTTTGTGGGTGTGTGTGTATATATTTATTTGTATAGTTATTGCTTTGTGGTTTTTACTGAAACTTGATATTGTTAAGAGGGAAGTGCACACAGTGGAACCTGTGTTAGCCACCATGAATCTACTGCAATGTGTAACTTGCAGCATGTAGGAGATAGTCCAGAAACAGATTTCCAGAAGTCCGAACAGAATTTTATGGCTGTTTTATTTGGGTTTCATTTCATTTATATGTGTGTATTTTTGGAAGTTTTCATTGGAGGATAAAAAAGTTGAATATAATTCCAATTTCATAGTGGGCCTTTAATTATACTTTTGGTAGTATTATTGACCTCTGTTCCACTTTCCTTCTTTTAAAAACATTTCGTCTGTGATTTAAAATTTAATTTCAACAATCATTAGTGTTAAGTTGTGAGACCCTCAGAATTTGAGGGATTATAATTTTCTAGCTCTAATGATGTAATTTTGAATTGTACCTGTAAAGTATTTTCTTTCTTTCATGTCCTATAGCTGATAAAAATTATTCTGTAAATCTTGAAGACCTCAAAAATTCACACAAGAAAAGACATCACTTGTCTACTGTAAGTATTTCTCTTCTATTCATATTATTTTCTTCAAACTGCTAACAATCTGCCTTCCTAGTGTAAAGGTTTTTTCACTCCTAATATGACTAGATATTTTTCTGTACTATCAAAATGTTTATTTTCATATCAACTAATGACTGAAAATATATGCCTTGCCTTTTAGCTAATCTTTGTGATGAAAAAGAATTGTCTTATTTTTCCATTTGGGATAAAAGCATGGCACTTTGTTTTTAAAAACAAATTTTATTTATTTTATAAATTTATTTATTTATTTATTTTTGGCTGCGTTGGGTCTTTGTTGCTGTGCATGGGCTTTCTCTAGTTGTGGCGAGCAAGGGGTTACTCTTCGTTATGGTGCGCAGCCTTCTCATGGCGGTGGCTTCTCTTGTTGTGGAGCATGGGCTCTAGGGCTCACGGGCTTCGGTAGTTGTGGTATGTGGGCTCAGTAGTTGTGGCTCATGGGCTTAGTTGCTCCGCGGCATATGGGATCTTCCCGGACTAGGGCTTGATCCCGTGTCCCCTGCATTGGCAGGTGGATTCTTAACCACTGTACCACCAGGGAAGTCCTCGACACTTTTTCTTTTGGGAAGAGAGTCAGTCATTTTGATAATGGGCCTTTGGCCTTGTGAAAGCACAGCTAATGGTTTGCTGGATGCACTCTTTCAGTTAACAGCCAGCGGCTTTGCCCAGTATGAGCTCTTTAAGTCCACTGCCTTGGATGATACAGTTGCTGCCTCACAAACTACGATCACTTTGGATATTTCCTGGAGTCCTGTGGATGAGATTCTTCAAATCCCTCCACTCTCTTCAACTGCAGCTCTGGTAGGAGCAAACCCTTCTTTCTGTTGCGTTTACTCAGTGTGGATTTACTTTGAACTTGCCTGTTGCTAGTGCTCCATGCTTCCAGCCCAGCCCCAGGCTTAGCTCTCCCTGGGCAGCTTTGAAAGGCTCAGCTTGCCCCTGAAGTCTCACCAGAGCAGCCAGTGGAGGTTTTGCCAGGTGATCTGATCTATCAGTTATCCACAGTGCTGCGATTATGATTAATAAAGTCTCTTGAGTGGGGACTCAAACGGAATCATCACAGTGACTTACAGTCTCTGCTGTTCTTAAAAGAGTGCAGATATTGGCAACACATCAAGAGTCATTATTCTATTCAGACCTTTCACCCTATATTTACATTTCTAGAATCTCTCTTAAGAAATTCATCAGAATTGGTAACAGAAATATATGGACAAAGATATTCAATGCAGTCACATAGCTGTGTTTAGAAAATATTAAAAACAAAACCTGAATAGTCAGTAGGAAAATGATTTAAATAGGTTTTCATGATGAAATAGTGTATATATATTTTTAAAATCATGATTTAAAGTATCTTTAATAATGAGAGAAAATGCTTATTATTAAGGGAAAAAAAAAAAAGACCCGAAAAGTACAAAATTATATGTACAGTAGGATCTCAACTATGGTTTTTAAAAATGTGTACACAAAGGCCTGTATAGTGTTACAAGTGGTTTCCTCAGGGTGGTGGCTCATGGATAATTATATTTTTAGCGCTTTTCTTTTCCTGCAATAGGAATTTACATACTGGCATTTACTATTTTCTTCTCTTTCAAACCATCCCCCCCGCGTTTTTTTTTTAAGGATTTAGGTTTGTAAAACTTTGGCCTCTGGTGAAGACAGCACATTGTAGATTTAACACTTAGAAGTCTAATGAGCGTATTTATTGGGGGAGGGAGGGTGTTGTTTTTGGTGTGTGGTAATGCTAAGTTTGTCACCGAGTCTTGAGATGTATTTATTTATATTTCTACTCCTTGTCCTTTTGGAAATTCAGTGGGACGGAGTAGGAGAGCGTGTGTTCCATGTAGCTGCAGTTGTGGTATAGAGAGGGGTTCTGGTGGCCTGAATTTAGGGTACTGTATTGGGATGGGCGGGGTCTATGGTATCCCTGGGGAAGGTGTTCTAAATGCAGTATTGACCTACTTTTTCAATTCACTAGTGCTTCATGAAATATATTTTCAAATGTGTGGGTAGTTTGAAATGCAAATAACTGTGACCCTGATGCAGAGAAGATGGGATTACCAGTGAAAACTGACTCTGGGAACTTTTTAGAATATTAAGGTGGAATTGGGAGAACCCAGAGGTCCTCTGAATCATCTTCACAGACAACTGAAATTTCTCCTTGTGAGTATCCTTCTAGAATTTGTAACTTGTATTAAATCTCATGTTTTCATTAAAATGTTTGCTAGTGTCATTGTTATTTAGTTTTGTGTTCTTCAAAATTTGTTCCAAATGTTATGTGCTTGGCAATTGGGGCAGCGTTACTGTGTGGTAATTGTCCTTGCAGTTAAAGGGAACATTCATCAGTTAGTAGTTAATGGGTAACAGTTCTTCTGCCTTTTCTACGAAGTATTTGAGTTTTATTCATATGATGGATTCCCCTCTTTCCAGGTGAGTCAGTTGCCAGTTAATTCCAAGTGTGTGTATAACCTGCTTGTTACTAACTGGGATTTTGATTGATGCTGAAGATTAATGAGCATGTGTTTTTGTTTCAGTAGTTTAAGCTCCACTCTACAAATTCCATCTCAGAGGTGTGGGGGGGGCGCTCATTTTGTTTATTTATGTGTTTATTTATTTACTTTTGGCTGCATCGGGTCTTAGTTGCGGCATGCGGGATCTTTCCTTATGGCTCCTCTCGAGTTGAGGTGGGCGGGCTTAGTTGCCCCGCGGCATGTGGGATCTTAGTTCATTGGAAGGCGGATTCTTAACCACTGGACCACCAGGGAAGTCCTGGTGGGGCGTTGGGGGGAGTCATTTTAATGCAGTAGAAATTCCAAATGTCTTAGCTTGGCGTACAAAGCCAGTTATATCCAGTCACTGCCCTACTTACTTCTTTTTTCTTTTCTTTTTTTTAACAGCTTTATTGAGATAGAAATTACATTCCATAAAATTCACTCGTTTTAAGTATACAATTCAATAGTTTTTAGTATACTGACAGAGTTGTACAACCATGACCATATTTAATTTTAGGGTATTTTCATCACCCAAAAAAGAAACCCCATACCCATTAGCAGAAACCTCCCACCCCTGCCAGCCCCTGGCAGCCACTAATCTACTTTCTGTAATACTTTGTTCCTTTTTATTACTGAATAACATTCCAATGTGCATATGTACTACATTTTTGTTTATCCGTTCATCAGTTGATATATGTTTTGGTTGTTTCTACTTTTTGGCTATTTATGAATAATGCTGCCATGAATAGTCGTGTATAAGTTTTTATGTGACATATGTTTACACATCTCTTGGGTGGAGTTGCTGGGTCATATGGTAACTCTATGTTTAACCTTTTGAGGAACTGCCAAACTATCTTTTCCAAAGTGGCTGAATCATTTTACATTCCCACCAGCAGTGTATGAGGGTTCCATTTTCTCCATATCTTTGCCAGTGCTTGATACTGTCTTTTTTATTGTTGTTACAGCCATCCTAGTGGGGGTGAAGTGGTATCTCATTATGGTTTGTTTATGGGGTTTTTTTGTTTTGTTTCTTGGGGCCGTGCCGCTAGGTATGCGGGATCTTAGTTCCCCAACTAGGGGTTGAACTGGTGCCCCCTGCAGTAGAAGCATGGAGTCTTAACTACTGGACCGCCAGGGAAGTCCCTCATTATGGTTTTGATTTGCATTTCCATGATGGCTAATAACATTGAGCATCTTTTCATGTTCTTATTGGCTCGTACTTATTTCTTTAGCTTAATCTCACTCCCTACTTTGCCATACTGAGCTCCCTGCTTGGTAGCAGCTCCCTGCTTGGTAGCAGCTCCAGTCCCATCACACTGTCACTTTCTGGTGTGTGTGTGTGTGTGTGTGTGTGTGTGTGTGTGTTTCTGCCTAGTGTGCCCTTCTTCCACCTCTTTGCTGGGTTAGCTGTCTGTGACATCGTCACCTCAGATGACTGCCCTGATCCCCCAGAATAGCTTATGCTGCCTGTGCTTCGTGCTGCCGTAGAACCTTATGCAGCCCCCTTGTCAGACGGTTTATCAAACAGTAATTTATTTGCTTCTCTGTCTCCCCTACTAGGCTTGAGTGCCAAGTACCCCATTGTGCCTTCAGCTTCTAGCACAGTACCAGGTGTTTTTCATACTTTTACCTCCTCTCATTATTTCCCCATTTGTAAAAAACTTGGTACCTTTTCTACCTTTCTTACCTTTCTTCTTTCTTGAGAGCTCCTCTTTCAGGACCCTTCCTGTGGGCTTCCATCATACTTCTACCTTCGTGTCTCTGCCCTCCTTTCTCCACCCCAGCAGAGGGCTTGTCCATTTAGTGATTTGACTAATGCCTTTACGAGGGAACTCCAGACTCCCATCTTTAAGCTGCTACCACTTCTGATCTTTCCCACTTCCATCAAATTAGTTCCCACATGAGTAGAGGGCTCTTCCCTCCAATTCAGTATGTCCAAAATGAAACTTGAAATCTCCAGACTAGATCCCCTTAATAAGCCCCCCATTTATTTCTGTGATTTCATCACTCTTTCAGTTTCACAGGCTAGAAGCCCTGTCTTACTTTAGTAAGAACTATCTCTAGTTACTGCCACAGCTAGAAGCTGCCACTCTACTGTGTGCCCAGCATGTGGTGCTAGATGGTTCGGTTATTTTGCCTGAGGTGTCAGCAACTGGTAAGTGGAAGGGCTGGTTTAAAACTCATTCGAATACATGTCTGTCTGTCGGACTTGAAAGTCCATACTTTGTTATAATCTCTCTTAGAAATTCACAGACTCTTAGATGTGCACGTGGCCATCGTCTCTCCAAGTTCAATCCCCTGTATTTTTATAAATAGGTAGGATTTTTTTCTTTTCTTCTATTCCTTATATATTTCTGTCTGTCTGTCTCTCTCTTTCTGTCAAATGTACTGTTTGTTTTTTGTTTTTTTCGCTTTGAGGTATCTCACTGTGCCCATCTTAGTTAAAGCCCTTATTACCTCCCTTCTGGACTACTCTAATGATCCTTCATTGTTCTCAACAGGGACACACACTCTGGGCATCTTGGGCAGGATCATTCTTTGTGGTTTGGGACCATTGTACACATTGCAAGATGTGTAGCATCCTTGGCCCCCACCAAACTAAATGCTCAAAGCGCTCCTGTACACACAGTCACTGTGACGCCAAAATTTATCTTCGTGTTTTTCCAAAGACTTCCTGGGTTGGAGGATGATCTCACTCGTATTGAGAAACACTGTACTTTCTTTTTTCCTTAGACTCTATCCTGAGTATTTCTGATGGGAGATTTCTTAGCTGCTTGATCATGTCATTTTCCTGTCAAAAAATCAACAATGGCTGTTGTCTTCCAAATGAAATAAAAAATCTTTTTAAGTTTTAAGACCACTATTTCTGTCTAATCCCTATTCCTTGTACTCTTATTTGCTGCTGTTTCCTGGGTGTTTTCGCCACCCTTGGCGGAATCATCCCACCTTCTTCATCTTATCCCCTGCTCTGTAGCCAATGGTTCCTGCATTTGAGTTGAGCTAATGTTTCACATCGTTCCTCTGGCCATTCCAGCCTATCTTGACCTCAACCTCTTTCCTTATTTCAGTTTAGATATTGTAGGTAGAGGCATACACATTCATGGTATTTTTATGTAAACTTCCACTCAGTCTCACATTTTTGTTCCCCAGTTATTTCATCTGTATTATCGGTCCTTCTTAACCAAAATTAGAAGTGTCTTCAAGGCAGGCTCATAGGTCTTGAATCCTTTATAGCACCTATGCACACATAATGAGAGTTCAGAATACCATCTTTAGCATAAGACTGCTGGATATATGTACTGGCACTGTCAGTTACTGTGTGACCTTAAGCAAGTTAATTAACCTCTTAGTCTCAGTAAAATGGGAGTGCTAGTAGTATCTGCCTCATAGGGTTTTTGTGAGGATTAAATAACATACTGCATATGAAACATTTAGAACAGTTCCTGGCATCTCATTAAACATTGAAGAATTCAAGATACTAGGAATTCCCTGGCAGTCCAGTGATTAGGACTGCACACTCTCACTGCTGAGGGCCTGGGTTTGATCCCTGGTCAGAGAATTAAAATCCCACAAGCCATGTGGTATGGCCAAGTAAAAAAGAAAAAAAAAGTGTGTGTGTGTATGTATATATATATATATATATATATATATATATATATATATACTAATATTATTACTAAATACATTTTACTGATTAAACTATGTTTTTTGCCAACAAGTTTTTTGGGTTTGTTTTTTTTTTAATCTCTCACAGGTTTTAGCTGATGGTTTGAGGACTGGTGTAACTGAATGGCCTGAGTCTCTGGAAGCAAAATCTGCTGTTGAACTTGTGCAGGAATTTCTGAATGGTGTTTGTTTTCCTAACTCATGCTTGTTTTTTGTTTATTTTTCTTAACTGGGAATTTAAGCTTGCTATATTTAAATGTAAATTGTCTTTTTATGCTTGATATTCTTTTTGGTTGGGATATATCTAAAGCTATGAGGTCTGTCATGGTGAGAGGGGCAGCTTCCATTCTGAATTCCTAACTGTAGAGGTCTCAGTGATTTTAAGAATTAATAATACTTATTTAATTTACATTTTATATACTGCAATCGTATTTGAGATTGTAACCTTTGAGCACCTACCATGTGCTTGACATTGTGTGTCAGGGTCTTTCATTGTATCTTAGTTCATCTTTACACCCCTACCTAGTGGGTATCTATTTTGACCTCCATTGGAGAGTTAAGTAATTTGCTAAAATACCTGGTTATACTTCTGCTATCCTCATTTGCTTCTATACTTCTACAATCCATTTGAAAATAGAATTAGGATGGAAATAATTTGGAATGAAGGAAAATAAATAAAATCCAGAGTTAATAAGCTTTTGCCACTTTCTAGACTTAAATAAGCTGGATGAATTTGGTGATTCTACGAAAAAAACCACAGAGGTAAGTGATTATTATTGGAAATGCACACTGAAAGAGCTTGTAAAATTTGGTTGTACTGTTGTCTTTCACGTCATACAATCTCAGATGGATCTGCTACAGCCAAGGTAGCATTTTGAGAGTAGTTTTTTGTTGGTCTTTAATGTCAGCACTAGTGATTATTTTCCTTGAGAACCGATGAATATTTTTAAAGAGAACTAGTACATATTTATTATTAATCACTTAACTGCAGAGAAATGGAAACAAATATGTTACTATACTGTGGGGTGATATTATTATAGTATATTAATGTTATGAGATGGCATGTTAATATGCCACAGGTGGTACTATTAAATTGCACTTAATATGTTGTCATTTGACAAATAGGAAAATTGAGACAAAGGTAATTTAATTAAATATTTTTCCATGGGAGGAAAGTTGAATGCTTGTTTTTAGGCATCAGAGTTTAAAAACAATTTTAGAGGTCCCGTTTTTCACTGTCTATTTATTTGTATCTCCTCATTAGTGGATGAAATTGTAGAAGATGCATTCACGTCTCTCTTTGCATGTGTTCATGACCCCACCTTTTCTCAGAGTAGCATTTGAAAGCTTATTGGCCTTCAACTGTTGCACTTTTTAAAAAATAAACTGAGTATTCTCTGACACTCACTTCTTTTCCAGACAGTGAAACATGACTCTGCTGCAGTTGATCGGTCCATGGAGTGTCTTCTCACAGTACGGGGTGATCTCGATTTTGCTGAGCAGCTGTGGTGCAAAATGAGTAGTAGTAGGTGTCCATCAGGATTGTGAAATAAAAATTTTCCTGTTATTTCTTAGGTTTACTTTTAAGTCTTTTGAAAATAATACAGTGTGTACTGCTAGTCTTGTGTGGACATCTGGTTCCTGTTTTATCAAACTCATTTCTAATAATGCATTGGCACATTTTACTCAAGAATTTTCCTAAGACAAGGCAATTCGTAGAACCTGTTCTTTTCTCTTGCCGGAAGTATAAGACCTAGGTGGTTTTTATGCTGTATTTATATGAGCCAAAACATATACCTTAGTGAAATTATAATTATTAGGAAAAGATATTCCATAATATTGTACTAAGTATGTTATTTTATGGCAATGGGTTTAATTTCTTTCTTTAAAAATGCTTTATTTGGGGGGAGGGAGCCTTTAATTTCTTTCCCCTTTCCCCATCCATAAAGTTCAGATACTTGTCTTCCACTTCATTTGTGTATCCTTAAAATGAATGACATATTTGATCTGCAGAAATAACCATGAAAGTAATGTTAGACTGACTTGCTTTCCAAGGTGTGGTTTCTTACCAAGACTTGGTGAAGTGTTTCACGTTGATCATCCAGAGTCTACAGCGTGGTGATATACAGCCATGGGTAGGTTTAGTAGTGTGTGTGAGAACCTTTTCTCAGCAGCATAGCAAACTGGTTAAGGACATAAGCTCTGGAGCAGACTGCCTGAGTCTGAATTCTAGCTCTGCCACTTTCTAGCTATGTAAACTTGGACAGGTTCCTTAATTCATGTGAAGCACTTAGCACCTAGTTCATAGTTAATGCACAGTATTTGTAAGCTACTAATATTGTCGTTACTGTTGCTACGAATGATTGTTCTCATATACTACTTATAAGAGTACAAATTGGAACACTCTCTAAAAAGCAATTATGATAATGTATTGAGATCCTCGAAATGTAGCCATCCTAAGGCCATACACAGGAATATGTATCAAGATTTTGTGTATCATGATAGTCATTACAGCCTCATTTACAGTAGCAAAAATTGTAAATGACCTGAATTTTCACTATTAATGGAATGCCTAAGTAAATAATGATATAGCCACATAATGGCACATGTAATAGTTGCTACAGATGATGTGGAGAAATGCTTACAGTGTTCAGTAAAAAGAAAGGATTATACACTATTGTATAAAAAATATAAATTTTGGAGAGAAAAACCCGGAAACAAATACACTAAAATATGATAGTCACCTCTGGTGGTAGGGTTACAAATGAGTTTCTCAAACTGCATTATACATTTCTGTACTTCATGGATTTTCCATAATGAATTTGTGGTTTTATAATGAAGAAAAATCTAAGGTAAAAGCTAGAAACAAAAAGATTCTTCATCTAATAGGAATTATTTTAAATAACACAACTGCCAATTCATGACAATGACAGAAACTTTCCGAGGTGTGAACGGAGATACACGCCAGAGCAGAAGCATGCAAACCCTACCCCTATTTGGCATTAGTCATTCTATGCATTTTAGTCTTGCCCATCGAATTTTTCTCTTGAGAGTTTCTGTGTTTGTGAGATATTTACAAGTATATCGCTACCATGTACAAGTGCAAAGTGAAAATAGTATTAAAAGAAAAAGAAAACGCAGAAGATTGTGTTGGAAATTAGAGATAACAAGGACAGTAATGAGAAAATGTAAAATATTTTAGGTGATGAAAAATGTAAGGTTATTATATAAGTTTTAGCTTTTAGCTAATGCAGTTTGTTTCTCTTTTGCTTACTGGACTTTTTATATTTATATTTGTGGCTTTATAAACTTTTCCCAATTTCTAGCTTCATAGTGGGAGTAACAGTTTACTAAGTAAGCTCATTCATCAGTCTTACTATGGAACCATGGACACGGTTTCTCTCAGTGGGATTGTTCCAGTTCAGATGCTTTTGGAAATTGGTTTGGATAAACTGAAGAAAGATTATATCTGTTTTTTCATAGGTAAGGCCATTTCCCAGCTCAAAAAATTAAAGCTGCATCACAAAAAATTAAAAGCTACATAGGTATTCTCAGATTTTATCTTTGTACTTGTCCCTAATTGTTTGTAGTCCTGGCTTTGCCCCTGGTTCACTGTGAGACAAGCACTCCCATTTTTTGAGCCTTAGTTTCCTGCTCGATAAAGATACTATATTAAAGTTAGCTATAGTTTTTGTTTGTCTTTAATTCAAATGTTTTGAGATTCTTTGAGGTTAATGTAGTAAATAAAAAACGCTTTTTATTTTAATACCCATTACTTGCTTGTTTTTATTAGGGGCAAACTGTGACCATTTTTAGAATAAGTATTAATTTATATTTATGGTGTAATGTACCAGAAAATTTGGCTTTTTGTGAGAAACTGTTTAGCTTGAGCATTTCTTTTATATATGAACTATGGAATTTTTTGCTTAGGTTGCTTAATTTGTAATAGATAATACCTAAGGCTTAATTGCATATATGTGTTTTTTCTTCATAGGCCAAGAACTTGCATCTTTGAATCATTTGGTGAGTTTTTATTCTAAAGTTGGTTTTTCTTTATTCGGTCATTCTGCATACAGTTATTAAGTGTCTATTCTGTGCCAGCCTCTGTTCTAGGAAACAGATAAATTAAGACAGGCAATTACACTGTCTAATATGACAGACAAAAAGGTAGCCCATTCAATGTCACTTCTCATTCTTTATAAATGTATGATACTGACATAAAGTTGTATCCTGCTTATTAAATCAATGTACTCCCACAACTCTCATTTATCTAAAACGGTTAAGGAATGCCTTTCTTTGATAGGCCTTATAAGGGAATATTTGCTTTATATTCTCTTGACCCATTTCTTTTACACGTGAAGGATTACTTTCCAAAGAATTTGTTATGTTCCTTAACATGTTGATTCAAAAGATGCTTCTGATATATGTGGAAGCTAGAAAAATGGTACAGATGAACCGGTTTGCAGGGCAGAAATTGAGACACAGATATAGGGAACAAACGTATGGACACCAAGGGGGGAAAGCAGTGGCAGGTGGGGGTGTGTGTGATGAATTGGGAGATTGGGATTGACATGTATACACTGATGTGTATAAAATGGATGACTAATAAGAACCTGCTGTATAAAAAATAAATTTAAAAAAATGCTTCTGGGTTTCAGGGTCATGATTATGAACTTTTTTATTTTCCTAGTGTCTTGATTTAGAAAGTTAAGGAGATTAAGGAGCATCCATAAGGACCCTTGACATTTGTTGTAAGATTCTTTTAGAAAATGGATCTTCAAATGACATCTGGTCTCTTATAAAAATGCCAAGATAGGAAAACTCTAGCTTTATCTATTATGCAAAGTAAGACTCAGCTGGATTCTTTTGAGGTTAATTTTTGCTATTCAGAGTTTAAACATTTTTTAAGGGTGTATATTTTTAATGGAAACTTTTAATACATTTTTTTATACTTAGAAAAGTAATAACATTTTGAAAATTAGAATATAATGCAAATACACCCTTAATCTCAGCACTCAAATATGAATACCCTCATTTTTATGAATTCCCCTCAAGTCATTTAATATGCCTGTTTTTTAAAATATGGTTTGACTTTTTTTTTTTTTTTGGCTGCATTGGGTCTTTGTTGCTGCGTGCGGGCTTTCTCTAGTTGTGGCGAGCAGGAGCTACAGTTCGTTGCAGTGCATGGGCTTTTCATTGCGGCGGCTTCTCTTGTTGCGGAGCACGGGCTCTAGGCGCGTGGGCTTAGTTGCTCCCCAGAATGTAGGATCTTCGTGGACCAGGGCTCGAACCCGTGTCCCCTGCATTGGCAGGCGGATTCTTAACCACTGCGCCACCAGGGAAGCCCCCGACTCCAGACTTTTGACACAATAGTTCTTAAACTTTGAGAATCTCCTAGAAGGCTTGTTAAAATGCTAATTCCTGGGCCCCAGTGACTCAGTAGGTCTAGGGGCTCTGGAATATGTCTTTTTTTTTTTTGGCCGCACTGCACAGCTTGTGGGATCTCAGTTCCCCGACCAGGGATTGAACCCGGGCCGCAGCAGTGAAAGCCCAGAATCCTAACCACTAGGCCACCAGGGAGCTCCCTGGAATATGTCATTTTAAACAAACCATCTCCATCTCCAGATAATTCTGATGCAGGTGGTTTGCAGATATATTAGTTTTCTATTGCTGCCGTAACAAATTACCACACACTTAGCATCTTAAAGCAACACACACAAATGTATTACTCTGTAGTTCTCTAGTTCGGAAGTCTAGTCTGGGTCTCACTAGGCTAAAATTAGGGTGTTGGCAGGCTGTGTTCCTGTCTGGAGCCTGCCTGTAGGGGAGGATCCATTTCCTGCTCATTTGAGTTATTAGCAGAATTCAATTCGTCATAATTATAGGACAGAGGTACCTTTTTCTTGCTGGCTATAAACTGAGGACTGTTCTCAGCTTCCAAGGTCCAACCCATACCTTGGCTCCTGGCCCCCTTCTTCCATCTCCAAAGGCAGCTGTAGTGGGTCAAGTCCTTCTCGTGCTGTGTCTCTGCCTCCCTCATCCAGTTTTAAGGGTTCATATGATTCGATTGGGCTCACCTGCATAATCTAGGATACTTTCCCAATTTTAAGGTCAAATGACCGTATACATCTGCAACCTTAATTCCTTTTGCCATAAATGTAACATATTCACAGGTTCTGGGATTAGGACATGAACATCTTTTGAGGGTGGTTTTCTGCCTGTCACAGCAGGCCACACCTTGAGAAGCCCTCACTAGGCTGTACTGCCTCCAAGTAATCAGTAACATCAGGCTCTGTCACCTCTTCTCTGTGCAGGGTCTTGGGGACAGACCGAGGTAGACCAGGTGGGGTTGTAGCACGGGCAGAGAGAAAGGGGAAAGGCAATCTGGATCTGTTCCTTTGTGAAAAAGACCTGGGTGGGCCATTTCCAGAGCTGTCAGGGGACCACAGGGAATATGGGTGGCAGGTGTGGAGAACGTTGTAATCTGTAGCCTGTGGTGAGTGGGGCTGCTTTGGTGTACTTCTCTGCCTGGGACCATGCCTATTTTCCTACTTGTCTTATTTTCACATTTTGGAATAACCTGTGTAAGACAATTAATATGTCCCTATATTTTGGATTTAATTATAAATGATTTTGCATTAAATTAGTTTTTCACATTTTGCGTAGCTTCCTTTAAATTGTAATTTAGGATTACCCATGGATCTCTCCTACTCCCTTGCCATTACCTCCACTCAATTAAAAGATGACCATAGGGCTTCCCTGGTGGCGCAGTGGTTGAGGGTCCGCCTGCTGATGCAGGGGACGCGGGTTCGTGCCCCGGTCTGGGAAGATCCCACATGCCGCGGAGTGGCTGGGCCCGTGAGCCATGGCCGCTGAGCCTGCGCGTCCGGAGCCTATGCTCCGCAACGGGAGAGGCTGCAGCAGTGAGAGGCCCATGTACCGCAAAAAAAAAAAAAAAAAAAAAAAGATGACCATAACTTTTCGCTTACTGTATTAGTTTTCAGTCGCCACCTAACAAAATTTAGAAGCTTAAATGAACACAAATGGATTATCTCACAGTTCCCAGGAGTTGGAAGTTGGGCACATTTTACCTGCGTCCTCTGCTCAGGGTTTCACAAGGCTGAAATCAAGGTGTCATCTGGAGGCTTGATGAGGGAAAGATCCACTTTCAAGTTCCCTCACTTATTGTTGGCAGAATTCATTTACTTGTGGCCCTTTGATGAAGGTCCCCATTTTCTTGCTAGCTGTTGGCCCAGTACTGGCCTCAGGTCCTAGAGGTTACTTGTGGATTCTTACCATGTGGCCTTCTCCACAACGTGGCAGTTTGTTTCTTCAAAGCCAGCAGGAGAGCATCTCTTAATGCTTCAAGAGCTCACTGATTAGGTCATAGTAATGACCAGGCGATGCTCTTCCTTTTGATTAATTCAAAGTCAAGGGCTTCCCTGCTGGCGCAGTGGTTGAGAGTCTGCCTGCCGATGCAGGGGACACAGGTTCGTGCCCCGGTCCAGGAAGATCCCACATGCCGCGGAGTGGCTGGGCCCATGAGCCATGGCCGCTGAGCCTGCACGTCCAGAGCCTGTGCTCCACAATGGGAGAGGCCACAACAGTGAGAGGCCCGCGTACCGCAAAAATAAATAAATAGATAGATAGATAAACAAACAAAGTCAATCAGTAACCTAATGATGGGAGTAACAACCCACCATATTTATAGATTCTGGCCTCGCTCAGGGAGAATGGATTATACAAGACATGTATTCCAGGGGGTGAGAATCTTGGGGGTCATTGTAGAATTCCACCCACTGTATTTACCATGGATTATTTCCTTAGGATTGGGTCTCAGAAATAGATCTGAGCATATTATGATGGCTTGACATAACATTGCCAACTTTCTTTTCCAAAACCTCATACCAGTTTACCAGTAATATATGTTAGTGGAAGCTTATCACTACACTTGCTTAATTTCTTGCTACTTCAGGTTTACTATCTATTTTTAGACATGAGTACTCCCATCAACCTAGCAAGTTTGTTGAAGTTAAGAATTATCTTGTGGATTTGCCATTCTTTCCATCTGGAGGGTTTGATGGGTGGTACTAGCTACCTACTTTGACCTCCTTGGTGAAGCAGTTCTGTGATTTGCCTTTACCAGAGAATATGTATAATGGTTTGCTTAGAACATTCTCAGTGGAGACTTGGAGTTTAGTTTGAGGAAAAGTATTGAAAGGAGGAAGGCTATCTAGCTGCCTCCTGTCTTCTTTTTTCCCTCCCTATTAATCAGGCATCCACACTGAGGTTTAGTAGACACGGTTAATTCTTTCCAGAGATTCCTCTTGTTGTTTGACTCCCTATTTTCCTTGTCCTTTTTTTCATTCCAGGAATATTTCATTTCTCCATCAGTAGATACACAAGAGCAGGTTCATCATGTTCAAAAACTCCACCATATTCTCGAAATAGTAGTCAGTTGCATGCTTTTCATTAAACCTCAACATGAACTCCTCTTTTCTTTAACACAGTAAGTGTTTCTGTTGTTTACTTACATAAAAATGTACTCTCTTCTGAAATAGTTGCAGCCAAAGTAACTGCCTTTTTTTACTATCAGTTAGGATAGAATCTGTGTACCCTGTCTTCACAGTAACAGAAAGGTTCTATCTAAGTCACTGCCATGAGAAGGAAAGGCTTTGGATTCAGGAGGAATCAGGTTGGACACTTGGATCTAGTACTTCCTTTCTAAGGAAGTTTCCTTTCACTACATCTTGTTTTTCATCTGTAAAAATGGTGTAATGTATATAAAGTACTTGACCCTTGAGGTGCTTAATAAATATTAGTTCCTTCTCTTTTCTTTATATCCTTATAAATTTGGGTCAAGCTAATCATTGCCAACCATCTATATGGTAACTGAATGGAATCGAATTTTATTATCAGACCTCTGTCAATAGTGTTGCTGAAATTTTAGAGAGTTTGTCAATCAGTTTGACTAAAAACAGTTTGGAATAATCCTTACATATGGATCGCTGGTGTCTTACATGTATTTTTTGAGGCTTCAAACTGGAAATAAGTGAACCATCCAGTGGAAGAACTGGGTTTATTTTTCCCTGTGGAAGGAAATGTACCATTTCCTTTTCCAAAATTAGAATTTGACTTACTTGTAAAGGGAAAAGTTTGAAATTGTTACTGGATTTTTTTGGGTTTTGGTTTTTTTCCATTAAAGATCAGTAGTATATGTGAGTTAACTGTTTAATTCTCCATACTTGG
This sequence comes from Orcinus orca, assembly GCF_937001465.1. Classification (NCBI taxonomy): domain Eukaryota; kingdom Metazoa; phylum Chordata; class Mammalia; order Artiodactyla; family Delphinidae; genus Orcinus; species Orcinus orca. The sequence goes on along the minus strand of NC_064560.1, from coordinate 92,377,865 downwards.
AAAACAATGGAGACTATATCTTTGTCTCTCTTTTGCCTTTTTGTTTTTCTGATATCTCTTTCTTCCCAGTTACACCTTTACTTGAGCTCAACATAAATGTATTTTATATTTATGAGAAATATGTCCACTATTAATTTTTTTTAAGTGAAATTTTCTTTCAAAAAAAAAATTAATAACCTAAGTGTTGTTGGGATGGGGGTTTAATGTTTCCTTTATGAGCTTTAGACTAACAGAAAGCCTTTATCTCCAAGTGGCATTTTTTTCCAAAAGCAATTCTATTTTCTTTTTTTTCTTAGATCCTGCATAAAATTTTATGAACAAAATCCTCTCGATGAGCAACACATTTTTCAGCTGCCAGTCAGACCAACTGCTATAAAAGACTTATATCAAAAGTAAGCAATTTAATAATTAAATTATACTTCAAGTCCAGCCATGATTCTAGGCAATTTCAGTGTCTGCTCCATGGGGACCTCATGACCCAGTGTTGCTTCACCTCTGAAACCATAATCATCTGATTCCCATCCCCTGAACATAGTCTGATAGAGTCCTCCCTCTTCCTTCTCCCAGACCTGTGGTCTGTTCTCTTTAGACTGTTGGTCCTCTACTTTTATTTTTCTCTCAATTTGTAATTTCTTCACAGAACAGGGCAGAAACTTTAGCCAGAAGGGAAGTGACAGGTTGGGAAGAACATGATCGGGGTAATGACAGCGAAGTCAGAGGTATGGCTGTGGGAGTGAGAGAAGGATCTGGGATTGGGGATTGCGGAGGTATGGAGCTGAGGCTAAGACGATAGATCGGCCATCCATGCGGGACACGAGGTTGCCTCAAATCATGGTCTCCACTGACTTTTCTCTCAGCATATAATAGACTTAAAATTTCTCTCACACTGAAGCCACTCCATTTATACCCTCCCTCTATATAGTTCCCTCTTAGCCAAACCTCATCACTCCCCTGAAATTATTTAGCAGAAGTTGCCAGTGGCCTTCTAATTGGCAAATCCAGAGGACACTTTCCAGGAGAAGAGTGTTTTGGCTCCTTGTGTAATTAGCTAGCCCACTAATTCTTTCTCCTTCCGTAAGCACTTGTAAGGCTCTGTGGCATTTAATACTATTGCTTTCTTGAACCCATCCCCTTCTTTGTTTTCATGGTATAACATTCTGTCTTAATTTTAACTCTACCTCTCTGGCCCACCTCCAAGACTGAGAATGGACCTCTTTTCAAATTCTTCTCCCTCTGCCTCATTCATATGTGAGTTTCCACCAGAACTCTACCCTCTGCCCTCTTTTCTTACTTCCTGTCTTCCCTGGGTGATTTCATTCACACCCCAATCTTCAATTCCTCTGGGCTAATGACAATTCATAACCCATATCTGCAGCTTCTCCTGAGCTTCACACCCATGTTTCTAGGTGTCTGTTAGACATGAATTCTCAACTTTAACGTCCTGTAGGTAGTTCAGACTCTAAATCCCAACTCTTCACTCCCCTTCCTAACACATTTCCTCTTCCCGTATGACCTCTCAAGTGGCCATCATTAATCTCCACCTAATGCCCAAAACAGAAACCTAGGACTTATCTTCCACTTATTGCTGTCACTTCCTTCCTCCTTGAAATGGTTTCCAAGTCCTGACCTCCTTGGAAGCTCTTGAATCTGTTCCTTTCTCTACATCTTCGCCATCTATTTCATATCTGCTCATCTCATACCTGGGCTGAGTGCAGTAAAATCCTTTTTCCTAGCTGCTCTATCTGCCTCCATTAACTTCCTTCTCTGTGACCGCCAAAGTGATCTTTCTAAAATCAGATCGCATCATGACTTCCTTCTGTTTAAATGGCTCCCTTACCTTTAGGACAGTGTTCCATCACCTCAGTGTGGTCTGTGAGACCTTCTGTTCCCGGCTGCTGTGCCTTTCTGGTTCACGTGCCATCACGCCTTCCCACTCTCCTTTTGAGTCAGAGACCCTATGTTACTGCATTTCCTTAGACACCACACACGCTTACCTGACAGTGCCTACGCCTGTGTCCTTCTTTCATCCTGGATCTTGTCCGCTTAACTAACTCCTCCTTCTAATTTCATTATAAGCTCAGCTCAAAGACCACAATATCTGAGGATTCTTTTCCAACTCTACAATCCCAATCTGAGTTAAATTACCCCTCGTGTATTGTCCCCTCCCATGTCTGATATTTCTCTATTACAACATTTTTCAAAATTGAGTTGTTATTGTTTATTTAATTTTTATTGAAATAAAGTTGATTTACCATATTGTATTAGTTTCAGGTATACAACAGAGTGATTCAGTTATACATACTATTTTTTTTTTCAGGTTCTTTTTCATTATAGGTTATTAACAAGATATTGAATATAGTTCCCTGTGCTATATAGTAAATCCTTGTTGTTTATCTCTTTTATATATAATGGTGTGTATCTGTTAAGCCCATATACCTAATTTATCCCTCCACACCCCTTTCTCCTTTGGTAACCATATAAGTTTGTTTTCTATGTCTGTGACTCTGTTTCGTAAATAAATTCATTTGTATTATTTTTTATATTCCACATTTAAGTGATATCATATAATATTTGCCTTTCTCTGTCTAACTTAATTCACTCAGTATGATAATCTCTAGGTCCATCCATGTTGCTGCAAATGGCATTATTTCATTCTTTTTTTTTTTGCACACGGAATGAATATTTTATTACTAGATTATAAAAATAAAATACAATAATTTTAAAACAGAACTTAAAACACTGTACAAAGCTTTAATGTGACACAAATGGGAAAATTAAATAAATTAATTACACATTTATGTACAGATGGCCTGTACAAAAGCACTCCATGTTTCTGCCAATACTCTATGTCCTTGTTTGCCTGAGCAAAAATGCATAAAGAGGGCTGCTTGGAGGGGAAAGAGGTACAATACAATACCTTTAGAGGTATTTGAAAGAGCCGTTTCTCATCACTCTTGATTTCATGAAGAGGAGAAGAAAGGGAGAAAACTATGGAATTGTTAAATTATTCTATTCTAACTTACTGGTCTTGCTCAACAGGAGAGAATACTTCTGGTTTGTGGTTCCATCTGATTTAAGAGCTGCCAATAGTTCAAAACTTTCAAGATTTATATCTAATTCAAAAAGTAGGTGTTTCCCAACTCCTTGTTTTTTCCTAAAAGCTGTGAACTTGTAAGTAAATGACCCAATGACATCAGCACTTGGTTATTTTAGGAAAGGAGTCACGAGGGGGACCAGGAACTGTGCATGAGAAATGAGGGATCTCAAGCCTAGGTCATCTGTTGTTTTCTTTACTCAGTTCATCCAATCCAATTTCAGAGCCCCAAGTGGCACAGTGTTATATTTCCTTTAGCTTCCTATCTTTGTATCTCTGAATGCTTTTTACCTTAGTGAACTAATTTACCTAACTGGTGAATAGTTTAAAAAAAAAAAATCCCAAGGGCTTTCCCTTCCCTGGGTTGATCCCTAAAATAAGTCACATTCAAGCTCTGGTAGGTTTGTTTAGCCCTTGTGGATGAGAGAAGAACAGACAGACAGACCCCAGGTATGTCAAAGTACTATGCACGAATTTTTAAGGATTTAAACTGTATATTTTAAGGGGGAGAAAAGCAACATATGGCAAGGGCAGTCTATATAAAAATTTGGTTTACCCAGTGTTTTTAACTGGGTGAGTGAACACTTATGTACACAGTATGAAACAATGTTAAACTACTGAAAAGGGAGATAAAATTTCCTACTGTTATTGTGTAAAATTATGTCATCAGCAAATTCTGTAGTCACATGGGCTCAAAGTTCTGCCTCCCTGAATCCTATTCTCTAGGTCAAGGAATCCAGAACCCTGGCCCAGGGTATCTGAGAGATATGTCAGTATCATCTATCATCAGTGATACATACTGTGCCCATACTGTTATGGCTGAGTAGTATTCCATTGTGTGTGTGTAGTGTGTGTGTGTGTGTGTGTATGTATGTATATATATATACGTATATATATGTATGTATATGTATGTATATATATATATAGGCACACCACATCTTTATCCATTATCTGTCAATGGACATTTAGGTTGCTTCCATGTCTTGGCTATTGTAAATAGTGCTGCTGTGAACATTGGGGTGCATGTATCTTTTTGAATTAGAGTTTTCGTCTCTTCTGTAAATATGCCCAGGAGTGGGATTGCTGGATCATATGGTAGTTCTATTTTTAGTATTTTTTAAGGAACCTCCATATTGTTTTCCATAGTGGCTGCACCAATTTGTTATCATTTACATTCTTGTTTCTCTCCCTCTTTTGACTGTGCTTCTTGAGGGTAGGAATGTGACCTCTCCACCTCTTCTTCCTCAGTGCTTACCACAGAAGGACTTCACTATGTGACTATAGAAAGAAGGAATTGGATTGGTTTTTTTTCTTTGCTTTTTTTTCTTTCCTTAGTGAGAAGCCACAGAAATGGAGAGTGGAAATAAACAGTGGTCAAAAGAAGGTGAAAACAGTTTGGCAACTGAGTGACAGCCCACCTGTAGATCATCTGAATTTTCACAGACCTGGTAGAGATGGTTTGTAGTCTATTCACATAAATTATTCCAAAAGAAAATAAACTAAGTTTACTAGTAGAGATTATTATTAGAGCTCTTGCGCCTAGTTTTAAATAATTTTCCTGAACTCTAGGTATAAACCTATTTATTCTGGGGAAAAAAAAAACATGATAGAGTGCTTTTTCTCATTATCCTAGCTAGAGGAAATTTTATTAAAAGACACCAAGCAATAGGGACATAGGTGTGAAAATAGGTTATAAAATGGAAATGCCAGCTCATACTTCACACTTTTCTGCACCGTTTAAAACAGTGATGATATTTCTGCTCTAGTACCTTCTCTGTGGTAGGAATAAGGGTTGAGATTTCTAGTATTGTATCAAAGATTATGTGTGTCAAAGAATGTCTTTTTGCCCCTGGTATAATTAGCTGGCCCACCAGTTAATCATACCTCCTTCCGTAAGTACCTATAAGACTGTTATCTTTATGCACATGGATTGTGTGGGGCTGTCATCTCTTATTTGTATAAGTCTTAAACGGCTGATTCAAATATTTCAGGGATTATCCAAAATAAAATCTGATAGTTTTAAGACAGAATTCAAGGGTATTTGAAAGCTGGGAATACAGATAGTCCTATTGTAGTGATTGATATTTTGCAAAATTATTTCCAGAAATTGTTTATTCTCCCCCCCGAGTATATTTTGATTCAGACATAATGGGAACTTCTCTATTCATATGGCTGAACTGTAAAAGTCCTAAAGAAATCAAATGTTCCTGAGAACCATCAGTTAAGATCGTGCTATCTTTTCTAAGTGTGATATAAAAGCTGGAGCCTATAAAAGATTGAAAATGAACTGTATAAAAATAAAAAAATTTCTGCGTGGCAAAAAATACCAGAGGCGAAGCAACAAACAAATGATAAACTAGGAAAAGAAATTTGCAGCTCATGTTCAGAAAAGGGGCTACATTCTCTAGTATATAAAGAACTTTCAGATCTGTAAGAAAAGTATTAATAACTCAGTAGAAAAAATGGGCAAGTAATATGAACCGTTTACCAAAAAGGAAATTTAAATGTCATCTTAAAAGCAAAAGGTGATCAACCCCACCTATAATAAGAGGAATGCAAATTTATATTCTGTAGATACCGTCTTTCACCTGTCAGATTAGCAGAGATCAACATGTTTGGTGTCACAGTGCTGGCCGGGATTTGGGGGAACCTCACGCACTGCTGGATGGAGTGTAAAGTTGTATGGCTTTTGTGGAGGGTGATATTCACCAAAATTTTAAAGAATACATTCTTTGGACCACCAGTTCCATTAATAGGAATCTATTCCACATATATAACCAGACATGTGCAAAAAGGCCTGTGGACCAGATCACTAATTGCAGTATTGTTTACAGTAGCAAAACCGTGGGCCTGGGCATAGAAAAACCTCTGAAAGGAGACAACTAAAGCTCAGCCCTGAGGTGTGGAATGATGAGGGCAGGGGTGGGTCTCAGCTTTGATCATTAGAAGCATCTGGGGAGCCTTTAAAGTCCTAATACCCAGACCAAGTGAATCAGAATCGCTGGAGGTAGAGCCTGGACATCAGAATTTTTAAAGTTCTCCAAGTGATTTCATTGTGCAACGAAGGTTGAAGACCACCAGTTTAAACATTTTATTTTATCTATATTTGTTGTTTCAGGTTTTTTTTCTTAAAGACGTGTGTTGTGATTTTAAAAGTTTAAAAGACATGAATAAATGTGATACATTTTTTAAAAATAAAATTCTATTACATTAAGATTAAATAAATTTAATTATAAATAAAAATTATTTTTTAAAAATAATTATATATATAAATAAATATAAATAATAATTATAAATAAATAATAAATATAAATAAATAATAATAAATATATATAAATAAAAATTATTATAAATTTAATTATTTAATGATTAAATAAATTGTATTACATTAAGATTAAACCTGTTAGGAGATTAATACAAGATTAAACACCTTTTCCAATGATGCTGAATAAGTGAAGTATACGGAGCTATCTTCTAGAGACTTTTTTGTTTTTTTAGAGTCTTTTTAATGCAGGTTGCTTCAAAAAAGAATGAAAGTTATTTTGAATGTTAGAGTTAAAACTATTTGCTAATGTATTGGTCCAGTGACTCTTTTTATGAAAATAAGGAATTTTTATGAAATCATATATTTACATGCTTGGAAACACACTCACACTCCATTTTGACTTGAACTTCATAACCTCTTCTACCCATTATGTATTCTTGATGTGTTTGTCTAGAAATTATTCAGTGACCTTTGGCCCAAACCAAGACCCACTGTTAAAGGAGGACTTCATTTGTAAAAGTCATAGATTATTCAAACAAACCCTCAGTTGTAGATATTAAAGTCCAATAATCATTTATTTTTGGCCAAAGATCATAGGCATTTACAAAATTAGACTTTCTATTTCATTGGACTGAGTACTTAGGTCAAATACTAGCTTTTCAAGATACCTAACGGTATGATGCTCTTGAGTAAAACAGTTGACATCAAAAGCAGGAAGACTGAAGAGAGAAAAGTGTACTTTTAGCTGCCCTGGGAAAAGAGAATAATGACTTGGAGTTAATGGGGGAGAAAAACAGTGTCCAGTAGAGTGCTGCTCACCCAGTGGGTGCTCGGCAAATGATTGCTGGTAATGGTGGGAATATGGAAACCAAAATGTTGACCCACAAGGAAGTGGACATGATCTCATCTAAATGTTAATTGTATCATTTGATTTTGAAATACAACAATCTTCAGGAGAAAAAAATGGATGTGTCTAGCCCTAAGACTATAAATCCTAAGTAGAAAATGTTTTCTGAAATATATATTACAATTGGAAGAAGACAGTTATATTTAACTGTAGTGGAGGAGGCATTAAAAAATAAAGCAGTAGCTTACCAAATTAAAAATATATAATTTTTTTGTGGGGGGGGCTCTGCACTGTGCAGCCTGTGGGATTTTAGTTCCCTGGACCAGGGATCCAACCTGGGCCCCCAGCAGTGGAAGTGTGGAGTCCTAACCCCTGGACTGCTGGGGAATTCCCTCCGAATATATAATTTTTAAAAATCTACTTTAGTTTGTTTAGTCATATTTTCAATGCATCAAGAGGGTTGACTATTAAAAGGAATTGTCTTTGCTGATTTTTGTCTAACAAGTTCTTTTAAAGTAGAAGACACATCATTCAGACTACCTCTTGATTGTTGTAAAATTCAGCAGTAACTTAGCAGAAAAACAGTTCAATGAATTGTTGATGAATTCAATTCTGATCTCTCTCTCTGGTTATAGATTTTTCTGAATTAACATTAAACGGTAGCCTGGAAGAAAGGATATCCTTTACTAACATGGTTACCTGCAGCCAGGTGCATTTCAAGTGAAGTGTGCTGATGGGGCCCTCTGTAAGGTGGTATGTTCACTTTTTGTTCTCTGCAAATACTTTATAATGTCTTAAATACCTTACTTTTTTCTTTTTTTCTTTCTACAACATAAATGCTGATTTAATACATTTGGGATATGGATTATTAGTCATCACATAAAAGGCTTACCAGCTGTTACTGAGCAGTGCAAATCTTTAATTTCCTTTCTACCTTCTGTAGTCAACTGACAATTTAATCCTAAAACCGGAGAAATGAAAAAAAATTTTTTGAGTGGTAATGTCTTTGCATTTGAAATCTGTATATATAGTAGAAGGAGAGTTTGGTCTCAAAACCATTGATGGAAGAGAAAAACCCTAAACGGGCAGGCCAATTTGACATTGAAAGCAAAGTTTTGTTAAAAACAGTTGTAACCAGCCCAATTGTAGGACTAAGTCCCAGATGTAAATACCCTTTTTAAAATGTTTAACTTGAGGTAGTATTAACCAAAAGAATTAATGGAATAGCCTTTTCTACGATCTTACTGTTTTTGTGTTTCACAAACAACATTAAGTAGAATCAGATAATGGATAAAATGCCTAACATCATTCTTTCTCTTAAGCCGTGTTTTGTACCCAAATAGATGGATATTAATTTTAGCATTTTAGCATAGTTAAGAATAAAATGGACTTAGAAAAAACAGAATATTTAGTTACAGAGAAGATATATAAATTAAATAATCAATATATAATATTTCTTTGAGGTATTTCATTGAGTAAAGGATATTTAGCATAAGAAAATTTCTTTTAGAAAAATATATATGCTCATTTACTTGGTACCCACCTAATGCTTTTTCATGGTTGCCTGATAGGATTTACAGTCTGAAAGGACTGTTATATCTAAAGGATTGATTTTGTCCGTCATGTGTAGGGCAGTGCTAATGTGGCAATCATTTCTACATTAAAATAATATTTCCAGACAGATTTTAAAATGAGATAAGTTACAAAACAGTTTGTGCACTGTGATCCCTTTTTGCAAAATGAAAATCAATGCATAATATACAGCAAAATATTAACATTGACTTTGAGAGGGGTGAGATTACAGGTGATTTTTATTTCATTTACGCTTATTTTTATTTTCTAATTCTTCAATCCCAGCTCAAGCCAAAAAGAGAGAGAGAGAGGTGGTGGGAAGGTAATTATCACAGAACCTGAAAACAGATGTATGTAAACCTTTGAAGGAGCAAAAGGAGGAAGATCCTGAAGAAGATCCCGAAGGTTCTCTGTGAAAGATGCAGCTACCAAATGGATGACCCTGTCTCAGCTCAGGCTCCTCAGCAGAAGCATCAGGAGAACTGCAGCGATTAGTATACAGAGGGTACAGACTGTAGGTACCATGATCTCCGTCATGATCTGCATGTAACTTAGAAAAGGCTCTGCGGAGGGGGAGAGAGCAACATGGCAGATGAGAATGTGGTCATTTTGGCGAATGCAGCTTCATCCTGAAAGCTTCAGTTGTCTGGATAAACTTGGAAAATGGCATCATCACACTTGCTAATTATTCTCATTTGCTATAAAAGAGAACCTGGTAAATTAAATGTTATAAAAAAATTATGTGAGGGCTTTGTAAGATATTTCAGAAAAAATGGATTAAGAATGCTTAAATTTGGTTCTTCCATAGGTACTGTAATAAAGTCTAAATGTATGTCAATGCTAGTGCTTACTCAGAAGATTAGCAGCCATATTCCTCAGTTTCTATAATTCTCTTTGGGGGGATTTAGGAAAGAAAATTCCTTGGAAAACATTTGCATCCTTTCAAAAATGTTTATTGTATATCTTAAGAGGTATAGGAATTTCTGAATTGAAAAATTTCATGGTCATTCTTAACACAGCTAAACAGTCTTTAAGAGTTAAATGACAAGCATATTTCAAGTGCATTAACGTTGTAGTGGACATTTACGAAATACCTGCTTTTAAGTTTTGTGCCAGGCACCCTTGGTTACCGAGATAAATAAGGCACAGGCCCAATTCTCATGGAGCTCATGGGCTCAACAGTAAATTCTACATCATGTCTTTACATTAAGTTTATTTTAGTTTAATGGAATATACATCTTTAATATTTGCCTGATTATTTAGATGAGGTGGGAGGGGACAGTGGTATATTGGCCTGTAAAAATAGTTGAATTGGTAGGATTTGGTCTAGCATTTTCCACCTCTGATACCACATGGAAGATGAATTCATTAAAACAGGAAGTGTATTTCTCTGGTTGCCCTTATATAGAGAGAAAGACAAAATTCAAAGAAACAAATGATATGCGTTGGCATTTCTTGATGCATGGTTACATCCTGGTTATTCTACATCTCTGATCCTTTTAGATCCTGTTGCATTAGAAATGCCTTCTGTGAGAGCAGGGACCTTGTTGTTTATTGCTATGTCCCCAGGGCTTAAAACACCGTTGAGTCAATAGTGACTGCTTCATAATTACTTGCTGAATGAGTGAATATAATATCTAGAGTGTTTGATTTTTCTTCATTCCATTTGGTATAATGGTTGAATTTCTCCCTCCTTCCAACAAAGCCCACTCTAACACAATAGTAGATTTATAAATTTACAGTATGATTCAGAATCGAACTAGAGTAGATAAATTTATAAATAGTAGATTTATAAATTTACACTATGATTCAGAATCAAACTAGAGTAGATATTTCTTTTTCATGGTAGATTTTTTTTTTTTTTTTTTTTTTTTTTTTTTTTTGGTACATGGGCCTCTCACTGTTGTGGCCTCTCCCGTTGCGGAACACAGGCTCTGGACGCGCAGGCTCAGCAGCCATGGCTCACGGGTGCAGCCACTCCGCGGCATGTGGGATCTTCCTGGACCGGGGCACGAACCCGTGTCCCCTGCATCGGCAGGCGGACTCTCAACCACTGCGCCACCAGGGAAGCCCATGGTTTGATTTTTAAAACATATTTTAAGTGCTGATAGAAATTTGACATTGCTTCAAAGTAAAGGAAAGTCCATTTCTAATCATGTGATTTTGGAAGATTGACTTAAGGTGGGTCCACATTTTGAGATTTTGGTAATACCATTGCATACGTAATTACATGGTTTAATTATCAAAGAATTAAACTCACCTGCAGCAAGCATCTGGTTGTTGATAGAGCAAGTTTCCAAGGCTTTGAGGTACCAACTTTCCACCTAATAAAAACCCACTTGATAAGTTGTCTTAAACTAGTTTTTTGCTGTTTGAAATCATGTTTGGAATAATATGGGGTAAGAAATATATTTTTTTAATCTGCTCGTAGTTTAAATCAGTTAATAGTTATTGAATGCCTATATGCATCATTGTGAGGGAGCCAAAGAACAGTTTTTATTCTTAAGCTTATAATCTAGCTATCTTTTTCTAATAATGCAATTACTGTCTTTTCTAGTAATGCAAAACTAGTGAATACCTGATAGTTATCAGTCACTGCTTCTATTTATAGTCCCACTAGGCTCACTCTAAAGAATGTGGATAAACAAATGAGTTTTTTTTTTAATTAAGACACTCTAAATTACAACTTATATTCCCTGCCATTAGGTGCAGCAGCATACAGAATAGAGAGCTGACAGAAAAATTTGTAGGTTATTGAAAATGGGAGGTTTTAAAGGATTTTTTAAATTATTACTTTTAATCTCATTTTGGAACCAGTGCATTTGTATCGCTGTACAATTTGGTGGGAAAAGAAGTGAAGATTATACGGTCATTATATATTCAATTTACTTAACTTTTCATGTATGTTGAAGAATAGGTAGTATTTGTTTGCATTAAGATACAACATTTAGGATAACATTTAAATCACAGTTTCTGTTGACTGTCATAACCTAAAGTAAACAGGACTCCTGCATAACCCTAGTCTGCCCTTAATGCTCTGTGTGCTAGGATTGCATTTTACAGTGTCCTTACCCCATTCTAAGCAAACAAGCAGAGAGGTGGTGAAAGGGAAAGAAACAATGGGCCCACTTGCCAAACTCTACACCCCAGCTACCTAGCTCTTCTAAAATCCAGAATGAGTAACACTGATAATTATTCCTACCTCTTGAGGATTGGGAAACCCATTGGCAGTGATAATCTTCTTGTAATATTCAACTGAAGCCTTTGGATAGCGCGGCCTATTTTTCTTGTTGAAATCGACATAGTAGAATCCATATCTATCTGAGTATCCTCTCTCCCATTCAAACTTATCCAACAGAGACCAGGAAGTATACCCTTTTATATTAGCACCATCTTTGATAGCTGCAAAGACATTCCATTTTTAATATATTTCATTTTCTTGGAAAAATAGTATTGCGAAGATAATCTTAAATGTTTTCATCTATGAGATTTAGAAACACGTTTTAGTCAATCGTGTATTACCAGATTTTGCCCAAGTTAAATAGAAAGATATGTGAAGACCGTTTGTATCTCACCTTTTAGCATTTCATTTGTGTATCCTTTAAGGTATTGAATTCTCCACTCATCACATAATTGGGTACAGTGTAGTTTTTGAGATGCTCCATTTTCTGTCACATATATGGGTGGATTGCCGTATTGAGTCTGAAACGAATCATGGGAACACATATTGAAAGCTGCCATATTCTAATTGGGTGTGTTTAGCGTTTAGTAGATGCCACTTAACATGTTTATTTAGAGATGAGTGTAGGCAGGAGGCAAGTTCATATAGAAGAATATATTTCTTGACAAAGCATCATTTTAGAGAAAATATGCTTCAGGTCTTGTTCTTTCCCACATATTCCAGTACAGGTGAGAAGAGCAGCAAAATAACTAAATATGAGATAAGAATTTTAAAGTTTTATATATAAATATGTATATTATATATATACATATATAGTCATATGAAATATGTGCATATTATATTACATGAATATAATTTATATAATGTATAACAACAATGTATATGATCTATATATATGATTATTCATAGTAGGCATTCATCATTTTTTTTTTTTTTGGCCATGCTGTGCGGCATGCAGGATCTTACTTCCCTAACCAGGGATCAAACCCGTGCCCCTTGCGATGGAAGCACCGAGTCTTAACCACTGGACCACTAGAGAAGTCCACATTAGTCTTTCTTGTTGTTTTCTTTCTTTTTTAGTCTTTCTTTAAGGCCTATATCGAGTAGCTTCTGAAGTATAAGTAACTGGGTTTTTTAATTAACTTTAAAATGTAGGCACCTGAGCTTATACTATAAGAACATGAATTCAGGTAAAAAATGTCCTTTAGCTTAATGTAATAATCACCTGAGCAAAGTTGAGAAGCCTCCTAAATCCCCATGGCACGGAATGTAGCCATTTAGACCCCAGATCAGGCCAGTTTGGGTCAACCAGTTCAACTAGGTCACGATCGTTCTGGTAGCTGGGCCCCTGGCGAGAGGGGTAGTTCCTTTCTGTGATGTACCGAGTCGTAAAATGACCTAATCCCAAGAAATCAGATGTGCCTTTAATGTAGCTCTTTTCCTGGAGTGAGAACACCGGTAACCTCGACATATCCAGGCCTTGCTCTGCACTCTTTCTTCCTAATGAGAGAAGAAAATAGAATTTAACCAAGTTTTATTTTCTCACAATCATTCTCTTGTCATGTACCATGATGATACTGGCATGTTGACATGAAAGCTGTTATCCAGATCCTGGGCTTTGGAATTCATCTGTGTGGAAATTAAGACCTTAGCCTTTCAAACTGGAATTTTGACATTTGAATGCTAGCCAAAAATTTTTAAGTTTATGTTGCTTTACTCAGTAACGTGTGTGGACAATTGTGTAGCTATCTGGAAAAAAGAACTAGGTTATTCCTTACATCAAAAATTGGTAATTTTGCTTGCCTCTGGGAAGGGAACTGGAGGAGGCCAGTGGTAGCGTGCGGAGAGACACGGTCACGTTCAGGCCTTGTAGTGTAAGCTAACATCACCTCTGTGTTGGGCAATGTCCTATCTTTCAAAATTGTAAAAGTGTGTGTCCTTTCACCGACCAATTCTAAATCTGCTTATCCTACACCTTACTCATGTAAAAGGATGTATGTACAAGGATCTTCATTACAGATTGAGTAGCAAAAGATTAGAAGCACCCTGAAGGTCTGTCAGGAGAGACTGGTTAAAAACATGATGGGATATCCATCAGTACCACATTATGCAGCCATGAGAATGAATAAGGCAGTGCTTCATACACGACAAGGACGAGCGCCAAGACGGATGCTCAAGTGAAACAAAGATGCAGAGTGTTGCATACATACAGTACATGCAAGTATATACACATACCGAGCAGCAGTGTTCTTGTGCACATGTGCACAATGCATCTCTGGAAGTGTACTTCCTTCTGGGGAGGATAGGAGCAGTGGGTGGGGGAGGGAAGGAAGCTTAACTTTTTTCACTTTTTTGTACTTCAAAACATGTGAAACATGTCCTTGTATAATCTATGCAAAAAAAGTTTTAAATCAATGTATAAAGAGAAGTAACATTTTTATGAGTTGATCTAAAATGTAGCCATAAAAATGTTTCCAAAGAGACTGCTGGCTTAGATTAAATGAGTGAAAAGATTGCATTATTAAATTCCTTTAAATTATTAGCATGTTATTACTTTCAGTTACATGTAGTAACTTGAGAAAAACCACAGGAATTGTCACTGTAGTGTCTACTACAATAGCCACTCAGCATATGTGGCTACTGGAATATGGCTAATGTGACTGCAGCTTCAACTCAGGCACACTGAAGGATTGAATTTTTAATTTTGTTTAATTTGAATTTGAATAGACAAAAATGGCTACAGACTGTCATATTGAACAGCACAGATAGGGGACATGGAGAACATTTCCATGATCACCAAAAGTTCTATTGGACAGCACTCGTCTAGAATTACCTTTCTTCATATATTTATTGTGAATGAAGGGCTGCTTCTGAGATGCCTGGAAGTAATTTGTGAATGAGATTTCAGGCAGAATGCTTTCACTACTAAAGAAAATACTAATTGTCTTATTTGTCAGTTATACTTAATAATGCTGAAACAAAAGAAAAAGAAAAGAAAAAGAAAAAACTACTTAAAGGATCCTTCTTTCCACATTGTATAAGGGAAAAATTGAGCCCTGTTCCCACTTGAATTATCATAGAGTTGGAGTTGGTGGGGTCTGGGATTATTGGCTTTAAGCCCAAGAATTGTTCTATGATAGGTAATCAATTTGGCTTTTTAGTACAATCTTGTAGCGCCTGCAGTGGCCTCTGAGGGTCCCAAGAGAGCAAACAGCATGTGAATGATGGGGTGTGTCTGCAGGAATGTTCCATATGGGCATTGTCCCATTGTGAGGGCTTTTTCCTTACGCATCTTGAGGAAATCATTCTCAAGATTTTGAGTGTATGTGTACGGAACATGTCACAGAACTGGTTATTGTCAAAAGATTTTTAGAGATTATTTTGTCTAATCCCTTCATTTTTAGGTGATAAGACTGAGACAGGACGAGGTGAAGCACCTTGCTCAGAATCACTCACTGGTTAGTGGCAGAGTTGGAATTAGAACTTGCTGCCTCCTATTCCAGACAAGTCTTGATAAATGGTGCTTTAGAAAGGGAAATTTTTGAAATGTTGAAACGTTCTTAGTCAAACATTTAAAATAGCCTTGATGTATGAGATATAGCCTATTTCACTGTCATCCTTGTCTTTTTTAGGGAGGTGTGGGCTGATACCTCTGAATCACAGTTATATGTTTAGATTCCTAGAGCCAGACACTGCTGGTTGCCTACCCAATAGACCCATGCCTGTCTTCTTCCATGCCCTCTTTTCTCATCCCCTTCCAAAGGGCCACATCCTTTCTGGGAGTCTTGACCCCTCCCCAGGCTCTGAGGCTCTCTAGCCCTGGTGGTCTAGGGCACCTTGGGGCATTTGACAATTCTGTCCGTTGAGGCACAGCGGGAAGTCAGCTGGGAGTAGATGCTGTTTCCTGGGAAGATTTTCCTTGTTCTTAAAAACAGATATGATAGTACTATTCCCTTTTTTTCTGCCTCAGGGTGTTGATGTGTAAAGGTGATGTCTGGAGCTGCTACAGCCATCTTGTGGCCTTGGGGAGTGGCTGATGAGCTAGCTAAAAGTGCCAGAGTGGAAAGATGGACTGAGTCTGGGTTCTCAAAGACAACCCTGAGGGCTGGATTGATTAGCTGGGGATTATCCTTTTCTGGATTTCAGGTGAGATGATAAATCTCCTACTTTTCAAGCCATTTTATTTGGAGTTTTCTGTTGTGTGGCAGTTAAAAGCATCGAAATTAATACAGCCTTGTGAGCTCTGTCTTTATTCTCTGACACTGTGGAAACTAGAGCTTGGAAAGTATTTCTCAAGTGGCAGAAAGAACCAGCAATAGGACTGACTCCACCCATGACTGTGTCTTTGACTTCTCACTCCTACTTCACTACAGTTGGATGGAGTGGAGTGGGGAGGAGACAGGAGAACAGAACACAAAAGAGAGCAGCCTAGAGAATTGCTAAGTTTTTTCCCCTGGATTCTGAAATTCTCAATTTCCGGGTCTAGGAATTTGTTTGGATGTCCCCCACCCTCCCAGTTTGAATAACCAGTTCTAAATTCTTTGGGAGCTGGCTTATCCCTCGAGTGCCTCACCCAAACCAACCCAGTGTGTTCTTCTATCCCCCTGCCTTTTGGTCATTTCACTTGAGCTCAGTATTGTTGCTGTGGGCCTGGAGTCTTAAAAACGTGACGTGGCTCACCGATATGGTCCTTCATGACTTGTGGGTAGTCACCGGCGTAAATGGGGTTGGCAAACCAGCCCAGGCAGAACTGTAGGTATCTCTCGGCAGCCTCTATGTCCTTGGGGTTACTAATGTCCACAGGTTCCCCCCAGTCGCAGTTTAATGAAATCCCCACCAGACCTTATAAGAAGAGAGAGAAAAGGGGGTGGCATGCAGAGTGACATTGCGCCTCTGGTCACCCGTCTGTTCTCAGTGCACATGGTGGCGGGGCTCACCTTGCTGCTTGCTGCGCCACGTGTTGTTGTAGGAGTGCCAGGCTTGGGCATGGGCCTGGAAGAGAAAGGAGCCCATCGGAGATGCCTGCCTCATTCATTTCTCTCCTCCCTTTCAACCCAGGGTGGCCTTTCTCTCCTTCCTAACTCTAGAGATCATTTTAAGTCCTATGCTTTTCATGAGTCCAGCCTTGATTAGCCTAATCCATAGTCTCCCTTCCTCTGACCTCCATTTTCTATGTGCTGTGGGGGAAACTTGCTCTAAATCTGGCATAAACACATAAGCCACCACTCTGTGTTATTTATTGTTTCTAAGATTTTTGCTAACGTGTCTTGTTTCGTTCCTGGTTGTCCTCTGTAGTAACTAGGTAGTGCTTTCAGCATAGGTGCTCAGGAAGTTAGGAAAATATAATACCAAGCATCTGGAACAGTCTTGAGAAACAGAATCCAAAATGTGCCAACCTGCCTTCTCTCCATGTTCTCTCCCAGGGACCCACTGATATATTCAGAGCCCTGCCCTTTAAATAGTCACAGTTTAAGAAACCCTAAGCCAAATAGGGAAAGATGAGAAAGTTCTCTTGCTGACATGAATTTGAGGGTCTGGTATGTCCCCAGTGATCCCCTGCCTGCCCGCCTGATCTGATTGTCCACCTTCTGTTGAGAGTCCATTGGGGCCATCATGCCTCACACCCCTGTTCCCCAGTCATCATCACCTGGACCCTCATATATGTCCTGGAATGTGACCAACCCCTCCGCTGCTTCTCAAGCCTTTCCAATAGCCTTGTAATTCACCCGTCGTTATCTCCTCTCAATGTCCCCCTCAATTTCTGCCCTAACTGAGCCTGACTGCCCCTAAAGACCGCAGCCACGGCAACTCTTTCCCGCAGACGCCATTTTTTCCCCTCACACCCCACACACCTTAGGAGAGTGCCTGTCTTGCTCTTTGTTGCTGCTTCCAAACGACTTCTCTTTCCTCCTTCAAAAACTCCAGGTCCTTTGAAGTCCATGCTATCAGACAGCACTCTTAACCCCTTCCTGCTGCTGTCATTCACCAACCTCCAGTTACTTCTGCTCGGTCACTGAAGATGTTAGCCCCTAGCTCACTGTCATCCCCCCACTTCCTCCTGTCACCGTTCCTCACAAAAGAGTTTAGACCTGTAGGTGACAAGTTTTCACATGCATGTGCTCCAGCCCCTTGGCTAGATCGCAAGCCCTATAGGGAGCAATCACGCTGTCATCTGGGCTGCAGTGTCCAGCAGAGTCCTGGATGGCAGGACACTACCTCATAGATCCTCATGGAAGGGAAGGGGACCATGTTAAGGTGAGGTGGCAGACGACTGGGCTCAGACTTGGGCCCTGGGGTGGGCTCAGCTGTCACTGGGACTCACCCTTCCACCTTGAACCCAGCCTTCACTCCCGGAAGGACCCACTTCACCTTAATGACGTGATGTGCCGCCTTGTATAGGCCCGTGCCATGGAGCTTCAGTCCAGGTGCGTGGTGGCCCATCTCGTAGCCTTTTTCTGCCATTGTCTGCAGGGATGGCAAGTGGGGACCACAGGACCCGTGAGAAATGACAGGGTACACTCCTGCCTGGAAAGTGGGTTTTCCCACCTGGAGGGGGGCCTTGCTTACCCGAGGGTCACTGAAAGTGACCCAGTGCTTCACCCGGTCCCCAAAGGCCTCGAAGCATAGGCTGGCGTAATCACTGAAGTAGTTGGCCGTGCTCACGTTCTGCCACCCGCCATAGTTGACCTGGAGCAGCTGCAAACAGAGGGGTGGAGAGAGAAGCAGGTGCCCCACCCTCTAAAGCATGGATAGTACTCCATCTTCTCCCCATCACCTCCCTGAAGCCAATGTCTTGTCCTCTGACCTCCCACCACCCTGTGTCACAGAGAGGTACATAAGCGGCTCCTCTGCCAGCTGGGCCGTGATACCACAGAGCCTTGTTGAACGAATGAAAAAAACTGCTTGAATAGTGATGTCTAACTGAGGTTCTTAAGCATGTTGAGGTTTTATGGAAATCGCTTGGGAGGGGGCGCTCGTATATGAGCACATACAGTTCTAACAACCTGGGGGAGAAAAGGCTAAACAAACTTGCTCATTATTCCATCAACTCTTACTCAAAAGATGCTTCTTTCTTTATAGTCTGAGTTGTCGTTTCCAGGCCAAATGTTTTGGAAAACATCAAAATCTGCGCTTACCACTTATTACAAACATCAGTTAAACCAGTGGGACCTCCGCGCCGTAGGTAAGTTGGGAGATTTCTTCTTCACTCCCTGCCATCTTCCTGTCCCGAGCCAGAGCCCAGACCCCAGCCTTTGCCTCCACCTTGGCAACCCCAAGTGCCCAGATCAGGCTCCCTCCTGCTGAGCTGAGCTCCCCTTGGGCCTCTGAGCCTGCGCAGCCTCACCTGTGGGAGATCCCAGTGGTGCAGGGTCACGATGGGGGTGATGTTGCTGTTCAGAAGGGCGTCAATGAAGTCACTGTAGAATTGGATTCCCTTCTTGTTCACCCCGTCAGCTGAAGGCGAAATAAAAGGGGGGACTTGATGAGAAAGGACCTTGGCCTTGACCTTCTGAAGTGCACTATTCCTGGGCCCTGGAGCTTTCTGTAGGCCTGAAGGCGCCCTCAGCCTACCAGCACTCGGGTCTCAGATGGTGGAATAGCTACTGCTGGGAGCCCAGCTACCTGCAGAACCCGTGAGAGCTGCTGCTGGGGAGACTCTGCTCATGGGCTGTTCTCGCCGCCCAGGACTCTCTGGTGTCCCCACAAAGCCAGCACGGCCAAAAGGGGCCACTCCTGGGCTGGGGCAGTGTGGCCTTAGCTCACCTCGCACACCCGTGGGCAGGAGCCGGGGCCAGGACAGGGAGAACCGGTAGTGGCTGACGTGCAGCTCCCTCAGCAGAGCGACGTCCTCCTGTGCAGACAGAGGTGGGTGCAGGGCAGGGTCAGCCACACCCCACTAAGGCCCCTCCTGTAGGTACTCTTCATCTATGCAACAGGCGTGACGCCACCTGCCCCTGCTTACTCCTGGGGCTACGCCAGGAGTCAAGTAAAATGCAGGATATGAGGATGCTTTGAGAAATCCATGAGGGTGATGGATCCCCAATCCAGAGAGGAAAGTGGGTGCTGAGCAAAGGGATAGAGGATGAGCTGGTCCCGCTCTTCCCACAGGGGGCCCATTCCCATGCAGGGACCAGGGGTTCAGGCTACTGTGGCCTGTAGGCCCTGGGGTCATGGCCTCAGCCCTTCAGCTGCCCATCGCTTAGACTAAGGCACTGGCTCAGGTGGGGCCCAACTTTCCTTTCCTCCTTCATCCACCTTCCCACATCCTGGCACTCCCTCCCCAAGCCCCAGTCACCACCGACGCCTCCCCACTCAGCTGCACTGGGATTGGGGATGTTTAGCAGAGCACTTGGTTGACATTGTCACTCGGGTTCCCCCAATATGTCTGTCACCTCCCAACTCTCCCTAGGTGATGCTCAATCATACACACACATGCACACCCATCACTCACCTGGACCTTGTAGTAGCCGTTACAGGCCACGTCTGCAGTCTCCTCCCCAAGCACATTCCCTTTCCTACTGTGCGTGAAGGTGTCCCAGATGCTGGGCCCTTTCCCGTCCTGGTCCCAGGCACCCTCAGTCTGGAAGGCGGAACTGCCCACGCCCCAGGTGAAGCCTGCAAGTGGAGACCCCAAGCTGGGCTCTGAGTCCCCTCCCACTCCCCACCCAGTACTGGGACCCTGGGCTGTGCCTCCCAGGCCACAAGGCAAGCCCCCTCCCCAACAGCCTGCCCTGTTTCCCTAGGAGTGGGAGCATGTGTGGTAGGGCGGGGGGAGGGGGGGAGACACAATACGTTAAAAGCATTTATCTGCACCATTTTAGCTCTGATTTGCATTTACTCTCTATACAGTAACTTTAAAAAAATTCTGTTAGAAACTTCTTTTATTTCGGAACAACTACATGGAGTTATTTTCCCCATCCTACCTGTAAGGAAGCTGAAACACCAAACTCCTTGACGAGTCAGCCAAGGTAGGCAATCTGACAGACAAATGGACAGACGGACAGACCAACGGAGGAGTGGACATACCAAGTGGGAAGGTTCCATAGTAGAAGGAGGCCTCTTCTAGGGATTCCTTCCTGGTGGCCCCCAGCCTGGACACCAGCAGTAGCACCCACCAAAGAGTGACAGCCCTCACTGGCTTCATGGCTCCCGGCTCTCCCCCATAGCTGAAAAAGCACATCTGACAGGTGTAGGCCCATGCAGCCAGGGCTTGGGGGGGAAGATCCTGGCTTTGGGGAAAAAGGAGGGGAGGAGGTGGGACGGGGTGGAGGCGCTTTATCTAGAGAAGCGTTGGTTCTTCTGGGGTCAGCTAGTCCCTGGCTTTGCTGGGACCCACCAGCACAGGCTGAGGCTGTTCTCCAGATAGGATTCCCAAGTTAAACACTAAGGAGGACAAAGACCGGGCATGGGGAACTCTGGGTCTGATAGGCAACGCTTCAAACCACCCCTGTCCCTATCTTATGGGGGAGACCCAGCCTATACCCTGTGATGGCCTCAGTCTGATGGGGAAACCACTCTGCCTTAGGGACGCTCCAGTCTGATGGGGCTGGCAGGACAACCCACAGAGCCCCTGCAGCACCCCACCTACACACTGTGGCCTATGGAAAGAGACAGACCCCTCCCCAAGCCGGGGGTCATAAGCAGGGTCACCATCCCAGGGTCTTCTGTCCTAAGGGTCAGGGCAATTCCCTTTCCCTGGGCTCCCCTCTCTGATGCCAGCCTAGCCAGCTTACCCAGGATTGTCCTCGGTCCCAGACACCCCCAGAGTAGCAGCTGGTGGCCAGAGCACTGTCAGACTGACCACCTCAGGGCCTGTGCGCCCCCCCCAAGAGCAGAGCCTCAGCCCAGCGAAGGCTCTGGTTGGGGGCGTGACCAGTGGCCTAACCCCCCTACAAAGAGCTTCAATAGCCCCAATTCAGTGGGGAGGGCAGGAATGCTGAGCTGGCCAGCGGGGCCTGAGTCAGCAGCCAGGAAGCTTGGCCCTGGGCCCGGGGCATCCAGTCAGCCCCCTCCCAGGGTAGAGGAGCAGTGACCCAGTCCCCTGGTCCCTTCTGGGCCCAGTGTGCTGCCTTCAGCCCATCTCAGCTATGAAACTCCAGGTGGTGGCTGGGCGGGGAGTAGTGTGTGTGGGCATCTGTCTCTGTGTCCACCCCTTCCTGCTGCCAGAGAAAGTTCACTGTAGAAGGTAAATTTGGTTCTCCCACATCACCCTCCTCTCTTTGGATCCCTCATTCATTCCTTTACTGACTCACTCATTGAATCACGACTGTCTGGGGAATTCCCTGGCGGTCCAGTGGTTAGGACTCGGCGCTTTCACTGCTGTGGGCCTGGGTCGATAGAGCCCTGGTCCGGGAGCTAATATCCCACAAGCCTCCCCGTATGGCCGAAAAAAAAAAGAAGATATATTAAAAAAATAAAAAAAGCACAAGTGGCAGCTAGATCACACCCTCCCTGGAAGCTCAGCACCTCCTGCTCTCCACCCAGGCTGCCAAGGAGGCCCCCACTGTGCTTCCTTCACTACGGTGCCCTCACCTCTCCATAGCCCTCCCCTCCCTCCCCCCACTTGCGGCTCCCTGCATCTCACTCAGCCTTCAGCCTCCCTACCTTCAGCTAAGCCCCACCATAGATCCTTAACGGGACAGGTCTTATGACCCCTTTGTGGTGGATTCATTTCTTTCTGCCAGAGTGAGGTGGGACCTGGTCTGAGTCCTCCAGGGGCTGGGGATCTTGCGGGACAGGGAGGCCAGAGGGAGTGTGAAAGCAAAGGTGGTTTTAAGCGCTGTGCAAAAATCAAATCAAATCAATCGATCAGTAAACAGAAACACTGTGCCAGGGATCAGGGCTCTAATGGAAGGATGGACAGAACACTGTAGAGGCGCAGGGAGGGAGGGGACACTGGACAAGATACTTGAAGGATGTGGAAGCACTCGCCAGATGGCGCGGAGCACGTAGGGCGTGGGAACTGACAGAGGGGACGGCATGAGCAAAGGCTCTGAGGTGTGTTTGGGGACCTGGCAGCTTGGTATCTTCTCTCCTCTTGCATCTGTCCTACAGTGACCAGGCAGGGCTGTGTCCTCAGGTGAGCAGACCACTGGACGTCACCCTCGCGGCCTGTGGGTGGACTGCCGTGAGAGTCCAAGGCCAGTGGTGCGCTATCTGCACCGGCGCTGCTACCTGCCCCGCCAGGCCTGTGGGCCCTGGGGACTCTGCTCTCCAGGCTGAGGTTGGCAGGAAACATAAAACTTTAAGACCTGATGTCATCTCTGAAAAATGCCCCCTTCTCTCAGAGCCAGGGGCCTAGTGTTTGTGATGAGGGAGGGGCTAGTCAGCCTGGCCTGGCCAGGTGCTGCTTGGGGTCTGACTGTCTCCACCGTCTGATCCCCGTTCTCCTCCACAGGCTCCAAGCTGGAAGGATGTGGGCCTCACAGCTGGGTGACCACCACCACCCCCCCTCGCTCCTCCCAACCCCATCCCACTCCAGGGCTGCTTGGGCCCTGCCGGAGGCTTGGAGCAACCAGGGTAGAACCCTTCCCTTGGGTGGGTGGGGTGTTCTAAAGTCCCTGGAGGCCAGGCCTGGCTGAAGAGCAGGCGTGTTGGGGGATGGGTGGGCCTCTTTGTCTTCCCCCTCTTCTCTCCCTGCAAGGGGCTGCAGAGTGGGGGTCCCTCTGCCAGCAGCCTCTGTAGGGCCCAGGCCAGAGTCTAAGCTCTATGACTTTTAGGAAGGGACTTGGTAAAAGCAAAATGTCTGGTCTTCCGTCCTGGGAGCACTGATGGGTCCAAGGCACAGGGGCGCAGTGGGTGTGGGCATGGGAGAGGCTCAGCTCAGCCCGCTCTGTACCTCTGGATCCTTCCGAGGGAATCGAGGGGCTGGCGTGGGAAGGACACTGGGGATCCATGTCGCCAGGAACTGGCCGTGGGCTCCAGTGACAGGCACTTCCTCTCTCCCTATCTAGAATGAGAGCTACTATCCCTGCTGGCACTGCAGGGCCCAGCCATTCTATTCCCTGGTCCTAGGAGCTAACCTTTCTCTCTCTGGAGAGGAAGGGGCCTCTAGGCCCCATCCAACCCTCACTTCTTCCCACCAGCTCTGCAGCCCAACTCAGCCCTGCCCAGCCGGGAGCTAAGTGGACAAGTCCCAGGAGACAAAGTTTAGTGCCGTGTGACATTGGGCCAGCCACTGCCCCTCTCTGGGCCTTCATTTCCTCCTCTAAGGAGGCTGGCTACCAGCTGTCTGGAGTCTTCCTCAGCTCTGGGTTCATTAAAGAGGTGACAGGCTGTTGTCAGGTTGTCTTGTCTCTGCAGGAGCTGGGCTGGGATGGAGGCAGGGGATTTGCAGGGATCAGACTGGGGCTGGTTGAGCCCATCCGGGTGTCGGTTGGTGTTTTGTGTGTGTGTGTGTGTGTGTGTCTCCTTTCTCTTGGGGAAGGAAGCCCATCCTGGGGTGCAGAGCTGTCCTGGGAAGCAGGAGTACAGGGCCAGGCGTGGGGTGCTTGGTTTATAAGGAGCACTATGGGCCTGAGTCAGACTTTCTCCTGAGTTTTCTTCTGAGGATGGAGCAGACAAGTCCTCTGTGACAAACCACTGGGAGAAGAGTGGGGGAAAGGTGGGAGGGATGAGGAGAGTGGCCTGTGGAGCGGAAGAGGGCGGTGGTTAGGATCAGAGTCTCTGGAGTCAAGTACATCTTTGAATCCCACCTCAGCATCTGCCAGCTGAGTGTTCCATACAAGTTACTGAATTTCTCTGAGCCATTTTTCATATATAAAAGGGGATGACAGGGACCTCCCTGGTGGCACAGTGGTTAAGAATCCACCTGCCAACGCAGGGGACACGAGTTTGATCCCTGGTCCAGGAAGATCCCACGTGCCGCGGAGCAACTAAGCCCGTGCGCCACAACTACTGAGCCTGCGCTCTAGAGCCTGTGAGCTACAACTACTGAGCCTGCGTGCTACAACCACTGAAGCCCGCGCGCCTAGAGCCCGTGCTCTGCAACAAGAGAAGCCACCACAGTGAGAAACCCGCGCACCGCAATGAAGAGTAGCCCCCGCTCGCCGCATTTAAGCATTAAATGACGTGATAGATGTAAATGCTTCTTGCAGGGCCTGGCAGAGAGAAAAGCCCCAAAACTATCTCTGTGAGAGTTCCCTGGTGGTCTAGTGGTTAGGATTTGGCGCTTTCACTGCCGTGGCCCAGGTTCAATCCCTGGTCCCGGGACTGAGATCCTGCAAGCCACGTGGTGAGGCCAAAAAACAAAAACAAAAAACTATCTCCATCATCAATGCCATCATATTGTGAAGGCTGAAATCCAGCTCTGCCACTCACAAGGGCTCTCTGGGCGAGGCACAGAGCCTCAGAGGGTAGACGCTCCCTGATGTTCTGACAAGGGGTTTCCATGATCGGAGAGCTTTGTCTGGGAGATGCCAAAATCCCTCTGTGCTGTGGGCTCTGCAGGAGCCAGGCCTCTCTGTCCGTTGAGGCCAAAGCTCCGCTCCCCAGAACACCAGTCACTGCCTGAGGGCAAGGTGCCTAGGGTGTCAGCAGATTTTGAGGGCTGCTGCTAGTTCTGGCTCTGTGAACAAAACCCAGGGCCTTTTACCTTCCGAGTGTTGATGGTAACTTCCAAGGTCCACTTCATTTCTCTGAGCCCCTACCCTGTATTATAAAAATGTGCAAACACAGAAAAATGGAAAGTTTATACTGCCCACACTCTGTGCCCACCACTGAGACTATACTTGCTTCATCATATGTCCATCCCTCTTTTCCTCTCTCCACCCAGCAATTCATCTTACTTTTTGGATGCATTTCAAAAGTAAGCTGCGAGTGTCAGTTCACTTCACCCCTAAACCCTTCGGTAGGCATACCATTAACTATATTATGGTTCTTTTGTTTTCGAGGTAAAATTTGCTTGCAGTGAAACTCACAAGCCTTAAATGCACTCTTCTGTGAGTTTTGACAAATTCAGTCACGTGTAACCAAACCACTGTTAAGATATGGAACATGAATTTGTTTCTTTCGAACTGAGTCATGCTGCATCTTTCTGAGGACTTTGGGGGAAATTCCCATGGGTCTCAGAAGCAGGAATCCATGTCATCTTCTTTCCCTCTGATTTCTGGCTGCTTGGAAATTCTGAGATACGTTTGTGGCCTGCTTCCAGCATGTGTACAGGACATGTTATGCATTTCTGTGTCATCTTACTCTCCCTTCTCTGCGATTTCCTTGTCTGTTATTTTTAAATCCTGCTGAGGTATATACAACTCTACAAGCTGGTTCTCAAATCCTTTTTTTGGAACAAGACTGAAGGAGTTCTGCATAATCATAGTGGAATTTTCAAGATATTTCAATGGTTTGTGGTGGCCAAATATGTGAAATTGAGGCTGTTCCAGTAAATCTGGAATGAATTGATACCCTATCCACAGAGTATGAACCTGTGTGTAGAGTATGCATGTGTACACACAGTGTTGGAGGGCACACATACGAAGAATTCTTTTCTTGGTCCAGACACTGGCATTGGCAGTGAAACCATCAATTCCAAACCCAAAGAGCCCACTCACCAGTGGCCTTGCTGCCTGGGACCCCTGCAGGCGGAAGCTTGGGAGGGGATGGCGGTCTGAATAGTGGTCTTGGAGGGCTGGAACAAGCCATGATGATGGTGACGTGTCTGGGACCAAGCTGCCCAGCCAGCCAGCGCTTCCCCACCGGAGCTCTTTGGTCTGGGCTTATCTGCTGGTGATTTCCCAGGTCCCGCCTCGCATTTTCTCCCCTCATTTTCGCTCGTGGGGAGCCCCTGGGCCAGCTGCCGAAGACGTCCCACACAAGCCTTCAAGTTCCAGGTCATGGAGGGCGGCAAGGGTGAGGATGTGGGGTGTAGAGAGGGGAGGAGTCTCAGTAAAAATGGAGGAGAAACCTCCGCAGCTTTTCTCTCCTCAGAACATTCTCTGAGTCTGTCTTCCAGAGCATCTGTGGCAGACCTCATTCCACTCCTATTTAGGAGACTGATTGGAGTCTGTCTCTTCACTAGACTCTAATCTTTTCTGTTTTTATCCAGCATTGAATACTAGTTGTTTAAGGAATGAAGGGTTTTTTTGGTTCCGTTTTGTTTTCCCTCATCTTTGCACAGAAGGTGTGAGAGCAAGCGCAAGGGATCATCCCTGGGCAGGGAGCAGGCTTGGTGGGGGAGGTCTGGGGTCCTGGTCTGACAGGTCTGACAGAGCTACACAGAGCACATCACCTGGGATGAGGCGCCATCTTGGAAGAGGGGAGACTCGGTCCATCTACAGAGAGAGTCTTACGGAGCCCTGCTGGCGACTCCCTCCTAAGGAGGAAGTACCCACAAATTCCAAACATGGGCTCAGAAGTTTTCTGAAACAATCGCCAGGGATCCAAAATTTCAAAGACAGTGGAAGATTCTAAGGCTTTTATATATTACATATATAAATAGAAATATATATATATTTATTTAAGTTTAAAAAACCATACAGAAAACATATGAATATATTCACATTGCAAAGAAATGGCAACCAGCTCTGAAATATATGGAGTAAAAAAGGGTAAGGCCCTTTTCCTTGTTCCCTTCTCCCACCATCCCGCCCCCAGGTGGCCACTTCTGACAACTGGCCACCGTCCCTCCCTGCATTTTCTCTGTATTTTCATGGAAATTGGGTACATAGAAGAGGTTTTGTTTGATGCTCTACATTAGCAGAGCTAGATTGGTAATATTGTTTGGCAACATGCTTTTTTTTTTTCATTTTATAATATATGTTGGAGATCTTTCTGGATCAGTGCACCCAGCATTGCCTCATTCATTTTAATGCCTTCACAGCATTCCATTGTATAGATGTTCCATAACTGATCTAACCAGTCGCCTGTGGATGGACATTTTTTTTTTCTTTACAATGCTTTGCTCTCACAAAGAATGCTGCAATGAATATGCCTGTTCATGTAATTTCATACCCGTGTGTGTATTCCTAAACGTGGAATTGCTGAGTCAATTGATCTTTCGATGGATGTTGCCAAGTCGTCTTTCTCTAGAGGTAACCTCGTTCTTTTTAACTGAAGGATATTCAACACCAATATTTAACCAACATAACCAGTTAGAGATGAGATGGAACCGTAGCTCAGAATGTGGGAGCCAACACTGCCTTCTGCCCATGGTTGGGGAAGGACTTGACTCCTGCTGGGAGCTCAGTGGCAAGAGGGGGGTATGTTTGCTCTAGATAATCCCTGAGGAAACCATCACTGGTCAAGAGCTTTACAGTTTACAGAGTAGATTTCTGTGCATAATCAATCTCACTTAACCCTACTGAATGAGGAAGGGCCATGTTACTCATTTTCATCCCATTCTACAGATGAGAAAACTGAGGCTCGAAGGAGTCACACTCAAGTGACTGGCATGACCAGGGTCTGAGACTCCAACTTTCAGGTGGTTTTCCACTGTGTCAACAGCTTTCCCCTTTTTCTCTGGGTCCCTTCCTCTGCCTCTCCAATCCTTACCACCCGCTATACACCAAATCCTCCCCAGACAATGCTGCCCTCAGGATCACCCCCAAACGCAACTCCTCAGGTTCCAATAAACCCAGGAATATGCAATGAGATTAGAAATGGTTCCAATTCGCCTGGAACACATCCCTGAGGCTGTCTCAGTGGGAGAATTTATACCTTCTTATTGCTCAGACAGGCTCAAGGACAGATGTGAGGCCTGGACTCCTTCCTACCCAGCCCCTCAGCCCTCAGGGGCAGAAAATTAGTTACTTAAGTTTAGAGGATAAATAACTGGGAGGAAAAAGATGCATAAATGAATTCATGTGTAGAAAAGCAAAAGACCTAGTTTATAAAGGTGCCCACTCTTCATCAAACCCAATGTAAAAACACTCAGGACTTTTTTCAGGTCTTCATTTCTTTATGCAGACTCCTGTGTCACGTAAAACTTAAATACATTTGCATGCTCTTCTCCTGTTCATCTGCCTTTGTCAGTTTAATTTTCAGATCCATCCAGGGACCTTAAGAGGGTCAGGAGAATTCTTCCCTCCCCTACAGTCCCCTGGTATTCACACACTTGTGTAATTTTTGTTTCCCCTTGAACCTGGGCTAGACCTAGTGACTCACTTCTAAGGAAGAGAATACAGCAGAAATGAGGGGAGGTCACTTCCGGGGTCAGGTCACAGGAGGACTGAGTGCTTCCCAGGTCACTCACTTGCTCTGAGGAAAGGCAGCTGCCATATTGTGAGCCGTGCCACAGGGAGACCCACAAGCTACGGAACTGATGTCTCCCTCAAGAGCCAGCAAGGACCTGAGATTGCCAACAGCCATGTGAGTGAATTTGGAAGTGGATCTTCTCCCAGCCAAGTTTTGGGATGACTGCAGCCCCAGGCAACTCCTAGATTGCAGCCTCCTGAGAGACCCTGACCCAGAGGCCTGGATGCCTGAGCCACAGAAACTCTGAGGTAATAAATTCTTGTTAATTAAGCCACTAAGTTTGAGGGTAACTTGCTACTCAGAAATAGGTACCTAATACACATTCTACGGCCTATAGTTTCCTATTGCTGGATGTCTGGGCTGTGTTTAACTTCTCATTAATACAAAATCCACTTTAGTGAATATCTTCCTTTCCAACATGCCTTTTCTGAATTTAGGATCACTTCCGAAGGGTGATCCCAGCAGGGAGATAGTTGAGGCCAAGATTCCAATATGTATGGTTTTTCATAAGCATCCCCAAATTGCTGTCATGTAAGGAAGGGAGTGACCAAGTTGGGCCACCAGGAGCATCCAGGTCCCCGTTCCCACACGCCCTTGGCCACATCTTTCTTGGTCTTCCTGGTCATCTATGACTCCAATAGCCATCAGGTAATGATAGCACTTTCCCCTCCTACCTCTCAGGGTAGGCAACTTGAAATCAAAATCACGTCCATGAAAAGTCCCCCAGAGCCTGCACAGTGCTCTGAAGGCTGAGAGAGGTTAGGGTTTTTCTTAGACTCTCGGGATCTCTCAGAGCCTAGCCCCTTTCCATTTCATAGAAGAGGAAGCAGGGACTCAGAATGGCCAGGGCTGTGCTCAGGGTCCCATGGTAATTCACGGCAGGGCAGGGACAGGACAACCCAGGTCCTTTGCCTCCCTGTGTAGAGCTCCTCCTGACCTACTCAGTCTCCCAGCTTGCCTGAACCAAACATCCAGACAGAAGCGGAGGTCTCTCCTGCAACCCCTAAGGACTCAGAAAATCTACACATTTTAAGAAAAGCTGGCCCCCAATCCTCCTTCTTTTGCTGACCTGGCCACCCAGCCAGCCACATCTCTACCCCATGTGGCTCTGCCCGGCTTGCTCCCACATCTCACGGCAGGGGGCCCTCAGCTCCCACCTCCTCCTCTCTCCAGGACCCCTCTCTTAGGCCATGAACCCTGCCTGGGCTGTCTCCATCCCCTTGTCATTGTAGCCAAGAAAACAGGAAGTGTCTGAGTCACCCGCTCTCCCCTGGGCTTTAGCTGTCTGGGCCCGAGTTCTGGAGTCAAAGAAGGACAAGGAGGAAGCATGTTGGCCTCACAGAAGCCAAGACTGTCTGTGGAGCCCACGCATCCAGCACTGCCTTGCAGCTCGTGGGACCCCAAAGAGCCAGTGGTCGAGGGACTCCCCAATTCTTGGGATGAAAGAAAGCACTCCCTTAAGACATGGAATTCTTGTGTTGGCTCTGCTTCCCACCAGCTGTGGGCCATGGGCTTGTCTGATGGTTCTTAAGCTTGGTTATATCTTAGAATCACCTGAGCTCCACCCCCAGAGATTCAGACAAAAAAAAAAAAAAATTACTTGAGGCCTAAAAGGATGTCATTGTCCTTCAGTTAGGATTTTAGTGAGCTTCTGCCAGGCATCCAGGATCACCTCAGTCCAGTTTCAAGGCTGAAGAGCTCATGACTTACCCAGATAATCAAAGCCAGAATATAGAACTTGTGAAGGTCAGTTTGTTTCTGGTTCACTCTTATCCTTTCTTTTTTTTTCTTCTTCCTCTTCGCGCCACGTGCAGCTTGTGGGATCTTAGTTCCCCAACCAGGGATTGAACCCTGGCCCTTGACAGTGAAGGTGCCGAGTCCTAACCACTGGACCGCCAGGGAATTCCCACCCTTACTCTTTTTTTAAAAAAAATTTTTATTTATTTTTGGCTGTTCTTCGTTGCTGCCGGTGGGCTACTCTTCTTTGCAGTGCATGGGCTTCTCATTGCGGTGGCTTCTCTTGTTGTGGAGCACGGGCTCTAGGCGTGCAGGCTTCAGGAGTTGTGGCTCATGGGCTCAGTAGTTGTGGCACATGGGCTCAGCTGCTCTGCTGCATGCGGGATATTCCTGGACCAGGGCTCGAACCCGTGTCCCCTGCACTAGCAGGCGGATTCTTAGCTACTGCGCCACCAGGGAGGGAAGGGCCACGGCCAGTTTTTTTAAGTTGCCTTCATTAGCAAGGTGGGTCTGAGTCACCTAAATCTGCCTTTACGGAAAGTAAAGTTCCTCTCCAATTCAATTCTAACATTATAGTGTTCCTACTAAATTTTTTGATCCTATAACTGTACCCCATTTTTTTAAAACTGAAAAGATGAAAAAAATGTACATAAAAATGTATTTATTTGCTTTTTCTGAAATTAAAAAAAATTCAAAACAACAATACCAATATGAATAAAAAAAAAAAAAATGCAGCCAGAGACATCCATCCAGTATTGCCTGACGTGATGGCCCAGGTCTATGCAGTTCTTTGGGACCTCACTATAGTCTTTCCTCAGGCTCTTGTGGCTGGCCCAGTGCAACACCTCTCCCCTCTAGCTAAAGGGCAAGTGAAACTAGGGGTTTCCTTCTAGGCTTTAAGTTCAACTTGCAAATCTTGATATTCTCTTTATGTGCAGCAAATTTTAACAACCTCCTTTTAGAGGTCTTGCAATAATGTTTGGTCCAGTGTATAAACTCAATCAAATATCTTAAAGTATTTTAAACTTTGTTTAAAAATGAGACTTCCGGGCTTCCCTGGTGGCACAGTGGTTGAGAGTCCGCCTGCTGATACAGGGGACACAGGTTCGTGCCCTGGTCCGGGAAGATCCCACATGCCGCAGAGCGGCTGGGCCCATGAGCCATGGCCACTGAGCCTGCGCGTCCAGAGCCTGTGCTCTGCGACGGGAGAGGCCACAACAGTGAGAGGCTCGCGTACCACAAAAAAAAAAAAAAAAGAGACTTCCTATTTCAGTACTCCATTTCTAACTTAACCAAGAAGAGCTTCCTTCCTGAGTACTAAGTAATCCTTACAAAACCAATTAAGTTAAACTCATAAAAAAAAAAATCTAAATTAAATAATAGTAAAAGTTAAAATATGGTGAATTTAAAGTTCTCTTATAGGTTCTAGTATTGTATATAAACTCGTTAAGCGTTCAACTTAAAACCCTCAGTTTAAATTACTCAGTTTTACACTTTCAATGGTTAAAGGCCGTCACTCTAAAAGGCCAAATTATCTTATACATTACAAGCATTATAAGTGCCGAACATATACAGATTACTTCTTAATATCAAGGTCAAGTATGTCATATCCTTTTTTTTTTTTTAATATTTAGTTATTTATTTTATTTTTGGCTGCATCAGGTCTTAGTTGCGGCATGCAGGATCTTTCATCGTGGCGCTCGGGCTTCTCTCTAGCTGTGGCGCTCGGGCTCTGTAGTTGCCGAGCACAGGTTTAGTTGGCCGGCGGCGTGTGCAATCCGGTTGCCCAACCAGGGATCGAACCTGCGTCCCCTGCACTGGAAGGCGGACTGCCAACCCCTGGACCACCAGGGAAGTCCCAAGTAGCCCGTATCCTTGGTGCCAAATTGTACACACACTTCCCAGTTCTGGTGCAGCTCCCCTCTCAGGCTGATACCCTGATTGCATTTTGACTCTTAAAATGGGTGTGATGGGCGGAATAATACCACTGCCCCAAAGTTGTCCATATCCTAACCATATTCACCCAGAACCTGTGAATATATAACTTACATGGCAAAAGGGACTTTACAGACATGATTGTTAAGGATCTTGAGATGGGAGATTAGCCTGCGTTATCCAGGTGGATCCAATGTAATCACAGGTCCTTATAAGAGAAACAGGGAGGCGGGAGAGTCAGAGGGAGAGTGGCGATAACAGAAGCAGAGGTTGGAGTGATGTGATTGCTGGCTGGCAGGGAGCCATGAGCCAGCATGGCTCTAGAAGCTGGAGGACGTAAGGAAGCAGATTCTACCCTAGAGCCTCCAGCAGGAATGCAGCTCTGCAACACCTTGATTTTAGCCCTGTGAGACCCATTTGGGATTTGTGTTATCTGGGACTGTAAGTTAAGAAATTGGTTTTGTTGTAAGCCGCTAAGTTTGTGATAATTTGTTACAGCAGCAATAGGAAACTAATAACTCTATACAAATAGAATTTTTCATTTAGCCCTAAGGCCTCTGAATATGTGACCCTAAGATGTTTAAATATCCATTCCATTGAACTTTAAGGACTTGGCCTCGTTCAGTGTGGCCACGGAAGCGCGTACTGACGTGTGATTGTTTTGGTTCATTTCTAATCAGAAGGCGTTCGCATCCTACAGCTGATAGTCCTAGGTTCCTGGAAGATGGTGTCTGACGCTACTGGGCTTATTGATATTCAGGCACCTGAGGACAGTGTGAGAAGTTGGTTCTGGTGGCCATTTGATGAGACCAGTTACCCCCATTCATTCCTCAAACACTCCTGGAACACCGTGCAGAGGGACACGGTGGTGCAGGGGACCGGGTCTGGACCCTTAAAGCACTCAGCTGTAGAGGGAGCCGCAGACAGTCATCCTGACATGGTGTGGTCAGAGCAGGGACAACCAGTGTGCAGAACATTACTTAGCACAGAGGAGCAGGAGAGGAGGAGGTGGTCAGGGGCTTGGAACACATGGGCTGAGAAGGGACAGCACACAGGCTGTTTGAAATGAGGCCTGGCCGGGCTGGGAAACACAGAACCAATGGCGGTCATTTCCTTGGTGGGGAGGGGAGGGGGGTGAGGAGACCCAGGCTGGGGCTGGTGGACATCACGCTGAGCCTGGTCCTTCCATCAGCTTGCACTCAGGTAAGCTGGGTTCCAGTCCTGGCCCTATCTTGTGACCTCAGTTTCTTCATCGGAACAGTGTCATTCATGCTAGAATCTTCCTCTCCACAGGGAGGCAGGAGACCACCAGGAGGATGGAGGATGGCCTTTGTCCAGGAGGCTGGACTGCCAACTTCAGAAGATAAGCCGGGCCCCAGCCAGTGCAGCCACTGGGGGTCTGAGCCCACCACTCACCTTTGAGGAAGTCCCCTGCCTGCTTCCTACTCCTCAAGGCCCAGATCCAGGCCTTAACTGGCATTGATGACAAAACTGGCGACCCAGTGAATGGTATGTGAGAAACAGGAGTCAGCTGCCAGCCCCGGCTGAATGAGCCAGACTCTGGGAGTGGGGTGTGCCTGTGTGTGGAGGGGTAGTTCTGGGAACCTGAACCCTAGAGGACCCTGGAGCCCCACTAAGGTTGAGAATCTCTGGGTTACAGGCCCAGGATTCGAGGCTGGGTCCACATGGGCTGACCCACCCCCTTTCACTGACAGGCACGCGCCTCACGCCTGGCCTTCGTTGTGGTAGCATTTTCCATGTGTGCCTTCCCATGGTGACTTCGGGGTTTGTGCATGGCCCCTACACACTCACACAGTCACACTAACAATGTTGTGTCACACAGACACATGGACTTGTTTTCTAAGGAGGGCTGCCAGAATTAGCAAATAAAAATGTAGAACACCCAGTTAAATTTCAATTTCCGATGAGCAGCTTATACTTTTTTAGCATAAGTATGTTCCAAGGATTGCATAGGACATATTTATACTAAAAATATAATTTGCTGTTTATCTGAAATAGAAATGAACTGGCCATCCTCTATTTTACTTGTAGCCCTACTCCTTAGCCCTGAGGCACCTTCCTGGTTTTTCAGACACACTCATGCCCCCTGTAGACACACACTGATGCTGTAAGCTCAGTTAGGTGGTGGGCGCATCTCTCTGCCTCTGCCCTGGGAGATGCCCAGCCTGAGCCCAGCATCACTGGCTGAAGTACCCAGGGAGGCGTTGCAAAAATCTTCGGCCTTGAAATGGCCTTGAAGAGTGGGAATTAAGCCTGGAAGCTGTCCCCATGAAGCGGGCCAGGCTGGGAGGGGCCTGCCTCTGGGCTCCAAACTCCATTAAGCTCCCATGGAAGGGCGAGGGGTCTAGCTCCACCTCTCCCCTCCCCCGTCACCCCTCTGCACCTCCACCTAGGTCCCTAGTATGGTAGGAGGGCTCAGGATCGATGACGGTGAATCTGGAGGGTGTTTTGGAAACAGACACGGCGAGATAAGGATCACTCCAGTTGGCTCTGTCCCAGATTGAATCATCAAATCCAGGGCTTCCTTTGGCCCTGTTTTCCAGAAAGAAAGGCTGACAGCCTGCAGAGGGCACCCTCCCCCCACAGGTCCTAAAGCCCACCTCTCCATGGTGGCGGTGGTGGCAGTGGTGGGGGGTGATGGGGTGAGTTTGGGAGATAGGTCAGGCCCAAGAGGAGGACACACACCCAGGTCTGAGGATGGGTGAGACCCATCACCCTCCTTCTAACATAAAGTATTGTGGACGCCCCTTTTATCATCTTGAAAAGAAAGTCACAGATATTACAACCAATCCAGACACATAATTAAAAAACAAATATACTGCCTTAATTGGAAAGTAAAGGAGAAATTAAAAGAAAGTCATTGACAATAAAATAAAATTTTTTTTAGCCTGTAATGTTTAAGCATCACTATACTAGGAAGACCTTGGCATGTTTAATGACCCCTGGCTTTAGCTATAAATAGAAGCATTAAGAACGTAACAGGTGAAACGCAGGTGAATTCAGGGGTGTTGTTTTGGTGAGTCAAATACCTGACACAATTTTCTGAAAGAGGATATTTCTTGATAAAATTCCAAACTAAGCCAAGTACGCATCTCCCCTTGATTTATGTAGTAGCTGCATTCCTAGAAAATTAGGTGTATGCTTTTAAAGCCGTACAACAAAACACTTTGCGTTTATATGTAGAACAGAGTTAAGTTCTCAACTTGGAGATTTAGAAAGGTTTTTCAACAGCTGGGGACCAGGGACAGTTTTTTGTTGCAGGACAATTCCCCTGCCCACTAATTGTGCCCCATGCCCCATCAGTGTGACAACCAACACACAAACCCACAGCTCTATAAAACCTGTCCTGGGAGCAGTATTTGCTCTCTGAGGACCAGCATCAGGAGGCCACACAGGGAACCCAGAACCCCAGCTTCCAGCTAGAACCCCCTGCACCCCAGCCTGGGCTTACCCCACCCCCAGTTTACAGACACCCTCTGAACTCAGCTAGCCCTGGGGTCTGTTCTGAAGATGGTGGCTTTGGAGGTTGTTTGGGGTGGGAGAAGGGAGGCAAAGGTACAGCACTGACTCAGCCTCTAGGTTCGCTTGCCTCCAGGGATTGTGCCTGGAGTGGGTGGGGGAGGTGACAGCCATGTGTCAAATTGTGGTGGACAGGGAGATGCGCCCAGATCCTCCTTCTAGGAAGGACTTGCTGCCCCAGCGGTTGGGAGTACTGTCAGGCCTTCTGGGATGGCTCCAGCTGCCAAGAGCTCCTTCACTAAGGTTACAGCCCTTCCCAGGTGGCCCACATCGCCTGACTCACTGAGGCAGGAATATAAAGGCCTGTCCATCTCAGCCCCACTCAGGACACCCCTCAAGGGCACATGTTCTCCAGAGCGCCCACGGGGTTGGATCTGCACCACAGCTCAACTTCTCCCTCTGCCCACACCTGGTTCGTCCCCTCCCTTCCACAGGTGTTGATCCAAGGGCCTCCTTAATAAACACTCTGCACCTAAAGCTCCATCATTTTTTAACTTTTTTTTGCAGTACGCGGGCCTCTCACTGTTTTGGCCTCTCCCGTTGCGGAGCACAGGCTCCGGATGCGCAGGCTCAGCGGCCATGGCTCACGGCCCCAGCCGCTCCGCGACATGTGGGATCCTCCCGGACCAGGGCACAAACCCGCGTCCCCCGCATCGTCAGACGGACTCTCAACCACTGCGCCACCAGGGAAGCCCTAAAGCTCCATCTTAAAGTCTTCTCAGAGAACCCAACCTGTGACACCTGGTAATGAGCCGTGTTGTTGAATTGTGTGACCCAAGTCCTAGAAGGGAGCAGAGGAAAGGGGGGCTCGTGCCTGCTGGGAGCATCTGGGAGGGCCTTGTATTAGTCAGGGTTCTCCAGAGAAACAGAACCAATAGGATGTACAGGTAGATATATAGAAAGATTTATTATGAGGGATTGGCTTATGCAGTTACGGAGGCTGAGAGGTCCCACAACCTGCCGCCTGCAAGTTGGAGGCGCAGGAGATCCAGTGGTGAAGTTCCAGTCCAAACCCCGAGGCTTGAGAACAAGGGGAGCAAGTGGTGTAAGTCCCAATTTGAGTGCAAAGGCCCTAGAACCAGAAGCACCGATATCCAAGGGCAGGAGGAGATGGCTGTCCCAGCTTAAGCAGAGAGCAAATTCACCATCCTCTGCGT
The DNA here is from genome assembly GCF_937001465.1 of Orcinus orca. Lineage (NCBI taxonomy): Eukaryota > Metazoa > Chordata > Mammalia > Artiodactyla > Delphinidae > Orcinus > Orcinus orca. Next base: position 92,340,347 of record NC_064560.1, on the reverse strand, counting down.
GTTTTTTCTATTCTGACCCTTAATAGATTAGATGACGCCCACTGCATTGGTGAGGGCATCTTCTCCACTCAGTCTCCGATTCAAATGCTAACCTCTTCTGGAAACACCCTGAAATAATGTTTTACCAGTGATCTGGGCATCCTTTAGCCTAATCAAATTGACACATAAAGTTAACCCTCACAGGCCCCCAGAGGAGGTGGGATTTGGGCCATCTGGAAGGACTTAGATTAGGAGGAGAGGTTGTTTCAGCTGATCACGATTGTCATCATTGCTAATAATGTGCCTTTGTGGTAGGTGCTTTATTTACACATTTCACCTGAGCAGGGAGGCCTGTGGGGGAATTGTGAGGTGTGGAACACCACTGAGGCCCTGAGGGGCTCTGATGGAAGACAAGGCTGGACTGAGTGGGAAAATGGGCTTTATTTGGAAGGCAATGGGGAGCCACTGAAGGCTGTAGAGCAGGGAGAGGTGTTACAGGATCGGCATTTTCAGAAAGGTCTCCGAGGTACAAATGCATGGTGTGTTAGAAAAGTGTGAGGCTATTGCTGACTTCCAAGTGAGATCCTATGAGGCCTGCCCAGAGCAGTGGCCGTGCGGATGCACACGGGAGATGACTGGGTGTGGAGGTGAGAGAGAAGCAAGGGTCAGAGGTGACCCCAAGCCCGGCCCCAACCCAGAACTGAGCATGTGGAGGATGCCACTGGGCAAATGTGGACAGCTACAGGGACCTCCATGGTTTTCCTTAGTCAGGGGAGGAGGGGAGCTTACCCTGTCCAGGAGACCCATCAGACCTGAGGCCCCCCAGCCTCCCTCTATGGTTGACCTGAGAGGAGGGACCAGGAGAACAAGGGCTGGTATAACAAGGTAACACGAGCTAATGTAACACAGAGCACCCTCCAACACCCCATACCCCATTTAAGTGGCTTAACCCAATAACAATATTCATCCTCATAACTGTCCAATGCAGGTGTTCCTGGTTGGCAGGTGGTTCTTCTCCATGGTGACCAAGGCTCCTTCCAGCTTGTGGCTCTAGGAGCCTCTAAGGGCCTTAGTGTTCCATGCACTCAGTGGATGGATGGGGAAACAGAGGGACACACCCTCTTCTTAACAACCTTGACTGGGACATGGCACACCACTTCTGCTCACATTCCACTGGTGAGAACCAAGCATGGGGCCATACTAGATGAAAGGAGAGCTGGGAAATGTAGTTCGGGCCAAGGCAGCCATGTCCCAGGGAAAACTGTGCCCTGAAGAGAGAGAGCATGAGTGTTTGGTTGACAGGTAGCCACCTTTGGCCCAGTTGGGAGCGGACCTGGCAGCAGGAAACGCCCTCAGTCTCCAGCAGGCTTCTCGGAACACTTTACACAGTGAGTGTGGAGGGCACCTTGAGGCACCTGTGGGTGGGATGGGCCTGCAATGGACTGGGGGGTCGTGGTGTGCGTGGATCGTGAGCCCTGTATGCTCCAAGGGTGATGTGGCGCTTGGGGGCTGGCACTTGTGGGCTCTGTGTGTTTTGTATGAGGGCTGTATTAGTTTTCCGTGGCTGTGTAGCAAATGATCACAAACTTAGCAGCTAAATCCACATGTATTGATCAGCTCACAGTTCTGCAAGTCAGAAATCCAGGTGGGGATGGTTGAGTTCTCTGCTTAGGGTCTTGCAAGGCCAAAATGAAGGCGTGGCTGGGCCCTTATCTGGTGGCTCTGGGGAAGAATGCACTTCCAGCCTCATTCAGGTTGTTGGCAGTTTTCAGTTCCTTGCTGTTATAGGACTAAGATCCCATTTCCTTGCTGTCTGTCATCTGGGGTCACTCTCAGCTCCTAGAAGCCACTCTTTGGTCCTTGTATGTGACCCCTCCATCTTCAAAGCCAGTGATGGTGAACTGAATCCTTCTGGTGCTTCAAACCTGTTTGATTTCCCCTTCTGCCACCAGCTGGCGAAAATTCTGCTTTTAAAAGGCTTGAATGATTAGATTAGGCCCACCTAATAATCTCCCTTTTGTCATATAACATAACATAATCATGGGAATGATATCTCATCATATTCACAGGTACCACCCACACTCAAAGGTTGGGGGAATCCTACAAGGTCAGGGTCATTGGAATTCATTCTTAGAATTCTGCTTCCCACAAGGGCTGGGTCTGAATGCCTTTTTTTTTTTTTTTTTTTTCTGGTACACGGGCCTCTCACTGTTGTGGCCTCTCCCGTTGTGGAGCACAGGCTCCGGATGCGCAGGCCCAGCGGCCATGGCTCACGGGGCCCAGCCACTCCGCGGCATGTGGGATCCTCCCGGACCGGGGCTCGAACCCGTGTCCCCTGCATCCACAGGCGGACTCTCAACCACTGAGCCACCAGGGAAGCCCTGAATGCCTTTTGATCCTAGCTTCCTCCTTTGCAAAGTAGATATTAGGAGGATTAAATGTATTCATATACTTAGGTATTTGTCAAGCACCTACTCTGTACCAGGTGCAGTTCTGCACACTGGAAATACAGCTGCAGACATGACAGGCAAAGATGGCATGTGCACGAAAGACCCCAGCAGCATATCTGACATCCCCATCTGCGCTCGGGCAGCGGTCACAGAGTCTCTGGCTTTACACTGACATTTAAGGCCCTCATGCTGAGACCATTTCTCTCCCCTGGTCTCCATGCCTTCACCATCTCTCTTAATCCTGCCACCTGGCACAGATAGCCTCCTGTGCCTTCCCCCAGGCCCAGGAGCAGACATCTCCCTGTCACTGGGAGGACATAGTTGCCTCCCCTGAGCTCAGGCACACGAAGTGATGGCAGTAGCAGTGTCTCCACCATCAGCTCCAGCCAGGGATTCAGAGAATTCATCCACAGATGTCTCCTGGGACATTTAAAGCAATTATGAAATATATGTATCGACTGACTACTATGTACTGGGTCCACTTCCTTCAGGTAGCCTTCCCAGACTGCCTGTAGCAGGCCATGATCCCTCTGGGCAACCACAGTCTGACCTGCCTCTTTCTGGCAGCACTTTAATCCCTCTGCCCCACCCCACTGGGGGTCCATATCTTATCTTCATTCCTGTTCCCTGGCTGGGAAGGCTGCTAGGGAAAGTTGCCTTTGGAGGCCACTGATTGGAGTCCTGCAAATTCTAGCCTTGGTCCCTGTGCCTCCCAGCACTGGAGAAAATGGAGTCCAAGAGAGAGGCATCTGCTTTGGAGCTGTAGTTCTAAGGCCCTAAACTCTTCCCTTTCTCCCTGCTAATCCAATTGAAATGGCTCCTTAATCCACATCTACCTCCCTCCCCTTGTATCCCCTTCTCTTCTGAATCTTCAGTCTTAGTCCTATTCCACTGCCTGCTATCACACAAACTCAAAGATCTTCTTCATTTCCTCAGTCCTAAAAAAAAATCCTGCCTCCATCCCGCCTCACAGATATCTGACTGAATAACTGACGGTGGTTGATGAGCACTATGGGGAGAGGGCAAGTTTGAATCCTGGCTTTGGCACTGCCTGGCTGTGTGACTGTGCGGGCATCACTCAGTTGCTCTGAGCCTGTTTCCTCATGGTTAAAATGGGGGAAGGTTATGTTCATTGTTGTGCGGGCCCTAGAGTGAGCTGGTGCTGCCCTGAGATGCAGATGTGTTTGGGTGCAGAGCTGTGGAATGGGCACTGGGTCAGAGAAGGCTCCTGGACAGGAGTCGGGCCGAGGGACATAGTCCAGGACAAAGCTTGGCTCTCAGAGAGGAGGGGTCACCTGGGCACAACGAGAATCCTTAGATTGTCATTGGATCAGAGGGCTTCTTAATTCTGGCCAATGGAAGCCATGGAAGAATGGTGCACTCTTAAAAGGGTAGAAAACCCCTTTTAAAAGGAAGGCCTGTGGTAGATATCCAGTAGCCACTTCAGGAAAGGAGCAAAGCCCTGCCCCAGATGCTTCCACCCTTTCTCTACCACCAAACAAAAGGTGCTTAGGGAACAAAGGGCAGTGTTCAGGGCACAGGGAAAGATCTATTGCAACTAGGAGGAAGGGAATAGAAAAAGCCTCCTGAATCCATGGAGGAGAGACAGAAAAAGGAGTGGATCCAGATCATTACAGATTTCTTACTGCTGAGGGAGGGACAGGATCACTGAGAATAAAAAATGTGAACACCTCCACTCCTCATCACCAAGCTAGCAAGCAGTAAATAACCAATGTCAGCAGTAAATTGCTGGAGGAGAGACATTCTGAGATGAAGGACAAAGGGAAGACCTAAAACAAAGATACCCATTCTTGCTGTTCTCTTCAACATTACCGTGGTTGTTTCAGGCAATGCAATAAGGCAAGAAAAAATAAAGACTCACAGATCGAATCACTATTCACATATAAGATTGTCTACATAGAAAATTCCCCCCATCTCTACAGAAAAGCTACTAGTACTAATAAGTTTCGTATGATCACAGGATACAGGGTCACTGTACAAAAAAAAATTTATCCTATTGCTGTATACTAGCAATAACAATTGGAAATTGAAATAAATTTTTAAAAAGCACCATCTACAACAGTACCAAAACCCATGAAATGTAATACTAGGTGCCAGATATGTATGCTGAAAACTACAAAATGATGAAAGAAATCAAAGAGAACCTAAACAAATGGAGAGATATACTACTTTCATGGATTGGAGGACTCAAGATTGGTAAGGTGTCCAATTTTCCCAAACTGATCTATAGATTAAATACAATTCCAATTAAAGTTCCATCAGGATGTTTTCAGTAGAAATTAAAAAGTTGATTCTAAAATTTATATAGAAAAGCAAAGAACTAGAAAAGCCAAAACAATTTGGAAAAGAACAAAGTTGGAAGATTTATACTACCTGTTTTCAAAACTTACTATAAAGCTACAGTAGGAAACAAAAGAGAGGGTAAAAAACTGATGTTTATTAGCTTTTCTTTCCTGTGAGAGCATATGAAATAACTTTGGAAAACTAAGACACAGGAGAACTTGCCGAGGGATTGGACAGGTGGCCTTGGCAGGTGGGGAAGATAGCTTGTGAAACATGTATGGATTATACACAGATCTGAGCTCTGAATGACATGAGGTCACCAATACTGGCCTCCTTTCCTGAGAGCAGGGGCTGCTGCTTCTCCCTGTTTGTGGGTCCTGTAAGACCCAGCTAAGTGCTCAGCCCGTAGTGGACAGTCATGGTTATAGATAAAGGGGATATGTGTACATATGTACTTTGTGTGCTGATCACATTTGGGGGGACTGTGTCTCTGCTGCTTTTCCTTCAGCCCAGATAGTAGAGAGCTCACCCAGTAGAATGCATCATTGAGTATGTGTAGTTTCTCTGTAACTGGCCAGGACAAGAGGCTGCTGACTTCAGGGAGGAGGAATGCAGGCTGTCTGAAAAGCAAGTGATGATGGACGGAAGGGAAAAGGCTGCATTCTTTCCTAGCAGAGAGCTGCCAGGAGTGAGCACACACACGTGTGTGTGTGTGTGTGTGTGTGTGTGTGTGTGTGTGTGTAGTAGTAGTAGTAGTAGTAGTAGTAGTAGTAGTAGTAGTAGCAGCAGCAGCAGCAGGAATCCAGTAGAATGACATTTCAGTGGCTGAGCTCCAAGTCAACTCTCAAGAAATTTTTAAATTCAGAGACACTTGGTCTTGCTTCCTGCTGTATTCCCACTCTCTGGCTGGCTGGCTCTCAGGTATTGAGACAGGGTGGGCAGTGCTGTCAGGACTCCTGTTTAGAGTGTCCCTGACAGGTACCCTGCCCTTTGCCCAGAGGCCTCCTGAGGCTCCTCCTAGTTTGTGGTTCTGTCATTCTCAGTGCCCAGTCTCCATCTCGAAGTTGACTGTTCGTCATGTCCCAGCAGTGGGAAGGGTTAGAGGGGGGTAGAAGTTGTGCCCTTCCCTGTTAAGGGCAGATGGAAGCCACGCCTATCACAAGTGCTCACACCTATGAAGCCAGATCTCAGTCCCGTGGTCCCACGTGGCTACAAGGCAGGCTGGGAAAGGTGCCCAGACAAAATGCAAAGGTTGGGAATGGATATTGGAAGAACGGTTAACAGTTTTGTCCACAAAGCACGAGATATGGAGAGGGGATTGGAAGGCCTGAGCGTGGAGGCAGGAGCAGCAGGTAAGAGGCCATTGTAATAAACCGAGTGGGAGATCATAGTGGCTTGGACTAGGAGGTGGCAGCTGGGATGAGACAAGTGGGAGGATTCAAGAAGTACCAAGGTAGTACCAATTTAGTAATACCAAATCTTGTTGGAGGTAGAACCAACAGGATTTGTTATCAGTTCAATCTTGAGGGTGAAGGGGAAGGAGAAATCAGGGACAACATCTATGTATCTGGCCTGAAAACTGGGCACATTTATTCAGCAAACGTTTATTGAGTTGGTCCCACATGGCAGGTACCATCTCTGTCCTTAAAGGGACATTGGAGGGGGAAGAGTAACCCCCAGGAAACACGGAGAGAGCTGTTAGATGCTTGGAAACGAGGTAGGACCAACAGTGGGTGGACAGGGTTTTAAGGGAAGCGTAGTTCACCTTCGTCCATGGGGCATTTGGCAGGGCTGAGGTCTCCTGGAAGAGGAGGCAGGCCTTCCAGGCGAGTGAGCGGGAGGACCCAAGATGCGGAGGTGGCCTTTCTCGAGGTGGCAGTGATGGTCATGGTGTAGCAGAACAAGCCCTGGCATTGGAGCCAGATGGACCTGAATTCAAATCCTGGCTCTCTGCTCACGTGTTACAGGTGGAATTGTAACCTGGATCAATCTCTATCATAGACTGTTTGGCATTATCTTTCAAAACTACAAACACAGCAATTCTACTTGTAGGAACTTATCCTACAGATATACTTACATATGTGTGAAGCAACAAATATATCAATACAAGGCTATTCATTACAGTATTATTTTTTAATATTTATTTATTTATTTAGCTGTGCTTGCTCTTAGTTGTGGCACATGGGGTCTTTAGTTGTGGCATGCAAACTCTTAGTTGTGGCATGTGGGATCTAGTTCCCTGACCAGGGATGGAACCCGGGCCCCCTGCACTGGGAGCGCAGAGCCCTAGCCACTGGACCACCAGGGAAGTTCCATGCAGCATTATTTTTTTAATGGCAAAAGACTGGAAACAGCCCAAATGTCCATTAATATAGGCTTGGGTAAATAAATCATGATATATTTATGCAATGGAATACCATGTGAAAAAGAATGACATTACTCTCTATGTATTCATATGGAAAGATCTCTAAACTATATTGTAAGTGATAAAAGCAAGACACAGACCAGTGTATACGGTTTACTACCATCTGGGTAAAGAACAAAAACAGGGAGGGAAGGATGGCTACCTATATCTATCTAAATATGTGTATATGTATTTTTTCATATTTGCTTGAATATGCACAGAATATCTTTGGAAGGACAAACAAGGCCAGTTGCTTCCAGGACAGAGAACTAGGTGGCTGGGAGTCAGGGTTGGGAGGCTGACTTTTTACTGCACTCTTTTATACATTTGGAATTTCAAATTATGTGAAATGTATTATATATACCTCCCATTCCTGCCATTTTGTAGCTGTGTGACTTTAGGCAAGCTATTTGGCTTCTCTGAGCCTTAGTTTCCTCTTCTGTGAAATGGCAATAACACCGTTGGCCTCATAAGGATCATCAGGGTTGCCTGGCACAAGGGCAATGCCACACACATCGCCCCCATCTCTTCTTTCACTGTCCGGCTGCTAAGTCTTGCCTGGTTCACCTGCTTACATTTGTGAGCTGCCACCCCAGACTCACTGGTGTTTGGAAGTTATGGTGAGGGGCACTTGCCAACTGTCCCCACAACTCCCTAACATCACCGGTCAAGATGGGGGGCTCAAGAGGAAGAGCAGGTTTGGGAGTGCAGAGCGTGAGGCCAGTTCTGGTCAGGCCAAATATTGGCATATCTGCAGGCGCTCAACGTCTGGGCTGGTGATGGAGATCTGAGGGTCTCCAGACTCTTCCACTTACAAGGCATAATAATTGTAGTAAGGATAATTGCTAACATTTGTCAAGCATGTACATACATTATCTCACCCTCAGCCACCCTTCAAGGTTGATCCTATTATTATCTCCAAAGCTACCCAGTTAAGAAACGGTGGGCTGGATTCCCACCCAGGTCTGTCTGACCAGAACTTGGGACCCAGATTTAGAGTAGCTCCTCAAAATCAGTAACTATTGGGTTGGCAAATGTTTTTATAAATAATATTTTAGAGTTTGTGGGCCACATAGCATCTGTCCTAACTTCTTAACTCTGTGCTAAAAGTAGACACAGACAATCCATAAATGAATGAGCATGGCTGTGTCTCAATAAAACTTTATTTAGGGAAACTGAAATTTGAATTTGATAGAATTCTCATGTGTCATAAACTTATTCATCTTTTGATTTTATTCCCCCAACCATTTAAAAACGTAAAATTATTCTTAGCTCATGGGCTGTACAAACAGGCCGTGTGAGCCTTGAGCTGTAGTTTACTGACACTCCCCCCACCCCACCTTTCTAAATCCTCTGATAACCAAAAAGAAACCCCCTTGGCACCAATGCCTTCTTTGGTCTGAGTCTTGCCTCGTGGAGGCCAGTAGCCATGATGCTAAGAACCACCCCTCTCTGTCTGGATGCTTGTCACTAGAATAGAGGAGGGAGAGATAGGACCTGGGTCCTGTTCCCTGATAAGTCCAGGCCCTTTGAAGACCCAGCTCCTTCTTAAACGAGAAACAGGCCTTCTCAAGGGCCTGACCCTACCAAGTCCAGCAACTGTCTTGGGGCAGGAAGCAGGGGCAAATGTTGGCCCCCGAGGCTGCCCCTCTTCTGCCCTGTTCTCCACCAGTTCCAAGACTGCCTCTGGGCCAGTGCAGACAGGGCCAGCTCAGGTGATGTCAGGGGCTCTGGCTCAGGGAGGGGTGGGGGGGAGACTGGGCTGCTGGGGGAGGCCAGCAGTGTCACCTGGGGCCTCCCTTCCTCTGGGAGGAAGAAGGCTGGGAGATTTTCTCCAGAGAGAGAGAGAGAGAGAGAGAGAGAGAGAGAGAGAGAGAGAGAGAGTGTGTGTGTGTGTGTGTGTGTGTGTGTGTGTGTGTGTGGCTTAAATGAGCAGGACTCCTTCCCCCAAAGTAACTTCCTTCAAAGACAGCTACTCTTCTCACTGTTCTCTGTTTCTGGCTGGTCTCCTCTTCCTAACCCTTTTTCCTTCCCCTCCTCTCCTGGCCTTCTCTCTGGTCCCCTCCCAAACAAGGCCTGACTCTGCTGCTCCTGAGTCTTTGCTCAGACAGCTGTCTCCACCTGGATGTCCTGTCCCCCTTTTCCCACCTGAACAACACTCTCCTTTCAGATACCACCTCCTCCTCTCCCTCGTGGGGCCAGGGTTGGCTCTAGGAGTGCATCTTCCTAGGTGGCACATGTATGGAGCTGACTTTATAAGAACCGCTTCCCAGATTCAGTGCTGCCCAGAGGCCAACTCCAGACCCCTCGGCCTGGCGTTCAAGACCTTTCATGATCTGTCTCAGGCTTTGTTCTCACCCAAGCTGCCCTTGCTGCTCTCAGAGAGCTTATAACCTAGTAGAGGAGGGAATGCTTGAACCCAATGCTGTCCAATAGAAATATAATTTAAGCTACAAGTGTCATTTTAATTGCTTTATAGCCACATTACAAAAGTAAAATGAAATAGGTAGAGTTAATTTTAAAAATATATTTTCTTTAACCCATTATATCCAAAATATTATAATTTCAATATATAATCAATATAAAAATGATTAATCAGATATCTTATATACTTTTTTATCTACCACATCTTTCGGATCTCATGGGCATTTTACACAAACAGCACATCTCAGTTCAGACTGGCCACATTTCACACTCTCCAAAGCCACACATGGCAGGTGGTCCCCATGTTAGATAGCTCAGGCCTAACCTAACCCTCACCCCTAACACTTAACCCGAAAAACTGCATGAGTAGGGACTTCCCTGGTGGCGCAGTGGTTAAGAATCCGCCTGCCAATTCAGGGGACGTGGGTTCAAGCCCTGGTCCAGGAAGATCCCACATGCCACGGAGCAACTAAGCCCATGCGCCACAGCTACTGAGCCTGTGCTCTAGAGCCCACGAACTACAACTACTTAGCCCGCGTACCACAACTACTGAAGCCCGTGTGCCTAGAGCCCGCGCTCCACCAAGAGAAGCCACCACAATGAGAAGCCCGCGCACCACAACGAAGAGTAGCTCCCGTTCACCACAACTAGAGAAAGCCCATGCACAGCAATGAAGACCCAACGCAGCCATAAAGAAATAAAGAGGGCTTCCCTGGTGGCGCAGTGGTTGAGAGTCCGCCTGCTGTTGCAGGGGACACGGGTTCGTGCCCCGGTCCGGGAAGATCGCACATGCTGTGGAGTGGCTGAGCCCGTGAGCCATGGCCGCTGAGCCTGTGCGTCTGGAGCCTGTGCTCCGCAATGGGAGAGGCCACAACAGTGAGAGGCCCGCGTACCGCAAAAAAAAAAAAAAAAAAAAAAAAGGAGAAACTAAGTGGCTTCACGGGGGAAGGGGTTGCTGTGGGCTATTCATGACCCAGGAGGATAGGGCCGTGCGCTCGTGGCAGGACGCAGCTTTGAACCAAGCTCTGCATCCCTGTGGAGTGCCAGCTGAGGGCAGCGACTTCCTGTGATGGGCAGCAGGGAATGTTTCTAGAAGAGTGCCTGAGCTGGGTCTCTTTCCTGCTCCTGTCAGCACCTCTGTCCATCCTTTTCTCTCTCATGTACCCTCCCTGTCCTGGCCCCAGAGCGAAGGTGAGTGCCCCAGTGAAAAAGCCTATTTCTCCCTGGATACCCAGGCTCTGGTCGGCTCTGGAGGAGCATCCTGCAAGAAGTGCTGGCAGATGCTAGATTCCCTCCACCTGGAGGCCTGGCTGCACCTGAGGGCGGCCCCACCCCCATCCGTGCCTTGTGACTGGGCAGGCAACCCAACCCACCTCTCTGTGGCTTCAAACACTCAGGGTCACTCAAAATGTGTGTGAGTGTGTGAAGGGGGACTTCCAGACTGAGGGTGGCACTGGGGGCTGTCTGGGGTGCAGGGCTGACGGCTGGGGTCTCCAGGACGGGCCTTGTATAAAGGGTCATTCATTCCTGACAGGTGTGCGCAGGGCATGGGGCCTGGCCAGGGCCAGCCAGAGCTTTCAGCAGGATTTAATCAGGGCTGAGTGGGCCCTCCTGAAAGCTGGAGTTGTGTTCTATCAGAGGTTGCTGTTTCATGAGCCCCGTGTGGGTACGGATAGCCAGCCTGACCGTAGAGCCAGAGGTCGCCTGGGTGACCAGCTGGTGCAGCCTGCTCAGGTACCGAGGGCCCTGGTGGAAGGAGGCAATGGCTCCGGGCTAAGGTCAGTGTATGGGAGTGAGCACATTTGTACCTCAGAAGCTTCATGAGCCTGGCGCAAGCTCTTGGCGGGTCAGTGGCAGAGTCGGTGTTCCAACCCCAAGACAGTGATACCGATGTGCCTTCTCGGCTTCTCTATCCTTCCTTCAGAGCTTTGTTTGATGGCATTTGGGGACCGGAAGGGAGGATTTCAGGGAGTGAGTCGGGCAATGTGTCTGGAGTAAGTCTCAGGCTAGTGGTTCAGTTGGGCAAGAGATAGAAATGTGTTTTTCTGTGATTCCACTTGCTCTCTGTTGGAAGCCCTCCTTGCGGAGGGGAAGCAGCGGAGGGGAGTGGGACAAATATGATCTCAGGTGGTTTGAGTTCTTCCCTCTTTGCTCACGGGGTGGGGGGTCTCACTTCCATCAAGCAACAATCTCCTGACTTCAGTGACTCTGTCGGGGGCCTGAGAATCATTTTGCTGATTCTGAGGCCTTGCTGGGGCCCAGAAACTTCTGTGAGGTGCTCACGGCTCTGTCTAGATGTGCTCCCCCAGAAATTCCCCTGTTAGGGGGGGCTCCCCTTGGTGCCTGCGTGCTTAGCAGCTTTCCCGGGACATCTTGGATTTCATCATTGGTTTCCATTGTCTTTCTTCCCTGTGGCCCAGGGGCTGGGGGCTGGGTGGGCAGCAAGGGATGCTGTCCTCTGGAATCCTGGGGACTGACCACCAGTGTGGGCCGCTCTGCTGACAGGGTAAGGCAGCAGTGATCTGAGGGTCCTCGAGTGTCAATGTGGCCTTCCATTCTCTTTCTTGGGGAGCAGGTCACATACTGCTCTGATATCATTAGTCAACTGTGTGTCCGCAGGGCCATGGGGGTTGGCGGCCCAGCTCTGCTCGGGAAGACCTGATCAAGCCCAGGGAGGTGGGGCTGGCTGGCTTCCCTTGTTTGCCCAGACTGGAGAGGGGTGTTTCCTGGGATGAAGCCCTCTCGATTCTAAAGCTCGGCCAGTCCTGGGTAAACCAGGATGAACTGTTACCCTATCTTTTTCCCTCCCTCTTTCCCTCCCTCCCTTCCCCTCCCTCAGCCTGGTATTACTGGTGGGTGAGGTGGGGGGACAGGATCAAAGGCCCTCCATTTCTGTACTCTATATTCGGGATGGGGTACCAGGCAGACCAGGCCTTGGAAGTTGATTTGTGGGGATAAGACTCCTGGGTGAGGCCAGCTCCAGCCCTCCCCACCCCCAGTAAGAGTAAGGTTTGTTTTTGGCAGTTCCTACCCCCAAGCTGGCAGCCTGCCAAGACTGGCCTTCATTGAAGGTGGTGGGTAGTCCTAGGGGCTTATGGATCAACAGGGCCAGGAGGCAGAGCCCCTGGGCCCATCCTGTCTCTGTGGCCTTAGGCAGATCACTTCCCTTCCCTCTTGCCCCAGTCACCTTGCCGTGAAATAGAGGGCTGGCTTTAGAGGGACTGTCGAGCTCCTTCCAATTCTCAAAACTGCTGTTTGCACCCACACGGGTGAGAATGCCTGCTGCTGCCCATATGAGCCCTGGAAAGTCTGGAGGGGACAAAGTCTTGAGCTCCTAGACTTTGGAAAGGACACTGCCTGTGGGTCTGGACAAAGGAAATATGTTGGTCCTGTACCAAGAGGGCAGCAGTTAGAGCCAGGGCCCCTGAGGACTTGGACTCAACCAATGAGACCCGCCCACCTCAGTGCCAGAGGAAAACTGAGGCCCAGAGAGGGAAAGTAGATTGTCTAAGGTAACACAGCAAGAAGTGAGCCAGCGGGCATTAGACGCCTGGTCTCCTGGCTCCTCGCCAGGGTGTCTCGCCCCTTCTCAGGGTCACTTATGTGACTCAGTGCTCTTCATGGAGGTTGTCTCCCCCTCCCCGCCACTTCTTACCCAGCACATCTCACTCTTTGGCGTTCTGATCCAGCGGCACTGAGCGCCTCAGACCTGGCAGGACCCCGCAAACACGGAGGGGGAGTGTTCGGCTGTGGCTCACCTCTGAGCTGCTAGAGGCACTTGTGGGCCCTGGTGCCCCCATAGAGTGCGGGAGCTGGGGAGTGACTGGGGGACTTGAGTGTGTGTGTGTAGAGCCTGGGTTCCTGATGGGTGTGGGGCTTGAACCCAGGTCTTTTGTTTAGTGGAGGCTTGGCACCAGCAGAGGTTCTCAGATGGTAACACCTAAGGCCTTCAATAATAATAATGACAGTAGTAATAGTAACAAAAGATTCCATTCGTTGGGCGCTGACTCTGTTCTGGACTCTGTTCTGAGTGCTTTACATGTATTTAACCCTAACAACAGTCCTATGTGGGAGGAAGTAGTATTATGACCATTTTATAGCCAAGAAAACCTGGCAGAGAGAGGTCAATACTATTACATGGTCACCCCCCTGAAGTCAGGGGAAACACACCCCTATTGTCAGGAGACTGAAGTAGCTTGAAAGGTTTTGTCCTAAAATATAGAGCAGAGTAACAGCCATTTTAGAACATTGTAACACCCATCTTTGACAATTTTAATTTAAAAACAGTATGTTAAATGACAGCTCTTCACTTAATTTTGGCATCAAATTAAATGCCAGTGAAGGGGGTGGCTCTATATTTTCTGGGACTCTTGGATGAGCTGCCCCCAGGGGGCACTCACGTGCCATCTGGGCAGCACGGTCTGGCCAGAGATGCCTTCCAGGATGGTCTGCAGGCCCCTCAACTAGAGATTCTCTGGAGGGCAGGAGATACCCTGGGGGGGTACTGAACTTTCAACTCCATAGTGTGATTCCTCGCCTTTTAAAGGAGGCTCCTTGGGAGGGTCTACCACTGCCCAGCATGGTGAAGGATGGGCTTCAAGGAATTTGTGTGCAAAATGATGCAATGGGGACAAATAGGGTACAGTAAGTCCCCTATATATGAACGAGTTCTATTCCGAGAGCACGTTTGTAAGTCCAATTTGTTCGTAAGTCCAACAAAGTTAGCCTAGGTACTCAACTAACACACTCGGCTATATAGTACTGTTCTGTAATAGGTTTATAATACTTTTCACACAAATAATACGTACATTAAAAAAACAAAAAATAAAGAAAACATTTTTAATCTGGCAGTACAGTACCTTGAAAAGTACAGTAGTACGGTACAACAGCTGGCATACAGGGACTTGCACACACGTTCGCACCTTTGAAACTTTGCGACTTGAAGGTTCGTACGTAGGGGACTTACTGTATTCTTAGAGGGTCCTTGGTTTCCATTCAGTATCACAAAAAAGCCTGGTACCCCTTCATGGTTATGAACTCTGCTCTGAGTACCAGAGTCCCACGACAGGGGTGCTACCACCTGAATCAGGGCTGGTCCTTTTGGCATCCCCCAGACAGGGCAGGCAACGTGAATTTCTCTGAGCACCCTGAGAAAAAGTCAGGGGAGCCCCCTCTCTCCTCTCCAAATGTGGGAGCCTGCAGAAAGTGCACCTTGTTCCTGTTGCCCCGCCCAGCCTGTCCCTGCCTGCATGGTGTCCAGGACCCTGGCCTGAGGGCAGGAGAAAGCCCAGTCCTGATGCTTACTTGCCTGGTGTCTTCATCTTCTGGGTCTCAGTTTCCTCACTCGTAAAATGGGTATATGAGTATCTGCTCAGTGGGGTGGTTCTGAGAATCAAAGGAGAGGATTCTCATGCGTGGGGGGCTGTTACCCCTGCAGAACTGGGCACTCAGGAGACTTTTGGGCCATTCTAGACTGATGCTCCTTTTCCTCCAGGGGCAAGGCCCTCTGGCATGCAGAGCACAGACATGGGCAGAGCATTTTTTGCTGACCAGGCCTTCCGGGCTGCAGCAGGACAGCATGTCTCTCCCCTTCAAATATAACAGGTAGGTAGTGGGATTAAGGTAGAACGTCAGCTCCACGGGAGTAGGAGTTTTGTCTGTTTTGCACACTGCTGTGTCCTCAGGGCCTAGAACATTATCTGGCAAGTAGCAAGTATTCAGTAAGTATTTGTTGAATGACAGACAGGGCCGTGGGGAGGGGGCAGCCAGGCATAATCCAGAAAAGTGTGGGGAGAGGCTGTGACATTGTCTCACTCAAAGGCCCAGCTTCAGCTCTGCCACCAACTTTCTGGGTGACCCTGGGCAAATCCCTTCTCCTCTCCGGACCTGTTTTCCCATCTATAAAATGAGGAGATTGGCCCAGGGGGTCTCCAGGTTCCATCCAGCTCTGATGCCCTGTGCATTGGTGGGAAGAATAACCCACTGTGTCTTGAAGACAGGATGTGTCTAGAGAGCAGAGAGGGACCAGGAGGGGCTGCTATGTCATGGGGGCGTGGCAGCAGGCACTCATCCTATGGCAAAACCAGATCCAGGGCTCGGCAGCTGGGGACTGTGGGCAACTTTCTGCCGCTATCCACAGGAGCAAGTGTCCCTGCTCCTGTCCCCAGCCCTTCCTCCTGAGGGGCCTTTCACCTGCTCAGCAAAAGGAGGCGCTACAGGCACTCCTTTCTCAGTTTGCAAATTAAGGCCAAGACTTCCTGCTGCCCTGCTTGAATCTCTGGGGAGAAGAGGTCCTGTCTCTAGCTGGGACCCTCCTCCACCCCTTGGGCCCTTCACAGCCCCTGGACCCGGGGAAGATAGCAGCTGGACACGGTAGAGCTTTCATACAGCTCCGTGCTATCATAAGCCATTAATACCAAACCTGCTGCCACTTCCCTTTTGTCTTCTCTCCCTGAATTTCTTCTGGGAGTGAGCTGATGATTACTTTTAGCCTATAGCCTGATATAAAGACATATCTACCAATATAATTAGATGTGTTTTATTGTCTAATTTAAACAATGGATTTCATAGGCAATAGAGCATGTATTTTGTCGTACTGGTGGCCGATGACTATTAAAATGAGCCTTCCCTGCGTCCTTCTAAGAAGTTCCAGTGTGTTGCTCCCCCGCCCCCAGAACTGCACGGTCTCCAGCAACCACTGAATTCATAGGAAGCACAGCCCAATTGCATGAAAAATTACTTGCAACAAGCGTAGTATGTGCTTTTGAGTGAATATTGCAGAATTATATGAGATTTTGTAAAAAATGAATTCCGTCCCCCTCCACCTCATTGTCTAATACTAGCAGTGTTTAAGTCCAGACATTCCTGTGCATATATGAGCTACACACATGAGCGTTTGTGTAAGTTTTTATACAAATAACATCGTAATCTACGTACTGTTGTGCAGCACGTAGACGCTTCCAAGTGGGAACACGTGAGGCTTTGTCATTGTTTGCATGACCACATTAATAGACATTTGGGTCCTTTCCAGTTTTCCATTATTGCAAACAGTGCTGATATGACACTTTGTACCTAATCTTTGTGCACTTGTATGAATTTATCTGCAAGGTAACTTTCTAGAAGTGGAATTTACTGAGTCAAAGAATATACAAAGTGAAATTTTTGTACATTTACATGTTCACACACTGTGTGGGCAATTGCTTATTTCCCCACATTATGGCCAGGCCGTCTTTTCAATCTTTATTTATCTGATAGGTGAGTGCTGTATCCCAGTGTTTTAAATTTGCGGGTTTTTTCAACCACAAGTGAAGTTGAACACCTCCTCTTACATTTATGGGCCTTTTATACTTTTCCTGATACCCACTGCCCACTTTTTATACTTTTCCTGATATCCACTGTTTCTACTAATTGTAAAAGTGCTTTATATATGAAGGACATCGTCAAATGAATCTTTGGCATGTCATAATTACTGGCAAATATTTTTTCTTAATTTATTTATGTTTTATCAGTTTAGGGTTCATTTCCAGCATCTATATAGTAACAGTTATCAGTATCCCCTTCATGGAGTTCTGGTTTCTTGCCGAGCTGCATTTTTAATACTATAACCCTAGTAACTGAGAAGGTCTTCAATCCACATTGTGAAATTTAGGGGAGAAAGAGTTTTGCCATTTGCAGCTGAAAAGTGAGCAGTGCAGAGGGCTTGTCCTTTGCTAGGTCTGAATCTGACGTTTGGAGGGAGACGAGGGCAGCCGAGAGACAGCTTGCTGTGATGGAGACAAGGCCTAGACTTTAGTGCCCCTCCCAGCTGTCCTGTCCTCCCTCAGCCTCAGTTTTTCTCAATGCAAAATGAGGGGGTTGAACTGGTTGAACTCCAAGATCACTTCCTGTTGGGAATTCCCTGGCGGTGCAGTGGTTAGGACTCCACCCTTTCACTGCCAAGAGCCCGGGTTCAATTCCTGGTTGGGGAACAAAGATCCCATGGCGCAGCCAAAAAAAAAAAAAAAAGATAACTTCCTGTTTGAATAATTGATGGTCTGTTCATACATGATGTGCCCTCAGATAGGTTGCTGTCCGTTTTGGGAACTATTTCTGGTCTTCCATAAAAGGTGGCAGTCGAACAGGGTAATGAGTCATGTCTTTCCAGCACTAAGGACTCATGACTCCATGGGTGTTCACTTGTGGAGCTCCAACCTTCACTGTGCCTCAGAGGCACCTGCAGAGCAGTCAAGAACATGGGTGCCCAGGACCCACCGCCAGGACAATTAAATTAGAACCCCTGGAGGTGGGCTCTTTATAGCTTTTAAGAGCCCAGCTGACGAATGCTCCATATGCCTGGGGTCGACCTGACATTCTGAATTTCTGCTGAGCTCTAGATGATGCCGGTGCTGGGAGTTCAGGAGCACACTTGCAGTAGGAGGCTGGCAGCACCAGGAACCCCAGGGAGCTGCTTAGAAATGCAGAGTCTTACACTGATTCCCTCAGTCTGGCTTCCCCAAGTGCTTCTGTGCTGCTTAGGTGAACGTACTTATTTTCAAAAGCAGGGTTTTGGAGGTTATACTCTTGTATTTGCTTTTTGGTAATTCATCCAACCTATACACTTATGATCTCGCCAAGGAGAAAGGGACAGGACCAGGTCATCCTAGACCCCAGAAAGGATCAGGAGCCCTGATGCAGCTGATCCGTTCATTCGGCCTCCCCTTTTGCACATACCTGCAGCTGCTCCGTGCCCACTCCGGAATCATCAGGCATCCTCCCTTGTCTCACTTTTTGTTGTTCCACCTCACTCTGCTTATTCTCTCCTTACCCAGGATCTTTCCTTTCGGCCATGATGTAGCCTTCCCCACCTCTCTCCTTTTGTGTGGGTGTACTTCATTCCACATTAAAAACATAAAACCCCTGAAGTATTCACTAATACTCGGTTTGCCCTTATAAATGTCTTTAATATATCAAGAGCACAAATGAGGCCAGTGAACCCTTGCAGAGCCCTTTGAGATATGAACCAGCTAGCCATCTTCTTCATTACTTGATTTTTATTGGTCAAAGTTATATGCTGAATACTGGGGAGAGAGAGGAGTACAGGCGTGAAACAAAACACAGTTGCTACCATAATGAAATGAAAAGTAGAGTCGCTATTGCAAGTGAAAGTCTAATCAAGTATTATTCAAATTGCAATTACTTATACACTACACAAATCCCAAAATTTAATCTACTGGAAATCAACAGACCAAAATAAAAAGTGGGTTCTAAAATATCAAATATCCAAAATTTTCACAA
Source organism: Orcinus orca (assembly GCF_937001465.1). Lineage (NCBI taxonomy): Eukaryota > Metazoa > Chordata > Mammalia > Artiodactyla > Delphinidae > Orcinus > Orcinus orca. The sequence continues at coordinate 92,321,513 of NC_064560.1, read as the reverse complement.
CATGCTCAGTTACCCTAAATTACTTACTGTCCACATTTTGACAGGTTCCAATCCAACTGGCTATGGATAGGTAAGATAGCAGTATAGGCAGCACACATAGGGGCATTATTTGGGAGTCGAGAGGATGCCGTCGGCTTTTGCTCTCTTTCTTTTTCTTTTTGAATTGAAGTATAGTTGTACAATATTATATAAGTTATGGGTGTATAATATAGTGATTCACAATTTTTAAAGGTTATATGCCATTTAGAGTTATTATAAAATATTGGCTATATTGCCCATGCTGTACAGTACATCCCTGAGAGGGCCCTGCTCAGCTACTAAAGAGTACCCTGGGCCTGTGGGTATTTAAAGTGGATCTTGGGTGAGCCTCAGTTTCCTCATCTGTACAATGGGGCTAGTGATGCCTCCTTCTCTGAGTTATTCAGTTTTAGGTCAAATGACATTCAGAAAGCAGCTGGCCTGGCACATAGTAGGTACTCAAGTCAATCCAGTCCAGCTCTCAGTGGGGGCTTACCGTGAAACAGATAATGGCCGGATCTTGGTGCTGGAGTCATGCGTTGCCCTTAGTGCGGTTAGACAGACCTGGTTTGCCCCTCACTAGTTGTAGGACCTTAGATGAGTCATTTCGTCTCCCTGCACCTCAGTTTGCTTGTTCAGTGCAGACTGTCGAACCACTCTGGCAGGGTTAAAGTGTGGAGGCCTGTGCCAGGCCCGGAGCCAGCCTGAGTTCAGGCTGTGGGTAGCCACCTCCCTCCCACCCTGGGGGAGCCCTGGCTTCAGAGAACAGTGTCCCCTTTGACTCTGCCAGCCACCGCAGTCACTATACCACAATCCCTGAGCGCTGGAGAGCAAATAACCCCTGTCAGCCCAGCCTTTTTCTTGGCCGCTGCCACTCTGGCCAGCCAGGTTTGGGTTGGCGGGCAAGGTGAGTGGCTCGGCTTTGATGTGAGCTGCGCTGAAGCTGGGAGATGGGGGTGTGGGGATCCCAGCCTGCCTTGGCGGCTCAGGGCCAGCTCCTAGCCTTTACCCTAGAGCTTGGCAGAGCCCTGCTGCCTGGGGCTGGTGGAGGGAGGTGACTGGACACCAGTGGGTCCTCACAGCGTCCCTAAGACATGGGTATCCATTTTATAGATGGGGAAACTGAGGGAATTACTCCCCAGCTCTGGTGACTACTCGGGTGCATGGGTGGGTACCCCCATGTGCCCTGATTTGCTGTGGGTCTGAAGGTCCAGCCCATTCCCTGAGAGGGGCTTGGTCTCCAGAAGACCCCCCCATGCCCGCTGTTTAAATGCTCATGTCAGACCCCACACAGGTTTACTGGGCATCTGATTCATGCCTGGCCCTGTGGCTGGCCAAGGGAGCAAGGAGGATGCATAAGACACAGCCCCTCAGAAGCACAGGTTCAAATCCCAGCTCTGCCACTGGCCAGCTCGAGGGACAGCCCCTCTGGGCCTCAGTTTCCCCATCTGTAAAACGGGGTGTAGGGAAAATAAAAGTATTGTGTGTGAAAAGCGATTTTTAAAACTGTACTGTTTATGCAAGTGAGGGATTAGCACTCCTGAGCTAAAACCCCAGTCTCTGACACTGAAATAAAGCACAGGAGAGAATGGATGTCTTTGGTGAGTCACACAAGAGGGCATGTACTCCTAGTCAGAAGGCTGGAAGGGGCAGAAGGCTGCTCATTTTTCAGAGGAGGAAAAAGGGGCCCAGAGGAGTGTTTTGCCCAAAGACTGGAGAAGTAGGACTGATCCCAGCTCTTGGTGGGAGTCCCCAGTCTGTACTGCTGTGCAACCCTGGGAAACTGCTGTAACCTCTCCGGGCCTCAGTTTCCCCCGTGCCGTTCACACAGGGGAACTGCTGGGAGTGTTCTTCTTCTGAAGCGTGTGTGCATCACTTGGCTCCTCTGACTCTGCTCTGGACAAGGTGGTCCTGGGTCCTTAGGAGGTGAGGAGGGCAGTGAGAATCCCAGCCGACCATCCCAGGGTGGGAACCAAGGCGAGGAGAGAAGCCCAGGTTGCAGGCATGCAGGTCCGAGGTGGGGAGGAAGAGGAGGCAGGAGACTGTTGCCAGCCAGGAAGTGTCTGCTGGCTGGCATCAGGCATGCTTGAGCTAGCGTGCTTCCTGTAAGCAGTGCACACGAGCCTGGGGACCTCACCCCTCAGACATTCCGGGACAGCCCCCCCAGTCCTCAGAGGCTGTCCCATTGTCCCCTGGAACAGCAAACGGGCGGCAGCGCCAAACTCCCAGCATCCAATCAACATCCATTCATTCAACAATGTTTACTGAGCAGGCACCGTGCCAGCCACCAGCACGCAGAGAGAGACTTCGGAGCTCAGGGCCAGTGGGTTCACATTTTCCAGCTGGGCCCCCTGTACCTGAAGCGGGAGGTCATCATTGATAAGGAAGACTCCCTAGAGTGCGTGAACCTTGGGGGCAGCGGGGAGATGACCCCTGAACGTTGATTTGGCTCCACTCATGCCAAGCACCACGTGGAGGGGGGTATGCATCCATTGTCTCCTTTAGGTTTCCCAGCAACGAATAGGTGTCATTATCCTCATTTATAGAGACATAGCCTCAGGTGAGCGACCTTGCTCCAGGTCACACAGTTCATGCGAGTTTGAGCCAGGATTCAGACCTGGGTCTTTCCTGGGCACCAAGCCCTCAGATACTGAAACTAGTACCTCTGAGCCCCTGGTTTCAGTTTGGATCCTCTTTTGGAAACCACCCACTAGTCTAGTGGCTTTGGGCAAGTCACTTGGCCTCTCTGAGCCTTGGTTTTCTTATCTGTCAAATGGGGCTCAGGGGGTCTAATTTGTAGGATGGCTGTGAAGTTTAATTGGGACGGTGGATGTGAAACAACCTGCTCACTGGCTGAGGCAAGAGGCTGTGGGAGACCTCGTTCAGGGGGTTTCGTCTCTCAGAATTCTCCGGCCACGGAGGACTTGGAGAAATCCCAAGCCCCTTCCTCTGCTTCCAGGTCTAATCACTCTGAGCCATCAGCCGGAATTGACGGAGTACATCCCAGTTTGCTAGGTGTAGTGCGCAGGGACAGATGCGGAGGAATAAGAGGAGAAGAAGGTACAGATAAAGAACAGGACGCAGTGGCTCTGTCCCCTTCCTCTCCTCCCTCAGGGACCTGAGGATCTCGGGGGTGAGGAAGGACTGTTCTGTGAAATAATGAGACCAGTACAAGCCACCATAATGACCGTCTCTCTGCGCCCATTTCGCTCTATGAAGATATTTCATGTCTTAAGTCATTTTAGCCCAAAGACGGCTCTGTGAATTGCTAATATTATCCCCCTTTTGCACGAGCAGACGAGGAAACTGACTCTTGGACAGATTTACCTGAGCCCCTGAGTTAGTAGGCCAGTGGGATTTTAGCCTCTGCTGGTAACACTGACTCCTCTGCTGAGGCTTCCAGAGCCAGGCAGTGGAGGGGAAGTTTCTCAATAGAGAAAAGGAGAAGGCCTTGCTTTTTACAGCTGTGCAGAAGTCTTGCAAAAGCCTTGAGACAGGTGAGATAGAAGCCACTGGAATAAAAAACCCTTCAGGGGACTTCCCTGGTGTCCGGTGGGTAAGACTCCCCACTCCCAATGCAGAGGGCCTGGGTTCGATCCCTGGTTGGGGAGCTAGATCCTGCATGCATGTCACAACTAACAGATCCCTCATGCTACAATGAAAGATCCCGCGTGCTGCAACTAAGACCCGATGCAGCCAAAATAAATAAACAAATATTAAAAAAAAAAACCTTCAGATGTTTGTCCCTCTCCTGTGCCTTTCATTATAAGAAAGGCCTCTGGCTGCAGTTCTCACAGCCACTCCTGGGCTGACAGCCTGGCTGTTCTGTGGAATTACACCAACCCCAGGCTGTCTAGATAGTGCTGGGGGTCTGACAAGGGTCCTGGCTGCCACCATTAGCTTGATGACCTTGAGCCCATCACAACCTCTCCAAGCCTCAATTTTTCCATCTGTTAAATGGGGATTTTAATGAATGTTGTGATAGGAAGATTGCACTGGGCACGGCCTGGAACTTCTGGCACAGCAAGCTTCTGAAGTTGACTTCCATCTTCCCTCCCATTTTCTTCTTCTGGGAGATGGCATCAGATAAAGGGGAGTTAGTACAACTCTGTGTGAAGAATCCTAGGCATTAGTTGCAGATGTCTGAGTTCAAAACCCATCTCTTGGGAATTCCCTGGTGGTCCAGTGATTAAGACTCTGTGCTTCCATTGCAGCAACTAAGCTCCCACAAACCATGTGGCTTGGCACAGCCAAAAAAAAAAGAAAACAAAAAATCAAAACCTGTCTCTCCTTTGTACCAGCACTGATCAAGTGTGTCGCTTCTCTGAGCTGCAGTTTTCTCATCTGTAAAATGGGGATATAATGTCAACCCTCCAGAGGGAACTCCCTTCGTTCACCTGGAGGTAGAGAGGGCAATGCTTAACCGAGGAGAATGCCTCAAAGTTGGTGACCTCTCAGAGGAGTGGGGAAGATGTTTCGGGATGAGGTTTGGAGGAGGGTTTCTAGCACCTCCTGAAATCAAATCACCTACATTATTAGTTACTCAGATAGAAAACCTGGTTCAGATATTCATAAAGGAAAACCAAGTTGCTCCAAGAAGGAACATGGCTCCCAGGTCACAGAATGCCAATGCAGATGGGGACAGAGGCCCTGAAAGGGGAGTGGGCTGAACCCCAGGCTCCTTGTAGTTTTCCTGCCCTAGTTTAATCCAGGTCAATGCAACAGAAACTTTGAGCTTCTACTATGTGCAAGAGCAAGCTAGGCACTTTGTAAGATCAGGTGGATCATGAATCAGACATTAACTCTGTCTGCCTGTAAGAATCTTATAGTTGAGTCAAAAGAATTAATGATGATATGAATAAGCTATCTCCATGCACCCCTGTCTTACAGGCACCTTGCACAGAACCTGGTACATAGTAGGTGCTGCGTACATGTTAATTGAATGTAACAAAACTACAAACTACAATGGGGGGCAGACTCTGAAAATGGGTCATTTATATTGGGCTTTGACGGCTGCCTAAGAGTCTTCTGCCCTTCCGTTTGTCCATTGATCCTCCATCAAGGCTGATGAAGACCGCAGCAGAGCAAAACCCCAGCTTCTCCTCGCTCCTGACCACCAGCCCTCATCTGAACTCTGAGGAGTCTCCAGATGTGAGGAGGAAGTGGCCAGGCTGCGGAAGGCAGGCTCGTTTCCAGTGCGGGGCCGGGCCGCCAGGTCCAGGTCCTGTTTACACAGCAAGGCGGACAGGCCGACAAGATTTGGCGGCCAATGCACCTCTGCCTCTGAGAACAGAAGGGGCTGGCAGAGCTTGGCCAGGCGCGGGGTGGCCTGTGCCAGAGGGGAAAGTCAAATGTAAAGAGCGTTTCCTCCCGGCCAGCCGGCCCCAGACTTTTGTCTCCAGTCTGCAGGCAGTTCCTCCAGTGATTCATAATCAGCGGGAACTTATAAATAAACCCCACCTCGGCCTCGCACCACAGCCTGGCTGGGACCTGGGCGGGAGCGAGGTGGGGGGTTGGGAAACAGGGAAGCTGAGGAGAGGCCCTGAGGAGGCTCGGGGGACCGGGGTGATGCTGGCTGCTGGGCAGGGGCACTTCTGGCTTCCTATGGAGGGACTGCAGGTCTGTTGCCAGCAGTCACATCCCACTGAGGACTCAAGCATGGGGCCACTGGTCGGGAGCAAAGAATGCTGAGAGGCCGGGATTTTCATCTGTTCCCCAGGAGTGTAGTAGATGAGACTAGGTAGAATTTTGAAATAGCTGGCCTTTAAAACATTTTTTTGGATATAATTTCAAATTCATGGAAGAGTTGCAAAAAAATAGGACAGAGGGGACTTCCCTGGTGGTGCAGTGGTTAAGAATCCGCCTGTCAATGCAGGGGACATGGGTTCGAGCCCTGGTTCAGGAAGATCCCACATGCCACGGAGCAACTATGTCCATGCACCACAACTACTGAGCCTGCGCTCTAGAGCCCGCAAGCCACAACTACTGAGCCCGTGAGCCACAACTACTGAGCCCATGTGCCACAACTACTGAAGCCTGTGCGCCTAGAGCCTGTGCTCTGCAACAAGAGAAGCCACTGCAATGAGAAGCCTGCGCACCAAAACAAAGAGTAGCCCCCACTCGCCACAGCTAGAGAAAGTCCGCGCACAGCAACGAAGACCCAGTGCAGCCAAAAATAAATAAATTAATTAATAATAAAAAACATAGAACAGAGAACTCCTGTATAACCTGTAGCCAGATTCATCAATTGTTTACATTCTGTCCCATTTTGCTTCATCATTCTCTGTCTCCCATATTTCCTGTTTTTGGAACCATCTAAAAGTAGGCTTCCAATTGTGGAAAACAGTATGGAGGTTTCTCAAAAAACTAAAAATAGCACTACCATATGACCCAGCAATTTCACTCCTGGGTATATATTCGAAAAAAACAAAACCACTAATTCGAAAAGATACATGCACCCCAATGTTCATAGCAACATTACTTACAATAGCCAAGATATGGAAGCAACCTAAGTTGTCCATCAACAGATGAATGGATAAAGAAGAGGTGGTATATATATAAACACAGTGGAGTACTACTCAGCCATAAAAAAGAATGAATTTTTGCTATTTGCAGCAACATGAATGGACTTGGAGGGCATTATGCTAAATGAAATAAGTCAGACAGAGAAAGACAAATACTATATGATATCACTTATATGTGGAATCTAAAAAATATAACAAGTGAATATAACAAAAAAGAAGCAGACTCACAAATATAGAGAACAAACTAATGGTTACCAGTGGCAGAGGGGGACAATATAGGGGTGGGGGAGGGTACAAGCTATTGGGTATAAGATAGGCTCAAGGATGTATTGTACAACATGGCAAATATAGCCAGTATTTTGTAATAACTGTAAATGGAGCATAACCTTTAAAAATTGTATAAAAATAGTAAAAGTAGGCTTTTGGCATCACACCTCTGTGCCCCTTTTGCCTTCAGTGTGCATTTCCTGAAATAGCCGGTGTTTGGATTCCTGACCAACCACTTACTAAACGTATTCCAGGGCAAGTTTTTCAGGTCCTGCATCCTCCTCTGTGAAGCGGGGCTACGAGGACCCCTTACCACGGAGAGGATCAGGAGAAGTAACAATGGAAACATCTGCCAGAACAGTAATGATAAGCACAGCTCATTATTATATGCAAAGCAGCTTGCATACATTATGTCATTTGACCAGCATAGAAGAAACAGGCTCAGAGATGGTGTGTAATTTGTCCAAAGTCACACAGCAAGTTAGGCTTTGATGTACACAGTAAGCACTGAAATAATCCTGGAGCCTGCCCTCATCCTTATTTGCTGTATGATTGTAATCAAGGGCTGGCTTCCTAGGCCTTGGTCTCCCCTCGTGCTGTGGGCACAGGGATCTCAGGGCAGGGGATGTCGGCAGGGGTGGGGTGGGGGTGAGGCAGGGGAGAATGCAAGATGCTTCTGCAAGCGGCCCAGCTCCCCAGGTCCCTGGAAGAAGCACTTTTCTTGTCAGGGCCAGAGTGGAAGCTGCTCCAGCAGACAAACCAGCTTCCCTGAATTCTTCAGGTCGCCTTATGATCCAGGCTCAAACCTCTCTTGCAGATTGTCTCTGGAAACTGGGAAATTGGACCAGAAGGCCCTGAGCCTCCCAGCCTCTGAAGCTTCTGCAGTGATGAGGCCTGGCCACCAGATGGCAGCACACAGACCACTGCGCTCTCAGGGAAGAGGAGGTGTGTCTCCATCAAGGGGCCGTTTTGGCGTGGCTGCTCCTGAGTGAGAGCATCCACACCACCATCCCTTTAGCTTCGGGTCGCAGGGAAACAGTCCAGGAAGGGCAGCAACTCACCACGGTCGCTCAGCCTGCACTTTGTGCTTCCAGGGGTTCTTACCCTGGTTGAGCAAGGCCCTGGGACTGTGACAGTCGCTGGATTTCTCTAGACCTCAGTTTCCACATTTGCAGAAAGGTGCAAGTCCCTTCTGCCTAGCTTTCTTCACGGGGTCTGTATGGCAGGTCAAACACGGAGTCTCCGTTTCCACATCTGTGAAATTGGTATAAGAGTAGAGGCTGTTTTGTGCCGTCATGAGGATGAAGAGCTGCCCACATCTGAAGTGATTTGAGGGTTAAGCCTGCAGGCCAAAGTCCAGCCACCTACACGTGAGCTCTGGGTCTGCCTACAGCTCCCAGAATGGCCTTGTTTATAAAGTGCAGTGAGTGCAGGACTTCAGAGTGGGAGGAGACCTCACGGCTCATTTCACCGGTACCTTCCATTCCTCAGACAGAGGGAAGTCCAGAGAGGGCCAGTGACTTGCCTAAGGTCTCATAGCCCCACCTGACCACACTGGAACCCAGATCCACTAACCCTGGGGACAGCCGTCATTAACTCTTCTCTCCCCTCTGCCCAGAGACCCACGTTGGGAAGGGCTGGTACAGCTGGGGCAGGAATGGGCACAGAGGGGGCCACCATGAGCTGGAGGCCACGCTGCAAAAGAGTCCAGCTCAGAGCCCAAGGAACCTCCCTTCTCCTGAGGGACAGCCAGTGCCCCTGCCCCCAGGGGAAAGCCCTCAGGGTTCACCTGCCCAGACCCTGGGGGGGATATTTTTAAAAGTTTAAACACTCTCCAGGGAGCATTCTCCATTTCTATTCCTACAGTGTATCTATGCTTTTAGTTATGAAACAAGGCTTCTGTTCTCTGTTAATTAGTAGGCTCCTATAAACTGTCTCCCCCAGCTCAGGATGTGGAGGGCAGGGGGGAAAAAACCAATAAAAATATAAAAATATGGAACTCCAGATGCACTGGGCAGGACCAGCCTTCCTGCCTGCGGAGAGGGAGAGACGTATTACCCCAAATTAGTAACCGTCCAGAATCCCAGGCTGATAACATGCATATTTTGGGAAGAACATGCTACTAACTTGACCTCATTCATATTCAACTGTAAGAGACTGATGGAGTGGCTTTTTCTTCAGCAAGTTTGAATGAGGGAGGAGAGATGGGTCATGAGAGCCTGGGAGTGGGATGAGGAGGAACGGGGCAGAAGGTCAGGGGCATGCGCAGAGAGGCTACGGGCCCGGAGACTGACAGTATTGCCCAGGCGCCAGAGAGAAATGGAACACTGACTTTCAGGAGAGGCCCACCTGGGTGGGGGTGGGGCACAGATAATTCAGTTTCCATGAGGCGGTGCTTTCTCCTGGGGGAGAAAGGGGGGATACCCGTAACCTGCAGTTTCCCCTGGAGGAGGGGCTGGCCTGCAGGTCCAGCCTCATGTCCAGCTATCTGCAGAGTCCCTCAACTGCCCTGAGAAGCAGGAGCTGTCATCTCCATTGTAATCCAGTAGACTGAGGCCCAGAAAAAGAGAGGGGCTTGCCCAAGCGCTGAGTTAGTGACAAAACGCCTAGAAGAACCAAGGTCTCCTAGTCAGTTGCTTTTTACTCACGTTCTGCCTGAATCTGGAGTTAGGCCAAACCAGTTCCTGGCTCTGTGACCTCTTGGACCACTCCAAGCTCAGTTTTCCTCATCTGTAAAATGGGAGCGATATCTCTTATCTCCTGGGGTTGTTGACAGCATTTGATACTGTATGAAATGGCCTGGCACACAGTGGGCATGCAATCAGCGGCGGCTGTCTTACAGAGGAGTCAAATCTTACTCGGGGCACGGTTCTGACGGTCATTTAATGCAAAGCACAAAACGAAACAAAAAATAAAAACCAAACCCTTGAAAATCCTGTAGGAAGGCACCATGAAGAGTTAAATCCTTGCTGGGGGTGAGTGGGGGAGGAAGAGGAAAGCTTTAGGATTGCCAAGGAGCCAAGAGGGTGAGTGAGACATTGAGGCAGGCAAACTGCATACAGTGGAAAGTGTGCCGTGGAGGCCTGGCAGGTACAGGAGGGTCCGTGCCAGGATGGGCAGGGCTTTGAATGCCAGGGGGAGAAGTCAGCGCCGGCTTGCTGCTGTCAGGAGATGTTTAATTTTGGCAGTGGGGTGATTAAAGGGAGGTTCCCTGTGTGTGTGTGAATTTCCACCCACTCCCAAAGTTGTTTCTCTGCTGGAGAGCTGGGGCCAGTTTATGGCTCCTGGCTGCCCCTGTGAGGCCTCTCCCAGCCCTCCTCCTCCCTGGCTGTCTGGCAGCCAACTGAATTTTATGTGGGGAATCTGAGGAATTTGAAAAGGCAGAATGCAAATGCCACTGTTGGAGATTTCCTTGTCAGCCTCGGAGCAGGGGGGAAGGCCCCTCTTTGTGGGGTAAGGAAGTGTGGAGCTCTGGGTCCTGGACCCTGTTGGGATGCTCAGGGGCCAGGTGGCCAGGGCCAGTTCCTTAACCCCCATCTGTGAGAAGCAGGCAGTGTCACCAGAACTCTCCTCTGGAGCTGTTGGAGAGCCAAGCTCGGTAACAGAGAGTGGCCCTTGTACACTGTAAAGAGCCTGTCACACGCCCTGTGTTGAGAGGTTATTAACGATTCCCCAATGCCCTCGTTTTACAGAGGAGGGAACCGAAGTCCAAGGGGAGACTTTTGTCTGGGGTCACGGGGCCGATCTGGGCCGAGGCCAGGGTCCCAGCGCTGATGGGGGCCCGCTGGGGGCCCGGCGCTGCGGGCGCGCTGAGGTCGCGGGGCGGTCCCGGACCTTGCGCGGCCCTAAACCCTCCGGGCCGTGGGCGCGCCCGCCGTCCCCGGACCTGCCCGCTGTGGGCGCCGGGGGGCCGGGAGTCGGGAGCCGCGCCCGAGCCCGGGCGCCTCTATCTCCCGCGGCCGCGGCGTCTCCGAGTCTCGGCGGCCCGAGCGCCGGGCGTTATCTGCTCTCGCCCGGCCGGGCCCCTTCCCGCCTTCCCGCCCGGCCGTGGCCGCCGTGGCGACGGGCCGCTCCCGCCTTATCATCGGCCGCCCGGCCGGCTAGCTGTGGCCCGCGTCTCACCCCCGCCCCTCCCCGGGCGGCCCCCTCCCTGACACGCTCACTCCCCGAGATGCCTCCTCCCAGGGTAGCCCCCTTCCCTGATGCCCCTCTCAGAGTTGCCCCCTCAGGGGCCAAGCTGCAGGGAGCGCTTTCCCCAAGGGGGACTGCGTCAGAAAAGGGTGTCAGATTTGTCCTCTTCTTAAAAGACAAGCCTAACTATGCTTAATCCCATTTTAGTCACGTTTTAAAGGATTTCATAAGAGAGGCAAAGTTATGCAAAACAAAACAAAAAACAAAACCCACTATACATCAGGGCTGGGCGGGGGCGGGGTGGGACAGAGTACTTATCCATCAGATCGCTCTAAAATTCTTCTCCTCAGGGCTTACTGTGTTAGGTGTGACACCCCTTGGAAGCGAAGTTTCCCCACCTGAGTATGGGAATCTGTAAGCCATGAAGCTCCCTACAGTGCTGGTGGCAGAAAACATGGGTGCAGCCCTTTGCAATAACAATTTGGCAGTATAGATGGAAAGCCATAAAAGTATTTATACCCTTTGACTCAGTAATCTCACTCTGGGAATGTATCCCAAGGAAATAGTTCAACAGCAGCGAAAGAAAAAGACAAAAACAGAAAAGTATGGGTTCATCAATGTGTTATTTGTAAAGCTAGTGAGCACAGCTTTCTGAGTGAAAAGTTGGAATACATGAGTTGCATGGTACTGGGTTCGAACTCACCATGGTTCCGCCATGAACCCGCCTACAAACCTTGAATAAGTGTCTTAACCTTGCCGAATTTCCCTTTTCGTTTCTGGGAAATGGATAACCCCACCACTCAGAGGACTTTTGTAAAAATTCCAGGAGACAGCTTGTGAAAGCATCTAGTAAAGAGTTTGAGGGTAGAGGAAGAACATAAGAAATGTTTATTTCCCGCCTTTCTTCATCCTTACAGAAATGAAAATACGGAGTATTTCAAGTGACATTTGTAAATACTAGAGAAAGTGTATATGGTGGTTAAGAGCTTGGGACTTTTGAGTCCTTCAAACTTGGATTGGATCCTAGCTGTGCAATCTTGACAAGATATATCTCCTCACTTATTAAAAAATGATAATAGAATTTACCCTGTAACTGTGGTGAGGGTTAAATGAGGTACTATGTGGAATGTATTCAGGTCCGTGCCTGGCAGGTAATAAGCACTCAATAACTGGTAGCTATTATTATTATTAAATAACATTTAAAAGTAGAAGTAACTTCAATACCCCAAAGTACTCCAAGTTAAATAAGTTAGGGTATGTTTTGTGGAATAGAATGCGGCATTTAAAAAGAGTGAGATAATCAACATAAACTAATGAGGAAGGATGAACATGATAAGTGAAAAAAGACAGTTGCCTCCATCTGGATAAGTGACCTAAATATGAAAAATTAGAAGTAAAAATATAAGTTTAAGGAAAGTCTTATATAGTCTTGGGGGGGGGGGCGCGGTAATGAGGATCTTCTCAAGCAAGCCAGGGACCGTAAGGAAAAGACAGACCATAAAGGAAAAGACAGATTAGACCATATCAGATATTTAAATGTCTACATGGTAGGAGACCCCATAAACAAGTCTAGAGACAATCGTAGAGAGGAGAAATATTTGTTACATACAGATAAAAGCTTCATGTCCTGCATACCCCTCAAGACCTCTCATATGGAATTCCTACAAACTAATTGGAAAAGTCAAACAATAGAAAAATGGACAAAACCACTTCACAGAAGAGGAAATGCAATCATGAGAAAGGCAGACCACCTCCCCATTTGTTGGGGAAATGCAGATAAAAGCATAAACAAAATACCGTTTTCCACCAAGCATTAACAATTAAAATAGAAATAGGCATGCCCTTTGCCCCACCAATCCCATTTTCAGAACTATCCATAAAAAATACATTTTGTTTTTTTTACTGTAGTGTTCTTCATGCTTCATAGTGACGATTCCAGTGTCCACGTCTAGGGCATGGGTGGATGAATTTGGTTACAGCCATGCTAATGGATACTGTAGACTGCTAAGAAGGAGCTTCTTGAATCTGTATGCAGTGACTTGCAGGGTTGTCTGTGATATTCTGTCAGGCCAAAAAAGGCAATTGTGCAGCAGTGTGTAAAGTATGATCCCATTTTGTGTTTAAAAAAAAATGTGTGTGTCTGTGTGTGTGAGAGAGAGAGCGAGACAGAGAAGCTTTCAAGCCTTCACCAGGGTAAATATGTTGGTTCTCTTTGCATAAACCTATAGAAAAGTGGGTGTATATATTGAAAGAAAGGGGCAAGTGGTTTTCACTAGTTTTCTTTTTTTCCAGTTTTATTGAGATATAATTGACATATAACATTATACACGTTTAAGGGGCACAACATAGTGATTATATATATATATACTTTATATATATACACACACATATATATATATGATCACCACAATAAATTTAGTTAACATCCATCACCTCACAGAATGACAAATTTTTTTCTTGTGATGAGAACTTTTAAGATCTCCTCTCTAAGCACTTTCAAATATACAACACAGCATTGTTAACTATAGTCACCATGCTGTACATTCCCAGAACTTAGAACTGTAAGTTTGTACCTTTTGACCACCCTCACCCATTCTGCCCACCCTCCGCCTCTGGCAACCACCGTTCTGTTTGCCCATTTGTCTAGACTGACATTTTCCTTTACGTTTGTAGGAATTCTGGACATGAGGGATATGAACCCTTCCTTCCCTGCACGTGAGCCTGTGGAGAGGCTCCTGCCAGCCTGTTCTGCATTTCCTGGTAGTGGGAGGAGAGAGGGGCGTTGTTCTCAGGTCCCCATCTCTCTGTGACCTTTGGCCTGCTGCAGCAGCCTATGTTGTTGTAGTCTGGAAAAATGGCAATTAAATAGATTTGATCACATACAACAAACGAAGAGAGTTTGCAAAGCAATATGTACCCCCGGTTCAGTTTCTGTGAGAAGGAACAGCCTGTGTTTGTAAATATGTAGAGGAAGGGCTGAGAGAGGGTCTGGCTGACTGTTGGAGGTCACTTCTGAGCAGTGGGCTGTGCTGAAGGGGGTTTTATTTTTGCACGTCTCTTGTTTGCATTTTTTACAATGAGCATTATTGCTTTTGCAAGGATAAAACAATGGAGTATTTTTTCCCCTTAAGTGGACAGTGGTATTTGTGTACTGTGACTGCAGGGAGGAAATGTGAACAAGCACCAGAAATTGGGTTAGGATGGTGGGACCCCCCCCCCCCACCAGAATTTTTTCTTTTAGATTTGTACCTTTTATTTTTTTATTGTGGTAAGAAACTTATAATATAAAATTACCATCTTAACCATTTTTAAGTGTACAGTGCAGTATTGTTAACTATGTTACTCCAGATCTCCAGAACTTTTTCATCTTGCCTAACTGAGGCTCTATACTAATTGAACATCTCCCCATCTCCCCCGGCCCTCGGCCCCTGGGAACCACATTCTACTTTCTGTTTCTATGAATTTGACTACTTTAAAACCGCATATAAGTGGAATCATGCAATATTTGTCTTTTTGTGACTGACCTATTTCACTTAGCATAGTGTCCTCAGGGTTCGTCTATGTTGTAACGTATGACAAGATTTTCTTAGTTGTGTATTGGGTTGGCCAAAAAGTTCCTTCGGTTTTAAAGTAAAGATAAAAGACTCATTTTCACCAAGAACTTTATTGAACAGCATATTCATGTTTTGTTCCACTACCTTCTGCCATTTTTCAGGCAACTTCATAATTCTATCTTCCCAAAACTTTTTAGCTTTTTGAGCAAAGCATTGTTACAGGTGTCTTTTACAGTCTTCCAGGGAATTGAAATTCTTTCCATTAAGAGAATTTTGTAAAGACCGAAATAAATGGAAATCCAAAGGTGCAATGTCTAGTGAATATGATGGATGAGTCAGAACTTCCCAGCTAAGCTGTAACAATTTTTGCCTGGTCATCAAAGAAACATGCGGTCTTGTGGTATCCTGATGGAAGATTATGCGTCTTCTGTTGACTCATTCCTGACGCTTTTCTTTGAGTGCTGCTTTCAGTTGGTCTAATTGGGAGCAGTACTTGTCGGAATTAATCTTTTGGTTTTCCAGAAGGAGCTCATAATAGAGGACTCCCTTCCAATCCCACCATATACACAACATCACCTTCTTTGGATGAAGACCAGACTTTGGTGTGGTTGGTGGTGGTTCATTTTGCTTGCCCCACGACCTCTTCCGTTCCACGTTGTTGTACAGTATCCACTTTTCATCGCCCGTCACAATTTGTTTTAAAAACGAAACGTTTTCATTACGTTTAAGTAGAGAATAGCGTGCGGAAATACGGTCAAGAAGGTTTTTTTCCGCTTAACTTACGTGGAACCCAAACATCAAAACCTTTAATATAACCAAGCTGGTGCAAATGATTTTCAAGACTTGATTTGGATATTTTGAGTATGTTGGCTATCTCCCACATGGTATAACGTTAATTGTTCTCAATTAATGTCTCGATTTGATCACTGTCAACTTCAACTGGTCTACCTGACCATGGAGCAACGTTCAGTGATAAATCTCTAGCACGAGACTTCGCAAACCACTTTTGATACATTCGATCAGTCACAGCACCTTCTCCACACACTGCAAAAATCTTTTTTTGCATTTCAGTTGTGTTTTTACCTTTCTTGAAATAATAAAGCATAATATGCTGAAAATGTTGCTTTTTTCTTCCATCTTCAATATTAAAATGGCTATCCAAAAACTCACCAATTTTGATAAGTTTTTTCTTAAATGCACCCTGATATGACAGCTGCCACGATACAATCCAACAAAATTGTCTCGAATGAAGTTAAAGACAGCTAAGCGCTACTAGAGCCATCTTACAGAAAAAACCGAATGAACTTTCTGGTCAACCCAATATATATAACTACATTTTGTTTTGTCCTTCAAAGGAAACTTAGGCTGCTTCCACATCGTCACTATTGTGAATAATGCTACTATCAACATGGACATGCAAATATCTCTTCAAAATCCTGTTTTCAATTCTTTTGGATACATACTGTTATGGGCTGAATGTTTGTGTCCTTCCAAATTCATATGTTGAAACTCTAATCCTAATGTGATGGTATTTGGAGATGGGGCCTTTGGGTGGTAATTAGGCCATGAGGGTGGAGCCCTCATGAATAGGATTAGTGCCCTTATAGAAAGAGGCCAAGGAGCTAACTAGCTCCCTGCTCTCTGCCACGTGAGGACACAATGAGAAATCAGCAATCTGCAACCCAGAAGAGGGCTCTCACCAGAACCTGACCATGCTGACAGCTTGATCTTGGACCCTCCAGCCTCCAGAAGTGTGAGAAATAATTTTCTGTGGTTTATGAGCCACCCAGTTTATGATATTTTGTTATAGAAGCCTGAGTGGACTAAGACATATACTAAGAAGCGGAATTGCTGGATCATATGGTAATTCTATTTTTAATTTTTTCAGGAATTGCCATACTGTTTTTCACAGCAGCTGCACCATTTTACATTCCCCCCAACAGTGTGCCAGAGTTCCAATTTCTCCACATCTTTGCCAGCACTTGTTATGTTCTGCTTGTTTGTTTTTTGATAGTGACCATCCTAACGGGTCTGAGATGATATTCATTGTGTTTTGATTTGCATTTCTCTCATGGTTAGTGATACTGAGCATCTTTTCATATCCTTATCGGCCATTTGTATATCTTATTTGGAGAAATGTCTATTCAAGTCCTTTACCCATTTTTTAACTGGGTTATTTATTTATTTATTTGCCATTGATTTGTTATGGATATTAACCCCTTATCAGATATATGATTTGCAAATATTTTCTGCCATTCTGTACATTGCCTTTTCACTCTGTTGATTGTTTCCACTCTGTTTCCTTTGCTGTGTGGAAGTTTTAAAGTTTGGTGCCATTCCACATGTCTATTTTTGCTTAGGTTGTCTGTGCTTTTGGTGTCATAGCCAAGAAATTGTTGCCAAATCCAATGTTATAAAGCTTCTTCCCTGTTTTCTACTAGTAGTTTTATAGTTTCAGGTCTTACATTTAGGTTTTTGATCTATTTTGACTTCTGTATATAGTGTAAGATAAGGATTTAACTTCATTCTTTTGCAGCCAGATACCCAGTTTTCCCAACACCAGTTGTTGAGGAGACTATCCTTTCCCCATTATGTAGTCTTGGCATCTTTGTTGAAGATCATTTGACCATGTACATAAGGGTTTATTTCTGGGCTCTCTATTCTGTTCCATTGGTCTATACACCTGTCTGTATGCCCCATTACCATATTGTTTTTGTTACTGTAGCTTTGTAATATGTTTTGAAATCAGGAAGTATGAGGCCTCCAGCTTTGTCCTTCTTTGCCCCTGTATTTTATTGTGGCAGATTTCCATCAAGTAAATTTTGAACTATTATCCCTGGGTGGCAGGCTGGGAAGATCCAGGGGAGGACATGGGATTGGATTCTCATCTGAGGAAGCTCCTGTAAGCACAGACAGAGTGGATGACCACTGATTGTTTGACCACCCAGCCATCCGCCACTATCTCTCTTGATCTGCTTAGCCTGTGCCAGCCCACATTGATTAGCTGGTGGGGGGAATGTTACTTTCTTTTTCTTCTTTTATTTCCTCCTGTTCTTCCTGTCTCCCTTCCCCTCTTCCTTCCTTCCTTCTCTCGTTCCTCTTCCTCACTTCCTTATTTCTTTCCCTCTCCTTCCTTCCTTTTCTTAGCCCAGCTGCATTGGGTGACTTGCTTAAGGCAACTCCGGAGTACACAAGGCCCAATGCTTCTGACCTTTGTCGCTCTCCTCAGGGAAGAGAGGAAGGGAAGTACCGTGTCTGTAACACCTACCATTGTCTGGGCTTCATGCTAGATACTTTGCTCTAAAGCACAGTGTGAGGTAGGTTTATTGGGTCCATTTCTTCATCTGTAGATCTGCAGATGAGGAAACTGATGCTTAGCTGGCTAGTACTCTGCCTGCGGTTTCACAGCTATAGTTTCATTGCCCTTCATGTGGATCACCTAAATATGTCTTCCTAACAGCACTCTGAGGACAGTGCTTGTTTCCCTATTTTCCAGATGAGAAACAGGTGGCTCTGAGCCCAGGGTCACCCAGGAAGTTCACAAAGTTCACAAACCCAGAGTCAGACCCTTGACCCCATTCTTCTCATCACCACACACTGTTCCGGACTCTGCTCAGGTGCACCCTCCCTCCACCTCCTGACAGAAGCCACTCAGCCAGGTCTCCACAATCGTTGTCATTGTGTTCCCAACAGCTATTTTATTGTAACTGATTAGGTTAAGGGTTGATTGTGTTCTCGTTGTCCTTTTACTATGAACGATAGTTGAGGCTACAGCTTCTAAGGTGCAGAGTATCCCCTAATCTCAGACACATAGGGGCGGGTGTGAGTCGCAGGGGCAGGAAAGCCCTGAAGAGTGTTTCACCAAGTTGTGGGCAAGGGCATTTTAGGAAGATAGAAGAACATGAACATGAAATAATACCATCAATCAACACCTACCCAGCATTTAGTCTGTATATATACTCTGTACCCACGACTATTCTAAGTGCTCTGTATATATTAATTCATTTAATCCACAAACCATTCTATGAGGTAGGTACTATTATTAGTCTTACTTTACAGATAAGGAAAGAGGCTCAGAGAGGCTTAGGAACCTGACCAAGGATACACAGCTAGAGTGAGGAGGGCACTGAGCCAGGGCTGAGGCCCCAGGACTCCACGTTAGAGAAGAGGCTGTGTGTGTAGGAAAGGCTTTTTTTCTTTTTTTTTCCTTCTTTAAAGAAAGAGGGGGTCCTTTGTTGAAGGGGCAGCTGTGCAGAGCTCTTAGGGCTTCGCTAACCCTCTATAAACCCTCCTGTAAAACGGGGACAATGATTATTGCTCCCCTAATTTCCCTTTCCAAGCCTCTCCCTTTTCTGACAACAGAGAGAATTCTCAACTTTGCAGCAAAGCTCTGGGGCATGAGGGGTACTGTTCCCAGGAGGACCCCCACTTCAGCAGCGCAGGCCTAAAATGAGTCCTCCCCTTAGGCCCTGCTAGCCTGTGTCTCTGGCAGTGCTGCCCACTGCAGCTCTCCCTCTGCAGGAGCCTGTGCAGGTCAGACCAGGAGACCCAAGAAGAGCCATATACCCAGAGCAGCCGAGGTAAAGACCCTTGAATCCCTGGCTCCACCCCTCGCTCGCCATGTGACCTTGGGCAAGTGTCTTAACCTCCTGGAACCTTTGTTGGCTTCACTGGCTTGTTATGAGATTAAATGAGTTTATATGTGTAGGGTGCTCAGAACGGTGCCCGGCACAGAGTAATTGCTACATAAGTGGGCTATTATTTTTATTTTTTTTTAATAAATGTATTTATTTATTTATTTTTGGCTGCGTTGGGTCTGCGTTGCTGCACGGGCTTTCTCTAGCTGTGGCGAGCGGGGACAACTCTTCGTTGCGGTGCGCGGGCTTCTCGTTGCGGTGGCTTCTCCTGTTGCAGAGCACGGGCTCTAGGTGCATGGGCTTCAGTAGTTGTGGCACATGGGCTCTAGAGCTCAGGCTCAGTAGTTGTGGCGCACAGACTTAGTTGCTCCGCGGCATGCGGGATCTTCCTGGACCAGGGCTCAAACCCGTGTCCCCTGCACTGGCCGTCAGATTATTAACCACTGTGCCACCAGGGAAGTCCCTGGGCTATCATTCTTATAATGCCACAAACACTGTGGAGCCTCTGGGTGTTGGGGAGACTGGGGTGGACAAGGCTGAGCTCTCCCTGGCCCTCATGGAGCTCAGCGTCTACTAGGGTGACCAGCTGTCCTGTTTGCTTGAGGCCTTTCCTGGCATGTGGGATCATTAGTGCCCAAACTGGGAAAGTCAGTGGTGAGCTGGACTGGTTGGGCACCCTACTGTTTAGTGGGGCACAAATAATTAACAGGCCATCCAGGTTGGCCTGGCAGAGAAGTTCAGGTGTCACGGAAGCACTGAGACAGGGAGGAGTGAAGCCTGGGATCAGGGAGAGCTTCCAAAGGGAGGGCATTTAAGCTGGGACCTGGAGGGTGAGAAAGAATGAGCTGAGCGAAGAAGGAAAGGAGGGGTGCGGGAGTGGGCTGGAGTGGGCAGTGGAGGAGAGTGTGCCAGGGAGAGGAATGTGAGCGGGCAGAGCTGGAGGCCAGTGAGATTGTGGCTCGTGTGGACCAAGATGTGCCCAGAGACATGGCCACAGACCCTCAGGACAACACTGCGTGGGAGCTGGGGGAGGCTGCGAGGGGCGGTGTGGCAGAGGTATACGCACATATGTTTGCTTGTATACGTGGTCGCCTCTAGGGAGAGCACTGGGGGAGGGGGCGCTGGAGACAAGGGTTAGAAGCCCTCTGGAGCTTTTTGAACTGCGAGAATGTAATACCTACACCAAAAGATAAAGTAATCTAAACCAACACATGCGTGCCTGTGCTCACCCCTACCCCCAGGCCCAGCTCATCCCAGCCACCGTGGCTGCAGGACCCCCTGACAAGGGCTGTCCCAGTCCCAGGGACACCAAGCCGGCCCAGGAAGGGGAAGCGGCCACAGCCACGCTGTCTGCCGCCCGGGCCTCCCCCAGGCCCGCCGCAGACGGACAGCTTATCAGTTGTTGCCACTGTGTCCCACCCGGTTGAGCTGGGCTCATTGCTGGGAAAGTGGCCCCCAGCCCTTTGCCAGGGACGGCACTGGCCCAGTGTGGGGAGCCAGCAGGGATGTTTTCCCAGGGGTTGGTCTGTGGTGGGGCCATCTGGTGAGTGTGCAGAGCCAGGCCTGGTGCCCAGGAGTCGGTCTGCTGCAGACTCGCTCTGGGGTGTTAAAGAATTAAGTTTTGGTGTTTTCTTAAAATTATACAAGTCATCCAGAAAAATGCATTCTCCTTATAAAATAATCACATAGTTCTTCAGTGTATGAAGTACAAGTTCCCCCTCTCTGGAAATGGACCTGTTGGGTACCGGGTCTGGGCTGTACCTGTAAGGTCCACACCCTCATTCAGTCCCCATGGCCTTTGGGGAGGTGGGCACCTCGTGCTCATTTTACAGATGAGCAAACTGAGGCCCAGCTGGTGAAGGTTTGTCCTTGAATCCAGGGCAGGGGAGTGGCGGAGTTGGCTCTAAGACTCCATGTCATATCAGGTGGGCTGGGACAGAGGGCCTGTCCTGGGGTCAGGAGAGCTGGGGACCCACATGGCCCTGAAAGGTATGTGACCTTGGCCTCCCTTGGCCTCTCTGGCTTCCAGGTGAGGAAGGGTCTGGGTGCCAGCTCTGCTCCCATGTACTCTGTTCCAGCTTCTGAGCCCAGTCCTGGGTCACCAGCCTCTGCCTCTTTCCCACGGTCCCATCCGTCCCATTTGCAGGAGGCTGACCTTGAACTCTGGACCGTTGCCCCCTAGAAGGGGTTTTTGTATGATTTGGGAAGGACAAAGAACTCCTTTTGTCAATAGGGCAGAAATTACATGGTGGGTATTCCTGGCAGGCACAGGGGAGCGTGATGCTAGTCCTAGGTGTGGTGCGGCCACCACCGAGCCATGGAAGTGTGTTTCTAATTACAGGATGAATGTGGCCAGCTGGACCCAAATATTTCACAGGATCCTAGTGAAAGGATGCTAACCAGTTCCTCCCATGGTGGCTGGTCGGGGGGCGGGGGAGATGGATCCACAGATTGGAAGGGAAGTCGGGGAGGAGGGGCAAGACCTTCTCAAAGAGCAGTGAGGGGTGACGTGATACGGAGGAGAAGAGGGACAGAGCCCTGCTTTGGGAGGCAGACAGGCCTGAGTTTGAATCTAGGCTGGTGACCTCCCAGCTGTGTGACCTTGGGCAAGTCACTTAACTTTGTCGCCTCCCAGAGTTTCAGCTCCTGAACTCCAAAAGGGAGACAATAGTCTCTTTCTTGCAAGGATATCATGAAGACTATAGATAATGTGTATAGTGTTTAGCATGGAGCCTGTACACGGGAGGTATAAAGAAAGAAACTCTTTATGTCCCAGGGTAAGAATGAAAGCTTGGACTTCTGTGAATTTTATAATTTTGAAAAACTATTTTTCTTACTATAAAACAATATATGATCATTGTCAAAATATTAGTATATAGTGATAAGAAAAAAAAGCCACCGGTAATCCCTTCACCAATTATTATTTATAATTGTTACTTATTGCTATTAAGTGTTAATGGTGGGATTTAAGGTATCCGAGGTGGGCTGTTGGCCTAACTAATCTCAGCATGTCTCACATCATTCTGCTTAGGCTGAATGTACAAGCTGCCACCCTCCCCCAAAGGAAGGTAGCTGGGGGTGGCTGACCCTTGCTTTGGTGATGTCGGAAGCTGACTCTGCCCTGGGAGGACACCAGCCTCAGCCTGAAGGAGTGGCCCACCCAGGCCACCTCCCAGCAGCATGTCAGTGATGTGTGACTGAAAAGGGCAAAGAATTAAGGGTTTGGAGCCCCACAGACCTGGGTTCCAACCTGGCTTTGGCCCTAAGATGCTTTATAAAAAAAATTTTTTTAAACTTTCTTTCTGTTGAGATGCTTGCAGATTTCTTTCTTTCTTTTTTTAATATATATTTATTTTCATTTGGTTGCACCGGGTCTTAGTTGTGGCAGGCGGGCTCCTTAGTTGTGGCATGTGAATTCTTAGTTGCAGCAGGCATGTGGGAGGGATCTAGTTCCCTGACCAGTGATCGAACCCAGGCCCCCTGCATCAGGAGCACAGAGTCCTAACCACTGTGCCACCAGGGAAGTCCCTATAAAAATTTTTTTAGAAAACATTTTGAAGAAATGGTACAAGTGATTGTAAAAAGAAATTATTGTTAGTTTTTTTTGCGGTACGCGGGGCTCTCACTGTTGTGGCCTCTCCCGTTGTGGAGCACAGGCTCCGGACGCGCAGGCTCAGCGGCCATGGCTCACGGGCCCAGCCGCTCCGCGGCATGTGGGATCCTCCCTGATCGGGTCACGAACCTGTGTCCCCTGCATCGGCAGGCGGACTCTCAACCACTGCGCCACCAGGGAAGCCCCCCCAAAATTTTTTTTAAGTATAGAAAAGTCTAAGGAGAAAACTACAAACTCTACCACCCAGAGGTAGCCACAGTTAACTCCCTGGGGAGCATCCTTCCTGTCCTGTCTCTATGTAGATAGTTGTATGCATTTATTCGATATCCCATAAGCAGGGTCAAATGATGGATGCTGTTTGCACGGTGTGTCGTGGCAACTGCCTAATTCAGCCACCCGTAGAGGGGTAGAGGGGAGACAGATGGCACCGCTGCATCATGGGGCCTGATGTGGGGCTTAACGACGGGATGCTGACCTTGTATTCCTTTTTTTATTTTTTTCCTGGCCGCGCTGCATGGCTTGTGGGATCTTAGTTCCCGGACCAGGGATTGAACCCAGGCCACGGCAGTGAGAGCGTGGAGTCCTCACCACTGGACCTCCAGGGAATTCCCTGACCTTGTATTTTTAATGTGTTCCCTGATCTGTTGTGTCCCAGTCAGGGGCTGGGAAGTGCTTCATATGTACAGGGAGAGGAGCAGCAGGAAGGCTTGCCAGCCGGGACAGGGATCAAGGGTCTCATGTATCCTAGACCATTCTCTAGGGATCCAGTACAGCACAGTGGTTAAAGAGTTAATGCTGCCACCAGGTTGCCTGGGTTCACATCCCAGCTTTGCCGTTGCTGGCTGCCTGAACTTGGGCATGTTCCTTGACCTCCCTGTGCCTCAGTTTCCTCATTTGCAAACCAGGGGATCATAACAGAACCTCCCTTATCGGGTTGCCTGAAGTTTAAATGAGTTAATTCAAATAAAGCCCTTAACATTGCTGGCACAAGGTGAATGCTTCATAAGTGGTGCTTGTTATTATTGTCGCCCTTATTATTCTATGGCCACATTTCTCAGTCTGTGGAGCCAGCAGGCAGCTCCGGCCCTCCCGGGGGCCACACTGGCCTCGGGCCAGTTGCTCTAGGCTCCCAAATGGCCCTGCCCTCCCTCCTTGAAACTTGCCCTCTCTGGATCTCATTCACCAAGAGCACCCAGCCTTTAGCAAGGTTTGGGGGGGCAGCGATCACATTGGGTATTTGGGCCCACGTAAGCCCACTGCTGTTCTTGGCTACCTCTGACTTTCCATCCCCTAGGCCAGAAGCAGAGCCAGAGAAACTGTTGTTCTTGTGGTGGTTTTTATAAAAACTGGCCATCTGGGGCCCTCTCAGTGACCTCCCATTTCACATAGAGGAAACCCGAGGTCCAGAGAAGTGAAGTACTGTCACCCGCTGTTCAGTGGCGAGCGAGCCTCCAGGTGCAGACTAGGAGCTCTTTTCCAGGCCCTGGGTGGTAATCTGTCGAGACTCCTCTCTGTGTCCACGAGGCAGTCATGACGCTGTCGGAACTTAGCTTGAATCTCTGTTAAAGCAGCTCTGTGCTCAGCTAATACTTGCTCTGCAGGACTGTGGAGGTGCATCTCTCACCCTCTTGTGCTACAGAGGAGGAAACTGAGGCTCAGAGAGGGAGATTGGTTGGCGGCTCTGGATCACACAGTGAGCCGGGACGGGGGACCACCAGAGCCCAAGGCTCCCAGAGCCTGGGCCAGAGCTGTGCCTGCTTCCCAGCCCCACTCTTCCGTCCAGTCAGTGCACTGGTTAAGCGTGTCCACAAAGAAGCCAGGGCCCTGTGGGGAGTGTGTGGGCACCAAGAAGGGGGGCCAGGCCTGAAGCAAGGACGGAGAACAGGACATGGCTCAGGCCCAGACCATATTCCGGGAGCCAGGAGCCTGGAAGGGTCCCTCCTTCCACCTTAGGATGAAGGGGTGGAGGATGGTGGAGAAGGCCAGGCTTGTGCTTCTGCAGTTGAGAACTCCTTGTTCTTTTGCAGTCAGGGAAACTGAGGCAGAGAGCTTCAGAGCAAGATAGAGATTCATCAGGTCCAGAAGAGTCCACAGCTGTGCCTTCTGCTCTCAGCCCCCTGACTTCCAAAGCTCCGGCCCAGGCACCCAGGTACCCTAGGGCACCCCCAGACCAGAGGGATCTAGAAGAAGGGGGTGAAGCCCACTCTACCTCTCACTTGCAGGGTGACTTTGGAAAAAGCCACAGCCCTTCTCTGGGCCTCAGTTTCCTCATCTGCACAATGTATTAGTGGTCATCATTGGCCTCACCCATCCCATGAGGACCAACATAACGGGTGTGACTTTTCTTTGAAAATTATAAAGCGAAGGGCATGTGTGAGGTTCATGAAGAGAACTCAGAAAAACTAGAGGGTGGAGGGTGGTTACAGAATCTCAACCACTGCGCCACCAGGGAGGCCCAAACTCTGTATATTTTTAACATTACTCTATTGTTCATATTTTCTTATAAAATTAATCTTTTTATTGCCCCCCCCGACTTTACCACAAGTGTAAGGAAATAGAAGCAGAAAAAGAAAAGGAAGAAAGAAAGAGAGAGTGAGAAGGAGCGAGAGAAGAAGGAAGGAAGGAAGGAAGGGAGGGAGGGAGGGAGGGAGGGAAGGAGGGAAGGAATTCATAGTTAACATTTTGGTGGAGCTCCTTTTTTCTATGCATGTGTATCAAAATATCTACATGTATACGTGTGCTGAAGACTATAGAATAATATTTTATATATTGTTTTTTTTTGTTTTGTATTTATTTTTGGCTGTGTTGGGTCTTCGTTGCTGCGTGCAGGCTTTCTCTAGTTGCGGCGAGCGGGGGCTACTCTTTGTTGCGGTGCACGGGCTTCTCATTGCTGTGGCTTCTCTTGCTGTGGAGCACGGGCTCTAGGCGCATGGGCTTCAGTAGTTGTGGCACGTGGTCTCAGTAGTTGTGGCAGGTGGGCTCTAGAGCGCAGGCTCAGTAGATGTGGCACACGGGCTTAGTTGCTCCGTGGCATGTGGGGTCTTCCTGCGCCAGGGCTCGAACCTGTGTCCCCTGCATTGGCAGGCAGATTCTTAACCACTGCGCCACCAGGGAAGCCTGTACATATTGTTTTATACAGTTTTCTCTTTTCTTCACTTGCCAATATTTCAGTAACATTTCACCTTGTCACCAAAGGTTTATGTGCAGCACCCTTTCACCCCTCACGGCTGTGGAGAATCTGGAGGATACTGTAGTTTGGTGAGGCAGCCTCTATGGGTCCAAGCAGTTTAAGTGACAGACAGTGTAACACCCCGAGGTTCCTACCTCCAGGCCTCTTTCCCGGGTGGGAGGCTGGGAATAGAGCCAGACGCATAGGAGGCCTTCCGGAGGTGAGGTCTGTCCCCTGAAAATGCCAGCTAGGGGGCGACCTGGGCAGGGTCTTGGGGGAGAAGCTGCACCCAAGCCCTCCTCTGCCAGCTCATGAGGCCTCCTGCCCCGTGATCTGGGGATGGCTTTCCCCAAAAAAGACTACCACTTTGCTGCGTCTGTAGAGTGCTGCCCCTCCTGCCGGGGCCACCTCAGTGTGGGCCATGCAGTGGTGGAGGGTGCACAGTGGCACCTGTGGCTAGGGCTGGCCTCATTCCTTGCTCTGCCCTCTAGACCCCGAGTCCCCAAGAGGCAACTTTGTTCCATGGCAGTGCGGCTCAGGACTACTCTTCTGGACCTGAGGAGGGCCTCAAAGGGGCAGGGAAGAGGGAAGGGGGTAGTTTGCCTTGGACACAAGGCATCTGATCTTACCTGTCCTATGACGGGTGGGGTCACTGAGGCCCAAGGGCCCCCAGCAAGTGATGGAAGTGCCAGGCCAGATGACCAGCCTAGGGGTTGTCCCATGCCACCTCCCCCGCCGTAAAGCTTTGCCACCGAGATCGCAATCCCTGGAGGCAGACTGCTTGGGCTTGAGTCCACGCACACTCACTGTCAGCCTGTGTGACAATGGGCCAGTTACTTAACTTCTCTGGGCCTCAGTTTTCCCTTCCTGCAAATGCTTATAAGACTTGTCACATACTCCACAGGACTGCTGTGAGACTTCAACACGTCAACCCACGTGAAGCACTTTGAGAAGCGTCCGCATGCAGGAGGCGCACGTCAACACGAGCTGCTTGCTTTCTGGCTCCACAGAGAAGGGGTAGGCTGACGTATGTCCCCTCCCTGCCCTCACCAAAGTCTTCCATCCCACAGTTTTCTGAGCTGGCAGAACACAGCAATATGACAGCTTCAACTGTGGGTGCCCTCAGCTGAGGGACTGGAGACTGTCCTCTTTCAATCGCCTTCTCTCTGGATGTGCCCTCCTCTGGGGACCTGGATGTTTTCCTTTGCTGTGTCACCTGGGATAATCACTTACCCTCTCTGGAGAAAGAGGAGTTGGACTTCAGGACGGTTACAGCCCCATCCAGTGCCAGGGCGGAGGGCTCTGGGATGGACCCCAGAGAAGAGTGGGGTGGTAGGGCAGATGGGAAGTTGGTGGGTGTTATGGGCTGAATTGTGTCCCCTCCGCCCCCATTCATATGTTGAAGTCCTAACACCTAGTGCCTCTGAATGAGACTGTATTTGGGGAGAGGGTCTCTAAAGAGGTAACTGGGTTAAAAGGAGGTCATTAGGGTGGGCCCTAATCCAATATGACTGGTGTCCTTATGAGAAGAGATTCGGTAGCACAGACACACATTGAAGGCCACAAGAAAACAGAGGGAGAAGACAGCCACCTACAAGGCAAGGAGGGAGGTCTCAGAAGAAATCAACCCTGTTGACACCTTGATCTTGGACTTCTAGCCTCCAGAACTGTGAGAGGCTTAAACAAATTTTTGTTGTTTAAGCCACCCAGTCTTTCGTTCTTTATTATGGTAGTTCTAGCAAACGAATAGGTTAGAGGTTGTCTGTCTGGCCCCATAAGGACTGTCTTTGATTCACCAGGCTGCCAGGACACATACAGGGCAAGGACCTGCGAGCTTTGTTGCTTCCCAAAGAGGAGAGAGTACTTCATTGTTGGGCCAGTGGGCCCTGGGATCTCTGCAATGATTAAAAAATAGCCCTACTGTGTGGCCAGCCCTGGCCATTCCTGTCTCCCTTAGTCTATGTCATCAGGGTATGTATTCTTAGTCACACTGTCCAAAAGGAGAAACAGAGGCTCAGAAAGTCACCTGCCCAAGGATTCCCGTCTTGGTCTGGCTGGCCAACAATCCCATGTTCTTTCCTGCATACCCTAGCACTTCTCCAAGAAGGCCTCCCACAGTGCTCTCGGTGGGCCTGTGCCCCTGTCACTGTGTGGCAGCTGGGACCCCAGCATTCCTGCACCCTGGGGCCAAGGGAGAGCTGGGAAGGTCCCAGGCTCCAGGCAGGAATTCCCTCCCCCAGCTTTGCTCAGTCTTTTTCTGTTGTTTCTTTGCTCAGCCGGGCCCTGTTATCTTCCTCTGAGTCTGACGCCTAGTTCTTCCTGTTTAAAATTCAGACCCTGGACTTTTCCTTTGGGGGTGGTTGTGTGTTTGTTCTGTGTTTTGGATTCTCCCCCGGCCCCTATCTCTGGCACTTTAGGTCACCAACCCCGTTTTCAGTATCCCAGGGTCCCAGTGAGTGAGGGTCTTCTACCCAGTGCCCTGTCTGGGGGCATTTGGGTGGCAGGGGAGGAGGGAGGAACCTGTCACTTTTTCCCCATCTGTAGTATGCAGGGTCCGACAGCCCGGCCTTGCTGCCCTCTTCTCACCCACGGCCCCTCCTGTACCCCAAACCACACTGAGGGTCTCTGGGCTCCCTGCAACGTTCTGCTTTGAGTCCAGTGCACTCCAGGAAGGAGATTCAGCCATAGAACAAGAAAAAAACATACAGATGTGAGGTGCCCTGATGAGCTCTACTCCTGAGAGTGGAGACAGGGCCCTGGGGAACCTGGCCCATGCTAGCTGTGTGGGACAGAGCACCGAACCGGGAGTCAGGAGCCCTGGGCTCCTACCCTTGCTTTCCACCTCATGCTGTGTGAGCTTGGGCACTCAAGTTCCTCTCTGGACCTCAGCTTTGTCACAGGAAGGTGGCTGACGACTTGAGTCAGCTGCCCCTGAGTGTCTTCCAGCCTGATGAGCTGTGATTTTAGGGCTTCATGAGATGCTCCTAGGGACTCCACGTGGCGTGACTGTGGGAAGACATGGGGCACAGAGAGCAGTCGGGGGTGAGGTGTGCATGGCCTCCAAGGAGCAGACCCAGTACCACCTCCTCCAGGCAGCCTCCCTTCTCTAAGGCTCTCCAGTACTTCCTGCCCCACCAGAAACCTTGGGAAGGCTTCAGGCTTAGAGTGAGACTGCGGGAAGGTTCATAACCTCCCTGAGCCTCAGTGTGCCCCTCCATCAAATGGAGATGATGTCTGTCTTCTAGGGCTGCTGATGGCTCCCAGCACACAGGAGATGCTGTGTGAATGATGGGTCTGAGGAGAATGTAGGTGAGGAACTATGAGTTCCTAGAGGGGAGGCGTCAAGTCTGACCCGTCCTTGGGTCCCCCTGGCCCAGGGACCACTGATTGAGAAAGGGGGTGCCTCAGGGTACATGGTGTCAGGCACCTCTCGAGCCCAACCTCACATCCCCTCGGCTTACCTCTGTATTCCAGCTCCTGCCAGGGAAACTAGCTCTGCACAGGTGTCAAGTGACGGCCCCTTGCCTTGCAGCCCACTGAGCGCTTGCCTTTGTCCCCAGGTGATGAGAATAAACGGATAATATTCCCCTTCCAACCTGAGCTACCTTCTTCCCTGTGAGGGCCCCAGCAGGGTAGAGCCCAGTTGCCAAACACTTGACTAGCTTGTTCATGCCCCTTAGGTTGACTCTCCTTCCTCCCCTCTTTCACTCATCCCAGTGCCTCATTTCTGACTTTGGGAGGCATCTGAGAGAGGTCAGAGGCCTTGAGGAAGGTCCCCAGGGATCTAGGTTGGTGGGTGTGTGAGCTGCAGCCGGCATAGCCTCTGGCTGGAACTTCACACTGAACCCAGCTCGAGACCAGTCCTGCCCAGAGCCTCTGGCCAGGCGAGCTCGGGTGTGCTGCCCTGCCTTGTGGATGGAGCAGCTGGATGTAAGTGGCAGAGGGGGGCGCCGTGCCCCTACCTGCAGATTCCCAGTCCATCCATGTGTCATTCATCCCCCTGGGTCCCTGAGGAAGGGCCAGAGCCAGGCCAGGCTGCACTCCTTTTCTCCTACTGTTGGCGGGTTTTAGGATATCTTTTTTGGTTACTGATTTTAGAAAAAAAGGCTAGCTGTTTTTCTCCACCTCTCAGCCCTTCCCCTTTGAACGGTCAGGGAAGGCTGCCTAGCTCAGGGGCAGGGGCCTCCACCTCTCAGCCCTGGAGCCCGTGGACAAGGGGACAGCAGGCTCCCTAGAGGACCTTGTAGAGGCCCAGCTGTTAGGAGCATGGACTTGTTACTTAACCTCCCTAGGTTTCAGTTTCCTCATCGGTAAAGGAGGAATGATAACCCAGTCAACCTCAGAGGGCCCTGCAAAGATGCTCAGATAACAGAGAAAATGCCTGGTACTTCGTGAGCTGGGTCTATTGGATTTCTGTGTTCTGAGTGGTTCCCTCCCTCCTCAGAAAACAGCATCAGGTTTTGGCAGACTTGGGTGAGGAATGGGGTGGAAGAGGCCTGGAGCTCAGAGCCAGAGAACCAGATCCCAGCCTGGCTCTCCACTGACTGGCTGTGGGACTTTGGCCCCTGTCAGAGGCTTCAAGATACCACTTGTGCATGGGGATAATTGTGGGGAGGCTCCAGTGGGACGGAAGGGCCAGTGTGCTGGGGCCTCTCCCCACCCCAGCCAGCTTGGACACTAGGACAGGCAGGCACAGTGATCACCGGGCAGCCGGCTCCCAGCATCCTGCCGCCAGCTCCCCAGGCCCCCTGTCTGCACGTCCTGCCCTGCCCAGCCCGCCAGGGTGGCTGAGGGTTTGGAGCCGATGGAATCAGCGTGCCCTTCCCTCCTTTGTCTGCTGGTGCTTCCTTCCCTTCACAGCATGCTTTCTTTTTTCTGGTTTATCAGGCCCTGGGGAAAGCTGGGGCCAGCCAGGCTCCCAGCCGAGCACCCCCTGGGAAGCCGCCAGCCGGGAGCACAGCAGACGGCTCCGTCTCTGGGGCCGGCAGCTCAGCCATCCCCTCCCTCCGCCTGACCCCAGCAGCTCCCACCTGGTGGATAGGACCTCTCCCAGCATGCAGGAGGCCACCCAGTGTCCCTGGCTTCCAAAGCCTCCCTTTCAGAGGCTTGAAGCCTCAGGGGTGCTTAGGATACACTGAGGCCCCCCTCCTTACTTTAGAAGGAGGAAACTGAGGCCCAGAAGCAGGAAGTGCCTGGAGGGTCTGACTCCCAGCTTAGGGCTCTGACCAGCAAGTAGCTTCCTGTCATCTCCCTCAAGGCAACAGGCAAGTCAAGGAATCTGTGTCCTGAAAGTCCTGGCTGTGCATCCCAGCCCCGCCACTCACAACTAACACCTGTGCCTCAGTTTACAAGTCTGTACAATGGGGATAGTAGTGCCGGCCCCACAGGCTGTTTTGAAGGCTAGAGGTGATAATATAGATGACTGCCCACCCTAGAGCAGGCATTCCCACAGGGGCCATATTGCCCTCCAGGGGGCAAAAACTGGCTCAGGGAGAACATATGAAAAAATCTTGAATTATAGATATATGTGCGGTACTTAAACAGACATACAGTATATCTGGGGTATTACAATGTTTTCGTGGGAAGGGATTGGGAAAAACTGTCTATAAAGGATCCTGGGGCTTCCCTGGTGGCGCAGTGGTTGAGAGTCCGCCTGCCGATGCAGGGGACACGGGTCTGTGCCCCGGTCTGGGAGGATCCCACGTGCCGCGGAGCGGCTGGGCCCGTGAGCCATGGCCGCTGAGCCTGCGCGTCCGGAGCCTGTTGCTCTGCAACGGGAGAGGCCACACCAGTGAGAGGCCCGCGTACCGCAAAAAAAAAAAAAAAAAAAAGGATCCTGGAGGGTGGGAGCGATAATGAAATAAAGGTTCAGAAGCACTGCCACTGCCAGTTAGAATTGAGTTAGTTAGTTTGTCCCTCTGCTCAGCCTCTTCCTCTCTTCTTTCGCTGGTGCTGCCCAGCACAGGCTTTACAGTAAGATAAGAAATCAGGTTATGCTCATCTTCTCAAAAACTCCTGAGAATGAGCAGTGGGATCACCCAAGTTTTGACATTGGAAACTCACTCATTTGCCCATTCATTCATCCATTTGACATTTGCCCAAGGTCACAAAGCTGCACCTCAGAGCAGGGTGCAAGGTGGCAATGACCCTGGTTTCGGCTCTCAACAAACAGGGCAAATGGCAGGGCAATGTATAGCCTGGACTGAAGGGAGACCAAAGCCCTGTGGGCAGGCTAGCTATGGTGGCAAACTTGTCCAACTAAGAGAAGAGGGGGCATTTGGGGTGGGCTTTGATGGATGTGTAGGAGTTTCTCAAGTGGAAAAGAGCAGAAGGAAGTGCCAGGTAGAGGAAACAACCTGAACAAAGATACAGAAGTGAGAGTGAGGGCTGTGCGTGGGACAGGAGCAATCACAAAGAGGTGTCAGGGGTTGGGGAACCACCACACCTAGTGTGGCTTCATGGGCAACCTTATTCATAATTCCTCTTTGGTTCTTCCTCTCCCCTGCAATATCCTTTCTATATACAAGTAACTTGTGTTCTTTGTAGAAAGGTTGGAAAGCCTTGAAGAGTGAACAGAAGCCTCGGTCTTCCACTTTGGAGGGAATTTTTGCAGGTGTTTCTTCTTTCTTTATGTCTCTTGCTATCTCTGAAGAGCCTGCCCTTCAGTAGGGAGGGGAGGACACACACAGGCACCCTCTGCCTCTCTGTGTCCAGTGCTTTCCATGCATTAATCAATTTCCTGCCACACACTGTGGGGAAGGTGATCTTACCTCCCCTTTTCACAACGGGGAAACTGAGGCCCAGAGCTGTCAAGTGACTCAAAGTCACACAGCTGGTGAGTGGTGGGGCCCCTTGTTGGAACTCAGGCCTCTGAGCTTCCTCCCTCTGCACGGGGGTCCACAGACAGGTCTCAGGGCTCCAGGAACGGCTGACACTGCAGATGAAAGCTGGACAGGTGGAGAGTTTTTCTGGGACAGGGTCGACAGCCTTTATTAGACTCCCAAACAGGTCCATGTCCCAAATCTGTACCACTGTGGGCCCCAGAAGAGCCCCCAGAGGTCAGAGCCCTTCTCATGATTGACATGGATACGGAGCTCCCTTAGGGGTAGCAGGTGGGCACCATGGTGGGCCTGCAGAGGGAGCTCAGGGTGGGGAGAGAACTGGGTCCTGTCGGGGCCTCTTCTCTGGTCTTAGTTCCACTGGCTGACTTAGTCTACCCTCAGGAAGTTCTCCCTCACATCTGCCCTAAAGCTCTCTCGTGGAAGCTTCAGCGTATTTTTCTCCTGCCCTCTGTGCCACCTAAAAGTAGCATAGAGCTCCAGGTTCCTGGGTACTTATTATATTAGTAAAGATAACTAACTAACCGAATAAAGGGGGCATACAAAAACCAGACACACCAATGATTCCTTGCAGGTCCCTTGGGAAGAGCCAGGCTTTGCCTGGGACACCTATCTTCAGTTGCCCCTGAACCTCAAAGCTCTGGACAGCTAAGCCTGATGATTCACATCATCCGTAGCCAAGGTTTCAGGTCCCTCCCCCTGCAGAGCATTGCCTGCTGCTCCCCCTGTAACATGAGGGGTGGGACAAATTGATCTCTTTGTCTTTTTCCAGTGCTCACTCTGTGATTTCAGGGATCAACTCACCAATCACAGCTTTTGTTCATGCTGTACCCTCTGCCAGGGACGTCCCACCTGTCTTTTCTGTCTGACCGGCTCCTACCCACCCTGCATAGCCTTCTTCAAAGGCCACTGCTTCGGGGAGGTCTTCCCTGATCTCCCAAGCTAGAAGGGTTCATGCTTTATTCTGGATCTCACCTTGCAGTGCTGGAATCTTGACAGCACCTCTGGGATTTATGCCCTCACCAGCCCAAGAGCACACTGAAAGCAGGGGCTGTTTCTCTCAGTCTGAATCTCCAGCACTAGCACAATGCCTGACATTTAGACAATGCTCTGTGAGTTTACTGAATGAATGAAGCAGCGAATGAGTGAGTGAGTCAGTAAGTGGATGAATCTCTATGTACCTCCTTCCCCAGCCCCGAAGGGTCTGTGGCCTGGAAAGCCTCCCCCACTGCCTGGGTCTCAGCACCTTGGTGTAATTGGCCTATAGTTGGTATTTGATGTGGCTCAGCTGTGAGGGCTGGGTGCACCCGTTTATTTGGCTTGGCTAGCCTGCTGCGGTGCACAATGCTGCCTTAGTCTAGAAAAGCTCATGGGGGCCTGGGGAAGTGGGATGGGAAAGGCTTACCATGGTCTAGAGATTCTGACTGCACTCAGCTGCCCGGGTCACCAGCAACCTGGGCTGGCCTCCTGGCCATCCAGCATGTCTCTGGGGGCCAGGGCACAGGGATGGTCCAGCTGATGCTGGAGGCCACCAGGCCTCGCCTGCAGACAAAAATGACTCTGAGAGTAACTGCTTCAGCCCTGAGCTTAGAATACAGACATGGAAACTGAGGCCTGGAGGCAAGAAGACCCCTGCCCCAGAACCCACTGACATGTTGGAATCATAGAAGCTGAAAGACACAGGATCTCAAAGGTTACTTGGTCCAATTCTATGAATTCTTTTTCTCAACACTTGTCTTAAAAAATGGGGATGGTGTCTGGAAAACCGCACATCAGGAGAGTATCACCATAACTGCCTTTTGTCTTGTGGTTGTTACATGTCAGGCATGAGGCTAAGTGCCCCACTTCTAGAATAGAGTCTATTTTATAAGTGAGGAAACTGTGGCTCAGAGAAGTTCAGCAACCTGCTGAAGGTCACACAGCTGCTAAGCACTACAACCAGGACTGAATTCAGATCTAGGTAGACTCATGTGCTTGCACCCCTGACCACTTGGCAATACTGCCTCTTTGTTGCTCAAGGTGAACTTGTGGCTGAATTACATTGCTTGATTTTTGTTGATTTGTGTTTTCTAATTTTGCTTCAATGACTATGAAATACTTGTATAATAATCAGCTAAATGAAAACAGCAGTTGTGTATGTGTGTGTGTTTAAGTGTGTTTTAGTGATTTTAAACTAATAACGGGGAATTTCTGCAGTTCTGAGTGTCTGTGGGCATCTCTGTACACCCTCCTCCAGGCCAGATGTATCATCCTTTAAGTAGCAGCCCCACTCCAAAAGTTATTAGAGAGAGGCCCTTCAGTCTTCCCTCCCCACAACTTAACCAACTGTAAAGTCACTGGTGCCTTTTGAAAACACAGCTCCCACTTAATTCTGAACGTTTCCACACCCAGGTGCCGAGGCATTAGGGAGAACCTTGGCCTGGGAACCCGGGATCCTGAGCTCTGGCCCATCACCCTGCTCTGTAGCCCTGAGCAAGCCCTTATCCAGTTCTGGGCCTCAGTTTCTCCATCTGTCAAAGTGCCAAGTGAGCTCTGAGGACCTTCACGCCCTTACAGCCCTGTTGGAGGAGCGTCCTGTCAACCCCAGAGCCAAGGCAGAGACTCAAGCACCCTGAGTTATCCCAGTCTCTCTAACAGTAGGAATTTCAAATTACTTTCTCCGCCAAGCTACCCGCAGAGCAAAGCAGGCCACTTGCTCTGGGTAATAGCCCACTAGGTAATCCCTCCAATGTGTGTTTGTGAGCGCAGAGTTCCTCAGGGTCCTCCTTTGTGTACATAGAGGATTGAAACGTGAATACCCTCCTATAATACAGCCCTAGACTGCTCACCAGCCTATCGGGTTTGGATGCTGTCTTGGGGGTTGATCTCTAAGGGGGATCTAGCACGAAGTGGCTGTTCCACGTATATATCCCTTCTTGGATGGTTTGCAGTTGATCAGGGAAGATAGGAGGACAATGCTTATCAGAAAGGAGTGGAGATCTAAGGGGATTTTCGGGATGAGGGACAGGCAATGCGGGATGTCTTCCTGTGGTTCCCACAGCACCTCCGTGTAAGCCAGTCCAGCTGGCATGAAGGGGTCTGGGCCAATGGGGATGTCTCCATCTTTAAACAGGCTCCCATTGCAATCATCCTGCGTGTCTAGCCTAGGGCTATGCTACTTATTCTCTGTCTGTCCCTGATGTCCCATCTTTCTGTGGCCATGACTCCCTCTTCCTCATGGTAGTCCTGACCATATAGGAAGGGCAAAGTTCTGTCTTTCCCATCCACCACCAACACCAAGTTGGAGAAATACAGGGAGCAAGCAGAGCCAGGAGTCAGGGGAAGCTTCCTGGAGGAGGGGGTCTCTGAGCAGAGTCTGCCAATCACCACGCAGAAGAAAGAGCTTGTGCAAATGTGTGTCTAGAGAATGGCAGTGTGAGGGATGTGGAGGGCTGGCCGGAGATGGGACTGTAAGTTCTGGACCTTGGAGACCATGGAAGCTGTGCCAGGAAACCTGGGCTTGTTCTGGGGCTGATGGGGAACCATAGAACCAGCACAGAGAGGAGAGCTGGGGACAGATCTGTGTTTTAGAAGAGTAGTTGCTACGGAGGAGAAGAGTGGATGAATTTGAGATAGGAGGGGGATGGGTGGGGTCGTGTGTGTGTGTGTGTGTGTGTGTGTGTGTGTGTGTGTGTGTGTCAGAGAGAGAGAGAGAGAGAGGGAGAGAGAGAGAGAGAGAGAGAGAGAGAAAGTAAGAGGGGTCAAGGAGGACTCTAAGTTTCTGGCTGTCTGGCTGGGGGGGGATGCAGGAGAATCGAAACAGGTCCTCTGCGGGCAGGATGCCTTCAGGGAGACCAAGGAAAGCCAGGTGGGGTGTCCACTGTGCAGCAGACAAAGGTATCTGGAGCTGAGGGGGAAAATGTATGAAAGTCATTTGTGTCCAGGCGGTGGTTGAGTCCGTGAGCATGGGTGCGGCGGCCTTGACAGAGCGGGGAGAGGAAAGTGAGCCTGAAGCCAGCGTGTCAGGATGCCCAGGGGAGGCATTCAGGGAGGGAGTGGCCAGCACAGAGGACCACGTGGGGTTTGGCTACGTGGAGGTCACCTATGAACTTGTCAAAAGTAACTCAATGGAGGGATGAGGCAGAAGCTGGATGGACCAGCTGAGGCCAAGCCCCTGGCATCTCTTTCACGGGCACCTACCACAGCCTCCTGTCTGGTCTCCCTACTCTGTCCTCACCCCTCGAGTTCATTCACCACACGGTGGCCAAAGCGCTCTTAAAAACACACCCAAGTCATGGCGCTCCCAGATTTCTAATGCTCTCTGCCATCCCATCACCGTCCTGACCATGGACCACCAGTCTTTGATGCCTTTTGGCCTCTGCCCCCTCCCCATTCATGTTTGGGGCCCCTGCTCTGAAAAGGGGGCATGTTTCAAGCTTCTCCGACCTTTGAGGTCCCCCACCCCAGCTTCAGCACCTCCACATGGGAGATCCCTATGGCCCACACCCTTGCCGTCTTCTCCTGGGTCTGCCCAGTCATCGGATCTCTGGGCAAACTGCCTTCTAAAGGAAGTGTCCCTGAACCCCTCGCCCCGCTCCAAAGTAGGGCAGTTCTCCTGTTTCGCATACACTGTACCCCACTGCGAAATACTCCTCACAGCTCCAAATAAGTTTTTAATTGTGCTCTTTATCTGTCTTTCTCTTTAGAATGTGACGTACTGTGGGGGGCAGAGGCCAGTTCTGCTGTGTCCTCCATAGATTGCGACACCAGCACAGTGCCTGGCATGGAGTAAGTGCCTGGTAAATTTGAATGAATGTGTATTAATGAATGAAAACACATACAAAAGGATGAAAAGAAAGATAGGAAGCAAGGGCAGCCTATTGAGCAAGAACTTGTACAAGGATGGAGCGTGATCCTTGGAGGGGACAGGGGCCTTCGTCAAGCCATGTCTCTCAGTCTATTTCAAAGGATAATAATGATAATAACTGTTGGCCACAGTGTGTGGTCAGTCAGTGCTGATAACCAGACACTTGCCAACCTCCACAGTCTTAAAGTGCACCCCTATTGGGTTGGGGGAGGTCCCATCGAGCATCATTTCAGGATGGGGAGTCCCCCAGGGCAGAAAGAGTCCACTCCCGACTCCCACCCCAATCTGACTGCTCTCTCGACCCCAGTCCCTCCTTCCCCCAGTTGAGGACAGCCTGCTGGCAGTGGGGTGCTAGGACCTCCTGGCTTCGGGCCCCTCCATTCAAAGTTCCTCGCGACCCCTGCCCGCCCTAGTTCCTGGACCCCACTATCCGCAAGAGTGAGACCCCTGTCCCCGGCCTGTCCCAGTGGGATGCTGTAGGGTGGACCCCCCAGCCTCGGAGGCGGGGGCAGGGTCCTAACAGAGTGAGACCACTGAGGGAGTCCTGTGCACCGCACCCGCCCAGCCTCCCGCCCTGCCAGCCCTCCCCGCGCCCGCCTGCCCGCCGCCTGCCGCCGCCGCCGGACGCTGGAGTTCGGTTTTCTTGACCCGGCGGGGCCGGGGAGGGGCCGCCCGCGGAGCCGCCGCTTTATCGCGCCCTGTCTCCGCGCTGTCTCCCGCCGTCGGCCCCGGGCTGGCCGGCCTCTCCCCCCACCGGCTCCCGCTCTCCCGGCTCCACGCTGGCGGGCCGGTCCCTTTGGGCTCCCCGAGGGCAAAGCTGGGGTGGCGGTGTCCCAGAGCAGAGCAAGGGGCCCCGCCTGTCCCCAGCCCCTTGGGCCCGGGGAGGGTATGGGAGATGGGGCTGCTGATGGGTGGAGGGGCCTCTGAGCGGGCAGGGAGGCCCTAAACGCCCCCTTGGCAGCGGCTGTGGGAGGAACTGGCCAACTTGGAGCCGGGAGGGGCTTTTTGGGAGATTGCCCCATCCCCATTTTATAGAAGAGATACTCGGGGCCCAGAGAACACAACAGGCCCAAAGCCACTCCCACGACCCCCATCAGGATCTTCCCCATACCGGGTCTGGAAAGTCATTCTTCTCCCAGTGGCTGGGTGCCAATGGCAAAGAGGCAGGGCCAGCTGAGCCCCTCAGTGTGCCAACCACCAGTGAGGTCTGCAGGGGCCCAGGCCCTGACATAGCAAAAATGGCTGGGTTCTTTCAGCAGTGGGGATGGAGATAGCTGGGTCCCCTCTCCTAGCAGGTCTTTCTGTTCTCAGCACACCCACCCCCTTGCTCCGGTTGCTTCCTCTGCTTAGAATGCCCTCTTCATCTTAGCTTACAGAAATCCTCCTGTCTCTCTAAGGTGCCACCCAAGACCACCTTTGGCCCCTAGGTCATGGGGGAACGGGAACCTTACACATGAAAGCAGAACAAGAAGGCACCTCTCTGCCCCCTCCCTGCTGCAGTTAACCAAAGTAACCCAGGAGGTTGCAGGTAAAGACACTTGGGATGGGGGCAGGTGGTCTAACCTGCTCTCTGGGGCTGTAAGTGAGGTCAGCCCTGCAGGGGACACCTGAAGGAGAGTCTGAGTACAGATTTCATGCAGCCAACAACGGACCCCCTGCCCACTGCCAATGCCATGTGTCAACCAGGGGTATGCAGAGCTGAGAGGCAGTGGTGAAGAATTCCAGCAGGGATGGAGCAGGCATTGTGGAGTCCGGGGGTGGGTTGTGGTGGGGAGAGAAGCTAGGGAACACCTGGGGTGGTTAAGAGGAAGACGGTAGAGAGGCGGAAGGCAGAGGGCCCAGCACAGGCAAAGACCTGGAGGCCCAGCAGTGGAAAGATGGAGGGGGGCTGGGCGAGGTAGAGATGAAAGGAGCCAGATTGAGGAGCTTCTTACACCCCAAGGCAAGGACAGAAGAACAGGTTTCATATTACATGACTGTTACATTACCACACACAAAAAAGATAAATAATAATAGCAGGTTTATACCCATCTTATAGTCAAGCAAACAGCAGCTCAGGCAAATGACTGGGGCAAGACCACATCAGTAACTGGGAGAACCGGATTTTGAACCCAGACCATCCTGTTGCAAAAGCCTAGGCTGCTGCCTTCCTGCCAGAGCCTCGGGGGATTGGAGTTATGGAGAGGCCTTTGATTCTGTTTGTCCTGCCCTCCTCCCGCCCTATTTTTATGAATGAGAACACCCAGGTCCTAGAGGGGCCAGGCTTAGCCCCGTGGTCCTTCTTCCTAATTTGACACCCCTGATATCCTCCTGATGTTCCCAATCCAGGAGCTGGTTAATAAGGCAGACTTTCATCTCCCTGTCCAACTTCCTGCCCTCCTACTTAGTGAGTCCTAGGCAGGGCCTAGGAATCTGTATTTTTGGCGATCATTTTGGTGGTTCTGGGTCTGCCGTTTGCCCACAGGCATTTGGGGCCCATAAATGTTTCCCTCCAGCCTCTCACTGAGCCCCTTGTCGGCTGGCTTCCTCCCTTCCCCCTCAACTTACCCCCATTCCCCTCCACTTGTGTGCACCCCAGGCCCTTCCTCTTCGGGTGCCCCCTCTCTCAGAAAAGTGAAAACACATGGTTTCCTAGGCAACTGCATCCCTCCTCCCAGCTTACCCTGAGACCTCCCAGCGTCTCTTAACTGTTCAGAAGAATATTTCAAATACCAGCCTCCCCAGGCAGGGTCTGACAAAGGCTGAGTTCCCCTCAGAGCCTTCTGTCTGAGGGGCAATAGCCCTGCTCCCCTCGAACCTGGAGGCCGGGGGTCTCAGGGGCAAGTTCCAGACCATCGCCTGGGTTACCACCTAGGCCTGCTCAGCTCGGCCAAGAAGCTCATTACTATTTGGCCTTAGAGATCCCTTTAGATGGGGAGGCTAGAGAGGGAAGGGACTCACACAGATCACATGGCAGGAACGTGGTCTGAGTAAAGGAATTAGGATGGATTGAGTACCTGCTACCTGCCAGGTACAGTGCTCGATGCTCTGGAGACATTATTCCTTCCTCCAACTCTTTGAGGTCAGTTTTATTCCCATTTTATAATTAAGAAAACTGAGGCTCAGAGAGATGAATTACCTTGCCCTAGGTCACCCAGCAAATGAATGGCACAGCCATTAAGAGCCTGTTTCAGGAAGCCTGATCTGTCTCCCCAGTAAGCAAGCCCGCGGTCTTAGCACTTGCTATTCTCCAGGCTGGGCAGGGCTCAGGGGAATGACGGGGCTGTGTGGATTCCTTCCTGATTATTATTTTTACATTTCCTTATTAGAAGATTTAGTTGATGTTCTTTGGGGGCTGGGCTCCCTGTGAGTTTCTCTTTCCTGCCTTCTCTCAGCCTTGGATCCCCTGGTCAATATTTCTCATCCCAAGACATCTTTCACCAGGTGGGAAAGGATAGAGAGGCACATTTGTGCAATTCATGCTTTCTCTCTGGGCCTCAGTTTCCCCACTGGTAATGTGAGGGGAGGTTGGAAATGAGGACTTGGACGTTCCATCCTAGCTCAGATATTCTTGGACTCTCACGTCAAGTATATGCATGTGATTGTGGGCATGATTGTAGGCAATTAGGTGTGTGTGTGTGATTATGTGAGTGGCTGTGTGTGGTTAGGTGTGTGATTGGATGTGGGGGATGGTGAGTATGTGGGTATAACTGCATGTGTGAGAGTAGACGGATTATGTGTGCGTGATTGTGTCTGGGTGTGTGTGATTGGAGTGTGTGTGTGTGGGATTATGTATGTGTATGGAGAAGGATGATTATGAATGTGTATGTGTGTATTCGGGGCTGAGTGGATGTGTGTAATTGTGTGTGTACATGTATGTGGGTTGTGACATGTGGGTCTGGGTGCAATTTGTGTGTCTGTGAGTATGTTATTGTGAGAGATTTATGTGTGTATGTGGACGTGTGTGTGTGTGTGTATATGTGTGAGAGATCTGGAATGACTGTGTGGGTGTCATTGTGTGTATTGGAGGGCCGTGAAGCCTCTACTAAGCCTGGTTGATCAGCACACGGGGTGGGTACGACCCCTCCTCCTTGAATGCCCATGGGTGTAGTCAGGCCAGGTAGAGGAGGGGACCCCATAGGCACCCATGATGCCAGCATGGCACCAGAGCATATCCCTCTTGTAATCAGCTCCAGACACAGCAGCGTCACCACCCTCTGATGGGAGGGCGCTGGAAACACATTCTGGCCCCAGCCAGGTCTCTTTGGGGGAAAAAACTAAAGGGGGAGGAAAAAATCCCCGAAAGGCAGATTTTTATTGAAGCATTTCGTGACACGCACACCAACTAATTGATTTCCTTATTAGTAGCAGATTTTTCTCCCAGCCTCTTCTTCTGCCTGAACTTACAAAAACGAAGGGTGGAGAGCCAGCTCGGTACAGACCCAGGGCCAAGTTTCTCCCTGCATCCTCCCTTGGCCAGGGAGGCAGCAAGGGATAGATGTTTGTTTGCTTTTCCAAGTCTAACTACAGGTAGAGGGGGCGGGATCACCTGTGGGATAGGGTTTCAAAAGCCTGGGAAAGCCCCCTTGCCATCCCTCAATTTCCTATCCCACTTTTTTGGCCTGAAATCCCACCATTAGGGAATCATTCCATTTACTTTGGGCTTTCCTTCAGGTCAAATGCAAAAGCGTGTGAGCAGGATCTTTGAGCACTCTTAGTTATCTACACGTAGTTCATGCTGTGGGACTCTGGGAACCTCAGTTTTCTCATCTGTCCAATGGGAGACTCCCATGATTGATGTTACAAGGTGCTTGTGGAGATAAAGATCGGATTTGTGACCCCAAAGCTCTTGTAAATGTAAGCTGTTCCCATGATGATGACAGTGTAGCACATACGTCAGTGGCACAATTCAAGGCCTGGGAGTTCACAAAGGGGGCATGGGGCTTGCATTTAGCAGAGGGGGAGGGGATTGGGCAGCAGCCAATTTCAGGTGAGGTCTCTCAGGAGACCTCTAACCAGAAAGCCAAAGCTACCTCTCTGTCTGGGCCTGTGACAGGTGGTCGCTCAAGCTTCATCTAAGGGTTAGTAAAAAGAGAAAGACGGACACTTTGCCCAAATGGTTCCAACTGATGCTTTAGGCAGCCACTGGTAACCCCATTTGTCAGAGGAGGAAACTGAGGCACAAGGTGGTTTACAGAGACCAAAGAACACATAACTATGAGGGGACGGCAGGGATGTAAACCCAGCCCTGATGGGTTCTGGACATATATAATGCCTTTTATTCATTTAACATAAAAGTGCAGCCCTTTTCATTGAGGTAAAGATGGGAAAGACAGCCTGAACTCCTCTCCCCAGGATATCTCAAGGGACAGACAGATAAGGGAATAGGTGTTGGGGGTCATGATGTGACAAGTGCCACGATAGGGGTAAGCACGGCCACTGGAAAGGACCCCTAATACTGGCTGGTGTAGTCAGAGAGGACTTCCTGGAAGGGGTGTCACCTTGAGTAGGCAGAGGGGATTGAACCTGCAGGGCTGACCTTCAGCTGGCTTGTGTGGGCATGGCCATACCAGTGGTTAAAATATTGATGCACTTATATATGTGTTGCAAATACATATGGTCCCCTTCCCTCCAGTGCTCAGGCTGCCTGGCCCATCCCCCAGGCCCTAGACCTCTCCAGATCCAGAAACCTTAATGGCACATCCAGGACCCTGATAGAATGGTGGGTGACATTGTGACTCTAAAGGCTCAGAGGGGGGCCCAAGGCCAGGCTGGTGTCCCTTGTTCTGATCTTGTTACCACCCTCTGGCATGGGGGCCGGGGGCGGGGAGGCAGTGGCTAGAAGCTGGAGGCCAGGCTGAGCAGACAGGCCTGCCGCTAGACACGTCCACTTGCATTCCACGTGGACTTCCTGGGAATGACCAGGGGCCTCTAAGCAGTTCCTGTTCCCAGCGGCTCACAGTCGCCAGGCCCAGGGAGACAAAACGTCCCTGAATGTGGTGGGGCAAGGAACAATATGGGGTGGGCGGAGGAGGGCCACAGGAAGCATGGCAGGGACAGCCGGGGAGCTGGCCGCAGGGCTGGGGGTGACTCAGGGACTTGTGACTTGATAAGGTAAGATGACTCCAAAGGAAATCAGCCGGAGTCCAGGGGGTGCCTAAATGGCCGACAGAACAAGATTTCTGGCACCTGTTCAGACATTAGTTTTTGAGTCCTCACATGTCTCCATGTGAGACAAGCAAAGGACCTTGAATACCATCCAACCAGACATGTTACAGTCATTGACCCTGTCGGGTAGGTATTAGGATCCCAACTTCACAGAAGAAGAAAGTGAGGCTCAGAGAGGTAAGATGACATTGCCCAGGTCACACAGGAGTGGCAGTGGAGCCAGGATGTGGACCAGACAACTGACTCCAGAGCTTGCGTGCCAAGCCAGGCTTCCTGGCAGCACTGCCCCCACTGCCCCCGCTGTCCCCAGGAGCCAGGCACGCCTGTACTGGAGCCCAGAGCCTCTTCCTGGGTCTTCACCTCCACAAAGCTACTACCCTCATCACACCCCCAACAAATAGGGCCACTTTGCCCTTAGAACTTAGAGCTTAAGAAAATGTTCGAAACTGGGGAAAAGAACATATTTTGGCTCTCAAATGCAACAAAACACT
This sequence comes from Orcinus orca, assembly GCF_937001465.1. Classification (NCBI taxonomy): domain Eukaryota; kingdom Metazoa; phylum Chordata; class Mammalia; order Artiodactyla; family Delphinidae; genus Orcinus; species Orcinus orca. The sequence continues at coordinate 92,277,277 of NC_064560.1, read as the reverse complement.
GCAAATAAAATGAATAAGCACACTAAAAATCATAATCACTATAGGATCTATTGATTTACTATGCCTTATACGGAGTGGGGTGGGATTTCAAAAATAAGAGTGCCTGAGGTTGAGAAAAGGCTTCAAAGGGCCCCTCAACCACTGGTCCTCGAGCCCTTGTGTGTATGTGTGTGTGTGTGTGTGTGTGTGTGTGTAACACCCACGAGCGTGCTGTGCCTCGGGGGAGGGGATGCTGTCAGCTCTTATCCTCAGAGCAGTAGTCATTTCACCTTTCTCAGCCTCTGCTTCCCATCCCCACCCCGCCCCAGTTTCTTTATTAGTAAAATAGGACTGCGATAACTAGCTCATACTGGGGTGATGGGAGGGCTAAACACGATAAAGTGTGCAAGAGAGCCTGGCCACATACTTGGGGCTCTGCTATTGTTCTTGCCTCCTCAGGCTGCCCTGCCCAATTTCAGGAAGTCTTTTTTGGCTGGAAACATCTTAGGATGAAAGAATGTTGGAGGAGAAGGCATTCGAGATAAGGCAGAGCCAGCCTCTCACGTGGGAGGGTGACTTCAGGAACTCAGAAGGCTCTGTGTCTCCAGCTCAGATTCCCGCCCTTGCTCTGTGCTTAAACTCCGCCCTTCCAGCTTCACCCTCCAGCCTCAGCCTTTGATTAGGTTACAATGCACAGCCCTCCTCCCCCTCCCCATCAGGGTGCTAGAAGCAGAGTCGAGGTCAGACTTATCTCTGTGTTTCTTTCTTTCATGTTTTAAAAACAGCTCTGTTGAGATGTGGTTCACATGCAAGAAATTGCATGTACTTACAGTGTACAACGTGATAAGTTTTGACATATGTTTACAGTCATGAAACCATCACCATAATCAAGAAAATGAACATGTCCATCACTGCCAAATGTTTCCTCCTGCCACTTTGTAATCCTTCCCTCTCTCCCTGTCTCCCCACCCCCTACCTCAGTCCCCAGGCAGCCACTGATCTGCTTCAAGTCACTTACATTAGTTTGCATTTTCAAGAATTGTATATAAATGGAGTCAGACAGTATGTATTCTTGGGTGTAAGGCTTCTTGCACTCAGCACAAGTATTTTGAGACTCATCTATATTGTGTGTATATCAGTCGTTCATTCCTTTTTATTGTTGAGTGTTCCATTCCCACAATTTGTTAATCCATCTGCTGATGGGCATTTGGGATGTTTCCACGTTTTTACTCTTATAAATAAAACTTCTGTGAACATTTGTGTTCAAGTCTTTGTATGAACATAAGCTTTCATTACTCTTGGGTAAATACCCAAGGAATGGAAGACTAAGTCATATAGTAGATGTATGTTCAACTTTTTAAAGAAACTGCTAAACTATTTTCCACTGAGGTTGTACTATTTTCATTCCAACCAGCAGTGTAAAGAGAATCCCAGTTGTTCCACATCCTTGCCAACACTTGGTATGATTGGTCTTTTTTGTTTTAGACTTTCTAATAGGTGTGTAGCGATAATCTCATTGTGGTTTTAATTTACATTTCCCTAGTGACTAACGATATTGAGCATCTTTTCACTTGCTTATTTGCTATCTGCATATCTTCTTTGGTGAAGTGTCTGTTCAGATCATTTGCCCATTTTTAAATTGGGTTATTTATGTTCTCATTATTGAGTTTTGAGAGTTCTATATATGTTTTGGGTATAAGTCCTTTATCAAATATCTGATTTGCAAGTGTTTTCTGCCAGGCTGTGGCTTATCTTTTCATTCTCTTACTAGTGCCTTTCAAAGAGCAGAAGTTCTTACATTGATGAAGTTCAACTTATCATTTTTTTCTTGTATCAATTGTGTTTTTAATGAGTATCTAAGAAATCTTTGCCTAATCTAAGGTCACAAAGATTTTCTCCTATGTTTTCTTCTAAAGTTTTATAGTATTAAGTTTTACATTTAGGTCTATGATCCATTTTGAGTTAGTTTTTATATATGGTGCAAGGTATGGATTAAAGTTCTGTTTTTATTTTTGCATATAGATATCCATTTATTCCGGTACCATTTGTTGAAAAGACTCTTGTTTCCCCATTGAATTACCTTGGAACATTTGTCAAAAGATCAATTGATCGTTTACATGAGGTCTATTTCTGGATTCTATACTGCTTCATTGATCTCTATCTTGAGGGCAATACTACAGTGCATTGATTACTGTGCAATAAGTCTTGAGGGAAGGCAGTGTAAATCCTCCAACTTTGTTTTCTTTTTCAAAATTGTCTTGGCTATTTTAGGTCCTTTGCATTTCTGTATGAATTTTAGAATCAGCTTGTCAATTTCAACAAAAAAATGCCTGCTAGAATTTTGATTGGGATTGCAGAGAATATATGTCAATCTGGATAGAATTGACATCTTAGAAATGTTGAGTCTTCTGATACATGAAGATGGTATAGCTCTCCATTCGTTTATATATGCTTTAATTTCCTCTTAGCAATGTTTTGTATTTTTCACTCTACAGATCTTGCACAGCTTTTGTCAGATTTATCTGTATTTCATATTTCTAAACGCTGTTTTATGTTTAATTTTAAAAAAATTTAATTGAAGTTTAATTGATTTATAGTGTTGTGCCAGTCTCTGCCCTACAGCAAAGTGACTCAGTTATACACATACAGACGTTCTTTTTTTAATATTCTTTTCCGTTATGGTCTATCACAGGATACTGAATATAGTTCCCTGTGCTATACAGTAGGACCTTGTTGTTTATCCATCCTATGTATATAATAGTTTACGTCTGCTAATCCCAAACTCCCAGTCCTTCCCACGCCTACTCCCCTCCCCCTTGGCAACCACAAGTCTGTTCTCTATGTCTGTGAGTCTGTTTCTGTTTTGTAGATAGGTTCATTTGTGCCATATTTTAGATTCCACATATAAGTGATGTCATATGGTATTTGTCTTTCTCTTTCTGACTTACTTCACTTAGTATGATAGCTTCTAGTTGCATCCATGTTGCTGCAAATGCCATTATGTTGTTCTTTTTTATGGCTGAGTAGTATTCCATTGTATATATGTACCACATCTTCTTTATCCATTCATCAGTTGATGGACGTTTAGGTTGTTTCCATATCTTGGCTATTGTGAATAGTGCTGCTATGAATATTGGGGTGCACGTATCTTTTTGAATTATAGTTTTGTCCAGGTGTGTGCCCAGGAGTGGGATTGCTGGATCATATGGTAATTCTATTTTTAGTTTTCTGAGGAACCTCCATATTGTTTTCCACGGTGGCTGCACCAACTTACATTCCCACCAACAATGTAGGAGGGTTCCCTTTTCTCCACACCCTTTCCAGCATTTGTTATTTGTAGACTTTTTAATGATGGCCATTCTGACTGACGTGAGGTGATACCTCATTGTAGTTTTGATTTGCGTTTCTCTAATAATTAGTGATGTTGAGCCTCTTCATGTGCCTACTGGCCATCTGTATGTCTTCTTTGGAGAAATGTCTGTTTAGGTCTTCTGACCGTTTTTCGATTGGGTTTTTTGTTTTTTGTTTTTTTTTTGCGGTACGCGGGCCTCTCACCATCACGGCCCCTCCCGTTGTGGAGCACAGGCTCCGGACGAGCAAGCCCAGCGGCCATGGCTCACGGGCGCAGCCGCTCCGCGGCATGTGGGATCCTCCCGGACCAGGGCACGAACCCGTGTCCCCTGCATCGGCAGGCGGACTCTCAACCACTGCGCCACCAGGGTAGCCCTGTTTGTTTTTTTTGTTGTTAAGTTGTATGAGCTGTTTGGATATTTTGGAGATTAAACCCTTGTCTGTCTCATCATTTGCAAATATTTTCTCTCATTCCATAGGTTGTCTTTTCATTTTTTTATGGTTTCCTTTGCCGTGCAAAAGCTTGTAAGTTTGATTAGGTCCCATTTGTTTATTTTTGTTTTTATTTCTGTTGCCTTGGGAGACTGACCTAAGAAAACATTGGTACGATTTATGTCAGAGAATGTTTAAACACTATTTTATTTTATTTATATTTCTTTCTTTCTTTCTTGGCTGCACTGCACAGCTTGTGGGGTTTTATCGATAGTTCCCCAACTAGGGATTGAACCTGGGCCCTCAGCAGTGAGAGCAAAGAGTCCTAACCACTGGACTGCCAGGGAATTCCCTTAAACGCTATTTTAAGTAGTACTGTTTTTGTTTTCAATTTCAAATTCCGATTATTGACACTTTCACTTTTTTTAAAAAAAATCCAGGAACTGAATTTACCCTGCCATCTGAAACAACCGAAAAACCAGACAAAGTATAGAAAACAGTGACTCTCAAGATGTTGGATATAAGGCAATAGAGGACAGTGATGGAAAACAAACGAGATGAGCTATGATTGCCCCAGCTTACTTCCTGGAGAGCATTTCCATCCACAGCAAAGGGAGAGTGACTCATGTAGAGCCCAGATGTCATCTTGAGAAGATGGAGCTGAGAGTCCAAAAAAGCCAAGGTAGCTAGAATTTGCAGGGAAAAATACTAGAGAGGAGAAAGCTACATAAGGAGAGAAAGTCAGAGTTCCCTGTAGTATTCAGTGTGAGAAAGCTACCCAAGGCCAGAAAAGAACCCCAGAAGGTTAGAGAGAGCAGTACCTGGAGCTCTACAGGGCTCAGAATAGTGCCTGTTTCCAAAATCCAGAGTGTAAAGGATCATAAGATGCCCATAACCGGACATCAGTTAGAGTGCTGTGAAAGGTCTCATCTCAGTAGTGGGGACACTTAACCCTGGACTAAATGCTACTTTTGTCCTGCCTAATGAAGCTTAAAATCAAAACCTAGAAACTCTTCAAACTTTTACCAGGGACTTCCCTGGTGGTCCAGTGGTAAAGAATCCACCTTCCAATGCAGGGGACACGGGTTCGATCCTTGGCCGGGGAACTAAGATCCCACATGCCGTGGGGCAACTAAGCCCTCATGCCACAACTACTGAGATTGCGCGCCTCAATGAGAGAGCCCATGTGCTCTGGAGCCCGCTCTCCACAACTACAGAGCCCACGCGCCCTGGAGCCCATGCGCCACAACTAGAGAGAGAAAACTCACACACCACAACTAGAGAGAAGCCCGTGCACCACGATGAAAGATCCCACATTCCTCAATGAAAGATCCTGTGTGCTGCAACTAAGACCCGACGCAGCCAAAAAAAATAATAGAGAAAAAAAAGGATCCAAGTCTTTCCAAGTAACTTAACCATGTCCCAGAACTAATCTCAAGAATAATTTTAGAAATACAAAAGGATTTTACCCCAAAAGGTAAAAGTCACAATGCTTAGCATCTCATCAAAATTACCAGGCATACAAAGAAGGAAAATCCAACACTCAACGAAGAGAGGGTCACGGGACTTCCCTGGAAGTCCAGTGGTTAAGACTGCACACTCCCAATGCAGGGGGCATGGGTTTGATCCCTGGTCGGGGAACTAAGATCCTGCATGCTGCACGGTGTGGCAAAAAAACCAACCAAACAAAGAAAAAAAAACCCAAACAAAACAAAACCACAAAAGAACAAAGAGAGGGTCATTAATGCATAATGAAGAAAGTGTATAAAAACAGGTATTATACTGGTATACTGTAAGTTCAAGAAGCTAACAATTGAACATGTTAATTAGAGACATATAGGACAAAAAAATCCAAATCAAATTTCTAAAGATGAAAACTACAATGTGTGAGATGAGAAAAGTACTGTGTAAGATTAAGGATAGATTAGATGGATGTTATAGAAGAAAAGAATAGTGAATTTGAAGACATAGTTAAGGAAACTATCTGAAATGAAACACAGCAAGAAAAAGAATTAAGAACAATAAATGGAGCATCAGTGAACTGTGGGGGTGATTTCAAGAAGCCAAATATACATGCAACTGAAATTTCTGAAGGAGAACAGAGAAGGACACTGATAAATGATTTTAAAAAATAATGTCTGAAAATTTTCCAAATATGATGAAAACTCTAAACCTAGAGATCCAACAAAGTCCAGCAAAAGAAACATAAAGAAAACTGAACCAAAGCACATCAGAATCAAGTTGCTTAAAACTAGTGATTAAGGGAAAAATTTATAAGCAGCCAGAGGAAAAAAAGACATATTACATACAGAGAAACAAAGCTAAGGATTACAGCAGATATTAAATTATGAACGATGCAAGGTAGAAAACAGGAACATCTTCAAAGTATCAAAAGAAAAAAGAAAAAAAACTCTACCCAGCAAAAACATCTTTCAAAAATAAAAATGAAGGAAAGACTTTTTATGACACATAAAAATAAAAAGAATTCATCACCAGTTATATCTGTCCTACAAGAATTTTTCAAGAGACGGAAAATGATGCCTGACGGATACCTAGATCTACACAAAGGATAAAGAGCACTGTAAATGGTAACTACAGTTATCACTGCTTAATATATTTAAATATAATTGAATATTAAGAGGAAAAATAATTACAACGTATTGTTGAATTTGTAACAAATTTAAACAAAATATCTGACAACAATAGCACAAAGGCTTGGACAAATGTAATTATACTATTATAAGATTTGTGTACTCTAAAGTGGTACAGTATTATTTGAAGGTAGACTGTGATAAATTAAAGAGGTACACCAAAGAAACCACTAAAACGTCACACAAAAAGAGTTACATCTAATAAGCTAGAAAAGGAGATAGAATAGAACCATAAAAAACTACACAGTTAATACAAAAAAAAAAAAAACCCAAACAGAAAAGGGGAAAAAGGGGAAGAAATAAGAGTTGGGACAATTAGAAAGCAAATAGCAAAATGATAGGTTTAAACCCAACCCTACCAATAGTCACATTGAATGTGACTAAATGTGAACACCCCAAATAAAGCCAGAGATTGTCAGATTGGATAAAAGAGAAAGACCCCCGCAAACTATGTTTGTTTCCCCAACTACTTTTATTATTTAATTTTAACATAAAATATCACTGTTTAAATTTTTAAAAAATAAGAAAAGAAAGAGCAACACCCAACCATCTGCTGCTTACAAGAAACCCACTTTAAATATAAAGAAAAAAATAGCTTAAAAGTAAAAGGGTAGGAACTTCCCTGGTGGTGCAGTGGTTAAGACTCTGCACTCCCAATGCAGGGGGCCTGGGTTCAATCCTGGATCAGGGAACTAGATCCCACATGCATGCTGCAACTAAGAGTTTGCATGCCACAACTAAGGAGCCGATAAACCACAACTAAGAAGCCTGCCTGTGGGCTGCAACCTAGGAGCCCGCCTGCTGCAACTAAGACAGCACAACCAAATAAATAAATAAATATTTTTTAAAAAATGTAAAAGGATAGAAAAATATATACTGGGACTTCCCTGGTGGTGCAGTGGTTAAGACTCTGCACTCCCAATGCAGGGGGCCCGGGTTTGATCCCTGATCAGGGAACTAGATCCCACATATATGCCACAACTAAGGAGCCTGCCTGCCACAACTAAGACCCGGTGCAACCAAAAAAAAACCAAAACGCGAGTTATTATTAGTATTATTTTTGTTCAGATGACTATGACATAGTTGCTGTCTTTAGGTGGTGAACAATCCAGTGGGAAGACACACTTGTGTGAGCTAACAAGTGCAAGGATGGGATGGGGAACACAAAGCAGGAGGGAAGGATCCTTTCTCTTGGGATCGGGGGTTCAGGAAAGGATAGAGGTCCACGGAGCCTTGAGCTGAGTTTCTCCATCTCACATCCACACTCCTGTTCCTTTAGTCATTCAACAAAACTTTAATGAATTCCTCTATGTTCCAGGCACTGTGCTGGGAGTGAGGGTTACAGCTGTGAATGAGACAAAGTCCTGCCTTCACACAGCAGACCTCACAATCTGATGGACAACTCAGATAACAGAGACCAAGAAAGAAATGCAGAATGTCAAGGGGACACAAATCCCATGATGAAAACCACAGAGGGTAAGCATTGGTGGGAGGTTTGCACAGAAAGCTTTTTTATACTGGATGGTGAAGGGACGGGCAAACCATTTGAATGGAATAAGAGTTGAATCCCAGAGTTTCATGTCCTAGCTCTGCCACTACCATGAGGCCTTGAACAAGCCACTTCTCTCTATGCCTCAGTTTGCTCACCTGCACAATAGGGATAAGAATAGTATTTACCTATAGGGTTGTGGAGAGGATTAAATGAGTTAATACATGTGAAGTGCCTAGAAAGTGCCTGGCACGTTAGTAAGGGCTGCAAGTGTTTGCTTCTTCTCCTTCTCCTTTTCCAGCAAAGGGAACAGCAAGGGTAAAGGCCGTGAGGTGGGAAAGGGTTTGTAATGTTCCAAGAAGAGCAAGAAGGTCAGGAGAAAACAAGGGAAGTGTGGCAAGGGATGGAGTTACGAAGGCAGGGGTATGGGTAGGCTGAGGCAGCTTCCTACCGCCCCTCCACGGTCGGTCATCGTCCAGGTTCAAGTTTGTCGACCCCCTTACTGCTCAGAAGCCTGCCATGGCTCCCCAGTTGGCCCTCCATTTCCATGGCACCCAGCGCTCTGCACCTAAAGGTTCCTTGGGTACCTCCTCCCGGTCCACCCGGCCTGGACCCTTGAGAGAGCACAGCCATTTGAGGTTGAAAGACAGGCTCCACATAATGGGGTCTCTTAGAGCGAGCGAGTGACAGCTAGTCACTGTTGACAGAATAAGAAGACCGTGCTTTCCTGTCTGCTCAGGACTGTTCTGCCTCTGCCCGGCGTCGGCGCAGCCCTCCTAACCCCGCCCACCCAGGTCCTGCCCCCACGTAGCCCCGCCCACTGCTGGCCCCGCGGCCCCGCCTCCCCGCAGCCTCGTCCTACGCGGCTCTCGCTCCGCTGGTCTGGCTGAGTCAGGCTTAGGCTGCCGCCGGTATACTGACCCAGGATGGCTGGGACTGGAGACTGCGAGGAGGAACAGGAGAGGCAGAAAGGGGTGCGGCCAGGTCGGGGAAGGAGCGCTGGACCGGAAGCCGGACAACCGGGCTCCCCATGGGGGCATAATCTTGAAGGGCACTGCTGTGTGGCCTAAGGGAACTTGCTGAACCTCTCTGGGCTGCATGCATTCAACGAAAATTTACTACAGGCCAGGTGCCAGGTGCTGGGGATGTGGTAGTGAACAGGAGCCATGTGGTAATACAAGCCTTGGTGAAGAGTGTGATGAATCCCTGAATCGCTGCTTTCCATCCTACTGACTGGGTGACTTCGGGCAAGATACTCAGCTTCTCTATATTTCCCTATCCTCATCTGTAACTGGGGAGTAAAACACCCACCTCCTAGGGTTGTGAGGGTTAAATGACTGTATACTTAGAAAGTCCTGGAAATTGTGCCTATTAAGCAGTCTTACTAAGAGCATAACAAGCTTCATTATTAGCTGTTGTTATCTGCACCCTCTTGGAGCTTATTCACTGACTTTTTTAATTCACTTTTTTATTTAAAATTTCCTTTTCATTATGAACTATTTCAGACATATAAAAAAGAGTAGAAACAGTGTCCCCATCACCCTATTTAAGAAATAAAGCATTATAAATACATTTTCTCTGCTCGACTTTAATCATACCTTCATATCCCATGCCCTGGAAGCCTCCACCCCATCCTCTACACTGCTCACAGTTTGTGAGAGATCCAGATAATACACAAGTCAGATCCTGCCATAACCCTGCTTGAAAACCTCCACTTAAGAAAATAAAATCAAACACATCCGCTTGACATCCAGGCCCTTTGCTTCTGACCCGCCCCCACTGACCCTTCCTGTTTGAACTCTGCCGCCCAAAACCAGAATTCCCCTTAGCATTTCTTAAGTGTCCCTGCTCTTTGTATATGTCGGCCCCTCCGCTGGGGTTCCTGTGTATTCCTTCTTCTCTCTCCTTCACTCATTCCAGGAGAAGCAGCATCCTTTGGTCCCCCAAGGCTCCCTGAGTACTGTCCCACTGGGATGTATGTGTGTGTCTCCCCTAGGCTGTAAGCTCCTGGCAGCAGGTCCATGGCTGATGCATTTTCATCTGCTCCTAGTAAAGGCAAGGCATACACTGGACACCACAGTTGTAGTTGAGTGTGTTTGGGGCACTGTGCTAGGGTTCAGTTGGGGTGGTCATCCAGTGACTCCAGCCCCATGCTTTTCATGGGGAACTTACGGTCCATCAGCTTTGAAACCTCTGGGGAAGAATCCAGAGGTCCTTAAATGGGGGCCTAGTTTTGTTTTGTTTTGTTTTGTTTTAATACAGAAATTTATTTAATCTGATAGGAGGTATTTATCTACAGTAAAGCAATAACAAGTAATATTGGTCAAATATTCAAAGTTCTTCACCTGAAACTGCAAAGGAGAGAAGAATGTTCATTATTCCACTTTAATTCAATATTGTATTTGGCATTCTGGCCATACAGTAAAGACAAAAATAACACGTTGGACAGGGACAAAAGGACAGGGGAGGGCAGAAGGCTGGGACCTGGAACTTGAAGATTCCAAAGCAAGACAAACCATACAGTTTAGAAATTTCTGTACATGTCCAACATAAGGTGGACCCTGAAGTTAAGTCTAAGAAAAGATCAGCAATTTATAAAAGAAAATGACATGCTACAAAGGTGGTTTCTATCTTGCTAGACTGTAAATATCTTACTTGGCTATTAATTGAAAATATTTAATAGAATGACCACTTCCCAGCTAATTTTCATTTTAATGTTTTAACAATTTACATTTTAAACACTGATTTCTCTAGGGCATGTTCCATCATTTGCATTAGAAATAACACCCAAAGAATGTCTTAGTAAACAATAAACTTATCTTAACTGTATCATCCGTGATCAATTCAGTAAGTGTATGACAGCTTTCCAAGCAATAAAATGGACAACTTTAAAGAGCTTTTTAATTGGGAATTTAAAAAAAAAAAAAAAGGCAGGACACGCAAATGACCTGCAGTTCAAAACACAAAGTCCTGTCACTTACATTCTATCCCACCTGTTCAACACACCATCCAAGTGCTGCAAACACAAGGCAGTTCAGAGGAACAGTGTTATAACCCCTTAACTGCTACATCACCCAGTAAGTTACAATTAAAAAGCTCCTTATAAAAAGAAGTCCACCTATCCGCAGATATTGGAGAATCCCAGGCTCTTCTGTACATTACTGAAAAAAATGCAAATACATTCATAAAGGCAAAAAAATTTTAGGTAACATGACAACCCACATCTTTCGCTGGTCAGACTCTACCGGCCATCTCAGTATTGCGGAAACGTTCCATCGATTTTGGCAGCCCAGGCCATGAGGCCTCCCACAACATCCCGAAATGTTAAAGAGTCTAAGTCTGTCCAGGACTGCAGGATCTTCACGGCTTTCTGGGAGTCATTGCCCAGTTTGCAGATCACATAAATGGGGAGAGATGCCCCTTCCTGTGTGCCCTGCTTCCCTTCCCGGATTGCTTCTCCCAAGAGTTTCAGGCTGTCCGCATTCCTCTGTTCCAAACGTTTCAAAGGGATGTGTAGGGAGTGAGGCAACCGACACAGGTCCACCTCCACTGGAGGCCTGACGTCCAGCAACACGTGGGGTGACCCGGAATCCAGAAGTCGCTTATAGTCGACGACAGAAATTCGCTCCTCCGGACTCAGCAACTGTAGGGAGCGGCACTTATCGGTGGCTGAGGAGCCACAGAAGCTTTCGTAGTCCTGCAGATCAGTCACAGTGGGCCGCTCCCCGCAAGCTGCACAGTCGGGCCTGCGCCTCCGCAGCCGAATACAGCGGAAATGACCTCCGAGGGCATCAAAGAGCAACAGGCTGCCACTATAAGAGGGGCCCAGACCTGCAGCGATCTTCAACACTTCCAGCGCCTGCAGGCAGCCCAGGACCCCGGTAACCACACCAAGCACCCCGCCATCCGCGCAGCTGGTCACCGTCTCCGCCAGAGGTGATTGCGGAAACATGCAGCGATAGCAAGGCGCACCGCTGTAGTGGTAGACTGTGAGTTGGCTCTCGAAGCGCAGGCCGCTGGCCGACACGAGGGGCCGGCCGGTTAGCACACAGGCGTCGTTAACCAGGTAGCGAGTGGGCACGTTGTCGGAGCAATCAGCCACCACGTCATAGCGGCCGACCAGGTCTAGCGCCGTGGCTGACGTAAGCGCCTGGGCGTAGGGCACGCACTCCACCGCCGAATTGAGATGGCGCAGTGTAGCGGCGGCCGGAAAGACTTGGCCTGGTCGGCCAGTGCCTCGCCGTGCAGCACCTGGCGGGCCAGGTTGCTCACTTCTACTACATCGTAGTCCACAAGGCCCAGGCGGCCGATGGCGGCCGCTGCCAGGTACCGCGCCAGTGGGCAGCCGAGTCCCCCGCAGCCCACGACCAGCACAGACGCGGTCGCCAGGCGCAGCTGTGCCTGCACGCCCAGCTCAGGCAGCACGAGCTGCTGGCTGTAGCGCAGACTCTCATCTCGCGACAGGGCGGCCTTCGGCGGCAGGGGAGACACCGGAACCAACCACTCTGACTCCTGCTCGGCCAGAAGAGCCGCCGCCAGCCTCTGCTTCAGGGAACTCAGCTCCTCCTCACGCTGGGCAACTTCAGCCTCCAAAGTGAGCACCTCCTCCCTGGCCGCCATTGCAGCCTCTTTGGGAAGTTGTCCGGGGGCCTAGTTTTTTTTTTTTTTTTGCAGTACGCGGGCCTCTCACTGCTGTGGCCTCTTCCGTTGCGGAGCACAGGCTCCGGACACGCAGGCTCAGCGGCCATGGCTCACGGGCCCAGCCACTCTGCAGCATGTGGGATCTTCCCGGACCGGGGCACGAACCCGTGTCCCCTGCATCGGCAGGCGGACTCTCAACCACTGCACCACTGCCTACTTTTAAAGAAACTGCAGCACAGTGTGATTTCCTGCAGTGCCCAACTTCCCCCTCCCAAGCCCCTTCCTACTCCTTCCCTCTTCTCCCTCAATCCGTTTCCTCTCTCTGAGGACGAAGCGTTCCTCATGATGATTGGATCATCCCCAGGGACGAAGATGTGAACTATTCAGTGACCATGTCATGGATCCAAGAGGCTTGTGGGTTTGGGGAAACCAAGAGGATGCCAAGCCTGGCTCCAGACAACCTAGGTTCTAGGAGCAAAGAGGAGATGCTTCCAGAGTGGGGACTCCTGGCCTGTTTTCATAATGTCAGATGTATGTGCAGTGCAGATTCTCTTCACAGAGAGAGGAGAGCCGAAGTCTCCATTGGAAGTAAATTGATAAGTGCACTCTGACTCTATAGGGAGGAAGCTGTGTGCCGAGCGGGGGTGTGGGGATGGCGGGGAAAAGAGGGACACTTGCCTCTATGGACATTTTGAATTTTGTACTATGTTCACATCTGACCTATTTTTTAGTTTTTTGTTTTTTTAATGAAAACATATATTGGATGGAAATCAGAAGAGCTGGGTTCCAGTATTGCAAATACCAGTGACAAGCCCGTTCACCTTGGTCTCTCTGAGCCTCACTATTTTTTTTTTTTTTTTTTTTTTGCGGTATGCGGGCCTCTCACTGTTGTGGCCTCTCCCGTTGCGGAGCACAGGCTCCGGACGCGCAGGCTCAGCGGCCATGGCTCGCGGGCCCAGCCGCTCCGCGGCGTGTGGGATCCTCCCAGACCAGGGCACGAACCCGTGTCCCCTGCATCGGCAGGTGGACTCTCAACCATTGCGCCACCAGGGAAGCCCCAGAGCCTCACTATTTTTAACCACCCAGTTCTCAAGCTCAAAGAGTAGGCACAAGGGAGACCTTTGTAAACTAGATGGGGCTGAGTGTACTTAATTATGATTTCCTCTTCACTCAGTTCATCTCAATAGACAATCACTGAGGCCTTCTCTATTGGCATAGTGTGTGGATCTCTGTGTACAAGTTTGGGTGTGTATGTCTGGGCATGAGGGTCTGGGTCTGTGTCTGTGTGTCTGGACATGTCAGGGTGGGGTCTGAGGTGACTGTGAACTTGACCGTTACAGGGTCCCTGTCCCAAGGAGCTCCTGGTACAGCAGGACAGGTGGCCAAGTGAGCAACTTCCTCTGATGCTCCTGGACTCTGCTCAGGGCCAAATAAAGGGATGAAAAATGTGGGTGCACAGAAAAGGCAACATGGATTCAAACAGGGGCCTTCACCCTGGCTGTTCCCTTTGCTTGGAATGCTCTTCCTCGGAATCCTTAAGGTAGACCCCCTTACCTCCTTCAATTCTTTGAGCAAATGTCACCTTCTCAAGGGGGCCTACGTGACCACCCCATTTAAACAGCAACTCCACCCCACACTCCCCAAACCCATCCCTTTTTTTTTCTTTAACCAAAGCCCTTATTTTCAATGATAGTAAAGTTATCTATAATAAATCTTACTTAAAATGCCCTATAGTTTACTCATTTGTTTTGTTTAACTGTCTGTTTCCCTCGCTTCCTTCATTAGAGTGAAAGCTCCGTGAGGGAAGGGACCCTGTCTGTTTTGTTCACTGCTGTCCCCCCAGTGCCTGGAAGAGTACTTGGTGCAGAGAAGACACTCAGTAAGTATCCGTGGGTAAGATGGTGATAGGCTGGGTGTTCAGGGGAGGTGGCAGAGGGGCCATGACCTTGCCTGGGGCAGTAGCCGGAGGTCTGAGGCTACAGCAGTGGACTAAAGGGCCACCTTGTGATGTGGGATCTGGTGGACATGTGGGTGGTGGAGGCGGGACACTCCGGTGGGCACAGGGAGAAGACATGGCCTGGAGGAAACTTGAGACATCTGGGGAGCCATTCTGTATGTCCCAATTTCCAGCTCAGTGTCCATCCCTTTCCTCTGTCACCCTGAGAATCAGAGCCTGTTGATGTGTGGGAGGGGAGGTTCGAGGGCCCAGCTGGTTTGTGGGGAAGGTGATGGTGGACCCATTCATGAGAATCAAAGGCCACCTGGAGGTCCCTTGGCTAGGAGAGGGTACCTGTTGGGGTGCAGGGGGTGCCTTTAGAAGGGAGAAGGCAGCAGAAGTCCCTGTGATGGTGATGGTGATGGCTGGATTGTAGACTCAGTGAGAGCGGCCTTAGCCCCCAGCCCCCAGCCCCTGGGGCTCCCAGGATTCTATCCTGACTCCTTGGGCTGGGCTTGGGGCTGGTCCCAGCTGTGCCATGTCCTGACTGTGCAGCTTAGGCAAATCACTTCACCTCTCTGGGCCCTTCAGTTCCCTCCTCTGTCAAATGGGAATGATGTTCATTCCAGTATTCCCCACGTCCAGTCAGTGGAGAAACTGAGGACATAATGGGTACGACTGTCCCGGATAAAATTAGCTGTTATTATTTTAAGGGACCGGGGGTTGCCTGAACCACAAGAACGCTACTACACTGTGCCTATGCAAGGTGACTTTCTCTGAGCCCTTACCAAGCCCAGTGCTAAGTGCTTTATGTGTATTAATTCTTTGACTGGAGTGTGGATTGGAAAACATGGGGCTTGGTAACATCATCAATATGTATGGTCTGTAAAGATGACAATGATGAGGGAGGAGGAGGATAAAGCTATCTTGCAAAGCAATGTAATTAACAAGAGTCAGCAGTCTTGGAGCTCCTGGGGGCTTTGCAGACTGTGTGCCCTGGCCCTTTGGCGGCTCTGGGCCTTTGCTTCCTTCCTCTGAGTGGCTAACATCCTCAGAGCACAGGCATCCAGCCCCCCAGCCCCTGGACGAGGTGTTTAGGCCCCGAGCCAGGACAGCCCCAAGATTCCTATTCTGGCACAGCTCGGCTGCAGCCCCAGGAGGGCAGCCAACAAGGGGCCCCGCGGCTTATCGCTGTGCAGTGACTCTCCAGCAGGCAGACTGTCTCCGCTGCCGCTGAGCCAGGCTGATAAAGAGGACAGACCCTTGTGTTTACAGTGGCTGGGAGAGTGGGGCCTCCTGGGGGCGGCCCCATCTCCTCTGGGAACAGACTGTCTGTTTGCTGAGATACCATCGCATTCCTAGCCCCAGGATGGATGAGGGCGGGATGGGGTGTGGAGATGGGAGGGAGGAGGACATATGACAGCTGCCGGCCCTCTGTTCCCCTGGGGCCCACACTGAGAAGGCTGACACTGGGTCTTCCGGTGGGTCTATGGTTTCCTGGTCTGATTGTTAAGCACTTCATAAAGGTCAATGATAGCCAACTTGGGCATTTCTCTCTACAGTTTATAAAGTATTCTCAACATTTATCTTTTTTGGTCTTCCAGATAACCTTCCATTTAGGTAGTTTGGGGTCATAAAGTTTCACAGAAGAAAGATGCCTAACAAGACTGGAGCAGAGGACCAATGACGTGACCAGACATTGGGGCAGGGGCTCTGCATGACCCTCAGCTGACCAGGTCACCCCGCAATAAAAGCCACCACTTACATAGCGCTTGCTGTGTGGCAGTGACTATCAAAAGCACTTGAGATATGTTAACTCTTCACAACAGCCCTTATGAGGTAGGTACTATCATTATACGTTTTACAGATGAGGAAATTGAGGCAGACACAGGTTAAGTGACTTGCATACGTCACACAGGCAGAAAGTGGGAGGGCTGGGAACCCCAGCAGGATGACTCCAGCATCTCCAATTTAACCACTGGACTACACTGCCACCTTAAAGCCAGCTAATGATATGTATATGTCTCTACCTGGCTTACAAAGGCAGCAGGCGTTTACAACTGCAAAGGTGGCCTGGCTGAGGCAGGAACTGGCTGGAATTAGGCCTGTGTTCAACTTCCAGAACTGCCATTAATGACTCCTGAGGCTGACCCTTGCTTCTCTGAGTCTCAGCTTCCTTCTGTGGAAAGTGGAAACAGGACCGGCCTTAGCAGTGGGTGTCAGAGATGTTGTATGTGAAGGGTCTGAGACACGGTAGATTTTCGTTAAATAACTACTCTTATTACTGTGACAGCTGAGGTGGGGAGGTGGCCTGCTGAAAGTGGAAACTTTAGCGGAGTATCATTTAAAAAGAGAGGCCCGACCACTCAGCTATGGGAACACAGAGGAGGGGATTGGGTGGCTTCATAGGACACACATATGGTTGGGACTCTGGCTTCAGAGTTGGACAGACTTGAGTTCAAACTCCAATATCCAGCCCTTACTTGCTGGGTAGGCTTGGGGAATTGCTTAACTTCTTTGAGTCTGTAAAATGAGACCACTAGATAGAACCTTCCTTATAGGGTTGTAAAGAGTGGATGAGATTGTTCAGATGGATGAGGGCGGGATGGGGTGTGGAGATGGCAGGGAGGGTGCACTGACAGGTACATGGTAAGTGCTCAATAAATACTGCTGCCATTGCTCCTGGGGGTGGGAGAGGGAGTGGTACACAGAATAATGCTCCCCTGGACCAAAGACGACCATGTCCTAATCCTTGGAACCTGTGACTGTGTCAGGTTATGTGGCACAGGGGAATTCAGGTTGCTAATCAGCTGACCTTGAGATGGGGAGATTATCCTGGATTATCACAGTAGGGCCAATGCCATCGCAAGGGTCCTTTTTTTTTTTTTTTTTGCGGTACACGGGCTTCTCACTGTTCTGGCCTCTCCCATTGCGGAGCACAGGCTCCAGACGCGCAGGCTCAGTGGCCATGGCTCACGGGCCCAGCCGCTCCGCAGCATGTGGGATCTTCCTGGACTGGGGCACAAACCCGTGTCCCCTGCATCAGCAGGCGGACTCTCAACCACTGCGCCACCAGGGAAGCCCAAGTGTCCTTATAAGTGGAGGAAGGAGGGAGAGAGAGTCATTGTCAGAGTGATGTGAGTGACAAACTTCTTGGCTTTGAAGATGGATGAAGGGGCCATGAACCAAGGAATGTGGGCTGCCTCTAGAAGCTGGAAAAGGCAAGAAAATGGATTCTCCCTTAGAGCTTCCAGAAGGTATGCAGCCCTGCCAGTGCTCTGATTTTAGCCCAGTGACACCCGTGTGGTTCAGACATCCTGAACTATAAGGTAATAAAATTTGAGTTGTTTTAAGCCACTAAGTTTGTGGTAATTTGTTATAGCAGCAAAAGGAAACTGATACAGGATGTGAGTTGGTCCTTGAAGACTGGCAGGATATAATAGGCAGAGGTGGGGCTAGGACACACAGGAAGAGGAAACTGTATACCCAGCGGCCTTTAGGCTAGAAAGCACAAGGCATTTTTGTGTTCAGTGGGAAACCCTGTGTGGTTCTTTGCAAACACAGACACAATTCTCCATCCTAGTCCATATCCCCTTGGAAGTGTAACTAGGCAGCTCTCCCCATCGAGAGATAGAGTCTACTTCCCCATCTCTTGAATCTGTGCTTGGCCTTATGACTTGCTTTGATCAAACATATGCAGGTTCCCAGCCTGGGCCTCAAGAAGCCTTGCACACTTCTGGACTCACCTTGCTGTCCTTGGAAGCCTGCCACCAGTTTATGACCAAGCCCAGGTGTGACAGGCAGCCCCTAAAATGGCTCCCAAGAATCTCCACCTCCTGGGATTAATGCCCTTTGTAACCCCACGGTGTTGGCTGGGCCTAGTGCCTCGCTTCTAATCAGTAGAATACAGCAAAAGAGACGGGTTGGCACTTCCGCTATTAGGTTATGAAAAGACCGTGTGACTTCCATCTTGCTCTCCTTTTCTTACTCTCCTGCTGCCTTGCTTTGAGGGAATCCAGCCACCGTGCTGTGAGTGCCCTGTGGAGGAGCCCACACGGCATGGATATGATGTCTCTGGTCAAAAGCCAGCGAGGACCCGAGACCCGCCAAAGTCACGGGAGTGAGCTGAGAAGCAGATCCTCCCCTATTTGAGCCTTGAGATGACTGAAGTCCTAGTTGATACCTTGCCTGTAGCCTTGTGAGAGGCCCTGGGTCAAAGACACCCAGCTAAGTGGCACTTGGATTCCTGACCCACAGAAACTGAGAAAATAAAGGTTTGTTGGTTTTAGCTGTGTAATTTGTTATGCCGCAACAGATAACTAATATACCACTAGGCTTGTCTGCTGGATTGAGTGACATCAGGCCCAGTCACTTCCTTTCACCCAGCCGACAGCCATACAACCACCAGACATGTGAGCGAGGCTGTCCCAGATCAGCTAGGCCCCAGCCAATCTGTTTGCTGCTTGCAGACATGTGAGTGAGCCAAGCCAAGATCAGCCGACCCTGGCCCAGATCAGCAGAAGTTCTGCTGACCTTAGACTTGTTAGCAATAATAGACGTTGTTGTTTTAAGCTACTGAGTCTTGGGGTGATTTTTTTTTTTTTACCCAGCAATAGCTGACTGATGTAACCTGTATTGCCAGTGGGTTATGGATGTAGTAGGAACTGAGGCTGAGAAGCTGGGTAGGGGCCTGAATGAGGAGGAATTTGATGTTAATTTGCAGGCAACAGGAGCAGGTTTTTGGGCAGAAGGTTAAGATGATCAGAGCTGTGGTTAAGGAAGTTTCCTGTGGCAGCAGGGAAAGGCATGAATCGGAGGCAGGGGGTCATTAGGAGGCTGCCGTCAGTGAGCAGATGAGCAGCGATAGGCCTGAAATTGGGTAGGGGTGAGGAATGGGAGACAGCAGAGGTAGAATCAATGGAACCTGCTCTGGATTAGGTTGGCGGCAGGGCAATGGGAAAGTGGGAGTCAACACCCAGGTGTTGATCCTGGGTGACTGAATGGTTGGTGGTGCTATTGACAGAGATGGGCAAGTCAGCATGGGGGGTAAGGAGATGCATGCTATTTGGGATGAACAGAGGGTCAAGTGCTAAAAAGACCTTCTGGTAAGAGGCCCAGAGACAGTGATTCAATACTGCAAAGGGAGATTTATCCCCAGCCCAGTGTATCATCAGCTCTAGGGAAAGGTAGAGGATAGCACATTCAGACTGGGCAATCAAGAGAGATGGATAAAGGACTATTTACAAAGGCGCATGAAGGGTTTGGTATTGTGAGAGGAGTAGTGAAGTAGCCTGAGGCTAGCAATGGTGGGGAGCTGTTATCACCCCCTAGGACTGAGAAGACCCCAAGGGAGGGAGCAGGAGCCAGAACCAGGAGAGTGCCTGGTATGGAGAGGGCTGCATTGCA
Source organism: Orcinus orca (assembly GCF_937001465.1). Classification (NCBI taxonomy): domain Eukaryota; kingdom Metazoa; phylum Chordata; class Mammalia; order Artiodactyla; family Delphinidae; genus Orcinus; species Orcinus orca. The sequence continues at coordinate 92,257,392 of NC_064560.1, read as the reverse complement.
GGAGCTGTGGGCTTTGGTAGAAGATACAGATGACTGAGAAAGGAGGACACAGGAGATTAAATACCCTGACTGCTCCCTCTTCCTGTTCTGGGAGCACTTTCTGGTGTCCATTATTGGCTGGGTCCAACCGGGAGTCAGAGAGCAAGGTTGCCCGTTGCTGCAGCCCAGACACATCAACCTCCCAGGACATAGAGAAGGTGGAGAAGGGGAAGGATGAATGGAAGATATCCAGCCACCTATCAGTTGAAATTTTTTTCTTTTTAAAAAAAATTTGTTGAAGTATAGCAAATGAAATTTCTCTACTTTAAGTCAATCAGTGGCTCCGTTCTGGCAAATTAAATTTGAGGGGAATCTGCTAGGGAATTTCTGGAGAAAGGTTCTTTACTTTTAGGAAGGAGACAAGAAGAGAGCTGTTTCTCACTGTGTCTGATGTGATGCCTGGAACTGCAGCAGCTATCTTGCAACTGTGAGGGAAACCAGTCTAAGGTAAAACTGACCTACAGAGGGTAGAAGAGAAAAGAGATGGAAAGAACTGGGTCCTTGACAACATTGCAGAGCTGCTGTGAGAATCTGTTCTAGCTCTGTTTTTTTTTTTAATGAAGTAAGATTCTTATCGTTTGAACCACTTTGAGTTGGCTTTCCAGTTACTTGCAGCCCAAGGCTTCCTAATAGACACAGCTGCCATCTATCATCTCCAAGCCTGTGTGCAAGCATTCTTGGCTCCCACAGACTGCAGGCCAAACCCTCCTGTTTTCTTCTGCTGACCACAGGCTTATACTGTGTGCATCAGATTCAATAGAGTTTCAAATGCTTTTCTTTTTTTGTTAAATAAATCTTATTTATTTATTTTTGGCTGCATTGGGTCTTCATTGCTGCGTGCAGGCTTTCTCTAGTTGCAGCAAGCAGGGGCTACTCTTTGTTGTGGTGCACGGGCTTCTCATTGCGGTGTCTTCTCTTGTTGTGGAGCATGGGCTTTAGGCGTGGGCTTCAGTAGTTGTGGCACGCGGGCTCCGTAGTTGTGGCTTGCAGGCTCTAGAGTGCAGGCTCAGTAGTTGTGGTGCATGGGCTTAGTTGCTCTGTGGCATGTGGGATCTTCCCGGACCAGGGCTCAAACCTGTGTCCCCTACATTAGCAGGCGGATTCTTAACCACTGCGCCACTAGGGAAGCCCTCAAATGCTTTTCGGTCTGTGATGAAAGAAAGAGTCAGAAGTGGGCAATGGGCTGTTATCTGCTATGCTGCCCTGTAGCTACAGATGGCTCCTGGTGGTAGCAATGACCACAGTAGAGAGACTTCCATGGAGGCAGGTGGTATAGGGTAGCTGGATGGCATAGGCCTTGCAGGTTGTCAGAACTGGCTTCAGGTCTAGGTCTGCTGCTTTCTAACTGTGTGACTTTGGGCAAGTTAATTAACCTCTCTGAGACTTGGTTTTCTCACTGGATGTGTTAAGGTTTGAATTAGATGAAAGGAAAACAGAAAACACTAATGCAAATCCTAGACCTGAGAGGCTGCCCTCGAAGGACTTCATCTCTCTCCCTTCCTATCCCTTTCCACCTCTGGATTGTGTGTGAGGGAGGTTGGGAAGGGTCCAAAGGGATATTGGCAAGAGAAGCAACCCAATCAAAAGAAGAATGTGAGCTCCCAGATAGCAGTGACTTGCCTTGCCACATAGAGGGCATCTCCCTACCCCCCCCCCCAGTGTTTGATGTATAAATGTATGAATGAATGAAAGAGTAAATGAAAGAAAAAGAATGAGTAAGAGGGCTAAAAAAATGGGGAAATTTCAGCCACAGAGAAAAACGTTGAAGGAGGACTTCATAAAATTCCACTGATCAATATCTATGGTGCAGATGGCAGATCAGTCAGGATAAGCTAAATAATGCTGTGCTAACAAACATCCCCCAAATTCCAGTGGCTTTACAACAGCCATGTTTAGGTACTGCATGGTGAGTTATCAGGGTGGTCTGTTCTTCAAAGTCACTCAACCATCCAGCTGTGTAGGAAGCTCCATGTTGATATGCTTCCATAATGACAGCAGCAGGGAAAAGAGAATATGGCAAACCACACACTGGCTCTTAAATCACCTGCCCAGAAGTGTTGGCCAAAGGAAGTCACATGGACACATTTGAGTTCAATTGGGTCGAGAAGTACAATCCTACTATGTTCCCAGAAATGAAAGAACTGACTGTTTATCAACAGTTTTAATACCTACCATCAATGGTATAGGCCAGAGCGGGGCTTGGGCTGAATGCAGCTCAGACATGATTTGTTTGGCCTGTTCAGTATCTTAAATAATTTTATAAGGTTTCCAACAGGTATGACATCAATCTATGCCATATACAAATCTGTATAATCTGGCTAAATTTGAAAAGTTGAACTATCTGGTGACAGTGAGCCCAGGTGTATTAATTAGGATTAAGTTGGGCAGATTATAACAGAAAATGTCAAAATAACAGTGGCTTACATAAGATACATGTTTCTTTCTCATATAGAAGGAGCCAGGAGATAAGTAGGCAGCCCAGGACTGGGTAGGTAGATTCAAAAAGCCATCAGGGGCTTTAGGCTTCTCTCTCCGCTCTGTTGTTTTCAGTGTATAGCTCCCATTTGCAAAGGTTGCTTTGTGGCCCATGGTGGCTTCCAGGGCTCCAGCCATCACATTCACACTCTAGGCCAGAGAAGGAAAAATTGAAGGCAAAAAGGGAGTCAGCTCTCTTTATACAGCCTTCCCAGAATTCCTGCACAAAGCTTCTACTTACAACTTATTGTCTAGATAGTCACATGGCTATACCAAGGGCAAGGGAGGATAGACATAGTCATGTGACTATGCTCAAGCCAAAGTAGTCTTTTTCCCCAGGATGAAATTTGCCCAGCTAAAATTAAATCATCTTTCTGCTATTAAAGAGAAAGGGGAAGAATCAAGGTTGCCATTGGCACTTAACAGCCTCTGCCAGGGGCCTGCAGTCCTGATTGTCTGGAGTGGAGTAGCAGATGCCTCACTCACACTGGGCCTGAGCTCATGTGTTTCCCACAGACCCCACCACTCCCTGATGCCTCTCCAGCACTCCATGTCAATTACTATTTATCACTGGGCTTGTGTTGACTTTTTTTTTTTTCTTAGTGGAATCAAGAGGAGAAAGAAATATTTCCTATACTATGTCTCTGTTAAAAATCAAAAGAGTAAAAACTATACCAAGAGAATCATGTGCTTCAAGAAAAATGAGAGTGGAAGCATATTTCTCTGGGGAAGAGAAAAATATTCTTAGCTGTGTATCGTGCAAACAAGGTATATTGAAAAAAATGCAACTTAATACACTCTTTTGAAACAGCTGACTTGCTTTACTCACCACTGTGGCCTGGCAGGCGTTCTACTGGTTGTATAGCTCCCTGGGAAGACAGTGGGCCTGAGATCTTTCTGGTTCTGTACAGCTCAGCCCTCTTTCTGGGAGGAGAACAGCCCCATTTTGTCCAATGTCTCTTACCCCTTATTTGGAATGATCTCGCCCTTCTTTGTATTCAGGACTTATTTTGAGCAAGTTCAAAACCGTCTTGCAAAGTTCAAGATCATTATGACAGGCAAAAATGCAGTGAAATAGCACACCACTGTCAGTTAATTACCAAAAATCCTTTAATAGCTGACATTATTATAAATTATATACCATTATGACAGGGACAGTTGGGCTCTCTGTTTTTCTTGCCCTCCATTGGAGCCCCAAACAATGCCGTCTTGTTGGGGAGAAAGACCTGGATGCACTTGGAGGCAAGTTGGGAGTTTACATGGGCTACCTACGCTGACCACAGCGGCCTGTGGGCCTCTAAGGACACCCTGTTGCTGGGTGGGGATGAGGCAGCTGCCTGAAAAGGCCTCAGAAACAACCCTTTTCCCATTCCTACCTGCCTGCCCCACTGCTGTGGCTACAAGAGTCTCTTCCCCAATGGGCCTCCCAACTCCCTCTGCCCTGTTGCCTTCTCTTCTCCCTGTCTAGCCTACCTCAAAGAGGCCCTCTTCCAGGCAGCCTCCCCCGATTTTTCTTCCTAAAGCTCCAGGCACATGGTAGGTTAGTTCTCTTTTGTTTTTGTTCTTGAGTTGGGCACATAAAGTACACATCTTAAGTGTAAAACTTGGTGATTTTTGTTGTTGTTGTTGTTGTACACCGGCCTCTCACTGTTGTGGCCTCTCCCGTTGCGGAGCACAGGCTCCGGACGCGCAGGCTCAGCAGCCATGGCTCACAGGCCCAGCCGCTCCGCCACATGTGGGATCTTCCTGGACCAGGGCACGAACACATGTCCCCTGCATCGGCAGACAGACTCTCAACCACTGCGCCACCAGGGAAGCCCCCAAACTTGGTGATTTTTTACCTATGTGTGCACTGTGTAATCTTCTCCCAAATCAAGATATGGAATATAGGTCCTCTCTTAACTCAGAAACGTTCCTGTGCATGAGAATCCCCTCTGGAGAATGTGAAAAATGCAGCCTCTGGCCTAACCCAGAGATGCTGATTCAGTGGGTCTTGGGTGGCCCAGGACGGCAGATGAACAGTACTCAGGTCTTCAGGTGGAGGAGGTCTGCAGCCCACCCTTGGAGAAACGCACTCAGTGCTTGCTGGGGTAGGTCCCCTGTCTTCTTTGTTATCCCCCTGTCAGATGGGGGCATGCTCTGCTCCCTTCATCTCAGGACCCAGCAAGGTTCTGGGCCGAGAGTGGCATCCACAGGGGTGGATCCAGGCTGGTGCAGCCTGAAGCTAGGCGATTTGGGAGGCTGTCCCAGAGAAAAAGAATACTCTGTTGGGTGAGGGGCCTCGGAAGTACCTCCTACAAGTGAATTTTACCCTACTTTCAATCCACCTCTGGCAACCACTAAGAGTTCATGGTCTTAGATGTTGTCAGGGTGAGAAGTCTGTCTGCTGGACGGGACAGATCATTCCCCAGCTCACTCCTTCCACCCACAGAAATGGCCACGGGGATGCTCAGCCCTGCTCCGGATAAGAATCACCTGGGGATGCTTTAAAAAAAAAAATACCCAGCCCCACATCAGGTGTTCTGATTTAATTGATCTGGGGTAGGGATTGAGCTTTAGTATTTTTTAAGCTCCCAGGTGATTCTAATGCACAGTCAAGGCTGAGAATACCTGAGCAGAGGCCTGGCTCTGAATTTTAATCTTTCTTTATCTGCTCCAGACTTATACTAAGAGTACATATATACTAAGAGTATATATAAGGCCAGGTGGCTGCACCTCCTCCCACTGCCTTCCTTCTGCCTTTTCTTCTGAAGGGGCCAGGACTCCTGGCTGGGGTTGGTGGCATCCACTCCAGCCATGTCCTTGGTCCACCTCCACAGCACCCGCTCCATCCCGGGGACAAATCAGCTAATAATATTGGGCATTTATTAAGCATCTAATGTTATTTCTAATCCTCATGACAACACTGCATTTTAGCAGGAGGGAGGGAAACAGAACTCAGGAAGCCTTAGTGATTGCCTTCAGAGCCTCAGTGGGTAAGTGCTGGAGCTGGGATCACACCCAGGCCTTTAGGGCTCCAAAGCCCACGTGCATTTCCCTGGCCAGGCTGCTCCTGGAAGCAGTGCCTGTTTACTGAGCACCGGCCATGCCCAGGGCACAGGCCTGGGGCCCATTGATCCATTAGGCACAGCAGACACAGTGTCTAGGGCCCACGGTAATTTTAGGGGGCCTACAAAATGCTTTAATTTTCATTTTGTTTGAAATCAGAAGAAAAGAAATAATAATGATAAACATACAACGATGAATCCAGCCTGGATTACACTTGTCTTTATGCCAATATACTTGTAAAATATATTATTTAATATTTTTTTATGGAAGAAGGGACCCATGAAGACAAAAGTGTCTAGGGACTATGGAATTCGCAATGCAGCCCTGCACACAGTCCTGGGCCCTGGAAGGCACTGACCATTGTGTCCCCCAGCCCTTCCCAGAGCACAGCCAGTGCTAGTGGGGATTGAGGCAAGAAATGTTTATTACACACCTCTGCATGCTGAGAGCTCTGGGAAGTAAACAAGAGCAACAGGTGTGTCCTGGTCTGGCTGGGAAGAGACAATGTACACACAGGAAGCCAAGAGCAGGACAAGACAGCATGCTTTTTCCCAGTGTGGCCAGTTCTTCTATCTCTTCTTCTTATTCTTTTTGGCTGCGTTGGGTCTTGGTTGCTGCATGGCCAGTTCTTACTTCTCTCTCTTATTATTATTCTTTTTGGCTGCATTGGGTCTTCGTTGCTGTACGTGGGCTTTCTCTAGTTGTGGCGAGTGGGGGCTCCTCTTCATTGCAGTGCTCGGGCTTCTCATTGCAGTGGCTTCTCTTGTTGTGGAGCATGGGCTCTAGGCACATGGGCTTCTGTAGTTGCGGCACGTGGGCTCAGTAGTTGTGGCTCGCGGGCTCTAGAGCACAGGCTTAGTAGTTGTGGTGCACGGGCTCAGTTGCTCCGCAGCGTGTGGGATCTTCCCGTGTCCCCTGCATTGGCAGGTGGACTCCCAACCACTGCGCCACCAGGGAAGTCCCTTCTGTCTCTTCTTATTTTTGTCATTTTATTCGTCACTTAGTTATGTCCTGCTTTGCAGGTTATTGAACTGTTTCATCTATTTAATACTTCAATCAACTATTCTTTTGTGGATTTTTTCCCTTTCTTCAACAAAAAATTACTATTTTAATAATATATTTGTTATTTTAAAATATTGGATTTAATTGTCCATTTAATTGAATGGGTAATTCAGCCCATGGTGCAGAAATTCGGAAGGTACTGAAGAAGGCTGAAGGCAGGGGAGAGAGGGAGGTTTCTTTTGCTCTGAACCTTTGGTCCTGTTTAGTTTGTGCCATGTGCGAGCATTACCTATCTAATAGAACGGCTGAAAACAAACAAGCAAACAAAACCCCAAACAGGTATGTGTTGAAAAGTTAATCTCCCTCTTACCCAGTTTCCAGCTTCCCTGTCACTCCCACCACCCCAGAGACAACCAACTTTCCCAGGTTACCATGGATCCTTCCAAAGACATTTTATGCATATGCAAGCATATATGTTTTTTAAAACATTTACCCAAATTGTAGCACACTGTACACGTTGTTAGTCACTTAAGGTCGTTTTTTCCAGTTATATATATATATATATATATATATATATATATATAAAACATATATATATGTTGTTGAGATTATTTCCCTTTATAGGTTATTATAAGATATTTAATATATTGATAGTTCTCTGTGCTATACAGTAAATCCTGTTGCTTATCTATTTTATGTACAGTAGTTTTGTATCTGTTAATCCCATACTCCTAATTTATCCCTCCCCCCTCCCTTTCCCCTTTGGTAACCATGTTTGTTTTCTATGTCTGTGAGTCTGTTTCTGTTTTGTATATAGATTCATTTATGTTATTTTTTAGACTCCACATATAAGTGATATCATATAAAATTTGTCTTTCTCTGTCTGACCACACTTAGTATGATATTCTCTAGGTCTATCCATGTTGATATAAATGGCAATATTTCTTTCTTTTTTATGGCTGAGTAATATTCCAGTGTGTGTGTGTGTGTGTGTGTGTGTGTGTGTGTGTGTGTATACATACATCACATCTTAAACCAGTCATCTGTTGATGGGCACTTGGGTTGTTCCCATGTCTTGGCTATTGTAAATAATGTTGCTATGAACATTGGGGTGCATGTGTCTTTTTGAATTAGAGTTTTCATCTTTTCCAAATATATGCCCAGGAGTGGGATTGTTGGATCATATGGTAGTTCTATTTTTAGTTTTTTAAGGAACCTCCATACTGTCCTCCGTAGTGTCTGTACCAATTTACATTCCCACCAACAGTGCAGGAGGGCTCCCTTTTCTCCAGACCCTCTCCAGCATTTATTAGTTGTAGATTTTTTAATGAAAGTCATTTGATGATAGCCTCTTTGTGGTTTTGATTTGCATTTCTCTAATAATTTGCGACGTTGAGCATCTTTTCGTGTGCCTGTTGGCCATCTGGGTGTCTTCTTTGGAGAAATGTGTATTTAGGTCTTCTGCCCATTTTTTCACTGAGTTGTTTGTTTTTGGTCACTTAATATTTTGATCTTTTCATACTGAGGGCTGCCTCATTCTTTTTCAACAGCTGGATGATATACCATAATTGATTTAACTAGATCCTCTATTGATAAGTTTGTTTCCAATCTCTGTTATAAAGTAACCTTACGGAGCATAACTCCCCACTCTTCCAGTTGTGCGTTAAGTAACTGTATATATACTTTTTTCACTATGTGCAAGCACATCTGTATGTCTGGAATCACAGCGTCAAGAGATGTGGACATTGTGCAGGGAGGGGAAGTTGGTACAACCTCCATGGGGAGGCCAATGTGGCCATACTTATCTAAATTAAATCCCTCCTCCCCAAACAATTTCTGGACCACCTCCTGGGTGCTGGGCTAGGGGTACAGAGGTGAGGAGCACTCAGGCTTTGCTCTTCGGGGGCTCTCAGGTTGGGACAGATCACTTGCAGCCCTGGGAAGGAGGGCTGGACAGATGCCAGGGCAGTGCAAGGAAGACAGCCATGGGCCTGTCACTCGGAAGAGGAAGAAAATGTTTGCTGGGAGGAAAAGAAGGAAGGGCACTGCAGGTAGGTGAACCAGCATGTGCAAAGGCCAGGTGTCACAGGGGAACTTTGGGGTGTGCTGGGGAGCAGGCCTTCTCTTGTTCAGGGTCCATGTGGTGGGAGGGGAAATGAGATGGAACCTGCACCTAACAGGGCTGGGAAGTGACTCTTTGATCTGTTGGTCATGGGGCTCCATTGAAGGGTTCTCAATGTGGTAGCCTCATGGTGAGAGAAATGCTAGAAGCCTCTCTCTGGCCGTGGTGTGGAGGAATGATTGAATGCCAATGTTTCTTCCAGTAAACTCCCAGTCCCTGAAGGACAGGCTCCCTGCACTAAAGGCCTTTAGCCCATAGCAAGTGTAGAAACAGGCAGTTGAATTATAGCCAAGAACCAAACTGAGCCATATTCCCTGGCATTGTCTCTGAAATGAGGGCTCCTGAGGGTTGTGAGCTTCCTCCAGGAGGCCTGGGCTCAGGCCGGGGCTCATGATCTGATGCTGCTCACAATGACTGTGACATTCTTTAGAAGTCTCTCATCTCTGTTCAAAAAAACGCCTCCGGGCTTCCCCGGTGACGCAGTGGTTGAGAGTCCGCCTGCCCATGCAGGGGACGCGGGTGCGTGACCCGGTCCGGGAAGATCCCACATGCCGTGGAGCGGCTGGGCCCGTGAGCCGTGACCGCTGAGCCTGCGCGTCCGGAGCCTGTGCTCCGCAACGGGAGAGGCCACAGCAGTGAGAAGCCTGCGTACCGCAAAAATAAAAAAAAAAAGCCTCCATTTTGCATACTATTCCCTGATATATCTAGGTTAGCTTTAACATTAAAATGGGATGTATTACAAATATAATATAAAGTAAGTTTCTCGGGACTTCCCTGGTGGCGCAGTGGTTAAGAATCCGCTGGCCAATGCAGGGGACACGGGAAGATCCCACACGCTGCGGAGCAACTGAGCCCGTGTGCCACAACTACTGAGCCTGTGCTCTAGAGCCTGTGAGCCACAACTACTGAGCCTGCATGCCACAACTACTGAAGCCCATGTGCTCTAGGGCCTGTGCTCCGCAACAAAGAGAAGCCACTGCAATGAGAAGCCCGTGCACTGCAACAAGGAGTAGCCCCCACTCGCCACAACTAGAGAAAGCCCGCACACAGCAACGAAGACCCAACGCAGCCAAAAATAAATAAATTAATTATTTTTAAACAAGTAAGTTTTTCTAACAGCTTTGAGTCAAATTAGCCCTCCAGAAAAATCCTTTGATTTCGAGGGGTCCGCCCAGTTTGAGAAGGATGGATGCAGGCAATCCAGTTTCACTGCAGCAAAGCTACAGTCCTCACCCTGGTCTCTGTGTAAACTGCCTTCAGCCCTCTTAACCACCAGGAGACTTGCTGCACTTCACTCATCCACGCCTCTGTTCATTCATTCACCTGGTATTTCTGAAACCTGATAATGTGCAGGGCGTTGCCGTCTCCTATGACATCCACAAGGAGCAGAATAACAGTAGCGGCTCTAAATGCTTTGCATGTATGATCTCAATCAATACAATGACCCTTTGAGGTACGTACTATTGTTATTAAACCTATTTTACAGACGGGGAAACTGAAACTCAGAGAGGAGTTAAAGGTAAAGTGACAGAGGCCACCCTAGAAGCAGCAGAGCCAGGATTAAGACTAGGCAGTCTGACCCCAAGGCTGCCCTTTTACCTCCTGTACTGTGTACACTGTGCAGTTGGGATGAGAAGCTTTAAGCACTGGGATAAGAGGCAAAGAGCCCTGGGAGCTGGAAAACCTCAGATCAACTTCCGGCTCCCTCCAAGCGGCACTGTGATCTTGGGCAAATCACCCTCCTTTCCTGGTTCTAGAATCTGCCCTGGCCCCCCTCCCTGCCCTATTCTGCTTTGAGCTATTTAGGCTATTTAGATAGTGGAGGGTTAAGTGCAGCCCGAGGGGTGTGACCAATAGCATTGAGAAGGGAAGTTTCTCTCGATTCTCTGGAGCTGCTGAGTCCTACAGTGTGCCAGGACCTTATTTAACTCCTACCACAGTCGAGCAGGTCCTTTTTTTTTTTTTAAATTTTTAAATTATTTATTTATTTATTTTTAAAATTTTGGCCGTGCAGCATGTGGGACCTTAGTTCCCAAACCAGGGATTGAACTCACACCCCCTGCACTGGAAGCGCGGAGTCTTAACCACCAGACTGCCAGGCAAGTCCCCAAGCAGGTCCATTTTATTGATGAGGAAACTGAGTCTCCCTGAGGTTAGTTGGTTGTTAGTTGAATGGCTTAACCTGGTAACAACTAACTCCTTGCTTATTTCAATAATAATAGCTCCCATTTACTGAGCATTTATTAGGTGCCAGACACTGGGCTAAGCATTTGAATCTTCAAAACAATCTCCCAATATTATTATTACCAGTTAAGTCTCAGGCTCCCCATAACCTGGGAATAATAATAGGCCCCTATTGGGGGTTGTTGTAGGAAATTAAGGAAGTTGCCCAAGGTCACACAGCTAAGAGGTAGCTGAACAGGATTTGCACCAAGGTCTGTTTGGTTCAATAAAGTGATGGTTAAGAACCATTACTCTGTGCTACCCAAGCACAGGCTGCCTGGAGTGGCAATAGTAAAATCGGCATTTGATTCATAGGGGCTATGGTAATAGGTCCCATAATTATAGACAGGACCAGGAAAAATCCTTGTCTCTGAGAGAGTGTAGGAAAAAGCAAACAAACAAAAAAGCCTAAAAGTGGGTGAGGGTAGGTATTGGTTAAACTGGTGTTCCCAACATTGCATATATCCAGGTGGATATTAGGATAATTTCAGGTGATACACAGATAAACTTTCTATTTTATGTATTTATTTAAAAGTGATAAATATAACTAGCACATCTGTGACTCCATGGCTATTACTGCTTATGACAAGGCTAAATAAAAGTGGTGAACTGGGGCTTCCCTCGTGGCGCAGTGGTTGAGAGTCCGCCTGCCGATGCAGGGGACACGGGTTCGTGCCCCAGTCCGGGAAGATCCCACATGCCGCGGAGCGGCTGGGCCCGTGAGCCGTGGCCGCTGAGCCTGCTCGTCCGGAGCCTGTGCTCTGCAATGGGAGAGGCCACAACAGTGAGAGGCCCGCGTACCGCAAAAAAAAAAAAAAAAAAAAGTGGTGAACTGATTTTAAAAATTAAGTAAATAAGTGTCAATAACATGTCTACACTGTTCAGATGTTCTTTCGCACTCTCAAATATGTAATGTAAGTCATGCTGGTTCTATCTTCAATATGTCCAGGATCTGACCTCTTCTCCCACGCCAGCATGGCTTCTCCTGGGCCACTGCAACAGTCTCCCACCAGGCCCCGCTCCCCGCCCTGCCCCTGCAGTCTGTTTTCCATATGGCAACTAGGGGGAGCCAGTTAAAACAGAAGGCAGATATATCCCTCCCCCTCTCAGAACCTCCAGGGGCTCCCAGCTCAGAGGACAAGCCAAAGACCCACCAATGGCCTGTGTGACCCTATAATCTGCATGCCCCCTCCCTCTAGTATTTCTCCCATCTCATCACCTCTTTGATGGTCTGGGACATGCCAGGCATGCTACCACCTCAGGACCCTTGCACTTGCTGTTCTCTGAGCCTGGAACATTCTTCCCCCAGATAGTGTCAGAGAGGTTCCCTTCACCATCAAGACCTTGCTCAAATGTCACCTTCCCAGAGAAGCATTCCCTGACCACTTTTTCTGAACCACATCTACCCTCTCCTGGCATTTCTGTCTCCTCTTCTCTGTTCCATTTTTAACCTTGGCATCTTTATCTTCCAAGATGCTGGATACCTGATGATTTTGTTTATGGTCTGTCTGTCCTCCCACTAGACTCCTTGAGCTCGGGAATTTTTGTTTTTGCTTGCTGCAGGATCCCTAGCACCTAGAACATGGCTTGGCACCCAATAGGAGCTCGATGAGTACATGTCATGTGGGTGAATACAAAGTTCCATTCGTGCACATGTGCATTTTTCAAGAGAGAAAGGGTCCAAAGCACTCATCAAAGTCTCAGAAGGGTTGTCTGCCACCAAAGGGTACCCCAGCTCCCCCATTTGGGACCATGTTGGCCAATTAGATTTACTTTCTAAAGGGGCAGACAATACCACTTAGCCAGTTGGGCCTATAGTATTTCTCCTGAGAGTTAATAAGTGAAGCCTTGGTTTATCCATTCGTTTTCTGTGAAGTGGGCTAGGATGAGTCAGTCTCCCTGCCAGTTCATCTCACCATAGTAAGAGGTGGCCCAGACTCCCTCTGTAATGCCTCTGTTCATAAGCAGTGGCCCCTAGAGCCTGCCTCTTCCCACCACCAAGAAGCAAGTTCTGCCTTGTATTATTTCTGCTGTTTCATACCTTGTGAATTCCCAGATAATGTGGAAACATCCCAAGGGCAAAAGACCATGTTTTCTTTTCTAGGGTCAGATATTCAGAAGATGAACATTCAACTCAAGCAGCCTGGGGTTAAAGTCCCATCTCTGCCACTTGTTGGCTGTGTGACCAAAGACAAATTACTTAACCTCTCTGTTTCCTTCTCTAAAAAAATGGATTGTTTAAGAATAAGAACTTCCTCATTATGCTGTTGGGGGGATTTGATGAGATAGTGCGTATAAGTGTTTGGTATGGGATGATGATGAGCATGGAGCTTGGTGAAGTGAGGGGTTTTAATCCAATCATGTCACAAATATTAAGTGCCTGCTATGTGACAGGTGTTATGCTAAGGACTGGGGAGAAGAAATAGGGCAGGTGCTGTCTTGTGTGAATTAGCTTCTTTGATGGTACAGACAGAGTGGCATCAAATGGCCTGTTTCTGACTCGCTCAGTGGGTCTGTGGGTGGCCTGTGCCTGACAGTTTCACCATCTCTAACCACGTGGCGCTTACATTCCAGAGGCAGAGGAGAATGGACACGGGGTTGCATGGGTTTATGAACTGTGAGAAAACACAGGGTACTTTGGGGGAATATTAGAATAATGGGGAGGGGGCAGATTTAAATCTCAGGGGTTAGAGTTATTTCTTTGTGAGTTACTTTGTGAATAACCTGGCTGCAGAGACCTGAGGAGCAGCAGCTGGGACCCTACCTTTCTCCTTTCCTGCACCCTCAGGGAATTTGAGCTTGTTCTCCAGAGGGGCAGTTTAGGAGGGTGCCCTAGGCTGAAGCTCTGAGGCCCTGCCCTCTGGGCACTGCCACACACACCCTCTAGTGGTCACAACACAGGCAGGCGCTAGGCTGGATGGGCCCTGGAATCCAAGGACAGTGGGACTGACTGTCACCATCCTTCTCTTCCAGATACTATCTCCATTGAGACTTGGTCTTCCTGGAATGAGGGATGACTCCGGGACCTCATGTCATTTAACTTTGGTAACCAACTGTAGCATGATTCCTATTCCCATTTTACAGATGAGAACCCCGAGGCTTATAGAGGCGAGGGAGGTTAAGTAGGGTCAGTACTGAACTCAGGCCTACTAGACTCTGGTTTTCATGCTCTTCAGGTGTCATCCAGCTGGCACCTAATGGCACCCCACCCTCAATGCCACATCTCTGGATGAGCAGGAGCAGAAGGCAAACTTTGTCCAAATTACTGCCCAGGGAAGAAGGCAGCCCTCCCCAGGAAGTTTCCTACTTCAGTCTCTCCTCGGCCTGAGGCCCCAAGCACAGGCCTGACATCCCTCAGGGTGCTCCACCAGGAACCCTGCAGAAAGGGATGCCCTGGTACCTTAGGGAGGTGTGGGGGAATGGAGGGGGAAGGAGTCACAGTTCACAGATTTGCATCCAGGGGTGCTGAGCATTTGTGGAAGCCCTGAGAGGTAATCCATCCACCTACTATCCTTTTCCTTTTGCTTCCCCTCACACACACATACCTCTTCCCCTAGCCAATGGGTTCAAATCCAACCTCTGCCACTAACTACAAGCTTGTGCAAGTTACTTAAGGTCTTTGTGCCTCAGTGTCCTTTAATGTAAATTAGTGGTGAATAACCATGCCTACCCCTAAAGTGTTGTTATATGGAGTCTGGGGCCTCAGCCCACAACACTTTGATTCAGCAGGTCCAGTGGACCACATTTTGGAAAGCAGTGTCCTGAAGGGTGTGCTCCGGCAACACAGACCCACACCACTTTCTAGCTGTTGGGGTAAGAGCACATACTGGTTTATGCCTCTCTGGTTTTAGTATCTTAGCAGTTTCAAGACTATCTTCATTTCAGTGGCAAATTAAATGAGTAAGTTCCTGTTTCTCAGTTTCCTCATCTGTGAAATGGAGATAATAGTACTAATAGGATTGTTGTGAGAATGACTAAAATCTTTGTAATGCTTGCTTGGAACATAGCCTTGCCCATAGTAAGCACAAGCTATTATTGTAATCCACAGCCAAACCAGCAGATACCCTGATGAAAGAAAACACTTTACATCACATTAAGTTTCTCCTTGCATTTTAAGACGCATTCATTTCCCCAGGGGTCAGAAGTGACTGAAAAGGGGCCACAAGATCCGTTGTCCTCTAGGTGTTGCTTACACAGGTGTTTTGTTCACTTGTGAAAATTCACCCTGTTTGCTTAGGACTTGTGCACTTAAAAGGCACTGTCTCCTAGGATCCTCATGGTTCTGTGAAGAAGGCAGGGCAGGCATCATCATCTCCGTTTTTCAAACGGAGGCCAAGACAGCTATTTTGATTGGGCCAAAGAAGAAGGGGATGAGGGTTGGGAAGCTTCTCAGTCCGGCCCTCCATTCGCGAGAGTAAACGCCTCTCCCAGAGGGAGCGGAGCGAACAGTACCTGGCTCCAGGTAAAGCTCAGCAAAGGGTTCTAAGTCCTTCCTGCAAACACCGGCCTTCCCCCAGCGCACACACAACTTGGGCCCGCCCGGGGACTAGCACCGCAGCACGCTCACAAGGCCAGTCCCACACGTGGGAACTCCCGAGGGAGACCCGCGCGCCTGCAAACCCTCGGCCCCGGCGGGGGGAATGGCGTCCAGCCGCGGGCCAATGAGAGTAGCGGAATTTCTTTCATTCAGTGCTGGTCTGGTTCTTGCCCGGAAAGGGGCGGGACACCACGCCGGGGGCGGGGCCGCCGCGCGCCGGGGAGAGGGCGGTGCCCGCTCAGTGGCCCGGCCAATCGGCGCCGCGCCCGGGGTGGGAGGGGGGACCAGGCCTTTTTTCCCTCCGCGCGGGGCCAATCCCGACTTTACAAGCTTGAACTTTTGCCACCCTCGGACTAGCAGGAGCGCCCGAGGAGGTACCCCGCCGCGCCGGCTCCAGGGGCAAGAGCGGCCTTAACCCTTACCTCGCCGGGCGGCTCGCTGCTGCCGCCGCGCTCCCACCAGCTCGCCCCGGATCAGGCGGGCCCCGGCCCCCCAACCCACCCCCATTGCCATGGTGAAACGTCGCTGGGGAAATCACGAGCCCTACCCACATCCCTCTTCGTGGTGCAGAGAATAAACTGGGGAAGGGAAGGGGGTGGAGGAGTCGCCCAGCCCCGGGACGGCTGGCGGCCCGCCTAGCTCCGAGGTAAAGAGACTTGGCGACCGAGAGGAGCCCGAGAGAAGACCTTCTCCGCCTCTACCCCACCCTCTGCAACTCCCCTACCTCGAGCAAGCCTAGAATCCCGCTGCGCGAGGCATTCCACGCCCCTCGGTTGGCCGGGCGGCCAACCCCTGACTTCGCGCAGGGGGTGTGGAAACCTCGTGCTATCACGCTAGCTCCCGCTACTCCAACAAATCAGCCGCCCCCTGCTCCCAAGAGACGCAAGCCAGGAAAGCATACACGCACACCCATTTTTATTAGCCTTCCCTGGGATGGGGGTTTGTACCAATTCTAAAGTGCAATGTGTGTTTGTAAGTTTGTGCACAAGCCAGGGAGAGGCAAAGCGCCCCGTTTGTGTCCGAGTCTTAGCGAGTCCGCCGAGCCCTCGAGCAGCCCGCCCGTGGTTTGTGTAACCGCGTGTGTGTGTGTGTGTGTGTGTGCGAGCGCGCGCTCGCATCCGTGCCCGCGGCGCACGCGAGCCAGAGAGCAGGCCGTGGGCGCTGTCAGGCCCGAGGCGGGGGGGCTGGGGCAAGCGTGGGGCGGGGGCCGGGGCTCGGCCCGCCCCGGGAGCCGGCCCCTCGGAGCCTCGGGCCCTGCAATGGGACGTGTTCTCCTTTAAGAGTTAAGAAACTTGAAACCTTGTTTGCGCAACAATCAGCGCCGCGGAGCCGCCAAAGTGTCTAGACTGGCATATGATGGGAGGCAGCCAATGACTCCGCGGCGCTCCTCCGGGGGCCCTCAGTGTGCGTTTGAGGAGAACAAAAAAGAGAGAGCCGAGCGGGGGAGCGAGCGAGGGAGACGAGCCGAGAGAAAGAGCCGCCGGGCGCTGCCTCGCCAGACCTCGCCGGGACCACGGGGCCACCGGGAGGCACTTTTTGTGGAGGGGGGAGGGGGGCGACCTCTGCAGCCGCAGCGTCCGGGGCGTCCGAGCGCAGCGTGGGGCGGGCTACGACCTCTGCCTCGGTGGATTGCATTTTTAATTAAGGATTCCCAGCAGCTCTTTGGGATTTTTACAGTTTCCACTCATGTGTTGACACCCGCGTTCTGGAGAAATTCGCTCCAAGTGCATCTAGCGCCTGGGACCTGAGACGGAGTTGGCTTTTCGTGCATGCAATTCCAGGGATTTTGGTTTTGTTTCGGGTTTCTTTTTCTTTCTTTCCTTTTTTTCTTTTTCTTTTTTTCTTTCTGCAGGGAGTAAGAAGGAAGTCGAGGGTATCAACAAGCCTGCCTTTCGGATCCTGCAGGAAAAGCCCATGTAGTGAAGTGCTTGGGTTTTAAAGGCAGGGCTTCCCAGACACATTTGGGGGGTTCGGCGCGAGCGCTTTGTGCTCATGGACCAGCCGCGTAACTTTTGAAGGCTCTCCGGCCCATGCGGGGTCTTGCTGGCGGCGCGCAGTCTGCAGTCCCTCTGAAGCGCCGGGGCTGGAGTTGCTGAGCTGCCCGGGCGCCGGGGTCCATGTAGTCGCGGGCCGAGCGCGGACTGCGGCTCGGCGTGCGCGCGTTCCCCGCCGTCCTGCCCTGGCGAGCTCCCTCATGTTGCAGCCCTGCGGCGCCCCTTCGACGACAGGCTGTGCGCGGTCTGCACGGCGCCCGGCGGCAGAGCTTCATGTGGGGCTGCGGCTCGCGCAGCCGGCGCCTCGCTGAGGAAACGGACCCCCGGTAACCGGAGACCGCCTCCCCCCCACCCCCGGCGCCAAAGGATATCGTATGTTCAGGTCCAAACGCTCGGGGCTGGTGCGGCGACTTTGGCGAAGTCGTGTGGTCCCCGACCGGGAGGAAGGCAGCGGCGGCGGCGGCGACGAGGATGGGAGCGTGGGCAGCCGAGCTGAGCCGGCCCCGCGGGCACGAGAAGGCGGAGGCTGCGGCCGCCCCGAAGTCCGCCCGGTAGCCCTGAGGCGGCCCCGGGACGCGGTGGGACAGCGAGGCGCCCAGGGCGCTGGGAGGCGCCGGCGCGCAGGGGGCCCCCCGAGGCCCATGTCGGAGCCGGGGGCCGGCTCTGGGGGCTCCCCGCTGGACGTGGCGGAGCCGGGAGGCCGGGGCTGGCTGCCCGAAAGTGATTGCGAGACGGTGACCTGCTGTCTTTTCTCGGAGCGGGACGCCGCCGGCGCGCCCCGGGACGCCGGCGACCCCCTGGCCGGGGCGGCCCTGGAGCCGACGGGCGGCGGGCGGAGTCGTGAAGCCCGCTCGCGGCTGCTGCTGCTCGAGCAGGAGCTCAAGACGGTCACGTACTCGCTGCTGAAGCGGCTCAAGGAGCGCTCGCTGGACACGCTGCTGGAGGCGGTGGAGTCCCGCGGCGGCGTGCCGGGCGGCTGCGTGCTGGTGCCGCGCGCCGACCTCCGCCTGGGCGGCCAGCCCGCGCCGCCGCAGCTGCTGCTCGGCCGCCTCTTCCGCTGGCCCGACCTGCAGCACGCCGTGGAGCTCAAGCCCCTGTGCGGCTGCCACAGCTTCGCCGCCGCCGCCGACGGCCCCACCGTGTGCTGCAACCCCTACCACTTCAGCCGGCTCTGCGGGCCAGGTGAGCGCGCCGCGCCCGGCGGGCCCTCGGGGTTCCCTTCCCGCCCCCTTCCGCGGCCTCCTGTCTCTCCTTGACACCTCTGGCGGGCGGGCGGGCGGAGCTGAGGGTGCTCCCCCGGGTGCCCCTGGAGCTTGGGAGCTCCCAGTGGAGGCGCCTGACGCTGGCAGGAAAGCCGGGGAGTGGGGATGTGGGCGCACACGGCAACTTCGTCTTAAGGCTCCGGCAAACTCAGAAGGGTGCGCGTTGGAGTTTTCTCTTCAGCTAAAGGGACCTGAGGCAGGCTCCGGCTTTCCAGACGGTGGAAGAGGAGGGCAGGTCTAGAAGAGGCCAAAGACTTGAGCGCCCCCCTCCTCCAAGCCCATTTACCCCCAGTCCGTGCCCGGGCCTGTAGCATTTGTGTGCATATGCCTATACCTACGGTATATTATGCTTTGTCGTATCCAGGTAGATATATGTCGTGAAATTGGGTGTAGGCAGTTCATGGCTAGAGTCCAAAGTGTTTGTAAACTGTCCTACTTGTTCCTGTCTATACTGAGGAGCAAAGCTTTTGCGGGGTAACCCTCCTCAGAGTGGAGACCACCCTCTTGCTCTCTTGCCTCTTGATTGTTGCCAGCATCCCTTGGGTGTCCAATGCCAGGACCTTCTGTCATCGTCATTCTCAATCCTGTGCCCAGCTTTTCTAGAGAGCTGAGGGTCCTGGAGGTGTCTAGGTAGGGAAGGAAGCTGGATATTTTAGTACTTTTGAGAACTGCCCCCCTTCTTTGTCCTCTTCTTGGGATTTTTCTGCACACACCATCTACCCAGTCCTGCTTACCTGAGCAGGCCCTGGGTGCTGTAGCAGAGGTGAGGACAGAAGGAGACTCCAGGCAGGCCGGAAGCTTGCATCCTCACACACACCCCCCAGCGCCCCCTTCCCTTGCACTGCAGGGATCACACATTTTTAGCCTGTAGCATCTTCTGGGTGTATGCATCTTAAGTGGCACTGGGGGTTCTGCAGGGATGGGACTCTCTGAGGGTTATAGACTGTTGGGCCTGGGCAGGCTCTGAGTTCCTCTGGCCTGGCTCCTCTGGAGAGAGGCAGCACCCAGCCTGGGGGCATTTAAGAGGGTCAGATCACACAGGTCTCCTGACTCCCAGCATGGAAGGGGAGGGTGGGGCTAGAAGCATGGATTGGTCCCAGGTGTCTTGTTGGTGTCTGGGGTGGTGGCTGGAGGGGAAGGACGGTGCCTCACTGGTGGTTCCTGAAGAGAGAGCACTGATGGGGGCTGGGGTGGGGAGAGGCAGCATTGATCTGGCTGCCCTGCGCCCCGCATGGTCGACTCCAGGCCTGATTCTCAGGGGCTTTGGGCAGTCGCTGGCCTGTGGCCCTCTGCGGGCTTTCTGTGTTCCTTGTTCTTCTTCTGACAGCTTTCCCTGGAAGTGGCTTTCTCTCCTCTTCCACCCTGGCTCCTCCCTGCCTCTGAGGAGGAGGGCCCTGTTTGTGGTTGCCCTGTCCCTGGTCCCGTTTTCAGGAGGAGAGAATTGGTGGGGGCCCCTCTGCTCTTCTAGAAGGCCCCGCTGGGCATTTTCTCTCTCACCACATCAGTCTGCTAGGGAATATTTGTTGAGCATTTACTCTGTGCCAGGCAGCATGCTGGGTGCTGTAGTGGGGAGAGTGGAAATATGAGTAGGATCCATGCCCTCAGGAAACAGAATCTTCGGGGGGGGGGCGGGGGAGAGTTGGGACAGAGATGGGGGGAGCAGGGCCAGGCCAGAGGGTCTGAACTCTCAGAGCACTGTGGGGTGTGCATGTAACAGGAGCACCTCTAGGAGCCTCACAGCTCTAACCTGGAGTGGGGCCTTGGAGGATGGATGGGTAAGGGGAGGTGGGTGTCGAGGGGGAGGAGGAGAGGGCCTGCTGGGAGTCAGGGTACCAGGCAGGCTCGGGTGGGAAGGGGTGGGGTAAAGAAAACTGGAGACAGGCAGGACCCACCCTGCCCATACTCCTTGGATAAGTCAGCTTGGGTCTTGGTTTGAGTTTGGTGGCCTTGAGCAGTTTTAAGTTGATGGGCAAACTGCAGTGGAATGGTTCTGACCCATAGACCTGGTCCTAGGCTCTGCCCGGCCGGTATCGACAACTTGACCTTCGAGGAGTAACCTCTCCTCTTAATCTCTCTGTGGGTCAGTGCGGGCGGCTCTAGAAACGTTCTCCACCTCAAATTCCAGACTAAGCATTGGCACGTGACTCCTCTCCTCCTCCCAGAAGGAGGCGCTGTTGCAGGGACTGTGCCTGTTCTCCTGCTACTTCGTTTGCCGAAGCCCCGCCCCCCCACACCCCGTTCAAGCCACCCCGGGGGCCGTTGGGAGGACTGGTGGTCTGGGAAGAGTTTCCGGTAGGCACCACGCTGACCCTCTTGCTCCATCCCATGCCTGATGGCTTGGGCCGCCTGGACTGAGGACTGGGGGAGCCCTTTGCTGTCCACCCCACCGCCGCCTCCTGGCCGCCAGCCTGGCTCCCGGAGCTGGGCGGGTGCATAGCTGGAGCTCAGCCGTGCGCGTCCTGATAAGGAGACTGCTCCTTCCCGGGCTCTGGGGGAGAGGGCTGGGGCACTGGGGCAGGTACACCCATAGAGAGTACGCTGGAACACCCAGCGGGCCAACTGAGGGACACCCACCGGCCCCCCAGTGCCCCCCAGGCCCCCACAGGGATCCCTAGTGAGACGGCCCCTTTCTGGGCAGTGCGGCCCCCTGCTGCTCAGGGCAAACCCTGCTCCATCTTTCAACTTGCTTTGGGGCATTGGGGCCAATTCCCCTCTTTGGGCCTCTTTTCTCATCTGTAAAGCGAGGGAGTGGTGAACAGAATCTCTGAGGGTCTGCTGGGAGGATTCCAGGTGACACAGGCCTGCCCTCTCCCCCATGCTTGTCTCAGAAAGTGGGGTCCTGTGTGCCCAGCTCTGCCCTGGGCTTCCCGCTCCCGTGAGAGTCAGGCCCTAGCTTTCCCTCCCTCTGGTGTATCTTTCTGTCCCTGGAAAAGCCAGTTCGCTGAGCTTGGTGCCTATGTGGACGGAAATGTGGAGAAATACTTTAATCACAGTTCTAACCTGTGTTTATAGAGATCCTTTCTCCCGAAAGTATCCATTAACTTTGGAATAAATCTCCTGCTCTTTGCTTCACCACTTTTTTTTTTTCTGTAATTATATTCAGTAAATTACTATTATCCAAATTGCGCCAGGGAAAGAGAGACGGAGCGAGAGAGAACTTCTAAACGACTGGAGGAGGCCGCCTAGGAAAACACAGGGTTCCCAGGCCAGGACTATAGGAATTAGAATGGGCTAGAAAGTTTTCCTTTTATTTGGCCTGGCATTATCCCTTTGAAATGAGATCAATTTCAAGTTGGGCTTCCAAGCCCCCGCCCCGCTCCTCTGGCGGCCCCTCTGGCGGCCCCTGGGCCCTGCCCGCCCTGCTCCTCCGAGCTCCTCCTTGGAGGTGAGGAAGGGGTGATAATGTGCAGTGTGCCTCTTGCCGGCGCCAGCCTGCCGCGCTGTTTATCTGGCTGCCGGGGGAATCTGGGCAATTAGGCTCTGCCGGCCTTAAAGCACCAGGAGCTTCTCTTCTGTGTTTCCCACCCTGGGCCTTGGGGTTGAGCCTTCAGGTCCTGGGGCTGGAGGGGAAAGGCACCCAGGAGGGCACCCCTTGGGAGGGTGAAAGCTGGGAGGCCCAGGGAGGCACGTGGACCTTTCCTAAAAGCAAGATGCTAGGCTGCACAGATCGGGGTGGAAGGTAATGTCTTCAACTGAAAGGTTACCAGGCAGTGGGAGAGGCTGTGAACTCTTCTGGCTTTAGAATTAGGGTCTAGATCCCGAAAGGCTAAGTACCCCCCTGGGGGCTAACCAGAGCCTGAGCTGCATTGGGCTGAGCGCTAGCCTTCTGGTACACTCGGCCCCTGGCTGACTGCTCTCACTTCTGAAGGAAGTTGGAGGAGATTCCTGAAGTTGATGCCTGAGGCTGGCTGTCTGGGGGGGCTGGAGTTTCTGATCTCTCTTTCTCCCTCCCTCCCTCCCTCCCTCCTTCCCTCCTGCCTATGATCATTTCTTTCTGAGAGGCCTGCAGGGCTCTAAGGGTTCTCCCCTTAAAGTTTAGAGAACGTAAGTTATTATTTAGAAATCAACACAACTTTTCTAAGTACTGAGATAGCTTCTAAGACGGGAGTGTGGACAGAGGGCCTGGAGGCAGCCTACACTTTCTCTTCGGACCTTTTGTCCCACCTGAGTTCATGTCCTGGGGCTCCATCCTCCCAGATCTGTGGAGGGAGGGTGGATGTGTTGGAGGGAGGCCGAGGTGCCAGTTAAAGCTTCCTCAGTGTTGTTCATAGCAGCGTTATTCCTGAGAGCCAAAAGGGGGAAACAGTCCGAGTGTCCATTAGCTGACAGATGGATAAACAAAATGTGTGCTATAGTCACCCAGTGGAATACCATTCAGCCATAAACAAGAATGAAGTACGATAGAAGTGACAGCATAGAAGAGCCTGGAAACCAGTATGCTAAGTGAAAGAAGCCAGACACAAAAGGCCTTCTGCTGTAGGGATCCATTTGTGTGAAACGCCCAGAGTAGGCAAGCCCGCGAGGAGAGTCAGCAGATTTGTGGTTGCCTGAGGTTTGGGAATTGGGGCAATAGGGACTGACTGTGAATGGGGCAGGGTTCCTTTTGGGGTGATGAAAATGTTCTGTAATTAGTTGGTGGTATTGGTCTCACAACTCTGAATGTACTAAGAACCACTGAATTGTATATTTTAAAAGAGTAGATCTTAGGGTATGTGAATGATAACTCTGTTGTTTTTTTTAAAAAGTAACTTGCTGTTGGTCCTGAACTGGCCTCCCCCTTTGTTCAGCTGAAGAAGGATAACATCTCCTGCCTCCCTGTGTGGCCTTGGGTGGGCCCTTTACCTCCCTCCACCCCACTTGCCCCATCAGTTAAAATAAGGAATTGAGTTGGGGGGGACCTCTGACATTCTAAATCCCCGTGTCTTGGGGTGCAGTCTCTTTTTTACTTGCCTAGGATGGAAGTTAGTGATGTGCTTCCAATCTCTGTGCAGATCGTTTTGCTGGAACGAAGGGGGGTGTGGGTGCTGGTAGAGTCCCTCCTGACAACTTTGCAGTTCCTCACTGGCGGGTGTGTCTGATGTCCCAAGTCTGTAGATTTGCTTTCTGTCTCACTCATGCATTAGAGCCCCCAGCCCAGGTGTGGGCATGGGTGGTGGGTGTCACTCAAGGCCCAGACGGCTCCTGTGAGGGGGATCTTCATGAGCTTCCCGCCCCCGTCCCCCCCCCCGCCCCCCCTTTACAGGTCCCAGGTAAGCAGCCCCAGGCAGAGATGCTGGGGTTGATTACAGTGGCTTGACTCCAGCTTCCACAGCCCATTGCTGCCAGGTTTCACTTTGGGGGACAGATCTGGGGGCAGATGTCCAGAGCTCCCTACTATGTATGGCCTGGGCCTCAGCCAATTAGATGTTTGCAAGAGGAACCCGGACACAGGAGTTGCAGACCTTCTGATAAGTTAGTGGGGTAGTGGAAAGGACATGAGGCTGGGGGTCAGGATACCTGGCCTCTGGTTCTGCCTCTACACCAGCTCCCTGTCTGGCCCTCAAGGAGTCACTTCTACTCTTCAGGCCTCAGTCTTCTCCTCTGTACAGTGGGAGCATTGGCTTCAATTCTCTTTCCCTGTGGAGCGCTAGCCCTACCTGTATTTTGCCTCTTGTCCTGAGAGTCTGGTCTGTAGCCCCTCCAAGACTGGTGGATAAGGGGGCTCCTACTGAAGGCAAATAGCCCCCCTCCTTGAGTCTTGTTTGAGGTCTCCTTTGGGTCACCCTTTTGGCCCCATAGGTCCTCTTTCCCCACACTTTCGTCCACTGATGCCCCCAACTTTACCATTATCCTTGTCACCATTGTCTTTGTCCACATCTGTTTACTGAACACTTTCTGTGCATATGATGTACCAGACCCAGCTGGGATGAAGGGGTAGAAGATAGGGTGCCTCTTGACTGCCTGTCTCATTGGGGTGTAGAGCAGAGTCAGGCCTGGGCTCAAAGCCCAGCTCCACCATGATTGGCTGGGGAACAGTGGGCAAGTCAGTCTTCTCATCTGTGAAATGGGAATGATAATGGTCATCTTATTTATTTTTAAGAAAGGAGAAAATGAAAATAGGCACCCAATGAGCATGATTAACCACTCTGTACCTAAGGTCCAAAAGAATAAAATACAATGAATGAAATTGAAAGGTCCCAGCACAGAGAGAGACACAGGGTACACATTCAGCAAATGTTTGCTTCGCTCCCAGTGGCTAATCCATGATTCATTTTCCTTCTCCCTAACTCCAGTCCACAAAAGATTCCCTGTTTTTAGACTGCAGCGCCTTCACTTTGTTGAAGTCATTTCTAGCTGGAAAAGCCGGGGTGGGGAAGAGGTGAAGCTGCCTGCTCCTGCGACTAATTGTGCCTTATTATAATTGTGCAAAACACTTATTACCCCTTGTGTCATTCCTGATACCTGCCTAATAATAGTTATTACCACTTTACTACCACTGAGAGTTTGTTTTAGTTTGCGATTTGATGGCCTTTAGTTTCTTTTAAGGAAAATGAAGGGTCATTTCATTCGTGCAAATTGTTACTTAGTTAAGCAAATTGTTACTTCCCAGAAAGCAAGAGGCCTAAGGAATTCTTCTGAAGACAAAGTATATGTTTTTAAGGACAAGTATTTTAGGCAAATGAAAGGAAACCCAAAGAAAAATACCATAGACAATAAAGAATCGCAGAGGGTCTGATCTGGAAGGCCACGGAGATTGTGTGTACCACCCCTTCTCTTTACAGAGGGGGAGACTGAGGCCAAGAGCTGGCAGTGACTGGTTTAAGGTCTCCCATCGGGGGAGCTGGATTTGGCTTCCTGGGTTCCAACCAGTCATGTCCTCCTCCTTGCCCTGAAGGTCATTTGCTCTAATGTAGTTTGTTTGAAAGGGAGCTCCTCTGTCTATGTGGGCCTCTGCAGTCAGTCAGTTCTGACTAGAGTTGCCAAACTTAGCAAAGAAAATTACAGAATTCCCTGTTAAGTTTGAATTTCAGGTAAACAGCACATAATATTTTAGTATAAGTATGTCCCAGATATTGCAAGGGACATACTTATGCTAAAAGTTTATGCCATGTATATCCAAAATTCAACTTTAACCAAGCATCCTGTATTTTAACAGGCCACCTTAGCTTTGACTTTCCCTGTACCCCTGTTTCTCTCATTGTAATAACAATAGTTACTGTTTGTGGAGGTATTTTTCTTCAGTACCAAGAGCTGTATTGAGCATTTTACATACATTATTTCCTTTAGCCCTCCTGGCAAACCTGGGAGGTCTCTATGATTATTGTCCCCATTTTAGAGCTGAGGAAACAGGCTCAGAGAGGTGAGGTAACTTGCCTGAGGTCACACAGCCAAAGGTGACAGAGCAGGGATTGAGCCCAGGTCTGTACCCCAAGTTTGTGGCTTTCCCTGTTGGCCAGTGCTGTTCCAGGGGACTGGGGCAGCAGAGGTGCTGGGTTCCTGGGAGCTGGGTTTATTATTTGAGGAAACCAATAATCAAAAGCAGGTAGAACCCCCATGTGTGAACTCTCCCATCCCAGCAGTGACATGTTGTCTCCTGTCTTCCAGAATCACCACCACCCCCCTACTCTCGGCTGTCTCCTCGCGACGAGTACAAGCCACTGGGTAAGTGTGTCCTCCTTCTGACCTTTGGGGAGGTGCCTCCTTCCCAGGCTCCCACAGGGCCCTGCCTCAGTGCTGAAGGGCCAGAGAAGGAGGGGAGGGAGGGATCACCAGCCTGGTTGCCTTTGAAATGGGGTGGGTGAAGTTTTACAAACACAACCCCGGTTGGGCCAGAGCCGACCCAGCCTTTGCAGTGCCTTTGCAGCGAGCTATTTACGTCTTGAAATTCCTCGCTCATCATTAACCTCTCTGTGACCTTTAACCATGGGCCTGTGGGAGACGAATGGGTTTCAGCTTCAACATCTTGTTGATGCTGGTGGGTTGATGTTTCCGTCTCTTTTCCTCTCCTTCCCTCCCAGCCTTACGTGGTTCTCCTTTGGTGTGTATTAATTAGCACTATGACAGATAGGCTGAGCACGGTCACTGTTGAGACGAGCTATATGTTTCCCCCCCTTCTTTTAAGCCAAGAAGTTCACCTGGGCAGAAACAACAGCTGGAACGTTTAGAAAGCAAGTGTCTTGGTACACCAAGCCCCTGGCATGGAGGGTACCCCTCAGTGGTAGTGTCATTGTGGGCAGGGCCCATTCAGAGG
Source organism: Orcinus orca (assembly GCF_937001465.1). Taxonomy (NCBI): domain Eukaryota; kingdom Metazoa; phylum Chordata; class Mammalia; order Artiodactyla; family Delphinidae; genus Orcinus; species Orcinus orca. Next base: position 92,230,460 of record NC_064560.1, on the reverse strand, counting down.
TAGAACGTGTTTTCTGTAAAGCCTTGGGGCTAAATGAGCAGCCCGTACGCTGGGGTAGATGCATGTGGTTTTAAAAGTAGAAATGGCTCATTTCCTGGCCCTCCTGGTTCCTCCAGTGGAGAATCCCAGTGGTGGGGTGAGTATGGCCTGAATAGTACCGGGAGAGTGACTTTGTGACCGTGGGCAGCTGCCGTGGGCCTCGAGCTTTAAATGTCAGATGGCGTGGCACTGATGCTGACACATTCCACCAGTGACCACAAAAAGTGGGTTTTGTTTTGTTTTTGGTAAAGGCCTCTTCCCGGTAGCGTGTGTCAGCATCATCTGGGAGGTCACTTCTAAGTGTCATAAACTCTGAGGCATCCAGTCCAGTTTTCCTTCCAGGCCCTCCTGTGGAGACAGGAGTGCCCACCGGGTCCCTTCAGGAGTTTGTCCTTCTCAGTCTAGGAGGACAGAGGCTGTCCCATGACGGTGTATGAGTCAGTGGCTTAACGATGGCAACTTCCTCATTGTTTTTCCTGAAGTACGGTCATACCGTGGATGGAGGAGCTTCATTTAGTTCTCCGGGGAACTGGAGTGATCATCTGGTGGGACCCTGTCACTTTGTAGACAAGGAATCAGGCCGAAGGTCAGGGAGAACCGCCCAGCTCATGAGCATTGGGGCTGAGGCGGAAACCCAGAGCAGCCCCTGTTCAGCTCAGCGGTTCCCCATCCTTGCCTCCCAGGCCCGTCTCAGCATTTTTCTTTTTTTTTCTTTTTTGCGGTACGCGGGCATCTCACTGCTGTGGCCTCTCCCGTTGCGGAGCACAGGCTCCGGACGCGCAGGCTCAGTGGCCATGGCTCACAGGCCCAGCCTCTCCGCAGCATGTGGGATCCTCCCGGACCGGGGCACGAACCCGTGTCCCTTGCATCGGCAGGCGGACTCTCAACCACTGCGCCACCAGGGAAGCCCAGCATTTTTTAAGTTAACATAATTGCACTAGTCGCTTAGAAGATCCCTCATTCTAGTAGAGGAAAAGGAAAACCCTCAAACATTCTTAGTAAGTGTAGCACCTGAGCTTGAATGTCAAGGATCATTGCCCCAAGGAATCGTGGGTCAGCCGGTGATAAAGCCACAGAAATCAGGACTCCATCCAGCGGGGCAAAGTGACCATTTGGAAACCAGCAGGTGTCCCGGTTATTTTACAAATGGGACAACTGCGACGGAGAAAGAGGAAGTGACACTTGCTGGTGGTCATACAGCTCAAGGGTCCAAAAACGACAGGCCACCATTTGTTTTTGTGTGGCTCTTGAGCTAAGAGTGGTTTTTACTTTTTAAAACGGTTAAGAAAAAAAAAAAAAAAACACCAGAAGCATGTCTTTTGTGACATGTGAAAACTATATGAAATTCAAATTTCAGAGTCCATAACAAAGTTCTGCTGGAACCCAGCTGTATTGTCTGTGGCCGCTTCCGCAGGACAGCAGCAGAGGTGGATAGTTGGGATGGAGATTGTAGAGCTCACAAAGCTGAAAATATTCACTACGGGGCCCTTTGCAGGCAAAGCTGGTGACCCCTGATTTTGCTGAGTAAGAGTGGAAGCGGGACTCGAACCTGGGGCTCCGGCTTCCAGATGAGGTTCTTCCTTGGGGCTCGAGCAGTGACCAAGGTTGGAGTGTTCTTTTTCTACAGCAGCCTCGTAGGGCCTCACTAGAAGCACTAGACGTGAACCTTTGGAGAGTGCATGGCAGGGACTTATAGCTGCGAAGGATGGAAAACACCCATCACCCCCACTCCTGGAACGTTCATCAAGCTGTCTGTGTTGGCTCCACAGCGGTTCACTAAGAAACAGGGTTCAGCCTGGGGTGTTGCTACTTTGGACAATAAGTGGCAGCAAGACTTGGGGCCTGAACACTTGGGGAAGATTAGGTCTGAAAAGCAAAGAGGTTCCCACTTAAGCACGGAGGTTATTATCATCTTTTAAAGAGATTTTCCATCTGTCCCTATTTTCCTCCAAACACATTTGACCAGCAGATAACTTTTTCAGGCCCCGATAAATAGCCCGAGTTATTTTTTGTATTATTTTCTTTTCCTTGCATTGTTAGTTTTTCATAAACAAAAAGTCATTTCACTTCTAAGCCACTGTGATCACATAAAACCAAAAAAACAAAATAAAACCCGGAACACCCGGTCAGCATCTGGCAAGTGGGAGACGAGAAAGAAAGAAAAAGAAAAAGGCCAAATTGTTTAAGGTTTCATCTTCCCGCTCCCCAGGCCACGTGGTAGAAGGAAAAAATTCCTACAGGATCGAATGGAATTCTAGCTAGCTAGGGCCTAGGCTAACGGTTTTTGTGCCAGGCTTCCCCAGCTTGGAGTGGCTCTCCTGAGCCAGGTGGGACCAGCCGAGCCACATCTGGGTTGTGCTGGGTGAGAAGATGAAAGATACTACAAGCCTCACAGAAAGAACATGCCTTCCATCTCCTGGACAGACCTGTCCCTTAACGGGGACAGCACCCCGTTACTGGTAGCGGAGGCAGAGGCCCAGGAAAAACTTTCCAAGTCGGCCTGCCCCCCAAGGCATCCGCTTGTCCCACTAATAGCTCAGCGTTCAAGAGAAAACGTGCAAAAGAATTTCCCTTCCCCATCTAAGTGCACTGCAGACAGGGGAAAACAAATAGCGCACGCCATGTGAGGTACTTAAAACTATTTAAACAACAATGAACGCCTTGGAAAAAAAAAAAGAAAAGAAAAAAATAGTCTAGACATTGAAAGTTGCTCTGGGAGTGGGTTTGGATGTGAGGGTGGGGGAGGCGAGAGAGAAAAAATTTAATCTGGGAGCAAATGCTTGAGCCCTTAATTAGAGGGGCGTAAGCGGGACAGAGTGAGGATGGCTGGTAACTTGTTAAAACAGAGTTTCCCCAGCTCCAGAGGGAGGAAGGAAGGAAGGAAGGAAGCAAGAAGGAACAACTTCAAGAATTTTAATGGTTGTAATTAAGTACAGCAGCTATGAATTGTTTAGGGGCTTAATTTAACCTTACCCAAGAAGGCTCCAAGTTACTACTTGCTCGGTCCCCTGAACTTGGGTTATTTCTGTGGCCAGAGCAATTGAAACTTCTTCAGGTGCCAGGGCTGCAGCAGCCAGCATTTTCCAGAAGGGTTCCAGGGTTGGCTGGCCTGGTCTCGTGCGATCTTGGGGCGGGGAGTGGCAGAAGAAAGTTGTGGGGGACATGCTGCCTTGAGAAAGACGAGAGGAACCCCCCACAGCCAACTTAAGTTCTCTTTCTCTTTCCTCCTGTAGATCTGTCTGATTCCACATTGTCTTACACTGAAACGGAGGCCACCAACTCCCTCATCACGGCTCCGGGTGAATTCTCAGGTTGGCATTTCTTTTTTCCCTGCATGTTGCCATTGTGTTGAACTTTATAGGAGGGGGACAAGTGGCAGGGGCCTGACGGAGGTCTTGTTGATGTCCCCCCTCCTTTTCTTTTCCCTGGGCCTCCCACCCCTCGAGGAGAAGACTGCCAGGGTCTTCATCACAGGTGTTCTTGGGGTTAAGAACAATCTGTATGAATGAGGCCTAAGGATGAGAACTTTTCAAGTGCCTGGCAATCCATGCTCTGACCAGTTTTCTCTTGTGGACATGATAAAAACCCAGCCCAGTTCTCCATCCCGATTTTGCGAGGGATCCTCTCCCCAAGCTGGCTGAGAGGCAGCAAAATGGACGTGTTTGTTTACGTTTGTCTTCTTGGGTTTCTCCTTCTGTCCCTGCTCTGGGGAAGGACCGATGCGCAGGGTCAGAAGAGGGGGAAATGGAGTGGGTAGAACGATCATGGGGGAGAGTCTAGCAAGCGAGGAGTTTTCCAGAGGCTGGTGGTTTCCGTGTCTCTCCCTGAGCACTGGGTGCTGGGCTAGGAAGCAGAGAGAACCCTGATTTGGAGCCTCCCCTACTTCCCACATTTAAGACTTGGCAATAGGGACCCTCACGTTCTGGGGAACACCTGAATCAAGCTTTCCTTGAGAAATGCCATGTTGGTGGTGACCCGGGGGGCTTCGAGGGCCAGGAGGGGCTCAAGTGCTGAGATCTGTGGGGTCTTTTGGGAGCATGGCGGGTAGGGTGCGCTGTGAGGACAGCTGGGGCTTGTGGCCTGGCTCTGTGCTGCGTTGGGTGACAGCCGCTCGGGCGGGAGATGCTTCCCCAGCAGCCTGTGTTGGCTGCTTTGAGAAGGCCTGTGTTTGCCTGCATCTGAGCCGTCCTCCCCGGACCCCACACCCTGTCATAATGGCAACAACAGTCATTGTAGCTATCTACTGAGTGTTTACTTTGGGCCACATCCTATACTCGGGCCCCTTGAGAAGCATCATCTCAGAAGAGCAGTAAAGTGACTTGCCCAGGGTCGCGTAGGAGCAGAGCCATTTGCCACTATGTCACTGTGCTTCTGACCACTGTTCTGTCCCCCACTTCTCTGCAAGGGCTGGATGTACCTCCAGTGAACTTATTTCGCATGAAGCTCTGTCATTCCTGCCATACTCTTCCCACGCCTCTACGGGTGTCACAGTGTTGGCTGCTCAGTGCTGCCTGTCCAGTCCCCGTGTCCAGAGCCCTTCCCCATCCGTTCCATGTTCCATCACAGCCGTGGGAGATCACAAGAGTACGTCTGTTTCGAAGATAGAGAAACTAGAAACCAGAGCAGGAAGTGACTTGCCCAGGGGTACAGTAGAGCTTATGGCGCAGCTGGTACTGGGGTCTAGGGCTTCTGGGTCCCACTTGCCTTCTGGTCTCTGGTGGCCCCTCTCATTGGCCCACTTTGTTTTCATCCCCGCCTTTTGGCCTTACTTGTTAAAACGTCTTTCCCTGAAAGACCCAACCAGATGAACGCAAGAAGTGGACGTTTTAATCCATTCTTCTTCCTCTGTGCCTACGTGGTTGGAAGCCACATACAATTTTGAAGCAAGAGGCTTAAAAGTATTTCTGAATGCAAGATTCCATGTCCCTGCCAACCGTCAGAGTGTATTTAACTTAGACGGATTGCGCTGGCGTTGGTTGTATGGACAGATGGGTAGTTTTTCATCATCTCTTCCCCTCATTGTTAATGGCGGAAACTGCCGTGTGTGGAGGTGCCTTACGGGTTCATGGTGTGTCCTCAGATGTGATCTCTGTCATCCCAGAGCTGGCCTGGTGTGTGACACAGGCTGGAGAGAGCAGACCCCAGAGCACCTGCAGGAGGCCCCTCCCTACCTCCGGTTCCCAGGAGAGAGCACCCTCTGGAGGCTGGAAGGTCTCCGGAGACCCTGAGGCCATTAGGTTGGGCTGCCTTCGGGGCCCAGTGGGCCTGTGTTTGGGATTCCCATGCAGCTATCCCAGAGCGACCTTTGGTGCTGACTGGTGAGAAGGCCCTGTTGTGATGCTCTTTACCGTGGATGAGGATTGCGTGGCTCTCATGAGAAAATCTGGCCTCCATTGCCTTGGGATTCTAAGGGACTGAAGGAACTGGGGAGGAAGTTTGGGATTTCCTTTTGGGGGTTGATTGGTCTGGGTTGCAGGTGGTCTTGGTAGGCGTTCCCCATTGTAGTCATCCAGGCCCCTCCCGGGGATGGTGTGGGTCTCCTCCCACTCTGCGGGCTCACAGTTCAGCTTTTCTAGCTTACTTGTGCCGTGGGGATCCGAGGACCGATGGGTTGGCCCTGCCCCTGCCTCCTGGATGCGTGTAGAGCTGGGGCTGTGGGTGGCTGTTACCTTGGAGGACAGGCTCAGGGAGGGAGGCCCTGCAGGGTGAGAAGAAGGCCCAGAGGGGTCTCAGTGGATGGTGAAGCAAGACTCATCCTGCAAAGATGGGAGGCAGGGCAGGAGGTGAGGTCAGAAAGCTGAGGAGCACAGGCAGGTAGAATGCGTTGGGACAGACCAGGCGTTTGATGCTCAAGGACAGATGGTAAGGATGCTGATGCTGACGTTTATTTATTTAACGTTGACATTCACTACTTAGCACTTTGCTGACTGCTGGTCATTCTTCATCTCGCTGACTCCTTTTCACAACCCAGCGAGACACATTTGATTCCCCCTGTTTCAGAGGTGAGGAAACCGAGGCTCATGGCCAGGCCAGCTGCCCAGATTCCCAAACTGTAAGTGGCAGGCTTGGGGTGGGAGACTGAGCGGTGTGACTGCGCAGCCTTCCACAGCAAGGATCCCCATCCTTCTCCCTGAGCCACACCTGGCCAGGTGGAGTGATCAAAAGGAGGCCAGGGACAGCCTGTCCTGATTGAAGTACTAGGGACAGGGCTGGGGCCTGGCTAGAGGCACAGGGCCCTGTGCTTCTCCGTGTCCCCACCGGGTGAAGCTTGCCCACCACCCGGAGACCACCCGCAGCCCCCTCTGTCTCCCTGCATCCTGGAGGGTGGGGGGTGGGCAGCGCTGTCCCTGAGAGCCTGGCCTCTCTCAGCGTCTTGGGATGGGTGTTGCTGGAGCAGGGTGTCTGCAGCTCCGGGACGGAGGCTGCCCTTGTTTGTCTTGCACAATGACAATCCCAGCACCCGACCTGAGGCTGGCTATTTTTATCCAGCGCCAAGGTCTCTGCTTCACTTTCTCGTCCTGTTGCTGAGGCCACTTTAGGGGAAATGGGGGGATTTTGAGGCTTAGTCACAGCCAGGGCAGTTGAGGAGGCATCGGTGGGCAGGGTGGGGGGCAGCAGGACAGGAGGCTGTCTTGTTTCAGCCTTCTGATGAATGCTTGACACCCTCTCATCTGATCTCTGCGTCGGCTCCAAATGTCGATACGTGATCCCCACTAAACAGACAAGAAAACTGAAGCTCAGGGTGGCAAGTGACTTCACCAAGATCACCCAGTAGGGGGCCAGAACATGGAGCTTCCACTAAGTAAAGACCCTTACACCTGGAGTCTTCAGTGGGATTTGGAAAAATTGAAAGCCTAGAAGTCCCCTTTTGGGGTGCCTTCACTTCAGGTCCTCGACACTCTGGTTTCCTTGCCTAACTGCTGCCCCTTGACTGTCTAAGGGGCATCCTCTTCCTCTCTGCAACATCTCCAACCGACCCCCCCCCCCGATTCCCTTTATTTCGATTTAGTTTGCGGAGGAAAGCAAGATTAGCTGGTTAAATTCATACTAAGGTGTGAGTGGCTGGTGGGCAACTCTTCTTGGCAAATTAAAAGCAGGATATGCGATAATTCAAAGAAATTGCAGGATCAAGGGCCACGTGGGAACGACCTCTCTGAGGGCTGGGTTCTCTTGGCTCCAGCCTAGAAGAGAATGAGCGTGACACAAGGAGCTTTTTGCCCTGGATGAGGTAGGAGGAGCTAGGCCAGGCTCAGTGCTGGGTGCTGAGTGAGCTCTGGGAGTTGACCAGGGCCCAAGGTGATGGGCTGCATTTAGAAGCCAGGCCTGCCTGACTCCAGTGCTGTGGGGCTGGAGCGTAGAGCACTGGGCAGACTTCTGTAGGAACCAGTAACTCCCCTCTAGTATCCTATTCTAGTGCCTATTGGATAACCATTCAAGTGCTTTATTAAGTACCCACTGTATGCAAGACATGGTGTAAGCTGCCTGTCATGGGGACCAGACAGTCCCTTTGTTTGACTTTGGTTGTGTGTACCAGTATCTCAGTCCTTGGAGCAGGCTGGTTTCTTTAGAGTGTCAGTGAGGGCGAGCCCCTCACTTTGAAGAGAAGGCCGGGGAGGAAAAGGAGCTACTCAGGACAGTGTGGAGAGTTGGGGGCTCAGCTGGATGTGGGTATCTTTCCTCCACCAGCCAAACTCTAAGCTCCTCAAGGGCACAGATCATTCTCCAGGATTCGTGCATTCTGTAGATTGGCAGAGTTTGGGAACAGAGGCTCAGAGAGGTTAGGAGGGCGTCTGAGGGCCGCACAGCAAGCATAGGAGGTGGAGCCAGGCCATAACCTAGATGGGTCCATGCTGCCCACCCACCCGCCACCTTTCCTCTCAGTGGTCCCTGAGGAGGTTCCCCTTTGTGGTCAGTGCTGTCTGATGTGTGTCAGTGCTCACAGAAGCCAGGAGAGGAGTGAGTTAGCGCAGTATCATTTCCTGCTGCTTCCCGATTCTAGGACCCAAGCTTGCTCGCCTCAGAGGCCCTGGTCCAGAACGACCCTAGAGCTCCTCATTCTCCGAGGTCCTCAATTCAGCTCCCTCAGTGTGTGCTGAGCCTCTCTAGCAAGGTGGGCTGAAGAGCATGGGCTGCGCACCTTTGGGCCCTGGGTTCAAGTCCCGGCTCTGCCATTTCCTAATTGTGGGGCTTTGGGGCAGCCGCTTAACCACTCCCACCCTTGGTTTTCTCACCTGTAAAATGAGGATGAAAATAACAATGTGTCACCTTATGGTGAGAGTGAAATGATGCCAAGTGAATCAGCCACGGCTTGGCACACATGTGGTAGGTGTGGCCATTATGGTGTGCCAGGCACTGTGCTTGGGCTGGAAGCGCAGAGATAAAAATTACATCATCTCTGCCCTCAAGGTACTCACAGACAGGTGAAGACACAAATAGTAATAATGAGAAGTGGAATAAGAGGCAGTAAAGAGAAAGAAGGGCATACTGACTCTTGGTATGGTGGGGAGGTGACCCAGGAAGACTCCCTGGAGGAGGTGATATCCAATTGGGTATTATAGAATGAATAGGAATCTACCAAAGAGGCAAGGTTTGGGGGGTGGGAGATGCGGTCCACGTAGAAGGAAAGCAAGTGCAGAGGCCTGGAAGTGTGAAAACAGCCTGATATTGAGAAACCAAAGGAGGGTAGAGGGGTTGGGAAGCAAGGTACCTGACGTTAGTGGGAGACGAGGCATGAGGAGGCCAAGGCCTGGGTAATAAAAAACTTTCTGCTATAATATACAGAGTACACAAGTAAGTGTCCAGCTTGGTGAATTTTTACCAACTGATCGCACCTGGGTGACAGGCAGGTCCCGGATAACATTGCTGTCACGTGACTGTGCTCAGTCCCAACATGTGGCAGTGCTCACAGCCTGTGGGTCTAGGGGTGCCGCGTGTTGAGTGAGTGGTTTAGAAGAGAGAGTGGGAGGGCAGGGGGATTGAGTTTTAGCTGAAAAGAGGGTTCCATTTGGCTTTGGAGAGCAGGAAGGATGTTTTACCTGGAGTTTGGGGCAGATGGTGCCCTGACACTACTCACCTTGAACCTAGGTAGGTCCCCATGGTTTAAGAGGTGGTCTTGGGTGTGACCCACTCCTGCTCTGCCTACCCACTGGGTCAGGCTCCAGCTTGGAAATTTGTGGATGGGTTGCAGGACTAACGCTGGGCTCTTGGGACCAGCTTACCATTTCCAATTCCGAAATAGCCCCAGACTCCTTGCCTCCTCTTGGGGCGGGGGTGGGGAGAGGGCACACTCACCTCTGCTCTGGTTCCTTGCATCATATCTCTGCCGTGTGTTTTTGTTTTTGTTTTAGCTTTGGTCAACAAAAGAAAAAAAAAACCTTCTTCCCTCCCTAAAACCTCCCAGGTATATCACAGGGGACCTGTTCTTCCTGGGCTGGTTTTTTGGAGCTGGAGGAGAGGTAGTGAGGGGGTCAAAGGCAGGAATGACAGAGGACCAGGCATTTGTGGAGGAGGCCTGGCCAACTTGGTTTGCCAAGAAGCACGTAGGGTGGTGAGCAGTGCACCTATGTGGGTTCCAGGCTTGGCCTTGCCCTTTACCCTATGGTGTGACCTCAGGTAAGCTCCTCACTCCCTAGTCTCAGTTTGCTCAGCTGTACATTGGGGCCATTGGGCCACCGATCTCAGGGGCCCCTTGATGCTTATGTGTTCCAGGCGGAGGGTACCAGCTCCTAGGCCTTGAGGGGTTGTACAGAGAGCTGGGGCTTTTGGCCTGCGGCATCTTAGCTTCTCATCATTGTCTCAGAGCCAAACTACAGCCTGGGACAAGGCCATGCAGAGGGAGGGGGGTTGGTGTACTGCCCCCTACCCCGGCAGCCCTGGTCCCAGAGTATGAAAACTTGGGGACTAGAGTGAGGGTACACTTAACCCATGACAATCCAAGGCCCAGAGAAGGCGACTGATTCACCAGAGATCACACAGCTTTTACATCCTCCAGGGTCCCTGACAAAGGATCCCAGGGCTGGTGTGTTTTCTGACCGTAGGCTTTGGGGTGACAAGTCAGTGTACTGAACATGTATTAAGAGCCTACTGCATGCCAGTGCAGCTGCTACAAAGTGAAGAAAGCCAGGACCTTCCCCTTTAGGAGCTGATAGTCTAGGAGGAGAGGTAGACAACAAGCAAAGAATGGTGAATGATTTTGCTGAGTGCTGTGGAGATGTGGGCAAGCCTTAGCACCAGCACAGAAACAAGAGCAGGGGACTCTGTTGGGGTGGGAATGAGGTGTTCAGGGAAAGCTTCAAGGAGAAAGTGATTCTGAGTTGGGTTTTGTAGGGTGACTAGGAGTTCACCAGGAGGACAACAGGATATAGATGGCCTGTCGGATAGAAGGAATGAATAGCTTGTACAGAAGCAGAGAGGTATGCAAATAGCACTGTGTGTTGTGAGTTTATTTGTGGCTAGAAGGTTAATACGTGAGAGATGGAGAATAGGGTAAGATGAATCCAGAGATGTCCTAAATCTGGAGGAATGGACTGGAACCGAGAGGTAGTGGATACTGGGCCCAGAGGACCTCTGGGATATACTTGGTACTGAAGGGGCTCTGGACCTTGCCTAGCATCCAGCACAGGGCCTAGCCAATAGCCGGAGGTCATCGTGGGATAAATAAATGAATGAATGGATTTTTGCCTGGGACAAAGAGATCTAGAAAAGAGGGAGAACACATAAAAATAAAGACAGATCATAACACATTTAATAATCAGATTTATGAATCCTCCCAACAACTCTATGAAGTCGCCACTTTTATTAGCCAAATTAAAGGAGAAGTAACTGTGGCTCAGAGAGTTTAAGTAACTTCCTAATGTCTCCCAGCTAGAAAGCGGTGAAACTGGGATCAGACCCAGGCAGTCTGGCCCCTGTTGGGTTCCTCAGGGTCTGGCGAGGTACCCTCTCTGCCCCCTGGAAGATACAGTACTCCAATGATTCTTGCTCTTCTTTTGTGGGGGCTTTTGTGTTCCTGGGTCCCCAAGATTCGCCATGAACAACTGTCACCGGGTCCTAGAGAGACTCTGCTGGTCGGATGGTTGCTGGATGAATACATGAGTAAATCAGTGAGATGGTGGGTGGATGGGCTTCTGGGCTGAGGGGGAGCCCTGTGCCCATCCAGGGCTGTGTGCCTCTGAGCTGGAGGCAGATGGCCCCTACCCCTCACTCTGCCTTGGGCGGCCTGCATCACTGGGGGAACCGGCAGGTTTTCTGAGGAGACCTGAAATTCCAGCAAATGCACTTGGTTGCATCCAGCCTAATCACAACCATCTGTCTGCCGGGCCCCATGGCTCGCCCTCCTCCTGTCCCCACTGGCACGCTTTCCCTGGGTGTCTGTAACAATTGGGAGCTGCGCTCGAAAGTTTCCTTGTCAGGGTAGAGCACCTGTTGCCAAGAGCTCCTTCTTTGATGCAGAAAATATATCCCGAAGGTACTTTGTCAGATGTTTTTATATTAAACATTCTCCCTCCGTGGCCCTTGGCTGCCAAGGGAAGTGGAGATGCATCGCTTTTCCAGTTGCCTTTGTGGAAAGAATTCCTGGTGTTCACGGGCCCTTCCCCTATGCCCTCCCCTCCTCCCTCCACCCCCCCTCCCCCAGTCAGGGCCTGGCACCCCCAGCCTGAGAGGGTAAGGCCTGGGGGGCTGGCACCTCTGCAAAGCAGGGTCCGCCCTGGCCCGAGGGAGGGACGCTACCCTCACCCCGTGGTAGAAGTCTCTGGAAAAACAGAGGTCTCATGTCTGGAGCAGACATCAAAGGCACTGTCCCAGACTGCAAGGTGAATCATCGCCGAGGCTTTAATTGATCTTTAAAAGGAGAGGGGGGAACTCAGAGATAGGAGCCTGGAAGCCGTTTTCATCTGAGCCGTCCAGGGTAGCGCCAGCTCTGGACAGAGCAGGGAGGAGCTGGGCTGCCAGGCCTTCTGTGCCAGGTGGGGGGAGAAGGTGGAGAGGTGGGCTCCCGTCACACAGTCACACAGCCTGAAATCGGGAAGGGAAGGGGCAGAGCCGGGAGCTGCATGGCTCCTGAGCAGCCCGGGGAAGCAGCGAAGTTGGGGGAGGAGGCTTTGCTGGGGCAGACGTGGTGAGTGGGGTGTGTTGGGAGAGGGATGGGGGCAGAGTGCAGCTTCTCTGGCTCCAGCTCCAGCCTCTTGGGGTGAAATGGGGCACCCAGCAGGCTGTTCACGTCAGGGTGTGTGTGCCCAGCAAGTCCCAGACTGTGTCCCCCCCCCCCCAACATGCTACCCACATTCCCCAGCCCTCCTGTCCACCGCCTTACGTCCGGCACTGAGGGGACACGCTCCCCAGCCCCGTGTTAGGTCCCAGCCTTCCGCTCAGCAGCTGTGTGGTCTTCCGGAAACTGCACATCTGCTCTGGTCAAGTTCTGCCCTGCTGAGCCGAGGGATGTGCAGGGTCACTCCCAGAGCTACCCGCAGGGTTACAGCAAAAGAGGCGACGGTGTTTCCAAGACAAGGCTGCTCTCAGGGGGCAGACGTTGGGAATGGGGTTTGGCGGGCTTGGCTGTGAGGGCAGGGCCTGGGTCATCCCCACCTAGCACCCAGCTCAGGGCCTGGCATGCGGTAGATGCTGGGATTGTTTTGTGATTCACAGAAGGCCCGCCACCCCCCAAAGAGTTTAAAACAAAATGGAACAGATTTCACAGAGTGGCTCTGGTTTCTCCACATCCCCGGACCCTCAGCTCACGTTGTCTGTCTCGAGCCCAAGGAGACCCTATTTGGTTTGGGGGGAGCCTTGTTTCTGGGCCCTCTGCTGCTGTTTGACCTGGGAGAGGAGCCGAGGAGGGCAGGAGAGGGTCCAGGTGCTTGGGGAGACAGACCCCGTCTCCTCCAACCTGGCTGCCCAGCTGTGTCTTAGCTCCCTGCCCTCTTCCCTCTCAGGGCAAAGCCAGACAGAGCCCTGGGGGCTTCCTCTGAGTTGAAAGTTAGTGACACAGCTGGCCCGGGGGCCCAGGAGACCCGGGTCCCAGTCCTGGCTCAGTCCCACATCTCTTGGTGGTCTCAACCTGCTTCCACTCGCCTTCTTTATCTGTAAAATGGGTCATTTGGTCTCACTCATTGGTTCTCAACCCTCTTTGCACATTAGAGTCCCCTGAAGAGTTTTTACAAAGCTCAGGCCCCACTCTAGAAATGGTTGGGGGGAGACTGGGCATCAGGGTTTTAAAAATTCCCCAGGTGATTCTAATGTGCAACCAGGGCTAAGAACCGCAGATCCAAATGGACCTAGAAGGGATCTAGAGCATCTGGGCCATCTTCCCCTCAAGACAGGAGCCTTAGCTTGGTCACTTCTGGGATGGGCGTGTGGCATCTTAAAGCAGTTGGCTGCCCGGCTCTAGTCCCATCAGCTACCACTCGTGTTCTGGGGGTTAGTGGTGGGAGAGCACCAGTGAGGTCACGTCTGACCCTCCCTCTGAAAGTCACCAGGTGCCTACTCAGCACAGCCTGGTGAAGTGGGAGTTGTGACCTCCAGTTTTCAGGGAAGAAAACTGAGTCTGGGAGGTGGTTAAAGTGATGCTCAGAGACACTCAGCTAAAGGCAAGCGTCTGACCAGTGCCTCCATGAGAAGATTGCCGTTTTCATCTTGTGCAGGAAAGTGTGCTCTCTGTGGTTGCTCAGGAAAGCGGGGGACAGCCCCACCTGAGCCCTGAGTCCCTCTCCTTGCCCAGCTGCCTCCCTTGGGTCTGAACAGCTTTGCTAAAAAAATAAAATAAGCCACTTAGCCCTGCCCAGGTCTGCTTCTAGACCTTGGAGTAGGATGTGGAGTGAGGAATATGAATGACAGGGGATGCTCGTGAACTCAAGAGGGCAAGGGTGAAAAGCCCAGGCCTTGGAGCCAGACAGACCTGTGATTTCAATCACTTAGCCTCAGGCTTCCTGGTGGCTCAGTGATTAAGAATCCACCTGCCAATGCAGGGAACACAGGTTTGAACCCTGGTCCGGGAAGACCCCACGTGCCGCGGAGCAACTAAGCCGTGCGCCACAACTACTGAGCCTGCGTGCCTAGAGCCCGCAAGCCACAACTACTGACCCGTGTGCCACAGCTACTGAGCCCGCACGCCACAGCTACTGAAGACCGCACGCCTAGAGTCTGTGCTCCGCAACAAGAGAAGCCACCACAATGAGAAGCCCGCACACCGCAACGAAGGGTAGCCCCCGCTCGCCGCAGCTAGAGAAAGCCTGCACACAGCAACCAAGACCCAACACAGTCAAAAATAAATAAATAAATTTAAAAAAAAATTCACTCAGCCTCCCTTTTGCAGCCTTGCCTCACTCCACTTCTGACAAGTGGCCTGGGCATCCTCGTGGATGCCATGGAGATCCCATATGTACCATAGGTAGCTGAGGGACATTTAATTTTCTGTAAGCGGTAATTAAGTGAATTGGTAACCACGTATTAGCATGAGGGATAGGATTGTGTGAAGCGAATACCCAAGGAAGGTCCTTGCCAAGAAACTTAGAATCTAACTGGGAAGATTGGGGAAAAAACCGCTTCCTAGAGAGTCAGGGAAAGTGCTGTTTCCTAAGTGCATAGTGCGGGGCTGGGAGACAGCCGCTTTCCAGGGTGCCTGCAGGGCATGCTGGGAGAGGGGCTGGGTCAGGAGGCAGGGGGTGTGTCACCAGGAGGGGGAAAGGGCACCCCAGGGCCAGGGACATGCTGGGCAAAGGCAAGGCCATGTGATGATGCTTGCTCTGGGAAGGGGAGCAATCCTGGCAGGGCAGTAAGAAGTGAGGCCCAAGGGGAGGGCCTTGAATACCACTTCAAGGAAGGCCACACTTTTCTCTGGTGGGCCATGGCTGTACATCCCAGAAATACTTTTGATTGCTAGGTGCTTTAGAGAATAGGTTTGCATGGCACTATCTTGACTTGGAACACTGTTGACTAGTTTTCCTCTTTCTAGAGTTGGTATAAACAGAAGCATACACTGAGGGCTCTTCCTTTTTCTGTTTTCTTTTTTTATTGAGATATAATTGGCATATAGCATAGTATTAGTTTTAGGTGTACAAGGTAATGATTTGATACATGTGTGTGTATATATTGTGAAATGATTACCATATACATTTAGTTACCATCCATCACCTCACATAGTGACAAATGTTTTTTTTCTCGTGATGAGAACTTCGAAGATTACTCTTAGGAACTTGCAAATATGTAATACTGTAATGGTAACTACAGTCACCAGGCTGTACATTACATCTCCAGGACTTGCCTGTCTTAATACTGGAAGTCTGGACCTTTTGACCCCCTTCATCCACTCTTCCCCACCCCCACCTTTGGCAACCACCAATCCTGTGGGCTCTTCTTCAACATAGCAGATGTTGTGAGGCTCATCCCGTACTATCGTGAACATCTGTGATCACGCATTCATTGCCGGCTAATACTGTATGGGCACAGCCATGGTTCTCCTAGGCTAATGTATCCATTTTACTCCTGATGGCCACTTGGGCAGTTCCCAGTTTCTGGCTCCTACTGGTGATGTTACTAATAAATATTCTTGGACAAGCCTTTCTGTGGACATAAGGAGATGCTTCTCTTGGGTAATGTACCTGGAAGTGGCATTGCCGGGCTCTCCAGCAAACATGTGGTCAGCTTTATTCCATGCTTTACCAGACTGTTGTCCAAGACCATGACAGTCAGAAACACTTTTAAGGGGGTTTTGGTTCATCCCACCCATTTTACAGATGAGACCAGAGAGGGCCAGTGCCGGTCCTGGGCCCCACAGCTCCCAGGTGGCAGAGCCCGGTCCAGACCTGGGGTCTCCCCACTCCATGCCCAGGCCTCTGCCCACATGGAGGTGGGGCTCAGCCCACCACTCAGACATCTGACCTCATGTCCCATTCCCCACCTCCCCGCTTCCCCCCAGGCAGGATTCTAGGTCCATATCCTTTCTGAAGACCCTGGGCACTGCACTCTGGGAAAACAAAAAGGAAAAAAGAGTGAAAGGAAACCAAACATTGGAAAAGAAGTGTGTTTCCAATAAACTGGGCCTTTCACCAGTAGCCAAAACATTACATTCCTGTACCCCGGGAGCAGCCGGTCGGGTCTGCCTCTCCGGGCTGTAAATCTTGTGGGCGCTGGGTCGGGACTTTCGCCTCGTCCGGGGACACACAGACGGGCAGTGTCCTCGGGGGCTTTGGATCCCTGGGCTGGAGGGTTGGGGGACATGTCGCTTTTACAGTGGGCTGGCTTGGCCACTGCAGTGCCCCTGACAGCCGGGCAGCTGGGCCTTTCTGAGGGAGCAGTGTGTGAGTTACTGTAAGAGATTTTCCTCCCCTACCCGCCCCCTCCCTTACTTGGGTGCTTTGATGGGTTGGAGGTGTTTATAGGCTTGATTCATGACCGAGTTACCAGGGTTTTCCACGGAAATAACTTATTAAAGGGGCCGTGCACACAGCGACATTGAAGTCTGGAGAGGGGGCGCATCAAAGGCGCCCGTGGCCCGGAGCTCCAGACGCGCGCGCGCGGGCAAGGAGGGGCAGGGAGGGAGCGGACCTGGGCTTCGGGAAAAACACTTGGGCTAAAGCAAACACTCCCCAGACAAACCCAAATTCAGGTCCCTGGAAAAAAGTGGGGAGAAAGTGAAAGCCCCACATCCCAGAGCAGCCCTTCATCGGACCCTTTGGCCCAGATGTGGGGACACATGTGGGTGCCCGGCATGATACCCGGACTTTCTGCTGTCATGCCTGTACCTCCCCTTGGCCCAGGGCTGGTCCCTGGGAGGAAATGCCTTTTGCCAGGGATGGGTGGGGGAGAAGTTAGGGGTAGAGGGATTTTCTGGTTCTTCCCTTTCCCGATGGCGCTGGTGCCTCTCCTTTGATTTAATTATATCTGGTTTGTCCTTGTCAGTAAAATCCTTCCTTTTCCAGGAAGCCTTCGGGGATTACGTAGTCCAGAGTGGCTTCTCTCTTTTCTGAACTTTCAGTAGTTTTCATCTGTACACCACTCTCTTGCTGTGGGTTGATTTTGCACTGAGTCTGTCTGCTGTCCCCAGCCAGACTGTGAATGCCTTCTGGGCAGGGCCTGGGCCTGCCTCTGCCCCTTAGGGAAACTGGCGGTCCTGGTGCCTGGCATCGCACACCTCATGCAGGAGGACGTGGATTGAAGTCATTCCCTGCAACTCAGTCCTTGCTCTTCGACAATAATAATAACAATAACAGTAGGAGAAGTAATAATAACGGCTAAAATTTGAGTACTGCAAAACGTGTGTTTTTATTCCTTAAGCTCATTCAGTCCCAATAAGGCAGGTTCTATTATTACTTGCCCTCATTTTTCACATGAGAAAACTGAGGCTCAGATGGGAGAAGCACTTTGCCCAGGGGCAACAAGCTAATAAATGGCAGAGCTGTGAACACACATCCACCTGACTGCAGAGCTTGTGTCCTTGGACAAGTTAATTTACCTCTCTGGGCCAGAATTACCCTCACATTTATCTGACTGGTTGGAGAAACAAGACGAACCCTCGTGAGACTACATGCGGTTTGTTTGGTTTGGTTTTTTTTTTCTTTTTTCTTTTTTTTTTTTTTTTTGCGGTACGCGGGCCTCTCACTGCCGTGGCCTCTCCCGTTGTGGAGCACAGGCTCCGGACGCGCAGGCCCAGTGGCCATGGCTCACTGGCCCAGCCGCCCCGTGGCCACGGCATGTGGGATCCTCCCGGACCGGGGCACGAACCGGCGTCCCCTGCATCGGCAGGCGGACTCTCAACCACTGCGCCACCAGGGAAGCCCTGGTTTGGTTTTTTAAGATACCGTCTGCATACAGTAAAACTGTTTGAAAGCGGACTGTCCTGTGAATTTTGACAGTTATGTAACATTATTACATAATCAAGATACAGAACATTTCCATCACCCCCCAAAAGTTCCTTGGTGCCCCTTTGTGGTCAGCCCTTACCCCATTACCCAGCTGCTGGCAACCACCCATGTGTTTTCTCTCTCTCTAGTTTTGCCTTTTCCAGAACATCCTACAGATGTAATCATGTAGCAAGTAGCCTTTTGTACCTTTTTCTTTAACCCAGAATAATGCTTTGAGATTCATTCATGGTGTCGCATGGATGGACATTTGGGTTATTTCCAGTGTTTTTGGCTCCAAACGTTTGTGTTCAGGTTTTTGTGTGAACATAAGTTTTCAATTCACTTGAGTAAATACAGGAGTGGGATTATTGTGTGTAGGGCTGAAGGTATGTTTAACTTTATAAAAAATTGCCAAACTGTTTTCCAAAGTTTGTACCATTTAGCCATCTCACCAGCAGCGTATGAGAGTTCCAGTCACTCCACATCCTCACCAGCCCTTGGTATGGTCATTTTGTTTTTGAGTTATTCTAATAGATGTGTAGTGGTATCTCATTGTGTTCGGTTTTCTTGGAAATAAATTTATTTATTTATTTTTGGCTGCTTTGGGTCTTAGTTGCTGCACGCGGGCTTTCCCTCGTTGTGGTGAGCAGGGGCTACTCTTTGTTGTGGTGCACGGGCTTCTCATTGCGGTGGCTTTTCTTGTTGCGGAGCACGGGCTCTAGGCGCGCGGGCTTCAGTAGTTGTGGCACGTGGGCTCAGTAGTTGTGGCTCGCGGGCTCTAGAGCACAGGCTCAGTAGTTGTGGCACGTGGACTTCAGTAGCTGTGGCGCACAGGCTCCGCAGCATGTGGGATCTTCCCAAACCAGGGCTCGAACCTGTGTCCCCTGCATTGGCAGGCGGATTCTTAACCACTGTGCCACTAGGGAAGCCCTCTCATTGTGGTTTTAATTCACATTTTCCTAATGACTAGTGATGTTGAACTTCTTTTCATGTGCTTATTTGCCATCTGTATCTGTGGTGAAGCATCTGTTCAGATCTTTGCACATTTTTTATATTAGGTTGATTGGTTTTATATTGAGTTTTGAGAGTTCTTTATATATTGGTTATAAATCCTTTAAAAGATATGTGTTTTGTAAATGTTTTCTCCCAGTCTGTGGCTTGTCTTTTCCTTTTCATAATGGAGTCTTTTGAAGAACAGAAGTTTTTATTTTTGCTGAAGTCCAGTCGGTCATTTGTTTCTTTTCATGTTTTTGTGCCGTATGAAGAACCTGCCAGACCTAAGGTAACAAAGATTTTCTTCTATGTTTTCTTCTAAAAGTTTTATAGTTTTTGGTTTTACATTTAGGTTTATAGTCCATGTTGAGTTGATTTTTGTTCAAGGTGTGGGATAAGGGCCTAGTTTCTTTTTTCTTTCCTTTTTTTTTTTTCCACCTGTGGAGGTACAATTGTTCTAGTAACATTTGTTGAAAAGACTACCCTTTCTCTTTACCCAAATTATGTTGGCCCCTTTGTCAAAAACCAGTCGATCATTTATGTGTGTTCTCTTTCTGGACCCTGTTCTGTTTCATTGTCTGTCCTTTTACCAATACTGCACTGTCTTAACTATTGTAGCTTCATAGTAAGTTTTGAAATTGGGTAGCATGAGTCCTCCAGCTTCATTCTTTTTTTAGAGTTGTTTTGGCTGTTCCAAGCATTTGCATTTCCATATTAATTTTAGAATCGGCTGTTGATTTCTACAAAATCCTGCTGGGATTTTGTTTGGGATTGCATCAAATCTATAGATCAGTTTGGGCAGAATTGACATCTTGAAAATACTGTCTTCCAGTCAATGAATAGGGTGTATCTCTCCATGTATTTGGGTATTTGATTTGTCTCCTGGTGTTTTGTAGTTTTCGGAATACGGATCGTGCACGTGATTGTTAAACGTATACCAACGTAGTTCACGTTTCTTGGTGCTGTTATAAATTGTAAAACATTTTCCGGTTATTCATTACTGGTATCTAGAAATACAATTAACTCTTACATATTGACCTGGTGTGCATAGGGTTTGAATGGCTTTGGTGCTTGGTGCTGGGTGCCATGTTTCAGAGGAAGAGTTGCAAAGGGGAGAAGTTTTTTCTCCTGGACTCTCAGCAACATCACCTCTGCCCCCATGACATTCCCTGAGGTAGTCAAGTGTGAATTTATCCTACCAAGACAGATGTGACATTTTGGGCGAGTTGCCTCAGACTTCGGGTGTCAGCTTCCTGTCTGTAAAATGGAAAGCCGTGGAGACAGCTGGATCGGATGACCTGGTGAGATCCTTTCCAGCCCTGAGCCTGCTGTTCACAGAAACCACAGGGTGGGAGCTTGGCAAGAGAGCTGAGTCCTTACCTCAGGGAACCCTCTCCTGATTTCGCAGAATGGAGGGGGCAGGGGACTTGCCTGGGGTTGCCCGATAGCTGATGAGAGGACGGGTCTCCTCTTCCCAGACCCAGGCCCTCACCCCTGATTTGGACAGGGAAAGACAGCCCAGTGTGGTGACGGGAAGGTGACTCCACCTTCGGGAAGGAGGGAGAGGCTGGCGAGGCATCCATCAGTGCCAGCCGCCAAGAGGCCGCTGGGAGCTGTGACCCTCAGAAGGGGCCAGTTCACGTTTGGCTGTTTTCAACGTTTAAAAGCACGGTGCTTGGAAATGCGGGTTTTGGCTGACCTCGCCCTGAGTGTGCAATTTAAAGGCCTTTGTAACTCTTTGGTTTGGAACCGGGTCCGGGCATGGCGAAGGGAAAACACTGGAGCCCGTGAGTACTCGTTCCAGTTGCCCTGCCTCCGGGAGAGGAAAGCAGCCTCCTTCCCTTCGTCACTGCACACAGCCCAGGAACCTAAAGGGTACAAGCAGGGAGGAGAGGACAGTGGAGGGGAAGAGCATCCTCGGCCATAGAGAGCCTGGCCTGGATGTAGCAGTGCTAGGAGCAGCTCAGCACCTTATCCCCATCAGCTTTGATTTTCCCGGCACCTCCCTTGAGTTCTCGTCCCTTTTTTAAAAATTAATTAATTAATTAATTTATGGCTGTGTTGGGTCTTCGTTTCTGTGCGAGGGCTTTCTCTAGTTGCGGCAAGCAGGGGCCACTCTTCATCGCGGTGCGCGGGCCTCTCACTATCACGGCCTCTCTTGTTGCGGAGCACAGGCTCCAGACGCACAGGCTCAGTAATTGTGGCTCACGGGCCTAGTTGCTCCGCGGCATGTGGGATCTTCCCAGACTAGGGCTCGAACCCGTGTCCCCTGCATTGGCAGGCGGACTCTCAACCACTGCACCACCAGGGAAGCCCCTCGTCCCATTTTTACAGATGAAGAAATTGAGGCTCAGAGAGGTTTCAGAACTTACCTGCCAGGGTCACACAGGGAGCGAGTGAAGGAGCTGTGACTTGAACCCAAGTTTTCTCTGAACTCAGAAGCTGGGGTGAGGCGAGGGGCTGCTAATGGGCATAAGGTTTCCGTTGGGGTGATGGAGAAGATCTAGAACTAGATAGTGGCATGGCTGCACAGCATTGCGAGTGTTCTTAATGCCACTGAATTGTATGTTTAAAAATGGTTAAAACGGTTAACTTTTATTATGTGTATTTTACCACAGTTAAAATAAACCCTGGTGTGCCTTTCCCCCCATCCGTGCTGCCTCCTGCATAGCAGACTCCTTGGCATGGCAGAGTGTGGACCCTTGCTGCTGTGCCTCCTGGTTGGTGGGACTGCCCAGGGTCCAGGTAGAAGGGCAGGTAGGGGCTTTGGCCAGCAGATAGCCATGGCTGGGTTGGCCTTTCCATTGCCATCCCCTTCTTTAAGAATAGAGAGATGCTTAAACCCTGGCAGCATCCCCAAGAGGATGCTGGGACACTGTCCCAGAGCTCTTGAACCACACAAAGGAGGTGGGACCTGGGGTGACCGTGGTCTGCCGGCCACCAAATCCACGCCAGAGTCCAGGGCTGGGCTGGAGCCAGAATGGCCTGGTGCCCGCCTGGTTGGCCTCTGGTCTCTGTCCCTTGGCACTGCGGGGAGTTAGGACTCCCCCACAAGGGCCTTCCCCTTTGGGAGGGAGATCAGGGAAGGAAAGTCAGAACCTTAACTGCTCACATTTTTTTAGAGATGCATAATGAAGGATGCAGGGGGAAATGATAGGAGGTACTTTAGCCGAAACAAACAAGCAAATAAGTAAAAGGGGCTGAATGTAGCAACTTAACAATTGTTGAATCTGAGTGAGAGTTAGCTTAGGTTGGGGGGCTCTGAGAAACAGAGCCTGAGATGGGGATTTGGACACATGCAGCTTATTGGGGGGCTTGTTCTCGGGAGAAGGGAGTGAGGGAAGCAAAATGGGGCAGCAAGGATGTGGGCTTAGCTGGAGTCCAGCCTCAGCCTGGTCCACGGGGAGCTCTGGAGCGGGAACTGCACCCCAGAGTTGGTCACACCTTGAGGCAAGGGATCAGCCTTTTGTTTCCGTGTCAGTTACTCATTGGCTGTGGGTGGGTGTGCGCGCGCACACACAAACACACACACACGTATGCACGCATGCACGCACACACACTGGGAGGGGGGACTATAATCGCCTGACCAGGACAGTTCTCCCAGTAAGGGGCACCTGCGAACCATTAGCAGCCCAAACCTCCCAGTAGCTGGGGACAAAGGGGACCTGGGAGGGGCACGTAACATCATCCACTCCGTGGGTATATAGGAGTTTATTACTATTCTACTTTTGTTGTATGCTTGAAATTTTTCATAATGGGAAAAGAATCTCTACTGAGACAGGTTCTGAGAAGAAAGGAAGGAAAGGGTAACTTTCACCCGGCGAGTGCTGGGTTTATGCTCAGCGTATCACCGCTTTCTTTCACCTGGGTTATTTCCCTGGTGCAGATGGAGGAGTTGATTTGGGACATACTTAAACTAAAAGTTATTCGTGGTTTATCTGAAATTCAGATTTTAAGTGGGCACCTTGTATTGTTATTTTACCTGACAACCCTACCTAGGCACATACCTTGTAAGTGGTGAAGCTAAGATTCATACTCAAGTGGGGCAGACACCAAAGCTTACATTTTTCATCCCGGACGGGTACAGCACTAACAAAAGGTTTTTGGAGGCAGTATCTTGCTAGGGCCTCAAAAAGGTCTTGCCTGACAGCAGAGCCCAGTTAGAATCAATCAGGGCAGCTTTGAAAAATATTGATGCCTGGGCCGCACCGCTTTCATTATTCACGAATGCGGAAAGGAATACACGAGACCAAGAGGGAACCTTGGTCTGGTACCTGGAAAGTACCCAGGGTGCCTGCCCTGGCTGGGGCCCAGGAATGTGCTGGGGTGAGGCAGGGAGTCTGGGCCCCCATTCATCACCTCCCCAATTCAGCATCCTCCCACGGCTCCCAGCCACCTGCAGGCAGAAGTTCAGCCTGGCACACAGGCCCTACCCCAAACTACCAGCACGCTAGGCTCTTTCACAGCCCCCAAGCCTTCGCTGCTCCCTCCGCTTGGAATGCACCGCCAGGCCGTCTTTGTCCACCTGGCCAACTCCTCCGATTCCTTGCAAAGGTCCAACTCATGTCACTTCCTCTCTGGAGCCTGCCTTGGCCACCATGGCAGAATTGGTCATCCCATCCTTCATCGACTCATGGCACAGACTCAGTGATAGCAGTTCACGTCTTAGCAGGGATGAATGAGGGGTCTTCTGGTCCCTTTCACTGCTAGCTCGGTACTCCGTGTCCGAGGGTAGTGCCTGGTATGGGGAGGAACTTGGTAAATGGGTATTGAATTGAAGGGAGAAGGAAGGATTTTGTAGAGGGAGTGGGGTTCCAACTTTCTTCCTTACCCCGTTGTCCCCTTGGAGGGTCCCCCTTTCCCGCCCTTCCTCTTGGCTGGTACCTAAGTTCGTTTGCCTGGAGCCTGGGCCCCACGTAGCCCAAAGGTAAACAGGTTTAAATGACCTGAAGGAGGAAAAAAAAAAAAAAAAGACGCAAGCGAGCCAGGAAGTTGCGCAGTGCCAGCTCTGGACCTGGGTAGGTGGAAAAAGGCCCCTATGGCAAACCTGGAGCCTTGGAGCCAGGCCCCAGCCAGCCTGGGCTGAGCCTTCGCTTCCCAGAACTCCACTCTGGATAAACACGGAAGTGAGGAGCGCAGCCTCCCCACTTTTGAGATGGGCCATGGCCCGAAGGGGGCTAAGGAAGGAGCTGGGGAGGTGGAGGGGGAGCCAGGACCCCACTTAGGAGAGGGAGCCCTAAGGTACTTGCTCTTTTGGCATTAAAAGAATGGCTTAAAAAAAGAAATTGTTGCAAAATACACAGAATAGAAAATTTACCATTTTAAGTGTCCCATTCAGTGGCATCAAATACATTCACATTGTTATGCTACCATCCCTATCCCTTTGTCTCGCAAAAGGAGAATGGCTTTTTAAAGCCTTGTGTTAAATTCTGTTGAAAATACAGACTGAGAGGCTATTTTCACATCACTGGCTGGGGACACATATAAATAAAACAGCCACTGGCCCTTAGGGAGCGCTCTTTCTTGTGGGACAGATAGGACCAAGGGTCCAAGGGAGGTGGGCAAAAGAGAGTGGTGAGGGCACGGATGAACGTGTGTGGCAGGGCGGACATTGCTGTCTCAGGCTCCGAATGGGACACTGGGTGTTGGTGCCTACGGACCACTCATAAATATATCTGTTCATGTCACCCCCATGAAAATTGGGGGTGGCGGTGCATGAAAACGAGCCTCACGATAATCCAGGAAGTTCAGAAATAGAAAAAAAAAAAATCACCCTCACACAATTGCCATGCTCCGTTTCCCCTCTGTCTTTCAGTGTCTTGTCTCCCGGGTATATTTTCATGCCGTCTCGGTGCAGTGGCAAAGAAGAGAACATTTTCCTTTCTGCCCTTCTTACCTAATGTCATTTAGAACCACTTTTCCAGTGTTGCACACCCCTGCCCCCCACCCAAGGCTTCCAAATGTTTGTGAACAGCCCTGCTTGCTCCAGGGAGCAGTTCTGCCATTTTCCCCTCCAGGGGGTAGGGTGGGGTGAGGGTCTCCATTTGGGACCAGAGAACAGGCTCAGGTGGAGGGGCTGAAACGTAGAAGGAGTAGCCCAGGCACTTCAGCAGCTTGTGGGGCACCCACTCCTTTGACAAAGCTCGTGGACGGTGCACGCCGGGACGATTGATGCGGTGTCTTTGAGTCCATGCATTGCACTCGCAGGCATCTCTCTCTTGGTCCTGTATCACCTGTGGGGGGAGCCAAGGCCCTCGCCTAGCTGCAGACAGAACCCAGGTGTGGATTGCTCAACCCGGCAGCCTTTCGGACACTAGAGGTGGCCGGGGAACGTGTGGCATTATGTGTCCATCTTCCCAGGGCACGGATCCTCACTCCCAAGGCCTCCAGGAGGAGAGAGCCTCAGCCAGG
Source organism: Orcinus orca (assembly GCF_937001465.1). Classification (NCBI taxonomy): domain Eukaryota; kingdom Metazoa; phylum Chordata; class Mammalia; order Artiodactyla; family Delphinidae; genus Orcinus; species Orcinus orca. The sequence continues at coordinate 92,205,180 of NC_064560.1, read as the reverse complement.
CCTGTCTGTCTCCCAGAGCAGCTCCCTCATCCTCTGCACAGAGGGATGGGGGACAGGAGGTTGGGGGTCAGCAGTGGTGGTGTTTGGGTTCACTTAAAACACACCCATTGGCTTTTGTTTCTCAAAGAAGCATATGGCCCGTTAATGGAAAATGTGGAAAGCATAGAAAAGCGCAAAGAGGTAACCCTCCCCCGCCAGAGATAACCGCTGGGAACATTTTGGCTTATTCTGTTTAAATTGTTTTTCTGTTAAAAAAATACAACTTTGTATCCTGCCTTTCCCCCCTCAGCATCAGTAAATATTTCCCTGCCTAGTTAACACTTTCCGTAAACATTGTTTCTGACGGCGGCCTTCTCCTCCAGCCTATGGATCTCCCAGGGCTGATTCACTCGATCATCAGCTGGACACCTGGCCTCCCAGGTGGGAAGATGAACCCCATGCGTGTGGAGGGCTCTTGCTGCTTACCCACCGCTTCTCTGGGCTGTGTTGCTCCCTGCTTGAGCCTGGCCCAAGGAGGTGGACCCTCCGAGCGGGTGGTGCCGACCACCCCCTCCTTTGAGCTTCGGCAGCCCTGAGCACGAATAGTGTGGCTCTCCCAGGTCACCTTCTTGGAAGCCTTCTTAGGCCACCCCAGCTTGGGGTGGCCAATGGGTGTTTGCCCTCCTCTGTCAACTCCCAGGAAGGAGGATGCTTTGCACATCCTGCCTAGATTGTCTGTGCTTACAGGGTGGCCGTCGCCCCTGCCACGTCTGCCCTCTTTTTTTTTTTTTTTTTTTGGATGCTCCATGCAGCATGTGGGATCTTAGTTCCCTGACCAGGGATTGAACCTGTGCCCCCTGCAGTGGAAGCACAGAGTTTTAACCACTGGACCACCAGGGAAGTCCCTTGGTCTCTTTTCTTGCTTGCTTTGCAAAGTACTGGCTTTAGAGGAGGCCTTAGTATTCACTAGCTGTGTACTTTGGGGCAAGTTCTTTAACCTCTCTGAGTCTTGGTTTCTTCGTCTGTAAACGCGAGTGGTAATAAGGTCCTGTTTGCCTTGCTGTTGTGTAAATGAAAAGAGATCACATACACCAGGTGCCTGGTATTGTCCGGGGGCCTGCTGGGTGCTTGATGGGTGGTGGGGTTGTTTTGAGTGGACACCTTGAGGTTGTACTGTCCTGCCGTCTCCCCACTAACCCGCAGGAGTGAGCAGCCCAATGGGGAATGGTTGACCTCGACTGTGGTTGACTCAGCTACAGTTGAATGAACTACCTTTGTTCCCTTTTCTTCTGCCCACACTTTGGTTGGGGAAACTGAGGCCACCCTGAAATTCCGCCTACACTCCATGACTCTTGGCAGATCCCCTGAGGGTGGCTTAGGAAACGTCTTTGAAGATTCAGGAACACACTGGATACATCCGTTGGTGAGCCAGGGAAATTAGCAGTAACGAGCTCATTTTGATAGCAATGAGCTGAGTCTCCCTCCAGCTGCCAGACATTTACAAGGCTGGCTGGGTGCCGGCGGCCAGAGGCCTCCAATGGCCCTCACCCCTCGCTCTGCCTTCCGGCTGGAAATAATTCGTATTTAAAAAATAACAAAAATTAAAAAAAAAATCTCCATCTCCTCTGGCCTTCTGGTTCCTTTGGGTCCAGGTGGGGAGATGGTGGATGCCTTTGCCCTGTGAACTCTGTATGGGACAGTCAGACAGGAAAGGATCCCGCACAGGGTCCTCCGCAGCCCTAACGTCTGTGGTCTCAGCGCCCCACGGGGTGTCCAGCCAGCCCTTTGGGCAGTAATTGGTGGTCCCAAGATTGGGACTCGGCCACGATGCTCTTGCTGGTTGACCCTTCCCGGGGGAAGGAGTGACTGGTGGGCTCTTCGCCCCCTCCTTGATGCAGCTGGTGGTTTTCAGGTCGCGCCTGGCATTTCTGACCCTGTCCATCGTTGGTGCCCCTTCCGGAGCCCCAGCCTTACTTAAGGAAGTCCAGTGGGTCGGTGGACATGGCCTGTCCTCTGGGCTGCCCACTCGGCTCTCTGGCCTGAGACCTGGCTCTGCTTCTGGCCTTGGGTGGGTGCGTTTACTGAGTTCTTGCCTGAGTCCTCAGCGCCGAAATTCTTTTCCCTGGAGCCCCTGCACTTGGAAGTCCTGCATTCCAGAGCGGCTGCCCCTCCACGGTCGGCATGTGGTAGGCCACACCCTGACTGTGTGACTTTTCCTTCTGTGGGCCTCAGTTTCCACATCGGGACATAACCATGCCCTGCCCTTCTATGAGTCACTCCTGCCTTGCTGTGGCAGCTGCCCAGAGAAGGCTGAGCGGGTGAATGGACGCGCCCACCAGCCAGAGACCCTGCAGGGCCTATCCCTGTGGGATTCTGAGAGTCCCCTGCAGTGCGCAGTGAGAAGGTAGCAGCTGAGAGTTTGCTCTCTTAGAAGCGTTGGTGGCTCTGTGGTGGCACAGGTTTTTCCCAGCTTCCCACCCAACCCCCCACTCCCAGCCGATCCCACAAGGTTGACGTGGGCTGCGTTCTCTTGGGGTGGCTGGTGGTGGGGCTTGGTGAGCAGAGGCCTCTGGGCTGGCATGGAGTCAGTTTCTGCATCTGTAAAGTGGGTATCTACCTGAAAGGGCTTTTGTGAGTGTGGAATGGGGAGGATGTACGACACCTGTGCAGGTATTGTCTTTCTAGCTATCAATGTCACTGATGTCCTTGTTAGATGAGCAAAGGAGGCTCCTACAGACATTAGATGGCCCAAGCCCCACCCCAATAGCATTTCCTCTTTCTTCCTTTTTTAAAGTAATACATGATTAATGCAGAACATTTAGAAAACAAAAGCACTAAGGAGAAACAAATTACCCTTAACTCTACCACGCTGAAAGGAAATTATTATTTAACTAGCTTGGAATATTATTTTTCATGTCATCCTCTGTCTTAGCAAAAAATGGGAAGTAGAAATCTGCTGAATATATAGATGTACATACTGCCAAATGAAAAGAAGGGACTTATTAAAAGTATATATAGCTGTTTGTAGTGCTCTGTTTTGCTCTTAGCAATATTGAGGACACTTGCTTAATTCAGCACATATTCAGTGTGCTTTTTAATGTCTGCTTAGCATTCCATTTCATGGATGTACCATATTTACTTACCAGTCTCCCGGGGCCTGGACATTTAGGTTGTTGCAATGATTGTTTTTTTAACTTCAGGAACATTGCCTCCTGGTAAGGGTCCTCGTACATACGTCTTTGTGCGCATCACTGGGTATTTCCTTAGGATAAATTCCTAGAAGTGGGACTGCTAGGTCAAAGGCCATGCACATTTAAGGTCAGAGTGCTCTCCGGAAAGGCTGTATCCGTTTTCTCTCCCAGCAGCGGTGGAGGAGAGGGCCCGGATCTTGTAACTCACAACCCTTTGCTATTTCCAAACCACGAGCCCAGAAAGAGTTGGAAAAAAAAAAAAAAAAACCACCGCGCTGGGAGCGACTTCCTGCCGGAGGAAGGGAGGCATTTGGTAAATAGTCCACTCCCAGTTTTTGAGTGGATGCTCTGTGGCCTGCCTCTGGCCAAGCCATTTGGGAGCAGAGCAGAGAGCCAAGACCTGGTCCATGTCTCAGGTGGCTTCCCATCCACCTGGATGGGGAAGATGATGACTACCTGAAAGGCCACAGGAGCGTGAGCGCAGGACGTGTGACAAGTTCAGGCTAAGGGTGGGGCCACAGTGCCTTGGCCGCCCTTGGCGTCTGGTTCGGGGCTCACGTGGACTAGACCTACGGTGAATGTTTGTTGAATAACAAAAAGCAGCTTGTTACCAGCGGAAGCTGATATGAGCTCTTTGAAGTAGGGTTTGAGTCTTGTTCACAGCTGGCTACACCCCGAGCCTAGAACCATGTCTCTTCTCTATAAACACCGGCTGGGTGAACCAAGGCTCCAGGGGACAAGCGAATCCAAGAACATGGTGGAGGATTGGTCCAGATCTCCACAAGAAAATGGATGAGCCTTCCATCCCCCACCCCTCTCGTAGGTGCTGGAAAGTGCCGGACAGGGAGTCTGGGTGCCAGTTTCATGCCCCCGATCCTGTGTGACTGGGGGCAGTTGCCTCACTGACTGAACCTCGGTTTCTTGAGGGACTAGACTTTGTTCTCGGGGCCCCTTTCTGGCTCTCAGGCCAGGAATCTGGGTGCCCGTGGTTAGGATGGGAGCGAGGAGGGTGTCAGTTGGCAAGACTCTTGCCCCACACGTCCAGCAAGATGGGGGGTCCCCAGGTGACCTCTGGATGGGTGGCAGCTGCTGCCCAACCCTGGTCCCTGCCGCTGCCTCCCACCTCACCGGTCTGAGGGCCCTCGAGGTAGCTGGTGGCACTCCCCTGGGGAGGGGATATGGAAATAAGGTGACCAGGCCCTTCCCCAGTGTGCCCCTCTGTTTTGAATAAGGTTGTGGATTGTTTATTTGGAGAGGAGAGGCCCCAGCCAAACATCCTGCTTTTCAAGTCCGGAGCTCCAGCCCCAGGCCGTCCAGCCCCACCACTGACCCGGGAGGCCCCTCTTGCAGCACCCAGGCTGGCATGCCCTCTGCCCCTCAACTTGACTCCGATCTCCTCTCATCTCCCTTCCTGGGCCCCTGCAATAAAATAGCTTTTGGTGACTCCCTTTTCCCTCCTGTTCTGTTCCCCTGCACTCCTTTCCCTAAACTTCCCCTTTACTCAGGCTAAGAGAAGGGCTTCCTACTCCAGGAGGGCACTTTTATTTCGGCAAAACACTTTCCCATCTTGGACTTGAATCTTCAAGGTCTGAGTGCTGAATCCATTTTGTGAGTGAGGACACTAAGAAAAGCGAAGCCCCTTGCTCAGGGCACCCGGCCTGTCAGCGGCCTAGCACAGGACAGACAGTCAGGCTGGGAAAGCTGGGACTCCAGCCCAGCCTCTGCCTCCAGCTTGCTGTGTGACATTGGACAAGTCTCATTCCCTCTCTGGACCTCAGCTTGCTCATACACAGCGTGAGTGGATGGTCTCTTGAGTTCTTTTCCACCTCTGCTTCTCTGTCTCTAGGTGAGGATCATGTGACATCAGATGGGGAGGCCCCTTGCAGTGCCTCCGGGGCCTTGTGGCACCCCTGCCCCTCCCTTGCGCCCCACTTCCTGCAGCCAGTTTGGAGCCAGAGACAAAGGCGTGCTCCAGGCGGAAGGTGCAGCCAGTGGGGATGTGGGCTGGTGCCTGGCTGGCGGGCCCTGATAAGAGGCCGAGGCTCCCGGTGAATCAGCTGGAGGTGCTGGAGGTGGGGGGAGATAGGGCAGGCTGGCACCGGTCTCGCCAGCCTCTGCCCACACCCTCTGGGGCCTCAGACAGGTGAAGGTTTCAGGGCACATGCAGAGAGACGGGGACCCCAGCAGCTGTGCAACTGGGATGACTCTTGTCCTGTTACGTGTTTTCAAGCCTGGGGGTTTTCTGGCCCCAACAAACCTGGGATCTTCCAAAGGCCACGTGACCCTGGGGCTCTCTCCTGGTCGCGGGACAACGTGTGGGATGGGACGTGTGTGATTTCTGGAAGTTAAAGGTCTCCCTTTCCGGCGAGCCAGCTCTTTGTTCCACATCCTCAAGGACCCTGACTTCAGCCTATTGTTCCTGCTGCTGACACAGAGGCTCCAAGTTCCTCTCTGGACTTGTGCTGGGGTGGGGGGTTCCTGGTGTTGGCGGTGGGTAGCTGGGGGTTGGGATCTGCGCGTACCTGCTTATGAAGAGTCATCCGCTTGTTCAGGGAGAGCGTCATTTGGGGACACCCTCTGGCTGTGTGGGAGGCTGAGACAGCGACTTCCAGGCTTTTATGTCTTTAGTTTTGTCAAACTGAGGCTCGGCCACTTCTGGCTGTGGCCGATTTCATGCCCTTGGTGGGCGTGATCATTAAACTGCTCGGGTGGCCAGTCAAGGACGAGGTTCAGTTTGACGGTAGCTGACGGGAGGCAGTGCAGAGAGGGCTCACTTCCAGATGTGAACGGTTACGATGACCCGCTAGTGAATCCAGCAAGTCCCCCCACTGTGGCTTCATGGGACGTTGGAGTCAGACTTCAGTGTGAGGAACTGAATTCTTCAGAGTTGGGAGGATGATTTCAGAATGCAAAGACATTGGCTCTGTAGGGTTAATTTCATTTTAACGCGTAAGGAAGGGAAAGGGGTATTTAAGCTACTTTGGGGGAATGCTGTGCAGTTGGATGTTTATTATATCAGTTATTTGTATAACAGGCCTAATACAAAATTCCTTCTGGCCTGATTTTCCACTTACAAAGAACAACCCAATTGAACCAGTAGATCTTGCACGAGAGGATCCAGCCAGGAAGACAGAGCTTCTTAGCTCCACTTGGCAGGAGGGGAGACTGAGGCTTGGCAGGAGTTGCGCAGTTTGCTGTCGGGATGTGGATGGGCCCTGCGCCTCTGGCTGCCAAGGCCTGACCCTTGCCACCATACCTGCCCTTCACTTGAGAGCCTCATCTGCCCCTGCTAACAAGCTCGTCCTTGATTTGGGCCCCTTTGGTCAGTGGGAAGTTCTGGCCGGGGAACCCAGCCTGCCGATCCCAGCTGGTCTTTGAGGGTCCCTGGCCCCATCTTCTTGGCTGTCCCTTGGGAGTAGAGAGGTTTCATGGTCGGGGGCTGGAGATGCCCCCGTTGACAGAGCCCACTGGGCCAGTGGTACCTCCTCATCTGTCCACCAGCATGGCTTCTTCACCTGAAGATTATTCACAGATACAGTAGTTCTTAATTCCAGATTAGCTTTCCCTTGCCATCATGGTTTCCCCCGTAGTCATGCATACTTAGTGAAAGTTGAAAAGTGAGCAGCGTAAATTTGATAGAGGTTGGACAAAACACCCCACCTGAGAATGCACGGCAAACAGAGGGGACCTGGGGATCCTCAGACATGGGGGATGTCTGTGGAGGTGACTTCTGCTCCAGCCACCATTTCCCCAGAGGGCAGACCGCAGCCACCTGTCCTGTGTAGGAGCCACCAACTCCCCCTTTTCACCCCTGCAGAGATGGCCTAAAGTTTCCCCCTGAGAGCCCCTTGGTTCCCCCACCTCTCCCCTCCCACAAGGCGGTGTCTGGGGGGGGGCACACACAGCTGCCCCCATATCCTAACTTGCTCCGCTGCAGCCAGCTGCCCCCTGCCCGAATCATGAATCCTGCCTGGGCTCCATAAATCACCCTAAGAGCACATTCCTTGGGGGATTTGTAAAATAATCAAAATATTTGGGGAAAAGACCTTAAGATTACTTATGGCTATTAGTGGGATCCATATATTTTGGCACCAAGCATGGCCTAATTGAAAAAATATGTGTGCTTGGTGATTTCTTTCTTTCCATCTTTTTTTTTTTTTTCTTTTCATAAGGAGTAGGCCCAGAGAGAAGAGTGGTTAGGGGAAAAAAACAGGGAGGAATTGAATATCAAAAGGGTTTGTGTGGAGGAGCTGTTTACAGAATTATGGAAAATATAATGCTAAATGGAAAGTAAGCCCTGCCTATATAGTCCGGGATTATTAATAGAACGGAGTTACCAGGCACATAATGAACCTTTTAAGAGACCTGGGACAACTTTCCCCGTTGCAAAACAAGTTTCCTTCGAATAGCACCATTCACGCAGCTAAGGGCATTGGGTTACGACAATAAATAAAAATGAACAGTGCCCTGAGAAATTCAAGGAATGCACCAACGATTCAGTGATTTAGTATGAGAAAACACTACTTAAACATTTAATTGAATCGCATACTTTCATCTTTAAAACGCAAGCGTTTGAACTGCCACCTGAACCTTTCTCTTTGCTTCATTAGATGGCAAGACTCCTTGGGGGAGGGGTCACGCTCCCACCCCCTCCCCAGGTTTTTCCGCTTCCCTGCTGCACCCTAACTCACTCTTGCTCGAGATCATCGGGGAAAAGGAGACAGGACAGGAGCTTCCTTGCAAAGCTATAGGGAGAGGCCTGTGTGGGATGTGCTCTTCCAAAAGCTTTACTTGCGGGGACTTGGTCTTAGCTTTGGAGCCCTGGGTCCGTCACCGCCCCTCCCGTAGACTCAGTTTCCCCTCTGTTTAATGAGGGGCTTGGATTAGAGCCTCTGACTGGAGGTCTTTGTCACAGTCCACGCGCCTGATGGCCAGTCTGATTCAGCGGGCTCCCCAGCTGCTCACTTCGTGCCTTCCTGGTTAAAAATTCCCGGAATAGGGGCTTCCCTGGTGGCGCAGTGGTTGAGAGTCCGCCTGCTGATGCAGGGGACACGGGTTCATGCCCCGGTCCGGGAAGATCCCACATGCCGCGGAGCGGCTGGGCCCGTGAGCCATGGCCGCTGAGCCTGTGTGTCCGGAGCCTGTGCTCCACGACGGGAGAGGCCACAACAGTGAGAGGCCCGCGTACTGCAAAAAAAAAAAAAAAATTCCTGGAATAGAAGCTCCTGAGGGCCCTTCCGGGTCTAGGAAACCAGAGGGCAGGGACGCAGTGACCACTGGGCACCTCTTGGGACCAGGCCTGCTGAACGCTGCCTCCTTCCATCCTCTTGGGTCTAGAGACTTCACAATTTTAATTGTGGGAGGTGGGCTGGGCTGATACCTGCCCCAGGAGGCCTGGCCCCAGGCCAAGTCCTGGCCCCAGGCCGAGTCCTGGAGTCCAGTCTCTGTGTGTGGACAGTGGTTCTGAGATGTCGGGACGGCAGAACCGGCCAGGGCCTGCTGACAGATTGGGTTTGGCGTCCAAGAGAGCGAGGGGAGACCATGGGTCTGCAGCACATCTTCCAGACTTGGCTGGGTGCTGTCATCCGAGGTTCGTGTGTACACATGGGACACACATACGGGTACTTCCTCAAGTGTTCACTGCGGCCGGGGCGCCTGGTCTTTCCGTAAAGATTAACCAGTGGCCCTTTACTGATTCCCTACCTCGTCCAGGGCACGCTCTGAGCTGCCGTGGCGGGGACACAGAGGGCTTCTCTCAACCCTGCCCTTGAGGAGCTTGTAATCTGTTTTCACACCTAGACAGAAGAGCCACGTGACCTTGGGTAAGTCAGCTCTCAGTAAGACTCGTGACCTTTATCTAGACACCTAGGAAACCCCCTGGGACCACACTCTTCTTTTTGTGTGAACAGCTTCACAAACTGTTTTATGTCTTATTTCCCAGCTAGACTGGGGCCTTCTCTGGACAAGGACGAGTGTTCCATGTGATGACCCATCTCACGTTCATTTCGCTCCATCTATGGGCACCTCCCTCCCCGCAGCTTGGCCTGGGGCCTCCTGTAGGGGCACAAAGCAGAGGAGACCCAACTCTGGTTCCCACAGAACTTCCCGTCTCTCTAGGAACTTGGGCCTGGGAACAGCTACCGTAGCTACGATTTGTTTGGGGCCAAGGCAAGGTTTTCTTAGTTTGGGGGTTCCCAGAGCAGACCCTGAGACAGAAATTCAATTGCACGGTTTATTGGGGCAGGGGGTTGACCCAGGAAACGTCAGTGGAGTGTGGAGAAGGAACAGAGGGTGGGGAGGCCAGAAGCCAGTTACCTCTGTGGGTAGGAGCAGAATCCTGCTAGGGACTTTGGGAGACAATATGGAGCTCACCTCAGAGTTATCCCAGCCGAGGGGAGGGAGAGCTGGGGCTCCAATCCACCGTTCCTTGGGTGTTCGTTCCTGGTGCTTCCAGCTCTCAAGCAGAGTAAGGCCCCAGCAACCTCTCAGGCACGTCCTGGGACAAGAGCAGGTGCTGGCATTTAGAAGCTGGGTCGTGCCCTGAACTGGTGCAGGCTGAGGGGACGTGGGCAGAACACCAGCAGTGTTTGTTGGACACCCTCCATGTGTCAGGCCGCCGGTGGCCCCAAGACCCCCACCTTGACCAAAGTTTGTTTTCAGCAAAGGAGAGCCCGACAAGCCCCTGCCCTTTGGAGATGAAGCGCTGAGACAGGCCCTGTGTTTGAGGTTCTCTGGGTGAAAGTGCTCTGCACCTTGTTGAGTTCTGTTCTGCGGGGGGTCGGAGGAGGATGGTGGCGATCGGGTGATGGTGGTGATTGTAGCTCTGCATAGAGGGCTCAGACCATCTTACTCCAGAATCAGAAGGCAGGGCCAGTCGGTACCCTATGGCCTTGGGGAAGCCACTGAACCCACCTTGCCCACTTACCGTGAGCCCTAAATGGTAGCCAAGTACGGTGCTCAGCCTGCTGCCTGGCACAAAGATACTCAAGAAAAGGTCACTCCCGCTCGCATCCCTCACAGGCTGTTAGCACGTGCCTTTCTGCAGCCCTTCCAACACGCCGTGCGGTGGCCGGCGGGAAGGGTTCTGTCACCGCCTCTCACGATAGGAAACAGAGGCTCATAAGAATTAAGACTGAACCCGGGACTCCTGAGCCCCCTGGGCCACAGTTTTCCCGACATGACAGGTGTGTGTCGAGGTCAAAGCAAATCACAAAGCCAGCCTGGGAGCGGGGAGGAGATAGGCCGGCCATGTGCTCTGGCTGTACTCACCTGTCTCGAGCAGGTCTTGGCCTCAAGGTACTCAGGGCTCCCTGGGACTCGAGCCCCTGATTTGTGCGTGCTGCATCCTCAGCGCCTTGATCGTGCTGGGCATAGAGCAGGTTATTGGTGCCAGAGGGGCTTTGGCGGTCAGCCAGCCCAAACCTTTGTTTTGTTGGGAAGAGGAAACGGTCCCAGAGACACCAGTGACTTCCCCGAGTCACAGTGACTTCTTGGCGACCAGACTTCAGCCAGGTCCCAGGTGGCTGGCATGCTTTCTTCCTCCTCCTTCCGTAGGAAGCTGCCGTGTAAGGTATGCTTTGTTATAGTTGCTTATAAACATAATAAATATCCCTTACATTTAATAGTGCCTTTAAAAAAAATGCAGCTTACAACCCAGCTTTTCACTTGCTCCTTAGGAAACCCATTGAGGGGCAGACAGGCATTGCCCCTTTTCAAGCTGCAGTAGCTGAGCCTTGGGAAGCTTACTGGGGTCTTGAGATCCCCAGGGCAGTGATCTTTCAGCCATACACAGATTTTAGTGGGTCAGGACGGCCAGGGGCAGTGTCGGAAGTCTTGACTGTGAGGTGCCCTCCCTGCCTTCTGACAGACCATAGACACTTTGGGGTGAAGGGCTTCTGGGAGAGAGCCCCAGGCTGGCGCCCAGAAGGCTGGGCTTCAGGGCCACCTCTGGCTTGGCTTGCTGTGTCACTACAGGGAGTCACATCACCTCTGTGCTTTGAGTTCTTTCCCTAGGCTAGCTGGTCATATCACCCTGCCAGCTCTAGCTTCTTCCCTCAATGCTCACAGTTTGATGGAAGCAGACACCTAATTTAAAAATCACATACAGAAATCTTTTTTATAAAGATGTGAATAGATCGCTCTGGGATCCCAGTGGGGGTTGCCTAGGCAAGTGTGTGAAGGCTTCATGGAGGAGGTGACCTTTAGCCCTGGCAGGGGACAGTGAGGGACACATTTCAGGGAGAAGGGGCAGGGGGATGACCGTAGCATTTGCCAAACGTGTACCACATGCACTGAGCTTTACATGTATTGTCTTGTTGAATTCTCACAACAGGCCGCCCTGGGAAGGTCGTTTAATTATTTTCTTTTGGCAGACGAGGTCATTGGGCGACAGAGAGGAGAGGTAGCTTATTTGGGGCCACATGAAGCAGGTTTTAAAGCCCCTTGTCTACCTTCCACCTCTCCGAAGCCTCCCATGTCACTGCCACAAAGGCCCCGAGGCCCAATCAGACTTCCCCATCACTTTCAGGATCTGAAATCTGCAAAAGGTGCTGAGGCTGAGCGGTCCTGTAAGACAATGTGCCCAGGCTGGGAGTGGCGATGCCAGTGCCCACCTCAGTGCCAGCAGTTTCATCCCCCAGCCTGCCCATGTATCATCCTAGCTGTGGGATCTGGGCACAGTTGGGCCTTCTGTGAGTCAGGCGTCTCCAAGGAGCCCCCAGGGTTCCTCCCTGCTCCCAGACCCCTCAGCACTGCCCCTCGGGCACCATCTCTCCACTTCTGCCCTCCTGCGTCAGCTCCCTCAGGAGGCCTCCGACCTCCATCAGGGGCAAGCAAGTATGGCCACAGTGGCCTCCGCATGCCTGCCCCCCTCCCAGCTGTGTGGGTGGCCTTTTTTAAGGATCCTTCCTAATGGGTGTGAAACATCAGGGGTCCTCACTCAAGGTTTCGTTGCACAGATGGGGTAGCCGAGGCTCTGAGAAGGGAAGTGACTTGCTCAAAGTCACACTGCATTAGGGGCTGGGCCAGACCTCCTGGTGATCCCTGGTGGGGAGTGACTGTGGTGGACCCTGCAGCCCTCCGCCATGATAGGATGGCTAATGGGAACCAGTATGTGCTTCTCGCCTGACACAACTCAGGCCCCCCACCCCAAAGAGCCTCATGAACTTGAGAAGGAAACTTAGAATTTTTTTCTGCTCTTGCTGCAAGGGTTTCGCTAGTCTTTTGGAGAATTGTGGGGATGTGTCTTGCTGAGGGAAAGAGCCCCAGCCAGGTGATGCTGAGGCTCCGTTTCCTCACCCAGCTTCCTGGCACTGCCTGCCTTCACCATCAGACGGCCTGAAAGGCAGCACGTGGGGTGCTTGGGGATTGAAGCTCTGGGGTCAAATGTCAGCCCCACCGCGCTCACCGTGGGTGGTCATGGGCTCATTTGTCCTCCTCTGTAAGAGTGGGGATAATGGGAGCCCCACCTCAGGGGCCTGAGTTAATAACAGGCATGTAGGAAGTGCTCCATGAATGGGCGATATTGTTATCTGGTCCTGGGAGACAAGGGGGCATTTCTCATCCCTCCTCTCTCTCCATCTGACTCTTGTGTTCTCCAGACTCGCTCAGTCACTCTTACACAGCGGCCTCTTGCTTGTGGTCTCTTTAAATCAAGGCAGGGGTCGCACTCAAACTCACACTTGCAAAAAGGTCAGAGTTTGCCCGGCTCCAGGTGACGCTGCCTGGGGAGTTGGCTCATTGCACTGCTGAGAGACTTGGCTGCAGTTTGCAATATGCAGGGGTTCATACTCACTTCTTCCCTATCTTCCACTGGCGCACAAACACACACACACACACACACACACAATTCACCCAAACCCTCGTGTGAAGTACAACCGGTGGTACTTGGTATGAGCTCAATAAATGCACGTGCCCATTTTATTTTCTGTCCGTCAGTGATGATGTTACCAGGTAGGTACCTTTTGTGCTAGGCATTATAGGGTTGTGCAGAGTAAGTGCCTACTAGCTGTTCAGCACAGAGTTGGGCATTTTAATAGAGTCTCCCATAATCCTTACAACCATTGGGTATAGGAGGAGTATAGTTCATTATAATCCCCATTTTATAGGTGGGTTCACTGAGGCTTAGAGAAAAGGCACATGTGAACTTAAGGTAACAGCGCAGGGGTTAAAAGTCCATTTAATGATACAAATGCACTTATTTACAGAACAGCAGTAGACTCAATTTATGGTTACCAAAGGTGAAGGGGTGGAGAGGGATAAATTGGGAATTTGGGATTAACAGATACACACTACTATATGTAAAACAGATAAAACAACCACGACCTAATGTATAGCACAGGGAAGTATATTCAATATCTTGTAATAACCTATAATGGAAAAGAATCTGAAAAAGAGTATGTGTATATATATGAGTCACTTTGCTGTACACCTGCAACACTGTAAATCAACTATACTTAAATATAAAAAAAACGAAAAAAAAACGCATGTTAAAAAAAGATCTCATTAAAAAAAAAAAGTCCATTTAAGACAAGAGGGCGCAAAGGACAAGATGAGCCTTATGGCTGCCTTCAGAGCAGCGGTGAGGAGCTGGGGGAGGGAAGAGGGAGCTCTGTGGTTTGGGGGTGCAGTGTGTCTCACCTCATCAAAGAGGTAAGACTTCACTTGGAGCTAGGGATAGGCTGCCTTGTTCTTGTCCCGAGTCCCCCCTCTGCTGTTTGCCTGCTGTGTGACCTTAGGCAAGTCCCTTTCCCTCTCTGGGCATATAAGGACTGCACATTCATTCAGTCTGTCTTTGGATTTTCTGGAAACTCCGGCAGCCCATCAAACGTGTTCAGAAAGGGGCTGTCTCTGTTGGTTCCAGTGCTGTCCTTACTCTTCAAAAACTCCTTAGGACTGTGGAGGTCCATGGCCCAGCTCTGAGGGTGACCTTCATGTTGAGGAGTCACCACCAGACTGGGAAGCTGTCAGAAATTTGTTTGCTCACAGGAAGGTCCCAAGCATGCCCTCATGGATTCGTAGGCCTCGTCAGCATGCCCGCAGGGCCACGCTTCCCAGAGGCCCCACCCTCCGTGAAATAACAACCCATGGTCACTGACTGTTGCTGAGCCTCAGTGCCCCTTTTTGTACCAGAACTAAGTAGATGATTTCTTCTGGCTCAAGTCTCTTGTGATGAGAATATTATTATGCTAAGGTCATCCTTGGATGACGCCCCAGGGCCGTGAAATTGCCACTGCAGCCTTCTGCTTACCTGTAGAAACGGCCCTACCTGGGCTCCAGGTGGCAGAGCCCATAGCATGTCCCTGGGCTTTGTGGGTTCTCTGTGGCTTACAAGATGCTCACCACTGATCTCCCAGCACTAGCCTGGGCAGGACAGCTGCTGTTACCACCCCATTCTAGGGATGAGGAACTGAGGCTCGGGGCAGGAGGAGTCTGCCCAAGGTGAGGGGCTGGGTGAGTGGCAGGGCCATCGCAGTGGGGTCCGGGTGGTAATCTCCCCCTCCCTGGGCAGGGCTGGGCTTGGCCTCCACCTCTGCATGGGGCTCCCAGCCAGGGGAACCCACAGTGGGGTTAAACAGAAAGGCCTCCTGGAGGAAGGAAAAGATTCCCAGAGTTCTGTGCTTCAAGCCATTTTGGTAAAAAAAAAAAACCTAATTAGAGGTGACAATGGTGACTTTGTCTGTGTGCTCACTTTTTCCTCCCTCTTCCCCACACCCCCCCCTTCTCTCTGTCCCTCATTTGTTATATCCATGGGAAAACTAGGTAATGTTATAATTACTGAAAATATTGTGGGTCCTTGGAAGCTAGGGGGAGGGGCATGCCTGGGCGTGCAGGAGGCCCTTTTTCCCAAAAAAAAAAAAAAATTTTTTTTTTTAGGCTTTATTTTATTTTTTTCCTTTCGTTTGGAAATGGAGCCCTTTGCAGTCATGCTGTCACAGTTAAAATAAGGTTTAAATTACAGGCCAGCCCGTGGCTTTTCCCCTTTCTTTCAGAATTTTTGCCAACTTGCAATTTACTTAATGAAATCCTGCTATTCCGTTTAACGGGGATATTTTTTGCAGATGTTGATTTAACTTAGCTTTGCAAAATATGTGAACTGTACCGTTTCTTTTCCTATTTTTAACGGTTTCAGGATTCTAGTTCAGCAACTCCACCGGCGCTGCCATGCCAGCAGTGGTGTTTACTCCCATCCTTGAAAATATTTGTTTTCCATTGCTCTGTTTGCCCTCCCCTCCATCCCACATACCCACAAAGGGGAGGGGTCCCATACACAGCAGATTCTTCCAGAGGAGGCTCAATCAGGTTTAGTAATGGATGGAATTGGACTGAAGGGGCATCAGAGTTTCTTATAGTCCAGCCCCCTTGTTTGGAGGGAATGGAGGCTCAGAGTGGGGAAGTGACTTGCCTAAAGTCACACAGCAAATGAGGAGCATAGTGACTTGAGGCATCAGCTGGGTTCTCTGGACACAGGTGAGAGTGGGGAGCAGGGGGTTCTTGCCTTGTGGCTATTTTGGCTGATTCTTCTCCCTAGGAAGAGACTCACCACCACCACCCCGGCCCCAGGAGCCTTGGGCTTGACCTTCATGTGCTGGGAGGGAAGTTCTGCTTCATGTCTCCCTGAGGCACTGTGGCTAGTGGAGAAAAACCCCACCAAGAGTTCTGAGACTTGGAGTTGTGGGGAAGGGCTTCTGCTGCTTGACTGTCTTCCGTGACCCGAGTAAATTGCTTCCTCTCCCCAAGCCTCAGTTTCCCCATCTGTACGGTGTCGGTGAGAGTCCTCGTCTCCTCTGCTGTTGTCAGGATCTAATGGAGGAGGTCGGTGTGAGAAGGTCTGGCCTGAAGCCCAGCAGGTGTTCAGGGAATGCTTTTATAACATCCTCACACACTGCCAACTCTGGTCCCCACGGGAAGACACGGGAGGAGAGGTGTGACATGCGAGTGAACCTGGTGTCTGTGGGTACCAGGATCCGGGTCAGACATAGCAGGACACACCCCTTCCCTTCGATGGGGGACCTCCTCCAGCCACCCTTTCTTTAATGACAGGGACTCCCATGGAGTCAGGAGAGAGCAGGCAGAGGCCCAGACTGGCATGGGACTTGCCAGGGGCAGAGTCTGAATCCGGGGCATCACTCCTGGTGGCTCCCGATGTGCGGTCCAGCCCTCTGAGGATGGGTCTTTGCCTGAGCCCCCACGTTGGGGGCTGGTGCATCTTGATCCCGGCCCCTTTCAGGGCCTCGCCCCCAGTCTCTTGGAGGGTTCGCCTGGCTCTAGTGTTCTGGAGTGTGCTGGAGGGGGCTAAAGGAAATTCTGGAGGTGGGGCCAGCTGGGAGCACAGGGTCGGGGGTGGGGTGGGGTGGGGGAGCGGTTCAGTGCTGGAGGGCGCTGGGCTGGGCCTTCCCCATCACTGCATTCCGCACACACACCCTGGATGCTGGAATGGCCACTGAGCTGCGAAGGAAGTGCTGGCAGGACAACAGAGCTGAGGGCGGGCGGAATGCGATGGACCCGGGCACTGGGGATCGGGCCCTCTACAGACGTGGAGATGACTGGGCTGGGGCCAGGGAGGGAGGGACGGCCACCTTGGCAGGCCGGGTGACCTCAAGAAGCAGTTTCCCATGACTCTGAGGGGCTGGTTTCTGGTTAAAATGATGGAGAGGGCCAGGGACCCTCCTTGAAGCCTACTCCACATTATACAGACCCCGTTTATATAAAGTTGTTGTCTTTGTGTATGTCTGCGGGTGGAGATGGTGGGAGGAAAGTGTGTCTGGAACTTCCGTTGCCTGAAGAATTCATCACACAGATCCTTCTATAGTCGTGACCCTGGGTTCTTTAGCACTCTCCTTTTTATTACTAAGTATAAAGTAACATGTCATCACACAGTCGATATAGTTATAGTCTCTTTATATAACATTCGAAATACACTGGTAAAGCAGAAGTCTCCCTTTCTTCCCCATCCCACTTTCCTCCTGAGAGTTAACTACTCCTTTTTTTTTTTTTTTTTTTTTTTTTTTTTGCCACGCTGGGTCCTCGTTGCTGCGCGCGGGCTTTCTCTAGTCCTGGCGAGCGGGGGCTACTCTTCGTTGCGGTATGCGGGCTTCTCATTGCGGTGGCTTCTCTTGTTGCGGAGCACCAGCTCTAGGCATGTGGGCTTCAGTAGTTACAGCACGCAGGCTCAGCAGTTGTGGCATGTGGGCCCCAGAGTGCGCGAGCTTCAGTAGTTGCAGTGCGTGGGCTCAGTAGTTGTGGCACGTGGGCTCTAGAGCACAGACTCGGTAGTTGTGGCGCACGGGCTTAGTTGCTCCGTGGCATGTGGGATCTTCCTGGACCAGGGATCAAACCCGTGTCCCGTGCATTGGCAGGCGGATTCTTAACCACTGGACCACCAGGGAAGTCCAGTTAACTACTCTTAAGCTGAGCAGGATGAAAACAGCAACGAAACAGAGTAGATTATTTTTTAAACACGGCAAGTCCGAACGCTGGTGACAGTAAACTTCACAAAAGCTCTCAGACTGTTTTTATAAACCCAGCTACATGCTGGATTTTCAGGAGAGACACATCTAAACAAAATCATATAGGCAGGTTGAAACTGAAGAGAACTGGTGGGGAAAGATACACTAAGTCAGTGCTAAACAGAGAGAAAGTAAGTGCGGCAGTATTAATATGAGGTAATATAATTCCAGACAAAAGGGCATTAGAAGGAACAAAGAGGCAAATTTTACAAAGATCAAGGGTTGGCAGACTTTTCTGTAAAGGGCCAGATAAATATTTTCGGCTTTGCGGGCTGTTCGGTCTCTGTCCCACTGCTCAACTCTGCCATTGTGGCATACACAGACAGCATATAGCACAATGCCTGTGATTGTGTTCCAGTAAAACTGTAGTGCCCAGAACAAGTGGCGGGCCACATCTGGCATTTGCTGACGCCTGACATAGATCAAAGCTAAATTATTATATCTCAGGGAGATATAATAATCAAGGATCTTTATACACCTAACAACATAGCTTTGAGATCTCTAAATGAAAAGACAGATAGAAATAAAAAGGGAATTTGACAAACCCCCAGGAGAATGGGACTTTAAAACACAGTGCTTTCAGAAGCTGACAGATCCAGTAGACAGAGAACTTTGTGAACAACACTGCAAATATGTTGCAATATGTGTATTTGTGTATTTACAGGTGCTTGTCCCATTGTACCATGCCAGGTCCCTGCCTCACCCCTTGGATTTTTTAAACTAGAGTGGTCTGTCTTGTCTCTAAACGGGCTGGACAAATCAAGATGAGGTAAAAAAAAGCTCTGCATCTTCAGCATTGGGTGCTTCCTGTAGTCCTAGAGTTCCCACTTATAATGGCCACCTGTCTCTCAGTATTAATCACACCCAGTTGTAGGCGGGGTCGCCACCCTGAATGAGCTAGTAGTCTGTGGGGTGTAGGGATGTATGCCCACGAAACAGTGGAGAACCAGTCAGGCCGTGACCCTCCTTGCCCACCACCTTCCCGTGGCTACCCATGCCCACAACACACCCCAGGTGCTCAGCCCTAGCCAACCCCTATAGACTCTCTTTTCTCCATGAGCCCTTCCGTGTTCTGTGATCTGGCCTTAGGAGACTGCTTTCGCCTTGACTTCTGCCCGTGTGCCTTCGCCCAGACCGTCCCTCAGCCCTGGAGCGCCTGGCCGTCCTCCCCACCCCTTCCACCCCTCTGGGGTACCAGTCAGCATCCTCCTTCCCTAGGAGGATTTGGTGGCCCGACCTTCTTTGCCTCACTGCCCCTCATTTACGATGTTCTTGGTGGTCCTGTCCTCTCTTCCCCTGGCTTGGAGCTCCAAGGGCAGAGGTGTGCCTGGTCCCCTGGCCCCACAGGAGACCAGCATTGTGCCCTATGGGGGCTCTGGGCAGTGCTTGTGCATGGAAGGGGGCATCTGTGGAGAGAGCGCTTCCCTGCCTGCTGCACGCCCCCTGCCTCGCAGGAGCAGAGGTTGGACTGCCTCTTTGTGAATCCCAGCACCACCCCTTACCAGTGGGTGACCTTGGATGGGTCAGGAGGCCTCAGTTTCCTCCTTGTCCATCAAATGGGCAATTAATAATATTTACACCCCAGGGTTGTTGTGAGAAATAGGTGCCTGGCACATGGTGAGCTGGCAGGACATGTCAGCTCCCAGCACAGTCGTTCCCTGTCCCACGATTCTTTGTCCTGGCTGCCCTTGATCCCATTTCACATATGGGGAACCCAAGGCCCAGAGAGACTAAGGCCATTCGTCCCTAATACACAGCTAGGAAGTGGCAGAGCTGGGATTGGAGCCGAGGCCCTTGATGCTGGATCCCGTGAGGAGGCGCACGCTGTCCCAAGGGCCTGTCCTCAGACACGCCCAGGTGCACTGAGTCAGGGCCATCCGTGGCGGCTCCAGAGTGTCGCCTTCCCTGCTGGTCTCCTGGCCCGGCACTGGGACCGCCACGTCCGTGTAATGCTAGGAAGTCAATTTGGTTTGGTCTCCTTCCTGCCCCTGTCATCCCTCCCTCGGGGAAGCCAGCTCTCTCACTACTGTGCCAGGCTTCTGAACCCTCTGCTCGTGGGATAGTGACATATCAGCCAGAAGAGAGGCCTCTTAAATCTTGTGAAAAACATAGATTCCTGGGCTCCACCCAGGACCCGTGAATCAGAATCTCCAGGGGCGGGGCCTGGGAATCTGGACATAAGGGCCCAAAGCAGGGGAAACACTGGCTCTTTTAACCCTTTTGTTTTTCGGTTGAAGAAGCCGGCCCTCGGAGAGGGGTCTGCGTTGCAGGGAGGCCCAGTGAGCCTGAAAAGCCCTCTCTGGACTCTAACCTGAGTCACAGTTGCTGCCCCTTCCCAGCACTGTCCCCCCGCCCCATCCCCCAGCCTCGAATCTCTAGGAACCCTGTACAATGGAAGTGGTTGCGAATGGGTGTGCAGAGACCTTCTGGAAACTCAGGCTCTGCTCGGAGACTTCCTGTGTCTTACAATGTTATCTTCAGAATAGGAAACTTTGCCCCATTTTTGCAACGCACATCCTTTGCCTGAGAGTCTGTGGTGGTGCCGGCCAGCCAGGGCGGGTCACTCCTCAGGCAGAGGCGGGGAGTTGTTCTGACAGCCATGCGAGGAAGGACTCTCTCCCTGCAACTCACAAGAACAAACAAACAGACCCTTCTGCAAAAATAATTCATGTTGGCCAGACTCATCAGGAGTATTTGTTCCTTGTGCCCAGTGGTATTGATAGAACCAAGTCATTCCTTAGAGACGAGAGCGCTAGCTGTGAGACCCGGCTCTGCTGCTGCCTCACCTCCAGCAAGTGATTGCTGCTCTCTGAGCCTCGGTTTCCTCTTCTGTAAAGGGAGGAGGTTGGGCTGAATAAGTTCTAACGCTGACACTGAGCAGCTCCCCAAGAATCCTTTAGATACCCCTACTTCCTCCAAGTTTCTCTTTGAAATAAGCATGCTTTTGCTGTTAGACAGTATGTTCCAGAGCACCCTATAATTTTCCGAGTTTCTACCAATCCAAGACTGGTATGGCCTCCCCCACCCTCAACTCTCAGACATTCACACGACCCACCAGGGCGGTGGGTGGATTCCCCAAGTGACAGGTACCATTTTGAATTGGGAGCAGGGAAATGCCCCTCAGAACTCACAGGGAGTGGGACTTCTCCTGCAGGCTTGCAGTTAGTTACACGCCCGGGCCAGTGCGCACCTCCTGTGGGCCAGCTGCAAAGAATGTTGATGCTGTTTCTTTAATTCCCCTGAGCCTGGAGTCTTAGGGAGGGCTCTTTTGGTTTGAGGGAAAAAACATGTGTGTGTAGCCCACTAAATAGCTTGGAACTGACCAGAACCAGCGATGTTTACAGAAACAAGAGCCTCTCTGATTTCCTTTGACATCGCCGTTAGTCTCTCCTCCCTCCGGCCTCCAGCACGCCCCTTGCTGCAGAATTGATTATTCCTTCTTCCAGGGAGTCCGGGTTGGTGCACCCTCACACACAGTAGGCATTTAACGAGCGTGAGAGCGGAGCCCTGCCTCGTAAGCAAATACTGCTCTTGCCTCTCCGTGGCCCTTCTGTTGGCTGGACCCCAAACCCACAACGAGTGGTTCTTGAAAACATCCTTCCCACTCTTTCCCCTCGGGGAATTTGCTTTCAGGGTTTCAGGGTGGGGCCCTGCATGTTCCAGTGGCTGGGTGGGAGAGGTCAGGAGGGGCACCTTGGGAAGGTAGAGATGGCAGACTGGCGTGAGTGACCTACTAGGATGTGGGTCTTTATAAGTAAGTGAGTCGGCCTGCCTGTTTTACGGTAAAGGCCATGAGGAGGGAGAGGGTTAAACCAAGTGGATGCCCAGATTCCAAACATATGGGTGAAGATCCTTCTGGTCAACCTGCGGGTCAGCTACAGAAGCCATGGTGTCTGTGGCAGGACGTCCATCTGGGGGCAGATGCATGCGTATGGTAGGTCCCAGCCTTCATATTTTTGTTGGTCTTACCTGATAGCAGTATGTGAAGCCCAAGGAGGGGGGTGCAAAGGAATTGGTAGGGAGAGGAGAAAAAGCGTCCGCCAGCACACCTGGCTTCCCTGCCCCACAAGACACAAGATGAGTCTTCCCCACAGGGCGTAGCGGAGAGGCCCCTGCTAGCCTAGGGAGCACCTCTGAGGCGGGCTCCGTCACCCAGTGGGTCCCACAGGGTCTTGGTGATCCAGAAGATGTCTGGAACGCGCAGAGGGCAGGAGCCGCAGAGCGGTGGTCTCGGGGCGGGAGTGGGGCTCTGCTGGGCAGCTCTGGAACTAGGAGATGGAAGGTGCAGGGAGAAGGACCATCTTCCGACCTCGAGGCTGAGCCTGAGGTCAGTGCCCCTCGGAGGGGCTCTGCCTTCCTCTGGGCTCCGCAGGCGGGCGGTCTCCGGGGTAGCGCCGGGACAGGGGCACCCGGGGAGGCTGGCGGCTCCGGGTCTTCTTGGCACAGCTCCCCCCACGTGCCCAGAGACGCAGGAGGCTGCTCCTGACTCGGTGGCCTTGCGAGCCCGCCTGGCCGGAATCTGCCTTTTGCCTGTCAGTGCCGCCTCCCCAACTTGGCAGGGCCATGTCCTCGGGCTGGAGCAGCCCCCGGTGTTTCCAGCTTGGCCCTCTGCCCGCCTCTCTGGGGCCTCACAGTCTGTCCTCCCGGGCCAGGACCAACACACCCTCTCAGCTTGACGGCTTCCCGGCCTTGCCCGGGCCTCTTCCTGCCACCTCAGACTCCCTGCGCTGAATCTGCGGTCCCCTCACCTTGCCTGCTTCTCAGAAAACATCAGTGACCACCACAGCCCGCCCCCCGGAGGTGAAGTGCGCTTCCTCCCAGGGAGAAAACATGGGGCCTGGCTCATTAGACATCACCAAGGAGGCCATAAACATCCCGAGTTCCCCTACTGCAGTTGACGCCTGAGGGGTTTCCACATGGGGTGGGGCCCCTCCCTACCCTCTCTCACGTGGAAACGCCCCAGTTGGCTGGGTCCCCTGGCCATACCCTAGGAAAGCAGCCCTAGGAAACGCTGCTTCTTTCAGATGGGCACGGAAATAACTGGGTGGCATGTTGGCCTGTGGGAGCCAAGGGCTACCTCTCCTTCCTGGACGGCCGCTGAGGGACCTGGGGGTGCTGGAGGTACAGTCGCCCAAGTGGCCTCCTTTCCAGTTGCACAGAAAGGGAACACTGACAACTCGGGGACTCATCAATTCAGGCGATTGGATGGTGGCTGATTGGAAAGGTTACTGTCTAGAAACCAAATTTTGTGATGTTTGAATACCATAGACGGTGATGCTAACCGGGGATAATGTTTTCCGTTAGAGGTCATTCGGAGATCTGCTTTAGTGCACAGATAAGAGCGATTTGTAATTGGTATGCCAGTTGTTTATACAGTGCTAGTAGGATAAACAGTTCTCCTGAACCTTATTTATATTTTGCATTTGTTTATCAAAACTTTTTTTTTTTTAACTTCAACCCAGCTGCTTTCGGAATTATTACAAACTCTGGATTTATGGGTCCTAATGAACGGTACTTGATGTATGTGCACGATCATTTAGCTTGCATGCTTTAACCAAGAGCCTCAGTGCTCAGGGTAAGGGAAACCAAAAGTGTCCCTTCCTCCCCAGAATGTCCATGTTATAGGAAGGCTTGGGGGACAAATCGTTTGTTTTATCTGATCGGAAGCAGACATGTCATGGAGTAGAAAGCATGAGATTTCAAAGAGCTTTCCTAGACTACACCCTAAGGGATTAAGTCCCCGGAGCTTGACCGGGACACACTGGGACACTGCGGGTGAGGTTGACATACTGTGGGGTGTGTGTGGGGCCAGTGGGGGATGGAGGAGAGGAGGTGACCAAAGGATACTTTCCAGCAACAGCAGATGTTTATCCCTTTTTATGACCTGAGATGTTCCCTCTATCATTTTTGTCTTTCACCGGTCGTACAGCTCACCTTTGACATTCATCCCAGTAGCATTGGCGTCAACCCTTCAGCATTACTTCTAATCAGGAATTAGTGGTCCCACTTGGCCCAAGGCTTCGGCACCGATCTCAAGAGAGCCGTGGTCTGATTTCATAATTGGACCTCACTGTCACAGGGGGCTACCTTTCACACCAAGGTTGGTCACCTTGCTCTGTTTGATCCCCACATTTCTTGGGGTGTTTGTCCATGCAAAGACCTCCCATAGACTTGACCCAGACAAGGAGAGGCTCACACTTCCATCCTCTTCCTCACGCCCAAAGTCGCCTGAACCACTTGACTAAACCTGAACTCGGCTGGAGCCTCTCCTGCCTTCTGCTCACGCAGCTGCCTATCAGTTTCCTTCATCCAGTGAGGATAAAGCGAGCAGGTGATGTCGGCGGCAGCACCTTCCCGTGCCCAGACTCTGGATTGCCTCTTAGCTTGTTTTAAGTCTTGGTGTCTCTCTTTCTGGCTAGTGAGAATTCTCAGAGGGGAGGGCTCCCCAGCCACCCACTTCCTACGCACACACGCACACACGCACGCAGCGGCTTGTGTGTTATGGGAGGCGATGTCCCCTTTCACACCTGAGCAGCTGAGGCACGCTTTGCTTTTGCACACAGGTAGTGCTGGCTCTGTGGGATGGAGTTGGGAAAGGGGACTTCTGGGTGTTTGGGTTTTCTCCTGTTATTTTTAACTCTGGTTTTAAGCGTCCTTTCTTGGCAGCTCTGGCCACAAGATAGGGCTGGGATGTTGTGAGACGCTTGATGTAACTAAAAGGGCCTGGCCTGTGAGTTCCTGACGGAGGAGGAAGTGGTTAGGTGGCCAAGAATGCAACCTGCACCTCCCAGATTAATTAATAATTGAGCGCTGGCCCCCGGCCAGGCAGAGCCAGCCACGAGAGATACAGTGAACCCAGAGTGGTTAACTACAGTGGGGGAAGGAAGAGTTTGACTTGGCCTGTGGCTAAAAGGGAAATTCACAATGGCCATGATTTATGGGCTGAATTACTTCAGGTCCTCCTTAGTGGGCCCAACTTGGGCATGTGCTCCAGGAAAGCAGACACTGGTGGCCCGCAGAGTCATTTGTGCCCACGGGGAAGGGAGGCAGTAGAGGTGGGGGGGGCTGGGGGCGGGGCGCGGAGGGGCAGGCACCAGCGGCGGCGGAGGAGGTACAGGTCTCAAGTGGAGGAGATGGCCGGGAGAGAGACTGCACTATCTGGGGGAACCAGTGTAGGCTACAAATTGAGTGCCCCTTGGGTCACACTCTGCAAGGAGGGATGGAAGGAAGAGTGGGTGTGGAGTCTGGCTCCCCTGGGTTCACATTCTGGCTAATTGGCTTTGTGACCTTGGGCAGGGGACTTAACCTCCATTTCCTCCTCTGTAAGATTCTGCACCTCCTAGGATTGTTCTCAGGGTTAAATGAGACGGGGTATGTGGACGGACAGTGGCCAATAGCAGCTGGATTCCCACAGGCTGACGGGAGACGAGGCCTCGGTAGCGACCCAGCGATGGCAGGATCATTACTTAGCAAAGCTCTGCTAATGTTCGCCGAGCCCGTGCATGCCAGGTGTGTGTTGCTTGCTAAGGTAGACACGATTATTCAGTTCCCTTCCCCAAGAGCCTCTTCAGGCTTCCCCATGATTCAGGAAAGGCACTCCTTCCTCCCCTTATCACACAGGTCCCTGTGGCTGCAAACAGCCCTCAGGAGGGGGAGGCAGTTCTAGAAGGCACTTGGGCATTGCCATCGGTTGGGTTCTGCCCATAGGTCTCCCCGGTCCCCTTGTCTTTCCTAGAAGACAATTAAGGATTAAGAATTGGATCATGGCAAACAAGCCTTGTGCCCCTCTTGGCTGAAAAGTTAGCCTTGGGAATAGGAGACTAAACAGAAGCACAGTTGACAGTTGTGACAATTGCGCTCACATTATCGCTGCATTGACTTGAGTCGTGCAGCGTGTGCCCATGTGTACCTGGACACAGACTAAAGCATTACTCTGAGAAACTGTTACTGAGCTGATGACTCATTTTCCCAAGATGCTTGGCCGGGGGTGAGCGGGGGTGGGGCACCGCGCAGACAGTGGAAGGAGCACCTTTGGCCTCCGAAGACGTGGATGAGCCCTGGTCCTCCTTCCTCGTTAACCCCCTGTGGGCAGTCACCCAACCTGTCTGGGCTTTATGTGCCATAACCTAAAATGGGCTTGGAGAATTGGAAAACCTTCCACGGTTAGAAACAGTATTCTACCATCACTGTCAATGGGGGTAGAGCCACCTTCTTGGCTTGGGCTACAGGGGCTGTGAGAACCAAGCTTCGCCTCCTTCTGCTTTGGAAACGGGTCCTGGACTTGGGGCTGAGGCATGGGGCGCAAGTCTGCGGGGCTGTGTCCACCCGCTGGCCTGATGTGATGGACGGACCGCCTGGCGCGCTCCCTTCTCTGCACCTCTAGCCCCATATCGAACAAGCCATCCCTCTCCAGGCAGCTTGGAGCTTGGGCACGGAAGGTGCCGAGCAGCTTCAGCGGCTTCAGTTTTACGCAGGAGCACAACCACAGACAGGAGGCCGGCTCGCAGGCGTGAGCTTCTGCCAAGCCCTAGGTCATCTTGCAACATTTTTGCAGGGAACCTTTAAAGCTCATGTTACTGTGCTCTTTACAGCAGATATTAGTATTTAATTGGGGCTTAATGGTCTCTGCAGTCAATATTAGCTTTTTGCTTATTATAAAGCACTCTTGTGTGTTCCAGAAATGTATGTGATCCAGGCAACCCTCACTTGAAGAAACTCCAGTCTGTAGGACCCTGTGTTCACTAAAGAGGTGTGGATCACGCACCTTCGTGTTACAAAAGGATATTTTTAAGGGAAGGATTTAATGCAAGGATTTAATTTGAGTGCCCCCACCCCGGGACTTTAATTTGGGGGTGTTTATCCCAAAGTGCATCTTTAATGTAAATAAGGCAGGTGTATTTGACTTGCAAAGGTCACATGGTACTGGCTCGTTGGTAAACGACACCAGGCTGGTGTTAGATGAGGCGTATTTTTGAGAGCTTTGCAAATAAGAGAACCAGCTCCCCATCCTATTCTTTGGCTCTTCCGTTGACAGCCATGCTCCCTGTTCCATTCACCCTCATAGACTTAGCGAGTCTGAGAAATTAAATCCACCCCCATTGCCAGACAACTGTAGGCTTTAGGCTTTTTTTTTTTTGAGCCACTGAAACAAGTGTGGCACATAGCGAGCTCATCCGGCATTCCATTGGTGGGGCTGCATCATGAGGAAGTAGGGATGCTGCTTCTCCCTCCCCCGCTCAGTGTCCTGGCTTCTGAGCCTCAGTGGTGTCATCTGTTCAATGGGAACGGTACGGCTGCTGCATCTTTTTCAGACCTGGGGAAAACCCGATGATTTCCCAAGTGCCCTCCCAGCTCTTGGATGTGAAATTCCATTCAGCACCCATTGTTGACAGCGCCCTGGTCCGGTGGCAGGGTGCCAGGTCTCAGGGGGAGGAGGGGCAGAGATGAGTGACGCCTCATGCCAGGCCAGCCAGCTTGCAGGTGGGTGCGGTGGAGACACACGCCCTCCTGACGATGGCATCAAAGAGTGTCATGGAGGAGGGGCCGTGCAGTTCAGACGCAGGGACTGAGGAAGGCTTTTCAAAGGAGGTGACATCGGGGTCTTGACGGTTGAGTAAGAGTCTGACAAACTTTGGGGAAGGGAGGAGGAAACTCATGTTCATCAAGTGCTAGTTACCGTTGTTAGGCCCGTCATGAACCTGCCCCCTGCCCTTGACCCCTTTGAGTGAGTTATTATGCTGGCTTCATGGGTGTCCAGTGAGTGCCCCACTCAGGGCCCGTGCTCAGAAGGGGCCTCAGCTCAATTTAAGGCTATGCTTTCACCACTGAAATTCTGAATACTTTTTGAACAAGGAGCCCTGCATTTTCACGTTGCACTGGGCCCCCCAAATTCTGTAGCTGGTCCCGGCCCTCAGAGACGTAGTCGCCTGCCCACAGTAACCCAGCTGTTAAGATCTGCACTAGTTCACCTCTCTGCTGCCTGTGGTCTCAGGGAATCTTCCAGATCAAGAGAGAGTGGGATGGACAAAGTACACACAGAGTGGGGTGTTCAAAGCACAGGGAACTAAGGGATCCCAGTAGCAGGGGTGCCTCCCCTGGGATGTTTCTGCACCAGGGCAGGTTCCTGCCCCGCAGAGCTGCTGAGACAGGCTCATTGAGGGCAGTTTTAAGGTACTTTGCTTTTATGGCTTTACATTGGGTCCAAGTAGAAGTTTAAGGCAGGAGGTTTGCCAATAAAACTCAAATTGTATTTGGGAAATAAAAGAGAAACGGAGCTGTCCTGAATTCCCCCAGCTCTGGTAGGCTGCAGGGCAGGAAAGTACCCCCAAATGAGCTTCCTTGAAGCACACCGCCAACTGCCACAGATCGCGCCCCCCAACGCACCTCTGACACATGCCCAGGCTGTCCCCATCTGAACCCCCAAAGGGCCGATTTTCTTCAACAGGGAAGTCAAGTTTGGGCTGAGTCAGTGAACTTTGGCACTTGAAGCCTAAGGTGTGAAAACCCAAACTCCGCCAAGACAGGAACCCAGAGAGCAGCCAGGGGCCTGGTTCTTGTGTGAATTCAGGAGTTTGGCCATCGGCAGGGCAGACCCGCAGCCAGGGAGGACTGGGGGGCCCCTTCCCTTCTCACACCCGCCTTCTCTTTCCTGGGGACTGAGGTACCCAGCTTCACTATCGTGCACACTGTGTTTTTAGAATCTTTCCAGGGGCAATATGAAAAGCCAGGCTTTCCCATCCCAGGGGGTCTCTGGCTAAGAAAACAAACAAACACACTCAGAGTCTGACTCTGTGATAAAACAAAAGAAGACCTGGAATGGGAGCAAAGTTCAGAGCCTTTTGCTGCAGAAACTGGTTCCTTCTGGAAAACGTGGGGCTGATTTTATAAGCCGCTTATCGCCGGCTCTCCCCTCCCCTCAAAGACAGATGCTTTTCACCATCCTTCCTTCCAGGGCACAGGGAACCAGAATTCTCCCACCTGGACCTGGTTCCCTGTTAGAAGTCTGAGTGGTTCCCCTGCCCTGCCTCCTTGGGTGGCTTAGGGTGTTGGGCTTTCCTTTAGGAGCATGGGGCCAGGCCAGGCCGGCACACCAGTGTTTCTGGGGTAGAGTTTCTCGTCAGTGTTTCTCACTCTGATGGAGAGTGATCTGATGGCTGCCTCCGTGGGGCTCTCAGAAGCTGGAGCTGTCTGCAGAGTGGTTTTAAGAAGGGCGCTTGGACCACAGAGCACCGAGGTCTGGGGAGAAAAGCCACTGCCCACTGGGCCCAGGGAACCTGGAACAATCTTGCCAGGGAGGCAGGGCGAGAAGGATGCTGATAGAAGTCTTAGGTCCTGGTAGGTGCCAGGGAAACTACCTGTGGAGGAGACTGAGCAGGCCTGTGTGTATTAGGGCCCAGGTGAAAGCTTGTTTTATGTCAGGGTTACAAGAGGAGTTCGTCTTTTCAGGATCTGTTTTGACTACTGCACAAGATAGATGAATGGAAACCTTCCCCACCTCAGCCCAGACCGCCACTTTGTTCAACCAGAGACCTGGGGCCGAGGAGGCTGGGGTCAGGGCACCAAGGCCAGAAGAAAGGCCTTCCTGCCGGGCCCAGCAGGCCTCTCTCTAGAGAAGGCCAGTTACGACTCAGCTGGGCGGCCACTGACTATCCTCATACTCCCGTCCCTCTAAACCCCTCAGGGCAGGGGTTCCATGGACTCCCCAGAAGAGCAGAGGGAGCAGATGAGGCAGCAGCGAGGGCACAGCAGAGAGGAGCTGGGCTCAGAGGCCGTCGGTCAGGGTTCCCGTGCTGTACTGCTGTGTGGCCTCTGTCCCTGGGGTCTGTCCTCTGAGAATGGAGGTGATTCTGCTTCCTGGACTTGGTGCCGAGCACAGAGCACCCGGCAGCTCCCACACTCCAGTTACTCAGCCAGGGTCAGCAGCCCTTTCCCAAGGTCACCCTTCCTAATTGCAGTGCATTTAGAAAATGCTCATTGTGTTGAGGAGGGGTGGTGGGAGTGCATGGGAGAAACTGTACTTAAAAACCAAAAAAGTGTATGTGTTTGCGGGGCTGCATAGGGGACCATAGATAGCTGTTATATGGCATGGTTTCTGAAAAACCCCAGTCTTCCTAGAAGGTGGGCAGCGTGTGGTGGGGTCCCCACATTGCCACATCCAAGGGCCACTTTTCACATCCAGTCTTTATAGAGTCTCCACGTGCCAGCTTGGAGTGGACACGGGTGGGTTATTACAGCACAGTCCCTGTACCATTACTCGGCAGGCCTCTGGAGGTTTGCAGCCCATAGGTTGCAACCGTGAGAGAGTAATGCAAAGCCCCCTGTCTCTAGATAGATGTGAGCTTGAATCCCAGCTTTGCAACTTCCTAGCTGAGGACTGTGGACGCACTACCTGACATTCAGGCCTCAGCTGCCTCTTAAAATGGGAATTACTGAGACGATTGACAGTATGTTGAGATACTGCATTTAAAGTGCTTCATACTCTGCTTGGCACTTGGTAAAGGTTCATTAAATGTTGGCTGGTAAATCATCATCATTACTATTATTACTACTACTACTACTGGCTGCCTTATTTTATTGTTATTATCACTACTACTAGTACTCCTCCTCTTATTTCCCCTTGGTTCTCAATTCCATTGGCACATTGCAGGTATTATTATTACCTAATATGACTACCCTTATGAACTATACAGGCTGAGTCAATCTATTAAATAATGTATGCAAATAACATATAGAGATAAGATGGTGGTAATAATACTAGTAAAAAATAATAGCTGTTACTTATGGAGTGCTTATTTTGAACCAGGGATTACTCAATGCACTTGAAATTAATCCCAGCAGCCCGAGGCAGTAAACTCTGATTGCATCCCCATTTTACAGATTAGGAAACTGAGGCCCAGGGGGTGAAGTCACTTACCCAAGATTTCACCACTAGTGAGTGGCAGAGCTGAGATTCACATGCAGGCAGCTTTACTTCCGGGCCCTGTGCAGGAGACACCCAACTGGTCCTAGCCACTGTATTGTGAATTCTCTTTCCTTCTTAAAATTAAGGGTACTTTAATTAATTAATTAATTAATTAACTTTTGGCTGTGTTGGGTCTTCGTTTCTGTGCAAGGGCTTTCTCTAGTTGTGGCAAGCGGGGGCCACTCTTCATCGCGGTGCGCGGGCCTCTCGCTGTCGTGGCCTCTCTTGTTGCGGAGCACAGGCTCCAGACGCGCAGCCTCAGTAGTTGTGGCTCACGGGCCTAGTTGCTCCGCGGCATGTGGGATCTTCCCAGACCAGGGCTCAAACCCGTGTCCCCTGCATTGGCAGGCAGATGCTCAACCACTGCGCCACCAGGGAAGCCCCTGTATTGCAAATTTTCCCTGTAACCTTGGCAAGTTCCCTTCCCTCTTTGGGCCTCAGTTTTTGCATCTGCAGAATCATGAATTTTGGCCACATGGATCACGCATTTCCTGGCCTCCCTCCTCCCCTTGCTGTCATTCTCCTTTTGCACCACACACAACACGCGCGCGCGCACACACACACAGAGCAGAGAGGCTGGTCGACTGTCTGCTAAGTGGTGGCAAAGCACAGTCCTTGGCCCCAGAGACCAGCGGCTGAAAGAGCCCCCAAGGTGGACCCCGTGCAGGCAGTGGCGGTGGCTAGACCGCCCGTGATGTAATGACCGATTAGGAACTTCCTCTTGGAAGCCTGGCTTCCTCTGGGGGCCAAAGGTGCTGGAGCTGAGGTGGGGGTGGGGAGGGCCAGGTGGGAGCGAATAAGAGGAAACTCCTGTCAGCTGGGCCCTGCTTTTGGAAAGCGTTCAGCGGAGAGGCTTGTTCTAAGCTGTTGACCATTAACATGGCCCTGTGCACATTCCTTCTCTGCTTTTACTGCCGGATCCCAGTGGATAAAGGACTGGTCTCCCCCTCCCTTAACAAAGAAAAAAAAAAAAAAGAGCTTCTAATTAATGCTGTATCTCTGGACTTGTTTCAAAACCTGAAGCCATTTCTGTAGCTTAAAATGACAAAGGAAGGTTAAGTGGAAACTTCTTTTCCCCTCTTTAGTTTGATAACAAAAACTACTTATCTAATGGGCAAACAAGGCTTTTAAAGGGGTGTTAGGTTAACCAGATGCAGGGCCACATAATTACTCCCAGGCCTGGGAGCCTCAGATGAAAAAGCTGCTGGTTGGATGGGAACTTAAAGCCACAGGCATGACATGGGACAGAAGAAAGGAGTTTTCCAGGAGGGTAGGAGGCCCCAGTGGGGCCCTGTGCAAAGGGGATTGGAAAAGCCAGCCCTAGGCTCCTCTCTGGCTCTGCCACCAACTTGCTGGGTGACCCTGGGCAAGTCACTTAACTTCTCTGAGTCTCTGAGTCTCCCTTCCCAGCTCTCGATGGGGTCTGCCCATGTTTCATCGCTCATTGAGGTGCGGCTGGGCCAGCCCCAGGAGAGGCAGGGAGGCTGCTAAGGCCCAAGGGGATGTGAAGCAGCAGCAAAAGCTTTGAACATGGAGGAGCATGAGCGGCCCAGCCAGGCCCTGGAGACCCGGGGACTCAGGGTCCAGCTTCCTGCGAATGCTCTGAGCCTCCACATCCAGCTTCCTTAGAGTCTAAGGGATCGGAGACTTTAATCTGGGCATGTCTCTGGTTTGCCTCCCAGGATGGGTGAGTCCAAGGCGGTCTGGCCCAGTGGAAAGGGGGGAATCACAAGGAAAACAAGCTGCATTGCGTATGCTCAGGCTTTTGGAGCGTGCGGCCCACGGGGGAGCACACAGGAACGTTCCTGCCCTTTGTTTTGACAGAAAACTGCTGATTTGAAGAAGCTAAAGGCTTGCTTGGGATTTCAGCTCTCCCTGCCTCCCCCAGACGCAGTTGGCCCCCTTGGTGCCCCGGCACCCCAACAGAATTACACGTTGGGCTCGAAGCACCCTTGCTGGGCAGAGAGGCCGAGAGGAAGGAACGCCAGCCGTCGGAGGGGCCGGCTTCAGTGCAGGGGACCTACTGTCAGGCCAGTCTCCTGCCCGCCGCAGGCATCACCACCCTCTGGTGGCAGGAATGTGGGTGCCACCAGGCGGCCAGGCCGCCCCTCTCTGGCCGGGAAACACAGGGCTTGTCCCTTGGACCACCTGGGAGCCCTGCTGGGACCACTCCAGGATGGCCACAGAGCGCTGGCCTAGCAGCACATTTCCACTATCTTCGTTGTAATTCTTTCAAGGCACCCTAGGTACAATGAAATGCACAGCTCTCTAGTGCATAGGTTATGATTTTTGACAATGTCTATACCTGAGTTCCCACTGTACCAATCAAGATATCAAACATTTCCAGCACCCAAGAAAGTTCCCTCATCCCCTCTCCCCAGAAGTAATCCCTGTTCTGATTTCTGTCGTTGTGGGTTAGTTTTATCTACTCAAGAATTTCGTATCAATGGAAACACACAGCACGTCTTCTGTGTCTGGCTTCTTTCACTCAGCCGGGTGCATCTGAGATTCACCCACATTGTGGTGTGTTTCAGTAGTTGGTTCGTTTTTATTGGTGAGTCGTATTCCACTGTGTGGATGAGGCTTACTTTTGTCTATCCATTATCATAGTCTGTTTGGCTGCTATAATAACGATACCATAAATTGGTGGCTTAAATAATGCATATTTATTTCTCACAGTTTTGGAGTCTGGGAAGTCCAAGATCAAGGGGCCGGTAGATCTGGTGTCTAGTGAGAACCATTTCCTGGTTCATAAATGGCTGTATTCTTGCTATGTCCTCACACGGTGGAATGAGGGAGCTCTCTGGGGTCTCTTTTTTTTTTTTGCGGTACACGGGCCTCTCACTGTTGTGGCCTCTCCCGTAGCGGAGCACAGGCTCCGGACGTGCAGGCTCAGCGGCCATGGCTCACGGGCCCAGCCTCTCTGCGGCATGTGGGATCTTCCCGGACCGGGGCACGAACCCGTGTCCCCTGCATCGGCAGGCGGACTCTCAACCACTGCGCCACCAGGGAAGCCCTGGGGTCTCTTTTAAAGAGCACTAATCCCGTTCATGACCTAATCACTTCCCAAAGACCCTACCTTCTAATGCTATCACATTGGGGTTTAAGATTTCCAACATGAATTTGGGGCGGGGGGGGGCACACGCAAACATTTAGTCCATAACGTCCATCCTCCTGTTGATGGACATCTGAGCTGCTTTCCAAGTTTGGGTGATTACGAGTAGAGCTGCTATGAACATGCATGAAGTCACAGAAATGTAGAGCTCATTGTTCAGAAAGGAAGACTGAGGCCAGGAGAAGGGAGATGGCCTGCCTGATCAGGGCCAGGAGGCTGGACACCGGGCTGCAGGCCTCCTGACCCCCGGCCTGGTGCCGCTCCACCAGATCTGCCCCAGACATCGCGCCAGACCGCGCCTCTCCTCTCCCCCTTCCCCTGGAACCCTTCCAGCTGGGACCCAGAGTCTGGCTGGGAACTAGGCCAGGCCTTGAGCAGGGGGTAGTGAGCAGGAGTTTCGGTCAGAGCGCGGTCATCTTTGATGTTGTTCACTCGGGTCTGACTCCGCGGTATTTATTTGCAATTAAGGAGCTGGTTCCTAATTAGGCTGATGGCGGGACCACAGCCCTGGAGCCACGAGAAGCAAAATATCTTCTGCAAGAGACTATCCCCTCGCGGCCTGAGTGGCAGCCCAGGCCGCAGACGAGAGGTGTGGTGGGTCGGGTGGGGCTCTGCGTCTGTGAGGAGTGGAGAGGTGACCCTGGGTTTGGGGGTGCCTGCCTTCTCAAAGAGGGTGGGTCAGCTTGTTCTGAACACACGGCATGAGATCTGAATATGTGTGTGTGTGTGTGTGTGTGTGTGTGTGTGCGCGCGTGCGCACGTGCGCAGGTGCGTGTGTGTGTAAATAGAACCCCAGGAGCACTCATCTGTGTCCCCCACGTTCAGTTATTCATTGCTTCACCCTTCATTCCTTCGCTTACTGAGCATCTCTTTGCATCTCAGGTACCGGGCTGGGAGCTAAACCTTAACATTTGTAAAGTACCTTACCGTTTGCAAAGGGCATTGCCGTCCATTGTCCTATTGTAACTTCCCGTGCTGGGGAGTGACCCTGGGTCGTGACCCGTGACACCCCTAAGGAGCCCTAGCCTTGGAAGGGTTAGGCCAGCGCTGGGACGGATAAACAGACAGCTGCTTCTTTCTGCTCCCGATTGGTCTGCTGCCAGAGTTGCCAGAAAATCCAAAGATGGACTGTGCAATGAGGCGCTCAGTTACGAGTAAGTCCGTTTTACAAATGGGGAGACTGAGGCTTGGGGACATTCAGTGGCTTGTTCATGGCCACCTATCCAGTCAGTGGTGAGAGCTTAGGTCTGTCTCACTAGGAAACCTTTTGGATCATGTGACAAGCATTAGGTTAGAATCTGGGGTCTCTAGTTCTGGTCCCACTTCTGCCACCCACTGCTGTGTGTCCTTGGGCAAGTCACCCGGTACCCCCGGAGGTGCCATCTTGGAGGCACAAGGACATTGGACTCAATTGATAGTTCCCACAGGCCAGCCTCCGGACTAAGTTCTCATTGGCCCATGGTGCAAGAAATAAGAAAGCTTCTTATAATCTAAATGTATTAATTTAAAATTTTCTGATTTACGTCCTACCTATTTTGTGAGTATCAAATTACTTTCTTTTGTGCTAGTGATAGTAGATGGTCTTGGGGTTTTTAATAAGTCTGTATGTGACAAAATAAAACCGTGGTAACCTTATGACATTCCCAACCCCTCCATTAAACAGTGCATTGGTTTGTGAAAGCCCAAAGCATTGGCGCTCCCTGGATGAGATGATGCCGGGGGAACCCTGCAGCTCTGGAGCCCAGAGACCCTCAGAGCTAGGTGGGGACGGGGATGCCCCAAGCATGGTGATGGGCTCACCTGCCGGCCTGCTTTCTCAGGATCAGACCTGAGACCCTAGTCCTTGCCCAGCACCCCCTTGGGCCTGAGGGCATCGGTCCCACCTGCTGGGCAGGATTCCTGTGGGGGGTAGGGGTGAGGGCAGTGTGCCAACACTTGGGATCTATTTTATTTCCTTCCTTCGTCCCTTGTAGGTGTTCCAAGAGCACACTGGCGATACATGCAGACTTGGGACAGATGCAGAAAGGACTAAGACCCACCCCTTCCTCCTTGAGAGTTGAGGCCAGCCAGGGGCACAGACACCTGCTCAGGCCAAGGGAGGGACTGCATTTAAGGCTCTAGGCGCACAGGAGGGAGAGGTCAGAGAGGGCTTCTCAGAGGCGGCAGTCCATCCCCTGGAATTTGGAAGACGTGGCCTGGAGCCCAGGCCTGATGAGTTGTTACCCAGTCTGTTCAACCAAAGAGGCCGCGGAAAGTGAGGCCTGGCCCGGGGAGTGTCCCTGAGCGCCACGGATGGGGCAGGCTGGGCCCTAGGGCAGCTCCAGGGTGGCGGGGGGGGGTGGGTGGGTGGGTGAGGGGCTGGGGTTCATCCCCACTCACAGGGTCCCATCCCCCTGGGAAGAGCGCTGACTGGGGCAAGGCCCGGGGACACAGGTGTTGTGAGATGGGGGTAGAGGGCGAGGGCGCATTTAGCTCGGCAGGGGTGGGAGGTACTGAGAGGAGGGGGACAGGAAGGCCCACTTGGCCTTGAATTGAAAGCCTTTTAGGAGCTGGGAGGGAGAAATTACCCCACCCCCTCAATCCCATTACCCCCACCCCCTGACTGTTAAACTGCTTCTCTGCCTTTTACGACAGCGTGGCTCCCTCCGGGGGCGGAGCTGCCACTTGATGACTCGGGTGGCCTCTCTGAGCTTATCGGTGGAGGGGATGGCAGCACTCCCTCGCTCAGTGGGACTGGCTGAGTCTTCAGGGAATGAAGACCTTTCATTTCTGGGGTGGGCAGTGACTCACCGGCTTGTGGGCGAGCACCTCTAGGACTCACAGACCACGAGAGCAGTCGTGGTTACAAACGGGGTGAGGTTTCGAGAAGGGGGGCATTTGCTTGGTGCCTGGGTTTTGGGGGGTGTCTGCCCGGAGTACGGAGAAGAGCTGCCCTCGGGAGTGTGGCCTGGCACTGATGCTGGCTCACTAGCGTGTGCCCTTGTCCGGTTCTGGCACCTCCGTGGGCCTCAGTTACCACACCTGTGAACTGGGGTGATAACAGGTGCGACCAAGGCCATTGTGAAGAAGGCGCCTGGCTCGTGCAAGGCACTCAGGGATGCCTGTTGTCTGTCTTGTCACCCGACATTCTCCAGGCATAGCTTCTTTGCTTCCCCGCCTCTCTGTGCCTAGTGCACTAACGGAGTTCTTGTCGCTCGGTGAGAAGGTTGGCGTTGCAGTTTCACGGCCAGGCTGGGATGGTGCCGCTCTCCTGGCTCTTGGAAACTCTCAGACCAGTGCTGGATGGATGGATGGAGAAAGGGGCAATGGCTTGGGCTGTTCCTAGCTGTCCACCTGCTGGGGCTGGCCTAGTGCCCGCAGCTGTGTCACCTACCACGGGCTAGAGCTGTCTCTCTGCGCACTGGCTAAGGGGCAAGTCAGCTGAGGGCAGGGAGCAGGGCCTCTTCCCCCATCCCGGCCATCAGCTAGAACCACGAGGGGCCTGGATGGGGACTGTGAGACAGAATGATATGTCCTCAGGGGCTGGCCTGGGGACCTGCGGCTGGGATCTTAATGCCAGGCAGAGGGCAAGGGGCATGCCCTTTGGGACTGTGCCCAGCCCCAGGCCACAGCAGAGCAGGCAGCCCACAGGAGGCCCCTCAGGTGGACATTTTCCTGCTAGGTGGGCCTCCCAGCACAGAAGAGAATGTCAGGAGCCCTGTCACCCGGCTGCTCTGGGGCCTCTAGGCGGGGCTGGGCTGAAGGCAGACAGAGCTGACCTCACCCAGGCTCCTGACGGAAGTTGTTGGCAGTGCTTTCTCCCTCAGGTTTGATTGGACTTTTTTTTTTTTTTGGCGATACGCGGGCCTCTCACTGTTGTGGCCTCTCCCGTTGCGGAGCACAGGCTCCGGACGCGCAGGCTCAGCGGCCATGGCTCACGGGCCCAGCCGCTCCGCGGCATGTGGGATCTTCCCGGACCGGGGCACGAACCCGTGTCCCCTGCATCGCCAGGCGGACTCTCAACCACTGCGCCACCAGGGAAGCCCCTGATTGGACTTTAATCTGTTTCTTTTGGAGAAGCCGAGCCATAAAGGGCCTCAGTGCGTCCTCATCAGGCCTCCAGCAGACCTTCGCCCTCTGCAAAAGCCCCAGCCAGGGGCCTGTGTGGGAACACGTAACCCCACCGGGCAGTCATGGGTGCCCACCTGCTTGTCAGAGCCCTGAGCTCAAAGGAGAGACCAGATGTCAAAACGCTTCAGAATCTGAGAAGCCGGCCACACCCGAGAGCAGTGAGGAGGGGGCTGCCCTTCAAGATGGGCCCCTTGCCTATACCTGGTATTACGCCTGGTCTCAGAAAATTGTTAAATTCATGCAGACATGTAGAGATGCCCCAAGCTGGAGTGCGGAGGGATCCCAGTCATCATGCAGGCCACCCCTTTGCCGTCTGTGGGGAAACTGAGGCCCGGAGAGGAGCCGCTGGCAAACTGGAGCCCTCGAGGAGCGATTTCCTTTTGCACTTAGAGACACTCTGCTTCTCTGTCTCACAGAGGTGGCTACAGTTCTGGTGAAAAGCTGCACTTCCTGCCCAGAGAGCCAACTTGAGGGGCCGGGGGTGGGGGTTACTGGGAGACCCTGCGTAACGCTCCAGGCTGAGGCTGGGCGCCGTCGGGCAGCCGCGATTCCCATTCTGGGCCGGAAGAGGTCCTGGGGGCCACATTCCCCACCGCACCGCGCCTTCCTATGCCTGAGTCCCCTCTGAGGGAGGGTTTATGCCCTCTGATAGCTTCACCCCGCTCTGTTCAGGTTGAGGCCTGGACTGACCGGGTTCAAATCCCGGTGGTGCCACTCGCCGGCTGAGTGGCCTTGGGCAGGCTGCTTGGTGGCTGCCAAGTCCCGGAAGCTCGTCTGTAAAGTGAGAAGGTGGCCTCCGCACAGTTATGGGAGGACCCAGTGAGTCACGTGCGGAGTGAGGAGTGCAGAGCACAGCACCCGGAACAATGTAGATGCTCACCAGTCAGTCCCTCCCTTGGGTGTGTGGGTGTGTGTCCCTCTCCTGCTGGCTTGTAAAATTCTACAGGCAGGAGCCGGGTGTGGTTCGTGTTTGGGTACCCACAGGCACCTGGCACGGTAGGTGCCTTGCCTTCGTGTGTGTCTGGGGGTGGGGTGGGCGGTGAGGTCCTGCTGTGGGTTAAAGCTGAGGACGGCCTGGCCCGCAGTAGTGCTCCCCATGTCTGTTGGGCGCCAGAGACCCCCCTCAAAGCCCACCGGCCAGGCGGCAGTGCCGCTTCCGCTGCCCTGGAATAACACCCGCGTGCCCTGTGCTTGCCCTGCAGACGCCAGCATGTCTCCGGATGCCACCAAGCCGAGCCACTGGTGCAGCGTGGCCTACTGGGAGCACCGGACACGGGTGGGCCGCCTCTACGCGGTGTATGACCAGGCCGTCAGCATCTTCTACGACCTACCTCAGGGCAGCGGCTTCTGCCTGGGCCAGCTCAACCTGGAGCAGCGCAGTGAGTCGGTGCGGCGCACGCGCAGCAAGATCGGCTTCGGCATCCTGCTCAGCAAGGAGCCGGACGGCGTGTGGGCCTACAACCGCGGCGAGCACCCCATCTTCGTCAACTCCCCCACGCTGGACGCGCCCGGCGGCCGCGCCCTGGTGGTCCGCAAGGTGCCCCCCGGCTACTCCATCAAGGTGTTTGACTTTGAGCGCTCCGGCCTGCTCCAGCACGGGCCCGAGCCCGACGCCGCCGACGGCCCCTACGACCCCAACAGCGTCCGCATCAGCTTCGCCAAGGGCTGGGGTCCCTGCTACTCCCGGCAGTTCATCACCTCCTGCCCCTGCTGGCTTGAGATCCTCCTCAACAACCACAGATAGCGGCCCGCCACCCGCCCCGCCAACGGGGGCCCCGTGCCCAGAGACACAGCCCCCACGGACGACCCCCCCAGATATCATCTACCTAGATTTAATATAAAGTTTTATATATTATATGGAAATATATATTATACTTGTAATTATGGAGTCATTTTTACAATGTAATTATTTATGTATGGTGCAATGTGTGTATATGGACAAAACAAGAAAGACGCACTTTGGCTTATAATACAGATATATTTTCTTTCTTCTCCTCCTTCCTCTTCTTTACGGTTTTTTTTGTTGTTGTTGTTTGTTTTTTTTTTAAAGAAAATGATACAGCAGAGCTAGGTGGAAGAGCCTGGGTTTGGTGTATGGTTTTTGAAATATTAATGCCCAGACAAAAAGCTAATACCAGTCACTCGTTGATAATAAAGTATTCGCATTATAGTTTTTTTTTTTTTTAAACTGTCTTCTTTTTAACAAAGAGGAACATGCAGGGCTTCTGTGGGTTTCTGACCCATCAGGCATCCCGAAACTTGATTTCAATCTTTTACCAGTTAAAGAGTAGAGGGAATTACATTGAAAAGGGAGGAAGGGGGCTTCCCTGGTGGCGCAGTGGTTGAGAGTTTGCCTGCCAATGCAGGGGATACGGGTTCGAGCCCTGGTCTGGGAGGATCCCACATGCCGTGGAGCAACTAGGCCCGTCGGCCACAACTACTGAGCCTGCGCATCTGGAGCCTGTGCTCTGCAACGAGAGACCGCAACGGTGAGAGGCCCGCTCACCGCGATGAAGAGTGGCCCCCGCCTGCCACAACTAGAGAAAGCCCTCGCACAGAAACGAAGACCCAACACAGCCATAAATAAATAAATGAATTTATTTTTAAAAAAAAAAAAAGGGAGGAAGGTCATATGTTTGCTCTTAAGGCCAGAGAAGGTTCTGTTGTTCCTTCCCACCCATGGCTGTAGTGTGTCCACAGGATTCAGGGGGAAGAGGGAGAGTACATGGGCCATCCATCCTAGGTAAACTCTTCCAGTCTGATGGGGGAGGCTCATGCTCTGGCCTAGAGGAACTCTCAGCCTGATGGGGAAGACTTGGGTCCATGCCTCTCACCTCTGAGCTGTCTGCAAGCTAGAAAATATTAATTCTCACCACTTTGGGGAAATGGCCTGTGGAAGAAAGACTGAGATGGTGGGTCTTGAACCCACCTACCACCTCACAGAAGCCACCTGAGCCCCAGGGTGCAACTCCTTTTAGGACCTAGATAAGCTACCCTCCCATCCCCCCACCAAGTAGCTCAGAACCTGCCCATCTGGAAGTGTAGTCATGATTGATGCAAAGGCAGGTGGTTTCTTTCTACTCTATAAAAGGGAAAAGTTAAGGTTCTGGAAGGGTAGATGACAAGCTCATGAGACAGATCAAGGTTAGAAGTTAACCAGAGCCATATCAATTAAATCAGTTTCCTCTCTCGAGAAAACTCAAAAAAGAAGGCCTTCTTGGCCAGATAACTAAGGGGAATGTTACATTGTATATCTTCTTTCTTGGAGATTTACATTAGCCTATTAAATGCTCTGAGAAGTCCTGTGTGTTATCTATTGCTGCGTAATAAATGATCCGAAAACTTGGCAGCTTGAAACAACTCACATTTATTATCACAGTTTCCGTGTTCAGGAATGCAGGAGTAGCTTAGCTGGGTGGATCTGGTTCAGGGTCTCGTGAGGCTGCAGTCAAGCTGTCTGCCAGGGCTGTAGTCATCTGAGGCTTAACTGGGGCTGGAGGACCCACTTCCAAGCTCACTCACGTGGCTGTTGGCTGGAGGCCTCAGTTCCTTGCCACGTAGGCCTCTCCATTGGACGACTCATGACGTGGCAACTGATCCAAAAGAGAGAGACCAAGTGTGAAGCTGCTGTCTTTCCTAACCTTATCTCAAAAGCGTCCTGCCATCACTTCTGCCATATTCTGTTGATCACACAAACCATTCTTGCTGCAGTGTGTGTGTGGGGGGGGGGGTAGGGGTGGGGGAACCACACAAGAGTGTGACTGCCAGGAGGTGGGAATCACAGCCGCCACATCCTCCAAGAACTACACTCTTTCACTTGGTTTCCCAAAGTTATATGCCAGTGGACTCCTTCCCCACCCCTGCTAATTCTGTCCCCATACCCAAGCCGGCCAGCCCAGACCCTTTCACGCTACTCTGCCACCCTCAGACCCGAGCTTCCCGGGAGGCCCTCCTCCTTCTGCTGTCCCCACTATCCAGGCCTTGATCCTCCTGGGGCGCAGTGAGCAGAGCTGGGCTGTGCTGTGTGAGGATGGGCAAGGAGTCACTGTATCTGTCTTCTTTTCAAGTCAGTGACAACTGACACTAACTCACTGTTTGTGGGTCCTTCCTACTCGTGAAGTGACTTTGATGCATCCTGTCTTCGCAGAAATCTCTGCGGGGGTGTTCTCTGCCATTCTCCTCTTCCAGACGGAGGAATGGATGCTTACACAAATGCTGTCATTTGCCCAAGCTCCCTGGGGGGGAAGGAATAAACCTCTGTCTCAGATGTTGGCTGGGTGTCCTCTTATGTGCTGGTTGTGGTCGGCTTTGCTGGAGTGGGCCTGCCCCTTGGGGACGGTCCGTGAGCGTGAAGGGCTGAACTCTGGGGGCCCAGGGGCCTCAACTTTGCAGCAATCTTGGTCCAAGGCCTGCTCCGTCCTGAGGCTGAGGACCTCCCTAAGGTCCTCAGGTGGCCTCGAGTGTTAAGAAAGAAGGCCTGGTGGCTGCCTTTCTTTGTGGGGGTCTGAGACTCCAGTTCTAGCCCCTCAGTTCACACAGGGAAACCAAGTCCCAGACAGAACAGGCTGAGTTGCTGAGGGCACAAGTGGCGCTGGGACCTGCTGTCCTCCCCCTTTCCCGGTTGTGGTACTGGCAGAAACTCTGTGGTTTCCCCCAGACCACCCAGGGATCCAGTGACTCAGGCTCCAAAGAAGACACTTTCTAAACAAGGCCCCGTCTCTGGAGAGCGTCGTGGGAGCCTGGTCCCTGCAGGCCCTGGGAAGCGAGGTGGGTGGGGCTTACTGCCCCCAAACCCAAGCCCAGGCCTGGGGTGAGGGCGGAGAGGGAATGGATTTCCTTCTGTTGACTAGGTTCTTTGAGAGGCCTTAGTCCCTCCATTGCTCCTTCCTCTCAGCTTCACAGCCCACCCCCATGTCCAGTCCCTTCCCTGCTTAGCCTCTGGGAATGTCTGTGGGTAGGGGCTGTGGACGGATGGATCTACGAGTGAGGGAAGCACAGCTGGGAGAGGGGGTGCCTGGAGATCTTGTGTTCATGCTTCAGGTGAGAAAACCCAAGGCTCAGAGAGGACCATGAGGAGCCCGAGGTCACACAGCAAGTACAGGGCAGAGCTGAGCCTAACACCCATGTCTTGAGACTCCTGGTCTGGCTGTTTCCTCTGTGTCTGGGCATGGATTCCCCCAGTGCTCTGGAGGGCACGCACACACCTCTGTTCACCTCTGTGAACTCCCCCCATCCCCCCGCCACCTGTCCTGGGAGCTCCCGTCCCACACACACATTTCAGGGGACTTCGCTGTTCTGGCTGCCTCTGGCTGCAGCTGCCTGTTCTAATCTAGACTCTGCTACTTACCAGATAGGTGATCTGAGGCAAGTTGTATACTTAACCTCTCTGGGCCTGAGTTGCCTCATTGGAATAACAGGAAGAGTATTTGGGACTTCCCTGGTGGTCCAGTGCTTAAGACTTTGCCTTGCAAAGGCAGGGAGTGCGGTTCGATCCCTGGTCAGGGAGCTAAGATCCCACATGCCTTGTGGCCAAAAAAACAAAACATAAAAAACAGAAGCAATATTGTAATGAGGTCGATAAAGACTTTAAAAATGGTCCACATCAAAAAAAAAAAGTCTTAAAAAAACCCAAAACACAATAAGAGTGTTTACATCCTAGGGTTGTCAGGAGGATTAACTGAATTAATGCCTGTTAAGATGTCAGCAAGTGCCCCCTGGTATTATCTTGGGGCCTGGAAGGTAGCCCAGGTTGGTGAAGAAAACCTGGGTTAGGGGCTCAGCAGGTATGAGGACTGAAATCCAGATCTCCTAGGTCGCTGTTGCCTTGGGCCATCAGCTGACCTGTGTGAACCTCAGTTTCCCCAGCAGGAATAGTCGGTGAGCCACTGGGACATCCCTTGTTGGGGACGCCAGGGCCTCCCCCTGACAGCTGCTGTGGCCTCTCACTGGGCTTCCATCCCTCTCCCACCCCCTCCAATCCACTGTTCACCGAGTCATGGTCTGCACCCACATCTGACAGTGTGGGTGTCACTGTCAAATCTGTCAGTCCTCCGAGTGACAGTGACCTCTCTGGTGACTGCCTGTGCTCTCAGGATACAGAGAGCCTGCCCACGCTCCCTCCTGCCCAATCCAAGATCTGCCCACGCCGCTGTCCCCTCTCTCCTCCCTGGGAGTCTCCTAGAAGCCAGAGATGTCTTATGTCCCTTTGGCCCCCCTGGCCCTGGTCCAGCCCAGTGCCGGGCACAGAGGATAGGCTCCCTGGATGTTTGTGGAATGAAAGGGTCATGGAGGTAATAGATGTGGGTGTGTTTTATAAACTCTAAAGGAACGAGCGGTCATCCAGAGGGGGGTGTGTTTATTAGTATCATGTGTCTCCATGACAACCCCAGCCAGCTTCTCCTTACAGGCCCCTAAGAACCCTCATCTCCTCCCCTAGCCTCAGGCCCCAGGTCCTATAGTCTTATTCTACCCTCCTGGGGATGTGGTAGCAAGAATTCCTGATGGCGTGTTCCTTTGATGATTTAGAACACAGACTCAGAGAATGGCTAAGCTGGGAGGGCCCTTAGAGGACATCTAGTTCCATCCCTGTCATAGAACTGAGGCTCAGAGAGGTCAGGGTGGTGACCAGGGTCACACACCAAGGCAGTGGC
Source organism: Orcinus orca (assembly GCF_937001465.1). NCBI lineage: Eukaryota > Metazoa > Chordata > Mammalia > Artiodactyla > Delphinidae > Orcinus > Orcinus orca. The sequence continues at coordinate 92,160,667 of NC_064560.1, read as the reverse complement.
CAATGGGGGCCAAACCCTTGACTTGGGGCTCCTTCCAGAGCTGATTTCTCAGAGATGCTGCAAAGGCTTCTGTGAAGACAGGATCAGCCTGAGCAAAGCAGTCAAGAGGCAAGGGTAGGGGCACAGATCAGTTTTTGGTTTTGTTTGTTTTTAATTGTGGTAAAAAATATATATATATATTTATATATATATATAGCATAAAATTGACCAGTTTAATCATTTTTAAGGGTACAACTCAGTGGCATTAAGTACATTTGCATTGTTGTACAACTGTCACCACCATCCATCCCTAGAACTTTTTCATCTTCCCTATGCTTTTGTTGTTGGTGGTGTTATTGTGGTAAAATACACATAACATAAAATTTGTCATTTTAACCATCTTTCAGTGTGCAGATCTGTGGCATTAAGTGCATTCTCATTGTTGTGTTCCCTATGCTTTTTTTTTCGGTACGCGGGCCTCTCACTGTCGTGGCCTCTCCCGCTGCGGAGTACAGGCTCTGGATGCGCAGGCTCAGCTCAGCGGCCATGGCTCACGGGCCCAGCCGCTCCGCGGCATGTGGGATCTTCCCGGACCAGGGCACAAGCCCGTGTCCCCTGCATCGGCAGGCGGACTCTCAACCACTGCGCCACCAGGGAAGCCCTTCCCTATGCTTTTTAATAAAAGGCATATGGAGGCAAAGTTTTATAATTCTTCACCCCGGGATCGTGAGGCCTTTGCTGACTTCAGGCAACCTGGATAACCCAGGGGAAGTTGTGTGTCACCTTGGCCTGGTTGGGGGTTTGGTGGAGAATGCTGGGGAAGGGGGTGTCCAGTCTAGGCTGACTGTCACCCGGGATAAAGGCTAGAACAGCCTCTCAGCCTTGCTGTTTTCAACGCAGGTCACAGCGAGGCTAGTGGAGTATAGATGAAATGCCTAGAGTTTCTGAGGGTGAGACTGGGAGCTTATGTGATGAGTAGAGGACACGGATGGTTTTTAATGTGACCTCCTTGGACTTCCTAGGGGCACCGTGGGAGACCTGGCTGAGTGATGCTGGGAGAGACCCCTCTTACTGGGCTTTAACTTCCCTTCAAAACTGAAAGGTCTAAACCAGATGGCTTGATGGTGCCTTTTGGGGGAGCCCAGGGGCTCTAGAGAGCCCCTGATGCTCACTCCAGAATCTAGGGTGGGCTTTCCTATTAGATCTGCTGAGAGGAGCTGAGACAATTGCTAGTAACGGAACCCTTACTTTGTTTAGCAATAATTATAACAGTTATCATTTACTGAGGGACTTGTTATGTAGTAGACACTTTGTATCATCTCATTTAATCCTTATTTCTGTTTTATAGATGAGGCTCAGTGGAGTTAAGTACGTTGCCCAAGGTCACACAGCTAGGAAGTATCAGATGGAGGATTCCCACTCAGATCTCTCTGGTTCCAGAGCTGGTGTTCCTACCCTCCCTCACCCGCAATCCTGCTAATGAATGGCAGCAGTTCTGACCTTGACTTTCCATGGCTGCTGAGCACACAAGCTTTGGAGGCAACTCCCAGGGCTCCAGGCCCAGCTCTGCCTCCAGCTAAGTGACCTTGGGTAAGTTACCTAAGGTCTCTGAGCCTCAGTTTCCTTATTTGTTAGAATGGACACCTCCTAGGATAGTTAGGAAGATGAAATTAAATGGGTTTATATTTGTAAAGCAGTTAGAATAGGGCCTGCTTGTAGTCACATTTAGCATTTGTTGAATTTTTAAAATAGTGTTTATTGCCAGCTTTTTGAGGTCAGTTTTGTTTGAACCAGCAAATTAATTGGAAATGTTTATTTGTAATAGTTTCACTTTCTATTTCTCATCTTTGAGCAGTGCACAAAATGGAGCTTAAGGAATGCCTAGAAAAACACACACATAAACAACACTGTGTCCATGCACGCAGTCTAAGATGTCCTTTCCTTAACATTCCAACAGAAACACATCTATCATAAGTTTCTGTAGAGAAGGGGAAAAAAATCTTCTCCATAGGCCATAGAATGTTGGCCAAGTTCCTTAAATTGTCTAAAATGGGCAGCATATCGGTGCTTTCGAAGTGTGTGTATTGGAAGCAGACCCTTTGGCAATGGTGACCCCACTCCCACCCCTGCTCCCTCTTCCCTTTCCTCGTCCACCCATGGAGGGAGGATGGTTGCTGTTCCTGGACCTGACGACAACTATTTTGACTCTTTAAGAATCCCCTGCTTTGTGTTGCCCAACATATAATGTCAATACATGTCAAAAACCACATCAGATCCCCAGAAAGCCAAGTGGCGCCTTGGTGACAGGCCTTGGCTGGCTCCTAGGCTCTCCTCACGCTGGGGCTCCAGGGGGTTGAGGTCTGACCCTTGGGGCCACTTGGCCCCATGCGGGCCCACAGCCAGGATCTCTGCCAGGCCCTGGCTGTGCTGAGGGGTATCCCTGCCACGACTCACAGGGAAGAAGGACCAGCTTGAGGCTCCCAAGGTTTTAAATTGAGGAATTGTCAGTTTTTGTATTTGGGATCCCATTCTGTCTGATTCTGAGCCTGGAGATTCCAGGGGTGCCCCGCTAGGGAGCAGGCAATGTCATCGAACACCTTCTGTGACAGTGTCTAGGCTTCAGGGGTGGGCTCCCAAGCGACCGGGAGAAGCCAAAGGCCTTTGAGGTGAGTCTCTTCTGGAATGTGCCATGGCTGGGGCGAGAGGGGACACAGAGCCGCTGAAAATCATCTTTGAACACGAGATTTTGCCACCTTCTCCATCAAGCCTTATGCCCGAGCTGCTGCTGCTGAAGATGCAGGGCCAGCTTTGGAGAAAAGTGAAAGCGTGTGGATGTTTGAATCTTGGCTCCACCATTTTCCAGTCTCTGTGAACCTGGTCTTCTCATGGGTTGCCTCTGGGCTGTGATTCTCTCATACGTAAAATGCAGATGATATCCTCTACCACATAGGGACCAGATGAGAACGTTTGTAGTGTTGGGCGACAGCTCTCCATGGGTCTCTCTGAGAATCTTGCAAGCAGAGGCACTGACTGCCTTCTAGACTCTCTTCAAGGATATATGATAGCCAACAGACTTAGAAGATAGAGATCGTGTCTCCCTCTTGTGCAAAGCACCATCATTTTACTGCCCATTATAAAAGATTTGGGTTCCCTAAGCTCAGGATTCCTCTCCTATAAAGCACCCCACTGAGTGTGAAGGCGTCGCTTGTCTCTCTTTGCACCACAAGAAAACCAGTATTGCTCACGTTGCCAGTGGTGCTGTGAGTAATAAAAGTCTGTTTTCTCTGGCCCAGGAGTCTCATGTCTTCCACCAGCGTTCAGGAAACAGGGCAAGCTAACTTATTGTCTTACAAATAGGCTAAAATCTCACATCCTTCATAGATCTTGACAGTGATGAGGATGGGATGCTGAGAGAGACATGGCTCTCTGAAAGAGGAAAAAGGAGGGGCTTGCAAGCCAATTAATGGGATTTTGAGGGAAGTCCATGGAAATCACTAGCAAATAGGTTGCCCAAGTTGTATGGCCAAGTGGGCAATAGATGGCCCTCTATTTTATGGCCTTTTAATGGGGAGGTGGTTGCAGCCTGAGTACTAGGAAGGAGGTTTGAAGACAGCTGCCAAAACACTGCCCTGGTCGTGGCTAACTCTCCGGGTGGTGGGACTTCCTCGTCAGTCTAGTGTTCCGCCTCCATTCCTCCCCCATGAAAACAACCACCACTAGGATTTCTCCTGTGTGGACCGAGGTCACTCTTTCCTTTCAGATAGCAGTTAGGGAGACAGGCACTTATGCCAAGAAAGGAGGGAAATTCACCACTGCTATGGGGAGAAACCAGCAGGATTCTTAGAACTTTGGCTCGTTCACTTGGAGACAAGAGGGTGGGACAGGTCACACTCGCTAGGGAAGGATGATGACTCAGCCCCTCATTGCAGTCTGTCACACCAACTTTAGATCCAGGCCGAGATGACAGTCAAAGGTCTGTGAGTCCTAGCTGCTCCAAGGAAGTTTTGACCTTCTTGGGGAAATTTCCCCGAGACAGACAAACTCCCAGAGGAAACCATAGGTGGAGGATGGACAGGTATCAGGGCTCTTACTGCTGCAGGTTGGGTTTGTCCCAATGTGTCTACTGGGCAGCTGCAGCTGCTCTGCCTCAGTGGGCAGATCTCAAGGCTGTTCTCACAGCTCCAGCCAACACTGCTCGTGATGGAGCTTCCTATAGTTTTACTGTCTCTGAGGTTTAGCCAATGACCTAGCTGTTTCATCTACTGCTTGGAAAACTATAAGCTGTCAGATTAAAGACACCTCTCCGTAGGGTCACAAACTGTCACGACAAATTGAGCCTACTGATTGAACTTTGTGGGTTACTCCTGCAGACGCCTACGGGAAAGGTCTGTTCTCTGATGAGACCGACTGGCATGCCTGCCCTACCCAGGCTGCCCCCACTGCTGCCTGGACCTATCATCCCACGACTACCCTCAGAGGCCTGAGCAAGTAAAGGCTGCCGTGTTCCTACACTGCACACCGACCTGTGACTGCCGTCCAAAGTTGACCTGGCTGTCTTGCAGTGGGCACGGGTCCTGACTGCTTTGGGGAGATTGACTGCCCTGGACCTTTGACCCCGTCTTGGGGCTGTGGGTGGGTGCCTCCCTGCTGCTGACACATTTTCAGGTTATGGTGTTGCTCTTCCAGTCTGATCAGCCAATTCAGGCCTCAACGTCGTGGCACCTGAAACTGATCTGGGTCATGTTTTCAGCTTTCGGGACCATTTACACTTTAATAATGGTGCAACTGTATTGCAGAAGGCACTTGACCGTGGGCTGTCGGTCAAGGTGTTCATGACTGTCCCTGCTCCCTGCCATCCATAGGGATGGTCTTGTCAAGTCAACATTCCCAACTTTATCTCCCTCCCCTCCACTGGGTCCATACACCTGAGTAAGGCAGTTTGGTCTTTGATTGTGGCTGCCCGCAGAAAGGGACCATCCGCTCTGGGCCACCTCCCGGGTGATAACCAGGATGAAAAGGGTGGGGGTTTACATGGAGATTCTGCCCTAACCATTCCTGGGCTGGCTACTTCTTACTTTCCCTGAAAGGCCAGCCTAGTTAATGCAACCTATGCTTGGTAGTCCGACCAAAGGGGATTCAAATGGAATTCGGGTTAAATTGTATTAAAATGCCCTGTCACTAGCGTACCTGGCCCTTATGGGAGAAAGGTCTGGGTACAAGTAGGGGATGAGTGGGGAAAAGATGAAAGTATAGACACTGGGAGAGAACACGCAGCTTTTCTGGCAGTGGAGGAAGAGCAGCAACCCAGCACCTGGGAAGGGAACACCTTGGACACCAGGATCTTCCTCACGATGGACAGCACCCCGTACAACCTTCCCACACTGATGCGCATGCCTTAAATTTACTGCTTGGTTAGCCATCTGCCGCCAGATAGCTCTGACCATAATTTGATGGCCATTTCCCTTAACCTTCCCAAACCAAGAAGTTATAAGAAACAGCATGAGATAGCCCCAACTGCTGCACCTCCCATGCAGAACACCTGTCAGCACCTCTGAATGTCTGCTCCCATCACTCAGGCATCTGGTCAGGCTGATAAATTCCATCTAACTGGTGGTGCTGACAAACGGGACAGGTTGGACTGACTAGTTCGGGGAGATAGTCTCTCTAAAAACAAGGCAATTTGTTACACAGCAGTAAATAACTAATACACCACTAGTTCTCTCATTTCATGCCCACGGCAGTGTTTCAGCATCTGTGGGATGATGCCTGCTTTATAGATGAGAACCAGAAGCTCTGAGAGGTCAAGCGATCACCTAAAGGTCACACAGCCAACTGGTGGTGCTGGGTTGTTACTGGGTCTGTCTGATTCTTGTTCCAGTGCTCGCTAGCTTTCCCTCAGCCAAGGCACTGGGATTCTTTCAGGTGCCTCACAGACCCTGGCTCATAGCATTTCATGACTCTCAGCCCGTGCCCTGGCTGTGGACACAATGCTTGGGAGGCTAAGAAGACTAGGGGAGCATGGAGTAACCAAGGGGCTCACTAACACCTCCTCCCCATATGGGGATGGTCTCAGTTTCTTCATCTGTGAAATGGGTCTAAGGCCTGCTTTGACAGCATGGTTGCAAGGAACCAATGAACTCAGGAGCAGGAAAGTGCTTTGGAAAACTAGAGGTACTGATGGGAGCATTGATGTGGTCTGAGACGTGACTTAGGAGAGAGTAAGGGCTCGACAGAGGGCTGGGATGGAAAGAAAGCAGAGTGGAAAGGGCTAGTCAGACACAGAAACTGGGCCAGTGTTCTTTTATAAGCTGTAGTTTGTCGGCTGTGATGCCACCTGCCTTCCTGTGCCTGAAATCCTGGACATTCCTTTGGGTTAAGCAGGGCCTTTTCTAAGCTCTCGTTTTAAAACACTTGTCTTCTTTAGGGCGGTGGTGTTGTACTGACATAAACTGAGCCTCTCCCACAGGCAAGGACCTTACACACACGGTCTAATGGAATGCTCACACTGGACTCTCACACTACCGCTTTTTATAGGTACGGCGGTCCCATTTTACATATATGGAAGAATGAGGCTAGGAAGAGCTCAGTACTTTGCCCAAGGTCTCGCAGGAGGTAAGGGATAGAGCTAGGGTTCGATTGAGATTGCTCTTGCTTCAGACTCTGGTTGCCTTTGGGCTCCGTGGTTTTTATATCCTTGACCTTCACCCCCAGAGAAGCCAAGCACGCTGAGTCTGGGGCCTGGGCCGAGGGGGCCCAGAACCCTCCCTCATGGGTGGGATCTCATAGTGACTGAAGGCCAGGTGTGCACAGGCTGAACTTGTTCAAGGACAGACTTCCAGGCTGGAAGGGGCAGCCCCAGACCACCATGGCTCTGGCACATCGTAATCTTTCTGTGACATTGCCACAGCCTCCCTATAATGGGTCCCTCCACAGGCCTGCAGGAGCTCCTTTTTTCCCCTCGCTACACTGCGGCCAGAGGGACCTTCCTAGAATGCAGCTTGGCAAGTCATTCCTCTGCCTAAAGCCATCCATGGGCTGCCCATCAAAGTCCAAGCCCCTTATGGGATGTATCGGGCCCTTTTTGGTCCCCTCACGCTCCTGAGGCTGAACCAACAGTGGTCCCTAAATAGGCCAAACTGATTTGTGACTCCAAGCCTTTGCTTCAGCTCTTCCCTCTTCCTAGATACCCTTCACCTGCTCCAGTGCTTAATTGTCAAACTCCTTTCCTGTCATTTAGAGTAGTCACCTTATGAGTGTTTAATGTATGTATTAGGAGATACACACATGTGTTACAAATGGATGGTGGGAATCATCTTCTCCCACCCAGGCCCCCTTGGGTCACCTGTTTGTTGGGTGCTTTTATGTCCTTTAATATGTTCACTTCTCAACGCTCCAGCTCACTCTCAGTTCCTCTGGGACCCATCCCTTAACAGCCATCCCTTCACCTGGCCCAGGTAAACCTGCCTGCGGAGACTCACACAGCACCCAGATGTCCGTCCTTGTCTGTTGATTGGCCTGTTTTCTCTCTACTTGTGAGCTGCTTGAGGGTGGTAATGGTGCTGTGGTGGTTTCTGTGTCCCCAGTGGGGGACAGAGAGCCCTGGTGCCTGATGTATATACGTTAAAGGTATTGCTGGAGGACTGGGGGTGTCTTCAGGTGGTGACAGCCCAGTGCCTAAGGCTGCTACACTTCATAGAGTCCCCTAGAAAGGAAGGTTTGCTTCACGAGTGGTGCAGGGGAAAACAAGGAGATAGAGGAGGGGGGAGGGGAGGAGAGTGAATAGCTCCATTTTCACCTCACCCTATAGAGCAGAATAAATTCCAGATGGATGAGACTGCAAAATGTGAAAACAATGAAACTATGAAATAGCTAGAATAAAATGTTCATGATTTTGATCTCTGGATGGGAAGGGTCTCTTTTTTTTTTTGGAAGGGTCTCTTTAAGCACAGCAGTAATGGAAGAAATAATAAAGAAAAAGAGGTATATATTTGTGTGCTTAAAATTGGAAACTTCTGTACATCAAAACATCCCATAAATATAAAATAACAACACATATGTAAAGAGCACTTGCAAATCAAAAAGAAAAAAATTTAAGAACCTCAGTAGAAAAATAAATGGGCAGCAGACGCAAAAAGAAAAATAACAAAAGGAAAAACAGTGACTAAGTTTATGTTTAAAAGTAAGTGACTAAGAATATGTTTAAACTCGTTAGAAAACAAAACCTCAATTAAAACTGCGAGATGTTATTTTTCACTTATCACCTTGGCAGGACTATAAAAAACAAATAGTGCTCAACGGGGCTGAGATGAAGTGTGATGAATAAGATGAATGTTCTCTTTCTATGCTGAAGGGCTTGCAAACAGGGGCAGTTTTCAGGAAATCAGTTTCTCAATATGGATCAAAAGGCTTAAAAATGTTTATGCCCTCTGTTCCAGCAGTTCTGCCTCTGGGGATCTTTCCTGAGAAATACTCATTTTTTATGGCAGCAAAATTTCTAAAACAGTCTAACTGTCCAAAAATAAGGAATGACAGAAATGATGGTACATCTATGTGACAAAATGTTATGCAGCCTTTAAGAATCATGTTTAATTGTCAATGGTGCTTGTGCCTGAGAAAATGGGAGGGGAGATCAAAGTGCACTTGGAGAGTTTTTTCTTTCCACTTTCTATTTTTCTGAATTATTTACCCTACCGTAAGCATGTGTTATTTTTATAAAGAAAAATTATCATGTTTTAGAATATTTCCAATTATTTGGAAAAGTTATGATATAATGCCAAATGGAAAAAAGCATGCTTACATCTACATATATGTAAAATTCTTCATTTACATATATATACACATAAATAATGCAGTAAGCACTGAATTCGGTCCCTGGCACATATAAAGTGCTGACTATATACATACATATCAATATTGTGATATTAATGCATATACATGTATATAAAATGTAACCAGTGAATATTTCTGGGTTGTGGACTTAGGGGTGGTTTCTGCATTCTTTTTTTTTAAAAATACATTCTCACATTTTTCAAATTTTCTACAATAAGCATGCATTATCTTTATTATATTAAACTTTATTATAAATTATAATTATAAAAAAGACTCTCCACTGTAAATGTTGAACCAAAGGGATTTGGTGTTGTCTTAATTAAACATTTCTATCTGCCAGTGTTCTGCTTAGTTGAAGTTTGACTGTATTAAATGACAATAAATGACGCTTACATTTGTATAGTGTACTTCCACTGGCTCAGCTGGCTCCCTTGACCCCTGTAGCACCTCTGCAAGGTCCTGAGATTAAGGGAACTCGACAAGACATAATGGGAAATGTGGACACACATACACACACACGCACACAATCTGCTGTGACCTCGGGTGAGTCACAGTCTCCAGGGCTCCGATCTCGTATAAGCCTCATGCTGTGGCTTTAGATGACCAGGCCACAGCATGGCTTTCTAACTGGGCTTCCTGGCCTCGCTGCCATCTGACAGGCACAGGTGGGAGCTGGCAGGACAGGAGGGGAGGAGAGGAGCATGCCCACAGTTCCCAGAGAGGTGATGGGGTACATCTCCCCTTTCATTTGACTTTCAGAGAAGACCTCCTGGCTACTGTTCCTGGGAGACCCCACCCTGACGAACAAGGCTCCTATCCCTCCGGATGGCCCACAGACCCACCCTTCTCAGCCCAACAGTGGGTTTGGCAAAAAGAGGACATTTCCTTGGAAGAACAGAAGACCATGTCCTGCAGATGCTTCCAGGGTAACTGCTTTCCGTTCTTTCAGTCATTGGATTCATGTGTGATTTGTTTCTGGTGTGCTCAGGATACAGAGGGTTCTCAGAGCCTCAGTGCAGAAACCCTAGTTCACAGATAGACTAAGAAGTCTTTGAGGGAAAGGGGACACAGCTCAAGCAAGATTATGGGGCAGCATTGCACTAGACTTGTTGTTCCTACACGCTGGAGGCCATGCCATAGAAGAGAGTTTAGGAAGAGAATAATGATGATGATGATGAAATAACTATCGTTTATTGAGCACCATCTATTATCTCATTTAATTATCCCATCATCCTGTGAAACAGGTAATGTTGTGTCCAATTTACAGATGGTGAAACTGAGACTCAGGGAGGTGAAATAACCTGTCCAGATACTCAGGAAGTAAATGGCAGAGTTGGAATTCAAAGCTAGGTGGTTCTCCCTCCTAAACTAATTTCCAAAACGTACCTGGCGTATGGTATTCTCAGTGGGAATTGTTTGAAATAGTTGGATTTAAGGAGTATCTGCTGAACGCCAAGCCCTGGCTTAGGTGCTTTTTATATGGTATCTCATTTAATCTCCAGAACAGTGTTTGTAGGGTATGTGTAATTATTCCCATTTTACAAATGAGAAAACTGAGGCTCAGATGTTTGTCCAAGGTCACACCGAGCCAAATAAAGGTCTTTTTAGGGAGGCAGTCCCGGGGAGAATGAATCAGGAGCAACCTGGACCTAGCATCAGAGCCCAGGAGCCAGAAAGGAGTAGGGAATTGGGGTGATGGTGCAGCTAATTGGATGCTGTCTCCACCCGCAGAAGGCAGCAGAGGGTCCAGGGGTAACTGTGATTTTGGACAAGCCACCCCAGCCTCAATTTCCTCATTTGAAACATGGGACCACCAATACCTTGCTGTACAGGGTTGTCAAGAGGATTAAATGAGATAATGCACAGGACATGCTCAGAGCAATGCCGAGCTGACGAACGTGAGATCCCGCTACTTCTACCCACTTGCCCTTCTCTACTGGTTTCTGTCAGTTGGTCAACATTCCTGGCATCTGTAAGACCGGCCCGGCATCCCGCCCTACCCGTCCCCGTCCCCGTCCCGGACCCAGCACCAGTGTGTCATAAGGGTTTATGGAACGAGAGCCAGCTGAGCTGCTCCCTGGCTATTTGAGCTTATGCAGCTCACTTATCCTCTCTGGGCTGCAAGGGTGGGCTGGGGGCAGGGGGTGCTGACTGGCTCATCTCTGGGGGCCCCACCGTACCCAAGTAAGCCCGTTATCCCCTGGCTCTCCCTCCCCTTCACCCCGACCCTGCACACGAAGGCTCTGGGGGCTGAGCCAGCTACCCACTCCCCAGGGACCATCCCTGAAGGCATCTCCAGAGGGTGATGCACGTGCCAGGTGACAGACATGTCACCTACACGTGCCAGGTGACAGGCCCATCCTTCTTTCTCCCACAGCTCCTGGTGGGGCCCTGCCACTCCAGCAGGGGACAGGAAAGTAACTCAGCCTTCACAACCCCTCCTCAGACTCACACACTCGCAGCCTTGCTTTGGGAAAAGGGTGGTTTTTATTTCTTTCCCTTTTTTTTTTTTTTGGTCTTCAAGCACTCTTACTCGTCTGTCCCTGGGCTGTCTCTCCCACAGGCCTCTGTGGTCTGGGCCAGGAGTCTGTGGCCAGCCCTTCTCCATCCTCTCTCGGCGGAAGGTCCCGCCATCAGGGCGGGCTGTGTGGCCCTACTGTGCGTGGTGGGAAAGAGGCTGGCCTCTGGAGGCCCCAGCTGGCCCCTTATTATATTGGCTTCTATTAAATTGAAACACATAGCACATCTATTACACAATAAACCACAGCTATTTCATGGATCAAATTAAGTTTTATTTGGGCAAATTACAACCTTTCCTACAGTCGTGCCTTTGTGAGGCCATTCCTTTTTAATAAAAGCAAGCATTTCTGGCGCTGGCCCTCCTGGACCAAAGCTCCATGGTGGGTTGGGGGCTCAGGCCAGGGCCGGCAAGAGTGTGTGTGTGTGTGAGAGTGTGAGAGAGAGATGGGAATTCTTGGGGCCCCTCTTGGGAATGGATTTATCCACCTTCTCCCCCTGCCTCCCCATCCTGAGGTTGCCATGGAAGTCTGCAGAGAACTTCTCATTAAGCAAGAAAAAGGCAGCAGCAGCAACAGGAGGAAAGCATTTCCCGGAATCTGGGAGGAAGCGTGAGTCACTGGGGCTGCTAAGTGAGCCCTGCGTGGCCACTGCAGCGCCTGCCCAGGAGGCCTGGAGCGCGGGGCCAGCTGTCAGGACTGTGCCAGGCCTGCCCGTATAGACATGCCCGCTGCCCTGGCTGACGCAGGCTCCAGGAATGCAAACAGAGCCGGGTGGAGGGGCCTTCGGAGGGCCGGGGCGCTGGGCCAGGCAGGAGGGAACGGGCCTGGAGGAGAGGCCTGCGGAGGGGCCTTGGGCCTCAGATGAGCCCCTCTCTGGTGTCCTCGGAGCCCAGGCTGCCGGGAGGGCTCCTACCTCTCGGCCTGCCCTGCCCTGGCACTGCCAGCTCTGGCCTGGCCTCTAGGCTTCCCGTCATGGGGCAGGGGCAGGAGTTCCCCTAGATCAGAGGATCTCAAAATTGGCGCCTGGATCAGCATCACCTGAGGACTGGTCAGAAATGCAGGTTCTCAGCCCCCACCCCCCAGCCCTACTAAATCAGAAACTCTGGGGGGTGGAGTCCAGAGATCTGTGGTTGAACAAGCCCTCCAGGTGATTCTGATGCACACTCAAGTTTGAGGACCGCTGCACTTCATTATCGGTAAGTCAACTTCAAACCCACATTTGCTGGTTATTTATTGACAAAATTCAGAGGTAATGCTTAAGGAGTGCCGCCTGTGCGCCAGATTCCAGGCTAACCGCTTTCCACGTGCTAACTCATTTAATCCCCACATCAACCCTGTGAGCTCAGGCTGTCATCACCTCTCCATCTTACAGGTGACATAAGTGCTGCTTTTCAGCCAGAAGCCAGTGTTCTGGGACCTCAGAGGTGATGGGAGATGCTGGGCCCAACTCTCGTTTGGCCCATGTTGATGAACTAGTTTACGGGGCTGACCTTTCCCTGGGTAGCTTTTTCATAAATGCCCTTCAGAGGCTGCCCTGCCTCATAAGAGGTGGCGGTGGGGAGAACTCTCACTCCAGAGCTGGGAGTACAGGGGGAATCAGGCAGGTGGAGCGTGAGAAATAAGAATGATGAAAGAAGATGGGCCTGAGATGCAGGGTCCTATAGAATCTCGTTTCTTCAGATGTGGTCCCTGGAACAGCAGGATCTAACTTCCCCAGGAGACTGTTAGAGATTCAGAATCTAGGATCCTGCCCCAGACCTGCTGAATCCAAATCTGCATTTTAATAAGATCCTCTGGGTTTGTGTGCACATTCAGGTTGAAGAAGCATGGGGTGGGGCACACAGCCATGTGCCCCAGCCTCTTCCTGCCACACAGAGGGACAGGAGAACAGGATCTGGGATCTGCACCAGCCTCAGCCCAGCTCCTGTGGGGCTCCAGCCCCCGTGTTAGCACAAGCATCCCCTGAAGACCCTGGAGGGAGCCTCCAGCCCTTAAAACCCACAGCCAAGGTATCAGTAATACAGTGGGAGGGACTCTCCCTCTGAGGAGCCCGCTTCTCAGGTTCCAGGATCTTCACTCCTTTCCCCTCTCTTCCTAGAATGTGCACTCCGGGTTCAAACCCAGGCTCCGCCACTTACTGGGATTACTGCTGTAAACTTCTCAGTGCCTTGATTTTCCTTTTCCGTAAAATAGGGTAACAATATTTCCTAGATCATACAATTTTGTGTGTGCAGATTAAATCTGTGAATACACATAAAGTACTAGGAACAGTGCCTGGTACGTAACTCCATGAACAGTAGCTACTTGCTTTCAGCCTGCCTTCTTTCCCTCCTCTGGCTGGCCCTTGGGCTGGAATGGGATGGAGGAAAGGTGGGGCTGACCTGTGAGGTGTCAGTGCCAAGGCAGGGCTACTGGATTGGCTTCTGAAGGTGACAGGGGCTCCTGTGGGGGGGAAGAAGGAAATGTGTTTGTATGATACCTGTGATATGCCAGGCTCAGTGTCAGGCATTTCCCTCCTCTCCACAGTTGTACCAGGGAGGTACGGTTATTAGCTTACAGAAAGGATTGAGGTCCCAGAAGTGCAGTGACCAACCCAAGGTCACACTTAGTGAAGGATAGAGCTAGTGCTTGATGGGTTTGACTGGCCAGCCTGACCTCAGTCCCATACACACTTCACATGACCCCATGCTTCCACCTCCACTACAGCTCAAGCTGGTCCCTCAAAGGACATAGGGGGATCCAGAAGGTCAGAGTTGGCAGAGGGATGAGGAGGCAGATGCGTCCTGGGGATGTGGTTCACGACTCTTTCCCCAGAACCTCAGTTTCCCCTGGTGTTACCTCGCTCTTGCAAGGAACAGGGAGGGTCTTCTGAGTGGACCTGTAGTGAGGTTAGCTGCTCCAGGCTTTGCCCCCCACTGCCCCCAAAACAGTCTGCCCTTCCTTCTGTTCCATGACTGGAAGGCAGGCTTTTGGCCAATCTGTTAAGACCCCAGGAGGGGGCACTTCTGGTTTCAGCGCCCACGTATAAAGCACTTGGAAGTTGTCCCTCCCATCCTCACAACAAGAAAAAGCTGAACAAACTGGAAGTCAACAACTTTTAGATCCATCAGAGAATTAAAGGTCCCAGGGCAGACTGCCACTCTGAAATCTGGAAAAGCAGGTGGATACAGAGAATCACAGCCAAGATCAGCTTACCGGCAGCAAAAGCTACCAAAGCTAGTAACTGTTAGGAACACTTAAATTGTAATTTTTTTAATTAAAAAAAAATTTTAATTGACGTATAGTTGATTTACAGTGTTGTGTTAGTTGCTGGTATATAGCAAAGTGATTCAGTTATATCCATACATATGTATGTATATATATTCTTTTTTTTAGTTTTTTTAATTTTTAAAATTTTATTGAAATACAGTTGATTTACAATGTTAAGTTCTGCTGTACAGCAAAGTGATTCAGTTATACATATATATACATACGCTCTTTTTAATATTCTTTTCTTCTATGGTTTATCACAGGATATTGAATATATTGTAGTTCCCTGTGCTACACAGTAGGACCTGGTGGTTTATCCATTCTATACGGATAGTGTGCGTCTGCCAGCCCCAACATTCTGCTCCACCCCTCTCCCAGACCCCTCCCCCTTGGCAACCACAAGTCTGTTCCCCATGTTTGTGAGTCTGTTTCTGTTTTGTAGATAAGTTCATTTGTGTTACATTTTAGATTCCGCATTAAGTGATATTATCTGGTATTTGTTTTTCTTTGACTTACTTCACTTAGTGTGGTAATCTCTAGGTCCATCCATGTTGCTGTAGATGGCATTATTTCATTCTTTTTTTTTTTTAAATTTATTTATTTATGGCTGCCTTGGGTCTTCGTTGCTGCACATGGGCTTTTCTGTAGTTGTGGCGAGCGGGGGCTACTCTTTGTTGCGGTGCGTGGGCTTCTCATTGCGGTGGCTTCTTTTGTTGTGGAGCACGGGCTCTAGGCGCGCAGGCTTCAGTAGTTGTGGCACGTGGGCTCAGTAGTTGTGGCTTGCGGGCTCTGGAGCACAGGCTCAGTAGTTGTGGCGCACGGGCTTAGTTGCTCCAAGGCATGTGGGATCTTCCCAGACCAGGGCTCGAACCCGTGTCCCCTGCATTGTCAGGTGGATTCCTAACCACTGCGCCACCAGGGAAGTCCCTATTTCATTCTTTTTTATGGCTGAGTAATATTCCATTGTACCACATCTTCTTTATCCCTTCCTCTGCCGATGGACATTTAGGTTGCTTCCATGTCCTGGCTATTGTAAATAGTGCTGCAGTGAACATCAGCATGCATGCCCCCTTTCAAATTATGGTTTTCTCCAGATATATCCCTAGGAGTGGGATTGCTGGGTCATATGGTAGTTCTATTTTTAGTTTTTTAAGGAACCTCCATACTGTTCTCCACAGTGGCTGTACCAACTTACATTCCCACCAACAGTGTAGGAGGGTTCCCTTTTCTCCATACCCTCTCCAGCATTTATTGTTTGTAGATATTTTTAGATGGCCATTCTGACCGGTGTGAGGTGATACCTCTTTGTAGTTTTGATTTGCCTTTCTCTAATAATTAGTGATGTCAAGCATCTTTTCATGTGTTTGTTGGCCATCTGTATGTCTTCTCTGGAGAAATGTCTATTTAGATCTTCTGCCAATTTTTTGATTGGGTTGTTTGGTTTTTTGTTGTTGAGTTGTATCAGCTGTTTGTATATTTTGGAGATTAAGTCCTTGTCGGTTACATTAAATGGTAATTTTTAAAACTGCTCTTTTGAGGTCTGATTGACATACAAAAAGCTGTACATATTTAATGTATACAACTTGATGAGTTTGTATATACATATACATCCATGAAAACATCACCACAATCTATGCCGTAAACATATCCATCACCTCCCAAAGTTTCCTCCCTCCCTCTTTATTTTTTTATTATTATTTTTAATTTTATTACCTTTATTTTTCTTTATTTTTTAATTATTATTAAACAGTAATTTTGATGAACTGCTGGAAGCTGAGTGTGGACTAGCTTGAAAGTTAAAAACTAATAGGGGGAAAAAAAAAAAAAAAAAACTAATAGGGGGGACCTCCCTGGTGGTCCAGTGGTTAAGAATCCGTCTTCCAATGCAGGGGACGTGGGTTCGATCCCTGGTCGGGGAACTAATATCCCATATGCTGTGGGGCAACTAAGCCCGCACACGACAACTACTGAGCATGTGAGCCACAACTACGGAGCCCACTTGCTCTGGAGCCCATACGCTGCAACTACTTAGCCTGTGCACCACAACTAGAGAGAAGCGCATGCACCGCAGTGAAGGGCCCGTGTACCACAACTAAGACTCGACGCAGCCAGAAATAAAAATAAATAAATATTAAAGACAAAACAAAAACAAACAAAAAAACAAATAGAGGCCCAGTCTTAGGCCTACCATACATTCAGGAGTTTTACCCCCAGGAACCCTACCAGGTTCACATGGTAAAGATCAGAGAAAAATCCCCTCTCTTTTGGGCAGGAGAAATAGACCTTTGAAATACGCCCAGAACTTTTTCCATAACAAAGGCCTATCCCTCTGAGAAACTACTTTACCAGAGCCTTGTCTGACCTGGAGGAAGGGCAGTTAAACAACTGCAGCCCTCTTCAGCCATACTGTCTCATTTAAGGGGAGAAAAAAATAAGGGCTAAGATATGCTTCTAAAGGTCACAGCCCAGGGACTCAGACCAACTAAAAAATCTGAGATTTAATAATAAGAATATAGAATGTTTTCCCTCCCCAACATCTTACTGCTAATACAGCAGGTCTTCAGTATAATAACAGTGGATTACAGCTGAAAGAGCTGCAGACACGGGCTCTTTCTAAGAAAGAGTTCTTAGGGAAACCCAAAGATAACAGGGGAGGAAAAAACAAACAAACAAGGAAATTCTAGGGAACTGAAGCCTCTGATACCTACAGCTACAGCAAACCTTAAACACAGATCAACTCCTAGCCAGATTAACATAAAGCCTCACACTAAAAGTCTCATTACCTCAGTACCCATAACCTGATATATCATGTCTGGCTTTCAACAGAAAATTAAATGGCATGCTAAAAGACAAGGAAAAACTGTCTGAAGAGACAAAGCAAGTGTTAGAACCAGACTCAGAGATCACAAAGATTTATGGAATTAAACAGATAGAGGATTTAAAATAACTTTGGTTAGTATTCCAATAGAAAAAGTAAATAACATGCAAGAATACATGGGGAATGTAAATAAAGGGATGGAAACTCTAAGAAAAGATCTAAAGGAAATGTGAGAAATCAAAAACATTGTACCAAAATGAAGAATGTCTTTTTTTTTTTTTTTTTTTGCGGTACGCGGGCCTCTCACTATTGTGGCCTCTCCCATCATGGAGCACAGGCTCCGGACGCGCAGGCCCAATGGCCACGGCCCACGGGCCCAGCCGCTTCACGGCATGCAGGATCCTCCCGGACCGGGGCACAAACCTGCGTCCCCTGCACCAGCAGGCGGACCCTCAACCACTGCGCCACCAGGGAAGCCCAAAGAATGTCTTTAATGGGCTCATCAGTAGACTGGACATGGCCAAAGCAAGAATCACTGAACATGAAGATATGTCACTAGAAACTTCCCGAACTGAAATGCAAAGAGAAAACAGAATGGAAAAAACCAAAAAGAACTGTGGGACAATTACAAAAGGTATAACATATGTATAATGGGAATACCAGAAGGAGAAGAAAGAGAAGAAGAAGAAATATTTGAAGTAATAATGATTGGTAATTTTCCAAAATTAATGACAGACACCAAACTATAGATCTAGGAAGCTTAGAGAATACCAAGTAGGCAAAAATATAAAAATATCTACACCTAAGCATATCCTGTTCAAAAACCAAAGACAGAGAAATCCTGCAGAAAACCAAAGACAAAGAGAAAATCCTGAAAGAAGCCAGAGGAAAAATACACTTTACCCACAGAGGGATATATCGGGCTTCTCTTCAGAAGCCATGCAAACAAGAGGAGAATAAAGTGAAGATTTTAAAGTATTGAAAGAAAATAAAACCCCATCAACCTAGAATTCTGTATCCAGGAAAATTATACTTCAAAAGTGAAAGAGAAGTAAAAATTTCTCAAACAAAAACTGAGGGAATTTGTTACCAGTGGGCCTGGCCTCCAAGGTATATTATAAGAAGTTCTTCAGAGAGAAGGAAAATTATGTAGGTCAGAAACTGAGATCTACATAAGCAAAGGAAGAATATCAGAGAAGGAGTAATGAAGATAAAATAAAATCTTTTATTTTTCTTATTCTTAATTGATCTAATAGACAACTGTTCAAAGTAAAAATAGCAAAAATAATAGCAAAAAACCGGCAACGTAAGTATTGGGCGACTATAGTATATGGAGAGGTGACATGAATACCAGCTATGTTATAAGGGATGGGAAGAAAAATTGGGAATACTCTGCTATAAGGTACCATGAAGCAATATAGTTATTGAAAGTGGACTTAGATTAGTTGTAAATGTTTATTGTAAACTCTAGGGCAACAACTAAAAAACTTTTTAAAGAAATTTAATTGATGTGCTCAAAGCAGGGAGAAAATGGAATCATATAAAACCAGATAAGGCAGGAGAGGAAGGGAAGATTAAAAAAAAGAAACAAATGCAACAAGTAGAAAACAATTATAAACATGGTACATATTAATCCAACTATATTAGTAATTACCTTAAATATGAATGGTATAAATATACCAGTTAAAAAACAGAGACTATCAGGCATAACAGAACAGGACTCAATTATCTTTTGTCTACAAGGAGCCCACTTTAAAAATAAACAGATGAAAAGTAAAGGGATTTAAAAAAAAAAAGGGATAGGGAAAGATAGACCATGCTAACACTAATCAGAGAAAGCTGTAATTTCAGACAAAGCAGACTTCAAAACAAGAAAAGTGATCAGGGTTAAAGTGGAGCATCACATAACGATAAAAGGATGAATTCTCCAAGAAGATATAACAATCCTTAATGTATATGCACCTAACAAGAGAACATCAAAGTACATGAGGCCAAAAACTGATAGAACTGCAAGGAGAAACAGACAAAACCATTATTATATTTGGAGACTTCGACACCCCTCTATCATTCATGGACAGATCCAGTAGGCAGAAAATCAGTAAGGATGTAGTTGAACTAAACAGCACCAACCGGATCTAATTTATAGAATACATCATCCGACAACAGCAGACTACACAATCTTCTCAAGTTGACATGGAACATTCACCAAGATAGACCACATACTGGGCCACATAACCCACCTTAACAAATTGAAAAGAATGATATCTGGGGGATGGGCATTTGGTTCTGTTTCCCAAGAGACCAAGTTTGTTTAGGGAACAGGGCCTCTGAAGCCTGACAGACGTGGGGAACCATCCTAGGTCCATCACTTACCTGCTATGTGACCTTGGGTCAGTCATTTAATCTCTTCATCTGTAGAGTGAGGACAATAATAGTAACTACTTCATGGGTAGATGTTACAAGCATGAAATAAGACACCCCATGAAAAGTGATTTAAACCCTCCCTGGCCCAAGGTAAGACCTCAATAAACTTTCCCCGCTCACTCATGGTGTTAGTAAGGGAGAAGGAACACAGTCTGAGCCCCTGTGCACAATCTATGCAGCACCCCCTGCTGGTCATGGGAGACTCAGACCTCAAACTTGGGCTCCCCTTTAGTCCTGGAGGTACATCACCTTACCACCCTCAGGGAGCAGGTGCCACCAGCTCCTGGCAGGTGGGAGTACAATGTGAGGCAGGCTTAGCTCAACTGAATTCAGGGGCACAGGGTGGGGAGGGTTCCTGAGATGGAGCGTTTGAGGAAGGTCTCAAAGATGGGAGTCCATTCCAAACTGAGGACACAGCCTGAGCGAGGCTTGGAGGGTGGCTAAAGCCCAGTGCGTTCCAGGCCTGATGAACAGGCTGGAGTGGATCATGGACCCCAGAGATGGTCAGGGTGCAGAGGTCACTTGGCCCAGTCATCTTGCCTTGGAGATGAGGAAACTGAGGCCCAGAGAGGGAAGAAGAGTCCTCCCAGTTGTCACACTACTAGATTTGCTTCCATCCTGGGACCTCCCTGAACTTGGAGAATGCAAATTTTGATTAGAAAGAATGGTAATTTAGCAATGATGAGGGAATGATATTTATTGACTGGTGAATATGTGTCAGGCACTGCTGTAAGGGCTTTATAGGGGGATATGTGATTTTATCCTCACAAGTAACCCTATGAGGTAGGAACCATTATTTCCATTTTATAGTTGAGGAAACTGAGGCACAGAGAGGTAACTAATGCCTCCTCAGCGCTTTTAGGATTCTAGCAGACACCACTCGCTGCCTCGTCCACATCCACCCCGGCATTTCTCCCTTGCTGGCAGAGCAACCACACTGTTCCTCTGTCCCCGTATCCACAACCGCAGCTTCAGGAGAGGCCTGCTCCAGGGGAGGCTCTCCACTGGCCTCAGCCACTTACGATGGTCCACTCCTCCTGCGAGAGGTTGATTCAGGGACAGGCATGGGATGCTTTCTGTCCTGTTAGAAGTGGAGGGAAGTTAGGGGAATTCTGGAAGGAGATTCTTTTTTTTTTTTTTTTGCGGTACGCGGGCCTCTCACTGTTGTGGCCTCTCCCGTTGCGGAGCACAGGCTCCGGAAGCGCAGGCTCAGCGGCCATGGCTCACGGGCCCAGCCGCTCCGCAGCATGTGGGATCTTCCCGGACCGGGGCACGAACCCGTGTCCCCTGCATCAGCAGGCAGACTCTCAACCACTGCGCCACCAGGGAAGCCCTGGAAGGAGATTCTTGATTGTAAAAGGGAGAGAGAGAGAGACCCATGGAACATATGATGGCCCCTCTTCCATCTCTGGACATTGTGGTGTCTACATGTGATGTTGGAACTATGGCAGCCACATTAGGTCCATAAGGGGACAAGTCTGAGAACAGTCTGACACACTGAAGATGGCAGAGTAGAGGCAGATGTTAATGGGGTTCTTGAAGATGCGGATGAGCTGCTGAGTTAACTAACCCAGGATGCCCTTCCTCTCATCTCCTTGACACATGAGCACTTACATCTCTTATTTGCTAAGCTGGTTGCATCAGTGTTTTCTGCTCCTTGCAGCTGAAAGCATTTTTATTGGTGCCAGGATGAACCCCAACCGTCTTCAAATGTCACTCAAGACTCAGAATCCCGGCAGCTTTGTTTCTCATCAGCATTTGCTGTTCTAGCCAGAGTCGAAGACTGGCTAATCCCAGGATGGGCCATGTTCTCCGGGGCCTCCAGGTCTTTGCCTTTGCTGTTTCCTCTGCTGGAGGTGCCCTACCATGTGTCGGGCACACACCCCCTCTCCTCTGCTGAACCGGTGGCTCTGTCACCTTCTGTGCAGCTCCACAGAACCGGTCTGTGTGGCCACCACCACTCTCGTCACCCAAGTTCTCCCCTGTCAGTTTATATATCTTCCCCCTTTCCGGGACTGAGCTCTGGACCAAGGGCAGACCCTGGTCACATTCATTTCTGTGCCCTTGTCACCTAGTACAGCACACACACCCTCTAAGGGGCTACGGAATAAATAAAGGTGTGGGAGCTCTCTGGGTCCACTGGAGCTCCTGAGGGAGACTGGGGAGGCAGAGCCCAGGACACCAGCAATAGTAACAGCCATGATCAGTGAGCCAATGAGTCTCCTGTGCTCTCCACAAGATCACCAGTCTTCTTGTTTTATAGATGAGGAAACCGAGGCGCAGAGGGCTAAAGTGACGTGCCCAGAGCTGGGATTTAAATGCGAGTCTGTTGGTCTTCAGCAAAGTGAAAAAAGATATCTATTGAATTGTACATATATGATTGTGTATGGGAGCGCGTGTGTGTGTGTGTATAATGTGTGTTTAATTGCCTTATAGTAGGAATATTGGCAATTGACTTTTCCAATTTTCTCAATATTTCTCATTTTGTTTCAGAAGCGTAATGGGGAAAATTTTTAAATATACAGCCAAAGGTTTAGAGAATTAATGTTAGGTTGGGCTATGTGCCCTGAGGACTTCATTTTCTTAAAGATTCTGTGGTGGAACAGGAAACCCACATCAGTCTGTGTTCCCCAGATGTTATCTGAACCATGTAATGTCAAGATTTCCTGATCCCCATTCTCTAATCTGTGCACTCATGAATCTGGGGGCATTTTCATTTGTTTTTTTTTCCCTCCTTCCTTCTTCCTTTCTCTTTCTTCCTTCCTCTTCCTCTTTCTTTTCTTTCTTTCTTTCTTTTTTTTTTTTTTTTGGCCAGAAAGTGAGGATAAAGAATAAACACTGGGCTTCCCTGGTGGTGCAGTGGTTAAGAACCCGCCTGCCAATGCAGGGGACACGGGTTCGAGCCCTGGTCCTGGAAGGTCCCACATACCGCGGAGCAACTAAGCCCATGCGCCACAACTAGAGAAAGCCTGCGCACAGCAACGAAGACCCAACACAGCCAAAAATAAATAAAATAAATAAGTTTATATTAAAAAAAAGAATAAGCATTGTTGACATTTTTCTAGCACAACTTAAATTTTTTGCACTTAGAAAAGGTTAAATCATTAGGTTGTTGGCATGTGGACGGGGAGGTAGGAGAAAACTCATCTCCAAAAATACACCTCTTTTCTTTCTTATTTATATGAAACTTTGTTCTGAAGGCTTCTCAGGGGCCAAAGAACAAGCACACAAACAAAATCAGGTCATCACCATTCTGCTCTCTGCCCCTCGCCCAGCTGGACCGTGGGTGGAACCCCAGGACAAAGTTCTGGGGGGCACCAGGAAGCAGAGCCAGTGTACCCCAGGAGGGAGGCCCCGCGTGCCCTGCTCAGCCTCAGAAGTGGAGATAAGCAGTTGGAATGAGCAGCCAGGCCCCCAATCCCAGCAGAGGGTCCGTGCTCAGAGAGGGGAGGCCCCAGTTCCCGCCTCTGTGAGATGCGACTGTTGTGAGAACCCAGTGGGATGACACAGGCGCCCGGTGGGAGGGAGGACCAGGCTGGGCCGGGAGCTCAGGCAGTGTGGGCGGAACCCAGTCTGTGAAGATGGCCTGGGTGGAGGGAGTTTTTGCAAGTCGAAAAGCATGTGTTTTGAGAACCCCTTGTTCTGTTCTCCGCTTGGGGATCCCATGCTCCTGTGAATCACTTCTTCTTGCGGCACTGGTGTTTTCCTCATCTCGCATCAAAGTCACATGAATCCTTAGCGCCCCTTTCTGCTTCCCCCTGGGCTGGCCGCCAGTGGCTGCCTGTCTTTGTCGTCTTGGGGCCGCGTGAGGGTCAGACAAGGAGGCTGCGGGGCAATGTCCCCGTCCCGGGAGAAGGCCTTGCCCTGGACTTGCCAGGTGTTAAACATCTAGCGTGGGGCAGTGGAAAGAACTCTTGATTGAATCAGAAGCCCCGAATCCCTCTCGGTCCCGCCATGAAGCTGCCTGTGCTGCCTCAGACCTCAGCTGCCACCCTCCGAAGTGGGACGTCTGGCCTCCGCGTCGGGAAGGGAGCTGAGCCGTTTCTTGTGGGCCCCCCGCTCCAGCCGGCCCTGGTCCCCGGCAGAGCTTGGGGCAGCGGCAGCTACCGGGTAACGCAGATCAGATGCAGCCCCTTCCTGGGCCGTGCTCGGCGGCCTTCCTCCTCCAAGGCCTTAGGGATATTTGAAACTCCGTGGAGTTTGGCTTCAGAGCCTGGAGTGGAAACCACAGCTCCATTACGTGAGCACATGTGATCTCCCTGGGAGAAGAGAGGCAACCGGCCTCAGAAAATGAGAGACGATCTGGAGGTCTCTGGCTCCAGAGGACACTTAGGACGGTGTCTGGGAGCCCCGGGGAGGGCAAGTCCAGTGCACTTGGCCAGGCCACCCTGGTGTGACCTTGGAGTTGGTGGGCTCCCTGATACCAGAGGATGGAGCAAAGGCCAGGGCCCCTTAGAGGGGAGACTTGAACCCTGAATGAGAGCTGGACGTGCACCAAGGAATCATTCTATCTCCCCCACCCCAATGTGATCGCATATTTTGAAAGCTTTATGTTTGCCAGACAAATTGTTGAGGAAGAAAAATTCCTTTGAAAGGGAATGACCTCCCCTCCCCCTCCCCCTCGTCCAGGGCAGACCAAGCAACTAAGTTTACACAAATGAGTGGGAAATGATTCCAAAGTCACTGCCAGTTAAGATACCCCAGCTTCTACCACCGCCTGGTTGGGGTAACTTTGGGCCAATAATTTTTTTTCTTTTCTTTCTGGCTGTGCAGCACGCAGGGATCTTAACTCCCCAACCAGGGGTCAAACCTGCGCCCCCTGCAGTGGAATCGTGGCATCTTAACCACTGGATCGCCAGGGATGTCCCTGGGCCAATAATTTAATACCTCCAGCCTCAGATTCTCATCTGCCCAGTAGAAATACTGAGCCTCACCTCAGGGGTGCGCTAAGATGTGCACGAAGGGTCCAAGCAGAGGCTCACAGAGACAGGTGGGTGTTACTCCCAAATGACATCGATTAACCCTCACTTCCCATTTCTAAGTAATCTGAGACCATTCATAACTGCTCATCAGCACTGTGATTGGCAAAAATAACTGAGACACCCCTTGATGGTGGTGGTGGTCCAGGCTGAGGCGGCCAGTTGGTGGCCTGAGACTAGCACCTCCTGGCTGGAGTGATGGTCGGGGATGGGCACTTTGAACACTGCTGATGCTTGGCCGTCATGACTCTTAAGGGCAGAAACCAGGGCTGAGACCATCTCTGCCGACCGTTCCAGCCTGAGGTTCTTTCTCTCCAGGGGTGGAAGCTCAGGCAGGGTACTGGGACCCCAGGCTTTAGTTCTGCTTAGCATCCACTCACCTGGGGTGCTCTGGGCTGGTTACTTGGCTTTTTCTGTGTGATACAGAACTGACCTGCTAGGTCACTTAGCAACCTCAGTTTCCTCCTCTATGAAATGGGAACAGCAGTCATGACAGCTCCCTGGCAGGGTATTGTGAGGGGTAGGGAGAGCGGTCAGTGGGTTTGGTTGTGTGATCCTTTGCACCGTGCAGGGGAGACCTCCCGCTTCAGGGCACCAAGGAACCAGAATGCAGAGTGGGTGGCTCCTCTCAGGGATCAACTCCTAGGAGAAGGTATACTCTTGGCACAGGGTCCGGGAGTGGGTGGGGCAGGTTCTCAGTAAATCGAAGATTTGTGGAAGGAAAGAGATTGGACTTGGTAATGGACTTTGAAACAGGCCACTCAGGCCTGATAATGCAGGCTTTTCTACCCCTGCCAAACCGTGCCTTTCCTCATCCATCTCTTCATTCATGCAGCTACTCATTCCACAAATACTTCCAAGGCACTCTCTCTGTGTCCTGCACTGGGATACAGCACTGAGCATGGTGCCTGCCCTTGTGGAGCTCCCACTCCACATGGGGAAGAAAGACCTTAAACAAATAGCTGCACACATCAGTACAAGGTTACAACACTTAACAGGAGCTAGGAAGGAAGAGAGGGGATATTGCAAGTACGTAGCAAAGACCAACTCCTCCTGAAGGCTAGTACTTGCTACCTGCCTGGCAGGGCCCTAATCCCTTGACATTGACTCACTGAATCCTCGCCACGTCCCTGTGGGGTGGGAGCCATCATTACCTCCATTTACAGAAGCGGAAACTGGGCAGAGCCCAGATCTCAATTGTTCCCCCAATTCTGTGCCCTAGGAGGGCAGGCTTCCGTCTTCCTTTTTCCACAAATGAGGAAACTGAGACTTTGGCCGGAGTCAAATATTTTTCTCAAGGTCACAGATAGGAAGAGCTGAGTTCCCTGGTCCTTCTCCTCCTACCAAAGTCCAATCAACCTAGGACAGAATTTTTAGCCCAGTGAAGAGAAATCCTCCCTCGAGGAATGAACGCATGGTCTAGTAGGAAAGATGGACATTGTGGAAGATCAATTGTATTCATAGTCCCATAATTCTTCACCCCTCCCTGTATCTACATCCTTCACCCAGTAACTCCACAATGCCCTCCAACCCGGGATAGAATGTTCTGCCCAATCTTTGCTGCTGGGCTCAGCTCTGTGACTTGCTTTGGCCAGTAGGATGTTAGCCCACTTGGTGTAGAGGCTTGACAAAGCACTCGCAAGTTTCCTCTTTTGCTCTTTCTCTTCTGCTGTGGTCACGAGAACATAACAGCTAACTTGCTGAGTGACTAAGACACGTGGCCCTGGGCCGAGTCACCCCATCGTCCCAGCCGAGGCCATTGTAGGTCAGCAGCTGACCCCAGCTAGGATCAGCTGAGCTAAATGAATGAACCAACTCATGAGCTGAGAGAATGTTTGCCACTGAGGTTCTGGGTTGTTTGTTATGCAGCATTACCGTGGCAATCAATGACAGATGCAGACGTGTATGCGACCAGTTCGACTGTAGATGCAGGTGCTAAGGGCTCTGCACAAAGCAGGGGAGGAACAATACATTCTGAGCTGAGAGGTCAGAAATGAGTCATAGAAGAGCAACACAAAGCTGAATCTTGAAGAAGTAAGAAAGTGTCGCAGGCAAATAAAGCAGGCTCAGGCATGAGGTGTACAACTACAAGGCGTGTTTGGGGAAGGGCTGTTTGTGGCTGGTACACGTAGGGCAATGTGGGAAGTAAGCCTGGGCTGCCCCATCAAGGAGCCCAATGGTGGCAAACCCCGAATGCCAACGTGGCAATGCTAAGTGGGCAACAGAGAGCTGTGGAAGGTTGACAAGCTGCGAGGGAGTGCAATGGACTGAATGTTTGTGTCCCCTCAAAATCCATATGTTGAAATCATATTAGGAGGTGGAGCCTTGGGGAGGTGATTAGGTCATGACGGATAAACCCTCATGTATGGGATTAGTGCCTCATAAAAGAGTCCCTGGAGAACTCTCACTCTCTTTCTGCCATATGGGGACACAACGAGAACTAGGCCGCCTGCAACCCTGAAGGAGGCTGTCTGTCACCAGAACCCAGTCATGCCAGCACCCTGATCTTCCACCGTCCAGAACTGTGAGACGTAAACTTCTGTTGTTTTTAAGTCACCCCGTCTATGATACTTTTTTATTTTTAAATAAATGTATTTATTTATTTTTATTTTTTGGCTGCGTTGGGTCTTCGTTGCTGTGCGCGGGCTTTCTTTAGTTGCAGTGAGCAGGGGCTACTCTGCATTGAGGTGCGGTGGCTTCTCTTGTTGCGGAGCACGGGCTCTAGACACGCGGTCTCAGTAGTTGTGGCACGTGGGCTCAGTAGTTGTGGCTCACGGGCTCTAGAGCGCAGGCTCGGTAGTTGTGGCGTACGGGCTTAGTTGCTCCGCGGCATGTGGGATCTTCCCGGACCAGGGCTTGAACCCGTGTCCCCTGCATTGGCAGGCGGATTCTTAACCACTGCACCACCAGGGAAGCCCTGTGATCCTTTGTTATAGCAGCTCTGACTCAGACAGGGAGGTTGATGCTTGTTTTGTTTTGCCCCTCTATTCAGGTGCCAAGCCTTGCACGTTTGGTCCATGCTGGTGCCCCACTCCCACCTCTCTGGCCTGATTCTGACCTTCTCATTGGGGCTTTTGCTCATCCTCTGTATGGAATCCCAGACCAACCCCAACAGTCCTTCCCTAGAAAAAGGTTAATTAGAACTTCCATCTCACAAGAGCCTTTTCTAGCATTAAAGTCAAGAGATTCATTTTTGAAGCTCCTCTAGGACAGGCCTTTGCAGCTGGGAAGGCCGTGACCTTTGGAGTCTGAGATGACCTGGGTTCCAAGGCTATGTCACCATGTACTGAGGGCATGACCCTGGGGAGTCCCATCCCCTCTCAGAGCTCTCCTAGCCCTCACTGCCTTGAATCCTCACTATGCCCTGGAAGGCCAGTATCCCTGAAACTGAGAGGCTCAGAGAGGTGGGGTGGTCTTCCCAGGGTCACATAGCTAGAATGCAGCCCAGGCAGGATGGGACCTAGTCTTTGTGTCCAGGTGCCATTGGGACTTGGCACCTTCTGGGACTCCTTCCTGAAATCCTGTGAGGTAGGATGGTACATTTTCTCCAAAGGCAGTTGCCGAGAATTTCTCCCTACCTGAACACGTAGGATGCTCCTCCCGGAAAGAGGAAGGCCTGTTCCCCCAACTCCCTCCCCCACCGCCCCTCGCCCACCCCACCCCACCCCTGCCTTGAATCTCGACTGGCCCTGTGACTTTGACAAAGAGAATATGGCGGAAGTGACTCTGCCAGTTCCAGGCCTAGCCTTAAATGGCCTAGGCCTTCTGCTTTCTCTCTCTCCTTTGGAGGCCAGCGGCCATGCACAGCGGCCTGGGCAGACTAGAGTGATGGGAGCCATGTGGAGAGAAAGGCCATGTGGAGGGGAGCTGAGGCACCCCAGCACAGGCATATGAGGGAGGCCTTGTAGACGTTTCAGCCCAGCCACGCTCCCAGCTGGACCCAGCCATGCTGACTCCACGTGGAGCAGGGGATCCTCCCAGCTGGCCCACGGACTGTGAGAAGTAGTAAATCACCATTATTTCAAGCCACTAAGCTATGGGGTGGTTTGTTACACAGCAGAGATAACTGAAACAGGTGGCCCCGTGGATGCCTGGGTTCTATAAGTCCCCGGGGACCTCTAACCCCCTCCAGAGCCCTGAACCCTGGTTGCCATGGTTCCCAGGCAGATGGTGAGTGTTTCCACCTGTTTTACTCTTTCTAAGGAAGGTGAGGGGAGTTGTGTGGTTCCCCCCACATCCCATTTGAAGTCGTGCCTATGACAAGCTAATGGAGCTCCTATGACAGAAATGACAAGCTAAGAACTTGAAGTCTGTGGTCAGACTCCTGAGATTTAAGTCCCAGATCTGCCATTTTCTAGCTGTGTGACCTCGGGCAATTTACTTACCCTCTCTGTGCCTTGGTTTTCTCATCTGGAAAATGAGGTTAATGCTCATGCCTATCTCATAGAGTTCCTATGAGGATTAAGTGCAGTAATATACACAAACTCAAAATAGTGCCTGACTCATTGTAAACCCTCAATAAATATTATCTGTTGTTTCACTACTACTAGTATTACTAGGCTCCAGGGATTCTGAGCTGGATATTTCAGTATTCTGGAGAAGTATAGCTGACACCTAAACAGGAAAGTTGTAATACAGAGGGATAAAAATAAAAATAGGAACATGGTCAAGTCTAGGAGGGATTTCTTCTACCTGGGAATTAGGAAGTCTTCCTGAGGGAAGTGACAATTGAGCTGGGTTTTAAAGACTGACAAGGAGTTTGCTGGCTTTATCAGTTAGGTTTACACTTGGCTCTGAAGGAAAACATAAACACAAAATAACAGTGGCTTAAACAAGATAGAAGCTTATGTCTGACTCAAGTAGAAATCTGGTGGTGGGAGGCCCAGGGCTCATAGGGTGCTCCACGGTGACAGGTACCCAGGTTCCTCCTATCTTCTTGTTCCATGTGCTTGGGCTCTAGCCCAGGCTCTCCTCCTGGTGCAAGGTGGCTGCTGGAGCTCCAGCAACCATGTCTCTTTAAGGACACTCCTGAAAGTGGTACACTGCACTTGGAAGCCCTTGTCTAGGCTCTGTCCCATGGCCAATCTAACTGCAAGGGAGACTGAGAAACATATTCTTTATTTTGGGTGGCCATGTGCCCAGCTAGCTAAGACTTGGGGGTTCCATTGGTAAGGAAGACTTGGGGAACAGACAGTGGAGGTCATGACTGGCCAAGTTTGCCACACAGAGGACAGATGTTAGGAAAGGATTCCTACTAGAAGGAACGGCATATCCACAGGGCCTTTGAGGGTCTTCACTCCTTCTCTCCTGAGGCAGTCACTGCTTCAACGTGGCTGCGTCCATGGACTTGCCGTTAGATCAGCATCTTGTCAGGCAGACACGTCCCACTCCCAGCTCTCCTGTTACTCTGGAACCTCCCACCTACCCAGTGTGTCCACGGGAGAAACTGAGATGCCCGGAGGAGCTTCTGGTCACTGAGGAGACAGAGCTGTGAGTGGAGGGGCCACAGGGAGAACGGCCCAAGCTCTCCTCGGCCTTCTGACCTAGGCCTGGACAGGGGCGGGCCCATTCCCAGGGCTCCCAGGCCAGGGGAATGATGCAAACGAAGGCCAGGAGGTGGCTCTTACGGCACTAAGGGGGCCCTTGAAGGGAGCTCTCGGGGAACAAAAGCCCACGTGCCTACAGGTTACATCACACAGGTGTGCTGGTCAGTCATAGCGGGCTGGGGCCATGGAGTCGGTGCTGTTGGAGAAGATTGGGAGGCACAAAGGACAGGATACTGACGCGAGCAAAGGGGAGCACAGGCCTCACTCCCAGGCCCCTCTGGGGCTGGAGGCAAAGAGTGGGAGATCCACCCGGCACAGGTCTTTGTGTGGAACTCCAGTTCTGCCTTGGACATGCTGGGTGACTTGAAGCCTCAGTTTTCTCATCTGTAAAATGGCGCCTGCTTCTCAAGGGCCTGATGAGGGTTCCAAATGATGGATAGGAAAAGCCTGTGGGAGAGCTCAGGTGCCGTGCACAGTGCCAGTTACTGCAGAAACTTCTGAAAGAAGGGCCTCCCACGGGCCTGGGCTTTCAACGAGGCAGGGTTGCCTGGCCTCCAGGGCCTAGCTGGGGCCTTGGTTTCTCAGGCAGCCACCCTTGACTGCCTGTGCACCCCTGCCCTCACCTCCTAACCTTTCATAGCCTCTGGCTCCAGGAGCTCCAAATGCAGACTCGAGCCTGCAGCCCAGTCCCCGCTAACAGGCCATCTTCCAAGAGCCTGGAGACTCAGGCGATGGTGGCCTGGTGGCTAGAAAACCCCGGTACTAAAGTGAATACTCACCCAGCGAGGACTCACTGCTCACACGCCACAGCGACTAGGCAGGCAACCCATGTGGAAAGAGGCTCAGGTAGGTGGCAGGCAGCCTCTTTCAGACTGGGGGAGGGTGTGCCCACCCAGCTCAAAGGAAGTGTCTTTATACACTGTATTCAAAGCACCAGCACTAAAAGGCAGAACTGCAGACTGGAAGCTTTGTGACAGCCAGCCTGGAAGAGAGCAGTACCCATTTGCTCTGCTTCTGTGACGGAGGTGGGGTGGGGGTCCTGGGTCTGACTGGGGGTTAGAGTCTGAAGCAGGCAAGAGACGCCTATTGTTTTGTTTGCTGAGTGTTGCCCCCTTGCGGGAGCTGCTCTCCATCATCATTGGCCACAGGTTTCCGGCGGGATTTGCCATATTGATTCTCCCCAGGTGGGGATCACCTGACCGCACTGAGCCAATCTCTGACTTCTGCAGAGAATTTGGAATCAGAACCAAAAGACTTCAGCTAAGGCCGGTTGTCTTCACATCTAGAGGCCTGGGGGCTGTTGACAGCCGTGCTTTCTACTACTGGCTGGAGAGGTGGACGGAGCCAGGGGCTGTGAGGAAGATGAAGAGACAGCAGAGAGCAGCAAGGTAAGAGAAGCGGGGGAGCCCCGCTGGGCACCCCGCAGGGCTCTTAGCCCTGGCTGCACCCTTTCCTGAGGCCGACTGGGTCCCGGTCTGCTGGTCTGGAAGGTACACCTCGGCTCCTTTCAACAACTTCCATGCCCCCATCCCACCCCTCACCCCCTGCCAGTATCTTCCTTCTCTTGCTGTAGCTAGTTTAGGTGAGTTTGTGCTTCTACTCAAATAATCCCACCGATATGAAGAAAAGCAGAATAAGCCCTGTTTTTCCATGACTGCCACTCACTGAGCCAGCTGCTTCACCTGCATTATTTCATTAAATCCTTATGATGACTCTGTGAGGTAGGTATTGTTCTTATTTCCATTTGGCAGATGAGAACATTGAGGCCCAGAGAGGCTAAGCAACGTGTCCAGAGTCACACAGCAGACAGGAATGAGTCTGGGCTGGCTGATTCTAGAGGCCGAGTAGGGGTCTTCCTGTGCACTTACCCTCCCTGCTGGAGGGGGCTACATTTGAAAGTCACTGGCCTGGAGGGTTCTGTTGGGCCTCATGCAGAGCCTGTGATTCTGTGGGCTTGTTCGACTCTGTTTTCTTAAATAGGTTTGAACATCTTGAGAAAGAGCCAACCTGGTTGGGCTTTAAGTTTTCAGAACTGGGCTGGAGGTGGCCTCCTTGGGGAGCCCAGCCAGGGCCTGGCCGAGCCCCCAGACCAGGCCGCCTGTGGATGCTGACATCATGTCCTGCCACAGCTTTGAGGCCCACCTCTGAGCCACAGAGGTGGTCCTCCCCCAGACCCCAAACCTAAGTCACCCCCTCCAGGAGGCCCTTCAGGGCCCTGGTGGCTATGACCTTTCCTCTGTTCTCCCTGACACTCATTTTGCCGTGGTCCCGTCTCAGGACTCTGGAACCTTCGGCTGGGTTCTCCTGCTGAAGAGTCGTGTTGGACAAAGCCGACACCTGGGATAAGCTTGGCCCCTGTCCCAACCTTGGGGGGCGGGGGAGCCGTTTGTCCTTGGAGGCAGAGAGAGAAGACCCAGCACTGGCTGGGCCATGGGAAGCCATGGGGTCCTGGAAGAAATACCAGGGGACCTGGCAGCTCCAGGAGGCTCAGGGGAGATTCTCAGGGGCCTGGCCGTGTGTAGACAGGGGGAGACAGAGACAAAGACCAGCTGTCCCACCCTTTAAAAATCTTTAAAATTTGCTCATTTGAATTCTATGAATGTATAGTTTTCAAAGTAAATGGGATCATATGATATGTTTTATATCCATCCATCTATATCTATCTCTCAGTAGATAACGGACATCCTTCCAAATGAACAGAGACCTATGTCATTCTCGTTATAGAATGGGCAGCTCAAAGAAAACTCAGGACTGGTTTCATTGTGAATGTAGATAAAAGATTTCTAAGCAATATATTAGCAAAAGAAATCTAGCACTGTAGTCAATTAAAAGAATAATACCTCGTGACCCAGTAGGAGTTGACTTCGGGGATGCCAAGATGGTCGTTCTTGGGAACTCCACCAGCAGTGTTCACGGCACTGACGGATAGTGGAGGGAAGCCATGTGATTCTCTCAGTAGACAGTAGAAAAGGTTTGCATACCAATTGGCAGCCCGTCCTGATAAAGCCGTGAGAAAGAATCCTAAACATGGCCAGAAGTATTTACCAAACCCTAACACCCAACAGAGGGGCAGGTGTATTAAAGGCATCCTTGTTTAAGCCCAGAGCAGACAAGGCTCAGGGTCCAGCCCATGATTGTTATTCCATGTTGTCCCAACTAGAGGCACAGGTAGAGTGGAGGTGAGTGGGGACCAAGGGCAGTGGTGGAGGAGCTGGTGCCAGTGGCCTCTGGGCTTTCCTCTCTCTGGAGTCCCTTTTGCCAGAGGTGAATTTACCCTGAAGCTAAAGCAGTTTCAACCTCAGGGCCCCTCACTTGCAGCAGCCCTTCCAAGACTCTGTAACCAATTCTATAGTCACAATTTGGTATTCTTGTTCTTAAAACAGCCCTTGAGCTGTTTCAAGCCTCAGACCCTCACACCTGGACCCTCTTCTGACTCCAGCTCAGCTCTTTCCCCCTGGATTTTAGTCACTGCGCCACCTTGAGTCGCCAGCACCCAGCCCAGTCCTGGCCAGGTGTGTAGACAGGTTGTGGAGTGAATGAATGAGGAAAGCAGAGGAACATGACTTGTCCAAGGTCACTCTGCTGTCAGTGGCAGAGCCGAGACCAGAGCCCGGCTCTACCCACCCTGTGCGGGGACCCACCCACCTCACCAGGTGGCAGCTTGGCTTGGGTTTTGCCCTCATGACGTCCAGGAGGTGCTGGAAGCATAAAGAGGGTTGAGTTCTGACCATGGGTAACCAGAGAGAGACCCAGCTGCGGGAAGATACCCAGGCCGCCCACTGCATGTGGCTGTGGGGCTGGCACCTGTGTTCCTGACCCTCCACCCGCCATCCCCTTAGGGTCCCTGTAGCCAAGCGTTCTGGGAGCCACCCTCGAGACAAGCCTCATCCCTGAGTCCTCTCCCTCCCTGGGTCCTTCAAGCTATGTTGAGTTTCTGTCACTTCTGGGACAGCCTTGAGGAGGGGGTGAAACAGAGAACAGACAATAAACATGGCCGTGTGCCTTCCCCACTCAGGCTGTACTGTATTAAATGAAAACAGCAGCTTGAACGACAAGAGGATCCCATTTTTGTGAAAATAAGTATATATTGATATGTGTGTATTCACATGGGGGGAAATCTAGAAAGACATACACCCGAAACTTTAACAAAAGTGATCTCCAGGTGATGGAATCCCAGTGATTTCTCCTTTTTCTTTTAGCTTTTCTGTACTTTCTAATTTTTCTATCATTATTATGTATTACTTGTGGAGAGGCAGTGTAGTGCAGTGTTTAAGAGTCAGAATGGAGTTCGCGTCCGAGCCCTCCCTCATTCTAGCTGTGTGTGTGCGCGTGCAGGTCACTGGATGTCTCTGAGCTCCGGGCTCTTCATCTACAAGATGAAGTGGAGGTGAACATTGAGCCTGACTTATTACAATGGAAAAACCTGCTAGACCCCACGCGGTGATGAAATTTAATACCACTAGTAATGGGGCAAACCCACCCGAGAAGCACACAGCACCCAGGTTCCTGCTGGAAACCATGACCCTGGATCTAGTCTTGAGGAAACGTCAGACAAATCAAATAGGGTGACATGATGCGAGGCATCTGGCCTGGACTTTTCAAAAACGCCAATGGCATGAAAGGAAGGAAGAAAGAAAAAGTCTGGAGAACTCTTCGAGGTTAAAGGAGATGCAAAAGGGGATGCTTGATTGGATCCTGAGTAGGGTGGGGAGGCCACGAAGGGCATGACTGAGACAATTGGACAAATTTGCAGATGGAGAGCACATTAGATAACAGTATGACAATGTTAAATTTCCTAAGTGTCATCACCGTATAGGGACGGTGTAGGGAAATGTCCTCATTCTGAAGAGGTATTTGCTGAAATACTTAGGGAAGAGTACAGTGTTGTCTGCAGCTAACTCTCCAATGGTTCAGAGATAAAGCAAATGTAGCAAAATTGAATTGAACAGAATGCCCAGCACAGGGCGGATCTCAGGCCTGGCAGCCACTACTCCACCCAGCCTAGAGCTGCCTCCGCCCTCTCTCCTTTTCCTTCCACCCCCTCCCCTGAGCCCCCTTTCCCAGAGGAGGTGGCCACAGGGGACGCTCTGGGAGAATGGCAGGGTGCAGGCCACAGGCCATCTCCCTGGTATTCAAGGCTTCCCCAGACTCATGCTCCTAACAGCCTCATTCCACCTCTGCCCACATGCCCTGGACCCTCATTCATTACAGACACGCGTGGGCCATCCCCCTCCTCCAGTCTGCTCACACAGTTCCCTTAGCCTAGAAAGCCACCCTTCCCTTTCCTGCCAGTAAAATCCAACTTACCCTTCAAAGAAAGCCCCCTTAGGTGCTCAAAGGGCTCCCTCTTTCCCAACCCAGGGAAGAAGCATGCTTTCCTGGAATGGCCCCCCTTGGGCTGTTATCCCACTCTGCGATGCCCAAGTTGATCGGTCACCTCCACGAGCCTGGGAGCTCCAGTTCGCAGGGACCAGGTTGCAACCACCCCTGTGTCTCTAGGACATATCGAGGGCCTGAGCCATAGGAGACACTCTCCATGTGTTTACTGCCAAAGGGTTGGGTGCCAGCACGAATCCACTGCCATTTTGGAGACTAGTTAAATACACGTTGGTATGTTCATATAATAGAATTACTATGCCGGTATCAAAAGAATGACTTGGACGGGTATGGAATAATCCCAGATATAACAATAAGTGAACGCAGTGAGCTACTTACTATTTGTGTGAGAAAAAAAGCATGTATACTTGTAGTAGCAAAGGTTGCCTCAGGAGAGAGGCAGCGGGGGCTAGGGGGACGGGGAGGGAGTGAGAGTTTTTGAGTTTGTGTCTTGCATATGTGAACCTATTTAACAAATCTACATGATTTAGATTTATAATAGAGCACCCACTCTTTGGGGGAGGTTCAGGGCACCCCAGAAGTTGGATGCTGAGGAAAGAGGGGAGAAGCAGGTGAGCATTGCCCCCGGTGGAGGAGGAGTCTGGGCTGCTTGCCTGCGACTCTTGCTGGAGGACCCTGACCTTAAGCCCCGAGGCAGCAGAGGCGGGCAGCAGCCTCCCAGAATCCTCAGCGCCATAGGCATTTCTCACTTATTCGAGTGCCATCCTCTGGGCCCTGCAGCATCTTATGCCATGACTTCACTGGAAATGTCCTGCCTCCATTTTCATGTGTGGAGTCCTACACCCACCCAGTTCCTGCCTCTGGCCCAGTGTTCCCCTAAGGCCCCCGTCAGAGTCCTCCCTCTCGTCATCCTGCTCCCCGACGTCCTCAGTGTTTGCTCCGAAGTCCTCAGAGCTGAGCGGACCCAACTGAGAGGGAAAAGGAGGGAAGGGCATCTAGAGATTTTGGCCCTGCTGGCCTTTCTCAGGCCCAAGGCTTCCTGCTGCCCAAGCCCTTTGCTTGTTCGTGTGTTGGGACAAAGGGCTGCCCACCCCAAGCCCACACTCCCCTTTCACTACGGGGAAGCAGTGGGAATTTCATGCCTCCTGGGGCCCCTTTGCACGGGGAAGGGACTGGAACGTGTATATAATAGGATGCATGGTTAAAGGAAAGTTATTCTGCCATTTGTTAAAATGGTTAAAACAGGTAAGGAAGACTTTATTCGGGACTATTGCCATAGGTGTCAAGACTCTCACAGTAGCGGGGAGAGATGAGGCTCAACACTGAGTACAGCAAAGACAGCCAGGGTTTATAGCCAACAAGCAGAATGAGGGGTCAGTGGATGGAAAATTACTAAGAGGAGACCTCAAGGGGAGGGGCGATTCTTACTAAACCAACTTAACAGGATTCTTGCTGAAGGCAGGCCAGGGTGATCAGATACCAAGGGTGGAGGATTCTCACTAAACTGATTTAGCAGGATTCTTGCTAAACTTGGGCGAGGTAGGCCAAAGACAAGGCCCAAGGACAAGGCCTAGTTGAAAAGAGGGCTCAGAGGAGCCTGTCTGAAGTTTGGTCAAGGACAGAGTCTTTGCCACATATTATAGGATCAGGGAAAATTCCCCTGTTTATAGCTGAGGAATGGAGGCCCAGAGCAGTCATTTGCCTGGGGTCCGCTTTAATCCCCCTCACCCCCAGGAAGCTCAGCCCCAGGACTCCTGCTGCATCTGGCCCACAAGCTGTGGGTAAAAGGGCCTGAGCTCCAGCCCCGCTGGGGCTGCCAACTCATTGCTGTGTGACCCTGGTTTAGTCTGGCCCATCTCTGGGCCTCGCAATGGGACCCAAGAACAAAGCCACCAGAGTACTCCGGCCAAGCCATGGGAGCTCAGGGGAGCCGGGTGGTCCAGGCCTAGGACGGGCAAGGCAATAATTAGCTGAGAGCTCCTCTGGAATGTTAAGTACCCAGCCCTGGAATGCAGCTCCTGCCGGCTGCAAATACCCCCCACCATCAGACAGGCCCTGCAGTAAGATAAAAATCAGGGTGGGCAGGCACTGGGGACCCTGTCTTGGGAGCCCTCCCCTACATTTCTCTGGCCTCTCCCAGGATCTCCTCTATTTGGAATTCCCTCCATCTTAGGGCTCGCTTGGAACAAGCCTTTGCAGATGTGGTAGGGGCTTCTAAGATGACCCCTGCCTCCTGGATCAGTATAATCCCCTCTCCTTCAACGTGGGCTAGACCCAGTGACCGCTCCTGACAAACGGAGGACAGCAAAGTGATGGAATGTCACTTCTGATATTGGGTTACAGAAGGACCACGCCTTTCATCTGGGGCATGCTTTTGCTCTCTCTGAGGGAAGCCAGCTGCCAAGCTGTGAGCTGCCCAACAGAGAGGCCCATGCAGCAGGGCTCCGGCCAACAGCCAGCGGGATCAGCGAGGCCAGCAAGGAACCGAGGTCTGCAGTCCAGCAACCCACGAGGCCCCAAATCCTGCCAATAAGCACGTGAGCGAGCTTGGATGACTGCAGGCCTGGCTGACGGCTCGACTGCAGCCTGTGAGAGACCACGAGGCAGAGGGCCAGCTAGGCTCTGCCCAGACTCCTGACCCACAGAAACTGACTTGCCCAAGGTCACAGAGCCTGGGACTGCCAGGTCCAGGATTGGAACCAAGGTTTTCCAACTCTCAGCCCAGTGTGCAGGGCCCTAGACCAGTGGTTCTCACACTTTAGTTTGCATCAGAATCATCTGGAGGGCTTGTGAAAACCAAGAGCTGGGCCCCATCCTTGGGGTTTCTGATTCTGCAGGCCTGGGTGGGGCCTGAGAATTTGCGTTTCTGACAAGTTTCAGGTGGTGCTGATGTGGCTGGCGGAGGACCACACTTTGAGAACCAGCGCTGCAGACTCTCCGTCTCCCACATCACTCTCCTGATGGGCCCCCAAAGCACAGACCAAGGGCAATTTGCCACGTCCCGAATGCCTGTCTAGGCACCATTTCCTCTGAGGGAGTCGGGTGTGGTTGAAAGAACCACAGAGGGCAGTGCCCTGTCTTGTTCATCTTTGCAACTGTTTCTGACCCATCAAACCCACAGATACATGTGACATTCCACAATTTTATAAGGTTACATTTTGGGGAAAAATTAATTTCTTTTTATCAAAACCATGCCAAAAATATTTTATGTTGTTCAGATGATCAAGTATTATAGGCAGGAATAGTTTTGTTAAGGAAACTACCAATAGGACATCAATAGGAAGTGAAATAATTCTCTCTCTGCTGTAATGTTTTCCGTGTTTTGTCACTTAGGGGCTGGCTTTATCCATCCTTGGATTTTACCTTTTGGGCACTAAACCTTCTTAAAGTTGTTGCTTTGGATACTAGGTAATTGGTAGATCTATTGATATAGATATAGATTCATATGTGGATGTGGATTCAAATACGGATACAGATGAAGATGTAGCAGTG
The DNA here is from genome assembly GCF_937001465.1 of Orcinus orca. Lineage (NCBI taxonomy): Eukaryota > Metazoa > Chordata > Mammalia > Artiodactyla > Delphinidae > Orcinus > Orcinus orca. Next base: position 92,121,495 of record NC_064560.1, on the reverse strand, counting down.
ATGTTCCCTAAGGAGAAAGGACATGCTCCCTCCCTCTGCTTCCCTCTGCCCAGAATGGGGATGGTGGGGCAGCCAACTTGGACACATCAAGATGGCAGAGCAATAAGGTAGAAGGGGCCTGGATGCCTGGACAAGCTCGCGGAGGAGGATCTCCCTTCCCGTCCTAGACAATCTACCCCTAGGTCGTCGTAGGAGAGAGAAGTGAACTCCACTCTGCCATGGCTCTAATACATCACATGCACGTGTCCCCCCAGCAGACCACGAGCTCCTTGAGAGTAGGGCTAGAGCCCCCATCTTTCTTCCTACAGCTCTCAGCACAGGGCCTAACGCATTTCAGTTCTGGTTCTGCCCCTTAGTAGCAGGCAACCCAGGGCAAGTGACCTCCCTGGCCTCTTCTACAAAATGGGGCTAAAAAACCATTCTCATAAGATTCGCATCAAGCTTAGTGAGATGATGTGCATAAAATACTAGGCCCTGTACACCTAATAGGAGCTAAATAAATGGTGGATATTATGAGCTATAAGTTTTCAGAAATCGGATCCTGTCCCCTCCCACCCTGCTTTAAACCCCGACTTCCCTTAAGATAACATCTAACCTCCCTACCATGGCCCTAAGACCTTTTATGCTTCAATCCTGACCACCTCCCTCGTCTTATCACTCATACTGTGAACTCTACAGCCAGATAGAGTTGCTCTGGCATCCCGTCTTTTCCTAAGGTCAGAGTAAAGGGTGAGAAATGGAAAGAAAAAAAAAAAAAGTGAGAAACGTACCAAGTCCAAATGACCCTTGAAAATCCCTTAAACTGCACATAGGGACAGTATCCAGACCTAGTACCTCTCAGTGAGGCAAGTCCAAAACAGGTTTCCTCCAGTGTAGAAACAGGGGGCTATGTCTTCAGTTGAGCCCCAGATAAAGTAGCTGGCTTGTGTTTAGGGGCCTCATGAGACCAAAAGTATGTGTCTTTCATCAGCATCACATTCAGAATGAAGCGTTCATTGATTCTTCTCTCCTGTACTCCCAGTCCTCGTAACATGCACTGCCTCTTACGTCCAAGCCTTTGCACATGCTGTTCCTTTTGCCACCAACCCCCCAGCCTCCCTGCCTCCCCCTCCACTTGGCCTGGCCAATCCTCATTCCTCTTTCAGGCCTCTGTGCAGGTGCCACTTCCTCAGGGAAGCTTTTCCTAACTTCCATCCCCTGAAGCTCCTTTGTCCTGTGCAGCAGGCCTCCCGCTATACAGTCAGCCCTCCCTCATCCATGGTGTCTGCCTCTGCAATTCAATCAACCCTGGATGGAAAATATTCGGGAAAAAAAAAAGCCAGAAAGCTCTAAAAAGCAAAACTTGAATTTGCTGTTGGCCCGGCAACTATTTACATAGCATTTACATTGTATTTACAACTGTTTACATGGCGTTGTATTAGGTATTATAAGTAGTCTAGAGATGATTTAAAGTACACTGGAGGACGTACGTTTTGTTATTTTGGAACTACTACCCCATCTTATATAAGGGACTTGAGCACCCCTGGATTTCGGTATCAATGGGGGTCCTGGAACCAATCCCCCAGCCCTCACACGGGAGCGATGACTGTATATTTTTGCGTGGCTGCCTGTGGGTCTTTTCTAAGAAGTCTTTCCTTCTCTTTTGTTCAGTGCTCGGTCCCCAGCGCCTAGCACAGAATTTGGCGCACAGGCGATGCCCCGATAAATGCTCACGGAATGAATGGGCCCATGAGGAAACGGGTGGCAGTAGTCCGGGATGCCTTTGCCTCCATCAGCCAGCATCCTGGGGAGGGCAGGAAGGGGGAAGGGAGCCCTGCGGGGGCCTCTCCTTCCCCATCATCCTCCCAGACCCCTTCCCTGCCCAACAGGGCGCCACTGGCCTGTCCCACACCCTCTCTGCCGCCTGCCCAGTGACCTAATTATTGTTTTTTCTTCCAGCCCCGCGGAGGGGAAAACAGAAATTCCTGGTGGATGACACAGGCCCGGCGGCCGCCTGAGAGCCGAGCACGGGACCGGCTGGGCCGGCTTCGCCCGCCCTGAACCCACCGCCCGCCCCGCCACCAGGGCCGCGGGAACCCGTCATCAGCCTAAGTACAGAGCGGGCGGCCGGGCGGGCGGCCGGGAAATTGCCGGTTCCCGCTGACCCGCGGGGCCTGCGGGCGCCCCGAGTCTGGGGGCTAGGAGCGGGCGGGCCGGGGGACCCCGGGGGTCACGAGCGCCCGGGCTGGGTTGGCCCGTCCTCACTACCCGACGCCTGGCAGGCCCGCGGAAGGGGAAGGAGCGGGGGCTCGCCGGGGCCGCGCTCGGGCAGCTGGGGTGGCAGGGGGCGGCGGGAGGCGCCAGCGCGGGGGTGGGAGGGGAGGAATTTGAGCGGCTCGGCCCAGGGTGCGGCCCCGGCGCGAGGCCAGGGCCCTGCGGCGCACAGCACAGCCCAGAGTGCTCTGCGAGGGCTGGGGGGCCTTCAGCACCCCTTCCCCCTTCTGGGCGCCGCCCCCACTCTTACAAGGAGCATTGGGCTCGGAGCCAGACTCGTGGGGTCGCGCATCCCCACCCCAACGGGCTGCTTCATCTGCCATGTGCCCTCTTTCCGTCCGTGGGCCCTTGATGCTGGAGGGAGCCTCAGTTCCCCCACCTGTGAAATGGGTTAACATCTGGGGATGACTGAGATGTGCGCGGGTTCACTGTCCTCTATGCCTAGCAGATAAGAGATGCTCCATTTTCTTTCAGTTATTAGGGGAAAAGGCACTCCGTCTCTCATGCTCTCCCTCAACAAATACCGATTGAACCCCTACTCGGTGCTGTGTTAGGCTTTGTGTTACAGTGATGAATAAGACAGATAAAATCTTACATTCTCAGAGGAGACAAACAACAAGCAAACAATAAATGAATATGCACATCAGATAAGATAGTGCTTCAGATGGTGATAGGTGTTACTCTAATGGGCTAAGGAGAGTGGGAGGAGTTGTTCAATTTAGACTCAGTGGTCCTAGAAGGAAGGTCTTCTTGGTCAAGTGCCCTTGAGCTGAGATCTGAGTGAAGGGTGGGAGTGAGCAAGGCCGTTATCTAGGGGAAGGCCTTTTGGATAAAGCAAACAGCAGGTGCAAAGGCCCTGGCTCCCCTACCCACCCCTTGTTGGGTAGATTCTACCTTGTTGGCAGAACCCATCTCTCAGGTTCCTGGGCTTCTGAAGCACAAAATACTCCCCTTTCTACCTCAGTCCACGGGAAGGAAGCATGGAGAGCAGATGTGCAGTCAGACCTGGTTTTAAATCCTGGCCCTGCTACTCCCAGCTTTGTGACCTTACATAAGTCACTTAACCTCACTGAGTGGTAATAGTTCTTCCATCCATCAAGTGGGGAGAATAATGGCATGTTTCTTACAGGCTTGTGTGCGATGTCAGTGAGGTAACACTGACACGCGGCAAGCCCAGACTTGGGCGTATGTATGTGCTTGAATGGATGGTCTGTGGGATCTCTAGGAAGACCTCGGTTTTCTTCATCTGAAAATTAGGTCTCTGACTTGGAGTGAAAAGTTTGGGCTAAACTTTTCCTGGTCTTGGTGGTGATGGGGAGACGTAGTAGAATTGTGAGCACCTTGGGCAAACTCTCGGAGACAGTTCGTAGCTGTGGTCTGGTGTTGGTCACCCTCCGGGATTCAGAGCCCTGTTTACAGAGAGAGAAGCAGAACACAGCTCCCCCACTCACCTGCCCAGATTATCCAAAGCCCAGCCAGGCATTCAGTGGAGTTCAGAGAGGAAACGTCTAGCAAGCCCAGGTCAGAGCAAAGGTGTAACACTGGCAAAGTTCATATTTTATGTCATCACCCTCTTCCTTGACTCCCTCTCCCTGTATCCCTGGATCAACTTGTCCTTCCTTGGGAAAGAACAGGAGGTCAGTCATACCTGAGGGAGGGTTTCAGTCTTTGGAGATAGTTCTGCCACAGTCCCGCATTTGACACATGGGAATCTGAAGCCCAGAGAGGGCAGGACTTTGCCAGAGAATACACAGCAGTCCTGAGGTATGAGAATTCATGCCAGCAGACCTTTGACCTAGGGCTGTTTCTTCACTGTACTTCATGGCCAAATTCCACCCATTTTATAGAAGGAAGAAATGAGGCCCAGGGTTGTAATGTGAATCAGCAAAGGCTTCCCAGACCAGCAAGTGGCAGTAGGGAATGAAGAATGTATTCTAGGCAGGGGTGGAAGGAGGTGGGAACCTTCCTGGACCCCTCAAATCATTCATTCCCAGGCCCATCATTTTTGAAGATGATCTCTAAGACCCCCTAAGGGAAAAGTCATCTGGGGAGATCTGTGGCCACTGGCTCCCTCTTCTTACCCAGGAATCCTAAATTCCCCCATCCTGAAGGGCCAGCCCAACAGGTATCCAAGTGCACATTGGTGCCCTCGTCCATCTGGCTCCACTGAGAGCCGGCCGTGATGGCTGAGTTGCCGCAGTGCCTGGAGGCCACCAGGGCACCGCCTCACCCCAGCCAATGGCTCTGGCCCTGGCCTGTGGGAGCTTTATCTCAGAACGTGAACGTGGCAGCCGGAGCTGGCACCGAAAGCCCCTCCTGGCCTGCGACCTGCCACCAGCTGCTCCTGGGGGTTGCTTTTCATTCATTCATTCAACACGTATTTCTGGAGGGCCTCTCAGGTGCCAGGCACTGTGCCACATACTGAAGGTGGAGCGGGCACATAAGACTGTGAGGCCTGGCCCTCCGGAGGTCACATGCTAGGGTAGGGGACAGGCAATAAGCAAATATACACAAAATATTAGGTCAGATGGAAGGGACAGCATGTGATAGGGGTGCTCTTTTCAACTGGGAAATGAAGCAGAGGCCCAGAGAAGTGGGGGGAGAGGCCATGTGGCTGTCTGAGGCAGGAACAGTTCTGAAAGTGGGAGCTGAAGGTGGAAAGGCCGGTGAAGGGGGACCCCGGCTGACACTTTCAGGGTGTAGCAAGGAAGGCAGTGTGGCTGGAATGACTGGGAAGGGAGAGGGAGGGTATGAGACCTGAGAGTGGAGGGGCCAGACCCTGCGTGTTCTTTACAGCTCAGAGATGCTGTGCTTATTCTGTGTCTGCCTGGGAGTGGAGCGGTGCCTTCCTGAGGCGGCTTGGACATGTCAGGAGCCGATTACAGAGCAGGCTATCGGAGTCACCCCTTTGCTTCCTCTCTCTTTTGGCTCCCTCCACCCTTGCACCCCCTTCACCTGTTCTAAAAAGCAGGATTAGGGCTTCCCTGGTGGCGCAGTGGTTGAGAGTCCGCCTGCCGATGCAGGGGACACGGGTTCGTGCCCCGGTCCAGGAAGATCCCACATGCCGCGGAGCGGCTGGGCCCGTGAGCCATGGCCGCTGAGCCTGCGCGTCCGGAGCCTGTGCTCCGCAACAGGAGAGGCCACACCAGTGAGAGGCCCACGTACCACAAAAAAAAAAAAGCAGGATTAGAAAGAATTTGGAGTCAGAAATCTCTGGATTCCAGACCAGGCTCCATGACTTAGTAATTGTGTGAGCTTGGTGAGTGATTTAAACTCTCTGACCCTTGGCCTCTATGTCTGTAAAATGGGGCTGAACATACCTACTGCCTAAATAGCTATGAAAGCTAAGCGTCCACCCACCCCTGACCCTGTGGGTGTGCTCCCAGGTACTTAACCGAGGGAGGCGAATGTGCGTGTCCAAAAAGCACGGGCAGGGTGATCCTGGGGGTTGGTCACAATAGCCCCGAAATGAAATCAACTCTGGCGTCCATCAGCAGAAGAATGGCTAAATGAGGTGTGGTATCGCCCTGCAACGGAATAATACACAACAACATAAAGAAACTGCGGAGAGACGGATGCAGCAACATGAATGAATCTGACATGCCGTTGAGTGAGAGAAGCCAGGCGCAAAGAATAGGTACGTGTTATTCCATTAATAAGAAGTTCAAGGACAGGTAAAGCTAATCTGCGGTGAGAGAGGGTAAGATAGTGGTTGTCCTTAGAGGTTGCGGACTGCAAGGGGGCTTGAGAGAATCTTCTGGCATGTTGGAACTGTGTTTTGTCTTGAGCTGGTTGTCACACAGGTTGATACGCGTGTCAAACTTCATTGAGCTTGAGCTCCATGAACAATTTGAGATTCATGTGCGTCGTGCTATGTATATTTCAAGTAAAAGGTAAAAAGAAAAAAGTGCACTACCTGAGATGGAGAATGTAGTTGTGCGTGTCTCAGAATCGGCACCTGCGGACATTCCCTGCATCCCAGTGCCACCCTGAGGGGCAAGGACTGCCTTCCAGCACCTGTGTCCAAGCATTAGCTAGGCTCAAATGACGCCGTGCTGTTAGAATTGAGGGATGGAAGGGGACTGGGTCTTTTTTTTCTGTTGCTTTGCTTTGCGATGAGAAGATTATAGTCTTTATCATTAAATGTGGTAACTCGCTGGTGCTCAGGTCCCCAGGGCTGCTGTGCAGTGGAGACGCTGAAGTGGGGAGCGCTTGGCTTTCCTGGTCGGGGGCCGATGAGGTGGCATTGAGAGCATCCCCTCTATTTGCAGACGGGCAAGATTCCCCAGAGAGAGCCTTGAGGACCCCAGGTTCACCCAGCAATGGAGTGGCAGAGCCCCACCCTCACCTCTCATTGGCCCATGTCCAAAATGCCCTCAGGATCAACTGGCTGGGGACAACTGTACCACTTCCATCCTTCCACCCTGTCCCGAGGTCACTGTCCCAAGCCCAGGGAGGGGAGTGACATCCCCAAGGCCACACAGCAAGTCTGCAGCAAAGCCAGGCAAGGCCATGGGCAGAGGGGAGAGTGAGAGGCTGAAGGCTTGGGCCGCCAACCAAGCTCTTCCCTTATGTCCGTGGGGACATGGCCCCTCCTGAGCAGAGGCTGGGGGTGTGTCCCTTCTGCACTGAAGAGGGGGTGCATCTATAGTATTAATGCGGGGAGCACTTGGCATGAAGGGGGCTTCTCTGCCGGGTACTGTGGAGGGTGAACCCCAGCCCCTCAGCCCTTCCTATCTTGGGGTCGTGATCCAGGATCCACCTCCCCTTGGTGCCACTCCTTTGCCTGCTTCCAGCAGAAATGTCACAGACTGGCCCTGTTTTCAACCTGCATGAACTTGGCCTGACACAGGCACCACGGTAGGTGTGAGGCGGGGGCAGCTGGAGGGAGATTCCAGAGATGAGTGACCCAGCCCAGGACCAGCCCGGGACTCATCTCTCACTTCTCACCTGCCTCCAAGTGTCAGTTTCAGTGTCACCTCCTCAGAAGGGCCTTCCCTCCCTGACCGTATGTCCCGCTTCCTGCCCTCTCTCACAGCCCGTTCTGCTTCTTCACCACCCTTGTCACTCACCTGTAGTTCTCTCTTCAGAGGTCTGTCTCGCCCCACAGGACTGTAAGCTCCTCCAGGGCAGGAGCTGGGTCTGTCTCATTCACCATTAGGCCCTTGTGCCTGGCATATACGTGTAGCAGTAGATGTTTGAGGGGAGAATAAATGAACGCACGAGGAAGAACCGCCATGGCAGGGATGTAGACACCAGGGGAGGGAGTGCCAGGGAAGGAAGGGTTTGTTCCGGTGTGTGTGTGTGTGTGTGTCTGTGTGTTTGTGTGTGGTGGGGTGGGCCACTTGGGCTGAGCCTGTGTGACTTCAGGGGTTTCAGAGGGAGCTGCCATAGGTGGGGGAGGGCAGGAGGCCTCTCTTGCAACCTCTGGAGCTCAGGTCCTTCCTTTATGAGCCAGAGGCCCCCTGCGAAGTTATGCAGAGTCCCTGCATCCGGGAGAGGCAGCGCCTGGGTCCACAGATGCAGGAAACCTGGGTCCCCTCCCTCCACAGCACTCCAAACTAGTGGAGCTGGAGAGACATTCCTCCTCCTGGGGGAGGGGAGGCAGCCCAGGCCTTCTCCCGCTGGACACACTGGCCCTTGGACAGGGACTCTCCCTTGGGGCTTCTCTCCCTGGGAGGCCTTAGAGGGCCCCTAGCCCAATCCTCAGAGAGGGCCAGAGGCCTGCCCTGGGTCACACAGGGAGGAGAAGCCGAGCTGAGACTCACTTCCGGCCTGGGGTCTCCAGCTCCCACCATCTATGTTGTGTAAGGGTCTCATTCAGCTTGGTCAGCACAGACCAGGCAGCTCTCTGCAGTAAAACTGGGAGCCCAGTGTCCCCACGCAGTCTCGGGGAGCAGGGCCGCTGCCGTCGAGGGGCATCTTCTCTGGCAGTGCCCCCAGCCCACACCTGCTCACCTGTACCGTGCTCAGGACGCAGTGAGGGCTGACTTCAGAAATGCCTGTGCTCTGGGCCTTGTCTTCTGACTCCCAGGGCGGGACCTGTCCCTCCTCCACCAGATCCAAGCCTCAAGGTCCCAATTCTCTGGCCCTTTGGCAGCGAGTCTCACCCAAGGCTGGCTAGGACCCCCTCGCATACCTCCTACTCCAGGCCAGACCCTCTATAGGCTGGGGGTGCAGGCCTGGGTCAGGTCAGGGTGGGGTAGATCTTCCAGCGCCCTCTTCCTGGAAGTTCCTGTACTCGTGGACCATGTCTTATTTGTTCCTGTGCCCCCCGCACCCATCCTAGAGCCCGGCATAGAGTGGGCTCATGTGACATGAAAGAGGTGGCTCGGGATGTCATTTGAGGGGCTCTAGGAAGAGATTCCAGGCCCCCCCAATCCCCCTCCCCCAACTCCCCAGGAGCCACAGTCTGGAATTCCACTGAGAGAGGCGCATGGCTTGACATTCTCTTCATGGGAGTAAATGAGAAGATTAGTTTATTCTGCTCCTGGGCCCAAAGGCCTCAGGAACTTCTGAGAGCCAGACTGAAGATACGGGTGGGGAGGGGTCTGCCAGCCTGGAAGAGAAGGGCTGAGACCCCAGGGAGGGGCGGACCTGTGGAGACAGGCCTGGGCGGCAGGGGCCCTTGGGGCTGGCGGGAACAGCAGGGCCCGTCTGGGAGGGAGCCTCTGACAGACGCTTTATCAGGCCCTGTCGCCAGCGTTATCTGTGGCTTCTCAGCAAAGAAGGAGCCACAGTCCTCAGCCACCCTCAGACCACTCCAGGCCTGGAACAAAGCAGCCGAGTCAGCTGGCAGCCCCATGGCTCCACTGTTAGACCGTGGGCTCTGCAGCCCTGGGGCCCACGTGGGGTGTTCAGGCAGGCGGCTGACCCGGCCTGGCGACGGCCCGTCTACTGGGACTCCCCCGCCAAGTACCGGCTGCCACAGGGACCCCCTCCCTGGAGCCTGTCTGCAGAATGGGGATGGGGCACCGGGTCACCCCAGCCCCTGCAGGGCTCGGCTGAAATGTCAGCCACAAAGGACGGGACACAGAAGGGCCTGTCCAGGAACAAGGGCCAAGTGTTGGCATGGGATGATGGCCGGGGCTGAGCTGGTCAAATGTTTACTTGGAACGGTTCAAGTGGACACCCTCCGGCCACGGGGGCAGCTGGCGTCTGGCACGGGGCCCTTCTACCCACCACCGCAGGGCACTGCAAGGGTTCAGACCCATCCCAGATGGGCTTGACTCCCAAAGCACCCAGAGGGGGCTGCCAGTCTAGGCCTTGGCATGGTCACTCCCCCCCCCCCATCCCTACCCACTGTGGGGGAGAGAAAGAGCTGGGAGGGCAGGTTCAACCTCCCTCACTCTGGAAGCACCCGCTTCTCTGGCCTCCTGCAGGGCTGCCGTGAATGGCTGGGCAGGTTGTGCTCTGCAACAGGACACCTTTGCCACCGAAGCAAGTGGACCTGAAATCCTTGCAACTGGGAGAGGAGCTGCATCAGCCCACAGGGTGCTTTTTTGCAACTGTCTGCTAGGAGGGGGCACCTTTGTGTGCCGAGCATTGTGGACTTTAAGATGACAACATGGTTCTTTTGGTAGGACTAGCTCATAGTCTGTTACAGATAGAGTCGCCTGATATAATACGGGATGCCCAGTTGCAACTGAATTTCAGGTACACAGCAAATACTTTTTTAAAGGTATAATTGTGTCCCATGCCATATTGTAATGTCTGAATGTAATGGGTGAGTGAAGTCTGGTCAAATCAGACTTCCCCCCAAATCCCCCTCAGCACATAGGGTTCTAGGGGTCATGAAGGAGACTGTGGGAGGCTGAAGAGAGACCAGTGTGGCTGGAGAGGAGCCTGAGAGGTAGCAGGGGCGAGGTGGCGTGGACTTGGAGGCTGGGGTTCTCTGAGACGAGGACACAGGAGGGTTGGAGCAGGGGACTCACGTTGTAACAGGCTCCCTCTGGTGGTGGTGTTGAGAATCGTCTGGAGGGGCCCGGCCGATGCGGGCTGACCTGTGAGGTGATTGCAGCCATCCAGGCCAGATGACCAGGGCAGTGATCGCGAAGCTGGACAGAAATGGCTGATTCTGGAAACAGGAACTTTTTGTTACGGAAAACAGCAAACATGTACAGAAGTAGTGAGAATAGTACAAGGAATAATACAAGGATGTCCCCATCACCCACTTTAACCATCATCAGCTCACAGCCAATTTTGCTTCATGCAAACCTTTCACCCCTCTTGACAACTGGATTATTTTGAAACAAATCCCAGATATCATATTATTTCATCCATAAATATGTCAGTGTATATCACTGAAAGATAAGGCCTGGATATATTTTGAGACAGGAGCCACCAGGAATTTGCCCCAAGACCTCAAGCAGCTATTAAGAGAGAGGAGGCCCCTGACCTCATGAAACCCATTGCGGTGCAGTTAGTTCCCCGGTCTTAAGACCACCTCTCCTAAAGCTTTCTCATGTTTTCCTCCTCAGGCACCCTGTCTCCCATCCTCCTGTCTGCGTGCACTCCTAGCATGATGCTCCTTAGGCTGGGGTCTTGGGACGCTGGCATGGACTCCCTGTTGAAAACTCCTGCCTTTTCCCCAGACCTCACAGCAGCCCGACCTTGCCCTCTTTCTGTTGTCTTGATAACAGGACTGTGCAGTGTCTGGAACTGAGGCTCCCTACGAACTCAGGAAATGCAGGCACTCCGGGCGAATGTGAGGGAATCACGGGAAAGTCACAGAGTGAGGGACAAGGACAGAGATTCAGACATCAAGTAAGTTCAGGGAGGCTCTTTGCTTTCAGAAGGCCAGCCCCCAGGAAGCAGTCTGGCTTTACCTGTAATTTACTTGGAGATTTTGTGTGGGTTCCTTCCCCTCTCTGGGCCTGTTCATGCAGGGCTTCTTTTTTTTAAAATTATTATTATTTTTATTTTATTTTATTCACTTTTGGCTGCGTTGGGTCTTCGTTGCTGCACGCGGGCTTTCTCTAGTTGTAGTGAGCGGGGGCTACTCTTCGTTGTGGTGCGGAGGCTTCCCATTGCAGTGGCTTCTCTTGTTGTGGAGCACGGGCTCTAGGCACGTGAGCTTCAGTAGTTGTGGCACGCGGGCTCAGTAGTTGTGGCTCGCGGGCTCTAGAGCGCAGGCTCAGTAGTTGTGGCGCACGGGTTTAGTTGCTCCGCAGCATGTGGGATCTTCCTGGACCAGGGCTCGGACACATGTCTCCTGCATTGGCAGGTGGATTCCTAACCACTGCACCACCAGGGAAGCCCCCATGCAGGGCTTCTACCTTCTCCCCTCCTCTCAGATTCTGCTCCCCAAAGTCCCTGGGATAGGAGGAGTTGAGGGGCAAAGCTGGACTTGGGGAGAGGATGCTGGGAACATGCTAACTTTGGACCCAGCCACACACACATTGAACCCTGTGATGCAGGCATAGTAGCCCCACTTTACAGAAGAGGAAAGTGAGGTGCAGAGAAGTAAAGACACTTGACTAGGATCCCCTAGTTTGTAGGCAGCACGACTGGGACTTGGGTCCAAGGCCAAATGCTCAGTGTTGGTGCCCAGGTGCCTCCATGTTTTTTGAGGCCCCACCCCAGGGCAGGGCCCTCCTCAGTAGGCCTAGCTCCTCTAGTGCAATCCAGATTCTGGCTATTCTGCCACCTCTGAGCCTCCTGAAGCCTGGTGCTCCTCCCAGCCTCCTCATGGTGACACTGGGAGGCTGACGCACCTTCCTACTCCGATCATTTTCACTCACTGAGCCCTGCCGAGGGCTGGACTCCATGGACACCAGATACACCAACACATTTCTCTCATTTCATCCTCACAGCAACTGAGTGGGGTGTTATGCCCATTTTACAGATGTGGAAACTGATGCCCAGAGAGGAGCAGAGGCCTGCCCAAAGCCACACAGCCCCACTGTGGTGGAGCCAGGATTGAGACCAGAGTTCTCTGACTCCACGTGCTCCATCCACTGCATTGCAAGGAACTGGCTCAGAACAGTAACCCAGTGCCATTTTGTTGTCCTGGGTTCTGGCAGCCTTTTCTTTTCTTCCCCAGATAACTCCCCTGTCTTAGTTTCCCCTACATAATCACACTCGATCTTTCTAATAATTGTGGGAGGCGGGTATGATGACTGGGTTTTATAGGTGAAGTGTCACACGTGTCTCCAGGGAGACTGTGTTGTGAAACTCCCTGAAATTTCCCCAAGGCTTGAGTTGCTCCCTTGAGCTGCCCACGGACGCTTATGTTCTTCTAGCGCCGCCTGCAGTCTTTCAACGACATTGACTCACCCTGCTGGGTCATTTAGAAAGCTTTTCCTGCAAAGTTATCTTTCCCCTTTTAAGTCAATACCTCCCACGGTTGCCACATCTGGGCCTTCCCCTCACAAGTTTGGACCCACCTTGTCCCTCCTTGGTCCCCATATTCAGCAACAGTTAAAACACATGTACTTTCTGTAACTCCGTCTTCAAGAAACTAGGATATTAACAAAGGCTTAATAAACTACGGAGGTTGTCAGGCTTGAGAATCACAAAAGTGAATCTGCCTTTCCACCTACCTGGGAGCTCTTTGGGGTGAGATCTGTGTTCTCCCATCAGATTAGACTAATTGTCTTCCAGGGAAGGGACGGTGTCTCCCGCAGGGTCCCCATGGCCTGGGCCGAGGCCCTGCAGAGCAATGACTCTGGCTGTGGGTGAAGAGAGGTGTCTCTGGGCTCTGCCCGCCATCAAGCACGTGGGTGGCACTCCATGCCCAAAGGATGAGAGCCCTGTGTTTCCTGAGGCTCAGGCAGGACATAGGAAGGGCAGGAAAGACCTGGTGGGGAGCCACTTTTGGCCCCTCTCTGAGCACCCACCTGTCTCAGAACTCAGAGGAACTTGAACTTGGGCAGCAGTGGGACTGAATCCTTCCACGAGTGAGCAGGTTTAGATCGAAGCTATTGTTCCTTTAGGTGGCAGCCAGGGACTGGGCATTCACTGTGGGGAAAGGGCAGGGTCTGGAGAGGGGAGGAGGAAAAAGGTCAGCTGATGTCAAAGGCCCGTGGTCTCGGGGACTCCACCCTGCATGTCCTGCTGCCCTTGGTCACCCCCACTCCGGGCTCCCATAGGTCCCCCAACCTCCACCTCAAACAGGCCCATTTCCACTCTCACCTACTGCTCTTTCTGGGTTCTCTTTGTTCACTCATTCATCCGGCATTCAATCAGCATTTAATCCATCAACTACCAAGTGCCCGGTTTTTGTCTGTTTGGGGGAGAGTTTATTGAGGTATAATCCACATATTGTATATTCACCCCTTTTTAGCGTATGAGGTTTGGCAAATGTTTCACAGTAGTGTAAACACCACCATAATTAAGCTGTTGGATATATCCACCAATATTTCCTTCCTGCTCCTTTGTTATCAACACCTGCTCCCACCCCTGGTCCCTGACAGCCTCTGATCTATTTTCTGTCGCTATAGTTTTGCCTTTTCCAGAATGCCACGTAAATGGAATCACACAGCAGGTAACCTTTTGCGTCTAGCTTCTTGTACTCAGCATAAATGCTTTTGAGAGTCATTTGTGTTGGTCTGTGTATTTGTAGTTGGTTCCTCTTTTATTGCCCAGTGAGTTGTATTTCCATGGTATAGATGTACGCAGTGTATTTATCTTTCACCCGTTGATGAACGTTTGGATTGTTTCCAGCGTTTGGCAAATATGAATAATGCCACTGTAAGCACTCCACGTGTAGGTTTTTGTGCAGACGTGAATTTTCATTTTGCGGGGGAAGCTACCTAGAAGCGGGATTGCTGAGTCATATGTAAGTGTATGTTTTAACTTTAGAGGAATCTGCCCAACTGTTATCTGGAATGGCTGTACTATTTTCAAAGTAATAATAAACTTTTAAAGTCTAAACTGTAACTTGAGTTGTCAAGACTGACGAACGCCAGGAGGAATTCTATTCCTAACTGGAAGCATCCCTTCTGGGGCAAATGTCAGTTTTCATTTCTCCAGGTAAATATCCAAGAGTGGGGTTGCTGGATCGTAGGTAAAGTGTATCACAAGATACGGCCAGACAGCTTTCCAAGATGCCTGCACCATTCTGCGTTACCACCAGTAATGTATGAGTTTCAGTTTTTCCACTTCCTTACCAAGTGCCAGGTTTGGTTTTTTTTTTTTTTAACATTTTATCATGAAAATTTCTAACATCTAAGAAAGTACAATGAATAGTACTTAATGACCCTGCACTTACTCACCAGCAGCCTTCAGCTACCTCCTCACCAGCCTTAGACCTTGTTTCCTCACCCCTCCCCAACAATGACCAAATTATTTTTGAAGCAAATCCCAGATGTCATTTCATTTTATTCATAAATACTCAATAGTATCTTTCCTGGAGAAAAGGGAACCCTCTCGCACTGTTAGTGGGAATGTAAATTGGTTCAGCCACTATGGAGAACAGTATGGAGGTTCCTTATAAAACTACAAATAGAATTACCATATGATCCAGCAATCCCACTACTGGGCATATACCCTGAGAAAACCATAATTCAGAAAGAGTCATGTACCACAGTGTTCATTGCAGCTCTATATGCAATAGCCAGGAGAGGGAAGCAACCTAAGTGTCCATCAACAGATGGATGGATAAAGAAGATGTGGCACATATATACAATGGAATATTACTCAGCCATAAAAAGAAACGAAATTGAGTTATTTGTAGTGAGGTGGATGGACCTAGAGTCTGTCATACAGAGTGAAGTAAGTCAGAAAGAGAAAAACAAATACCGTATGATAACACATATATATGGAATCTAAAAAAAAAAAAAAAAGGTTCTGAAGAACCTAAGGGCAGGACAGGAATAAAGACTCAGACGTAGAGAATGGACTTGAGGACACGGGGAGGGGGAAGGGTAAGCTGGGACGAAGTGAGAGAGTGGCACGGACATATATACACTACCAAACGTAAAATAGATAGCTAGTGGGAAGCAGCCGCATAGCACAGGGAGATCAGCTCGGTGCTTTGTGACCATCTAGAGGGGTGGGATAGGGAGGGTGGGAGGGAGGGAGACGCAAGAGGGAGGAGCTATGGGGAAATATGTATATGTATAGCTGATTCACTTTGTTATACCGCAGAAACTAACACACCATTGTAAAGCAATTATACTCCATAAAGATGTTAAAAAAACCACATTAACGATGTCCCACCTAGCCAATCATTTTTTAAAAAAATAAATGTATTCATTTATTTAAAAAAATATTATCTTTCCATGGTACCGTTATCACACCTAAAATGTGTGCCATTATCCCAGTTCATATCATCCCATGTCTAGTCAGGTCTCCCATTTTCCTGAATGTCATCATTTTTCCTTCTTTTTTTATAACTTGGGTGTTTGAATCAGGATACAAATAAGGTTCAGACGTTGTGATTGGTTCATGTGTCTTTAAGTTACTTTGCTTGGAAGTCATTTGGAATCGTTCTTCTCTTTGTGGTTATATCACTAACTTAATGTATAGACTTGGTTGCTTCATTTTACTTGCAGTTTTTATGAATTTATTTAAAACTTTAAAATTTTATTTATGGTTCCAAAGTCTATCACACAGAATATATTTACAAAGGTCTAACTTTTATTTGTGCCCATCTCATTCAATCCCCCCTTCCTAGAACTATTAATTTTAAAAACTTATGCTTTATCCTTACATTGATTTTCATATATACACACACATATACGTGTGTTCCTTACATTGATTTATATATACACACACACGTGTGTGTGTATGTACATATAACATACACAGATGTCTACACGTATATTTGTATCCCTCCCTCCTTTTCTTAGTTAAGTGTGACCGTGCAGGCACACTTTCCTCCACCTTGTTTGATTCATCGTACATCTCGCCCTGCGATCTCACCCACAGTGGTCTGTTGAGGTCTCCCCTGGTCTTTGCCGCCAGAATCTTCCTTTGTGCTGAAAACCACAGTCTCCTGCTGGTGGACATTTTCCTTCTTTCCAGTCCTTTGCTGTTACAAATAGAGTTGCAGTAAAAAGCCTCACGCCTGCATCTTTCGGCGTACTGGTTGGAGTCGATTCCCAGCAGTGGGATACCCGAGTCCCAGCTTGAACACACATAGTGATTTTGCTAGCTTTTGCCCAATTCCTCTGCAAAGGGATCCCACCGTTTTACATCCCCGTTAGCTGCACAGGGCTTGTCTCCCCATGGCCCCCCCAACAGAATGTGTTGCCAAACTTTTGGATTTTTGCCCATCTGATAAGTGGGAAATGGTATCTCAGCATAGTTTCAATTTGCATTTCTTTTATTTGATGGAGTTTGATCATCTTTTCATATGGCTAAGGGCCATTTGCATTTCTTTTTCTGTGAACTGTCTGGTAATATTTTTAGCCCATTTTTTCTAGAAGGTTGTTGGTTTATTCCTTCTCTACTTTTATTTATTTGTTTATATATTTTTTATATCTTCTAATTCCTGTACCTTTTTTTAAATATAAATTTATTTATTTTATTTTTGGCTGCGTTGGGTCTTCGTTGGTGCACACGGGCTTCCTCTAGTTGCGGCGAGCGGGGGCTGCTCTTTGTTGCGGTGCGCGGGCTTCTCATTGCAGTGGCTTCTCTTGTTGCGGAGCACGGGCTCTAGGCGTGCGGGCTTCTGTAGTTGTGGTTCGCGGGCTCTAGAGTGCAGGCTTAGTAGTTGTGGCACACGGGCTTAGTTGCTCCGCGGCATGTGGGATCTTCCCAGACCAGGGATCGAACCCATGTCCCCTGAATTGGCAGGCAGATTCTTAACCACTGCGCCATCAGGAAAGCCCTCCTTCTCTACTTTTAGAAGCTGTTTATAAATTAGAGACATTAATCTCTTGTCTATGATAAAGGTTCAGGTATTTTCCCCACTTCCTCATTGGTCTTATTTGTTCATTCATTCATTCATTCACCAATCTCAAGCCACCTGATGCTGGGGATGCAACAGCTGTGAATAGGGTGGTCCTGAGGGACTCCACTGCCATGTGATGCTCAAGCCAGACCCTTGGACTGATCCTGGACAGTCCCTGCCCCTGCCCCTCCCCGTGCTGTCCTTTCTGCCCCCTGACCCCTCTCCTGCCACCCAGTGACCGCCCTTCCTGAGTCCTGCCCTGATCAGGCCCTCAGCACCTCGTAGTCTGTGCTCAGTGGGGGCCAGAAAGGGAACTGAGTATCTCTCTATCTCCCCCAACATGCTTGGCACCTGATGAGTGAGAGAGTGAAGAAAGAGCAAGTCAGTGAATGAATGACTCTTAGGAGGATGAAACAGTCTCTCAGCCCAGGAAGCCAAGTCAGAGGGGAGTTTGGAAAAGCAGCTTTAGGGTCAAGGTTTCTTAACCCCTCACATTCTCTTCAGACCTAATTCAGGTCAGAATTGCTACTCTCAAATTGCTCTCAGCCAATGTATAATACTGCTGCATTTCATCATTTAAAAACATGTCTGCTTATTGTAGAAAATGTGGAAAATACAGAGAGGTACAACAAAGAAAATAGAGATCACCCATCACCCAGAGTAAACCACTGTGGACATTTCGTTCAACTTTCTTTTGTTTCATATTTTATTTTTATATATCTATATTTACATGTTTTACATATTATGTTTTTTTTATTTTTTTATTTTTTTTTTTGCGGTACACGGGCCTCTCACTGTTGTGGCCTCTAACGTTGCGGAGCACAGGCTCCAGACGCGCAGGCTCAGCGGCCATGTCTCACGGGCCCAGCCGCTCTGCGGCATGTGGGATCTTCCTGGACCGGGGCACGAACCTGCGTCCCCTGCGTCAGCAGGCGGACTCTCAACCACTGCGCCACCAGGGAAGCCCTGTTTTTTACATATTTTATATTTATGTGTACATGCACAGACACACAATACCCCTTAACAGTATAACGTACATATTTCCTCATGGCATTAACCTTCAGCACATCATCATGGTTTTAAGTGATCGTATAATATGCCGTGAAATGAATGTATCATATCCCATCACCATTACTTAACCTCTGTGTCTCAGTTTCCTCATCTATAAAATGGAGATAATAGTTGCTTCCTCGTAAGTTCCTTGTGAGGGTTAATTGTGATTCTATTCATGGTAAGCACTCAGGGGGTGTTAGACAAGGCCATTATTATTATTACTATTATTTCCTAATGGTGGACATTTAAATTCTAATTTTATTCTGTTGCAAGTAACACGGTAATGAACCTCTCTGCGCATGGGAGCATATGAGGGGGTGCTCCACTCCCACCTCCAGACTAAGCACCCCGGTGACAGAGTGTGAGCAAAGCTTGCTGGGGAGACCCCTTGGCTGAAAGTTAGGACAGCAGGCATTTGCCACTGGAAGCCTGGGGACAGGGCAGTCCAAGCAAGGGAACGGCATTGGTAAAGGCTCAGAAGCTTGAAAGAGCGTGGGAGCTCTGACGTGCTTGGTTTGGCCACGGTTCTTGTCCCCGTTTTACTCCTTTCTGGAGTAGCGGGGGTGTGAATGCTGTGTGTGCTGGCCCAGGGGGTGCCTCTTTCTCAGGCTTAATCCTGTTGATTTTCAAATTGAAGTTTATGAGCCGTCTGCTCACATCCAGCTGTTGAGGTGGCCACTTCCTCCTCCTTCCCCTCGACCACATCACTCTGCTCTCTGAGCCTGGGTTTCCTCATAAGTAAAACAAGGCAGGTGGACTGGTTGGTTTCTACCCTCCCTTCTGCCTGGGGTGGGTGCTTAAGCCCACTCTGGGCTCTCTCTTTGCTGGGATGCTGGAGGCGCCCTCTGGTGGCCAATATTGGCCATGCAACCCAGAAATGGGCTTGACGACCTGCCTGGCCCTCTGAGTGGGTTTAAGTGTGCATGTGCGTGTGAGTGTGCCTGTGTATTGGAATGGTACACAGGGGATATGTGACAGCCTCACGATACATAAAATTCAGAGCTTTTATAACTCTCTGATGGCAAAAGATGGCGAAAATTTTCTGGGGCCTGCCAGGGACACCCAGGGTTGCAAAATTCCCTGGGGCACCCATCTCCCTAGTACACGTTGAGAACATTACTCCTCTGCTCAAAATCTCATCCTTAAAAAAAAAACAAACAAAAAAAACCTCATCCTTGTCCCTCTGATGAGCAGGGTAAATATCAAACTCCTGGCCAGGATATTTAGGGTCCTTCAGAAGCTGACCCCTGCTTGTTACCAATGGCCCCTGTGGCCCCATTTTTCACTCTTGTCTTTCTTTCCTGTCCCACTCCAGGCAAGCTACCTGACCCATTCCCATCTCCTAGTCTCTGCTCATGCTGGTTCTTTTTCCCAGAGTGTCCTACCCTCTCCTTTAGTCCCCGTAGCATCTTTCAAGACTTGGCTAAATGCAACCTCCTCTAGGAAGACCTCTTGGATTTTTCCACTTGGGTCCGAGCTCTCCTTCCTCTGAACCTCCCAGTAAATACATCTGTCTCCTGGTATACAGAGAACTAGGGCTTACCCAGGTAACTCGGGTTGAAGATATCCAGTTCAATAGACCCTCAGACATGGCGCAGACTCCGTGTCTGCTCCATGTCTGAGTCCTTCCAAACATTGGTATCCAGGCTGCCTTCTGCAGAGCCCTGACTCCCAACCTCTCCTCCACCTCCTCTGAGCCCTTGGCTTTAGCCAGGAGGGACAGCTTTCGTGGAAGGAGGTCTGGTGGTAGAGGAGAAAGACATGAACCTTGGGCCAGACTCCTGTTGGACACTGCTGTTCAGAAGGCAAATGGCTGCCCAGCACACAGCCTCCAGCTGCTGAGCTGTGTGTGGGAGGCTGGTCTCTGGGTGAATGAAGGGTCAGATCCAGTCACTGCCCAGCTCTTTGCTTCAAGGACAGAAGTCATAACTGCAGCCCTAGCAATAATACTCTTGGTTATTTGTAGAAGTCTGCTATTGTCAGTTTGTTGTGCTCTCTAACATGAAATTCTCATACAACCCATTTGTAGATGAGGAAACGGGATCAGAGAGGCTAAGTAACTTGCTCAAGGTCACACAGCTCTGAGTGTGAATGCTCAAACTCAGTCTCTGCTTTCCAAGCATCTCCAAATCTTGTGCAGTTCCTGGAATACTCTGCTGTCACTGTGTCTTGCACAGAGTAGGTGATTAATGAATTCCTGGATAACAAAACACGGACATAATGAACATATAGCTATCCCTTTCTGCTTCCAGGCTGCCTCAGGTCCACATGTTCACCTTTGTGTGTGGGAAGAGTCCCAGAACTGGGATTGTCCAAGAGGGGAATGGCTCCAAGGGGCTGAAGGGGTGGTGGTACCTGGATCCCAGGAGGGGTGAATTCCCTGCGTCTGGGTTTTAGGGGCAGTAGGTCTTGGGCATGGCGAGGGCTGGCACCTGCTGGCCCACTGGCCCAGCTGGTGTATGGCCCATGGATGTTGCATAACTTCAGAAGCCACAGAACGGTGCTGTGGCCAGGACTGGCCTACAGGGTAAGGACCTGGAATTAATCCAAATTCCCTGAGGAGGGAGATACCAAGACAGACGAGATGTGCAAGAGATTTATTAGGGGACATATTTGTAAGGGGAAATGGGGAGGGAGCCAGGGGAGCCTGGGAAAGCATCCGACCTTGATGCAGATCTGACCCCGATGTGAAGGAGGAAGGGAAGGGAAGAAGGCTGAAAGGAAGCATTTTTGACTGTAGAGGATTCTAAGAAAGTTCTTAAGGCCAATGGGAGTCTTCTAGCCAAGATGCCTGTCAGAGGGGTCCCACCTCTCCTCAAAATGGGTCTCCTTTGTATTCCTGCCACACGCAGTCACTGGTGTGTGGGAAGCACAGCCTCCGCAGGCACGTCTCATGCCTAGTGGTGGAAAGGCAGGCATCATAAGTGATGGTGAGAAAACCGTTTCTGGAGTGGTGCTGGTGTGAATGCTGTGTGTACCGGCCTGGGGCTTCCGCTCGCTCACCCTTAATACTACTGACTTTCAAACTGAAGTTTAAGAGCAATTTGTTCATGTCCAACTGTTGAGGTGGCCCTTCCTCCCCTTGACCACGTCATCCTCTTCTATGAGTCTCGGCTTCCCACATGTAAAATGGTCATTAAGGCCTAGAGCGCGGCTGCTGAAGCCATTGGTCAGTTATGTTCCCAGGTAGAGATCTGAGAGGGGCTTTCTCACGGCCACCGCACTGGCCTCCCGGGTCCTCCTGACACCAGCCTGGCCTGGAGAACAGCCACAGGTGACCACAGCTGGAGGGAAGGGGAATTGGGGCCCCTGGAAACCCAGGAGAGAAGCTGATTGGCCCAGCCTGGGTCGGGGGTCTGGCTCTGGTGCAATCAGCTATGGCCAGTGGGTGGAGCCACTTGCCAGGCTGCCCATTCTGTAGGGCCTCGGGAGCCTGCTCTGTGAAGTGCAGGTGTCATTCACGGGGCAAGGGCACTGGCAGGGCAGGTGAGGCAGTGCAAGGTGTTGGTGGCATTCTCTTGCTGAATGTGTCAGTGTGACACACCCGGTGGCTCCATGAGGCCAGGAGCTGGGCTTTTTTTTTTTTTTTTTTTTTTTTTTTTGCGGTACGCGGGCCTCTCACTGTTGTGGCCTCTCCCGTTGCGGAGCACAGGCTCCGGACGCGCAGGCCCAGCGGCCATGGCTCATGGGCCCAGTCACTCCGCGGCATGTGGGATCTTCCCGGACCGGGGCACAAACCCGTGTCCCCTGCATCGGCAGGCGGACTCTCAACCACTGCGCCACCAGGGAAGCCCTTTTTTTTTTTTAATTTATTTAATTTATTTTAGGTTATGTTGGGTTCCACATTACTGTGCGCGGGCTCTCCCTAGTTACAGTGAGCGGGGGCCACTCTTTGTTATGGTGCGCGGGCTTCTTACTGCAGTGGCTTCTCTTGTTGTGGAGCACGGGCTCCAAGCATGCGGGCTTCTGTAGTTGTGGCACGCGGGCCCAGTAGTTGCAGCTCGCGGGCTCTAGAGCACAGGCTCAGTAGTTGTGGCACACAGGCCTAGGTGCTCAACGGCATGTGGGATCCTCCTGGACCAGGGCTCGAACCCGCGTCCCCTGCATTGGCAGGCGGATTCTTAACCACTGTGCCGCCAGGGAAGCCCCAGGAGCTGGACTTTTGTTTGTCGTGGTGCTGGGGCCTGTGCTCTGCCTCCCCCCCAGGATGGTGTGGGCTGGCCTGACCCGCTATTGCCCACCCTGAATGGCTGACCTCTGCTGGCCGGAACAGGCCCTATGCCTACCTGATGGCCGCCACCCCAGGGAAGGAACTTCAGGATCTGTCTTCCCATTAACCTGGAAGCCCCGGGTAGGCAGGGAGCACTGAGATTAAACAGCCCAGGCTGTAGTCTTGGGTTTGGGTCTGGCTCTTCTAACTTGAGCAAGTTCCTTCTCTCCTCTGGCCTCAGTTCCCTCATCTGCGAAGTGGGTATCATCACACTGAGCTTGTGGAGAAGAGGCTGTGTGGTGTGGAGGTTTGGGGCCAATGTTCAAGCCAATCTGAATTCAGCTTATCCAGTTACTTGCTTTGTGACCTTGGGCAAATTAATCACTCTCTAGAAGCCTCAGTTTTCCCGTTTATAAAATGGGAATGAAGAATCTCTCTTTTGTTCTTCTAAAGGTAATGTGCTCTGCACCAGCTGGGGGTACACGCACTCATTTCTTATCCTCTCCTCTTCCAGGACCCCAGCCCTCACAGCTCCCTGGCTAATGAGTCGAGCAGTGATTGGTGTCAGGCCCACAGCAGGGACTCAACCATGCAGGAAGAGTGGGAATGTACCGCAGAGCTCCTGCCCGGGTGGCCGCCACCTCATCCGTTCAGAGTTTGTGGAGTACTTCCTGCCTGGCAGGTAAGTCCTGGCCCTGAGGGGTTCCCGGGCACTTCTGCACAGGGCAGGCTGTGTCCTTCTGTGGGAACACTCACTGCAGGCTTGAGAGGAGCCTGTCTTGGATGTCTGGACATCTGGATATCAATCCAGTCTTTGCTACTCAATCCTTGTGTCTTTGCTACTCAATCCCCCAAACTAAACAAAGATTACATGAGTTGGGGAGGGAGGAGACTCATGGGAAGTGAGAGGAGAGGATAGATCTCCCCGTTGGGTCTGGGGATCCAAGCATGGAGAGGCCTTGGGCCTCTGGGGCAGCCGAGGAGGTGGGAGGAGCCTGGACCTCCTTGTGCCGTGACAGGTACTGGAGTAGAAGCGGAAGTCATCTGGTGGGCACGCCTGGGCAGGTGGGCCTGATGTAACCTCACACAGCTCCCAGGAGCAGCAGAAGGCTCCTGTGTGCCCAGGAGGGTTTCCCGCAGCCTGGAGAGGTCTGGATTCAGCAGTGTGTGTCTGATATGCCCAAGAGTGGCACAGACAAGGCACAGAGGGTGGGAGGATCCGGAGAGGTTGAGGTGGAGCCCAGAGGGAGGCCGTTTGTGCTCAGTGGGCACCAA
This sequence comes from Orcinus orca, assembly GCF_937001465.1. Taxonomy (NCBI): domain Eukaryota; kingdom Metazoa; phylum Chordata; class Mammalia; order Artiodactyla; family Delphinidae; genus Orcinus; species Orcinus orca. The sequence continues at coordinate 92,097,862 of NC_064560.1, read as the reverse complement.
TGTCTGATGTCCAGACATCTTGTGGGAGGACAGCAAGGCAGATGCCCAAGAACTGCATCTTCCTCGTGTTCCCCCTCCCCTGCCTCAGCACCACATAATCGCCACCCCAACCCCAGAACCGAGATGTAGTCTTGACTAAGATGGAGAATGTTCCATCCCAGTGAAATGAGGCCTCAAAAAAGAAACACAATCAGCTAGATGAGAAAGTTCTACTTCTCATGTACCTGGGTTTGTAGTCTGAGATTCGTACCTGCCACCCAGGGATAAAGAGGACGGGACGCAGGTTCATACAGATGAGAGAGGCGGCTTTCAAAGATAATCAGGCTAACAGTCTTTACGTCTGTGATGCTGGACAACGAAACTTCCACAGGTTATTAGGGAAAAGGTTTGTGATCCAAGTCTTTGTCCCAGTCAAGAGACCATTCATTCTGTCAGGGCATTTGGGAGCTCATGAAGACTGAACAAAATACTCAAAGAAGTACTCAAACCAAATGACACTGGGTTACAAGAGAGATTTCAAGATATGGGATGAAAAAGCGTATCGGAAATAATAGGAAGAAATGGTTACATATAGTTAAATCTAAATGAATGATGGTATGATGAATAATTTGTGATTTTTGGGGCTTCCCTGGTGGCGCAGTGGTTGAGAGTCCGCCTGCCGATGCAGGGGACACGGGTTCGTGCCCCGGTCTGGGAAGATCCCACATGCCGCGGAGTGGCTGGGCCTGTGAGCCATGGCCGCTGAGCCTGCGCGTCCGGAGCCTGTGCTCCGCAACGGGAGAGGCCGCAGCGGTGAGAGGCCCGCTTACCACAAAAAAAAAATAATAATAATAATAATAATAATTTGTGATTTTTAAAAGTATAGATTCTTGAAACAAAGCCATTCTGTAAGGGAAAACTTATTAAGAGTCAGAAATGAAATAATCAAAGTCCGCAGTATCCAGTGGGGCAGCCACTAGTCACAGGTGGTTCTTTACGTTTAAATTAATTAAAATTAAATACAATCCAATATTCAGTTCTTCAGACGCATTAGCCACTTTTCACGTGTTTAATGGCCACACATGGGTAGTGGTTACTGTATTGGCCATTGGACATAGAATATTTCTATTATTGCAGAAAATTCTTTTGGACATCGCTGGTCTAAATTATCCAAATAACATAACAAATCCATGGAGGGGAAAGGATGTTTTGGAGAGTAGAGAATAAAAGTATTCTAAAGATCTTTTAAAAGGATAGGGGAGACGTAAACAGGCAAAACCAGCAGCAAAACTGAAAAGCAGAGTCGAAGTTCTAAGTAAGCAAGTGGTGATGGTGGTGGTAATGGGATTTGACATAAGGAAGAAAGAGAAACTTGACCAAGCCAGAAAAGGCAAAGGAGAATGAGGGAGAAAAATATAATCAGTGGTAAATATGAAATTAGGTGGGAGAAATAAAGCTAAGCTCATTAGCTATCACAATAACTGTGATCTGGATGAATTCCCCTATCGGAAGTCAAAGATGTCATTTCCAATAGATATATAGAGAAAAATCCGCTGGGACAGAACATCTAAAATGCTAGATAATTTATGTCATAGCTTAGATGACAGAACATAAGGGAAGTGTCAAGGTTCGGAAGCATCAGGAAATATTGAGTCCACAGAGGTAAACATGTTTTGGAGCCAGCATTTGCCCAGAGGGTATCTGCCTATCTCTGGTGACTCAAAGTCTGGCTTTAACAGGCTACACAGCTCATGGAACAGAAGATAATTCCTGCGGCCCAATCAACGTGAGAAATAGGGCTCCTGCATAAAGCTAGGATCACAAAGGGCTAGTAAACTAGGAAAAAAAAGTGTCTACAGAGATTTGTCTGTCTCTGTCTTCACTGGGGTTGGAGCAGAGGAAAGAAGAGTCTTCCCTGAGAATCTCGGGACAAGCCCAATTTCAGGTGGGTATGCTGCCGGAATCACACTGCCTATATTTCTCCCCGTGCTCCCCTCCTCCAAAACAATTAACTAAAAATGCAATCTAAAGTGTTCCCCAGATGCCTGATGAAGCAATTGCAAATGCTCCCTGGAGAAACACACTTTAAATCTAGGCTTCAAAGAATTCTCACAGATAAACTTCCAAGGAACAGGAAGTCATAGTGTAAAAAAAAATCATTAAACAGAAACTACATGAAATGAGTGTCAGCAGAAACAAACTGCTGAATCAGACCAACAACGATTGAAGATATTGGAATTATCTATTATAAAATATGGAATAATTATGTGTGGTTTGCTTAAAGAAATTAAAGAGGTGATAGGATCTACGACAAAAGAATGACAGTATCAAAACTGATCAGGTGAATTTGAAAAAGAACCAAATAGAACTTCTAGAAATGACAAGTATAATTGAAATTAAAACCCAATGGTTGGGGCTTCCCTGGTGGCGCAGTGGTTGAGAATCCGTTTGCCAATGCAGAGGACAAGGGTTCAAGCCCTGGTCCGGGAAGATCCCACATGCAGCGGAGCAACTAAGCCCGTGAGCCACAACTACTGAGCCCGTGTGCTATAACTACTGAAGCTCGTGTGCCTAGAGCACACGCTCTGCAACAAGAGAAGCCACTGCGATAGGAAGACCGTGCACCGCAACGAAGAGTAGCCCCCTCAAGCCGCAACTAAAGAAAGACCACGCAGCTACGAAGACCCAGCACAGCCAAAAATAAATAAATTTATTAAAAAGAAGAAGCCACCGAAGCAAGAAGCATGCACACTGCAACAAAGAGTAGCCCCCGCTTCCTGCAACTAGAGAAAGCCCACACGCAGCAGCAAACAGGCAAAGCAGCCAAAAATAAATAACATAAATAAATTAATAATAAAAAAATTAACCTGAAGAAAGAAGGAAAGGGGAGATAGAGGAAGAAAAAAACAGAGCAAACAGAAAATAAATAATGAAATGACAGAACTAGGTCTAAACATATCAATAATTACATTAAATCTAAACAGACTAAACACACCAACTAAAAGACAGAAATGATCAAAATGGATTTTTTAAAAAAGATATAACCATATGCTACATATAATTATATTGATATAATTATAATGATATAGATAGGTTAAAAGACTAACATACATGTACTAAAAATAATTGAACAATACTCTTTAAATTGGTGAATTTATGATATGTGAATTGTAGCTCAATAAAACTGTTAAAAAAAAGATTAAGATACACCATGGCAACACCAATCAAAAGAAAGCTGGAGTGGCTATATTAATATCAAAGTAGACTTCAGAGCAAAGAAAATCACTAGGGATAAAGAGACACATTACATAACAGTAAAAGGGCCAGTTCACCAGGAAGACATAACAATCCTAAGTGTGTATGCATATAATAACAGGACTTCAAAATGCATGAAGCAAAAATTAATCAAACTGAAAGGAAGCCCGCGGTGTGCGGGCTTCTCATTGCACTGGCTTCTTTTGTTGTGGAGCATGGGCTTTAGGCACGCGGGCTTCAGTAGTTGTGGCATGAGGGCTCAGTAGTTGTGGCTCGCAGGCTCTAGAACGCAGGCTCAGTAGTTGTGGCACACGGGCTTAGTTGCTCCACAGCATGTGGGATCTTCCTGGACCAGGGATCGAACCCATGTCCCCTGAATTGGCAGGTGGATTCTTAACTACTGCACCACCAGGGAAGTCCCTGGGTTAAACAATTTTTAGTATTCCATTTTGGTTTATCTGTTGTATTTTTTTTTCTTTTTTTTTTGCGGTATGCAGGCCTCTCACTGTTGTGGCCTCTCCCGTTGCGGAGCACAGGCTCTGGACGCGCAGGCTCAGCGGCCATGGCTCACAGGCCTAGCCGCTCCACGGCATGTGGGATCTTCCTGGACCGGGGCACGAACCCATGTCCCCTGCATCGGCAGGCGGACTCTCAACCACTGCGCTACCAGGGAAGCCCTATCTGTTGTATTTTTTACTGTATTCTTAATTTTTTTGTGATTGCAATATACATACTTTTCACTGTTTACTTCAGAGAAATACTTTACCACCTTAACTGGAATGTAGAAATCTCACCACTATGTAAGTAAGTCCCTTTACCCTCCTTCCTTTATATTATAGCTGTCATATATTAGATCTACATTGAAAACTTTATCTACCAATGCCATAATTTTTGCTTTCAACTGTCAATCATATCTCATATGACTCAAGAGAAGGTGAACAGTCTGTTTACCCAGCTATTTACCATTTCTGTAATTTATTTAAAAAATTATGTAGCCATTCAGATTGCCTGGTTCAGGAACTTGACCTGACTGTACGCAAAGAACTTGCAGGTGGGAGCAGAACAAAAGGATGTGGACATTGGAGCAACGTTCTGCCACTGGGGGCCTGGTCTTGTCCTGGATTCCTCGTGGTCTCTCAGCAGCCTGGCCCATGGCGCTCCAGCTCAGATCTCCATGAACTTCCCTCCCAGCTCCTGGTGCAGTCATCCCCACCACCAACTCTCTCCACCTGAGCTAGAGGGTCTCTGCTGCTTGCAACCAAACATAGCAGCCCTCAGCAGTTTTAAATCAAGGTCATCAAGTGCTTCCTATAGAAATTCAGGAGATTTGAATAATGGAATCAAAGTCAAGCTTTTGGGAGTTCTTCCTGGGAAGGGTGAAACATCTGACATTGTTGTAAATATTCTTGCAAATTCATTTAAAAAGTTCAATATCGAACATAGAATTCTTTGTGCTTGCAAGTATAAATATAAATTTTAGTAGAACGCGGCAGCATGGTAAAAACAATATTCATATCCAATTAGGAAATTCATGGAGCAGAAATGAACTTGGAATCGGTGTGGTGCAAATATAATTGAAAATTGGGATAAAACAAGCTGTGATGCTATATCAATTGAAACGGAAACTGTAGTTATCTGTATGTACACACACACATACATAGTGATTACACTACAGTATTTTCGTTGCAAAGGTGTTTAATATAAGACATATTTCATTATGGCCACAGGGCCAGGACTAGGGAGAGGGGAACAAGGCACCTGCCTCAGGGGCAAAGTTTAAGGGGCAGCAAAAAACTCAATAATCAAGACAAATAGTATTTTAATGCTATATGTATTTTAAAAATCAAAAATAAATGCAAAAACCATGATGAACAAAATATCCAAATTTTAAATAAAGAGAGGATCAATATTATCAATTTTCTTTCTGCCTCAGGCTCCAGCATGACCTGGCAGAGCCCTGCACAACAGTATGTTTTCTCTTTTTGCTGTCTGTCATCAGTCACAATTTTTAAGTGTTTGATCCTTGGAAGAACTTTGTAAATCATTTTAAGTGTTTACAATGGAATTGGACATTTTGTAAATGAATCCTCTAAATTTTGTTCAAAAGCAATAGAAAACCTTTAATCACAGTGTTCAACAAGGGTGTCAAAATAAACTTTAACTTTTATCAACTTAAGGTACTATAAACAAAGCTTTCACCAAATTTCAGTTATTTCACACGAGGACACATTTTCATATATCCTCAAAAGCAAGGGAGTTGCTGAACAAAGTAATGAGAACGCAAACGGTGGCCAAGATTTAATTTAGAGATTCTCGAATTTTTCTTTGGAATGCCTGGATTTTGGGAAGAATATTTTGTTGGAGTTCCTATCTTAAATTGGGAAAATTTATATTTTGTACTTGGATTGAAGGGAAGACAGAGGCTTATGGCTTTGCCACATTTACAACTGGCAAAATATTAAAAAGAATTGTAAAGTCAACTTATATGAGAATTTTATCTTCTCCTAATATTTGTTAAAGAAAGGTATTCTAAATGTAAATACACTGCGTGTAAAAATATTGGGGCTGAGATAGTTAACCATTCCTACCTAAAGAAATCAGAATTGAGAATGTCCTCCATTTAGCAGAATCTGCTCTGAGCTTATCAGGTACCTCTGCGGAAAAACTATATTCTTATTAAGAATATTGTAATCTATAGAGAAGAGTCCATGAAGGGTGTCAACAATTTCCATTTTATTAGTCATAGTCACTTTGAAGATAATTGCATGCAATCGTTGAGGGGGAAAAAAGAGACCATATTTCTTTCTCTTTTTTTGCTTATTTTATTTTTTAACATCTTTATTGGAGTATAATTGCTTTACAATGTTGTGTTAGTTTAGACCATATTTATTAAAAACACATATTCTTTAGAAAAATACCAGTGACAGAATATTAGAAACAGATATGGCTAAGAAATTGATTAAAGTACATGAATGTATAACCAAATTTCTTCTTTTTATGTTACTGTTAATGCTCAGATAATAAACACAAAAGTTAAAAAAAATTAATGCACATATTAAGTAACAATTCAATACATGATTTTAAAAATAAACTTTAAATTTTAGTATAGCTTTATAATTACAGAAAAAAATGACAAAGGTGGTACAGAGAGAGTCCATAAGTTCCACACCTAGCTTCTCCTGTTATTAACATCTTACATTAATATGCTACACTTGTTATAATGAATCAACCAATATTGATACATTCTTATGAACTAAAGTCCATACTTTATTCAGATTTCCTCAGTTTTTACCTACCGTCTTTTTTTCTGTTCCAGGATTAAAGGTACATCCTGTCCACATAATTTATCATGGTTGATGTTGGCCTTGATCACCTGGCTCACATAGCGTCTGTCAGGTGACTCCCCTGTAAAGTTTCTCTTTTCCCCGTCCCATCCTGCACTCTTTGGAAGGAAGTCACTATGCACAGCCCACACTTAAGGGTTGGGGGCTTATGTTCTCCTTCCTCGAGGGGGGAGTATCTACCTAAATTATTTGGAAATTCTTCTTCCACCAGAGAGTTGTCTTGTCTTCCTTGTTTATTTATTTAGTCAATCATTCATTTATAGCCCTATGGACTCATGGATATATGTTTTATACTTTGGGTTATAATGCAGTACTTCTTTATTTGGTTGGTTGCTTACCTTGTTCCAGCTCTGACCATTCTTTTTTTTTTTTTTTTTTTCGCGGTACGCAGGCCTCTCACTGTTGTGGCCTCTCCCATTGCGGAGCACAGGCTCCGGACGCACAGGCTCAGCGGCCATGGCTCACGGGCCCAGCCACTCCGTGGCATGTGGGATCTTCCCGGACCGGGGCACGAACCCGTGTCCCCTGTATCAGCAGGCGGACTCTCAACCACTGCGCCACCAGGGAAGCCCTGGCCATCCTTTTGGTTGGATCATGTGTCTTTCTGATATAGTCCTTGTGCGGTTTTCGTGGGAGCATCTGGATTGCAGAATTTTAGACAACTTGGCAATTATATCTTATATACTGATTGATTTTTAAGGAAGGAAAATTAAGTGTAATCCAGTCTAAGATTTTATCCTTATCCTTGAAAGTGGCTGGAGACCAATCCCACCGGGTAGTGCCCTCTCCAGAGTCTGGGGCCCATGGCCTGAGCAGGATTATACATGGGTGTCACCGAGGTTCTGGGACTACCCCAAGGGTTCAGCAAGCCCCCAGCAGCCCTCTGGCTGGCCACAGTCCCTGTGGGAGCCCTGCAGGGCCAGCCCTGGAAAGCCCTGGGAGGTGTTGAGTCCAGCTCCCCAGATCTAGAGATGAGAGGCTGAGGTCCAGAAGGAGCAAGCTCTTTCCTCAGGGTCACAGGGTCCAGGCCAGGCCTTCCCCAAGCCATGCAACACACCGGGAAACTCACACTGAAACTGACAGAGGCATGGCTCCAAACCTGGGCCTCTTTGCCTCCCCTCCCCAGGGCAAGGGGCAGCTTAGAGGAGAAATCCCAGGAGAGCCAGGCCTAGGTTTGCTTGGAGTGGATCTCCAGTCACAGCCTCACCCAGGCACTCCCTTCCCAGGAACCGGGCAGTGTGGGTTACTGTTAGGGCCTGCGCCCCAATCCTAGCTCCCCCATTCACTTACTTCAGGACCTTGGGCAAGTCACTTCACCTTTCTGAGCTTCAGACCCCTTATCTGCAAGTACAGGTAGTATTAATACCTCCCTCGTGGGGTCGGCAAGAGGGTTAAAGTCTCTAACGTGCGTAAAGGGCTTAGGATCCTGACATGGAAGGTGAGTGGCACATAAACAATAGTTTGTTGTTACTGCATGTTTTATTATTACTAATAAATGCATTCCAAGGGGCACCTCAGTTTTGAAAGTAAATGATGTGATCATGAAGACAGATGGATTAGCAGTTTGTAAAACCCCCAAACCCAGCCAAACTACGATGGAGGAGGCTGGTGGTGCCCAGAATTGTGACCAAATGGTTCTCTGTGACTTCAGATGATGAACCTGCTGCAGGTTTGCTGGGGGAGCTCGTAAAGAGCATTTGAACGGAGTGACTGCTGAGGGTGGGCTGGGGCCGCCTTCCCACCCAGGCCATCCACTGCTGGCACTGCCCGGCCTCCCAGCTCGGGGCTCCCCAGCCCTCCCCTCCGCCCTGATCCCAGCTGGGAGGGAAAGGTGACCTTACTGGCTGCAGCTAGGCTGCAAAGGGAGGCTTTGAGGGGACAGCGGCAGGTGGCGGCTGCACGCTTGACTGTGCTGGAATGCTGTGTGCATGGAGACGCCTTAGTTACCAAGCGCCCAGTTCTGCAGGCTCTGCACACACCCACACATGCACTTCCACGTGGGGTGGGAAGAATTATAGCCCCCAAAGAATTATGGTGCAAAGATGTCTACATCCCAATTGCAGAACCTGTGAGTATGTTACCTTACTTGGCAAAAAGGGACTTTGCAGATGTGATTAGAGAACTTGAGATGGGGAGATGATCCTGGATTATCCAGGTGGACCTAATGTAACCACAGGGTTCTTTACAAAGGAAAGAAGGAGGCAGGAGAGAGAGAGATTTTCTGTTGGCTTTGGAGATGGAGGAAGATGCCACAAGCTAAGGAGTGCAAGCAGCCTCTGGAACCTGGAAAAGACAAGGAACAGATTCTCCTCTAGTTTCCAGAAGGACACAGCCCTACCAACCCATTTTGGACTTTTGACCTCTAGAACTGTAGAATAATTAATTTGTTGTCGGTTTAAGCCACTATGATTTAAACCACTAAATGTTTTAGTACACCTTTTATATTCAGCATCCAGATTGAGAAACAGAATGTTGCCAGCACCCCCAAAACATCAGCCATTCACAGATCACCTTCCTGATTTTTGCCTCGTCCATGTACCACTACATGCCACCTTTGGCATTTTTCTTACAATTATTTACTTAACATTTTTCTTTAAATATTTACACCTCTACTTAACCCGATCTATTTGAAAAGAAACTTTCTATCACTTTGTTGAAAGTTAAAAACCATTACAATGACCCATTATTTATGGCAAGTATTCTATTTGAAGGCAAGTATAAAAATAATTGTTACTAAATTCCAGCTAGACCCTCCTACCTGCCGGAGGCTCTGGACCTGCGGGCTGCTCTTTCTTTACTAAAAAGGGCAGTTAGGGACTTCCCTGGTGGTCCAGTGGTTAAGAATACGTCTTGCAATGCAGGGGACACAGGATCCATCCCTGGTTGGGGAACTAAGATCCCACATGCCATGGGGCAGCTAGAGAGCCCACGTGCCGCAACGAAAGATCCCGAGTGCCGCAAGTAAGGCCCAACACAGCCAAAAATAAATAAATAAATAAAATTTAAAGAAGAATTCTTAAAAAAAAAAAAGGCAATTAGCAGAAGGATTTGAGAGGTGTTAAGGACTGACTTGCACCACGCCCAGGCTTTCACTTGTATCTGATCATAAGGATCAAAAGATAAATGAAAAAGAACTTTAGATAATGCCATTTAATGCCAAGTCTGCGTTTGCCCCTCTCACTTATGTCCCAGGCCACCAGCATTTACCCCCAACTTATGAAAAAGCAGAGGGCTTGTTTCTGACTCCTCTCAGAATGACCTGCAACTCACTAGCTGTGCAAGCCCAGATGGGTGACTTAGCCTCTCTGAGCCATAGTTTCTTCACCAGCAAAGAATGAAAAGACAGCTGATTCTCATTATTCGTGGTAGTCATGGTCTGTGAAGTAGTTGGGAACACTGAATACTGAGCCATTGTTCCTAGGGAAAATACACGATTAGGTTTCTTTGAGCCTGTGGTCACATTTTTTCAATTGATCAATACCTAACCTTGTTTTATGTGTTTTATGTGTATTTTATGTGTAACCTTGTTTTATGTGTATTATGTGTATTTCTTGTTTTATGTATTTATGTGTATTTCTGTTCAGATACCTTATTTAATACATATTGTTGAAAATGAACATACCTGTTTTCTCTGTAAGGCACATCACAGCCTTCATTCAGTTAGGAATACTAGAAAGCACTCAGCACTACGCTTGGGGCCATTTAAAATAGCGGATTGGGACTTCTCTGGCGGTCTAGTGGTTAAGACACGCTTCCACTTCAGGGGGCATGGGTTGGATCCCTGGAGGGAGAACGAAGATCCCTCATGCCACACCATGAGGCCAAAAAAAAAAAAAAAAAAGAGCGAAATCACCAACAAAAAGCACAAAATTGTGAAGAGCTCAGCACTAATCGGACCGCGGAAAGGACACGTTTAACAGTGAGAGCTGAAACAGGAAGGCGGAGCATCGGTCGGCTTGCTGGACTTCAGCTGGGAACGCGCACGGGGGGCCACTCTGCGCATGTCCGCCAGCGACCCTGAAGGCACAGTGAGTATTGATTGGGGGTTAAAATACATTTCATTGAGCAGGCGCGTTGGCAGTTCCGGGATCCGTGAGCAATGAAGATGGCGGGCAGCACCGACTTCCCTGGATCGTCTCGAGCATTAACAAGGTAATAGAGGCCTTCAGCAGCTTCCCCATGGTGGGGCTTCAACCCAGGGGGTCTTATAGCGTGCGTTGTTTGCTGCTAGCTGGTTCTGTGCCTTTAGTGCGTCAGACTCAGGGCGGGGAAGTACCTGCTTTCAAAACGGGGGTGCTCTGAGGCCAAGTGACAGAGTGTCCGGGGAAGCCCAGCACCGAGCTGGCACTCGGAGGCTTTGTTGGACCAGACTTGAATTTTCTGCTGTACCTTTAGTTCAGCTTGAGCAGCCCATGGGTATGCCTGCTCCTGGGCCAGGGATGGTGGAGGATACCCAGTGTTAAGTGCTGTGGGCTGGACCCTGAGAGCAAGGGCCTCCTTAAATTTTGCGCTCTGGACATCTCTCCCCTCAAACTGGTGCTGGCCCTGCAAGCTACCTGGACAGGTTTTCTAGAAAGGCTGGTTGAGGCCAGGTGGTGGAGGTGTTAGACCTTCGCGGTCTCCTAGGAGTTTCGACTCGCCCAGGAAACAACAAGAGTCGGAAGCCGATGCAAAACGCAAGAGGTTTATTGAAGGCCGGTGCACCGGGGTTCCTTGGTCCTCACGCAGGAGGCCGGAGAAGGAACCCCCCCAGGGCGTGAACATGTATTTTTATAGGTCTCAATTTCCTGTTATGCAAAGTGTGGATTCAATTGTGATTTTTAATGATAGGTTCTTAGCCTCTGTTCGGACCAGAGAGGGAACCTGTCCCAGGCTTCCTGATTGGTTCTTTGACAGATACCTTTTTTACATTTTGTTTATCTCCCTCCTTCTCGGAAGGGGGCCGGACATCCTGGAAATTCACCCATTGTCTAAGAAGCCCCTATTGTCTGGAGAGTTCTTAATCATTAGCTGGAACAATGTCCCTCGAGTCCCACATTTCCCCCTTTTTCTTGTGACTATTGATTCCAATCATGGAATCTCAATCTTCTGTTCGTAAACTTTGGTACTGTTGTCTTAGCATTAGAACTTGTACAGTACTGATACGTTCTCTAATAAATGTTATCAAGCGATTTAGAATACATGGTCCAAAAGTTAAAATCAACAATAAAACAATAAGAGGTCCCAACAGAGTAGAGATTAAGGTGGTAAACCAGGGGGATTTATCAAACCATGATTGAAACCATCCTTTTTCGTTTTCTCTCTCCCTTTGCCTTTTATCTAAGCGTTCCCTTAGTTTATCCATGGTTTTGGTAATGGTTCCTGAATGATCAATATAAAAGCAACATTCTTCTTTTAGAGCGGCGCATAATCCCCCTTCCTTAAGAAACAGCAAATCTAGGCCTCTCCTATTCTGCAACACCATTTCTGAAAGTGAGGTGAGTGATTCCTTTAGTTGAGTTATGGAACTTTCTAATGCTCGAAGATCGATGTCTACAGCCTGTCTTAAACTTGCATAATACTGGGGTTGTTGTATGAGGGCTGTGGTTCCTGTTCCTATCCCAGCAGTTATTCCTAGTCCTAGGAGCATGGCCAACGTGAGGGTTATAGGTTCTCTTTTCCATCTTTTTCTTCCCTCGTATTCATCTAGAAAGGATGAATCCGAATGATAGATAAGTCTAGGAACTAATTGCACTAGTACACAAAAATCAGCTGAAGTGTTGAGAACTTCCAGAGAAACACAAGGGGTTAGCCCCGTGTTACATGCCCACCATCCATCTTGGGGAGGTACAAGATATCCCGAGCCTGAAGGGAGGCTAAAATCATGACAAAGGTGTCGATGGGACTGGGGAGGTGCTCCTACACAAGTACCATTTCCAAAAACCGAAGAGAGTTAATTTACTGTTCCCTTCCTGTTTCCATCGACAATGGTCCGGGGAACTGACATTAGTATAATTAGAACTATATCCTATAGCATCATCGTAAGGGGGAGGGGCAGCATAACAAAGCCAACATGATTTTGTAGCCTCCGGGTTTGTAGCATTAAGGACCGTAAAAGCTGCCTGCACCAAAGAAAGCATTCTATCCTGGGGGGTTCCGGGCTTAATCGTTGTCTCTTTCAGCCCAGAGGTCCCGTTATTTTTAGGGGCTGGGGGTAACGGGGGGGGGGGCCAAGTACAGGGTTTGGGCCTATTGACACAGGAGCGGGAGTCTCAATTTTTAGCTTAAGGGTCATCAATATTCCCAAATCATATCCATTCTTGTAAAATCTAATGCCCCATGAATGGCCATTTATCCATTCTTGATCTCTTTTTCCAGGATTACTAAAGGAAATTTTGAGGGGGTGGCACCATCCTGAACATTCGGGGGCGGCAGATTGGGGACCCCTATAAGAAGTATGAGTATAGTTGGCTGTTACTGTAATAAAATCCCAAGTTGAGGTGGGTCTCCAATAAGTATCTCCTGTGGTTTCACATCCCCAGTTTTGGCAATAAAAATTTTCGGTTCCCCCACATTTATAATTCAGGGATCGGGGGCGATGGAACCCGGGGCATACATAGAAGGAGAGGGTTCTGAGCCAACTTCTTCGGACCTGATTTTTACAACTCTCTCCAGAGTAATCAGCTCTAGTTAGAAGTTCGGACGGAGCATTACGCTGATCATAATAACCCTCTAGATCCCAATAGGGAGCTCCTATGGCCAGTTTACAGACATCAGGAAAAAGGTCTGGCCACCAGGTCCAGGGAGGTGCAGTATGGCTAATGGACCAGGTTACATCTCCAGTTTGAGAAATTACCTGCCAAGTTACACGTTGGGGCAGGTGAGGGCTAAAATCACTTACAGTCAGTAAAGGCAGTAAAATCAAAATTATAAGTCTTAGGTTCGTAGAAGCTTGAGTTTGAGCGGGTTGTCGGTTCTTTGGGCCCGCCATCCTGATGATGCCGTCGCTGGTGCAGCTTTCACGTGTGAAGCATGAATCCAGGCAGCGATGCCGTCCACTTTTATGGCCGTTGGGGTGGTGAGGAGGACGGTGTATGGTCCTTTCCATCGAGGTTCCAACGTCTGGGTTCGATGCCGACGGACGTATACGGAGTCTCCGACTTGGAAAAGATGAGTTTCTCCCGGTGTTCCCGGTTGGTAGGCCTCGGCGAGTTGGGACCATATCTCCTTTTGGACCAGTTGGAGTCCCAATAGCCTAGCATACAAGTCAGTGTTATTTTGACAGTCTGGTTTTATTTCTTCCTCTAAGGTGAGAAGAGGAGGTGGGGCCCCGTATAGTACCTCAAAAGGAGTAAGATGGTATCGGGAAGGTGTATTCCTAACCCGAAACAGGGCTAAAGGAAGGAGCACCGTCCAATCTGTACCACCAGTCTCCAAGGACAATTTAGTTAGGGTCTCTTTTAGAGTTCTATTCATTCTTTCTACCTGACCTGAACTCTGGGGTCTATATGCACAATGTAATTTCCAATCAGTCCCCAAATATCTGGCCACATCCTGACTTACCTGGGCGACGAAGGCCGGACCATTGTCGGACCCTATTACCTTTGGCGCCCCAAATCGAGGAAAAATTTCTTCTAGGATCTTTTTGGCTACCACAGCAGCTGTTTCTTTCTTCATTGGGAAGGCTTCTATCCATCCTGAAAAAGTATCTGTAAAAACCAGGAGGTATTTATTACTGTACCTTCCAGGACGTACTTCGGTAAAGTCCACCTCCCAGTAAGTTCCTGGGCGGTCTCCCCGAGCCTTTTTCCAATTTCAAGTTTTCCCTTGTGAGCATTTACCTGTTGACATGGAACACATTCCTGTACAATTTGTTCAGCTAATTTCGTCAATCCAGGGGTTCCGTACCCGGTTTTATGTAATAGGGATATCATTTTTTTAGTCCCCAGATGTGTCCATCTATGAATCTGTTGTAACATGGATTCTGCTTGCTGAGGGGACAAAGTTCCTTTTGTTGTGGCCGGGATGATTTCCTCGTCGCGGCCTGGTTTTTCAGGAACTTTATCTGACAGTCCTAAAATGACTTCTCCCGATGCTATTTCTCGGGCCACTTGGTCAGCCATATTATTACCCCTAGTTATTGGGGTATTGTCTTTCTGGTGTCCAGGGCAGTGAATGATGCTAACTTTAGTGGGAAGCATGAGTGCAGCCAATAGAGCCACAATTTCGTCTTTGTTTTTAATTTCTCTGCCACTTGAGGTTAGCAACCCTCTCTGTTGGTAGATGGCACCATGGATATGAGCGGTAGCAAATGCATATCTACTGTCCGTGTAGATGTTTACCTTTTTATTCTCTGCCATCTCCAATGCCCTTGTCATGGCAATTAATTCAGCTCGTTGGGCTGAGGTCCCTTGTGGTAGCGCAGCTGCCCAGATGACTTGTTTTCCGTCTACAATGGCTGCTCCAGCTCGACGCTTACCTCCTTCCAGGAAACTGCTCCCATCAGTAAACCAAGTAAAATCAGCATCAGGAAGGGGTAGGTCCGTCAGATCAGGTCTACTACCGTGTGCTGCAGCCAACACTTCCTGACAATCATGGATGATGGTGGAGCCTTCTAAATCGGGATCAGGTAGCAAGGTAGCTGGATTGAGTCCTGTGGCTGGAGCAAACTTGATGCGATCTGAGTTTAGCAACAGGGTTTGGTAATGGGTCATCCTGGTATTAGTTAGCCACCTACCCGGTGTTTGACGGATTACATTCTCCAGGGCATGAGGAGCTGTTATCGTTAGATTTTGTCCTAAAGTTAGTTTGTCAGCATCTTTGACCAGAACGGCTACTGCAGCGATTATCTTTAAACAGGTGGGCCATCCTGATGCCACAGGGTCCAATTTTTTTGACAAATAAGCAACTGGGCGATTCCAGGGACCCAATTTCTGAGTCAATACTCCTTTTGCAATGCCCTTATTTTCGGCCACATATAAATGAAAAGGTTTGGTTACATCTGGCAGTCCTAGGGCTGGAGCTGAAAGTAAAGCTCGTTTGATTTGGTCAAAAGCCCGTTGTTCCTTTTCGCCCCAAACGAAAGGAGTGCTGTTTTTGGTTAGGGGGTACAATGGGGCCGCCAGCTCAGCAAACCCTGGAATCCATAGTCTACAGAATCCGGCCGTCCCCAAAAATTCTCTAACCTGCCTGGCGTTTTTGGGAGCCGGAATTTGGGCCACCGTATCCTTTCTGCTCTCCATGAGCCATCTTTGTCCCCCTTTTAACAGGTACCCCAGGTAACTGACCTGTTGTTGGCATATTTGTGCTTTCTTGGCTGAGGCTCTATATCCCAGGGTTCCGAGCTCTGTTAACAGTTTTTCAGTTCCCTTGATACAATCTTCCTGGGTTTCAGCAGCTAATAAGATGTCATCAACATATTGAAGTAGCGTTACCTGTGGATTTGATTCTCTATACGACGCTAAATCCTGATGAAGAGCTTCATCGAAGATGGTAGGGGAGTTTTTAAATCCCTGAGGTAAACGAGTCCATGTCAGTTGGCCAGATATCCCTGATGCTGGGTCCTTCCATTCGAAGGCAAAGTAGGGCTGGCTGAGGGGAGAAAGTCTTAGGCAGAAAAAAGCATCCTTAAGGTCCAAAACAGTATACCATGTAAGTTGGGGCGGAAGAGTGCTTAAGAGATTATAAGGATTTGGTACTGTGGGGTGGAGGTCCGCCACTCGTTTATTTACCTCACGCAGGTCTTGTACTGGTCGATAATCATTAGTTCCCGGTTTCTTAACTGGCAGGAGAGGGGTATTCCACGCGGATTGACATCTTACCAGAATACCCAATTCCAGCAACCTCTGTATGTGAGGACGGATGCCGTCTTTGGCTTCCTTACTCATGGGGTATTGACGAACCGTTATTGGGGTGGCAGTTGCCTTGAGTTCCACTAGTACTGGGGGCCGATTTTTAGCCATCCCCATACCGGCGGTTTCTGTCCAGGCTTGCGGGAACCGAGTTACCCAGTCTGTGACATTAACTCGTGGAGATGAAGGTTTTTCATATAATTTATATTCATCTTCCAATCTCATAGTCAATATTTGGAGTAATCTTCCCTTACTGTCAGTTATGGTGGGACCTTCCGGTTGGAAGTGGATTTGAGCCCCCACTTTGGAGAGCAAGTCTCTTCCCAGCAAAGGATAGGGGCATTCCGGAATAATCAAAAATGAATGTGTTACTCGTCCAATCCCAAGATCTACTGTCCTTCGTGTGGTCCATGAATATTGTTTATTCCCAGTGGCTCCTTGTACCCATGACCTTTTAGCTGAGATAGGACCTTTTGAGTGGAGAAGGACGGAGTGCTGGGCTCCGGTATCTACCAAAAATTGAACAGGTTCCCCCTCCACTTTAAGAGTTACCCGGGGCTCGGGGAGAGGGTTCGAGCCCTGACTTTCCTAGTCTTCTTCTTCCAATGTTAAGATTTTGTTTCTGGTTGGCCTTCCTCCATTCTTTTTCTTAGGGCATTCTCTCGCCCAATGTCCTTTTTCTTTACAGTAGGCACATTGGTCCTTGTCTAATGGCCGCCTTCTGTCTGCCGTTCGCCCTTCCTGCCTATTCCTATCCCCTATATTTCTTCCTCCAACCGCAGTGGCCAGTATCTTACTTAAATTCCTCTCCTGTCTCTTATCCCGTCTTATTTCACGGGCTTCCTGCTCTTTCTGCTTTCTTTCTTCCTTCTCTTCCTCTGTTTCTCTTTTGTTATATACTTTATCTGCCTCTTTTACTAACTCCTGAAGCGAAAATCCCTGCAAGCCATCTAGCCTCTGTAATTTCTTCTTAATATCAGGGGCCGCTTGAGCTATGAAAGCCATTGCTATAGTAGCCCTATGTTCCTCCGAAGTTGGATCATAAGGGGTAAAGCGTCTAAAGGCTTCCATTAAACGTTCCAGGAACACAGTTGGAGATTCCTGGGGCCCCTGAGTGACTTCCCTTACCTTAGCCAAATTAGTGGGCCGTCTGGCCGCTCCATGGAGACCCGCCACCAGAGCCTGGCGATACATTTTCAGGCGCTCCCTACCTTCCGGGGCATTGAAATCCCAGTTTGGCCTGACGAGTGGGAAACCAGCATCAATCTCGTTAGGCAGCTGGGTAGGTTGCCCATTGGCGCCTAATACATTTTTTTTGGCTTCTAAAAGAACCCGTTGCCTCTCCTCAGTCGTTAGGAGAGTCTGAAGCAGCTGCTGACAATCATCCCATGTGGGCTGGTGGGAGAAAACAAGAGATTCTATTAAAGCGGTAAGGGCCTGTGGATTTTCGGAAAAAGTTGGGTTATGCATTTTCCAATTATAAAGATCTGCTGAGGAAAAGGGCCAATATTGGAGAGGTCTATTCCCTTGGCCATCGGGGGGGCCATATTCTCTAAGAGGTAGGGCAGTGGAGTCCGGGGAGATAGCCCTCTGGCTCCTAGTGCCTGCTGAGGGACCCTTTCTTCTTCCATCATGGATGGTCCCCTTGGTGCCGAGGGCAGTGGAGCTCGGGGTCCTCTAGGTGGTAGGGGATTTGGGGCCGGAGGATAAGGGGGTGGGGAATCCAAAAGAAGCAAATCGGACTGCGGGTCAGGATAAATCGCTTTCGGTGGATCTGGGGCGCCGGGTAGCTTTTCCGTGTTGGGGTTTTTCTTTAGGGCTAATATCTCCGACGCTGCTGATGTGTGCGCGGACGTACCTGTTGAGGAAACAAAGGGTCGGACCCACGGAGGTGGGGAGAGAATTAAATCTTCCCAGACCAAGACATATGGTACTTGGTCTGGATGTCCGTGGGGTCCTATATTAAATATCTTAGACTTCAGCAACCTAATCTTGTCTAATAAAAAGGATCCTTCAGGGGGCCATCCTATCTGAAATGTTGGCCATTCAGAGGCACACAAAGTCTGCCACTTTCCTTTCTTCACCTCTACTGAAAAATTATGGGCTCTGGCCCAAACTTCGGTCCAATGGCTTAGGGTAAGGGAAAAAGGGGTCGTCATAGTTTGTCCCATTGTCGTCCGTCAGAGAAGAAGAATAGACCACAATACAGAAACAGTTAAAACTCCACGAAACACATATACGTATGGGCCACCGCGAGCTCGCTTCAAAACCGAAACCTCTTCAGATGGCAGTTATCACAAAGGGAACTGCCGAAACCGAGTGAAGGGGAGACAGAGTTTGCCTCTCCTTCCAGATGAGCCACCAGGGCGTCCCCTAGGGCTCATGGACGCCGGCTATTAGCACGTCTGCCTAGCCAGAGGTCCGATACAGATTCCACAATAAGCCGATTCTTACGGCCTTCCTCCGATAATGGCCCACAAAGAACAAGGGACAGACAGACAATCAAGCTCGAGCTTACCTGGTACCTCCAACTCCCGATGTTCTCGTGGTCCGGGGCGAGTGGAATCCCGGACGAGCCCCCAAATGTTAGACCTTCGCGGTCTCCTAGGAGTTTCGACTCGCCCAGGAAACAACAAGAGTCGGAAGCCGATGCAAAACGCAAGAGGTTTATTGAAGGCCGGTGCACCGGGGTTCCTTGGTCCTCACGCAGGAGGCCGGAGAAGGAACCCCCCCAGGGCGTGAACATGTATTTTTATAGGTCTCAATTTCCTGTTATGCAAAGTGTGGATTCAATTGTGATTTTTAATGATAGGTTCTTAGCCTCTGTTCGGACCAGAGAGGGAACCTGTCCCAGGCTTCCTGATTGGTTCTTTGACAGATACCTTTTTTACATTTTGTTTATCTCCCTCCTTCTCGGAAGGGGGCCGGACATCCTGGAAATTCACCCATTGTCTAAGAAGCCCCTATTGTCTGGAGAGTTCTTAATCATTAGCTGGAACAATGTCCCTCGAGTCCCACAGAGGGAAGCAGGGTATAGGTGCATTTTATGTTTAGGGTAGTAGGGAGCCATGGAGGTTTGTGGAGCAGGCCTGTGATGGGGATGAAGCCGGTATTCTGAAGGCAGCTTTGAGGAGGGGGGCTGCAAACAAGGCTGGGGGAAGCCTGCCTGGTGGGTGGGAATGACCGAGAGAAGGCAGCTGCTGAGGTCTCCTGGGTCTTTGAAGCCTCATATTTCTCCCTGTGTGGTGGCTCCCGGGAGCCCGTGATGAGGAGAGGAACAGTGAGCACTGTGGGCTCCTCTCCCTGGGGCTTCATCTGCCAAAGCCACCGAGCGTGCAGGCCTCCCCAGTGCTTGACAACCAGTCCTGTTCGCTGAATTTTTCATTAAGAAAACTGGTCACCAAAGAGCAGCGGCTGGGGAAAGTTTCACCAGCACTGCTTGGGGTGTGAACCAGGCAGACCCAGAAGCGTGGGGGTGACCCATTCCAAAGTCTCCCACTGCAGGCATACAGTGGCCCACACACACGCATGTGTGCATAGCACCCCCGAGGGCCCATATGTAAGTGCACACTGTCAGATTCGTAGTGTGTAACACAAGAACGCCGTGTGCCACACCCACAGGCTGACAGGACACAGCATAACTCAGGGCTTCGGAGTCAGATCTGCAATTTACTAGGGAGTTATTAATCTTCCCAAGCCTCAGTTTTCTCATCTGTAAAACGGGGATGATAATAGAACCTCCTTCATATGTCTGTTGCAAGGGTCGAATGAGATCGTCCATGTACGGTGCTAAGCATGGCGGCCTCCCAGATGATAAGCACGCCATCAGTAGTAGCTGTTAGCATTTCTGTTATGATGGTGAGGACGTACACCACACAGACCAGCACCACAGACATCCTCCTTCTCAAACTCCTTTATCTCTGACTCCTGCCCTTTTATAACCTCTGCGTGGGGAAGGGCTTAACGGGAGGGCCTATGGTTCTATAAGCAGCTTTTGACCACTTACTTTTAAACTGAGCACAGTGGACTGTTCGTTTCTCACTTTGGAAATGGTAGATCTATCGTGTTAGGGGGGTGAGCATAAACTTCGTTATAAAATCCTGCAGAGAGAGGGGAAAGAAGCAGGGCTGAAAGATGAAGGGGAAGACGAGAGGGAGACCCGTTTCTGGTTTCAACCTCCCTGAGGCCAGCTGCCGCTCCTTGGGCCCCTCCTAAACTACATTCATGGCCTTCCAGCAAATTCCCCTTTCTCATTAAGTAGCTTCAGTTGGATTCTGTTATGTGCAGCCAAAACCAGGGCAAGGCCGGGTGAACGAGATGTGGCTCCTCCCTTCCCAGAGCTCAGCCCAGTGCAGGGATAGGAGGCGAAGGGAAGCGGCCGCCTTCGGGAAGTGCTGGGATGGGGGAGGGACTCGGAGCCACGCTTGCCGGCGGGGAGAAGGGGTTTTTCTGTGCAAATGTCCTCTGAGGTGAGGAAGGGAGGAGAGGGCAGCCTCAGCAGGGGGCACAGCTCATCAGACACCCGGAGGGGAGCCTGGCACGGTTTATACAGAACATCCGTATCTATGTCTTTAACCGGATCACAAACATTAACAATCCCTGCGGTTTCACCGCCCCCGCCCCCCACCTCTCCCCTCCTGTGGTCGTGGTGGAAACAGTGTTATTCTCCCATTTCTAGGGGCAGAGCTCAAGGTTCAGACAGCCCTACCTTTTCTTCCAGTAGATTCCTGGAGATACTCAGAACCTAGAACCCCAGGCTGACGTGGCGCTGAAGCAGCTGTCTGAGGCTGTGGAGAGAAGGGGAGGAGGAGGTGCCTGTGTCCTCGTCAGAGGCAATGGGGACAAGGCGACCCGGTTCCGGAGGCAACAGAAGGCTTCCTGAGTGGGGGTGGGGGTGGGGGGTGCGTGGCAGGGCTGAGGGGAGGGTTGGAGGCCGGTAGAAGGAGCTGGGACTGCAGGGCACGTTGGGGAGGCTCTGGGGGAGCCTGTCTGGGCACTGAGGGCCTCTGGTCAGAGGCACCGCAAGGAGGGGCCTGGGGGAGATTTGATGGCCTACTGCATGTCCCCAGTGACACGCCCCAAGTTGGCGCGCCTGAACGTAATTGAAAAATATTTATATCTACATCTTGGAGACAGAAAGAGGGAGAAGCTGAGTGATTACTTCGTGCCCCAGGTGCCTAGCACCATCTCATTTCATTGTTTCAGCCGTCCTGTGAGGCAAGCATTCTTATTCTCATTTTTCAGATGAAGGAACCAAGACTCAGAGAGGTGATGCTACATGCCAAGGTCACACAGTGGCCACAGCACCGCCACGTTGTTGCCGAGCAAGGGCTCGTGTGCCTGAGGTGCAGAAAGCCAAACCCTGAGAGCGGGGTTTGCAGCAAAGTGAGGGTTTATTTGCAGGGAGCCAAGCCAGGAGAACGGGCAGCTCATGCTCCAACGACCCGAACTCCTCCATAGCTTTCAGGCAAGGGTTTTTAAAGACAGTGTGAGGGGAGAGGGTCGTAGGAAGCTGATCAGCCCGTGGACCTTCTTCTGATTTGTTGGTGGTGAGGTAACAGGGTGATGTTTTAGGAATCAAAATCTGGTTCCAACCAGCCTGGGGTCTAGTGCTTGTGGTCAGCATGTAGTCACCATCCTCCCTCCACCTGGGTGGGAGTCTTAGTTTCTATAGAACAACTCAAAGATACGCATCAGATTGTTATCTGTATCCCCTGAGGAGGCACTAGGAGGCCTGTGACTCTGTTGTCCTAATAGTTAACTGCTTGAGTCTGCTCTTTGGAACTCAGGGAAGCCGAGGAGACTAAAGCCTTTTTCTACAAACAAGAAACGGGGGATGTGGAGGGGCTTTTGTACCCAGGAGGGCCCCGAAGGGTCCTGCTTCGTTTCAATCCCCGCTTTTCTTTGATACTCTTCAATCCTGAGGGGAATGGGGGCGGGACAAGAAAGGGAATAAAGTTTGGGATGGAGACGTTAATCATAAACTCAGTAAGGGAACTGGGTTTCAAAGTTATGGTAAAACCACTGCAGTCCTGCCCGCATCTTGTCAGCAGACCGCTGAAACACAGCCTGTGCTGCATAGAGGAGCATGCGCCCTGAGCAGCCAGGAGAAGCCTGTTAAATACTCACACGCCTTCCTCACAAGCTCATCATCCAGGCAACAGCCCCATAGTATTATTATTATTATTAATTTTAATTTTATTTTTGGCCGCGTTGGGTCTTTGTTGGTGCGCACAGGCTTTCTCTAGTTGCGACGAGCGGGGGCTACTCTTCGTTGAGGTGCGCAAGCTTCTCATTGCGGTGGCTTCTCTTGTTGCGGAGTACGGGCTCTAGACATGTGGGCTTCATTAGTTGTGGCTCGTGGGCTCAATAGTTGTGGCTCGCAGGCTCTAGAGTGCAGGCTCAGTAGTTGTGGTGCACAGGCTTAGTTGCTCCGTGGTATGTGGGATCTTCCTGGACCAGGACTGGAACCCGTGTCCCCTGCAGCACTGCGCCACCGGGGAAGCCCGACCCCCCGCATGGTATTACTAGCCTCATGATTCCCCACCTCCTTTCCCAGAACCTATTTACTCTTTGTTTATACATACTTCTAATAAGCCGTGTGGTGGAAAGAGCACAGATCAGTCAGAAGTCCTGAGGCAAGTCTGTTAGCATCTCTCTGTGTCTCCTCCCCCATCTGGAAAATTGAGATAAAAATAAGTGCCTCGGGACTGAGGTTTTCCTTCGGGTCAGAGGATCGTAAGGTCATGGTGTTCCTCATAGACCACTGTGACATTCAAACATACATAATTCCATAATACAAAAGCACATTTATGGAAGAAAGTATAATTATGTATCATGTCTCTAGGATAGTGTATCTTTTTTTTTTAAAAGTATACATTGAACCTAAAATCAAGAAAATACCTCTCTTTAAATTAATTTTTCTTTCTCTGTACACTGGGAAAGTCTCACTATATGTTTTAGGCAGGACACCCGGGTCCAGCTCATCCCACAAGTGCCAGTTTGAGAACCCCTGGGCTGGAGGTGGGAGACTAGTCCCTGCCTGACCAGTCACCCTGCTGTGTGACTTTGGACACGTCACTCACCTGTTCTGGGCTTTTGTTTCTCCTGGATGCAGCAAGGGGGTGAGGGTGGCCTAGAGATCATCCGAGGTCCTTTTCAGTTCCAGCCTTCAAGGGTGGAGTCTGTTCCTGCATCTCAGTGTCACATGCAAGATCCCATGGACCAGGGGCAGCTGTGAATCCATCTTTTCCTCTAGTTCCCCATCTGTGCATCTATTCCTGCCCTGTGGGAAACCATACATGGGAGTCTTGGGCCAAGGAAAGGCTGCTCCTTCCCCTCCAGGAGACCCCTAAACAATGTCTGAGGGGGATCCAGGCTATTAAAGTAATTTACATAGTAATTAACAAGGTTCCATTAGTGGATTCCTGGAGCCAGAGCGCTCTGCTTCCATTTCCCTTTAGGGGTACACAGTCCTGGGCTGGGACTGAGGCTTGCTGGGGTTTGGCTGGTGGAGCAGTGAGGGGAAGACTTTTCCATGCTCACGTGTCCCAGCCCCACACCCAGGGAAGAGAAGCAGTGACTGTGCGAGGGCCCCAGCTGGCTGGGTAATGAGGTCTGGGGCGAAGGGGCACCTCGTGAACACTTCGGGCCTGAAACCCCAGGAAGAAAGGCAGCCGTGAGTCTCACAGCCATGTGTCTGTTCTGCAGCCCAGGGCCTAGCGCCTCCAAGAGCTCCTCTTTCAAGATGACACAGAATTTCTCATGTCCTTCTGGGCCTCCGGCAAATTATATGTGTGACCACAGTAGGGTGCCAAGCTTCCCTGGTTATCACCCCTTTGAGCCCCTCAGCAACCCTGAAAGGCAGATGTTAACTTTTCCATTGTGGGGTTGAAGAAACCTATGCCCAGAGAGGTGAGGTAACTTGTCCAGAGTCACACAGCCTGAAATAGCAGAGTGGAACTAGAACCTGGGTCCTCCGACACAATCCAGCTCGTGCCACTTGGCTAGTGGTTTCTAAACAGCTCTGTGGAGCCCTAGGGGACTCTCAGAGTGGTTTGCCTCAGGATAAGGGATCGTCGAGAGGACTGGAAACTCCACCCCATGTGTCCCCCGCTTCAACCAGGGCAGTTATTTACATGTTGGACGTCTAGGTGGGATTTTGTTTGCATTCCAGTTAGAAAAGCTTTTAAAATCACTGCACTTTTAGAAAATTGTCCCAGGAAGGGACCTGTCACAGGGCCGCTTCCTTGCTCATCTCTGACAGTGAATGGAGACCCGTGGAGCTGTGTAATGTGGCAGAATTGGCGTTCTGAGGCTCTGGTCTGGGGTCCCAGATCCCTGGCCTTGGTCTCCCCATCAGGCTTCCTGCAGGTGAAGCCCAGTACCCGCTGCCTGCCCAGCCCCTCCGGCTCCCTTCTCCCACCGAGCCCGGCTGGCCTGCTGCTCCCCTGCCCCACCAGCAGCCTTCTCACTGCTCTGTAACAGCTTCTCCAAGGCTCCGTTGTTTCCATGACCAACCAAGGAAAAAGACAACAAAGATGGGGAGAGGACAACGTTTCTGGGGTCTCCACAAGTTTTGAATGATTTCCCTACACTTCTTCACTCAGCAAACATTTCTAGAGCTGTAAGAGCCAGCATCTGAGGATAAAAATGTCCCTGAAGGCGGTGCGACAGCCGCTGGAGGGCAGCGGAGGCGGCGTGGCCCGTCCTGTCCTCGCCACGAGGCCGCAGCAGACGCCAGTGTCCGGGAAGGTTTTCATTCGGCGAGACTACAGCAGTGGCATCCGCTGCCAGTTCCAGACCAAGTTCCCCGCGGAGCTGGAGAACCGGATTGACAGGCAACAATTTGAAGAAACAGTTCGAACTCTAAATAACCTTTATGCTGAAGCAGAGAAGCTCGGGGGCCAGTCCTATCTTGAAGGCCGCCTGGCTTGTCTAACAGCGTACGCCAACTTCCTGTGCATGGAAACTCACTACGAGAAGGTTCTGAAGAAAGTCTCCAAATACATTCAAGGGCAGAACGAGAAGATCTATGCTCCCCAAGGCCTCCTCCTGACAGATCCCATCGAGAGAGGACTCCGAGTTATTGAAATTACTATTTATGAAGACAGAGGCATGAGCAGTGGAAGATAAACCGTAGAATTAAAGGCCCACCTCCAGCTGGGACCCTCATCTGTGCACCGGCCGACCGCAGGGTGTCCCCCACCTCCTCTCCAGAGCATCATTCCTTTGAATCTGCTGTCAGAGCCACGGTGCCCTTCGCTCCAAGGACTGACTTTCTAGAATTCCACACCTGGAGTGACCGCTAGTCGCTCAGCATCCACTTTGTGTCTCCAAATGGTGGAGGACTCTGTAATCTTTGGATTCGTTTTTGAGAAAACGCAGTGAAGCATTTCACTTTTTTAATTCAAAGCCATGAATAAAATATGCAGTTGGTCAGCCCAACACAGTTTATTTCTTACCTGCCAGCAGTGCCAGTGGCTCTCGTCATTCCCTGGGCTTCAGCAGGTCGTAAACTAGCCAGTGCTCAGTCTTACTCCCCCAGATTCATAAAACGCTTTTCTCCAGGATTTTGGTGAAGGGTGGGCTGTGTCTGGTTTTGCTAATGCATCTCCCAGATTTCAGAGAATTACTAGTTTTGCCATGACTCAAAGCTTAAAGATCAAGTTCTGCTGTTCAGATTCTCAAACTGAAGCTCATTGGAAAAATAATGTATAACGTTACTTGTTTTATTATAGCAATTCCTGATTAAAGCAGTATTTAATGCAATTTCCAGGTTTTTGTTTTTTGGGGTTTTTTTTTTTGAGAATTCTGTTATTAACTGCATTACCTTGAACACTGGGAAGATGTGGTATGTGTTGCTTGTTCCTTATGAAAATAAGTAAGCACAATAAAGTGGGTGCTGAACCATCAAACACAGATGTCCCTGCTGTGTCCCTGAATGAGCAAGTGTTAATAAATAGTTTAATTATCGTTTTGTTATAAATATAACTTAAGAGAAAAAAATTTGGTAGGAATAATACTATATATTGCTAATTTTTAACTATCCCTACTGGCAAACCGTATGATTCCTAGACTTTCCTCAGATACGGTATTCAGTGCGCAGAAATACTATGATTGGTTCAAGTTCAGTAAGTTAAGTGGTTTCCAGCTAAAACTCTCAAGCCTGGGTCACTGTTTCTAGTTCTTCTTTTTGTCTGTGTGTTCTTAGTATTGGGACTTCCTGTGCCCTTCATCTTTAGGGTTTGAGAGCCCTGTATTTGGGAGAAAGTTAGGACATGTACTAGGAGAGAATGAAACAGTTAAACGTTTTACTTTCAGAGATATTGTAGGTGCTAATGCTGGATTTAACCTTTCAGATTTAATTTCTTTTATGGGTCTGTTAGTTATTCAGTAAACCCCATAGCTCTTTGTAATATTTCAATTGTATGAAACTTGTTACTTTATAGCCTATAATAGGGTGTCTGTCTGCCTTTTAAACCCGTTGCAATAACTTTGCTGAAATATTAACACATGAGTAAAACTTTTCTTAAACAAACAAAAAAAAAGAAATGTCCCTGAGCCCGAGTCTGGCCCTTGGAGAGCTAATGGGAAGACATAGTACAGACTCATCACAGTGGTTCCCCAGGGACGACTCGCTGGGTGCAGTGCTGGAGGGTCTTCCAGACCCCATGGAGGGGCAGGGGGAGTGGGTGACTGCTGATGGTGAGAGCGTGGCAGATGTCAGGGAAGGCTACGCGGAGCTGGAGAAGCCTGAACCCCTTGGAAGGCAGAGGAAGAGTTGGCCTGGGGTGGGGGGCCCTGAAGCACTGTCTTGCTAGAGGGAGCGGCACGTTTGGGGGCTCGAGGCCGGAGAGCAGAGGGTGTTTCGTGTGGTTTCACCTACGCGTAGGAGGCAGAGTGGAGGAGTGGGGCCTGGGGAGATGGGTGGCCGCCAGGTGAAGGTGCCGAGGAAGGGGGCCGAGGCCCCCAGGCCTTCTGTTGCCCACTCCCCTCTGCAGTTCCCTCCACGGGGCCCCTGTCCTCAGGGCATCCCGAGGGGCCACTTAGGCTGTGGGTAGCGGTCAACAGGGGATTCATAACCCAGGGGCACCCCGACATCGGTGCCCGACTGCCCCCGTACCCTGGGCCTTACCTCCTGAGACCTGGGGAAGAGGCGAGGAAGGTCACAGCTAGTGAGGTGGCAGCTCCTCCTTTTCAGGCCTCAGTCACTCTCTATGTACAGCAAGGGGGTTGTCACAGATGATGGCTAAAGCCCCTTCTGGCCTGGATTCCTTCTTTACAGACAAGGAAGGTATTACATTTTGGCTCCCCCCAGGAAACGGAGCCCGAAACCAGATTTGAGTGCTAGTAGTTTATTTGGGAGGTGATCTCAGGAAGCGCCAGTGGGGATGTGAGAGGGCGAAGGAAAGGAGAGAACACAGGGTGCTTGATGTGCAGAGGACCCTGCAGGTGACCGGGGCTCCGTGTAACGCACCCCTTCAGAGTTGTCCTGTTCGAGGGGACAGGAAGCCGGGTGTTCGCCCCCCAACTCCTGTCTGTCTTTTGTCGAGGGCTGCTCCTGGGGGCCTGAACTCCCGGCACTTCTGGCCTGCCCCACCTGTAGGCACAGCATCTGCCTGCAACCCCAGGAGGCCTACAGGCAGAGAGTGGCAGAGGCTGCAGTAGGAAGCCGGTGGCGTGATGACAACGGTGTGTAGCAAACAGCACTTACAAAAGGAGGTTGTGCACTCATGGACAGCATGTTCTTCAGAAACCTAGACCCAAAGGGACTGAAGTGACTTCCCCTGGGTCACGCTGTGAGTTAGCGGCAGGCTGGACCGAGACTTGTCACCCAGGGCTCTTTCTGCCACCCATCCCTCCCCTCCCCCACCTCTGTTGTCAGGTCTGTCAATCATCCTTGTCCCTCCTCCTTCACACGGTTTAATAAGAAAACTTTGGTAGTAGATGCAGAGATACCTTGAAAAACATCAATTGGTTTACATCTATGAAACTTTTGAGCCCTTCTCTGAAAAAGGCCTTATCATCTCCATCTCTGCATTGCCATCTTTGCACATGGCAGCCCCTTTATACACAAAGGATGAGCTGATGTTTCGGCCATTTGTGTGGATGGGGTGATGCCTGTGTCTTTATGGCTCCCAGTTTCCTTGTTTGAAAAATAGGCATGTGATACCAGCGTGCTAACGTCCTAGGCTTGTATCAGATGGTCAGCGTGATGCATGGCACGTGGTAGGTGCTTGACAGCAGTTTGGACTGCCGAAGGACGTTCAGGAAACCACATCGGCTGCCACGCCAGGGGGAGGGGTGGTCACGGTGGTGAGCCGGCAAGAACCATCCTGAGTCAAAGGATCGCGTCCCTCCCCCACCCTTCCCACCAACCATGCCCCCCTCCACAGGTCTGAGGTCGGGTCGGGTTGCCCCCTCCCCCACCCCTGCACTTTCCCCGCATCCCTGAAGCTCTGAGTCAGGTTTCCCACCTCCTGCGATTTCACAGCTCCCCGCCAGCCAAGCTGTTTTGCAGACCCAAGTTGGTAATGACAGATTCTTCTCTCCTGGCCCTCCACTGGCGAAACCACGGAAAGTATTTGAAACACGCAGCCTGGGAATGTGCAAGCTTCCATTGGCCGGGCTTGGCAGGGGCCAGCGATTTCTCAGCCAGCGCTTTTGACTAAGACTTGTACGGCTCAGGTTTCCCAGGAGCTCGTCAGCTCAGTTTTTCAACAGCATTTATACTTTTTTTTTTTCCACCCTTCAGAACATTAACCCTCAAGTAGGTTCTGAATCACACGATCCCTGGAAGCATGGCTCTCTCTCTGTTAGAGGCACGGTTTTGGGTGGGCCTCAGGAGAGCTGGCCTCAGCCTGGGACGGGGATCTCCTGCCCATCAGGGCTCCTCGGGCCCAGGCGGCGTGAACCAGAGGATTCTCTGCTGAAAGGGATCCCCAGAGGACTTCCAGGTCTTCCGCCTCTAGAGAGATCTGGTTAACCCATTCCAGGCCTCTGCAACTTTGATTTTAAAATGTCCTCTGATAGGGTTGAAGGAAGGGAGAGAAGATGCAAAGACCACAGACTCTGGACCTAGGTACACCTACATGTCAATTAGGCCTCTGCTCCCACTGGGTTTCATCGTCTGTAAAATGGCAATAATATTGTAATACCCACCTCCAGGTTATCGTGAGGTTTAAATGGCAGCACAGAAAATCACCTAGTACAATTCCTGCACATGGTAGGTGTGCAGAGTAGTTTCCTCTCTTCCTTATTTCTTGGTCACTGATGCTACGGTCTCATCACAGAGTTGTTTGGTGAATGGATGAAGGTCTTGACCTAAACACCCCCTTCTTCTCCTCTCAAGGCAAAACCATGGAACAGGTATTTCCTGAGCATCAGTTCTGTGCAAAGAGCAGAACTAGGCCTTGTGGTGACACCCCTGATGCCAGAGTCCCTGTTGTAAAGGAATTTCTGGTCTCGTGAGGGAGCAGGCACCACGGGAAAACGGCAGGTGGATAAAGTGTCCACAGGAGAGACAGTCACAATGATTTTGCTCTCTTGCTTACATACATTCACTCATTCCTGCAACAGGCATTACTGCAGGAGGACGGCCTGGCCGCCCCTTGCTCTAAAGCAAGCTCTTTCCACTTTACATCCCTGGTTCTGTTTGCTGTGACGTGATACTTGGAAGTGCTTTGCAAATTCAAGGGCTTGCTGTTCCCTCTGCCTAGAACACCCTTCCCAGCTCACTCACCCCTTCTCTGACTCTCTGAGGCACATTCAGCTGTCCTCTGTCTGAGCCCCCCAGCACTTTAGTCATAACAGGGGTACTGCCCCCTGTTCACTGTGTTGTGATAGGCTGTTTCCAAGTCTGCCTTTGAGGAGACAGCACACAGGTACCAGGTACTGAAAGGGAAAATGGGGTGCCTGGGTTGGGCTCCCTAAGAGCAGAGCCTGAGATGGAGATTTGGACACACGCGGCTTATTTTTTTTACATTCTTAAGAAAAAGCATTTATTATTTGTCATCATTCTTATTTTCAGAACTAGAAAAAAAGTTGGCAAATGATTAGAGGAAGCATGTTGTATACATCTGTGTGGTGTAGGAAAATGCATTGCCCATAATACGCAGCTATTTTTATCTACTTAGGGCAATCATTTCAAATCTTTCTTTTAAATTTTAATTTTATTGGAGTAGAGTTGATTTACAATGTTGTGTTAGTTTCAGGTGTACAGCAAAGTGATTTGGTTATACGTATACATATATTCATTCATTTTTAGATTCTTTTCTCCTATTGATTATCATAGAATACTGAGTACAGTTCCCTGTGCTAGACAGTAGGTCCTTGTTGGTTATCTCTTTTATATATAGCAGTGTGTATATGTTCATCCCAAACTCCTGATTGATCCCTCCCCACTACGTTTCCCCTTTGGTAACCATAAGTTTGTTTTCTACATCTGTGACTCTTATTTCTGTTTTGTAAGTAGGTTCATTTGTACCATTTTTTTAGATTCCACACATAAGCGGTATCATATGATATTTGTCTTTGTCTGACTTACTTCACTCAGTATGACAATCTCTAGGTCCATTCATGTTGCTGCAAATGGTATTATTGTTATTATTTTTTTTTTTTATGGCCAATATTCCATTGTATATGTGTACCACATCTTCTTTATCCATTCCTCTGTCGGTGGACATTTAGGTTGCTTCCATGTCCTGGCTATTGTAAATAGTGCTGCAGTGAACATTGGGGTACATTTATCTTTTCAAATTATGGTTTTCTCCAGATATATGCCCAGGAGTGGGATTGCTGGATCATATGGTGGCTCTGTTTTTAGTTTTTTAAGGAACCTTCCTACTGTTCTCCACAGTGGCTGTATCAATTTACATTCCCCCCAACAGTGCAGGAGGGTTCCCTTTTCTCCACACCCTCTCCAGCATTTATTGTTCGTAGACTTTTTGATGATGGCCATTCTGACCGGTGTAAGGTGGTACCTCATTGTAGCTTTGATTTGCATTTCTCTGATAATTAGTGATGTTGAGCATCTTTTCATGTGCTTTTGGGCCATCTGTACGTCTTCTTTGGAGAAACATCTGTTTAGATCTTCTGCCCATTTTACTGATTGGGTTGTTTGGACACACACAGCTTATTAAGGGGCAAGTTCTCCAGAGAAATGAGAGAGGGAAGCAGGATGGGGCAGCAAGGGTGCGGGTGCAGCTGGAGTCCAGCCTCAGCCTGGTCCATGGGGAGCTCTGGAGCGGGAACTGCCCCCCAGACCGTGACCCCCAACCCCTTCAGTCCATGGGGCCAGACTCTGTACCCCTGAGTCACTTAGTCTGACGTCAGAGGGGCAGGTGGAGGTGATCTCCCAGGTGAGGTGGCTGCTCTTCGGCCAAAGGCAATTCTCTGTGGAAGAGGGTGGCTGTCAGCTGTAGCTGCCAACGCTCGTAGCAGGCGGGATGGGTGGGGCACCCACAGCATGGTTCTGGGAGGGGAGGATCAGGAAGGAACATCAACATCTCCACCACATCTTTTCCACAATGGTGTACAAGTTGTGTGCATGTGTCCCCCATCCTCGTCGTTTGCTAAAAGGACTCACAGGCAAGGACGGAGGTGCACACCTACGGGTGGGGGCAGGACCCGTGTCCCTGAGAGCTTTGGGGATGGGGAGGGCACTGAGAGGGGCAGCAAGGAGAGGGCGGGTCCCGGCTTGTCACCATTCACCTGACCGAGTGCCCCGCTGTTCTTTATGTACCAGTGGCCCTGACCTTTCCCACCATACACAGGCCCACCATGTCTTTCCATCCTCTGAGTACCCTCCGCACTTGACCACAGACCAAGCAGGCAGTGAGCACTTGCATTGCTTCCCTAAGGCAAAGCAAATTCTTAAAAGCAAAGCCTTCATCTTATTTTGATTTTCCAAGTGCCTATCTCAGTGCCTTGGCACTTACTAGGTGGACAGTAAGTATTATTGAGTAAATAGGCTAACAGATGCCTTAATTTTCCTATGAGGTCGTGAAAAGGGCCAAGAGCCCTTCTGACGGCAGCATTTGCCAAGGGTTCCCTAGTGCTCAGGCAGGGCCTGGGCTGTCCTTGCTTTTCCCACTCCAACACCCCCAGCGCCAGGCAGGGCTGAAGCCTCCGCATGGCCCTACGCGCATCCTGGGGGGCAGCCTTGGGCGAGGGTGGCCAGTGGGACAGGGAGCTCCCGCTGGCCTGGTGCACAGACTCCTCGGTCTTCATTTATATGAAATGTGACTCCATCACTCAAAGCCTGCTCCTGGCCTTGGTCGGTGCAGGTAAAGATGATACAGGCTCATTTATGCAAGATTATCCTTTTATCACATTTCCAGACTCATTTGTGAGGCTCATGTTTCCCCCCCGAGGGCGTCATCAAGCAAGTTAAGTTGTACTATTTCCCTCCCGCAGAGAACTGGCGGGGGCCTCCCTCGTTGACGGATGAGGCCCGCTGCCTTTGCCAAATAGGGTCAGCGTGATGGATCTTTTCCTTGTGAATATTGTGGCTGGAAATTAGCATGTTTATTGAGGTAGAATGTGTTTGTTTACCTTCCACTACCCATGGCACTACCTCTCAGGACCTGACTTATTTAGTTGAGGATAAGCGCAAATGATCTGCATGTGGGCACCCACAAAATAATTAATGACCTTCCAGATATAGAATTCAGCCTTAAGTAAACACACCAGCGAGGTGAGTGGGGACAGAGGGGCTGGGAAGGGCTCTGGGGTTTTGGGTGGTGAGCAAGGTGGAGTGTCTGGTACTCGAGGGATGGAGACAGGGAGGGGATGTGGGTTCAGGCGTCCTGTGAGGGGCACAGGGCGGGTGCCCAGCCTGGCTGTCGAGTGGAGGTGACTTCTGTCAGTGGAGGAGGGAGAGGACAGGCAGAGGACCAGGATTCTGAGCCATTTTCCCAGGGATTCTCCTGGGCTCCCTCTTGATTGTCTCGATGCAGGAGTGAGAAGGACGGCCCAAGTGTGCGGACTAAGGGTAGGGAGGGACAGTGCTTGGGCAAGGATGATGGAGACCAGGTGAGTGACGATGGGTCCCAAGAGGCCAAGTGACCACCTGGAGTCCGCTCCCCTCCTAACACTTTCACCTGTAACAGCTTTGGAACCTAGCTTCTCTTTCCATCCCCCGGCTTGCCAGTAGGCCATACAACCTGGGATGCAAACGCTCACTAACCCAACATCCTCTTGTGTTAGAAGAAGAATCTGAGGTTCAGAGAAGTGGAAGGACTTAGCCGAGGTCTTGGAGGCAGAGGGACAACCGCCACCGCCTCCCTGTGGCTTTAAGCCTGATGCCTGCCTTGTAAGAAGTCGCAGAGAGTGTATCCTCTAGGGTGTTTCTTCAGGGACCCAGGAAAGCTTTGCGCCCTGTGCCTGGCCAGCAGAGGCCTCAAATTTCACCCTTAAAACCAGCTACCTTTGTAGTTTAATCCCCTGTAAAGAGCAGATGCTCCTGGGAAGGGCCTTGTTCTTGGTGCTTGCCTCCCCAGGGTGCTGAAGTGACCTGTGAGAGACTGAGGGAAGCAGGAGAGCTCATGGTTGAGGGTCAAAGCCCCCCAAACAGCATGACCGAGAGACCCAGGAACAAACTTTTCCCCCTGCATAAATTTTTCCAAGTGAGCAAAGCCATTCTCATTGTCCCCCAGCTCCGAACCCTGAACGTAAAGATGGGAGGGGTGTCCTGTCTGGACATCAGAAGCAGACAGACCTGGGTTGTAATTCTGGCTCTACCTCTTCCTAGTTCTGTGAACTCTGTGACCTTGAATGAGTCATTCGAACCCTGTGGTCTCCATTTCCCCAGCTAGAAAACAGGGAGGGGAATTATAACACCCACCTGTCAGTGTCACTGTAAGATTAAAAGAAGAAAGTATCTACCATGCTTAGCACATGGTAGCACTTGGTAACTGTCCTTGAATTAGTGGTCATTAGTATCATTATTTTACTTCCCAAACAAGGTGCTGTAACCTATCCTGGCTTTCCCATAAGTGGGAATTGATGGACGGGAATGAAAGAGACAGAGGGAGAGGGAGAACGAATCCCTCCATAATCCTCATCCCTTTCCCCCTGTTGTGTCCTGATGTGGGTGTGTGGGCCCTTCCCATGGAGCCTGCAGAGTTCCCACGTGGTGGAGTGGGACAGAGCGAGGTGCCAGACTGGAGTTTGGTCCATTTCAGCCACATATCTCTCAGGGATCAAGGGAAGCACGGTGGTTCCAGACCTCAGTCTCCTCATCTGCGAAATGGGGCCAGCCTCACTGCTAACCTGGGAAGCAGGCGGGTCCACAGCTAATTTGTCTCCGAATCACCAGCACCCAGCAGTGTCAGGCATGCAAGAGGTGTTCAGTGGTGGCAAATAGACTGGAAGCTATAGATCAGGTTTCAGAAAACTTTTTCTGTAAAGGGCCAGGGAGTAAATATTTTAAGGTTTGCAAGCCATACAACCTCTGTTGCATCTACCCAACTCCGTCCCTGTAATGCAAAAGCAGCCTTAGACAAGGTGTAAACCAGTGAGTGTGTCTGTGGTCCAGTAAGGCTTTATTTATAAAATCAGCTGGTGGCTGGATTTGGCCATAGTTCTTGACCTCTGTGTAGCAAGGCCATGGCAGTCTTTGGATTCAGACAGCTAGGCTCAAATCCCAGTACCTCCACTCTTTAGCTTTGTGGCCTTAGGCAAGTGACTTACCCTGTCTGAGCCTCCATTTCCTCCTCTGTAAAATGGAGGACGCTGGCTTGTGCTTTTTTGGTATTCCCCTCACCATACCTACTAGGGCTGGGCTCAGAGAAGGAGCTCAGGAAAGACATACAGATTGGGTAAAAAAAATGATCTCTGACAATAATCACACCTCTTGATGAGTGTACTGCACTTTCAACTTACAGTACATTTCACATCCATCTCGTTTCCTCCCCCCATCCCCTACAGAATGGGTACAGTATTGTTATTATGCTCATTTTACAGATGAGAAAACCAAGGTCCAGAGAGACTTAGAGAGTCACCGTCCAAAGGTCACTTTCCAGAGGTCACTGTCTTTGTCTGTTTGGGCTGCCATAACAAAATGCCATAGACTGGGTCGCTTATAAACAACAGAAATTCATTTCTCACAGTTCTAGAGGCTGGAAAGTCGAGATCAAGGTGCTGGCGGATTAGGCGTTTGGTAAGAGCTCGCCTCCTCATAGATGGCTGTCTTTTCACTGTAACCTCACATGGCAGAAGAGGCTAGAGCGTTCTCTGGGGCCTCTTTCCTGAGGGCACTAATCCCATTTATGAGAGCTCTGCCCTCATGACCTAATCACCTCCTAAAAGCCCCATCTCCTAATACCAAAACATTGGCCCTTAGGTTTCAACATGTGAATTCTGGGGGGACACAAACATTCTAGAGAGTCAAACAATCAGTAAGGAACAGAATAGGGATTCAAACCAGATATTTCAGCAGCAAATCCTTGAATTTTCCACTCTACCAGAGCTGTCATAAATAAACCTCCTCCCCAGTCTGTCTCCTCCTTGTCCTCCGTGGACAATCAACAGATGGACTCCTGTACAGACACTTGGAAAGTATGTAGACCATACATACTTCTCTCTCTGTGAGAAGGGGCTACTGCTTATCTCCTCAGGTTCTGAGACTTACAGGCTAGAAATATGGGGTTCTTGGTTCTGTAGGGAAGACCCTGAGCTGAGTGAGCCGACTGGGGCTAGAGTCAGGGTGAGGGTAATGTGACATCGTCACAGTCTGAGGGGTCTCTCCTGGTGCAGAAAGGTAGTGAGCAGGCAGTTTTGACTCACTCAGAGATCAAGCTTTTACAATTCTGATAGAGAAGGGAACGCTGTGTTAGTGAGGAGTAGCATTTGGCATCAAGTAACCAAGACCACCGAAAGCTAAGGCTTAACAAAAACAAAAATGAAACAAAAGATAAGGCTTGTTTTTTTCTCACATGCTGCAAAATCCAGGTTGGTCAGGGCTGGAGCAACAACTCCACAATGGCATCTTCTATCTTTCTGCTCGGCCAGGTGGCTCTGCAAGTGGCTTCCACCCTTAAGGTCACCTCATGGTCACAAGATGGCTGCTGGAGCTCCAACCATCAGGGTCACATTCTAGGTGAGAAGGAGAAGGGTGGAAGAGGTGCTTGGCAGATGAATCAGCTCCCTTTTAAAGGAGACTTCCTGGGAACCCCATCCAAGAAGAGAACAACTTTGGCTTTCATCTCATTGACCAGAATTGGTCATGGGGCTAGCCGTACCTATAAGGGAAGTTGGGAAATATGGATGTAGTACATTGCTGCTCCAATCAGGACTGTGCTAGCAAAGAAGGGGAGAATGGATATAGGGTGGCTAAACCTCAGTCGCTGCCTCCTTCCCCTAATTTGCCATCTGTGTAAAGACCAGGGAAGGAAGGAAGTTGCCCAAGACCACACAGAAAGCTAGGGGCATGCCTGAGACCAGACCCCAAAGTTTCTGACTCTGAGTCAGATGCTTCTTCCACTGTCTCCATTGCTTCACTCTGTAGCCACACCTGTTCACAAATAATGTTATTATTATTTATCAGGCATTAACTATGTGCCAGGTACTATGCTAAAGGCTTTCTAGGCATGTTCCATTCAATCTGCTACCAA
Organism: Orcinus orca; assembly: GCF_937001465.1. Classification (NCBI taxonomy): domain Eukaryota; kingdom Metazoa; phylum Chordata; class Mammalia; order Artiodactyla; family Delphinidae; genus Orcinus; species Orcinus orca. The sequence goes on along the minus strand of NC_064560.1, from coordinate 92,060,836 downwards.
TCATTTGAGGTGGGCATTACTATTATTCCCATTTTACAGAGGAAGAAGCTGAGGCTCAGGCAAGTGAGGTGACTGCTCCAGGGAAGCTCATAAGGGTTGGCGTGGGCTTGAAACCCAGGTTCCCAGTCCTGGCTGTGAGCAATTCAGTGCATGCGATTGAAGTGAACCAGGGACATCCCCAGTAGGCTGTTGAGTCAAGGTGGCTCTCTCAGTGACCCTGTACCATCAGGAACACCCGCAGCCGGCCCCAGTAGTCAGGCAGCAAGACACGCACCAACCGAGGGGGCTCCCGACTCCCCATCCACCTGGCCAGCCTCTGTCTCTGCAGCTCCTCATTCCAGCCAATTACCCCTAATGGAGTGATATGAAATGTAACTAACTTGGGGAAATATCTGTATACTTTAATTAAATCAGTTCACAATTAGCCATCTGAGTAATGAGGCTAAGGTGTTTTATCTCCCTGTGAGCCAGCGGGCTGGGGGAGCCAAAGGCAGGGGGATTTTGTGCCAATAGCATGGTCCTAGTGACAAACTCCTTATGGAGGCAGGTGCTGGAAGCCCCAGGAGAGGATTTGGCCCAAATCTACTATGATTAAATAAATATAAGCACCTCAGAGAGGAGCTACTAATTTGTGGGACTAAATTTTTAATGGCTACAGCCGGTTTTTCATACTGAAGAAATACCAGGGCCTTTGATCCAAACACCTCATGGCAAAAGGCTAAAAATTACACATGTGCACTGTGTGGCCCCGAAGTCCCCAGATGTGGTAAGTGCTTGGCGAAGCAGGTTGGCCACTGTCCAGCAAGGGCTCCCTAAAGGCCTCCAGGGGCAGGGTCGGGACCAGGGTAGGGCAGGTGAGGCCTTTGCATTGGGTGCAAAATTTAAATGGGTGCCAAAGTACTCCGCCATGAAATGATATTTTAATGCAACATATTTTATTTTATTTATTTTATTTTTTATTATTTTTTGTTTTGGGGTTTTTTTATTGTTATGTATAACAATATAAAATAATGCTTGTCACTGTCAAAGAGTAAGGAACAAGATAAAATCATCTGAAATTACACCACACAGAGATAACCATTGTTTACATTTTCCTTATTAAATTCCTTTTTAAATCAGTATTTCAGTTTCATTTTATTATTTTTATTTTTAAATATTTATTTATTCATTTTTGGCTGCGTTGGGTCTTCGTTGCTGTGCAAGGGCTTTCTCTAGTTGCAGTGAGAAGGGGCTACTCTTCGTTGCGCGGGCTTCTCATTGTGGTGGCTTCTCTTGTTGTGGAGCACGGGCTCTAGGCGCGCAAGCTTTAGTAGTTGTGGCTTTAGTAGCTGTGCTTTAGTAGTTGTGGCACATGGGCTGTGGAGTGCAGGCTCAGTAGTTGTGGCTCACGGGCTCTAGAGCGCAGGCTCAGTAGTTGTGGCGCACAGGCTTAGTTGCTCCACGGCATGTGGGATCTTCCCGGATCAGGGCTTGAACCTGTGTCCACTGCATTGGCAGGCGGATTCTTAGCCACTGCACCACCAGGCAAGTCCCTGTATTGATTTCTTTATCCAATCCTCTGTGTATAATGCAACATATTTTTAAAAAATGAAAATTAATGTAAAAAAATGGTGATAAACAAAATTACAAAATTTAAATAAAGATGGGGTTAGTATCAATGCCATGCCATGCTGAGCCATATCAGAGTCTGGAGCCAAGGGGACAGTCAGTAATACTGATACTGTCTTTATTTAAAAGTTTGAGATTTTGTTCATTATGGACTTTTTTGCATTGATTTTGATTTTTTTAAATATTACATTAAAATATCGTGTATCTTGATTATTGTGGTTTTCGAGGCCTCCTTAAATTGTGTTCCCGGAGGTGAGGGCCTCAGTCTCCTAACCCTAGTCCCAGCCCTACCAGCTGGGTTGTCCCTCAGGGTTTGTGTGTTATCTGGTAAAATGGCCATTCTGTGTGCCACTCCAGGACCCAGCTGGGTTCTTAGGGCCTCTAAGTTGCAGACTTTATGGGCTGCTGAGACAGGGGTGACACTTGGAATCCTAGACCATTAAAGCAAATTGCAGCCTCATGATTGCTCCAGCAAGACCCGGAGACCGGAAGCAACTGGCCTGAAGCTACCCAGCAGCTTTGTGGTAGAGCTGGAAATCAGCTTCCTGGTTCCCTACAGGGCTTTTCTACTCGTCAGAGGAGAGAAGAGCCTTTAAGATGACCCAGGGTGAAAGCCATTGCAGGCTACCCTTCACATTGGGAGATCCTAATAACATGACCCAGGGTGGAAGGTGCTGACTGGCTAACCCAGTCCCCACACACAGCCCCTTCTCTCTCCCAGTGACTGGTGCAGAGATGACCATGTGACACAGTTCTGGCCATTAAGACACAGAAGTCATTGGGTGGGGCTAATGGGGACAGACCCAGCTGATGTCCCTTTGGCCTTTTTTGCCTGTTCCTCTTTCCCCTTCATGTCTTGAGCTGGCCCTCTGTGTCTGGAGGTGAACAGCTGCCCTGTGACCTTGAGGACAATAGCCAGACGCTAAGGATGGCAGAACAGAAAGAGAAGAGGAGCCTGGGTCCCCGAGGCCCCTTTAACCCTCTGTTCCAGCCCTAGGCTGCCTACTGCATCTCTTTTACAGTGTGTTGAAATTAATGCTCTCTGCTCAAGCCACAGTTAGCTGGATTTTCCCATGCTCACAGCTTGAATGCAATCCTAGCAGCTCTATCACCCATGGTGACAAGAGCAGCTTTTGGTGAAATTCATTTGATATTCACATGGCTCACTCCCTGCTAGTTGAGGTCCTTGCTCCCTGTCCCCTCCTCAGAGAAACCTTCCCTGACCACCCTAACACAGCAGCTCCCATCACTCTCCGTTCTTTTGCCCTGATATTTTTTATGAGCCGTATCAGTCATTACCTGACATTACATTATGCAATTTTTTGTTTTTTGCCTCCTCCAACTGGAATTAGTTCTGTGCAGGCCAGGCTCTTCTGCCTTGTGTCATGGCTGTATCCCCAGTGCCTAGAACAGTGGTTGGCATGTAGTAGGTCCTCAATCAATATTGTTGAATGAATGGACATATTCTGAGCCAGTCGGGCTCTGAGCCTTTGCCTCTGACATCTGCCGGCTCTCGGTGGTGGCAAGTCAGCTTGGTCTCTGGAATTAGGATTTCCGCTTCCTCTCTGGCTCAGCCTCTCAGAACCAATGTGAATTCCCTCTGCTCCCCTGCCGTGACACCCCTGGACACCCCAGATCCCAACCATCTTGACCCTGGGCTCTGCCACTGCCAGCCGTGTCTTACGGGACACCCACGCCGCCCATATCCAGTGATGGCTGGGCACCCTCTTCCCCATCCTTCTTCATCCTCATTCTCAATGTCATTGTCCTTGTGGGATCCCAGGCAGTGACGACATTGCGTGAGAATTTCTGGCTCTCCTGTTGACAGTACATCAAAAACCATTACCTCCTGGGGCTTCCCTGGTGGCGCAGTGGTAGACAATCTGCCTGCTAATGCAGGGGACACGGGTTCGAGCCCTGGTCTGGGAAGATCCCACGTGCCGCGGAGCAACTAGGCCCGTGAGCCACAACTACTGAGCCTGTGCGTCTGGAGCCTGTGCTCCGCAACAAGAGAGGCCGCGATAGTGAGAGGCCCGTGCACTGCGATGAAGAGTGGCCCCCGCTTGCCACAACTAGAGAAAGCCCTCGCACAGAAACGAAGACCCAACACAGCCGTAAATTAAAAAAAAAAAAAAAAAAGCCCTTACCTCCTGGTTCGGATTTCCAAGATGGAGCCTGCCTTGAAGAAAACAAAATGAATGGGTTTGGTGTGCCAGACCCCATTAACTGGCTACCCAGACTAATCAACGGCAGAAATTCAAGGAAATTGCTAGAGCAAATTTAGATGTCAGATTATTTGGGTCTCTTGATTGAGACTGGAAGAATAATTGAGGGTTCCATTTAATAAGCTTTGTTTACTAACCCCAGATCCTGTTTTGATATCTCTGCCTCAGTTACTTGGGCTAGGGCCACACTGAAAGAATAACTTTGACATTGTTGCTGATAGGAACCTCAGAGCACCTCCACCCGAATCCTTTCATTTTATAGGTGGAGAAAATGAGGCCTGGAGAGGGAGAGGAGCCTCCCAAGGTCCCCAGAAATTAGAGACTCAAAGCCAGGGCGCTTCTACTCCTGAGAAAACCAGCAGGAGATTCAAGGAGCCTCAGAGGACGTCCTTCTGACGTGGGACATCAGTGTATGCTGAAGGGGTTTAAAGAACTGATCTCCTCATTTGTTAAGAAAATATGTGGACAAATGTGATGGGTGGGCGGGGGGGCAGCGTGTCACTGACTCCAAGTACCTGAGTCTTCTTTGGAAGGTAAAAATGGCGCCCACATAGGTACCCACTTCTGCCAAGGACCCGTCTTTACCTGCAGTTACAGAGAACACCATGGAGCCAGAGTATTCCAGGGAATCACCACGTGTGAGGGGTAGTCTGGAGAACCTTTCATGAGACCTGGAGTGGAGACTGAATTGCCCAATTCTCTAGCAGCCAGGGCTAGAGTCCCGGTCTCCTGAGTCCCCAGTCAGGATGCTGTTCCCGACGCCACTCTACCCAGACTCAGACGGTCGTCCCTGCAGTTGCCCCCCAGTTCCCAGCGGAGTCAGGGAACAGGGTGTGGAACAGATAGTGAGTTGGGGAACCAGAAGAGGCAAGGAGAATCATGGCTGCATGTGGTCAGGGAGATTTCCTCATGGATAAGGCGAGGCTCTGCCTGTGAAGAAAGAGCAGAGTTTATGGGCAGAGGGGTCTTTGTTATTCATGGAAACCAGTGGGTGCATGAGAGGTGTTCAGAGGAAATTCATTCATTCTGCACAGTTTGGGGGGAGCCTTTATTGTGTGCCAGGTTCTTCACATAATCCATTTCTTCTAATCCTCACAACAACCCTCTGAAAGAGGCAGTAGTTTTACTTCCATTTGGGAGTTACAGAAAGAGGTACAGAGAAGTTAATGTGCCCAGGCTTACATAGGAAGTGATAGAGTTTAAACCCAGGAGTGGATGTCTCCTTCCACTATAAAATATGCAAATTACTTATCATTGGATTCCTGGGAATGGACTGTCACAGATGGGTTTGTGGGTGGGCTTACAAGAAAGGGGGCCCTGGTATCCCTGGGCCCCCATCATAGTTGGGCCCTGACTTCCTTTTTCCTGTGCAAGTCCTTCCAGTATTCAAAGAAAGCCTTCTGACTCCTCCAATCATTCATGCATTCATTCTTTTGACAAATGTAACCACACCTTCTTGTCTCTCAGGTACTTTAGTGGATATTGGGGAAGAAAAAGTGAAAAGGATGTGGTCCTTTCCCTCAAAGTTGTCCACCAGGGACTAGATCTGTCCCAGTTTCCTTCTGTAGCTCAAGCTAGAAGGTTACTCATAGCAAATGACTGCAGCATCCTGACCATCTTGGTCACTCATCCCAGAGTACTTAGTGGGTCCAGCACCACCACCATCTTGACCACACTTGCACTAATACCACCTAAGCTGGCACTAGTTCCTTTAGCAGCTATATACCATCTTTAGTAATGAATCAGCTTATGTATTATTAAAACCACAGAGAGGGACTTCCCTGGTAGCACAGTGGTTAAGAATCTGCCTGCCAATGCAGGGGACATGGGTTTGAGCCCTGGTCCGGGAAGATCCCACATGCTGCGGAGCAACTAAGCCTGTGCACCACAACTACAGAGCCTGCGCTCTAGAGCTGGTGAGCCACAACTACTGAGCCCATGTGCCACAACTACTGAACCTGCGTGCCTAGAGCCCATGCTCAGCAACAAGAGAAGCCACCGCAGCGAGAAGCCCGCGCATCACAACAAAGAAGCCCCCACTCGCCACAACTAGAGAAAAGCCCGTGTGCAGCAATGAAGACCCAATGCAGCCAAAAATAAAGTAATTTTAAAAGAAAAATAAATAAAAATAAAACCACGGAGAATTTCAACAAGAACCTGCTGTCAAACCGAGTATTTCCCATCCTATGCTTAGCCAATTCACTGAACTTAAATGGAAAACTTTACATTTTTGTCTGTTAAATGTCAACATAATGCATTCAGCGTATTTTTCATAGGCTGTTAAATATTTTTCCAATCTATCTATATCTATATCTATCTATCTATCTATACATTTTTTTTTTTTTTTTTTGTGGTATGCGGGCCTCTCACTGTTGTGGCCTCTCCTGTTGCGGAGCACAGGCTCCGGACACGCAGGCTCAGCCGCTCCGCGGCATGTGGGATCTTCCTGGACCGGGGCACGAACCCGTGTCCCCTGCATCGGCAGGCGGACTCTCAACTACTGTGCCACCAGGGAAGCCCTCCAGCCTATATTTTGTCACTCAAGTGTTTCTGCCATGCCTGGAAGTGTGGAAAGTCTGCTTTTAAGAGTCTTCATTCAAGGCAGCAAAATGTAGAGTAGAACAGAGTTAAGGATGGGCCCTACGACATTTCACCAGAGGACTCCTCCCAATCAGTTGCGCCGTATTCTTTGTGTGGGGTTTATTAACCAGCTGTGAATCTGTATATCTAAACTGTCATCTTGCCCCATCTCTCCATTGTGTCCAAAGGCTAACAAGAAAGACAAAATGCAGGAATCAAAATGCATTATGTGTAAAGCATCCCCTCAGAAGGGAAATCAGGTGCACTTGGCATGGCTTTGCCTAGTGAATCCCCGCTCATTCCTAGTGGTCTCCAATTCTGTTTTTCTAACTGCCTGTAAACTAGAGGAATATCATCAGTTGCAAAAGGAAGTTCTATAAAGGGAAGCAGCAACTTTGCAGACCAAGGGTGACATGATTCCATTGCAGCAGGAGACCCAGCTTCCCCCACGAGCGGCAGGAGGAAGTACAGACATGGTCGATACTGGCAAAGGAAGCTACGTCAGGGACAGTGTGCCAAGAACAAAACCACAAGAGGTTTTCCACGAGAGCACAATTTAAAAACCGAAGCTGCAAAAGATAGTAGAAACAGAATGAGCTGGAACATTTGCTCTCATCTCGGGATCCAGCCCATGCGAGGCTGCTAGGACTGAAGTGTGCAGCCCTGCACCAAAGGCAGGTTATATACAAGAAGACATCATGCAGCACTGGTTCTTCTGGGAGCTAAGGGTACCAGAGGGAACATGACAGCAGCCAGAGCTGTGGGGTGTCTTCAGGAGCAGCTCTCCTTGCCGTCACTGGAAGGAGCTGGCTTTTGAATACAGCTGTGTCCCCTCAAGTCCTGGTTAATTGCCACCTAGGCATCCTACCTGCAGATCTCACTACAACTGCCAGAGGCGGTATTTGCCATAATTGATAAAGGTTGGGTTTTCCAAAACACACCACCTGGTGGCTGCTGTTGGAATCACAGGACCAGTGTTAACAGATAAGCATTGGTAAGGATAGCAATGCAAAGGATGAAACATTCCAATTACAAGCGAGCATGCCAACTTGCTGTAGTGTTTGTAGAGTCACAGTAGCCATAAACAATTCCAGGTGGTGAGAAAAACCACTTGTGGAGGGGAAACAAAAAAAGACCAATGGAAAGACATGTTACTAGGAGTGTTTGTGTGTGTTGGGGATGGGTGGAGGGGTTGTCCAGACAAGACAGAAGCCAAGAGGGAGAAATTTAGAAGGAAAGGAAAATGGGCCAACTTAAGGAGATTGGAGGAGTTCCCGATCTGTGTTAGACCTCAGTTAATTCTGTTACTCTTCAGGGTCTCCCTCACTTTACCACTTAATTTAATTCAGCTTAATTTAATTCAACAAGCCTGTATTGAACACAGAAGTGCTTCACAAGAGCTGGGCGGTCCTGAGCCATCAGGAAGAGGTGTCCTCAGTTCTTCCTCAGGCTATTCAGAGAGTTTAGCCCCTGAATTCTGTGACATGCTTGGGGTCTTGGGGAAGATGTCTTCCTACCTCATGCATTAAAAAAACATTTTTTTAATTGGGTAAAATACATATAACGTAAAATTTACTACCTTAACCATTTTTAAGTGCACAGTTCAGTAATTTTAAGTACATTCACATTGTTGGGCAGCCATCGCCACCATCCATCTTCAGAACTCCACTCATCCTCCCAAACTGAACCTCAGTAACTATTAAATAGTAACTCCCCATTCCCCCCTCCTCCCTGCCCCTGATGGCCACCATTCAGCTTTCTCTCTCTATGATTTTGACTATTCTAGGTACGTCATATAAGTGGAATCATACAATGGTTTTGTGTGTGTGTGTGTGTGTGTGTGTGTGACTGACTTACAGTCACAATGTCTCCAAGGTTCATTTATGTTATAATTTGTGTCAGAATTTCCTCCCTTTTTAAGGCTGAATAATATTCCATTGTATGGATATATCACATTTTATTTATCCGTTCATCTCTTGATGGACACTTGGGTTGTTTCCACCATTTGGCTATTGTAAGCAATGCTGCTATGAACATGGGTGTGCAAATATCTGTTTGAGGCCCTGCTTTCAGTTCTTTTAGGTATAGACTCAGAAATGAAATCACTGGATCATGTGGTAATTCTATTTTTAACTTTTTGAGAAACCACCATTACTGTTTCCACCACAACCTCATGCATTTTTGTGAGGAAATGCCAACCCTACTCAAGCCAAACACAAAGTCCCCCAAGGAATGAGAGTTGGAGAATTCCTGAGGTGGAACTCCCATCTCCAGGCGGGAAGGAAGGGCTTATGTTTTTCCAAATTCACCTCTTGCTTCTCGCCTTCGTAACGCCCACCTTGGACATGACTAGCACCCGTATATTTAAGCCAAACTTCAAATCCACGAAGGCTGGCTTGGAGGAGAACCTTGACATTCTTGGTGGACTGGAAGGGTTAGGGACCCAGTTAGTTGGTGATGCCCTCTGTCCACATGAAGCCTAATCCTCTTGACCCTGGGGAATTTGGGGTCCATACTGAGGACTCAGCAGAAGCAGAAGGAAAATCAAGCCTTAGTGTTGAAGGAAAGACCCACAAAACTATTATCTCCTACCCTCACAGCACCTGCCTTGCTGGTAAGGAGGACAGCTCCTCTTGGAACAAAAAAAAAAACCCAAAGAGCTCATTCCTGCCATTGCTCAATGTCCCCTGCAGAGGGCAGCCTGGCACAAAGGAAAGTCCAGCTTTGGAATCAGAGACCTGAGTTTGAATCCTTCCTCTGGTGCTTACTGGTCATATTACCTTAGACGTGTTTCTCAGTTTCACCAAGACTCATTTCAGGGTGCACAAGAGCAGCGATGATCGTGTCGACTTTTTCACCGTTGTTGTAAAGATGACATGACACGGCAGGTGTCGATTGCCAAGTGCAGCCCCCGGAACACAGGTGTTCCATGATGTTACTTTTCCTCCTTCCTTCCTCACCAGTCTTTTCTCAATTATTGACTTTGTTCACGTTCCTCCAGAGTTTTCACCTCTCCAGGCTACCAGGGCCACTCTCTGGGGGCTGTTCTCACCACCAGTGGCTCCCCCTTCGATTATTTCCAGTTGAATTCTTGGTGCAGCTGGTCTTCTCCAGATTAGCTCAGACACATCCCTCTCAGGCCTCCCAATTCAGTGACTGACTGGGGCGTGGGGAGGGGCACCAGCCCCTGTTGGGCCTAATTCCAAGATAAGGCAAGTGTTCTTTGCTCCACCATCTCCTCTGGCTACCGGCTCTGTGTGAGGGGAGGTTGCCCAACCCAGGCGAGCACAACCAGCCCAGCCCCGACCTTGTCTGGCTTTTGTTAGATTGTGTTACAATCTTAACGTTACTTAACCGTAGAGGACTTCGGGGTGTGTGTGTGTGAGTCTGTGTGTTAATAGCAATTTGTGATAGATGCCATTGGCTCCCGCACATTCAATAACGCCCACACTCACAAAAAAAGGAAGGGGGGAGGGGAGTCATTTTTATGGGAGATAACATAACTGCTTGCAATTTGGCTATCCATTGTATCTTTGGCATTTTATGTACTGCATTAGCAGAGGCAATTTCATGCATATGGATATAATGCATTAAGTGGAGGCATTTAAATATAGTGAAACTAATTTTATGATGATTAGTTGAAGGAAAACATTGCATTCGTATCATCTATATAGAAGCCAATTTGCATGAAAATGCCCAAAGTTGCTATGCCAGCGTTTTCTGTGCTGCTGGTCGGGGTCGTCTCCGAGTCAAGACTTTGTATTAAAAATCGGTCTCCAGTGCCCATGTCTTTTAATTCATTGCAAGCTGTAGGCCATTTGCTCACAAAGCGCTCGCAGTAAAACAAATGAATAGCTAAAATACTCATTTGCATGATTCCCGTTTGAAAACGATTCCCCTGAAATTAAAAAAGCGTGTTACTCAGTTGTGAAGATGGATGGGCCAGTGAGGCAGGCAATTAATATTTTCGGCGTTCTGTTTAAAGCCCTCCCAAGACTGAGAACAGCACATGCCAGACGAATGGGGCCCCAGAACAGTTTTAGGGTCTCAGCGGCAGCAGCCTGCTTCCACTGTCTCCCCTTTATTGTCTCACTTACATTATGCAGTAATTAAAACTATTTACCATTCCTACTTATCCGCCATCTGCTACCTCGGGAGGTTCCTCTTCTTTAGAAAGCTTCTTAAGAGCGGCAAGAGGAAGGGGAAGGCTTGGCCCTGACTGCGGAAAGGGGCTTCGGGGGTCTTTCCTCTCCTCCCGGCCGTGTCCACCTGTCCCTCCGTGAGAGGAATGAAGGAATGATGGAAGAGGTCGTGTAGTGATGCTGAGTTTCTGAGTGAGTTGGTCTTCGGTGGTGGAAGGGCTAGAGCACAGCTTTCTTCCTCTTTTGGGGGGAGTTCTGGCTTAGATCTGGGGTGATCTAGGGGGAGCAGAGGCCTGGATCTTCTCACCAATAACTGCAAAGGTCTGGGGGTTTTGGCCATGTGGTTGGGGTCTGGGGCAAAGTCACCCACTACAGTTGTTCAAGTTGTTCACTGCACAAGTGTGCCCAGCCCAGGGGGCTATAAAGGCTGCAGTCTCTCCTGTGATCCATGCACCAGTCTGAGGTCCTGCGGGGCCGTGTCTGCCCCAAGGGGGTGCCTTCTCTGGATTCACACAAAGGTACTCTATAACCTCACTGTGGCCTCGTCTGAGAGAAGCCATTTTGAAAGCAACCAAGTTGCTGCCTCTGTTCTGTGGTGACTGATGCCTCCCAGACTGGTTCGAGCCTGGGACCCGGCCCTGCACAGGCTTAACGTTTGTTTGCCGAGGCTGAGCTAGGATTGTCCAAAGAGCAGCGTCTTCTGCGAACATTTCCATTTCCTCCTGGGCCCAGCCCCCAGAGCCAGCACAGACAGAGGAACCAAAGTCGGCAGGAAATGGGGACTGACCCTCTCAGCAGGACAAAGGGTGGGCCCGGAGCTTGCAGACTTGTGGCCAGTGGCTGCCCCGGGAGGACCGCGTCTGCGTGGAGAACGCCTGCTGCTTCCTCTTCTCTCCAGAGCCTGCCTGGTGCTGGGCACATAGCACGTTCTCCAAAGTACTTGTTGAGTTAAGCCAACAGTGAAGCTTTCAGTCTCGACGTCACTGCCCAGTCACGAAGCCTCCTCTGCAGCTTCATCCCGGCTCACATCTTGCCTTCTTGGTAGTGTTTTTCTGGAACTTAACCAGAGGGTTTGGATTTGCCTAGAACTCGGCCCCTTGGCTGGGACTTTTCTGAATCCACTCCTCACGGGAGGCCTCGGGGCCACGCATGCGGCACATGCGTCTGCCCGAGGTCTGGAACCCCCTCCCACGTCTTCTCTCCTGTAACTTCACCTCTGCTTTTCCCCGTTCCTAGGACATGGGACCTTACTTGCCTAGGTCCATAGAGACAGCTCTCTTGGCCTCAGCTAACTTTCATGGGTTGACGCTTGGCCTGGCTGTCACAGTCTCCCTCTCCAGGTGACTCTGGAAGCTCTTGGCATTGGGCAGATCAAGAGCGCATGCCTGCCATTCATAAGGGAGTGATAACGCTTTACGGACAGTGTTGGTTTGGGTTCCACCAGGAAACGTCAATTTCAGACCAGAGCTTTGTCGAGCCATGGTGTGGACTGTCTCTGAAGTTAGTGAGTTCCATGTCCTTGTCACTAAAGATACGATGGCATCTGGGAGTCACACATTGGAGTCTCCACCTCCAACACAAAGACCCCTTCCAGGCACTGGGAGCTCTCCCGCTGTCTAGACTAACCAGAAACTCATGCTCACTAATGGGCCAGAGAAGGACCGTTGGTGAATGGTGTGGGTTAGATAATTAAAATAAACAAACACATATGTGGGGAAAAGGACAGACTTAACCTAGAGGACACTTCTCTTTAAGGCTTGGCCACAGTCAGGAAGGGAACCAGGGGTGCTTTCTGGGGCCTCTTAAATGCTGTCACATCAGCAGCCGTTTATACCACCAACAGGAAACCTGCTTCCTGCCCAAGCCTCAGCCACGATCTCCCTGGGCTCCTGTGGACCGGCCAGGAAGCCCAAGGCGGCCAGTGTGCTAGAAAGGGCACTGACCTTGGAGTCCATAGTCCTGGCTTGGAATCTCTCCTTGGCCATCAGCTGTCTGACCTGAGAGCAGTCATCCAAACTCACTACCAGTCTCGGTTTTCTCTATTAAATGGGGATTCACGCCTGTCTTTTGACAGGTTGTCTTTTTTTAATAATCTTTTTTTAAAATTAATTAATTAACTTTTGGCTGCGTTGGGTCTTCATTGCTGCGTGCGGGCCTTCTCTAGTTGCGGCGAGCGCGGGCTACTCTTTGTTGTGATGCGCGGGCTTCTCGTTGCAGTTGCTTCTCTTGTTGCGGAGCACGGGCTCTAGGCACTCGGGCTTCAGTAGTTGTGGCGTGTGGGCTCAGTAGTTGTGGCTCGCAGGCTCTAGAGTGCAGGCTCAGTAGCTATGGCTCATGGGCTTAGTGGCTCTGCCGCATGTGGGATCTTCCTGGACCAGGGCTCGAACCCGTGTCCTCTGCATTGGCAGGGAGATTCGTAACCACTGTGCCACCAGGGAAGCCCTGACACATTGTCTTGAGTCCATCAGTTAACACTGTATATCAGTGCCTAGTCTGTATCCTCAGAGCAGGTGTGTGCCTTCTTGGAGCGGGTGGACTCATCTTTGTACACTGGAGTAGCTCTGCAGGCATAGGCATGTGAGATGTCAGCTGCCCTTAGCTTATGCCTGAGCATCATCGAGCTCTGCAATTCAGAGCCAGGCACTTGAAAGACAGGACCTGGGGTGGAGGAAGGACAGTACAGCTATACCCGTATCTGACATTGCTGAGGACCCCCTGTGTGCCAGGCCGTGTGCTAGGCCCTTCATGTGAGTGACCGTCTTGAATTCTTAGGGTCTTTATTCTATTAATGGAAAAATTGGGGCTCAGAGGATCCAGGTTGAGTCCCAGAGTCCAGTGCGCTTCCTAACTTGCTGTGTGACTTTGCTCATGTTACTTGCCCTCTCTGAGCCTCCATCTCCCCATTTCTACCCCGCAAGTGCTGCAGTTCTCCATCCCACACTGCCTTTCAAATCCTCCACTGGCTGCTATGCTGTATCTCCTGGCAAATCATTATAATTATTACTGTGAAGCTTTGTTATTTTAATTAATTAATTAGTTTATTTATTTATTTATTTATTTATGGTGGCGTTGGGTCTTTGTTGCTGCACACAGGCTTTCTCTAGTTGTGGCGAGTGGGGGCTTCTCTTCGTTGCTGTGCACGGGCTTCTCATTGCGGTGGCTTCTCTTATTGTGGAGCATGGGCTCTAGGCACGCGGGCTTCAGTACTTGTGGCACGTGGGCTCAGTAGTTGTGGCTCACAGGCTCTAGAGTGCAGGCTCAGTAGTTGTGGCGCACAGGTTTAGTTGCTCCACGGCATGTGGGATCTTCCCGGACCTGTGTCTCGAACCTGTGTCCCCTGCATTGGCAGGTGGATTCTTAACCACTGCGACACCAGGGAAGCCCCCTGTGAAGCTTTGTTATTAAGATGTGAGCAAGAGAGAAGCATTCCTAGTCGCTGAAGTAGACATCAGTGAGAGTAAACCAGGAAGCAGGAATCAGGAAACAAGATGGGGGAAGGGCAGAAAATGCAAAATCAAACCCAGGGAAACCTTCACCTGCTTCAAATTTGGAGGGATTGGCCAGAGGCAAAGGAGGAAAAGCCAGCCCCACTTAGTAACCACCACTAAAGATCAATACTGGACCAAAATAGAATCCCACGTAGGAAACGATCTTGCTTCACAGCCCCAGGAAAAAAAAAAATTTAACATAGAGAAGCCATTTAAAGCAGAAAAAATATTTGTATGTAAAAGGAAATATTTTAGGTAGGAGTTGAATACCAAATGATTTTGGGTCTCTGTGGGGAGTAATGAGGCATAGCAAACACACAATTCTATATACATGTAATATTATCATCGCACGCCTTGGAAAGCTGTTAAATCACAGAAATGCAGTTAGGGACCATTGTACAAAATAAACATCCCACTTGGTGTGTTGCCTACCCTAAGTTCCTTGATCTAGAGCGGGACTGCCAGATTTTTACAGCCCTATAAATTAACGTGGTGCTGATTTGATTGAGCTAAATTAATAAGACTTGTGCTTCGTTGCGAAATAACCATTACAGTCTGTTGTGGGGGTGCACTGCCGATAAGGAAATTGCCACCTTTAACAGTCCCGCTGAAGTTTCATGGAGGATTTCAAAACTGATTTTAATTAAAACAAAAGCCGATGTGTGGCAATAACGTGGGCGTTAAGGAGAGAAAATGCAAAATGTCTTTTTAAATCCATTTTAATATGTCTTAAGGACTGGATGATCGATGTGGCGAGAGCCGGAGGCTGACACCGCGCTGGTACCCAGCCTGTGCTGCCTGCTTCAGCGACGGTGGCACCTCGGGCCCAGCCTCGGGCCTCTGTGCTGGCTCTCCACTTCTGGCTGAGAGCTCATCTCCTGAGTTGGGGCTCCAGGGAGAGGACTCCTTTTGCAGGTGCTTTCTCAGACCTTAGCAGAGTCCTGTTCTCCTGGCCACTCCAAGCTGGAGTCAAGGCTGGCAGGGCCATAGCCCCCAGGCCTGGCTCTGGCCTTGAAGACCAGGCTCCCTACTGTTCCTTGCTCGCCTGTGACCGGCTGCCAGGGCGCTGCCGGTGCTGAAGGTAGCCTCTGGAAACCCTGAGGAGCAAGGGTTTTAAATAAGAAAGAGCTGGAGTATGGTAGCAAGAGGTAGGGCAAGTGCTTGAGGAAACCGGGGCAGAGCAGTCAGGCCAGGCACCTGCAGACAGGGCAGCTAGGGCCAGCCCAGGAGGACTTTCTGACAAACAGCCACCACCCTACCACCCAGTCACCCCACCACCCACTGGACTGAACCATCCCATTTCTTGTTTTGGTTTCTTCGATCGAGAAAACACCTGCTAATGGCAGGTTGGGTTATTTAGATCAACCCTCCTGGTAGAAACAACTAGAAATGCTGAATAAAATGAAAAATATTTTCTTAAAAGCATTAAAGAGCTGACAAGATGATAAGAAGCTACAAGGCCAACAGCTAAGTGAGAGTGGAAACTCTGAAAGCACTGAAGCTATAATACTTATACCCTGTGGGCATTTGCCCAACCAACAAACTTTAGTTTCGGTCTTGACGTGGCTGAGGGTATCTGGGGAGAGAAGATAAAACTCAGGGCTCACCAGAGATGCAGAATCTAATATTGACAGGTTGTCCTCCTTCATAAAGGTGAGACTCCAAAGGGAAACCCTCAGGGTTAAGTGTGAATCAGAAGAAAGACTGCCTTACCCCTTGCACAGCCAGGGACTGTAAGAAGGGTTGCCTTAATTCTGAGCAGGGCAGGCGGGAAAAGAGCCATTCCTGAAAAGTGGATTTGCAGCCTGAGTCTATATTGCCTGAATAGTCAGAATAACTATAGCCATGAACTTAATTCAAAGTGTCTGGGCTTCCCTGGTGGCACAGTGGTTAAGAATCTGCCTGCCAATGCAGGGGACATGGGTTTGAGCCCTGGTCCGGGAAGATCCCACTTGCCACAGAGCAACTAAGCCCATGCACCACAACTACTGAGCCCGCGCTCTAGAGCCCACGTGCCACAACTACTGAGCCTGTGTGCCACAACTACTGAAGCCCGCACGCCTAGAGCCCGTGTTCTGCAACAAGAGAAACCACTGCAATGAGAAGCCGGCACACCGCAATGAAGAGTAGTCCCCGCTCACCACAACTAGAGAAAGCCCACGCGCAACAATGAAGACCCAATGCAGCCATAAATAAATAAATAAACAAATCTATCTGTCTATTAAAAAACAAACAAAACAAACTGTCTTGGATTGGTAATGTCTTTATGGTACCTGGCAGAAGTAAATACAGATCTTCTCATCCCAGACCTCAAAAAATTACCAAAAATAATTTTCCAAGGAAAATGAACAAAAAACCGAGTACACAAGGAAGCAAGGCTCCAGAAATGAGAACCTGAGGAAACAGCAGAAACAGATCTACATGATTTCAGATATTGGAATAATCAGATACAAAATATAAAACAATGGTGCTTACTATTTGAAAGGAGTAAAAAGACAATATCATCAGGGAACAGAAAAATGTTAAAAAAGAGAAAGAGAAACTTAGATTCTAAAAAGAAGGAAATATTATATTTAGAAATAAAATCATAATAATTGAAGTAAACACTCAATGGATGTGTATAATAGCAGATTAGACATAGCAGAAGAGAGAATCAGTGAACTAGATGAATGCAACAGAGAGAAAAGGAGATGGGGAATAGGAAAGAGGAATTAAGAGATATGGGAGATAAAATGAAAAGATCTAATATACATGAAATCAGAGTTCCAAATGGAAAAGAGTAAGAGAATGGGGAAGAGGCAATTATTCAGGAAATAATGGCTAAGAATTTCCAGACCTGAAGAAAGATATTGATTGATAGCTTTAGAAGCTGAATGAATCCCGTGACGGTCAAATAAATGAAATTCACGTGTAGATTAATCATAGTGAAACTGGAAAACACCAAGGACAAAGAAAAGCTTTCTAAAGCTGCCAGAGAAGGGAAAAAACAGGTTACAATCTATTCAAAAGAACTATCTAGATTAGCAGCTGACTTTCAGCAGCAACTGTGGGAGCCAGAATAATAGAATAGCTTAGCATACGTTGATTTAAAACAACCACAGACATAGAATTCTGTAGTCAGTGAAAATTTCTTTCGAGGATAAAGTAACATTAGGGCTTTTCAGATAAAAAAGAAGAAAAAAACTTGCCGTTAGCAGTGCTGCCTCTAAAGGCAAAGCCAGAGGTTGTACTGAGGGGAGAAAGAAAGTGATTCCAGCAGGAGGAACGAAAGTGTATAAAGAAATGAAGAGCACAGAAACTGGTAACTGTGTAGATAAGACTCAATGAACATCAACTGCTTTAAGCTATAATGATAGTGTTGTGTGGGATTTTAAAATATAGACTTTAAAATATAAAAACACATAAATCAGAGGTAAAATGGATTTAAAGTGTTCTAAGATGCTTGTAGAGTCTAGGAGGAGGGTAAAGGTATTGATTAATAGCAGCTATTGATAAATTTTGAACACATGTTCTTGTAATTTCTAGGTTAACTATTGAAAGAATAGAAACAGAATATACCTTTTGAACTAATTAAAAGAGCAATTCTGAATGGTCAGAAATATTCCATTAATCCAAAAAACATAAGAAAGGAAAGTAAAAGAACTATAGAAAAAGTGGAGTAAATAGAAAGCACAAAATAATGTAGTAGAAATAAATCCAAATATATCAGGAATTACATTAAATGTAGGTGGAGTAAATGTTCCAGTTAAAAAACTGAAGATTATCAGGCTACTTAAAGAATACTAGAAAAACATATAAAGTGCAAGAATACATCCAAATGGATGAAAAAAATCATATCGTGCAAATGCTTACTGAAAGAAAGCTGGTACGGCTATATTAATATCAAACAGCATAGTCTTTAAGGCAATAAAAAGCATAGAAGTCAGCATAGTGGTTATATGTTGGGGGGAAAGCAGGTGTAATCACAAAGGGGCACACAGGAGTTCGGGGTGCTGACGAAGTTCTAGGTCTAGTGATCTGGATGGTGATCGCTCAGGTATTCATTTTATAATTACACTGCTTTACACTGTATATGTGTATTTAATGTATGTTTGCATGATTTATTTCCCAATTGAAAAAAATTGGGCAATCTGAGTTCTAGACCCTGTTCTATCATGTGATGTCCACGGATTCTTTGGTATTCCTCCCTTCAAGAGATGGAACCAAATTCTCCTCCCCTTGAATGTGAACTGGACTTAGTGACTTGTTTCTTACAAATCAAATAAAATGGATGTGATGATATGTGACTTCAGTGACCAGGCCATAAAAGGTACTGTAAATTCCTCATTGTTTGTTTTCTCTTGGATCTCTTCTTCTGGGGGAAGCCATGTCATGAGGAGACTCAATCAGCCTATGGAAAGGTTCATGTGATGAGGAACTTGGGCTGTCAGCCAACAGCTAAGTGAGTGAGTTTCCTTGGAAGCAGATCTTCCAGCCCCAGTCAAGACTTAGATGACTCCATCCCCTGCCAACATCCTGATTGCAATTACATGGGAGACCCTGAGTCAGACCAACCAGCTGAGCTGTTCCCAAATTCACGTCACACAGAAACTATGAGTCAATAAATATCTGCTGTTTCAAGCTGTTGAGTTTGGGGATAATTTGTTACGCAGCAAGAGATAACTAATACACATCACTAATTTGCAGTGTAGCCAAGTTGCATTTCCTTTCTGGGTCTCAGTTTTCTCACCAGCATGGTGGAGAAATTGGACTAGATTATGAATGGCAAATATATTTCATCCTGCCATAGAAATGCCAATCAGTTGGTGCAGTGTGAAGGATTCTGAGACTTGCCCTACATCAGGGTGTCCAAGTGTAGTAGTTGACTGGAGGAGAGCAGGAGAGTAGCAGCTAGTTTACCGTGTGTATTCTGCCCTAGACTAAAGGAGCACTAAGTCCACAGAAGGGAAATCATCTCAATTTTTCCCCCTTACTAGATACAACTCTGTTGGAAGTCCGAAATCCTTAGCATAGCAGTGATGAAAGAAGTCCGTTTCCTTCTAACACAGGTGCTTTGTCCTCCCAAGTCCTCATGTCTGAAATCACTCAACTAAGAAACATTGGCCAGGGCTCTGGAAATGAACCTGGGATCAAATCTTCTCTGTCACTTCATAGCTATGTGACCTTCGGTGACTTACTTCATCTCTCTTAAGCCTCAACTTCCTCACCTGTAAAATGGAGATTTCATCAAGGATTGAATGAAACTCATGGTAACTAGCCCATCTGTTCATCAGGAGTCATTGGCTCAAACACCATGAGTCCATCCTTGAGCTAGGGATGTCTTGAGGGATATAAAGAAGTAGCCCAGGGCTTCCCTGGTGGCGCAGTGGTTGAGAGTCCGCCTGCCGATGCAGGGGACATGGGTTCGTGCCCTGGTCCTGGAGGATCCCACATGCCGTGAGCCATGGCCCGTGAGCCATGGCCGCTGAGCCTGCGTGTCCGGAGCCTGTGCTCTGCAACGGGAGAGGCCACAACAGTGAGAGGCCCACGTACCGCAAAAAAAAAAGAAGTAGCCCAGAGTCCCTGCCTTCAAAGAACCTGCTGTCTATTTGAGGAGACAAATCCTGGCTACATGCTACTATCAGAGAACCTTTCAAGCCAGTACAAGCACAGTGCCTAATTGGCTGCATATGCTCTAGTAGTTCTCAAAGTGTGGTCCCCAGATCACCAGCATCAGCATCACCTGGGGACTTGTTAGAAATGCAGGTTCTCAGACCCCACCCAGACCTATGGAATCAAAAACTCTAGGGGTGGGGGCCAGCAATCTGTGTTGTAACAAGCCCCCTCGGTTACTCTGATGCATGTTCAAGTTTGAGAACCCCTGTTCTAGGAGTTCAGGAGACAGAGGGACCAGGAGAGGACTAATGGAGGAAGTGGAATTTGAATGCTTAGGAATGATTAGAATTTGGATAGACGGAAGAAAGGATGAATGTGGTTTCAGGTAAGGGCAACAGCTGAGCAAAGGCAAGGAGATGGGACAACTTGGCATGTTCTGGGCCCAGTGGGGAAAGCAGCTGGATGGTACAGAGTACAGATGTTGGAAAGAGCAAGAGCTAGGGTCGGATAAGGGGGGCCTAAAGTGCCAAGCAAGGAGCTTGGCCTGGACTGAGCAGGCCACAGGGAGTCCTTGCAGGTTTTTGAGCCGGAGAATGACCGCAGTTTGGCACCCCATTTAGACCCACCAGCCAGAGTCCTTCCCTAAGTCTCACTGGGCTCCTGATGCAGAGCAATGCCTCCATCCCTCAGCATCCTCTAAAGCCAAGGAAACCCTGCTGCCAGGAAGCAGTGAGGAGGCTGTAAGGGAGGAGGTGGCCCAACAGCAGCTCCATGGCTCCCACCTGCAGAGGACCTCCCAAGCCCCAGCCTAACATGGGCCTTTGCAGGTATTGAATTATGGATGCAAATTGCCCAGAAATAATTGCAAACATTATCGCCTCCCACACGTGTGTCCTCTGCGAGGCTGCAGCGATAGATTTTGTTGCTTCAACTCTCCAGGGTCGATATAAATCAGAGCTCTCACATTAACAGTGGGGCACGGAACCTGCGGAGAGGGGGAATCCCATCTGCAAGGCCTAAAAGTGACAGACCCCTCAGCTGTGTGCCTTGGTTACCCTCAACCTTTCCTTTTGCTTGATCTATTCCACCCGTCCCTATTAAATAACTAATTATTTAACATCTTCTAAAGCTTTGTTATATATTAGAACAGGCAGGACACAAATGAGTGCTTTTAATAATATAAAAGCCCATTAGCTTCATTTACTGTTAATGTTAAAATAAACATGAGGCAATTTAGATATACTATTCCAATTTCACGGAAACTTTGATGTTTTTCTTCTCTAGTCACATAATTAAGGGAAAAACTACTAATGATATTAAGTTTGTACAGTGTTAATGACAGAAACAGGCACAAGCTGAAATTGCAGCCATTAATATGAAAAAATAAAATATTTAACAGGGGAGATAGATGAGTGCAATTTTAATAAACTAAAATGAGGAAAATTCATTTTAGTGAGTTCCACAGTCTTTCACATGCTACCATTACACAAGCTGTCTAACGTATTATTTTTGTGGTCTGGATTATTTGTCGATGGTCCAGAGGAATGCCCTGGTTTTTGCGTATTGTTTTGTGGACGATGAAGATTTTGCCTTTGTTTAATCCTTTTCCTTTTCCCTTTGCTCTGCCACCAGGCCCCAAATGGAAAAGGCTTTATTTACAGTGTGTGCTTTGACAGACAGACCTTACCAGCGACCTGTAGGTGAGATGCAAGGGGGGCATCATGCAGCCTCCCGAGAGGGCCTAGCAGTGGCCGCTGACTGCCAGGGCCTGGGTGGTTACAGGGGCTGAAATGTTGGGGTTGCCTCACAGGTGACAGTCGTCTCCAGAAGGAGCCCTTTTATCTGGGCAGGGCAGATGCTGGTCCGTCTTCAGCTTTCCTCTCTGGATGTGGACCTTGCCACTTGTAGTGGGTTGCGTAGTGTCCTCCCCAAATTCTTATCCACCTGGGACCTCAGAATGTGACCTATTCAGAAATGGGGTGTTTGTAGAAGTGTGATTAAGGTGAGGACTGAGATTGAGGTGGGCCCTAAATCCAACGGGAGACAGAACAGACACACAGAGACACAGAGGCGAAGGCCAGGAGAAGACAGAGTGGAGACTGAACAGGTGCTGCCAGAAGCCAAGGAATGCCTGGGGCCACCAGGTCCAGAAGAGACAAGGGTTCTCCCCTAGGACCTTCAGAGGGAGCGCGGCCCTCCTGACACCTTGATCTCAGACTGGCCTCCAGAACTGTGAGAGAATACGTGTCTGGTGGTGTTTTTTTTTTTTTGCGGTACGCGGGCCTCTCACTGTTGTGGTCTCTCCCGTTGTGGAGCACAGGCTCTGGACGCACAGGCTCAGCGGCCATGGCTCACGGGCCCAGCCGCTCCGCGGCATGTGGGATCCTCCCAGACCGGGGCACGAACCCATGTCCCCTGCATCAGCAGGCGGACTCTCAACCACTGCTCTACCAGGGAAGCCCGTGTCTGGTGTTTTAAGCTGCCAGGTTTGTGGTTATTTGTCACAAGAGCCCTAGGAAATCAATACACTGCTGAAGAGCAGCTCCATGGAAGTAAGCACCCTGATCCGTCTTATGGAGGCCATGGAGGGTCCAGGGACGGGGAGAGGAAAAGCTGCTGGGAGGGCAGCAGAATGCAGAGCAGGACCACGTGCGGCTGCAAGGAAAGGAAGACCAGGCTGCCAGCAGACATGGCATCTGCGGGTCATGTAGCACATGTGACAGAGCCGTGGCAACAAGAAGGTATCTCTCTGGCCCGGAGACACGGGGAGGCAGCCTGGGGGCAGGCACGAGGCAGGTTATGGAGCCAGTGACGGGAGGGAGGCCAGGGAGGGACGGCACGGAGCCCGGCTCTAACTGTGAGGCGCGGGGTGGAACTGGTTCTTTGGGAGCCAGTTCGAAGCCCATTTGTCAGCATAGCAGCATGTGAGCTGATGACTGATAACAGTAGCCAACAGAGGGCTTAGTGTACGTGAGGGGGTCGCGCATCAGCACCGACACAGACCCTCTGGCTAAGTCTGCACCAGGATCCAATGAGACACCTGCTTTTAATGCCCTCATCGTGTAGATGAGGAAATGTAGGCTGGCAGCGGTGAAAGTGGGCCTGAAATGGCATATGGAGAGCAGAGATTGAACCCAGGAGTCAGAGTCCCGGCCCCTGGGCACCGCACTGGCTGCACGGGGCTTCAGTTGAACCTCATCAATGTTTCCAGTCGGCAGGGCCCGCACTAGGCCCTGTGGGGGACCAGAGCTAAGGCAGCGCTGTGGCTGTACACATGCTGGGTCAGTTACAGGACCAGGAGCAGCTTATGCCCAGGGATGTGATTTTCTCTCACGACAGGAAATCTGAGGTAGGGCAGCTCCCTGTTTTTTTTTTTTTCTTTTTCTTTTTAATTAATTAATTAATTTCTGGCTGCGTTGGGTCTTCGTTGCTGCACACGGGCTTTCTCTAGTTGCAGCAAGCAGGGGCTACTCTTCGTTGCAGTGCACGGGCTTCTCATTGCGGTGGCTTCTCTTGTTGCAGAGCACAGGCTCTAGGCGTGCGGGCTTCAGTAGTTGTGGCTCACGGGCTCAGTAGTTGTGGCTCGTGGGCTCAGTAGTTGTGGCTCGCGGGCTTTAGAGCACAGGCTCAGTAGTTGTGGTGCATGGGCTTAGTTGCTCCGTGGCATGTGGGATCTTCCCGGACCAGGGCTTGAACCCGTGTCCCCTGCATTGGCAGGCGGATTCTTAACCACCGCGCTACCAGGGAAGCCCCTACCTGGTTGTTTACGTCAGCGTCTTAGCGCTGTCTTCCAGGATTCAGGCCCTCTCCGTTTGTATCAGTTCTTAGGCTGTTATCTCAGCTCTGGACACATCCTCCTACCCTCCGCTTTGTGACTCAGAGACTGGAATGCCACCAACTCCATTTTTGCTTTGCCAGCTGCTCCCTGTCAGAGTCCATCAATACTGGGCGCTGGAGGGAGCCTGCAAGGCTGGAGGAAGGACTTCCTGTTACCTTCCCGAGGGCTTCCCACTCCTGCCAGCATCGCTCCGGCAAGGTCTCTTCACCATGGCAGAGGCCATTCCTCCGAAGGCTGAATTAATTTGCTGTTCTTCTGTCTCTCACAGATACAGCGTCATTGCATCCCCTCCTCAGAGCCTGGGTCCAGGCCCCAGTGGGTTCGTCCTTCAAGCTCAGAGATGCCAGCAGCAGGCACGCAGCAGCCCCTTCCCAGAGGTCTGCATTTCAGCTCCACGCATCCCTCCTCTAAGTAAGTGTTAAGGATTCCAGCCTCTTTCCTTTGTTCTCCCAACCCTAGAAGTTGTATCTCGCTACCTCCCTTTTTATCCTCTCTGTTGCTTAGTTAACATTCTCTAGTTAAACAGTTGTTCACCGTAAATTCTCCCTAACATAACTGGTATGGTTCCTACCTCCTGCCTGAACCCTGCCTGATAACGCATCTATCTGCCCTCCCACCCGCAACGTGTAGGTGACGTCGCCCCTCAGGGTTACAGGCTGGCTGCAGCAATTCCATTTGACAAATACTGACGAGCAGGCCTAGAGGCAGAAAAGGACCTCTTTCCTCTTGTCCCGGTCCCACGTCTTTTTAAGCACAGAGAAACATGCAAATTTCCCCTCACATTTCATTGGCCAGAACTAGATCACATGCCCCTTCCCCAGCCAATACCTGGGGAGGGAATGGGTTACTGTGATTGGTGTAAACTAATCAGGCTTCCTCTTCTTGGAGCTGCCCTGTGGTTCTGGCTGCAGTCACTGACATGGCCAGGCAGAAAGGGATCAGCTGAACAAAACCTGGGCTCTGAGAAAGGAAGAAAAAGGAGGGGTGGATCCAATCGGCACTGACTGCGCCACCATCCCGCCGTCCAGCCGATTACAGATCTGGGTGTTAGGTGCTGAGACACTGAGTAGGGCGCTGTGGGGGCACAGAAGCGGGCACACGAGTTCAGGGGAGGCCTCAGAGAGCAGGTGTGGTGTGAAATGTGAAGGATGAGGTGGGTGTTACCAGGTAGCAGGTAAGGCAGGACTTTCCAGACTTGACTTTGCAAGGTATGGTCCTTGCAAAAGCACATGGAGGTGGGGAGAATACAGCACAGTTAGGAGCAACGTGTTTGGGTATGATTTGAGCACAGGGGGATACAGGGGAGTGGTGAGGAATGTGGCCTTCCAGGTCAGCAGGCATGGAGCAGGGAAGGTCTGGTAGGTACATGGAGGCCTGGGATGTGTGGCTCCAGTGCCTGCTTCAGGCCAGGAGAGGGCGGAGTCAGGACTGCGGATCTGGAAGAAGGGCCCATGGGAGATGCATGCTGTGGTGGCAGAGAAGCGGATGGACCCCACAGCTCCCATGTCTGAACCTGGTGGGCCGCTGACCCAGAGATGCCCTTCCCTTTCTCCTCCCCTTCTCGCCACACAGGCATTGCCTTTGTTGGTGTCACTGAACAGAGTCCCAAAGATGTAAAAACTACAGGCCCTGCCCACAAGGAGCTCAAGGCTTAGGTTTATTTTTTTTCTTCAGTTGTTTTAAATTGTGGTAAAATATGCATAACATAAAATTTTGATCATTTTAACCACTTTTAAGTATACCGTTCAGTGGCGTAAATATAGTCACCTTGTTGTGCAACCATGACAGCCGTCCACCTCCAGAACTCTTTTCATCTTCCCAGACTGAAACTCTGTACCCACTAAACAATAACTCCCCATCACCCTCTCCTCCCAGCCCCTGGTAGCCTACGTTATACTTTTGTCTCTATGTATTTGACTATAATCTTCGTCTTTGTGTGTCTGTGTTATTTCACTTATGTCTTCAGGTTTCATCCATGTTGTAGCATGTATCAGAATTTCATTCCTTTTTAAGGCTGCACAATATTGCGTTGTAGTATATACCACATTTTGTCTCTCTGTTCATCCATCAGTGGGTATTTGGGTTGTTCCCATCTTTTGGCTAATGTGAGTAACGCTGCAGTGAACATGGGCGTACAAATATCTTTTTTTGTCCCTGCTTTCACTCCTTTTGTGTATATATCCAGAGGTAGAATTGCCGGATCAAGTGATAATTCTATGTTTAATTTTGTGAAGAGCTGCCACACTGTTTTCCACAGTGGCTGAACCAGTTTACCTTCCCAACAGCAATGTAAAGGTTCCAGTCCTTCCAACGTCCTCATCAACGTTTATTTTCAGTTTTTGTTTTTGATAATAGCCATCCTAATGAGCGTGTAGTGGTACAGCTTAGCTTTTGAGCACGTGTGAAAATTAACCAATGATAATACAGTGAAAACATCAACAACCATGAGAAGGCAGGGGACATGCAGATGGTAGAAAGAGGAGCGTGTGAGGTGTGAAGGTTACCGCAGATCCAGGAGGACATGACATCCCAGGAGGCAGGGACCTCAGGGGAAAGCCTGGCCTTGGTTACTGCCTGGTTGGGGGAGTGGCAGGTCATGGGTGTTGAGAGCCCGAGGGGAAGGCCATGAATTCGCAGGTGGGGCCTGGGCCTGAGGGTTTGTCCCAACCGAATAGTGTTCCCACCTGACTCACCCAGCTTGCACCCTCTCTCTGGGGCCTCCCCGTGCTGGGCCCCTTCTCCATCCCTCTTCCTTCTTCCTCTTCTGCAGTTATCTTCCCTGTGCCCAGCCCAGAGTCTGTACACACCAGGAAGGAAGAGATGATGGGTGGAAGGAAGGTTATCAGCCCCCATTTAACAGGCAAGGAAACTGAAAGGGGAGCTAGATCTCATTCACAGAGGTGCCGCCCAGGCCGGGTTTTCACGATGCGCATGAGCTCTGAGCCTCACCCCTGGCCCTGAGAGAGGAAACCACCCGCTTCAGATGTCTGCTGCACACATTCTGCCCAGTGACCATCCCGCTTTCCCACTCTGAGCACTCCTCCTTGGGCCATGCCAACCGCTTGTGGCCTCTCAAATGAAACTCCCCACGGAGAGAGGACGTGAGGATTTTCCCCATGCGCACGAATTACGGGAAATAATTGATTACAGGAATTAATGAATTAGTGACAGGAGATATTTAACTGAGGAAATCACTTTCACTTGCATGTATATAACTGCTTGTTTGGGGGGCTCTGCGTGCAAATGAGAGGGTGCAAGAGAGGGTGAGGCCTGCCAGGCAGCTCGAATAGAGTCATCTGTCTCCTCCACTCTGCCATCCATGAATCAGGCCCTTACCTGGAGAGCGGGACCTCAGTGATGTCAGTGAGGCATGTAAGCTGTAACGTGTAACAGGGTGGCCGCCGTATCCCTGACTGTTGCCAAGACTGATGCACAGGCCAAAGGGAAATGCATTAACCAGTTTAACTGTCCAGAAGTCCAGCATCGTGAACATCCCAAGGTGTCTTATTACTAGCTCACTGTTGCCTGCCTTTATTTATTTGGTAACATTTACATTTTTTCTGAAGTTAATTCTTATTTGGGAATACTTCCACAAACGCAGGCCTGGGAAAAGGGCTCAATCCTGCAGT
This sequence comes from Orcinus orca, assembly GCF_937001465.1. Classification (NCBI taxonomy): domain Eukaryota; kingdom Metazoa; phylum Chordata; class Mammalia; order Artiodactyla; family Delphinidae; genus Orcinus; species Orcinus orca. Next base: position 92,033,731 of record NC_064560.1, on the reverse strand, counting down.
CAGTGACATGTTCAAAGTCTCAAAGATCTGAGCCAGCTGGTGTTTTTCAAGACACTGCTAATGAAGTGTTCTTATTAACCTGTGTCAGGGAGGTGAGGCAAGGATGATTCTGAGACGTGACAACAGGGGTGAAGAGGCTGTGAGGAGCGTGGTGACAGAGAAGGCCCTCGTTGATGTGTCCCAAGACGGGCCTCTCTTTTCAGGCTGTTGCTAACTTGTGGTGTGACCCAGAGAAAGTCACTTCACCCGCTTCGGGTCTCGGTTTCTCTAGTAAATGCTGTCAGGGCCCCACCAGCCAGCATCCCCTGAAGTACCGTGTCCCTGTGTGGTCACTGTCCCCACACGCCAAGGTTTCTCAGCCTTGACGCTCTCGACATTTGTGGCTGAAGAAACCTTTGTGTGGGAGCTGTCCTGTGAACTGGAGGATGTGTAGCAGCCTCCTTGGCCTGCAGAGGCCAGCAGCCCCTTCTTACCCCTCCAGCCCAGGTGTGACAACCAAAAACGTCTCCAGACGTTGCCTGGTTTCCCTGGGGGCAACATTGCCCGGTTGGAAACCGCTGGTTTATACGTGGGTGTGGGCTCTGCCTGCGGCCCCTTGTTCATTTCTCAAACGCTGTGAGGCAGCTCCCCTGTGGCCGGCGCTGGGGGTGCAGAGTACATTCTTTTTTCTTTTTTGCCATACGTGGGCCTCTCACTGTTGTGGCCTCTCCCGTTGCGGAGCACAGGCTCCGGACGCGCAGGCTCAGCGGCCGTGGCTCACGGGCCCAGCCGCTCCGCGGCACGTGGGATCTTCCCGGACCGGGGCACGAACCCGCGTCCCCTGCATCGGCAGGCGGACTCCCAGCCACTGCGCCACCAGGGAAGCCCCAAAGTGCATTCTTTACAGTGCTTCTCATGCAGTTCACAGTGCAGCAGGGGAGACAGGTCATCAGGGTGGTGATGGTCGAAGAGCCTTTGTCTGAGTCTGTGCCAGTGAAGCACCTTCTTGAGTCTAAGTCTTGTCGTGCTCACTCAAGGGTCACCTCATCCTGGAAGCCAACCCTAGCACCACTGCCTAAGTGAGCTCTACCTCCTGGGACCTTTCCCAGCCCATTGCCTGCCCCCTCTAAGGACTGAGTTCTCTCCTCTGGCATTAGCCGTGTCCGCAGCCTAGATCCATGACAAGACTTCAACTGCCCGAGTGCTGGAGTGAAGTGTAGTCGCTCTTGCAAAGCGTGGTCAGAGGTGAATGCAGTGAGGGTTTGTTTCTGGAACTACTGAGTGACCGTGGCAGAGGCAGGGGATATCTGACTCTGTGACCCAAAGCAGAGCCCAGTGGGTGTAGGGAAGTGGAGAATGGAAACTGACACCTAGCGTTAACTATGTGGTAGCACATACCTCAGAGCAACCTTAGGAGCCTCTGTTGTAACCTCATCTGACAGAGAAGCAGTGTAGGCTCAGAGATGTTAAGCTACTTACTCAAGGACACACAGATAGTAGGGGCTGAACTGGGATTCAAACATCCATCTGTGTGGCTCCAAAGTCCATGTTTGTCAACTATGCCGTGACGGTCTCAGAAAATCCACAGTTCAGGCTGTGCTGTGTAAGTCAACGTGCGGCTAAGATTTATTGAGCTAAATTTTGAGGTCATCTGGTCCAGCTCCTCGTTTTTACTGCTGGTAAACTGAGGCCGAAGGAGCAGAGAAATGACCTGTCCGAGGATGTGGCAGGGCCAGGACCAGACCCCGAGTCTGGGTGACATCAAGGCCCAGTCCCTTTCCCCTGTACCAGACTCAGCAGAGCGAGAAAGCTTCTGGGCTTGAGTAATCAGGAAGCCATCCTAGAAGGGAAGATCCTTGACGTGAGCAGGGAAGGGAACCCTACCAGGCATCTGCGTCACGCCAGCAGGAAACGCACCACCTTGCGTAATCTTCCCAACAGCCCTTTGCATCATCCCCATTTTACAATGTTAGGAAAAATTGTGAAAGTCTTTGAAATGAGCAAAAAAAAAAAGATTGCTTGACGTCTTGGTTGGCTCCTTTCTAGGTGATCTCTTTACTATATTGTCTTTGAGCTTTTTTGAAACTCCAGAAGTTGTAGCAAATGATTCTTGTGCAGGGATGGAAATAAATTTTGCCTTTTGGAATGCCAATGACTATCGCCCTGAGGTTATCGACAGTTTTGCACCAGTTTATAACTTCATTTCAGATTGCCTTATGTGTGTAAGGTCTTTGAATTCTCCTTTGAACCAGTACTTAGCACCTTACTGGTTCCTTCATTAATTAGCTAAATAAAGTCTTTTTGACATTGGTTCATCTTTACATTTGTATTAAAGTGGTTATTTTACATTTTTTTAAATTTTACATTTAAAAAATTATCCTTTAACATAGACGACAAGACTTAAAATGTAAATATCTTGCCCAGGGTCACAGCTTATAAGAGCTACAGTGCAATTCAAAACCTTACGTTCTTTCTGCTACCCACCCCCATCACCAGCGTTACCAGCTTATAGCTCCTGGTTTACAAGGGGTACAGCTGTGTGGTCCCTTTAACTTCTTGGACCTTCAGTTTCCTCAGTTGTTGGTTGAAGATCTGAAACCTTCCCCGCTTACCTCAGTTAGTCAGACAGAGTCACGTATGTGGAAACAGTCTGAGAAAGATGACAGCCAAGTGGTGTATTATACTAGAGGAGGCTGTGGGCTCTGGACCTGGAATTAGAAGATCTGAGGGCAGATTCCTGCTCCTCTACTTGGCAGCCCTGTGATCTTTCTCAAGTCACTCAGGCATGTCTTGGACCTTGCATCTCCTCAATTGTCAAACGGGCTTGCCCTTTCTCCTTTACAGAGGTGTTGTAAGGACGGAGGGACATGATGGATGGCAAGTGTGTTACAGATTAAGTGCCGTCGTGAGGTTAAGCCTTAGGTCGAGTGTGACTACCCTTGTGGTTGTCCCCATGCCAACTGCTCTAGACAGGATGGGTGGGGAAGTCTGAATCCGTGACTTCTCTGGGGACAAACCAGTGCTGCTGGGCTGGGGAGTTGGGGGAGTGGGAGGGGGCTCCCACCTCCAGCTCTCCACCCCTCACCCTCCTCTCTGCGTCCGTCTCCTCTCTCCAAGCCAGCCACAGTTGTGGAGTCCACCTTTTTCCAGAGGCGCTTTCCCAACAAAAGTTGGACAGGGATACATTTTCCCGGGCCCTTCAGACGCCTGCCAAGCCAGTGCAGGCGTTCCACGATAAGACCATTGACAAAACCCTCGCGTCAGCTCATAGGCGCTTCCCAGTTTATAGCTACTGGGTGATTCTGGAGCCCCGTCCACCTGGATGCTTCCCCAAGATGACTTTTCACCAGGTGTGAGCTTCTTCGAGCTCAGCCAGCCGAGCGGCTGTGCAGCTCCTCTGTGTTCTGGCATGAAGAGAAGAAGGAAAGGCAGGTCTCCCACCCTTCCCTCCACCAGGATAGAGCATCACAGAACCTCAAGGTCAGAGGCAGGCAGAGATTTCCAGTCCAAAACCTCTAAATCTGGCTGTTAGTTTATCAGAATCACCTGGGGGGGGGGGGCTTTAAAAAACAATCCAGATTTGAGGACCCAGGCCCTTTAAATCAGAATCTGAAAGTGCCAGGCATGGCAAGCTTTATTTTTATTTATGTATTTATTTAAAAAATTTATTTTATTTTATTTATTTTTGGCTGTGTCGGGTCTTCGTTGCTGTGCACGGGCTTTCTCTAGTTGTGCATGAGCGGAGGCTACTCTTCACTATGGTGCACAGGCTTCTCATTGCAGTGGCTTCTCTTGTTGCGGAGCGTGGGCTCTAGGCGCACGGCTCCAGTAGTTGTGGCACGCGGGCTCAGTAGTTGTGGCTCACGGGCTCTAGAGCGCAGGCTCAGTAGTTGTGGCGCATGGGCTTAGTTGCTCCGCGGCATGTGGGATCTTCCTGGACCAGGGCTCAAACCCTTGTCCCCTGCATTGGCAGGCAGATTCTTAACCACTGTGCCACTAAGAAAGCCCAACCTTTATTTTTAAAACCTCCCTAGTGGCTTCTGGTGTCCAGTAGCCTGGTTTGGAAAGGCTTTTCCAAAGCAATCTTCTTTCTCTGAACAAGGAGGAGCCCTTGACCCAGGGATGTGAAGTCAAGTGTCAAGGTCACCCAGACTACCTGCGTCCCCTTTTGAATCCATTGTTCCAAAGGGACAGGTTCTTAGGAGGTTGGCCTTTTCTTTGAGTGAAGCTGCTTGCAGGAGCTACTGCAGGGGGTATGGAATGGGGAAGGAGCTCTTTGCTGCATTCCAGAACAGATCTGGCTGTGAACAAACGAGGAAGAGCTTTAGTGTAAGCCCGGCTGAATGGATAATTAAACAGACAGCAAAATGGAATGCTGTTCCACACACCTCCTGGGAGCTGGCTGGGGGAGATAAAATGCTTTCCTGTCGTCAGAAGGCACAGGAGGAAAAACAACTGGGCCTGGCCGTTGGCTATTTAACAATATTGCTTTTGTAAACAAGTTGAAAAATCCAATAACTGTAAAACTTATGGCATGTCCTTAAAAGCCTGTGTCTGTATTCCCCGTCAGTGGATGAGCGTTTCCGACCGAAGGTGTTCTAATTAAACAGTCCACATCCCCAGGGGGATGAGGCCATCCTCTGGAAGGAGGGTCTGATCTCTTCCAGTGGCCTCAGGACCGGAGGTAGGGGTGGTGAGCTTGGGGGGCTGCCGTGGCAGTATGTTACAGCTGAAAACTCTCCTCCTTCCTGTGCCCGACCGTGAGAGGTGCCTCCAAAGGACAATCTTGCACCAAACCAAGGAAGCAAACTCTTAAGATGGAGTTTGCGCCACCATAGGGGCCCCCTGGAGGCCAGTGCTTCGGACTGGGCAAAGGAAGGCTGTTCAGTTCATCCACAAAGAAGCCCTGCGGTGGTGGAAGCAGCAAAATACTAGAAAGTGTAGTTCCAGGCCTAGAGGAGCTCACAGCTTTGATGGGGAATGAACACACACACACACGCGCGCGCGCACACACACACACACACACGCACACACCACAGAAAGGAGGGAGTCAAGTGGAGAGTGAGTGGAACAGATGGGAGTGTGGGCGGGGCCTGGGGTAGCGTACAGTTCCATAAAGTACAGTCGCATTGTTATGCAGCCCATCTCCAGAACTCTTTTCATGTTGCAAAACCGAGGCTCTGTACCCATTAAAAACTAATTTCCCTGGGCTCCCCTGGTGGCGCAGTGGTTGAGAGTCCGCCTGCCGATGCAGGGGACGCGGGTTCGTGCCCCGGTCCTGGAAGATCCCACGTGCCGCAGAGCAGCTGGGCCTGTGAGCCATGGCCGCTGAGCCTGCGCGTCCGGAGCCTGTGTTCCGCAGCGGGAGAGGCCACAACAGTGAGAGGCCCGCGCACCGCAAAAAAAACCCTAATTTCCCATTCCTCCCTTACCCCAGGCCCTGGCAACCACCGTCCACTCTCTGTCTCTATGAATTTGACTACCCTAGGTGTTCATTCGTGGAATCATAAATATTTTTTTTTTCGATGATTATAGTTGCATTATAGCAAAAGGTACAAATCCAAACAGCCAAAGGGAGAGACACATAGGGCGAGGTCTGGGAGGGTTCCAAATGCAAAGCTGCTGTCCTCCTCAGGGATGTGTTACACGTGTTACCCTCCGCATGGAAGGGTGACAAACTCAAATCGTATTGCCAACCAGGGCAGTTCACTGAGCTTGGTGTCCAGAGTTTTTACTGATGCTTCATTACTCAGGCACGATTGGTCATATCACTGGCCATGTGATTGAACTCCATCTCCAGCCACCCCCCCACCACCCCCGCCCCCATCCCAGGTCAGGCTGACATCACTGACTCAAACCCCCAACCCTCCAATCACGTGGTTGGTCCTTCTGATCTAGCCAGCCCCCTACCCTGAGCTATCTCGGTAGCATAAACCATGGAGAGGACCACCATGGGTCACCTCGTTAGCATAAACTAGCAGGTGTGGTCTGAGGGACCCACAGGGAATAATGGAGACACCCCTACCCTTGGGGAAACTCCAAGGGGTTAGAAATCACCTCCCAGGGACAGGGGACAAAGGCCAGCCAAATTCTTTATGATACATCATCCCAACATTGCTGCCATTATCCCATTCCTCCCAGAGGCTTTCCTAGGAGACCACTGACTCATCCACTGGTGAACAGCCTGGGGACCCAGTTCTGGGCGTGGGCTGGTCATTTAGCTCCATGCGGCCCTGGGGAGAATTACTTAACCTCTCTGTGTGACACTTCAGTTCCACGAGGGCAGAGATGTTTCTCTTGTTCACTGATAAATGACCCCCAGGGCCTGGAACAGTGCCCGATAGGCACAAAATAGGTGCTCCATCAATATTTGCTGAATGAGTGAATAGACTTCAGTCACTTTACCTGAACCATTAGGATTGTTGCTAGAGTCCGATGTATGGGGGCCCTTGGGGAGCTGTGGGGCTTCGGGCAGGGTTGAGGGGCAGTAACTCACTCCTACCATCGCTGTGGTAGCGGCTAGGTTAGCCCCTCCCAGGTAACAGGTGCAGCCGTATCAGAGGAGCCTTCTAGAGACCTCATGCTTTGACTCAAGGGAGTGACTGGGAACCAGAGGCTGAATAAGGTCCTGTGACCTTCACAGGGGACCTGGGGGTGTTTTACTAACAGCTCACCAGGCCCCACTGCCTCAGTTCAGTTCCCCAAAAGGCCTAAGTTCCCTGGAAAATGGGTGGGAATGTCAACCTGCTTCTTCTCTTAAGGGACAAGAAGCGTTAGGACAACATGTTGCCTCCTGATAACTTGCCAGGCCTTTTCGCCTCCGTTACTCACTCGTTCAGGTCTCTGTTTGGCAGATGAGAATGCTGCCGCTCAGAGGTCAAGCCTCTTGGGGGCCAGTGGGAGAGTGTCTGTGACTCCAGGCCCTGCCCCTGCAGGAGCCGGGGCTGGGCTGGGCTGGGCTGGGGTGAGCAGAGGCCCTGTCGTGGCCTGAATAGTGGCCCCCAAAGATATGTTCCCATCCAGGAACCTGTGAATGTGACCTTTTTTGAGAAAAATGGTCTTTGCAGGTGTAATTAAGTTAAGGATCTCGAGCTGAGGTTATCTTGGGCTACCCAGGTGGGCCCTAAATACAAAGACAAGTGTCCTTCTAAGAGACACACAGAGGAGAGACGTTGGGAGGAGAGGAGAAGGCCACGTGAAGACAGAGGCAGAGACAGGAGGGATGCTGCCACTAGCCAAGGCACAGCTGGAGACACCAGAAGCCGGGAGAGCAGGGAAGCCTTCTCCCCTAGAGCCTTCAGAGGGAGTGGCCCTGCAGACACCTTGGCTTTGGGCTTCTGACATCCGGAACTGTGGAAGAATCCATTTCTGTTGTGTTAAGCCGCCATGTTTGTGGTCATTTGTTACAGCAGCCCTAGAAAACGAATACAGAGGCTCTCAATGCTACCCCACACTTACCATGGTCTCCCTTCAGGACTAGGAGGGAAACTGAGGCCAGCACCCAGGCAGAGGGGACAGTGAGAGGCTGTGGCAGATGTGGGTGACAGCCCAGCCCATAGACGTTTCCCTCTTCATCCTGGCGGGAGAAGGCCCAAGGCCTCTGGTGTCCACCTTCCTCTGTGCAGGGAAGAGACTCCCTCTTGAGTAGTCTAAGCCAATCATGCTGAGCCTTGTCTCCTCTGCCAGTGATTGGTTAAGGGGTGGGCATGTGACCCCGTCCCGGCCAATGAGATGTGAAAGGTTTCCTGGCTTCCAAAGAGGAATGTATGGGACCAGACAATCCCTCATCCTCTCATGGACTTGTCGGGGGTAGATGGAGCCCCGGTAGCCACTTTGTGACCGTGAGGACAGTGAGCTGGCTTACTGAGGAGGGCCGAAGGCAAAGGGAGAAAGGAAAGTACCTGACTCCCTATGATGTTGTCTGGTAGTTGATTAACCAGCCCTGGAGGGGCCCTGCCCTTGGACTTCTTATAGTGGTGATAATAAATCTCGTTGAGCTTGTTTGAGTCAGAGATTTCTGCACTTGCGGCCAAAGCATCTCCAGTCAGTGGTTTTCAAATGTTTTATCAAATCTCATAGTGAAAACATTTTATTTTATTTTTTAAATTTATTTTTTGTTTATTTATTTTTGGCTGCGTTGGGTCTTTGTTGCTGTACGTGGGCTGTCTCTAGTTGTGGCGAGCAGGGGCCACTCTTCATTGCAGTGCACAGGCTTCTCACTGCAGTGGCTTCTCTTGTTGCGGAGCATGGGCTCTAGGCACGTGGGCTTCAGTAGTTGTGGCGCACGGGATTCAGTAGTTGTGGTGCGTGGGCTCAGTAGTTGTGGCTCGCGGGCTCCGGAGCGCAAGCTCAGTAGTTGTGGCGCACGGGGTTAGTTGCTCCATGACATGTGAGATCTTCCCGGACCAGGGCTCAAACCTGTGTCCCCTGCATTGATTGGCAGGCGGATTCTTAACCACTGTGCCACCAGGGAAGCCCGTGAAAATATTTTATATTGGAACCCAGTACACGCAGTCACGTATTGATAGAAAATTGAAACAAACAATTCACAGGATAGTATGTTCAACACATTCTGGTAATTTCTATTTTATTTTTGTTTGCTTGTTTAATTGCTGGTCACAATCTAATACATTGGTTTCATGACCTACCAACGGTCAGGTCATAACACACAACTTGAAAAACATTACTCTGAAAATATACAGAAAGAGATGCCAGAGAGAGAGAGAATTAGAGGGAAGGAATCAAGCAACTCCAAGGAGGCAAAGTCACACAGACCTGGCCTCAGACCCTGAGATGTTCAGACGTCACCCAGGTGGCTTGGGCATAAAGAGATGGAGAGGGAGAAGCAGGGAGAGAGATGGGTGGGAAGGACCAAATAGAGCCACTCGCCCACAGATGCCGGTGTGACACCGTGAGAAGGGCAGAGAGGGAGACAGGTGAAATCAAGTGGAAAACACAGAGGCCCAGGGATAGGCAGTTGGAGACAGAGAGACAGGAAATGAGCAATGAGATGCAGGGACAGAAACACACACAGGCTGGGAAACAGAGATTCTAAGACTGAGATCAGGGATGCGCTGCAGACGGAGCCGCGAGGATGGAGACAGGCCTGTGTGAGAGCAGTGGTCCTGGGGAACAGAGGCTGGGTTTGGGGCTGGGATCGGTCACTAATTGGCTGTGTGGCCTCGGCTGAGGTCACATGGCCTCCCTTGGCCTCTGCTTCCTTCTCTGAGATATGGAGAGATGGCCTCTGCTTCCTTCTCTGACATTCTCTTGCACACGAGTGTGGAGAAAGTCACGATGGACATACTAGGACGGTCCCGCCTCTGAAGAGCTGTCCTCACGGACCCCTGCCCTTGACCGACCAGCCTTTAGCTGCCACATACCCGAGGCATCTCCAGTGTCCCTCCCCCGACGGCCGCCTCCCCCACTCCTCTGCCCAAAGGAGGGAAACGCGTTTCCCTGGGAACAGCTGTGTTTCCTCCACACGCAAATGTTCCCTTAAAACGTTTCTGAGGAAGAGCGGATGGTAATGAGTGCACATCTGGCCCATCGGCACACTTCCGTTTTGGCAGCTCCAGAGCCCGCCAAGTGACGATTCCCTAATGTTCACCACGTCCCAGCACCTGCTATTCCCAATCAGGCTCGTACCGGTACACCTCAATTAGGAGCAGGTGGGGGGCGGAGCGAACGAAGAGGGAGAAACCCCCTTCCCCAACATCCCTCCGTTCTGCTCAAAAGCCAGAGAAGAGGTCTGGGAACCAGCGAGGGCACCCGTTTCTGCCTTTGCCCTTCCTCCCTCCCTCCCTCTATTCCTTTCTTCCTTTGCTCACCCAGCTACCTGTGCTGTGTCCTTCCGGGATGCAGCTCTAAATGACGCATCCTTGCCGTCGAGTTTCCCACAAGCTCCTAGGCAGACAAGCTCCTCCCTGTAATATGGGGGTTGGCAGACTTGTTTTGCAAAGGGCCAGATAGTAAATACCTGGCTTTGCAGGGCACACAGTCTGTGGCACAACTATCCTACCCTGCAGTTTACTGCAAAAGCAGCTGTGGACGGTACTTCAATGAATGAGCGTAGCTGTGTTCTAACAACATTTTATTTCTAAAAATGGTGGCAGGCTGGATTTAGCGCCTGGGTCACAATTTGCTGACCCCTGCTATAGTCTAAATTCAGGTAGTCACACCTTGCGGTGTCTGCCTTTACTATCCCTCCCACCCACTGTATAACAGGAGCCCCACCTCCCCTCCCCCCAGCTGCTGAGGGGCACAGTTGATTGGACCAGGGTGACACCTGGGCCAATCAGAGTCTTTCCCCCTGGCTTGGCATTCGGGCCAAGAGGGTCAGCTTGCATCTGGAGCCGATCTCCCTGGGAGCTGAAGTGTGGCGTCTTATTTCTGCCTCTCTGGACAGAGAAGCAGAAAAGGCCAGGCTTCAGAGCATGTGGATGAAGCAGCCCACGTGCAGAGAGGCTGCCTGGGATCCCAGTGCCCTTCCGGACTCTGCAGCATCCCTTTCTGAGCCCCGACCACATCTCCTCCCTCTGTTCCCAGAAGCACCCCCCCGCCCGGATCCTTATTATAATGCCTGCTTTTCCGTTTACGGTAGCTTAGATTGGTGCCTTCTTCAGCTAACCAAGCAAAGCCTCCTGAACCACTTTCTTCTTCTGCAGACCATTCATGCAATTATTTGACATTGGTGCCAGGGCTTGCTGTACGGTAGATACAGACACGAGCGGGTCATGTCCTTGCCCTCCAGCAGCCGATAGGGTAGGTGTCCTATCCACAGGGGAGATGGACGTCCCTGTTCCTCACCCTGGCACAACTTGCAGTGGACTGATTAGGACCACGTCACCTGCCAGGGAGCAAGGGGTGGAGAGGAGGCAGAGGAACATGAGGGCCCCTGCAGAGGGGCCAGTTGTAGGACTTAAAGAATGAGTTGACTGTCACTGGGCAGAACAATAAGGGGAGATGACATGAGGGAAGAGCAGCATTTTCCAAAACAGTTTCATGGAACACCAATCCCAGGAGTTTTATTATATTCACTCTCCTGTTCTCCCTCACCCGGAGACCTCCAATTCCATCTGGTTGATAATGGGCCCTTAAAATTACTCAACCTTCCAGGCTCCCTTGCAGCTAGGGTGCTCATGCGACATGCTTCCGGCTGATGAGACGTAGCAGAAGTCTGCTGGGGGGAGCTTCTGGGATATAAAGGTTCAGTTCACCTTTGCTCTTTGCCTCTTCCTGCCTGCAGTATAATTGTGGTGCCTGAAAGGGCTGCAGTCATTTTGCCACCGGGGGGTGGGGGTGGGGGGTGGGGTGGAAGCTACGTGTTAAGGATGGCAGAGCAGGAAGCTGGAAGGAGACTGGGTCCCCAGTGCGATGTCTGAGCCACCACATCGGCCCTGGACTGCCGATCTCTGTGCTGGTTCCTGGCTACTACCGGGGAGCTGTTTCTCAACCCGCAGCTCAGCACATTCCTAACTAATACAATGTTTTGTGATAAAAGGGGGACCAAGTAAGTGGGAGCACACCAGTTTCCACTGTCAGAGATTCAAAAAATAGATTATTACAGCCTCGGGGAAGTCTTAATGCAAAGATGGTTGTCTAACCCAATGCTTCCCAAAACGTTTGTCCACCAACAACTGCCTGTCCCCGCCCTTTCCGAGACAGCAATGAACATCCCATGGAACACGCTTTGGGAAACAAGCTGTAGAGGAAAGAATATGGGCTTTGGAGTCGAGGAAGACCTGAGCTGGACCTCTCTGAGGCAGAGATTCCCACTCCATAAGATGAGGGAGGGTCATATAGATCAAAGGTAATCTAGATAAAGCACCTGGCACTGTACCTGCTTCCTACTCAGTTGTCAGCAATTCTCATTAACTACGGATCATGTTTTGGAAAGAAGGTGGCATGAGAGACAGAAGATCCTAGCTTGAGGAATAGTTCTACCACTTTCTTGAGACCCTGGGCAGGTGACTTCACTTCTCAGGGCCTCTGTGTTCATCTGAACTGTAGAGTGGCGATTATAACGTCCTCTTGGGGGAATGGAGTTGTGTGAAAAAGTCTGACACAGAGAGGTCTCACCCAATGTCAGAGGCAATGTCTGAGTGGAGCTCTGTCCATCAGACCCTGCTGCCAGACCCTTCAGGCTAGCTCTGCCCCCAGCCTCCCCACAGGAGGCTGTGTACACACTGAGCAACTTGGTGCAGGAAGTCGGGCAGGATGGCTTTGGCATTTTCATTTTGTCAGGTGTCCGCCTTGCCTCCCAGCCCACCTCTCCATCTTTCTCAGGGTCACCACTGGACCCCCGGGGGCTCCCCAGGGCAGACCTCCACTCCAGCCCAAGCCTTGTCGCCCAAGCCTTGTCGCCCAAGCCTTGTCACCCAAGCCTGCAGAGCTCACTGCAGCTCCCAGGCTTCACCCCGCCGGCTTCCCCGGATCACAAGCTCCAAACCACAGACGTGGGGTGGAGTCTTGATGCTGCCACGGGGACCTTGGGGAAATCACTGCCCCCTCTGAGCCTCGGTTTCCTCCTCTATAAAAAGAGGGGGTTGCAATGTATGGTCTCGAAAATGAAGTTGAGGAGCTGATAAGACTTGCTTCACAGGGTTGTGAGGAAGACTGAGAAAAAACTGTATCTGTGAGTGTTTGTAATTGACGCCGTGCGATACTCATGATCACTACCGTTCTCCTTTGTCGTCCCAGCTTCTCTCTTGAGGCCTTTCATTGTCCTTAGGTGCCCTCTCCCCGCTCCAGAGCCAGAACTTGGCTTTTTCTTTAACATTGGTGGCGTGCTAACTGCTAACAGCTGCTTTCCCCCTACGTGCTCCCCAAGGTTCCCAGACCCAGAGCATCTCTCCATGGTTCCCTGTGCCTTCACTCCTACAGGGCCCACACAGGGACCAGCCACCACTCTTTCTATCACCACTCTTTCCACCGGAAGCCTTTCAAGTCTCACCGTCTTCAGCAGGCCCCCCAGCCAGCCCTGAGTGCATTTTCTTTCGTTAACAATCCTTGGTGCTCTGTTGTGCGTGTACCCCGTGCTCAGCGCTGCGCTGGGGGCTGGGCTCTGCCTGGTGCCCCAGTCCTGCCGACAGGTGGATGAGGCAGCTACCCTCTTACCCATCCCAGGCAGAAACCCAAGTCCAGAGCTTGGGAGGAAACGCACCCGAAGTTTCCCGGCCACCCAGCGGTTGGATCGTGACTCTTGCCCCAGCACTTTCTGCTCAGGGCTGCCCACCTGGGCCACGTGGAAAAGGTACTTTTTCCAATTGGCTAATTTCATGGGGAAAGTCGTGGGGCATGTTTGGGGCAGGGAGGGATTGGTGGGAGAGAGGGGTGATGGACTTTGGCTTCTCCTCGGGAAGAGAACGCAGAAGGCCGAGTGAGCAGACCCAGCTCTGAGAAAGCAGACGCCCAGGCCCCCCGGCGCCTGTCCCCAGGCAGGGCCAGCCCTGCGGGGCCTCCCCTCTCTGTCCTTCACCCAGGGTAGGGGCTGCGGGGAAGGAGGACTCTGACCCTCTGGGCGGCGTGGAGGGCCCTTCAGCAACAGGCGGAAAGCAGAGGAGACAAGACAGGGAACCAGTGGGAGAAGGACACTTCCGTAGAGTCCCACCCCCTGGCCTCTCCCCCCTTCTGGATGTTAGAGCCAGAGGCCCGGGCGCTCGCCCCCAGGCCTTCTGCTGTGGCCTCAGATCCTGGGCAGGAGGGGCCCGCAGGCTGCCTGTGTCTGTGTCTAATGTGCGAGGGGCTGGCGGCAGGGAGGGACGGTTCCCAAAGGCGCGCAGCTGCCAGACCAACTTCCCCTCTTCGGCGCGCCCGGAGAGGAGGCGAAGCCCTCGGGTCACTGCTCTGGGTTGGGCTGTCAACCTGACACCTCCGCTCCCCTCCACAGTTAGCTCAGAACTGCCTTTCCCAGAATCCCCTTCCCTGCAGGGTTTGAGTCGGTGAGATTTGCAAGATGGAAGTGAAGTGCAGAGTTTGGGGTCAGGCCAGACACATGGAGGTGCCGGGTGGGCCCCAGCTTGTCACTACTCCCCTCCTGTCCCACATCCAGCCTGTCGTCCTGACAGCTTCAACCATCAGCGGTCCCCAGGCCACCACCAGGCACTGTCACAGGGCGGCGTCCTCAGACCTCTCCACAAACTGTCTCTCCATGGCCCCATTTTGCCGATTTTCCTTCAGGCGCGGGCCTGCCTGCCACACCAGGGCCCGAGTCCCAGAGATGCACAGGGAATGAGGGACAGAGCTGGACTATGTCTCCTCCCAGAGAGGCCGTGGGGTGTTGTGGCCAGGACGCGGACAGGCTAATCCCAGCCCATCACTGACCCACCTGGGAGAGCTCAGCAGAGCCACCGTCACCCAGGGAGCTTCCGTTTCCCCATCCGGGAAATTTGGATAATAGTAGTTCTCTGCAGAGTGGTTGTGAGGGTTTGAGATCATGTCCTCAATCCCCTGGCCGTGGAAGGTAACCCCTAAATGGTCAATGGTACGGTGACCTCTTATATGAACATTCATATTATTTTCTGGAACGTATGCCCTTTTCACATGAATTTTAAAAAATAGTGATAAAGAGAAATGAAGCTTTAACTTCACATATCTGCGGCTCCCCACCCCCAGCTCCCCAAGAGCCTGGTCCCTTTCTGAGGAGCCTGTTTAGTGACTGGTCTGAGGTCTCCTCTACACTTGGATCTCAGAAACCTCACTGTTCTTTGCTTTCCTAAATCAAGCTCAGCCTGAATCCACACGCCTCCTGAACCCGTTATAAGGGCCAATTTTGTGTATTTCTACAGCACCCTATTTTCCATCCCTTTCTTAGATCCTATAGCAAGTCTGATTACATGGCGTCTGGGGACATAGGGCAGGGCCTGGCCTGTCGTCTGGGCTGTGGCTGTTGACGTGGCCTCTGCCCCTTCCTGTGCACATGACTGCGTGGGGCCTGGTCTTTCTCCTCTGTTCCCTGCTGCGTGGGGCTGGCTGCACTTACAGCCACTGAAGACCCCTGTCCACCCCCCTAACCTCCACCACCAGCCCATCAAGCCCCCGTCCACATGGGGAGCAGGTACAGGACGCCACCTCGGAACTTACAGCTCCCACCCCTCCCAGCAGGGTGTGGAGAGGAACCCACCATCTTCTAGGTGCCAAGTTACCGCCTCTCTGACCCTCAAGGCTCTCTAGCCCCCAGGCTCTCCCCCGACCCCCTGGATGGACCAAACCTGGTGACGGCCCCTGAAACGTATCAAAGGCTGTCACTCTGCCCACCTCTCCCTGACCCTGGAACTCATAGTCATGGACTCCCCTTCCCGGGGAGACGGTGAGAGATGCTTTCATTTTCCTCCACCACAAAGGTATGATATTAAAATTTTTTTCAACAAGTCACGTGTAACCTAACTTCCAAGGCCCCTGGGGCCCACCTGCCTGCCCAGACTCCTGGATTTCTGGAGAAGGAACAAGTTCCCTGCTAGCCAGTGCCCAGCCACTTAAGATGGGCTTAGCTCAGACCAGGATTTGTTTTCTGTGATTCTTTAAGGGTGATCTAGGTGAGGAGAAACCATGGCCTGAGACAGGGGACTGGATGAGATGACCTCTGAGGCCGTGAAAATCTGGGAAAGAGTAGCAGAATCCCAGACCCAACCGAGTGCGGGGGTGCGGCATTGTGCTATAAAAACCACAAGAGGGCGCCCTTGCACCAACAAAGACACATGCCATATAAAGTTCTCCCGCGGCTGCTGAGCCAAGAAAGGCCTCACTTTTTTTTTTCTTCTTCTTCTTTTTTGCGGTACGCGGCCCTCTCACTGTTGCGGCCTCTCCCGTTGCGGAGCACAGGCTCCGGACGCGCAGGCTCAGCGGCCATGGCTCACGGGCCCAGCCGCTCCGCGGCATGTGGGATCCTCTGGGACCCGGGCACGAACCCGTGTCCCCTGCATCGGCAGGCAGACTCTCAACCACTGCGCCACCAGGGAAGCCCAGGCCTTACTTTTTTTACTTGTTCGATTGTTTTCGTTTTTAATATTTTCCTTTTTGAAACAACGTCATACATAAAGAAAAGTTGCAAGTACAGTACAAGTCGTTTTTTTCCCTGAACCAGAATAAGTTGCTGAAATGATTCCCCAAGTACACCGAATTCTTATGTTATTTCCTACAAACAAGGACATACTCTTAACCACACTGTAGCCCTCAAAATCAGAAAGTCAGCACTGAAACATCTCTGTCACCTAATCTGCAGCCTCCTTTTATGTTTTGCCATGATATTCTTTGTAGCAAGATAGCCAGAACAGAAACATGCTTGCATTTAGTTGTCAAGTCTCTCCTCATATTTCTTTGATTTTCAGAAGTACCAGGCTGTTGGAAGATGTCCCTCAGTTGGGGGTGGTCTGACGTTTCTCATGACTAGATTCAGGTCCTGCGTCCGTGGCAGGAATTCTGTGCTCTTCTCTGATGCTGTCTTCTCATGGCATCCTACCAATGGACAGGATTCAATGTGTCCAATTCCTGATGACATTCACTTTGATTACTTGATGAGGGTGGTGTCTGCCAGATTGCTCCACTGCAGTGTTATTCTTTTGCCGTCTGTAACGGATAAGTATTTTGTGGGAGGTACTTTGACATCATGTAACTATCCTGTTCCATTTATTTATCTGTGTGAGTATGGACTCAAGGTTTCTGATTCTGCTCAATGGGTTATAATCTGTTACCAACATTACATAATTTGGTGCTCAAACTGTCGCAGATTTGCCTAGTGGGAGTCCCTTCCAGGTGGCACCTGCGTCCTTTTGGCACGTTCCTCTCATTCTTTGAGCCTTTCTTTGCTTTCTGGCACCACAAGATGTTTCAGGCTCATCTGGTACTTTCTCTGCCCCAGTTCTGGAATCAGGCATTTCTCCAAGGAGCCCTGGGTCCCAAAGTGGAGAATGTATTTCGAAGCCAGGATCTGGGGGCAGGTGTACTTGTTGCTATTGGCGTGCTGTTGCTCCCAGGCCCTCTCTGTGGTTGGGGCTAGGGGACATAGGTGTATTTACTGTGTTTACGTGTTATAGCAATACATGTGTTTATATCCATCTGTCTATTTATCGATATATGTGTATTTATTGTGTTTATGTGTTATAGCAATACATAATGTGTTTATATCCATCTATCTACAGATATATGTGTATTTATTGTGTTTACATGTTATAGCAATACATAATGTGTTTATATCCATCTATTTATCTGTCTATCTATCCATCCATCCATCCATTAGTTTAACTGAAACTTCTCACTCCAGTCACCACCCCAGTTCCATCTAGTTCTGTCCCTTTTCTTATTTGTAACTCCCTTTTCTGATGCTGAGGAACCTACCTCCCATTATCTCTAATATTCACTTACCCGATTAATCCTTCTTTATGGAGCCAGTCTCCCACTTCTGCCACCTCCCACCACCGATGCCCACCTCACCCCACCCAGGCTTTGACACCCCTCTGTAGGTCACTGCAGCCACCTTCCTCCACAGGGATGCTGTCCTCCCCTCTCACCAGGCTGCCCCTCAGCTGCCCCGCCTCACCTCACATGGTTTTCAGCACTCTGTGTAGCCTCCACCCCAGTGCCTGACCCCAAGAAGACACCTGTTATCCAGCTCCACCTAATGACCTTTGAACTGTTGAGGAGGGGCAGAGGAGAAGGGTGAGGAGGAAGAGCTGCTTTTGTATGGAATTAACTTATCTTTTTATAGTATCCTGTTTTTGTTTCATGATTATAATCTCATCTTGTATATTTCTGAGGGTATTAATGACAGCGTTTGCTTGTTTGTTTTGCAGTTTCTTCTAACTGCAGAGTCTGATTCCTCCACATTGCTTTTTCTGTTTGTTTATAGATAGAGGTCTTTCAGGTCAGGGTCTCTCTTCAGTGTCTGGGGACCCCTGGCCGCAGGCTCACATGTCATGGTGAGGAATTAACCAGCTCACTGGAAGCTCTGAGAGCTCATCAGCTATGAGAGTCCCTGTGGGCCAGCCGCTGGGTCATTTGGTTGGGGAACTCCTGATGTCAGGACCTTTAGACCACTCTTCTTGAGCAGCTCAGATTCTGCAGAAAAGACTTTTCCAGTCTCTGCCTGGAGGGGGAAGCCTGGCTGCCAGGGCTCCGGGGGCCGCATGGGACAGAGGGTTAGGGTGGAGGTGGTGTTGGCAGTATTATGATACGCTCACGCAGTTCTCCAGCGGGTGGTATATACCCTACCCTCCACTTCTGCTGGTGCTCTCCCATCAAGAGACCCTCCGGTGTTACCCCCCAAGAAGATAACCCAGCTGTTGAGATGTGGAGCGAGAGAAGCCGGGCCTGTCTTTTTCTTAGACTTTCCCTCCGTTCTCCTGTTGTCAGCCCCTCTCTGCTCTGCCCCTCCAGAGCTGCTGGAGCCTCCAGGTCCGGAACCTTCCAAAGGTTCTGCAGTGCAAGCTGAGTTGGTGCTTGGCTTTCCTCAAGTAACACCACTGTGTCACTGTTCCATTGTCTTGGGTTTCTGTCTCCCAAAGTTTTGTTGCCATTGTTTCTTCTCCTGT
Organism: Orcinus orca; assembly: GCF_937001465.1. Classification (NCBI taxonomy): domain Eukaryota; kingdom Metazoa; phylum Chordata; class Mammalia; order Artiodactyla; family Delphinidae; genus Orcinus; species Orcinus orca. The sequence continues at coordinate 92,015,225 of NC_064560.1, read as the reverse complement.
CCCCCAGTCTTTATACTTAAAAAAAAAAGTCACCCTTTCTGGTTTTTGTGGTGAGGACTGATTGGGCAGCAAAAGAAGATGTAAGTGTCTAATCTGCCACATTGACCTACTCCCCTTCCCTCGCCCCTACAACAGACTGACGTTGGGGCTGTCATCTGCGTCCATCCCTCCTCCCCAGCTGGACTGTCAGACTCTAGCTGGACATCTGGGAGAAACTCAGTACCCCTCTGATGGACAGAGGGGATCTGTGACATCTTACTACCTGTCATTCACTCAACACTCCACAAATTAGAGCATCCCCACCAAGACTTCGACCCCAAGGGCCTGTTGACCACATCCTATCCCCTAAAGGTTCTTCAGCCAGCTCCAGGCTGTTCCTGGACCCTGGGCAGCCCCTCTCAGGGGCAGGATGGTACCAAAGAACAGCCCCAGCTTTGCAGTGGTCAAGTGCATCAGCTCCCAGCCCAGCTGCTCCCTTGCATGCTCTTGGGTGGGCTTCTAACTGCCATGCCCACAAATGTAAGATGGGGATGATGCATGCAATTTTCCTCCTGCTGCCAGGTGTTTCTCAGCACCTGTGTGTTTGGGTGGGGCCGTGTGACTAGTTCTTGCTGACGATTTGTCAGCTAAAATGATGTGTGTAACTTCTGAGCCTGATTGTGTAATCACTGATGCAAGGCCCTCCAGAACCTTCTTCGCTCTGCTGCCACGGTCAGTAGTATTTCCAATGGTGGCTGCTCTGTCGCTCTGGGTCTCAGAGTGAGAACAAGGATGAAGTGGAACAGGAGTCCCAGCCAGGCTGCAAGACCATAAGTGAGAGACAAGTCTGGTATAGACCATGAGCTGTGAGGGGCTCTTTGTTACTGCAGCATAACCTGACTTCCCTGACTGATCCACCTCATAGAGTTGTGAGGATTGTGTGGTAACGTAGGTGAATGTGCACAGCCTTCGCCTGGAACTCAGCAGGTACTCCACAAATGTGATCTCTTTGGTGACTCAAGGAGAGCTGAGAGGGAGCGTATGACTCGGGCAGCCTGTTCTACATCCAGACACAAGAGGCAAAGGTCCCTAACGGGGTCGCCATGGCCACCTTCGGGGGCAGCAAATGTACAATTATTCAGTTCCCAATTCAGTGTATTGAGCCAGTACACTGTGTGGCAGGCCTGCAGGCCAGTGCTCATAATATGAAAACAGGGAGTCATGGTCTGGTTGGGGTCACAGACACGGGGCCAGCTCATGTGATGAGACAGTGACAGGAGGTCACAGAAGTAGTTGTGACACTTGTGGGGGTGCTGGGCCCCTGGGAGACTCCAGCGAGCGCTGTGGGCCTCCTTTCTGGGATGTCACATGTGAGCATCTGTACATACACCCCCGCATTTTGCATACACTTTCCGGCGGTTCCAGGCCCAGGTTAAAATGCCTGTGCTGGGGAAGCCCAGGGGCCTGTGCAGCTGATGGGCACCTGGCCACCTGTGGCCTCAGGGAAGGCTCTTTATGCAGGAACAACCAGGGCTAAGAGCCCGGGTCCCTGTCCCCAGGAACCCTCAGTCTAGGCATGCGGGGTAAAACCCACCACCCAGCTAAAGAGAAGTGGCCTCTGGGAGCACTGGTGCCGGCTTGGGTTTTGGGAGGACTTCAAAGGTGAGAGCTAAGCGGGGACAGTGCATGAGGAGCAACCACCTGGAATTCACTCACTACTTGTCAGTCTGTAAAGACCCCGAGTCTCCGTATGCTCAGTTTGATGCTGGCTGGGGAGTGGGCACAGCAGCTGCTGAGAACCCCGCTCCACGGGCATAGAAACCGAGGCCCAGGGAGAGGAGCCATATCCTCCGTTCGGTTCAATTGGACAAACCTTTCCTGCGCGGCTCCGGCGTGCCCAGCCCCGTGGCAGGTGCTGGGGAGTCTGAGCGCCACCAGGTCCATACGTGTTACGTGGTAAATTGACAGCAGGGATGAGCGTGGAGCTAGGCGTGATGGGGTTCAAGCCCCGAACCCACCAGTGTAGTCCCTCTGGCAGGAAAGGAGGCTCTCCTGGAGTCAAAGATGGGCAGAGGGAAGGTGTTTCTGGAAGGAGGACCAGCAGAAGCGAGGGCACAGGGATGGGCCAAGTGTGGGCAAGAGAGGGCATGTGAGGACACAAGACAGATTGCAGGGACCATGGGGCAGTGGAAGCTGGGCAGGGCCCCACAGCAGGAGGGTGGTGGCTGCAGAGGCCGGGGTGTGTGGCAGGCCCAGCATTTGACCTGGAGCCCTCATGCAGGGCCTCCCCACCCAGGGCCGTGGCCAGGTGCTTGCATTTGGTTCCACATCCCATTCTTGTGGCCCCGTTGTCTCTGCAATGCTCCTTCCCACCTGTGACGGCATCTTGACATCTCTCCTCCTCCTGGCATCATTGTGAACAGAGAACAGGACCTGGAATTAAGTCCAGGCTCCACCTCTAACTAGCCATGTGACGTTGGGCCTCGGTTTCCTCACCTGTAAAATGGGCATGATAAACGCGCTCTGCCTACCCCACAGGAGCCCTGTGAGGCTCAAATATGAAAGTGGGTATGAAAGGTCTTTCCAAACTTGGCAGTCCTTTAAGAACCTAAATTTATTTCAGAGTGAAATCTTACGCTTCCTTGGGAGCTAGGCAGAGCAGGTGAGTTTATTCCCATTTCACAGATGAGGAAACTGAGGCACAAAGAGATTAAGTGATGTACCCAAGGTCCCACACACAGTGAGTGGCAGAGCCTGGGTCACAATCCTGTGAGTCTGAATCTAGTCTCTGCTTCACCAAGCCATTTCTCTACAAAACCCCCATGAAAAGAAAATCCCTCTGGATTCCACCCTGCAGGAACGGACTTCTCCAGGCCTGGGGGTCCACTGTTCTGGGAGCAAATGAGTAGGTAAGGTGACATCACTCAGGTGTACAAACAGGAGGATGAGCCTCTATCCATCGTGACACCGGAATTCAGGGACAGAGTGAAGCCCATGATGAGCTGAAGCTGGAAACTGACAGGATGTGGCAGAAATGGTTAACATGGCTGCACATCCTACCAGGGTCAGGCCCTTGCTGATCACAAAAGGGACTCTGCCTCAGTTCCATGTGCCAGGGAGCTGGGTGACTTATGGTGCCCTTGGTCTGTGGTTATAAAATATGTCATCCTTCCTTATGCTCCCCAAACTCAGCCCCTGTGCAGCCAACTGTGACTAAGCCCACCTTAGTCAACAAGCAAGTCAACACGCTGGGGACATTCGGTGGGTGAAAGCTGTCGAGGGTATCAGGGGGCTGTGTGTTTTTTCTGGCACCAGGATCAGGGTGACTAAGAGAGGCATGCATAACCATAGGAACAACCCCTCCTACTTATGCAGTCCCAGTAGTCTTCAAAACATTCTTGTACACGTGATCTTGCTGATCCCTGCAGCTATTATGTAAGCGAGGGAGAGCAGAACTATTCACCCTGGGGCTTAAGGGAGCAGAGATAGCAAACAGTCTGCTCTTAGGCTGCACTCCTCTATTCCCTTGCTCATGGCAGACATCATTAATCAATCACACTGCTCTTTCCAGTTCAGAATCTTTCTCTACACAGCCCTTCAAGTAACCATTACCAATCGATTGATGATCACCATCCCTGAGGTAGCGGATGGAGGTCAGTTACCTACACAGCTGGGTGACCTGGGGCAATTCTTGTCATTTTTCCCATCTGAAAAACAGAAAGATAGAAGTCTGTGTTTCTGTGGAATGGTCTCCCTTCCTTCTCTGCTCCCTGCAATGCCATTGTAGGTCCGTCTTGTGTTACCTCTGCAGGGACCCCATGCAAGTCTCCTCTCTGGGCTCCAGTGCATTGTGACAACTTGGCAGCATGCTCTTCCTAAAGTTCTCAGCTCAGGAACTTCTAAAATTCCTCTGCAGGCTTCCCAGGAGAGTCCAACTTCAGAGTGTCTGTGATCTGGCCCTTCTGCTCATCTCCAAACTCAATTTCCAGACTACTCGTCACTCCTGTTAGGTTCCAGCCAAGGTGAACATGTGTTTGTCCCTGTATGGCCCACACCGTCCCACCCGGGCCTTTGCCCATGCACCTCCCTCCATGTGGGGTGCCTGCCCTCACCTCCACTCTCCATATTGACTTCTCAAAACCTTTTCTGTCTTCAAAGGCCACCTTAGTTAATGCTCCCACCTCCTTGATGACCTCGCAGTTCCCCACAATAGGGGGTGCTCTCTGCCTCTTCTGTATTTTAGTGCATCGTTGTTGTTTTTTTTCTTATTCTCTTTCCACATGCCTACCCCTTCCCCTTCCTCTACTTCTGACTCACTTAGGAAATTCCAGGTGACTCACAGCCAGCACTCCGGGCAGCAAACAGGAGCAGCACCTGGTCTGTCTCCCTTCCATCCAAACAGAAGTCATAAGGAAGGCATTTTGTGAGAGCCGCTATGTGCAAGGTGCTGAAGGGGCCTCCCAGGGCGCTTGGCGCCCTCAGTTGTTCTTTTCCCCTAGAGAGAGCTGCAGACATCAGAGGGGTAGCTTCGGTTCTGAAGGGGGACCACCTTTGCAAAGTCTGCACCCTGATGGGATAGGGAGGGAGAAGAGGAAGACAGGCGAATCAGGGGATAAGTCTCCTCCCCTCTTCTTCCCCCTCCCCAGGAACCTTCATGTTCTGTGCATATTTACTGAGTACTTCCTGACACACAGTGAGGACCTGGGCTCTGCCCTAACTGTGGGGACAGGACACTCACAGGCCTCTGTACTTGTGCTCAGGCTGTTTCCACCATTTGGGCTACACTTCCATTCCCCCTACCCCACCACTGCTGACCCTGTCTGGATCCTCCCAGCTCACCTCCTCCAGGAAGGCCTCCCTGATTGCCCCACCTGGAAATGACCTCTGCCCACAGACTCCCTTAGCCCTTTAACCATGCTTCTCATGGAGTGTTCCTCTAGCCCCACCTTGCCTGCAATCACTTATGCTTGTGACACCGCCCCTCCTAGTTCAGGGAACTCTTCGAGGCCAGGGTCTCTTTCTGAGGCTCTCTGACTGCCCCGAACTTAGACATCCTGACTGATGGGGACTCACAAAGATCTGTCCCTCAGAATGAACAATAAGCGTCTGGCTATAAGTGGAAATTCAGGAACATTAAGTCTCCCGATGCCCTTTTCTGAGAGGCTGTCTAACCCCGGCACCATCTCCTGAGGAAAAGGGCCTGGAAGAGCAGGTTAGGCCTCAGGGAGCAGCTGAGGAAGATTTAGGGCAGGGGGCCCGGATGGGCTAAATACCTTCATGCCGCATTCAAGGGCATGATAATAAGAACCAGCCTCTCCTTGGTATGTCTAGGCCTGGACCCAGGTGTCCGGGCTTCCCCACAACTGCCCCTGCACCTGTGACACTGAAGGGCCTCGGCTGTTCCACCAGAGCAGGGACGGCTTGTGAGGCCCGGCTGAGTCAGAAGGGCAGCGTGGGCCTGTGCGGGCAAAGGCAGCCTGCGCTCCGGTGCTGGCTGTGTCATGTAGTAGCTGGTGACAGTAGGTAAGTGGCTTAGTCTCTCTGGCTTCCATCTCTTTGCTTTAAAATGGTGCTAGTAATCACAGAAAGACAAAAACCGTCTGATTCCACTTACACGAGGTGCCTAGAGTTGGCACATTCAGAGACAAAGTAGAACAGTGGTTGCCAGGGACTGGGGGAGGGGAGCTGGGTAGTGGGTGTTTAATGGGCACAGAGTTTCAGTTTTGCAAGATAAAGGAGTTCTAGAGATTGGGTGCACAGCAATGTGAGTGCTCTGGACGCCACTGAACTGTACAGTTAAAAATGGTTAAGATGGGGCTTCCCTGGTGGCACAGTGGTTGAGAGTCTGCCTGCCGATGCAGGGGACACAGGTTCGTGCCCCAGTCCGGGAAGATCCCACAGGCTGTGGAGCAGCTGGGCCCGTGAGCCATGGCCGCTGAGCCTGCGCGTCCAGAGCCTGTGCTCCGCAACGGGAGAGGCCACAACAGTGAGAGGCCTGCGTACCGCAAAAAAAAAAAAAAAAAAAAAAAAAAAAAAAAAAAAAAGGTTAAGATGGTAAATTGTACTTCATGTGTACTTCACCACAGTTAAAATTTTTTTAATCTAAAAAAAAAAAATGAGGCCAGCAAGAGATCTTACTTCATGGGTTTGTTGTGAGAATTAAATGAGATGATCACCTCCATTGCTCTGTACCGTGTGTGAAGTGAAAAGGACACTTAATAAATCCTGCGCCTCCTTCCTGTCCCTTTTCCTAAGAGGGGTGGTCCCTGGAGCTGAAGCTGCAGTGGGTGTTAGATGCAGCTGGAGCTGCTGGAAATGCTCGTGGGGTCAGGGCTGCGGTGGGAGGTGGTGAGCTTCTCGGCAGAGGTGGTATACAAGCGGAGGTTGGCAGCCCAGCGCTGCTGTGGGAGTGGTCTCTGAACTCCCTTCTCCACCAGGGATTTCGCTGGTGTCTGAGCCCTGTCTCACCACCATCTTAAGCAGCCGTGCTCACGTCCTGGTCATTCTGCCCTCGCACCTACATCCCATTCAGACCAGGTCCTGAGCACGGGCCACGGGCCTCCCCAGACAAGGCCCCGGCCCTGCAAGAGCTTCCAGTGGGTTCAGATGAGCAACAGAGGAACCAGCTGAGAAGCTGCCACATGGAAGGGGGGCGGTGGTGAGAGAAGGAACGAAGGGGAAAGAAGGGCAGTAGAGGGTTAAGGCCAAAGCCGGGGGTTAGACCTCCCTTCTCTGAGCCCACGTCTTCCTGTGTGAGAGGCTGTGATAACAGCACCTCTTTTGTGAGGTTGGTGTGATGATAAGCGGCAGATGCAGGAAAGTGCTTGGAACACACTGAACCCTCGACAAAGGTAGTTTATATAAATTGTTAGCTTTTGAGTGTTGAGTAGAGTGTGCATAATTTGTTTTTGAGACAGAGGGACTGAGAGAGGGAGAAGCAGAGGGTCCTGCTGGCATCGTTCCTGGGGTGAGGTGCCTGCCACACTCTGTCCCCCTCACCTCCTGCACCCCCCAGCCATGACCCCCATCAGAGCAGGGGCCAGAGGCCCAAAGACCCAGCTCCCCAGAACGCCCAGGGCCCCCAAAGGACCCTCCCCCCTCAGCCAGTCCCCCCCCCCCCCCCATACAGAGGCCTGGAGGCGGGCAGGGACACCCAGGACCCGAGTTTTCAGCTCAGGGCTCTCTCCTCAGCCCAAGGAGAGGCCCCTCAAAGCCCACTCCCCACACAGGGTCTTTGGCTTTGCCCACCCCTTGCAAGCTCGCTCCATTTCCTCTGTCCCAGGGGAGTTCACCCAACCGTAGGAAGCTCTCAGTAAAGAGGAAACCTCGGCCAGTGGTCAGAAGACAATTTAGAAGTGATGAATTCTCAGGAGCAGTATTGGAAAACGCATCCCAGGATAGCCCTGGGTCTCATCTGGTGGGGCAGAGTGGAAAACACTGTGGAAATCAATTCTCTAACTTCCCGTGAGCCTTCCGGGAGAGGAAGCCAGAGGCCATGGCCCAGGCGGGGTTAGGGTTCAAGTGAGATTGAAAGGCAGGATGAGTCCAGGTAGTTTTCTGTTTACACGATGGCAGTAATAATCATACAGTAACAACAGTAATCATAATAATTTTAAAAAAGAGCTAATAATTAACGTGCACTTGCTGTGGGTCGCAGCACTGTTCTAAGTGTTGTGATCTAGATTATCGTTCTCAGTCTTTACCATGACAATCGTAGGCACTATTATTATCCCCTTTTACAGAGCGTGAAACTGAGGCTCAGAGAAGGGAAACTGAAGCCCCAAAGCTAGGTGGGGAGGTTGAGATTCGAGTCTATCTCTCAGTCCCTCTAAACGCCAAGTGGGCGCAGGATATGAACCTCTGGCCCAGGTACTTCTTGTGGGGGTCATGTGAACCGGTGTGTGTAAAGGCACCCAGCAAACTGTAAACAGAGTTATTAGTAAAATAACAGCCTCCCTCTCTAGATCATCTCAGAACATATAACCCACCCTCTTTTTGTTTAGGAACAGTCAGCAGGGTCACACCTTCCCAGAGGAGGCCAAGGGAGAGGCCATTTCAATGAGAACAGCTTTAGAGCAGAAGAGGCAGGCTGAGCTGGACCCCACCTGGGCTCGATGAAACCAGTCAGCATTGCTTTGATCTGAACAGTGCTGGTTTGATCTAGTTAGATTTAGCCAGAATCTACTTTAAAAGGACGCCGTTGGTGTGATCCTATCAGATCACATTGGACCAGTTTTCATCCTGATCTGGTCAGAGTTGGAATTAGCTAGAACCTGCTTGGACTGGTTAGAAGTGGTTTGAGCCCGTCGTGACCAGTTTAAAGCAGCCAAAACCCGTCTGGCACAGTCAGAACCCCTGGCTCTGGTTTTTCAACAGCAAGAGCAGCTTCAAGAAAGTATTAGAAGTTCGGGTGCAGTGTGATGAGTGGTCGGGACGTGAGTAAGCAGGTGGAGGTGGGGAGGGCCTGGAAAGCTGAGCTTGAGAGCAGATGATGTCACATCCATATTCACGCCATGTGTAACCCTCCAGAGCTCTGCACAGACCACATGCCTGTAAATCAATTAGCCTCTTGCCCAATGATTAATGGGTAGGAAGCTTTCATCACTTGTTCTGGATAAATTATTGCACATGGAAGCACATCTTTGATTTTATGGGTTCTCTCTGGAGCATGAAATTTCTTGGAGGAGGTTCCCTGAGGAACGTGGAGCCCCTGCAGTGCCTCCCCCATTCCCCGTGCACGCACACACATGCCGCTTCCTGCTTCCTCTTCCTCCCACCCACCTTTGTATCTTCCCAAACCAAAGGGCTCATAAGAGCCCAAGAAAGGAGGGCTGGGGGAGGCAGGGTTCACCAGACCCAGGGCCACATGTGCTTTGTAAATAACAAGTGTGGTGGAGAAGGGAGATGGCAGAGCGCAGAGACTGACTTATCGCCGCACAGAACCAGATATGATGCTCATAGCCCAGGCCAACCTAAGGACAGGAAGCTGGGAGGAGAGAGGGGCCAGGCCATACAAGGGGTTTCCTAAGGGGCCTACAAAGCCATGGGTGGCTCCAGGTATGAGTCCAAAGTAGAAACCCGGATGGTCAGGAGTTCTAGGGAAGATCCTTCCGAGTGCACAGGGGCTAGACCCTCATTTTTCCCAGAGGCCCTGCGTGGGAGGGACTTGCTTCAGGCTCCACCACCAGGACCAGCTAGTCAGCACTGCCTCCCTCGGTAAGTGATGTCTGTCTCTTGGGCTCTTCCATCCAGCCTGCCCACACCTGGAGCACCAGCCTGCAGCCCTCAAAGCCCCACCTGCTGGGCGGGGGGTTCAGATCACCCCGGTGTTTAAGAGCACAGCCCCTGCAGGCACTGGAACCTGACAGACCCGGGTGTGAGTCTCTGACCCTGCTTTATTAGCTGAGTGACCTTGGGCAAGAGTCATCACCTCTCTGAGTCTCAGTTTACTTGTCCCCAAGATGGGGATAATTCTAGAAGTCAGCTCATAGGATTGTTGGGAAGTTTAAATGAACTAATATGCAAAGTTTATGACACAGCGCCTGGCCGTTCACCTAGTGATTAATACTAACTGTTAGCATTTGCAGTACTAATAGTTGTTATTTTCATTGAGTCCTTGTTCTTGGTCATAGAGGCACTGGAGGAGGACCCTGAAGACCTGGCTTAGAGGACCTGCTCAGCACTATCTCACTTGATGTGCGGCCTCAGTTTGCCCATCTGTGAAGTCGGGTAAGTACCTCTGCTCTGCTTGCGCTCCAAGGTGGTTGCAAGATTCAATAGATGTGTAAGTGCTGAAAACTATGCTGGTGGACACAGAGATGACCGCGTTGCCAGGAGTGGGGTCAGTGGTCAGATGGCCTCCAGCTGTCAGCGTCTTCAGCTGGTCTCAGCTGCAGAGACCCGCCCTGCCCGAGATCATGCCCTCCCCGGGGGCAGGCTGCAGCCAGGGACGGAGCAAGCTGGGGGCATAAAGACCCAGCCATGTGGGTCCATGTGGGACACTCTGATGGGCACTGGCCAAGCCTTCATAACATCTTTTATTTTTCTAATTGACGTATAGTTGATGTACAGTATAAGTCACAGGTGTACGACGTAGTGGTTCACAATTTTTATTATAAAGTATTGGCTATATTCCCTATGTTGTATAATCTATCCTTGTAGCTTATTCTATACATAATATTTTATACCTCTTAGTCCGCTACCGTTATATTTCCCCTCTCCTCTTCCCTCTCCCCACTGGTAACCCCTCGTTTGTTCTCTATATCTGTGAGTCTGTTTCTTTTCTGTTAAACTTACTGGTTAGTCGTATTTTTTAGATTCCGCATAGAAGTGATGCAGTGTTTGTCTTTCTCTGTCCGACTTGTTTCACTTAGCATCATGCCCTCCAAGTCCACCCATGTCGTTGCAAATAGCAACATTTCATTCCTTTTTATGGCTGAGTAATATTCCATTGTATATGTGTACCACATCTTCTTCATCCATTCACCTGTTGATGGACACTTAGGTTGCTTCCATATCTTGGCAATTGTAAATAATGCTGCTATGAAAATTGGGGTGCATGTATCTTTTTGAATTAGTCTTTTCAGGGCTTTTTTGGATATATACCGAGGAGTGGAATTGCTGGGTTATATGATAGTTCTCTTTTTAGTTTCTTGAGAAACCTCCATACTGTTTTCCACAGTGGTGGCAACAATTTACATTCCCACCTACAGTGGACAAGGGTTCCCTTTTCTCCACATCTTTGGCAAAGTTTGTTATTTGTTTTCTTTTTGACGGTAGGCATTCTGACAGGGGTGAGAGGATAGCTCATTGTGGTTTTGATTTGCATTTCCCTAATGATTAGCGATATTGAGCATCTTTTCATCTGCATGTCCTCTTCGGAAGAATCTATTCAGGTCTTCTGCCCATTTTTCAGTTGGGTTGTTTGCTTTTCTGATGTCGAGTTGTATGAACTGTTTATATAATTTGGATATTAACCCCTTATTGGCCATATCATTTGCAAATATTTTCTCCCGTCAGTCGGTTGTCTTTTCATTTCGTGCATGGTCTCTATAACATCTTGCACCCCAAACTTCACCTCCAACTGCTTCAGGGGAACCTGGCCTGCAAAAGCTATGTAGTAAAAAGGGTTATCTGGCTAACACGACTACCCTTATTACATAGACAATACAATCCCCAGGGCCTGAAACACCCGTCCCTGAAAAATCGGGCCTTGAACACCTGGCTCAGATTCCTGTAGATCTGGAAATACAGTTCAGTTTGGATGGAGGCTCTCCTGATAAGAGTTGTTAGAGTTGCAGGAAAGGTAAGATGCAGGCTGGAAGGTGAGAAGGGCTACATGCCCTAACTCACACCTCTTTCTAGAAGACCCCTGACGGACCCTCAGCCGCGTTTGATGCACAGCGGGGTGACCTGATTCTTGGTGGGCCACCAAGGCAATGGTCCAACCACTGACCTCTGGAGGTGGCAGTAGAATTTTCACAGTTCACGATGAAATGAGAAAAGTGGGGATGATACAGTGAATTTCGGGACGTGACTACGCTGATCGTAATTTTTTGCTACTAACATGATTACATAGTGCTGATAGTTGATTGTAGGGTTTAAAACAATACCTTTACTTGGCAAAAGAGCAAGCAAAAGAAGTTCTGCACCCTGGAAATCTAGATCTGGGGACCACTGACAGGTCCCAAGTCACCCCAGGCAGGCTCCTCCCTGTGCCTTTGGCTAAGAGGCCTGATCACAGGAGAGGATTAGCAGACCGCTGACTTCAGTCTAGAAGGCAAGCTGGGCACCTTGGGCCCTGGCCACGTCTGGAGCTGCAGATGGCTTGCTGACAGCCCTTCCGGGGGCCTCGGCCCCTCTGTAGATTGAGATGTAGGGGCGGTGCCCAAAGTGAGATTCTCAGAGAACTCAGAGGAGGGGCTGGTAAGGACAAGCCAGCCTTAAGATCTGCCCCTCAGCCCCCTTCCTCATGCCCTGCTAGAGGGATAGTGAGGTCCAGCGTGGGTCAGTAGTGCCCCCCAGATGAGCTGTGAGACCCCACATCATCACTCCTGGACTAACTGCTACCCTACCCACCCACCAGGTGCCTGCCTGTGTGTCTCCCCGGCTCTGGGGCCGCTGCTAAGGACATGTTGCAGCAGCTTAACGAAGCATGGCTTGGAACAATTTTACACCTCATTTGATTTATGTTCTGGGATTCGCTCCTCTCTAAGCCTCCCTCCCCCTGGAGGGAAGTGTGTGTGATCCACCCCGGCTCTCCTGCACTCCCACAGAGCCAGTGCCTGGGCCAGGAGGGGCAGCATCGGACAGACCCTAGGTCCAGAGTAAACAGCACTGTGACCTGGCCCTTCCTCCTGGGCTTTCTCTCCAGGTGCTCCTGAGCCAGGACGTCTGTGACTGAGGCCTTCGCATGTGGGCTTGGTGATGACCCAGAGAATCCCAGAACAGGGAGAGTCCTTGGGGATTGGTCCGCAACCCTCATCTCGCCCCTGTTGGAGAGAGTCCCCAGGGCCCTTGAGACCCTGCTGAAGGCCCCATTGCCAGTGTGTGGCAGACACCTGCCTCCCCTCTAGCAGTAAAGGGGGGGGCTGGCATGGGGAGTCACCGGGTCAGCTGTGAGCCGGCCTTGCTGACAGCAGGAGCCTCTGGACTGGACCCTTTGTCCAGCAGTAACGTTGACCTAGGCCGAGGAATGGATAAGCTAAGAAAGCATCTGGTCTACCTCCTTTATTGCAGCGGGAGGGAAGGCAGGTTCAGAGAGAGAGAGAGAGTAATTCCCTGCAAGGCACACAGTCAGTAGGATACAGAGTCAGGGCTAGAATCCTGGCTTCACAACTCCAGGATTTCATCACCTTCTCCCTAAGAGGCAAGATCATTTCTACAGCCACATCCTCTCAACCATTCAGTTTTGAATGAATGCCTCCCAGGAGCCAGGCTTGGTGTTCAAAGAGCTTCCAGGTTGGTGAACACCTGCATGTGCTGGGATGTCCACATGGGAGAGACAGAAACACCTGCTCTTGGGACCCTTCTCATCCTGTGTACTTCTTCAACCAGCTGTTCCTTTAAATGCCACCAGTAAATTTAAGTGTTTCCCTAAATTCTGTGAGTTGTTATAGCAAATTATTATTATTTTTTTTTTCAGTATGCGGGCCTCTCACTGTTGTGGCCTCTCCCGTTGTGGAGCACAGGCTCCAGATGCGCAGGCCCAGTGGCCATGGCTCACGGGCCCAGCTGCTCCGCAGCATGTGGGATCTTCCCGGACCAGGGCACGAACCCGCGTCCCCTGCATCGGCAGGCGGACTCTCAACCACTGCACCACCAGGGAAGCCCTATAGCAAATTATTGAACCTGAGGAGAGGATCATGGGAACCCTCAATTTGTAGCCAAGTCAGACAGAAGTGTGGGTTACCTGGACACCCACCACTTGTGGCTGGCCTTGGAAATGGGGGCAGTCTTGTGGGACTGAGCCCTTAACCTGCAGGGCCTGCATTAATGTCAGAATTGAATTAAATTATAGTACACCCAGTGGGTGTCTACAGAAAACTGGAGAATTTTTTGGTGCGGAAAATCCACACATTTGGTGTCAGAAGTGTTGTTGGTTGAGAAACCGTTTTTCTTTCAGAGACTGCTCTTGTTTTTGATGACCTTGACCAGTTTTGAGGAGTACTGGTCAGGTATGTTGCAGGAGGCCCCTCTGCTGGAATTTGTCTACTGTTTTTCTCATGATTAGACTGAGGTGATGGGTTTTGGGGAGGAAGATGGCCTAGGTAGAGTGCTATTTTCATCACTCCATATTAAGAGTATATACCATCAACATGATTTACTGTAGTTGATGTTGGCCTTATTCACCTGGCTGAAGTAGTGCTCATTGGGTTTCTCCACTGTAGAGTTATTCATTCTCCCCACCCATCCCTTCCGCACTGTACCCTTTGGAAGAAAGTCACTATGTGCAGCCCACATTTAAACAGCGGGGAGTTGTGTGCCTCCTTCTTTAGAGTGGAGGATCTATGTAATTTATTTTAAAGCAACTTCCAGACATCCTATCATTTCACTCATAAATACTTCAGTATATGTCTCTAACAGATATGGACTTAACAACCACACAAAGAGCTGCATTACCACCATGCCAACCTACACCACCAAGGATGATTCTTTCAAATCATTTAATACCCAGGCCGTATTCAGTCTTCCCTAATTGGCTGAAAAAGTATCTCTATGGTCGGTTTATTCAAATCATGATCCAAACAATATTCACCCATTGTATTTAGCTAACATGCTCTTAAATGACTTTCCATTTCTAAAGATTTTCCTTCTTTTATGGTTTTGTGCCTCTTATTTCCTGAGGAATTATGGTCAATTTTCCTAGCGAATCTTCTATGCTCCGGTCATGGGTGATTGCTATCTTATAGTTTTGTTTAACATGTCTTCTGGCCTCTGCGTTCCCTGGAAACTGGTAATTACCTCAGAAGCTTGGTCAGATTCAGGTTCATTATTTTGGTAAGGTGGTGCATCAGATCAGGATTCATAAATGTCCAGACATCCCACTTTTCATGGAGCTGAAATTGGTCAGGGGTTGACATGTCGTTAACATTTCTCCCATGGGCTTAGCACTTGTGGCTGGTTGATGCCTAGACAAATAGCCTCTTCACAAATCCCTTTCCTTCTTAAAGAAAGAAGTCAGTTTCTATTGCTTGCAACTAAGAACTCTGATGGATAAATACAGGGTACCCAGTCTGGAAAATGCCTGATTAAGTGCCTACCCCTGATGTGGACATAGCTCGGAAGTTGGGAGAGGACTCTGGAACCAGAACTGCCGGAGTTGTGGTCCCACCTCTACCACTGACTAGCTGTACGCTTTGGGCAATTTTCCTCAATTTTCTCATCTGTAAAATGGGGATGCTGATGATGAAAGCAATGCCTAGCTCATAAGGTTATAATCAGAATTAAAGTACTTAATGTTTGCAGAGCCTTTAAAACAGTACCTGGCACACAGTAAGCAGTCAATTAATTGTTAACTGATATTACAATACTAATAATTTTTTATTTTATCTTATTTCCTAGTTCTCTTCTCTTCCTACCTCACCTCTTTGCCTTAGGTAATTTCACCCATTCCCATGAATTTGGCTATCATTTTCCCTAATACCTCAATGCCGAGAAGTAACTTAACTGAAAGATATTCACCATTGATATAATAGCTTTGTTTTGTTTCGTTTGGGGGGCAGGGAACCTACAGTAAATGCAAACACTAAGACATACGTCAGCTTCAGAATTGATAAAATGGCGGGTGGGTGGGATTTGTGCTCAGCCCTGAGAAGATTAGAAATACTCTGACAGCTTCCTAAGTTACACAAGCCAAAACAGCTCTCTACCCTGGAGGTTAGGGGCGTCTTGGTTGTGACCCTTCCTACTGATAAACTTGATGTACCTACAGCCTCTGTATCCTGGGGAGAAAAATATGTGAAGAGGGGCCTGGGCTTTTTGCTGAGTGCTGTGGGTGTTGGAAACTGGATGCTACCAGGACAGGGAGGTAGATTTGTCCCTGCCACCCTTGGGGAACATCCCTGGTGGAAAAGGGGCTCATTCTTAGATGAAAGGGGTCAATAGACATGGTCTCTGCCTTAGGACCACCAAGATGAAGCTGAGAAAGCAGCCCAATGTCTGGGTCATTGAGTGGCTGTTCCCAGATACAAATCTACGGGGTTTGGGCACTTTCTATAATTCTATTATAGTTGCCATTAGGGAGTTCCTTAGGAATCCCACCATGAGGGCCTGTGGAGAGAGGTCCACGGGTAAGGGACATAAGAGCTGTGCTGAGGCCACTGGTGGCAGCTCTCCAGCACTATAGGTCCACTCAGAGATTCCCTGAAGGACAGTAGTGAAGGGAAATCCTCCCAGTGGGCAGAACTTCGAGCAGGACACCTAGATGTTCATCTTACCTGGAAGGAAATATGGCTAGGGGTTTGGATCTATGTTCAGTCATGGACGTGGCTAATGGTTTGGTCAGGGACTTGGAAAGAGCACAATTGGAAATTTAATGGCGAGGAGGTCTGAGAAAGAGGTATTTGGATGGGTCTCTCAAAGTAGGCTCAGAGGTGAAGATATTTGCATGCCAAGTGAATACTCATCGAAGGGCAGCCTTGGCACAGAACGATCCTAATCATCAGGTCAACAAGATAACCCATTCTGTGTGTGTCACTGGGCTCATAAACAAAGCAGCCATGGCAGCATGAATGGAGATTTTGCACGGGCCCAGCAACATGGACTTCTACTCACCAAGACCAATCTGGCTACAATCACTTCTGAATCCCCAACCTACCTACCATAGCAGAAACCAACACGGAGCTCCCAATGTGGCATCACTATTTGTAGAGACCAGCCAAACACCTGATGGCAGGTCAATTACATTGGAACACTTCCATCTTGGAAGCACTTTTTTGTTTCTCCCACTGGGGGAGATGAATATTCTGGATACGGGTTTGTCTTCCTTGCCCATGATGCTTCTGCCCGTATCGCCATCCGTAGACTTACAGCATATCTTATTTACTCTCATGGCATTTCACACAGCATTGCTTCTGACTGGGGAACTCATTTCACAGCTAATGAAGTGCATCCGTAGGCTTGTGCTCCTAGAATTAGCTAGTCTCACCATGTTCCCCGTCATTCTAAAACATCAACCTAGTAGGACAGGGGGAATGCTATTTGGAGACCTGGACTTGGAGTCAGACAAACCTGGGTATGCATTCTGCCTGTGACATGTACAGTTGGGTAGATTGGGTAAGCTACATGTCTGTTTCCAGATAAAGCAGAGGGAACACTAAAGATACGGTAACTATTATCATCACTCTTTTTTCTCTCTGGTTTGCTTGTGGTATATTATCATCATTCTTAACAAATAATTACCGGTGCTCCCAAAGATTTAGCTGTGTGGATGTCCATCATAGTATTGTTTATAGTAGTAAAAACTGGGAAACTACCTAAGTATCCATTAACTGAGGATTGTTTAATTCTCAATTAATCACCCCATCAGTTGAATTAAATACTCTGTAGCTATGTATGTTTTAGAAGAGTATTTATTAAACAGATATTCATGATACACTATTAAGTGGAAAAGGCAAGTTATAAAATAGTATATGCTGGATGATTTCATTTTAGTGTTTTTTAAAAGCTATATATCATGCATAAAAATAATGCTTGAATTATATAAAGTATAATGGACATAGTTATTATTATCTCTGAGAGATGGGAAATTGGGTGAATTTCATTTTCTCCTTTTGCTTATCTATAATTTCTAAATTGCATTTGTAGTATAAGAAAAAGTACCCCCCCCTCAAAAAAAACAACCCCAGTGTTTTTAATGTAGACAGGCAGAGGGAGAGACTAGGTGAGGTCTGAAAGCCACATCCTAGGTAGGCTTATCCTACATCTGGGAGGATACTGGCTGGCTGGAAGGAGATTTCAGCCACCTCATTTCTGTAACCTCCAGAGCACGAGCCTTCCTTGGCATGACTCCATCCTTCCTCTGGCAGCCCCTAGCCTCCCTGTAATGACTGGGAGAGAATTCCTTAACCCTATCCACTGATAGGATGGGAGAATGTCACAGCAGTCGCCTCTGGGACCAAGACCAGATATGCCATATTCAGGACATCAGACAGGAATGTGGCTGCCTGGGACAGATGGGCCTGGATCCAATACCTGGACTGTGTGTATTGGCTGAGGTTCACAAAGACGCTGGACTTCAGGCTGGCAGATTGAAAATATTTTTCAATGGAGCCCCAGTATTTGACTGGAGAAACAATATTCCTTCTCTGGATGTCAAACATCCGGATAAACAGAAGCCTTTTTTTCCACCTTCGCTCTTCCCCAAGCGTTACAAAGGATGCTCTGACATAGGTTTTTGGAAGGGAGTCACCTCACCAGGGTGAAGGCCAGCTTGAGCCACAGGGAGTGCTTATTTTTAAAGGAGAGGGAAACGTGTGGCCCATCACAGCTTTGCTCAAAGGGCCTGGCTTCCTCAGGAGAAAGGGTGTGGGCTAGCAGGACCTGTCTTCTTGACACAGAGGACTCAGAGAGTGTGGTGGGTGTCTAAGCCCCTGCCCTGGCAGGAGGCTGGGGCAGGGCAGGACTGAGGAGGGGTCTGGCAGGGAATATATCCCACCCAGAGCTGAGCTGTGGGTACAGCCATAGTCAGGGAGCTGTGAAGGGGTCAGGAGAAGAGAAGGAGGTTGAGGGCAGACATTAGTTGAAGAACTCCCATTATTTTTACTGAACTGGAACCCAGCGACGACCAAGCCACAGAAAGCCGATCTCACCCAGCAGCTGGGCAAATCCAGTGGATTTGGCTAAACCCAGAAATTAAATGAAGGCATTCCTAGCAAGTCTTCCCCCAAATACAACCAGCACTTGGGGTATCCACAGGCGAGTTTAAGGGAAAGAGGGTAGAGAGGAGAATACACCTAAACCTTTCTCAAGTTGGAAAATGAATCATGAAAATGTCCCCAATTCCTTGGGTTCCGTTGAGCAACATCTTAGCTCCATTCAGCCAGTGACCCCTAGGCTGGGCTTTCTGTCCCCTAAGTCACTGCTTATCTCCACCTTGCAGACACAGCCTGCTTCCTGACACATGGCCACTCTGCCTGGATCTCTGGACCCCTCCCCTGGGCCAGGATAAAAATACCTCCTTCCAACCATTCATCCTGGTCCAGCTCATCCTGAGCCAGTGGGCAGTCCTGTGGGGCAGACCCACTGACCTGTCTTTTCCTCTGATGGGACATGGTGACCCTGCCCATCTCAGTGTCAGGCCCTTACTCTGTAATAATCATACCTTTACAGGCAGAACCAGCGCTCCCTCGAGTAGCCTTCTGTCACAGATGCTCAAAATGAAGACTCAGCTGCTTTGACTTGGTGGGATAAACTTGAGCCTCTTCATCAGGATCTTTTTGGAGAATCTAGTATAGGGCCTCCCTGTTCGTACAGACTGGATTCAGCCCAGCCCCCCAGGCTTGTATGGAAATCCCAGCTCCTCTGCAAAGGCTCCGACACTGAGCCCTCTCGATTCCATTGCCAATCTGTCACTTCCTCTCCACCTTCACTACCTCTCCCTGGTTCAAACCACCTTTCTCTCTTCTGGATTACTGCAATAGCCTCCTTCCTCTTTCCACTCTGGTCTCATCCAACCCCCTCACTACACAGAAGTTCCCCTGCTGAAATCCTTTCCCTGGTCCGCCATCACATGCAGAAAACAACCCAGGCTCCTCAGCCAGTGACCCCGACATCTGTCCTTGCTTATAGCTCATCTTCACCTGGAGTCCTCTGTACCTTGGTGTGCCACACTGGCCTTCTCTGTGCTTCTCTCTGTGCCCACCACTTTCCTGCCTCAGGGCCACCCCAGTCATGTCCCCACTGCCTGGAACACACTCTCCTCACTAGGCTGGCTCTTTGTAATTCTTTGTCGATCACGTCCAAGTTTTAGAGAGACTTTCTCTGACCATCCGAGCCAAGAAAGTCCCTCATGGCATTCTTCCCTTTCCTCATGGCGCTTACCGTACTTGAAGGTGGGTCTCTAATTGTGCCCTCACTTGTTTAATGTCTACCTTGACCACTGGACCATGAATTCCATTAGGGCAAAAACCACCTCTGCACTATTCATCCCTGTCTGGCATCTCCCATGTAATAGATGCTCAGAAATATTTCCTAAGTGAGTGAATAGGTAAAAGAAGGAGAGAGACGGGGATACAACTGGCAAAGGTGCCAGGAGGCCTCGTGGTTTAATAACAAAGGGTGCACCCTGGGGTTGGATCGTTCTTGCCTGGCACTGGGCTCTGTGGCATCCTAACTGTGTGATGTGGGGCAGATTACTTAACCTCATTGAGCCTTAGTTTCCTCATCTGTAAAATAATGATTATAATAATTTCCTTTCTGGGTGGTTTTGAAAGTTAAAGGTAACGTATTTAGAGAGTCTGACCCAAATGCCTGGCACTAAACAGGTCTGTTTATCCAAAAAATCCCACATATGGAAGTACATGTATATGAAATAGATAGACAACAAGGACCTACTGTATAGCACAGGGAACTCTCTCTCCCTCTCTCTCTCTCCCTCTCTCTCTCTCTCTCTCTCTCTCTCTCTCTCTCTCTCTCTCTCTCTCTATCTATATATGTATATTTACACACACACATCTCTATATATGGAAGTGAATCGCTTTGCTGTACACCTGAAACATTGTAAGTCAACTATACTTCAATAAAAAAAAAAAAGAAAGTACAGAGTGGGCCAGACCCGTGCTGTGGCCAAGGGCCTACACAGGCCCCACACTCAGGGAAGATACCATTTAGAGGTTCTGTAAATCTCAACTATTCATAGTAATAGTCCTACTGCTACTACTACTAATAAACAAAATGTTAGGAAATTCTCTAGCCAGAGTGAATGAGCCAAGCCCCATGAAAGCCCGCCGGGGAGAACCAGGATATGAGAGAAGGGAACAGGGTGTGAAGAAAAAATACAGGAGCGAGTGTGTGGTTTACTATAAATCGTCCTTTGATCTTTCTTTCATAGTTGACTTAGATTTTCCACTTAACTGAGTTCAAGAATTCTGTGACTAAAGTATTCATTCGCTGAATGGGTATTTGTGTGTGTGTGTGTTTACATATATATATATATATATATAAATATATATATATATATATAAATTCAGGAGGGAGAGGTTCAGAGGCAAATTTGACATAGTCTGTCCTCAAGAGGCTTACAGGGGAACAAGATGCACACAAAAAATCCTATCCCAAGGCAGACTTTAAAGAGACACAGATGAAGGACAATGGGGTTGTGGAGACAGAAGTAATAGACTTCGTGGGGACGTGGCGTTTGAATAAACTTAAGGACACATGAGCGAGAGAAAGGAGGAAGGAGTGTGATAACAGGGAGAGAAATAGGACCTGTTTCCAAACCCTGGCTTACAATTTGCACCCTGAAAAGTTGGTTTCTCTGAGCCTCAGTTTTCTCATCTGTGAAGTGGGGATAATACCTCTGCAGTACTGTGATTATTTTGTGTGGTCATCTACACACACACGTGCACATGCACACACGTGCACAGTTTTCCTGGGAAAGGTCAGAGCCGTGGGGCTGAGAAACACCTCCTGAGGTTCTGGGGAGCTCACCAGTGAGCTCATCCTCACTCCTGTCCTCCCTGCAGGGGAAAGCTACATTCCTTAGGCCTGGGGGGCATGTGGTTCATGATGGTGTTTGGAGAAAGTGGTGATGGCAGTGGTGCCACATCCTGCCTGGCTCGCTGCTCCACACCCTTCCCCTTAAACCATCTGAGATAGAAGCAGCACTTCCCGAAATCCCAGCTCACTCCCATTCCCAGTGAGAGGACTTTCAGGAACCCTGGGCTGGGCCCAGCATCCAAGCCAGCATGAGCCACGAACCCAGGGTACCCAAGATGCCAATGGGCTGAAGTCGGGCCTGGCAGACACTGGCCAGCTGTTCACCCAACCCACTTCCTCATCTTCCTGGGCTCGCAGCTAGACTCCATCCTTGTAGTTGGGCAAGGCCATGCAGCACAGTTCTCATCAATGAAAAATGATAGATGTGTCCTCTTTCCAGGCCTGACCAATAAAACCTTTCCATACTCCTTCTCTTGGTCATCTGATGGTGATCCCCCAGCCCGAATTTGGAAGATGTTTTAAAGGTGGCATAGCTGCCATCAACCACAGTCTCTGAGTACATGGAGAAGGATGGTCCCCTTCCCCATTCACCACACTTGAACTCCAATCTAGGACGGCCCTGGACTGTTAGATGAGACATGAAGTGAACTACCTTTATGTTTATCCATTATATGTTGGGGTCTATTTTCTTTTCCTCTTTTTTAAAAATAAATTTATTTATTTTATTTATTTTTGGCTGCATTGGGTCTTCGTTGCTGCGCGCGGGCTTTCTCTAGTTGTGGCGAGCGGGGGCTACTCTTCGTTGCGGTGCACGGGCTTCTCATGGCGCCTTCTCTTGTTGCAGAGCACGGGCTCTAGGTGCGCGGGCTTCAGTAGTTGTGGCACGTGGGCTCAGTAGTTGTGACTCGTAGGCTCTAGAGTGCAGGGTCAGTAGTTGTGGCGCATGGGCTTAGCTGCTCCGTGGCATATGGGATCTTCCCAGACCAGGGCTCGAACCTGTGTCCCCTGTATTGGCAGGCAGATTCTTAACCACTGCACCACCTGGGAAGCCTTTGGGGTCTATTTTCTACAGCAGCAATACCTAACTAATACACCAGAGTAGGGACTCTCCCATCTGAGGAGGACTGAAGCAGGAAGGGCCAAAGGAGCAGTTCTCAGTCGGCATCCTTGGAGGAGGCAAGATGTTGTGACCAAGGTGCCTAAATATGAAATGAAAGCTCTGTGGGGTGAAAATGGAGTTGAGGGTTAGGAGCTGGGCCAAGTAGGGTCAGAGATAGAGGGGGATGGGTCACTGGGGGCTGTTGAAAGCAGTGCAGTTAGGCCGAGCTTGTTCTTGTGAGTTGAGCTGATTTGAAGGTTGCAGCCATTGCTCTTGTAGTGGAACCTGCCTCACACCTGGCGTCTACGTCCTGCTCTCGACCCAATGCCTGCCTCAAGCCCAAGGCTTGGTAACTGGGATCCCCCTGATTGGTACCCACTCTGCAGCCTGACGGCCCCATCTGTTATACACATGAGGAAAAGCAGACCCAGAAAAATGAAGGGACTTATTCATAAAGCCCAAATTGATCTTTCTACCTGGTCTTGGCCAGAGAGCACAATTTCCAGCAAAGTCCTACCTCTTTAATGCCCTGGTCAGAGCCTTCCCAAAGGACTGCTTCTGGAAAGCTAGATTTCCAAGCCTGGCCATTGAGAATGAAAAGAAGCTGGTTTCTTCTGGTCCCCAAGATAAACAAACTGGTCAATTTTCTGTCGGTCCCAAGGCAGCTCTTCACTGCCCTGGAGCCAAGCAGACACTAGGCAGTCTGTGTGCAGGTCTGAGGCTGCAGCACCCCTTGGCTCGTAACAGCTTCGTGACTTCTCGGAGGGCGCTGGCCTCAGCTCAGACCACTTGGGTGGAGGGAGAAGAAGTTGAAGACACAACCGCGCTTCTCGTAAAGGTCTCTAAAAATAAAGGCAGAGTTAACCTAGTGAGGGTCTGCAGGGATGCTGGTCTGAGAGAAGTGTATTAATCTGAATTCTCCAGTTAAACAGAACTAATGGAATATATAAATATGCATATACATGTATATATAAAAACATATACATATGGGTATATATAACATATACATGTAGATATATAACATACATATAGTACTGATTTGAATCAGTACTGATTCAAATGTTAATCGCATCTGGCAATGCCCTCACAGAATAATGTTTAACCAAATATCTGGGTACCCCATGGCCCAGTCAAGTTGACACAGAAAATTAACATCACAAGAAGGGATGCAGCCACGCAGAGGTTCCTGACTAGGGCAACCAGGCTAAGAAAAGAGTGCAAAGCAAGCCTTCTCCTAACAAGATCTGCATCCCAAGATCAAAGCTTTCAGCGTCTGATCAATCTTAGGTTAAGGGCGGTTCTGAGGAACTGAAAACTAGACTCAATCTAGTTAAACAATAAAAAGAATGTATTGGTTTTTGTACCTGAAAATGTTAGAAGTGTGAGCGGCAGGCAAAGCTTGATCCGTGGTTCAAATATGGCACTAAGAGGGCTTCCCTGGTGGCGCAGTGGTTAAGAATCCACCTGCCGATGCAGGGGGACAGGTTCGAGCTCTGTCCGGGAAGATCCCACATGCCGCGGAGCAACTAAGCCCGTGCGCCACAACTACTGAGCCTGCGATCCAGAGCCCGCGAGCCACATCTACTGAGCCTGTGTGCCTAGAGCCCGTGCTCTGCAACAAAGAGAAACCACCGCAGTGAGAAGCCCACGCACCACAACGAAGAGTAGCCCCCGCTCACCACAACTAGAGAAAGCCTGTGTGCAGCAACAAAGACCCAACACAGGAAAAAATAAATAAATAAATTTATTTAAAAAATATATATACATATGTATGGCACTAAGAATCCAGTTTCTTTCTGTCTCTCTTTTCTTCCTTCCATGGAATCACTGGGTTGTCTGAGTTAGCAAAAAAGAAATACAGGCTGTCTACTTAAATTTGAATTTCAGATTAACAATGAATTTTTTTTTTAGTATAAATATGTCTCATGCAACATTTGGGGCCTATTTATACTAAAAATTATTTGTTGTTTATCTGAAATTCAAATTCCTCAGGGTGTCGTATTTTATGAGACAACCCTATCCTAAGCCTAGCCCTGCCCCTCTTTGTTTGGTAGCTCCTATAAATAAGAGGGGACAGTTCTTTTCCAGAGCCTCAAGCAGACACCTCCCTGTATCTTGGCCCGAAATGCCTGTTTCTGAACCAGTTTCTGTGGCCAGGGGATAAGATGAATTGATTGGCTTAGTAAGGAGGCCAGAGGCCTTTGGGGAAAGGGGAAGAGGATAATGGATGTTTTGGGGGGCACCCAAAAGATGTCTACTACCTTGGACTTTCCTGTATCAGTCACAGAATCCAAGGTCCTCAAGGTTGGATGGGACCCTAACGATCACTTAGTCCAACCTGTGATACGATGCCTGAATCCCCCCCATAATATCCCAGTCTTTATGTTCATATCTCTAGTGACAGGGAATTCACTTTCCTCCAAGGAGCTCATTCCATCAGCGGCCTTGACTGTTGGAAAGTTCTAGCCGAAATTTTCCTTTTCTTGTATCTTCCATTCATTGGTTCCAGTGCTAACTAGAGGTATCTGCAGGGCAGTTTTCTAAAGCAACTCGGGATGAATGAGTACATAGTATGCACCATGCACTTGGCTGTGTGCTTTCCCATTTCACCTCATTTCACCCCCCAACGCCCTGTGACATAAGCTAGTCCCTTCTAATGGGTACAGAAACTTGGCAGTTAAGCCCCTTGCCCTGATTACACAGCTAGTGGCCGAACTGGATTTGAGCACACATTAGCCCTGGTGTCCCACCCACCTGCCCCTCCACCGTGATGAGGAACCCACAGACCTTCACATGTTTGATGACAGTGTCCCAGCTCCCTTGTTCTCTTCGGACCTTGCTCTCAGGGACCTTCACTCCTTAAAGTCGGTATCCCAGACGGAACACGCTGCTCAGATGTGGTGAAGCGTGAAAGAATTGTGGAGGAGGAGAAGCCAGCAGTCCGCAGAGTTTTATATACAAATCACCCATCGGTTGATTTCATCCAGTTGGCAGCAGAAGCTGAGTGCCTGGTATGTGCAGCCACCCTGGGAGGCACTGAGGATGAGGACAGAAAGAGTGAGAGCAAGAGAGAGGGAAAACAAGAGAGAAGATACAGTCTGTAGCAGGAAGGAGCTCATGCCCCAGAAGGGGAAACATGTGAAATCAACCATTACAGTAAAATGTGATATATACATACTTGACTATATCAGCATGGATAGAATACTGTGGGTCTGGTTACGAGAAGTCAAGGGGAAAAGGGCCCTAGAGGCAGGAGGAACAGCCTAGGCAAAGCACAGAGTGGTGAGTTCCTGCCTTCAGACAGAGAAGTGAGGGAGAACCTAGATGGGAAGGTGCTTGGTCGAAAGACCACTGTGTCCATGTACCACTGTGACTCTAATAACGTGAAGCGTTCTTACTCTTGGCCCAGGCCTGCCTTCTTGAAACCCCATACTGTTTCTGCAGAAAACACTCTCCCTACATTTCAACAAATTGGAGATTTATTCCCACAGAGGAAACTGGGTTTTGGCATTTGAAAACATCATAAATGGGCCAAGGACACAGGCAGTTCACACAAAAGGAAATATGGTTAGTAACCCAACGTGAGGAAACACAGCCGACCTGGCCAGGAATCAAAGAAATGCAAATTGAAACAACGGAGGTGCACACTTCCACCTATTAGATTAACAGCCATGACAAAAAAGGTTTCGGTGGTTAAACCTTTAGATGGTTAAACTGTTGTGGAAAGCAGGGACAGCTACAAGATCTTCAGGGCTCAGTACAAACTGAAACTGCAGGATCTCTTGTTCAAAAATTATTAATAATTTCAAGACAGCAACAGCAGAGCATTAAACCGGACTCGTCTAAGTCCTTGTTGGATGTTGTATAAATGAGTACAGCCCTGTTATGGGAGAAGAAGTGTCCCTTCTCCGACCCAAAGTCCATCCCTTTACCTGTGTTTCAAACCTCATCCCTCCCACCTGCTCAGGGACTATATTATCTATTGTCACTTCTCTTCTGCTCGCAACCAAGTTTTCCCACCAGCGTTCACCATACACACAAGTCCTCCTTTTTGGGGGAAAAAAAAAAAAAACCCACAAAACCAAAAACCCTCCCTCAAGGTTTCACCCTGTCTTTTCCAGCTACTCTCCCGGTTCTCCATCTCAGCCATGCTTCTGGAAAGGTCTGTATAGACATGCTATCCCAGTGTCCTTATTTCCCATTCATTTATCCGGGCTGCTTGCCCCTCCATCATTACATGTCTTGCCAAGGTCACCATTGATCTCGACTCATTTGCTGGGACCTTTCGGCAGCATTTGACACTGGTAACCACTCTCTCCTCCCTCTACCACTCTTCCCTTGGCTTCTGTGACATCATGTCCCCCTGGCTTTCCTCCCATGTCTCCTTCAGTCTTTTTGGCCAGCTGTATCCCTCCATCTGAAAGTGAAAGTTCCTCGCTCACCTGGTCTGGACTCTGTTCACCCTCCACCTTTCTCCTTAGGCAAGTTCATCCATGCCTGTGGCTTTAGTCACCGTTTGTCCATTGATGACTCGTAAATTCATGGCTGTAACCCAAACTCTGGTCTGAGTTTCAGACCCATAGTCCAGCTGCTCACGTGGCAGCTCCACTTGCCTATCTCAAAAACACCTTGAACTCCTTATGTACAAAACCAGCCCCCTACTGGTCCTCTTCCCTTGTTCTCTGGATCTGTGAAGGGCATCACTGTTCATCCTGTTCCTTATACCAGAAATCTAGCAGTTGCCCCTCATATATCCTTCTCCTTCCTCTTCCCCACACATCTTAAATCTGCTACCGAGTCTTGTCAATCTTACCTCCTCAATATTTCCTAAATATGTCCACTTATCTCCATTTCTGTCCCTATTCACATCCTCTAAGCCACTATCACCTTTCACCTTGACCACCGCAACAGCTGGCCATTGGTACCCCCATCCCTTCTCAAACTACCTCCCCCTACATACTACAGCCATATTGAGTGTTTCAAAGCCCACACCCAGTTCAGGAGGGTCCCGTTGCTCTCAGGATAAAGACCAACACCCTTCTGATGGTCTGCAGGCCCTGCCTGATCTTGCCTCAGGCTCTCCCAGCAATTTGAGCTCCATCTATTGTGGTCTCCTCAGCTCTGCCGAAAGGCATCTGTACACGCTGCTCCCTCTGTCTAGAATGCTGTTCTTTCCTCCCTTTTGGTCAAATTAGCTCCCAGTCATCCTTATTCCCCAGCTCAATCACTTTTTCCTTAGGAAATCCTTCTGTTAACCACCAAGCAAAGTAGGGTTCCACCATGAAATGCTTTTATAGCTTCGTGTCTCTCTCCTTAGTAATGCTTAACATGGTTATAATTTTATCCATCTGTGTGATGACCTGATCAGGTTCATGTCCCCAGCTAGAGGGTAGGGCCCATGAGTGTAGACTGTATGTTCTTCCGTAACCCCAGTGCTTAATCAGTGTCTGGCCAGAAGAAAGTGCTCAAGAAATATTTGATGAATGAATGAATGGACATGCATTGAACAGTATATGTTGAGAACTATAGAAATGTTCATGTTTTGATCCAATAACCCCACTTCTAGGAATTTATCCCAAGGAAGTTATCCAAAAAAAAAAAAAAAAAAGGGAGAGAACATTTTTTATACATGAAGATATTACCACATTCTTTTTTAGTAGAACATTTTTAAAAGACATATAGGTGTCCAGCAATATGGGAAATGGTATAGAGTAGTAGATCCATAAAGTAAACAACGTGGTCATTTAAAAACAATTGTGAAACTAAGTAGCAATACGGAAAACACTTTACAATGTTACAATTGTTTTTCCAAAGCTGAATGCAAAATTGGAGTTTCACAACTATGTAAAAATGTTTTATGCATGCAGACAAGTACCAGATGGGAACAAGGAAAAATGAGTTGATTTGTCAGAAAAAGTGGATCATGATTGAATTTTCCATTTCATTTTGATTCCTCTTAGTGTAGTTATATTGTTTTTGCTCAAATAATACGTTAATGTATTCTGTGAGTTTCATCTATAATCATAAGCTGAATGAAATGTCCATGTTAAGCTGAGGAACCATCAAAGCACAAATGCCTAATAAATAGTGTTATTTTAGAAAAACCTATTTACCACTTTTAAAACAGATCCCATGATAATTATACCTTATGTTTATAATATTTTATGTGTGGACATGTGTTTTGTAAACACAGGAGTAAATGAGATGCATTATATGGTAGGTGTGTGTTAAACTTTTATTTTCCCCACTTTTGTGAACCAGTTATTATTTTATTTAAAAATAACAGTTGTATCTATTTAAGGTATACAACATGATTTGATACACACACTTTAAATTTTTTATTGAAGTATAGTTGATTTACATATGTTGTGTTAATTTCTGCTATACAGCAAAGTGATTCAGTTATACATATATATCCTTTTCATATTCTTTTCCATTATGGTTTATCACAGGATATTGAATATAGTTCCCTGTCTATACAGTAGGACCTTGTTGTTTATCCATTCTGCTAATCCCAAACTCCCAATCCTTCCCTCCCCCATCCCCCCTCCTCCTCGGCAACCACAAGTCTGTTCTCTATGTCTGTAAGTCTGATTCTCTGTGGTAGATAAATTCATTTGTGTCATATTTTAGCTTCCACATATAAGTGATATCATATGGTATTTGTCTCTCTCTTTCTGACTTACGTCACTTAGTATGATAATCTCTAGATCCATCCATGTTGCTGCAAATGGCATTATTTTGTTCTTTTTTATGGCTGAATAATATTCCATTGTATATATGTACCACATCTTCTTTATCCATTCATCTTTCGATGGACACTTAGGTTGCTTCCATGTCTTGGCTATTGTGAATAGTGCTGCTGTGAACATAGGGTGGTATACATGTACATGTTGAAATGATTACTACAGTCAAGCTAGTTAACATATCTCCTCACATAGGTACCTTTTCTTTTTTCTTTTGGTGTGATAAGAGCACCTGAAATCTACTTTTCTGGCAAATTTCCGGTATTAAATACATTATTATTAACTATAGTCATCATCATGCTGTACATTAGATCTCTTGAATTATTCGTCCTGTATAACTACAACTTTGTATACTTTGACCAACATCTCCCCATTTCCCCCGCCTCCCTGCCCCTGATAACCACTATTCTACTATCTGCTTCTGTGAGTTTGACTCTTTCTTTTTAAATTTATTTATTTTTGGCTGCATTGGGTCTTTGTTGCTGCGCTCGGGGTCTCTCCAGTTGCGGTGAGTGGGGGCTACTCTTTGTTGCGGTGCGTAGGCTTCTCATTGTGGTGGCTTCTCTTGTGGAGCACGGGCTCTAGGTGCGTGGCCTTCATTAGTTGTGGCACATGGGCTCAGTAGTTGTGGCTCACGGGCTCTAGAGCGCAGGCTCAGTAGTTATGGCGGACAGGCTTAGTTGCTCCGTGGCATGTGGGATCTTCCCAGACTCAGGCTCGAACCTATGTCCTCTGCATTGGCAGCAGGCGGATTTTTTTTTTTTTTTTTTTTTTTTTGCAGTATGCGGGCCTCTCACTGTTGCGGCCTCTCCCGTTGCGGAGCACAGGCTCCAGACGCGCAGGCTCAGCGGCCATGGCTCACGGGCCCAGCCGCTCCGCGGCACGTGGGATCCTCCCGGACCGGGGCACGAACCCGCGTCCCCTGCATCGGCAGGCGGACTCTCAACCACTGCGCCACCAGGGAAGCCCACAGGCAGATTCTTAACCACTGTGCCACCAGGGAAGTCCCGAGTTTGACTCTTTTATTTAATTTATTTTTTTAACTCCACTTGTTTATTTATTTATTATTATTTTCAAACTATTTATTTATTTGGCTACGCCAGGTCTTAGTTGCGGCACACAGGATCTTTCGCTGTGGTGTGCGGGATCGTTTTAGTTGCAGCATGCGAACTCTTAGTTGTGGCATGTGGGATCTAGTTCCCTGACCAGGGCTTGAACCCAGGCCCCACCCCCTGCATTGGGAGCGCAGGGTCTTGGCCTCTGTGCCACCAGGGAAGTCCCGAGTCTGACTCTTCTAGGCTCCATATATAAATGAGGCCATGCAGTGTTGGTCTTTCTACGCCTTGCTTGTTTCACTTAGCATAATGTCCCCCACGTTCATCCACGTTGTCACAGATGACAGAAGAGGGAGAATAATATTCTTCTGTGTGTGTGTGTAATCTTTATCCATTCATCTGATGATGAACACTTAGGTTGATTCCATATCTTTGCTATTGTGAATAATGCTACAATGAACATGGGAGTGCAGATATCTCTTCAAGTTACTGATTTCACTTCTTTTGGATACATACCCAGAAGTGGGATTGCTGGATCATATGGTAGTTCTACTTTTAATTTTGGTGGGGGGAACCTCCATACTGTGTTTCCATCATTTACATTCCCGCCAACAGTGTATTACAAGGGTTCCCTTGTCGCCACAGCCTCACCATTTGTTGTCTTTTTTTTTTTTTTTTTTATAATGGCTGTCCTAATAGTAGTGAGGTGATTTCTCACTGTGGTTTTTTAAAGGTATTTATTTATTTATTTAAGCTGCACCGGGTCTTAGTTGCGGCACGTGAGATGTTTGTTGCCATGTACGGGATCTTCATTGCCGCATGTGGGCTTTTTAATTGTGGCATGTGGGATCTTTAGTTGCGGCATGCATGTGGGATCCTGTTCCCTGACCTGGAATTGAATCCGAGCCCTCTGCATTGGGAGGGAGGAGTCTTAGCCACTGGACCACCAGGGAAGTCCCCTCACTGTGGTTTTGATTTTCATTTCCCTGATGATTGTCGATGTTGAGCATCTTTTCATATACCTTCCAGCCATTTGTATGCCTTCTTTTGAGAAATGTCTATTCAGGTTCTTTGCCTATTTTTTAATCAGGATATTTATTTTCTTGTTGTTGAGTTATTGAGCCCCTTAATATATTTTGGATATTAACCTCTTATCAGGTGTATGGTTTGCAAATGTTTTCTCGCGTTCTGTAGGTTGTCTCTTCACGTTATTGGTTATTTCCTTTTCTGTGCTGGAGCTTTTTAGTTTGAAGCAGTCCCACTGGTCTATTTTTGCTTTTGTTGCCTATGTTTTCGGGGTCATATCCAAAAAAATCGTTGCCCAGACCAATATCAAAAAGCTTTTCTCGGGCTTCCCTGGTGGCGCAGTGGTTGAGAGTCCGCCTGCCGATGCAGGGGACACGGGTTCGTGCCCCGGTCCGGGAAGATCCCACATGCCGCGGAGCGGCTGGGCGCGTGAGCCATGGCCGCTGAGCCTGCGTGTCCGGAGCCTGTGCTCTGCAGCGGGAGAGGCCACAACAGTGAGAGGCCCGCGTACCGCAAAAAAAAAAAAAAAGCTTTTCTCTGTTTCCTTCTAGTAGTTTTATAGTTTCAGGTCTTACATTTAAGTATTTAATCCATTTTGAGTTGATTTTTGTATATGGAGTGAGATAGGGTAAAATAGGGACACATTTCATTCTTTTGCACATGGATAACCAGTTTTTCCAACACCATTTATTGAAGAACTGTTCTTTCCTCATTGTGTGTTCTTGGCATCTTTGTCAATGCCAATTGACCATGAATGAGTGGGTTTATTTCTGGGTTCTCTAGTATGTTTCATTGGTCTATGTATCTCTTTTTATGTGTTTTGATTACTATGGTGTTTTATTATATTTTGAAATCAGGCAGTGTGATGCCTTCAACTTTGTTCTTTTTGCTCAAGATTGCTTTGGCTATTCACAGTCTTTTGTGGTTCCATATTAATTTTAAGATTGTTTTTTCTATTTCTGTGGGAAAATGCCATGAGAATTATGATCGGATTACAGTGATTCCGTAGATTGCTTTGGGTAATATGAACATTTTAACTATATTAATTCTTCTAATCCGTGAATATAGGATATCTTAAAATTTATTTTTGTCTTCAGTTTTTTTAAAAATCAATGTTCTGTAGTTTTCAGTGTATAGATCTTTCACCTCCTTGGTTAAACTTATTCTAAAATATTTTTTGATGCTACTGTAAATGGAATCTTTTTCTTAGTTTCTTTTTTGTATTGTCCCTTATTAGTATATAGAAACACAACTGATTTTTTTTTGTTTTTTGGTGGTACGCGGGCCTCTCACTGTGTGGTCTCTCTCATTGCGGAGCACAGGCTCCGCACGCACAGGCTCAGCAGCCATGGCTCACGGGCCTAGCCACTCCACGGCATGTGGGATCTTCCCGGACCGGGCCATGAATCTGTGTCCCCTGCATTGGCAGGCAGACTGTCAACCACTGCACCACCAGGGAAGCCCACAACTGATTTTTATATGTTGATTTTATATCCTGAAACTTTACTGAATTCATTTATTAGTTCTAACAATTTTCTTGGTGGAGTCTTTATGGTTTTCTATATATAAGATCATGTCATCTGCAAACAGAGACAAATTTAGTTCTTCCTTTCCAATTTGGATGACTTTTATTCATTTTCTTGCCTAATTGCTCTGGCTAGGACTTCCAATATTATGTTAAATAGAAGTGGCAAGAGTAAGCTTCCTTGTCTTGTTTCTGATCTTATAAGATCTTATAAGATCTTATAAGAAAAGCTTTCAGCTTTTCTTGACCATTGACTATGATGTTAGTCATGGGCTTGTCATATATGGCATTTATTATGTCAAGGTACATTCCTTCTATACCTGATTTCTTGAGAATTTTTTTCATAAAAGAATGTTGAATTTTGTCAAATGCTTTTTCTGCATCTTTTGAGATGATCTGATGGTTTTTATCCTTTATTCTGCTAATGTGATATATCACATCTGTTGATTTGCATATGTTGAACCATCCTTGCATCCCAGGGATAAATCCCATTTGATCATGGTGTATTGCGGGATCTTTTAATTTTGGGACTTCCCTGGTGGTCCAGTGGTTAAGACTTCGCCTTCCAATGCAGGGGTTGCGGGTTCGATCCCTGGTCAGGGAGCTAAGGTCCCACATGCCTCATGGCCAAAAAACCAAAACATAAAAAAAACCAGAAGCAGTATTGCAACAAATTCAATAAAGACTTTAAAAATGGTCCACATCAAAAAAATCTTTTAAAAAATTAATCTTTTTCCAGTGAATCTCCTAAATTCAGTTATTCTTTCTAGTAGCTTTTTTTGGGTAGATTCCTTATAATTTTCTGCTGAGATGATTGTATCATCTGCAATTAAGAGTTTTATTTCTTCCTTTCCAATCTGCATGCATTGTATTTCTTTTTCTTGCCTTATCACACTGGCTAGAACTTCTACAATGTGAACAGAAAGAGTAAAAGTACACAACCATGCCTTATTCCAGGTCTTAGAGGAACATATTCAGTGTTTTATCATTGTGGTAGCCAGTCTTCAAGATGGCCCCAATGACCCTAACCTACTGGTATTCATGTCTTCACTAGTTTCTATGTATCTGGATTGGCCTATGTATCTAATAACAGGGAAGTGACTGTGTGAATTCACAGACTAGATCATAAAAAGTCACTGTGGCTTCCATCTTGGTCACTCTCTTTAGAATCACTTGTTTGGGGGAAAGCCAGATCCCATACCAAGCAATGTGGCAAGGAACTGTGGCCTCCTGACATTCGCCAGTGAGGGACTGAGCCTTTAACTATCATGTGAAAGATGCCGTATTAGAAGTGAATCCTCCATCCCCAGTCAAATCTTCATGATTGTAGCCCTAGACAGCAAATTGATTGCAACCTCACGGAAGGCCCTGAGTCTGAACCAACTAACACCAGATTCCTGACCCTCAGAAACTGGTAAGATAATAAAAGTTCCTGGTTAATGCTGATAAGTTTTGCAGGGTAATTTGTTACATAGCAGCAGATAACTGATACAGATGTTGGTATCTGGAAATGGGGTGCTACCATTAACAAAACTTTAAATTTGGGAGTGTTTTAGGAATGGAGAAATGGGCAGGGGTTGAAAGGACTTTGAGGAACTACGGATGAGGACTTAAGGGAAAATGAGGAGCATATTATTGGAAATTGGAGGAAGGGAGATTCTTGATATCTGGTTGGAGAAAGTTTAGCAACACTGTCACCTGTAGTTATATGGAAAGTAGAAAATGATCATAATGAACTGGGCTAAGGAGATTTCCATCCAGACTGTTGAAGGTGCTGCCTGTTTCCTTGCTGCTTTCAGCAAAATGCTAGAGGAGAGAAATAAGCTAAAGGAAAGACTTAAAAAAAAAAAAAAAAGGAGATAGGACTTGCTGTTTATGAAGATCCCCACCATTCTAGATAGCAAACAATGTTAAAATTAAGAAATGAGTTCTGAGCAAAGAGCAAATCCAGGGATGTCTCAGGAAATCATGGTCTAACGATGAAGCTGAGGGAGGGTATGACCATGAAACCCTTTGTTAATACTTCAGCAGGGTCAAAGTTGGTACCTGAGTACTATTTTGTTACAGTGTACCTCTAAAGATTTTTAGGGTGTGACTCAGTAGAAACGAGTCACTAAGTGGGACAAGATTCTGGAGCCAGACGGCTGGAAAAGGTGGCAAGGGAGGGATGTATGGAACAACAAGAGGGATGTATGGAACACTAAGAACTTACAGGAACTGCCAAGAGAGTAGAGTGTGACCAACAACATGGACTCTGGTATAAATCCCAGTTCTGCCACTTATTGGCTACGTGGCCTTTGGACAGATACTTTGTCCCTCAGTTTCCTCAGCAGTAAGATGGGGATTGTAGTGCCTACTTTATGGAGTTGCTGTGAGGGTTAAATGGCTTCATACATGTGAGCACCCAGAACCATGCCTGATATAGAGACTGTGATAAATAAGCGATAGTTACTGTATTGGGGTAAGGGGAAGTGAAAAAGCCAGTATTTCTTACAGCAAAGCTGAATGTGGCCTCAACTATCATTTGGGTAACAAGAGGAACTATAGCATTAATTTGTTGTCACAGGCTTGAGAGGGTCTCCCAAGCTATCTAGACATGGCAGTAACCCGGGGCAAATGGGAGACTAGGTCCTTGAGCTGTTCATTTGCAAGTGGCACACCAGAGACACAAAGAGCTGAGAAGTGAAAAGGAGCGAGAGATTGCTATGGTCTGAGAACACTTAGATAATCCGAGCTAGAAGGGATTTTTACGAACTTGTCCAATATCATCAATTTTGTCAGAGGAAGAAGCTTGGAGAGGAAACCACTAATGAATCCATAGTTTCCTGGTGCCTCTAACACAGGGTGGGCATCAGTACAACCTGCCCTCTCTGTACCAGTCTGGGCAGAGCCTGGTCAAAAATGGCTGGTACTCACTGTCAGAGAAGGGCTGAAATAATAATAAATGTTAATTCTATTTTTGACACTTTCAGCTAGCATTTATTAAGCACTTAGTATGCGTTAGTCACAACTGTATGAGGATAAACCATTTCTTGACCAATAAAAATTTTGACAATTTCATATAGATCAACCTAATACATAACTTTATTTAATCATAATAAAACTCTGTGACGTATATACTATCATTAGCCTGATTTTACAGATGAGGAGACAGAGGCACAGAGAGATTCAGTGCCTTACCCCAGGTCACACAGCTGGTAAGTGATAGAGCCAGTTTACAAATCCAGGAAGTCTGATTTCAGAGCCCATGCTCGTGAACCCCTCCTCCAGACACCAACATGGAAGTGCCCACAGTCTCAGCAGGCTGGCCCTGGGTCCCACACTGACCCCCAGAGTCTGTGAACCAGCTTCCCTTGGAGACTTAGATCAGCCCAACCTCCTGGGGCCTTATCAGAAAGAGCACGTGCTGGACCAGCCCTGTGATCTCATGCTGGCGGGGCTTTGAGACAATGGAACAACTTGTGAGCACCAGGCATCGCCGTGGAGACAATGTGCTTCTCCAAACACCAGCCCCCAGAATAACAAACACCGTTGACTTCCACGGCACCGAAGTCTAAATATTGAAGTGGAGCGTCCGTGCCTCACCACGTGTGGTGATCTTTTAGTGGAAAAAGTTGACAGTTGCTATTGTCTAGATTCCCCAGGGGGAAGATCTGAAGTCACTCCTCTTGTTCTGCAAGACTTCTGCCGCCTCTCTCTAGCCCCTAGTCTGAAAGAGGGTTTGTTTGATGTGAGCCAGGCTGAGGGACCCCCTCAACATCCCCCTATGATCTTTACTGACCTAGAGCAAAACAAGAAAATAAGGGCAATATGGAGAGTTTTTCCTGAAGCTAAAAGTATTCCACTTACGGAACTCTGTGATGCTCAGCGTCCTTTCCATGGCTCCTATGCTTTCTACTGCTCCATCCACCTCGCTGTACTCGTTGCACAGGCGCTAATGGTGGCTTCATGACTTACCAGTCTCAGTTTCCACTGCTCACTGTCTCATCCTCTCAATATTTCTATTTTTAAAAACTATTTATTTATTTCGGCTGCGCCGGGTCTTAGTTGCGGTGCACGGGGTCTTCGTTGCAGCGTGTTTAGTTGTGGCATGCGGGATCTTTGAGTTGCGGCAGGCATTGAACCTGGGCCTCCTGCATTGGGAGCTCGAAGTCTCGCCCACTGGACCACCAGGGAAGTCCCTTCTCTCAATATTTCTTTGCTCACGTTTTCTAGAGAGAATCTGATTGACCAAACATGCCTCTTTTACACCAGAACATGTCACGTGTTGCTGGCCAGCCCGTCGGCCAGCTGCCTTTGGGCCAGGTGGCCGGCACTGGTTCAGTCAGCTGGCATGGCCTAAAACACGATTGCTCTTTGAGCAGGTGGTAACAGTGGGCCAGTGCCCCTTGAAAGGGGCTTAAAGGGCAGGTGCTGTGAGTGATACGGCTGGCATAAAAGTCCAATTTGGAGATTTCACACCAAAATCGAATTTACAATTCTCAGCTTAGGAAGGTTTCGGAGTCCTGGTGTGGGAAGGTCCATCTGAGCCATACAAGGGATACCAGCCCGGTCAGACTCTGGAGGAAATAGCCAAGGGGAAAACTCACACCAAATGGTCAGGATTCAGTAAGGGGGTGGTTGCAGAGGCAGAGAGGAAGACACAGATTTAGACATAATTTGGAAGAAAATCAGTAAGCCTTGGTGAAAAATTGGATATAAGGAATGAACTAGAAGGAGGAGAGATGGTGGCATCGTTCACTGAGAAATAACATAGAGGAACAGTTTGGGAGATGAAGGAGAAATGACCAGTTCCATTCTGACACGTTGAGACATGAGACATCCTGCTAGATTTACCAATGGGAAGTTGGCTGTTCAAGTATAAAGTTTAGGAAAGAAGTCTGGGTCGGGAGGATAGATGTGAGTAGCTTCAGCATATTGGTGGTTGAGACCACGGAGAGGATGATTTCACCCCGGGAGAGGTGGAGGGCATATCTGATGCTTGACAGGTTCTTGTTGGGTGAATGAGTGAATGAATGAATGAATGAATGACCTGGTCAACATGGATTTGCTCATGTTTCACTCCTTCCCAAGCGAAAGTCACTCACTGAGACCTTGCACTATGAAAAAGCAGAATGGTGAATGGCAAGAGTGTGGGCTTTGAAGCCAACAGCAAGTTCAATGGCAGGTTGAAACTTCCTAGTTGTGTGCCTTTGGGCTTCATCCTTAACCTCTTGCAGCCTTAGTTTCCTCATCTCAAAATGGGTGTAATGATATTTACCTCGTGAGGCTGTCATGAGGATTAAAGAAGAGAGCAAGACTAGAGCTTCAAGAACAGGGTTTGGTACATATGGTAGGCACTCAACAGCAGTTACAGACTCCTGCTTCCCGCTGAAGCAAGCTTTGAGATACCAAAGAGCATTTTGGGTAAGAGCCTAACAGAGACTCTGAGGGGGTCATACCCTTAGACGTCTCGAAGGGACCCACTGATAATGTAAATAATCTCATTTGGAGCTAATGTCAAGAGTCTACATCTGAGGCCTGGACCAAAGAGCCCTCCTGCTGCCCACTCCTACCTCCTGCATGGGCCCTCTGTGACAGGCCATGCCCGTTCATGTGGTCACACTTCCCAGTGGGTTCTTCCCACTTGCAGGACTCCCACAGGCACCCAGGATCTTTCCACCATCCCCCCGCCCCCCACCGCCCGGGAACCTTCCTTCCACTGCCTGCAGCTGTCCAGGCCCCTGCCACACTCCAACGTGAACGCCCAGTTTCCAAGTCTTTGACACCTTCCCTTAAGCCGAGAGCTCCCATTCTGGCCCATATACCAGGCCTACATAGATAGGAAATAGACAGGAAAAGGTGTTTCCTTCATTTAACATCAAATACCCCGTGCTTGACATTAGTTTACTTCAAGTCATAAGATTTTTTCAAAGAAAGTTATAGAACCCTAGTGGGAGAAATAAAGCAAGATCAGGGCTTCCCTGGTGGTGCAGTGGTTGAGAGTCCGCCTGCCGATGCAGGGGACACGGGTTCGTGCCCCGGTCCGGGAAGATCCCACATGCCGTGGAGCGGCTGGGCCCGTGAGCCATGGCCACTGAGCCTGGGCGTGCGGAGCCTGTGCTCTGCAACGGGAGAGTCCACAACAGTGAGAGGCCCACGTACCGCAAAAAAAAAAGCAAGATCAAAATTAATGGAAAGCCCACCAACGCCAGGTTAGAAGATTAAAAATAGCGAAGGCAACAATTTTCCTCGAGTTTCTATATAGATTTAGTGTACTACGTGTTAAGGCTCCCAAGGGATATTTTACAAGAGTTTGAGAAATGAATAGGATGTTCAGTTACCCAGATTAAATGGTTAAAAAAACTAAAGCTTCTTTTTAAAGGGTATGATAGTATATTTAGCTTACCAGATTTCATAACATGTTACAAAGAGACGATTATCTAAACCATATGGTAACAATGGGAGAAAAAGATCAGTGGAAGAGATTAAATGATCCAAAATTAATTCAGTATATAGTAAAACTATAAATAATCCAACAATGAGGAAAGTAATTACCATATAATAAATGTTTGGGAGAGAACTGTAATTAATACAGAGAAAAGTTATACCTTATACATTTACTGCAATAAATTGCAGATGAGATTTTGTGCATATCTGAAAAACAAACCGTAAAAAAGACAAGAAAGTATAAATCCACGTTCATCATATTGGAAGAGAATCCACCACCAGAGACAACAAAGATTTTTTTTTTTTTTTTTTTTGCGGTACGCGGGCCTCTCACTGCCGCGGCCTCTCCCGTTGCGGAGCACAGGCTCCGGACACGCAGGCTCAGCGGCCATGGCTCACGGGCCCAGCCGCTCCGCGGCATGTGGGATCTTCCCGGACCGGGGCACGAACCCATGTCCCCCCGCATCGGCAGGCGGACTCTCAACCACTCTGCCACCAGGGAAGCCCAACAAAGATTTTTAAATTAAAGCATAGGAACGTTTTGTTAAAGAAAATATACGGCAATTAATTGCAAGAGGAAAATATCAGTGTGGAAAAAAAAAACACCGATACATCTAAAATATATTAATTTTTGCTTTTTCACAAAAAGCTAAAATCAGTGCCCAGTAAGCAACAAAAGAGATGAACAGTTTACACAGGAAGTACAGATGGTAAATCAAAACATGAAAAAGTACATAACTCTACCAGAAATGAGAGAAATGCAAACAAAATCAGCTATGAGGTATCAGCACATGCTTATCAAACTAATCAAAATAAAATAAAATAAAATGGCAAAACCCTGTGTTGGTAGAGCTGTGGGAAACAGGCAAGATAGTATAGAGACGTTTGGGGCAGGGACTGTGGAGCCAGGCTGCTGCAATACCAGCTCCACCACGGGCCACTTATGAGACCTTCCGTGAGTGACTGAATCTCTCTGTGTCTTGGTTTCCTCATCTGTCAAATGAGGTTTAAATGAGTCAGTAAATATATATATTTGACTAGAGCACAGGCTCTAGGTGCACGGGCTTCAGTAGCTGTGGCATGCGGGCTCAGTAGTTGTGGCGCACGGGCTTAGTTGCTCCGCGGCATGTGGGATCTTCCTGGACCAGGGCCTGAACCCGTGTCACCTACCCTGGCAGGCAGATTCCCAACCACTGCGCCACTTCGTCTGTCAAATGAGGTTGAAATGAGTCAGTAAATATATATATAGTGCTTGGAATAGTACCTGGCGCATAGTAAGTACTATATACATGTTAGCTGTTATTTGCAGATGGGGGTGACTTCCCCCTCATTTTCCCTCAATTGTAGTAGGAAGGGCATGGGCTTTGGGGCTAAAAAGATTATTCATTCATCAGATTTTTACCAAATGCCAGATCCAGGTGCAAATCCCAGTTCCATTAGTGATGTCACCTCGTGAAAATCGCTTCGCAGCATTGAATCTCAGTTTCCTCCATCTGTAAAATGGAGTAACAAAATCTACTGCTTAGTCTGCCTTAGGGGGAATGAGATCACACAAGAAAGTACCTAGAATGGGGCTTGGAGCGTAGAAGTCCGTAATCTACCTTCGATTCCTCACTTCTCCTCCTAGAACTTCAGCCCAGCCCAAGTGCCCAGCCCATATCTGTGGTCATGGAATTTGCTCTCAGCTGCCTGCCAGTTAGACCAGATTAAGGTCTTCAGATGGCCCCAAACCCTGAAGCTCACGATGCCACCTACCTCCAAAATATGTGAATCAAAATAACAGTACTGGGTCTTCCCTGGTGTCGCAGTGGTTAAGAATCCTCCTGCCAATGCAGGGTACATGGGTTCGATCCCTGATCCAGGAAGATCCCACATGCCGCGGAGCGGCTGGGCCCGTGAGCCATGGCCGCTGGGCCTGCGCGTCCGGAGCCTGTGCTCCGCAACGGGAGAGGCCACAACGGTGAGAGGCCCACGTACCGCAAAACAAACAAACAAACAAAAACAAAACAAAACAAACAAAAAAACTTACTTGTATGCTGCCAATACAATTGCTTATTTCTGTATTTCCTCTCTCACTCTTGCTTATTTTTTGGTTCCCCTGTTTGCTACTGGGCTTTTTTCCCTGGTGGGTAATCCTAGCCCGTTGCCAGATCGTCCCCATGACGTAGGGGCCATAACGACTTCAGATTTCTCCCTCCCCAGGGGTATTTGCATTTTAGGTAGTGGGGAGCAAGAGCTCGTGGGGGCTGAAAGCTGGCACAGAAGGGGCACTCAGTAAATATCTGTGGAATGCAAGAAACGAAACAGTTCTTTGTAGTGAGGTGGATGGACCTAGAGACTGTCATACAGAGTGAAGTAAGTCAGAAAGAGAAAAACAAATACCGTACGCTAACACATATATATGGAATCTAAAAGAAAATGGTTCTGATGAACCTAGGGGCAGGACAGGAATAAAGACGCAGACGTAGCGAATGGACTTGAGGACGTGGGGAAGGGGAAGTATAAGATGGGACGAAGTGAGAGAGTGGCATGGACATATATACACTATCAAACGTAAAATAGATAGTGGGAAGCAGCCACATAGCACAGGGAGATCAGCTCGGTGCTCTGTGACCACCTAGAGGGGTGGGATAGGGAGGGTGGGAGGGAGACACAAGAGGGAGGGGCTATGGGGATATATGTATACGTATAGCTGATTCACTTCGTTATAAAGCAGAAACTAACACACCCTTGTAAAGCAATTATACTCCAATAAAAGAGGTTAAAAAAAAAAAGAATGAATGGATACATGAAATCTCTGAATGGTGGAATTTCAGCTGTGACGGAAGACAGAGGAGGAGGATGTCTTTCATGGAGAGACAGTGACCAGAATTCCTCAGATTGCCCTAGGTATGAGGAGGGCTGATATTCAAAATATTTAGCAGG
Source organism: Orcinus orca (assembly GCF_937001465.1). NCBI lineage: Eukaryota > Metazoa > Chordata > Mammalia > Artiodactyla > Delphinidae > Orcinus > Orcinus orca. Next base: position 91,973,282 of record NC_064560.1, on the reverse strand, counting down.
TGGAGCAGCATAAGTACTGACCAGGCACCTGGAGACCCCTGCTGGGCTAAGCATCATCTCTTTGCTTGTGGGTAATGGGAGGCCCAGGGGTCCCAAAGGGAAGGGCCTGTGAGAGAGGGGGGTCTAGGGGCTCCCAGCAGCTGTTATTCGCCAACAGGTATGAAAGTACTTCAGGATTCCAACAACCAGCACGGCCGTGTCACACGCACACAAGGACAGAATGCCAGGCCCAGTTAGGCGGCTGCATAGGAATCAGGAGCCTTATGCCATCCCCCTCCCTAGGCTCCAATTTCCCATCTATAAAACAAAGAAGTCAGACTTCCTAATCTTTCTGATCCACTCCAGCTCTGCAGGCCTGTGATTTCAAAACCAATTTGTAAAAGGCCGTGGTATAGTAGAGAAAACACGTGCTCTGAAGCTGGAAAACCACTTCAAATCCCAGCTGTTACTGTGTAACCTGGGTCCAAATCAGTTAACTTCTCTGAACCTCCACTTTTCATTAATTCAACAAATATTTACTGAGCGCTTTTCATGTGCCACATTGTGAGGACACACCAGTGAACAAGACCTGGTCTTTGCCATCATGGAACTCACTGTCTACTTAAGACTCCTTGGACGCAAGCGACAGAAACTGACTCAAGCCAACTCATACAAACCCAGAATGCATTATAAGGATGTAGGCAAATCTGGGGGCCACAGGGTGGGAAGCACCGCCAACCATTCTATTTTTTTTTTTTTTTTGCTGTACACGGGCCTCTCACTGTTGTGGCCTCTCCCGTTGCGGAGCACAGGCTCCACACGCGCAGGCTCAGCGGCCATGGCTCACGGGCCCAGCCATCTCCGCGGCATGTGGGATCTTCCCGGACCGGGGCACGAACCCGTGTCCCCTGCATCGGCAGGCGGACTCTCAACCACTGCGCCACCAGGGAAGCCCATCGCCAACCATTCTGTTGCCCCCAGCATACCTGCTGTACTGTTCATCCCCCTCCCAGACCCGATTCCTGTGAGCCTCAGTCAGTAGGACATCCAAATTCCAAATCTCAGGAAGGAGAATCTGATCATCCCAGCTTGGGTCGTGTGTCCACTGCCAATCTAGTCATCTGTGACCGTGGGGCAGGGCCACTCAATACAAACATGGCCTCAGGGAATCGCTCATCTGGATGGAGGAGGGGTCCGAGTTCCAAAGAAAGAAGGGCTTGTGGATCCTGGTATCCACTCCACAGCCTCATAGGTTGGTTGTGAAATTAAATGAGATTCCATGGCAAGTGGCTGGTGCATAGCCTAGGTGCAGATGCAGCACTGTGACACCAGGCTGTGTTCATAGCTGGTGCTTGACTGTGAGGAATTAGCTTGTTAATGATAATGTCTTTCATGTCTCTGGCTGCTTTGTGTCCATTTTCTCAGTGACTTTCTCCCTTTGCTTTGATTGTGGGCCCCACCTGGCTGAGCTGACTTGTAAGTTAGCTGGGCACACAAGGCAGCAAGGCTGACCCCACCCAGAGCTCAACACCTGGCCCACACACCTGGTGGGTACCTGACATGCTAAATGAATGAATGAATGAATGAGTGAGTGAGTGAATGTTCTCCCACCCCACCCTCAGTGCTCCACTGGGGGCAGATGGACGGTTGGGGCAAGGGAGGGTGGTCTTTGGAATTGTCTTCTTTCCACCCAGGTCTTTGTTGGAGGACCTCTCTTTCCCCCTTTGCTTAGTATCCAAGAACCAGGAGCTCAGCTCCTCTTAAGAATTCTAGGAGGGATCAAGGACTGTGTTCAAGTCCTCCCAGCCAATTCTAATTTGCGGAATAACATTGAGCCACTGACTTCACCTCTCTGGGCCTCAGTTTCCCCAATGGCAAAAGATATGGCTATGGATGCGAAAACTGGCCGAGGTCAGAGATGGGAAAGGGCCTTGACAAGGCCAGGCTGCAGCCCTTCCCTACAACCTGCAGGGCCCCTGCTGCCTGGAGGGGGAGATCGGTGAGGCCTTCCGCCCAACTGCTTCCGGCCCTCAGGAGCACCTCTTCTGCTGGCCCACGACCGATGACTTCACCGGCTGTGGCTGAAACCTGAACCCTCTCGCTATGGGCTGAGCAGGAAGTTTCTTCCTGCAGTGGGAGCTTTTGTTCTGCAAGCCTTGATCGCTGGGCAGAGGAATTTCCAGGCGGTTGACCTCAGCCTGGACTCTGGCCAAGCCCATTAGACCTGCAGGGGGCCTGCGGGAGGGCTGTGGGCAGGTCAGAAGGTGCAGGGTTTCAGGCACCAGGAGGCGTCTCTCCTTCCTCTTCTTTTGCATCATCCGGCTGTGCCTTGGGTCAGTTCCCCATCGATCACTCGGGGAAAGCCCAGGGAAAGCTCATTCACCCTGAAAGTAGATAGAAAGGTGGGTGGAAAGTGCATTCTAATTCTGGTCCAACTACTTACTGCTAGCTGAGTGCCTCGGACTAGGCAACTGGCCTCACTGGCACTCAACTTCCTCATCTATAAAATGGGAATAATACTGCCTCAGATCTCCTGGCAGGGGGTATTAAATATAAAGCATTAAAAACTGCCTGGTACCTAGTAAATGCTCAGTAAAGATGAACAACTGTTTTTGTTATTATTATCTCTCCAGTGAAGAGGAAATGAGATGCCATGTGGAGGCACCCAGCAGAGGGTTCAGATCAAAAACAGAAGCTCCCTTTGCTAAGAGATCATCCTTTTCTGCTGCACGAATCTGGCTGTGCATCCCTTCCCAGGATCACGCGCCTCCACAAAGGTGACTGTGTTAGATTTCACAACAGAAATGTATCGTCTCGCAGTTCTGGAGGCTAAAAGTCTGAAATCCAGGTGTCAGCAGAGTTGGTTCCTACTTAGGACTATGAGGGAAGGGTCTGTCCTGGGCCACTCTGCTCCGTGTGTGGGTGGCTGTCTTTTCCCCGTGTTCTCTTCACCTAGTCTTCTCTCTATGTGTATCTGTGTCCAAATCCCTTTTCATGAGGAGACCAGTCATATCAGACTAGTGCCCACTGCAAAGACCTCATTTTAATGATTACCTCTGTAAAGACCTTCTCTCCAAATAAGGTCACATTCTGAGGTACTGGGGGTTAGGACTTCAGCATATGAATTTTGGGGGGTACACAATTCACCCCAAAACAATGACCTAGGGGGAGAAGGTAATGCTTAGCTGAAAGGTGGATTTCATATCTTTCAACACCAGAAGAGATGAGATAATTTGGAGCAGAAAGACCTTCTTGAGGTCTGTCAAAACTTCCCTGGGACATGGCTATCAATTCTAATAGTGTCAAGTCTTAAAAGCATCAGAACCTAGTTGTGGAGCCCATATGATTAAGTTACTTATTTTGTACTCTAAACTTCCTGGTACCGCCCCCCCCCCCCTCAAGAAAGCTATGCCATCCTCGCTTCCCTTGGCAACAGAGTTGGGTAGAAGGAGCACTGAATAGGGAGTCGATGGACCTAGATTCTAGTTTAGGTACTTGCTGTGTGACCTTGGGCACGTGACCTCCCCTCTCTGAGCCTCAGTATCTCCTCAATTGTGAAATTGTGTGTCTGTGCATGCAGATACAGGGAGGCAGAGGCAGAGTGGTCAGACTCTGCTACTCTAACTGGGGGCACCATGGGGCAAAACTGGCATATCTTCCTTGAATGTCAGTTTAACATAGAATGTGATTTTAAAACTCCAAAAACACACAAGTATATCACGGAGGAGAATGCAAAATTGCATGGATTTTTAAGCATGAGGCTTTAGAAAAACTAGAGAAATGCTAGGCTGCTGTTCTGTACTCCATTTTGACCCCTGATCCCTGGAGTAGGACCTCTTTCCCGTGTGCCAATACGGGTCCTTCACTGGAAAAATTTGAGATGCTTTGGACTAGGTGTTGGCAAAAACGTTTCAGCTTAGACTCCGTGGAGCTTTGGATCTGAACTCCCTCGAGCGCACTGAGAACCCCAGGGCATCTTTCATTCATCACCTAGTTTGAGCCTCCTCTTCACCGTGCACTTGACAGCCAAGCCAGGGTCAGAGGTCTGTGCGAAATCAGAAAGGCTGTAGCTGGGAGAAGAGGTGCACCAGCAGTGCGCTTGGTAGCAGAGGAAGTGGAATTAACCCCTGGAGGAAGCAGCCTCTGGCAGCTGTGTGGGGAAATATCTCATCGGGGCTTCCCCCATCTTCCAGTTCCCCTGATAGTCAAGTGGCAGGAATTTGAAAGTGAGAGTCCGCCTTTCCGTCAGGCTTCGCCCTCTCTCCTCTCCTTTAGAGTCAAGCTTCTTTTAAATAAAAAAAAAAAAATTATTTTTTAAAATTGAAGTATAGTTGATTTACAATGTTGTGTTAGAATCTGGTATATAGCAAAGTGATTCAGTTATACATATATATATTCTTTTTCAGATTCTTTTCCATTATAGGTTATTACAAGATATTGAATATAGTTCCCTGTGCTGTGTATTAGGTCCTTGTTGTTTATCTATTTTATATACAGTAGTGTGTATCTGTTAATCCCAAACTCCTAAAAATAGAGCTATCATATGACCCAGCAATCCCACTCCTGGGCATATATCCAAAAAAGACGAAAACTCTAATTCAAAAAGATGCATGCACCCCAATGTTCATAGCAGCACTATTTACAATAGCCAAGACATGGAAGCAACTTAAATGTCCCTCAACAGATGAGTGGATAAAGCAAATATGGTGTATATACAATGGAATATTACTCAGCCATAAAAAAGAATGAAATAATACCATTTGCAGCAACATGGATGGACCTGGAGATGATCATACTAAGTGAAATAAGATGGGTGAATGACAAATATCCTATAATATCACTAATATTTGGGATCTAAAAAATGATACAAATGAACTTATTTACAAAACAGAAATCAACTCACAGATACAGAAAACAAACTTAAGGTTACCAAAGGGGAAAGGTAGGGAGAAGGGATAAATTAGGAGTTTGGTATTAACAGATACCTCCTACTATATATAAAATAGATGCACACAGTGAAGCTTCTTGAAGGGGGGAGTCTGTACTCACCTCCCACTCCCTCCTCCGTCAGCTGTATTCTGGCTTCTGCCCCCAGCGCCCACGTACACTTGTTCTTGATGAGACCGTGAGGGCCTCCTTGTTGCTAATGGCAGTTAGTCCTCTTCCGTCCTCATCTCATGGGCCTCCCGGCAGGACACTCTGGTTTGGGGGCCACTGCCCACCCTGGGCTTTCCCCCTCCTCTCCGGCTGCTCCTTCTCTATCATCCCTGTAGCTCTTCCTTTCTCGAGCCCTCTTCCTTGTGCACACCCTCCCTATGCCTCCTCACCTGATGCCGCAGGTCAGTCCTCCACCTCCATCTTTAAACCCTCCAATCTTCCTCTCAGGCGCAGAATTCTGCTGGAACTGCTGGCCTGGCCACCTGACTTTCCCCTGGGTATCCCACGGGGCTTGCACATCAGCAGGGCTCAAATGGAGTCATCACCTTCCCCTGGACCCCGTCTTTCCACCTGTGTTCCAAATCTCCGAAACCACCTGGGGGGCTACCCATGGTACCTCTCTCCCCTCCTTCCTTCTCTCATTTCATCTGTAGGTTAATTGCTTGGCTTCTGTCTCATGTCATAATCACACTCATCTCCCTGAGGTCAGGGTTTGTGAATTGCACCTCTCGGCATCCTTCACAGGGCCGGGCACAGTTGGGTACACAGTAAGACCTCAATAAATATGTGTGATTTGATCCTGAAGGAAGGTTAGGCCCAGGTTCTGGAGACCACTTTCTTTCTTCAACATTCTGAGAAGACCCACCAATGAGCATGGAAGGGGGTGATCCAGAGACCTGGAATTTTGTCCTTGTTCTATCACTAATTACCTGTGTGACTCTGGGAGAGACACACCGGTCTCCCAGCCTCAGTCTCCAAACGGTAACCTGGAAGTTGGGGAGTGGATTCCTTTGCAGGGAGGGGAGGCCTAGAGGGGTCCCAGCATCCTCACAGGGCAGCGTGTGGTGGGAGGAACATGCCAGAAGTAGGGGCAAACAATCCTTGCTCTGTGTTGGGCCAGACCAGCCACCAGACTCACCTACCTCACAAGGCAGGAAACAGGCAAGCCCCCCATGATCAATTACCCAGAGAAAAACTAGGAGACAGCCCAGGACTCCGGACCACAACATAGTGAAGAAACCTAGCCCCTCGTCCACGCTCTCCTGCTGCTCCAGAATTCGGTCACCTGCCCAGGTGAATGTCCCGTGTGGTCAGCCAGCCAGAGCACCCATCTGCACCCCTCCCCTGCGGTACATGAGCAAGAATTGGTCTGTCCAGCTGGCTTGCAAGCCACACCGGGGGGGAGATTGTTTCCCCGAGACCAACTGATCCTAGATGACCTGATAAATGGGATTTTTAAAACTGAAAACCCAAGGACCCTTGTGAGGATCCCCCTGGGAGCCCTGGTGTGAGCAGTCACCTGGCGCGTCCCTCCTGGACGCATCTCAGATTCCACAGCCGGCGCCATCCAGCTTGCTTGGGTAGAGGGGCTTAGCAGTGAACAGCCCTGGCTCTAGACCAGAGGTTCTCAGTAGGGAGGGAAATCGTGCAATGTCTGAAGACACTTAGGGTGGTCATATCTTGGGTGAGGGTGGACGTGCCACTGACATCTAGGGGCCAGGGTTGCTGCTAAACCTCCTACAATGCACAGGACAGCCCCCTCACCAGAGAATGATCAGACGTATCTGTTCCAATACGTCAGTAATGCCAGGGTTAAGAAATCGTAAAGTCAGACACTTGGCTTCATCGCCAGCTCTACCTGGAGCAACTTACCTACCTTCCAGCTGCCTTAGTCTCCTCAGCTTTAAAATGGGTATAACAGGGAGCTCCCTGGCAGTCCAGTGATTAGGACTCGGCGCTTTCACTGCCATGGCCCGGGTTCAATCCCTGGTCAGGGAATTAAGATCCTGCAAGGCTCGAGGTGTGGCCAAAAAAAATAAATAAATAAAAATAAAATGTGTATAGTATCTGTATTTACCCATAGGGTTGCTGTAGAGAATAACTGGTCTAACTTATGTCAAGCACTTGGAACCATGCTTGTGGCACAGTAAAACGCTCAGGAAAGTTTTATCGTTACTGTTATTATTTGAGGGATGATACAGGCATTCGTTGTGCAGCTTTTCAAACCAGCGTGGATGCCAAGACATTCACATATAGTAACATCTGCATCTTGTCATCACATGTGGTGCTGGAATCAGGAAGTCCTGTGTCACCATGGGGGCTTGGCCTCTGACAGAGGCGCAGTGCCTCCCTGGGATCAGCTTGTTGATTCTAGGGTTGCTGAGATGTGCCTCTGAGACTTGGAGGGGCAAGGAGCTCGGGCCTTCCACCCGGATGGATTTAGCAGCTCACCTTCCTGGGCTTGCTTCCTTGTCAGCCTCTCCAGACTCGGATCCCAGAGCTGCTGGTCCCCTCCTGGCAGAGTCCTAGGCTGCTCCAACCCAGCTTTTGCTGGGGGACCAGGTATGGGCTCCCTGCCTGCTCTCTGGCTGGCACTCCGGCCTCAGCTCACCCCAAGATTGCTGCTGGGGCCTCAGCTGGCTTTCTGTCCAGCGAGCACACTAGCAAACGTTGGGGAATAGTACGTCTCTATTTCACTGGTTTTCGGGTATACCTGACCTATACCTGGAATCTTCAAAACATTCAACCAGCAAAGGTAGCACTGGTGGAAGATTGTGAGAATGAAAAGAGATTTCAAAATCTATGAATTATAAATATATCCAACTTAATTATATATATATATATGTCATTTTGGTGAAGTGTATTGGTTACCAAAATATAATCATCTCCCCCCCAACCCCCAACATGCTTTCATTATTCAGGAAGAAGTGTTGGTAAGGAGGGAAAGAAGAGAGGAGAATATTTAAAACTCTAGAATTTATATAAAAGGAAAACCAACACTTTCATGGAAAGATTAGCTAGAGCTTTAAGGGAAAAGATCTGTCTTCAAAAGGAAGAGATTAAAATGCGCTATCACTTGGGGAACAATCAGCTTTAAAAAGGATCCCCAGAGGAACCCACTCCTGGGACTCTTGCTGTCGGAGGGTCAGCCAGCATTCTCCTAGCAGGCTGCAGCTCTCAAGTGCTTACCAGTCAACTTCAGCGAGGCAGACAGTCGTGCTCCAAACCTGCTCCTCTGTTGGACACACAGACAAGGGGGTGCTGGGCTTGCCACTTCTGCTGGTCATGAAAGACTGGCTTGTTTCTTGCAAACTGACTGTTCCTCTCTTTAGGAAAGTGGGCATTTGAAGAAGCTTTTCTCACCCCACTTGATTCTGATGACAGGCTAAGCGCCCATTTTCTCACTAGCAAACCATGAGCGTGATGCCCTTCAAGATGCAGCCATCCGCTACGTGATAAATTGATGCTCTGTTTTATCAAACTGGAGTTTCAGACTAGCTGTGAGAGAGAAGAGGCTGCATTTTCCCTCATGAGATCATGGCTTCGAAGATGCCAAGACCTTGGCCTTAGTGGGGTCAGGATGCTAGAACTGAGGCTGGCTCTTTTGACTCTAGGATATTAGTACTAAAGCCCTCTTTATTCACTTACTGCTTCATTCATTCAGAGAATATTTACGGAGTCACTACTATGTGCCCCCAGGCATTATACAGACACTGGGATTACAGTGGAGAACAAAACAGAAAAAGTCCTGCCCTCATGGAACTAATAGTTTAGTGGAGGGAAGAGGCAGAGTGTGTGGGGAAGAAATGATGCCTTTTAGGGAGTTCTTTAAAGGCTTCACTCAGATGCTGATGTTTGAACAAAGGCCTGAGAGGTGAGAGGGTGCTCACAGATACCTGGGCAAAGAGTGCTCCAGGCAAAGCAAACAGACAGTGCAAAGGCCCTGAGGTGCGGGTGGAGGGGCGGTGAAGCCAGATGTGTTTGGAAAACCAGGGATAGAGCAGGGCAGGGTGGAAGATCAGGTCAGTGGGGGGATGGGGCAGATCATGCAGGACCTCCTGGGCCAGTGGGAGCCCTTTGGATTTTTCTCGGAGAGATGGGAAGCCATTGGAAAGTATCAGGCAGAAGCATGACACCACACATTGTATAAACCACTGTTAGCTCATTTCTCAGTTGTATTATTAGCCTCATCTTAAAGGTGAGGAGACTGAAGTTCAGAAAGGTTAAGAGAGTTGCCTGCACACACACAGCATGAGCTGCCAGGACTCTAAGTTGGACTCTTCTTCCTTCTAATCCAGGGCTCTTTCCTCTCTCACGTGTAAACCTCTGCTCCTGCCTGAGAGGACTGGGAAAGGGGCGGACAGGGCTGGCTCTTCGTGCATCTGGATTGCTGGGTGGATCTGGACCTGTTCTATAGCATCGTTTGAGAGCAGGTCCAGAAAGTGCTCTGGAAACGATCAAGTATTGCACATATGGTGAGCACTATGGTAGCTTAATAAGAAGCTCCTAACGATTCTTCCTGACCCTAGGTCCCCAGTACCTGACAGTCTTTCCACTGCGTTGGGCTGAGCACTGCTGGTAGCTGGTATTCATCTAGGAAGGTTCCAGTGCCAGCTCCTGTTTCCCTTTCCCACCCCTCACGTGTGGATCTGCTGGTTTCAACTCCAGGTCCAACCTTGCCATGGTTCGCAGACCATTCAACCTGTATAAGGAAGCACCTACACAGCTGGATATCAGGTCACCCTTCCTATCGGGTGGCCCAGCGCTGTGCCTGGCACACAGAAAGGGCCACATACCCATTAGTCATCTTGAGCACTGGGCCTTGCCCCTCTGTGTGGCCCACAGCCGCTGGCCTCTGCAGCTGGGTCTGCCCTGCTCATCCAGTGAGGGCCAGGGGCTGACCCCAGGGCTGCCCTGGCTCAAGGCCGCTAGGTCCTGCTGTAAGTAAACAGCCAGCCTCGACACATCCAGGAAACAGGCTTGCGGAAGGAGTGTGAAGGGCACAGCCATAGTTTGGGGTGCTCATCTCCAGTATTGCTTGTTTCCCATCAGGCTTGCAGGGGAGGAGGTGGGGGCAGCAGCTGGCCTAGTGGAGGGAAACCCCCGTGCACCCTGAAGAGGGCGCCCATCTTTCTTTGTGGGTCAGCTCCTCATAATATTGTCACCAGAAGGGTTTTCTTCCCCGTGTAGATTTCACAGAAAGTAGATGGACTTGTACTGGCAGACACAGAGTGGCCAGAGTTTGGAAGGCCTTCAGTACCGTTAGGTCATACCCTCAAAGCAAGAGACAGGGAGATGCAAAATTAGAAGAAAGGAAAGAAAGAAAGACTGTAAAAGTTAAACAAAACCACCCACATATAACCTGGAAAGAAAAAAAAAGACTCCCATATCATGGCAATCGTGGACAGTTCGGCAGCTGAGCCAGCAGTGACTCATTCCTAGACCCTGGTTGCATAATCCTCCCCAGCCCAGGCAGGAGAATGAAACTAGGAAACGAACGCAGTGACATTTAGTAGCAGAAAGGAAGCCCGTACAATGTTCGTGCAAAGCCATCCAAAAATAGCGGGCTCCTCCATGCTTGGGTTTGGAAACTATGCATTTCACTTGAAATGCTTGAGTCGCGGCGCTCTCATCTAGTTCATTTCAATTCAGACAATATTGATTGCAGGGCTACTGTGTGCCGAGCCCCATGGAAAAGGATTTAGGGTGGGAAATCCAGGGATGCTGGAGACACGCTAAGGAAAACGTGGAAGGAAGAATGAATGGGTTTTGGAGCCAGAGAAGGATGGCGTCAAACCCCAGCACGGTCCCTTACCAGCTCCAAACCTTGCTTTCCTTGTCTGTGAAGTGGGGATAGCAATGCCCACCTCATTAAATTGAGTGAGGGTTCAATGAGATAAGGTATGTAAGTCCCCAGCACGCTGATGAGCATGTAGTAGAGCTTCACCACGTGGCAGCTGCTCCTGCACCCTCTGGAAGAATCCTCAGCGTATGTATACACACATGTGCACTGCAGGACCAAAAGTGCCACTGGAGATGCGTGAAGCCATAAAGGGGCTCAGTGAAAGGAGCTCTCAAATCTGGTTGGCATGGTTCAGGGGGTCCAGCAGGGAGGAGGAGGCCTTTGAAGTGAGCTTTGACTCATTTCAACCGAGCAGTGGCAGTTTTTTTTCCTTCACTGCTCACTGGGTGTCCAGCCTGGTGCCAGGCCCCATAACAATAAAAATAGAAATAATAATACAGGGAAGCAGTTTGTCATAATAGTTGTGGGCGCTGGTTCTGAAAACAGATTCCCTGTGTACAAATCTCAGCTCTTCTGCTTCTAGTTGTGTAGCTCCAGCAAGTTATTTCACCATTCTCTGCCTCAGTTTCCTTTTCTATAAAGTGGGGGTACAAATAGCAACTCCCTTATAGCATTGTTGCAGAAAGTAAATTGAAATAATGCTTGGAAAGTACTTAACATAGTACCCAGTGTATAAGAAGAGGCTGAAAAAGGTAAGCTACCGCCATCTTCATCACTGCTCTCTTCATTGTTATCTTTATCACCATCACACAACCCAGAAGAGAGGGCGGTGCAGAGTCATCCAGGAGCAGAGAAGAACTTGGAGAGTCAGGGAATGACAGAGACAGGAAGTGAGTTTTGAAGGACATGTAGGCGTTTGCCAGGAGGATTCTGGAAGGAAGAAGTATTCCAGGCAGGGGGATGATAGGAGAAAACAGCATGAACGTGCTGGAGATAAATGTTCAGGAAACAGGAAACAACTTGGGCAGAAAGCCAGGCTGAGAGGATGACCTGAACAGGGTGAGAGAGGGCAGGCGGGAAGGGAGTGAAAATCCTTCCTTTCCTGGCACAGGTCAGGCAGTCTGGAAGCTCGGGGCCTGGATGTGAGCACTGACTCTCTCTTAGAGCCCTTCAGCTTCTTTCCAGATGTCAGACACAGGCTCACTGAGAGGACAGGCGTGGTTACTGTCCCATTTTTATTGAAAATACTGTCCCTGACGTTGCTTAGAGCTCTTTGTGTAAGGAAGCCTCAAGATACATTCGTCTTAGAATTCAGCCAGGAAAAGGTATTGATAAAAATGATTTCTAACTTTTATTGGGAGTTTACAGTATGGCAGGCTCTGAGTGCTTCACATGTATTAGCTCATTTAATCCTCACAACAACCATATGAAGTAGGCACTGCTATTTGTCCTGTTTTATAAGTAGAGGGATGAATCACAAACAAATTAACTAATTTGCCAAAGCAACACAACTACTAAATGGCAGAGCCAGGGCTTAAGTCTTGGGAGCCAGGCTCCAGAGCATGTGCTCTCATTCCTTTGTAACATGGAAACCTCTTTTCCTTTTCACATTTCTCTTTTCGCCTTGGCTACCAGGAGCCTCAGCTAAGTTTTGTGATAAAGTGTAGTGTCCTCCTTTAGCCCAGATTTTCTGGCATAATTTTTTTTTTTAGCCTTTAAGGCCCTCTAATCTCCAGATCCAAGTGACCTATCCAGGTTTTCTTCCACTATATTCCTCTTTGTAACTTGTGCTCTTGCTACTCTGGACTCCTCACTTTTTCCAGACTTGCTTTGCATTGTCATCCCTCCGTGCCTTTGTTCAGGCCAGTTCTCCTACCTGGGATGACTTTCTCTTTTTTTAATGTGGTATTTTACTTTATTATTATTATTTTAACATCTTTATTGGAGACTTTCTCTTTTTATTTTTACTTTAATGATATGGAAATTTTTTAATTTAGTGAGTGGAAAGAGTAAGTTACAAAAGTGTATGTAGAGAAATACAATAAGCTCCCATCTTTAGTAAATAACCATCAAAACATATGTATGAAAACAACCCCAGTGAGTTGTGCATTAAAATTACACTATTTATATCCGAATGGTAGAATAACAAATTATTTTTTTTTATTTATTTATTTTGGCTGCACTGGGTCTAAGTTGCAGCATGCAGGATCTTTAGTTGTGGCATACGGACTCTTAGTTGCAGCATGCATGTGGGATCTAGTTCCATGACAAGGGATCAAACCTGGGCCCCCTGCACTGGGAGCGTGGAGTCTTACCCACTGGACCACCTGGGAAGTCCCTATTTTATTTATGTTTTGATTGACGATCTCTATCATCTGAATGTTCACAGAAAATATATATCACTAGAGTAAGTTGTGATTTTAAAGAAAATTGTACATTAACTTTTATTTTTAATTTTAAAAAATCTTAATTAGCATTTCAGCGATTTTTAAGTGTACAGTTCTGTGGCATTAAGCCCATTCACATTGTTGTGCAGCCGTATGGGATGACTTTTTGTTTGTTTGTTTTAGCTTTTAAACATATATATTAAAAGCATTTAAAGCTCACAAGTGGATTTTTTTAAAAATTTACAATGTTGTGTTTAATTTCTGTTGTACAGCGAAGTGACTCCATTATATATACATATTCTTTTTCATATTCTTTTCTATTATGGTTATTACAAGATATTGAATATAGTTCCCTGTGCTATACAGTAGGACACTGTTATTTATCCATCCTATATATAATAGTTTGCATCTGCTAGTCCCAAACTCCCAATCCTTCCTCTCCCCTCCCCCTTGGCATCCACAAGTCTGTTCTCTATATCTGTGAGTCTGTTTTTGTTTCATAGATATGTTCATTTATGTTGTATTTTAGATTCCATATATAAGTGATAGCATATGGTACTTGTCTTTCTCTTTCTGACTTACTTTGCTTAGTATGATAATCTCTAGGCCCATCCATGTTGCTGCAAATGGCATTATTTCATTCTTTTTTATGGCTAATATTCCATTGTGTATATATACCACATCTTCTTTATCCATTCACCTGTTGATGGACATTTAGGTTGTTTCCATGTGTTGGCTATTGTAAATAGTGCTGCTTTGAACATAGGGGTGCATGTATCTTTTCAAATTATAATTTTGTCTGGGTATATGCCCAGGAGTGGGACTGCTGGATCATATGGCAACTCTATTTTTAGTTTTTTTAAAACCTCCATACTGTTTTCCATAGTGGCTGCACCAATTTATATTCCCAACAGAAGTGTAAGAGGGTTCCCATCTGGGATGACTTTCTAACCTCATTCTCAGCCACACGCACTCTCTCTCCAGGACTAGAGCAATTTTCACCTTCTGTTTAAAGCTTTCCCCATTTCCCCCGACTCTGCCTGCAGAAATGATGGCTCCTTCCTCTCTGCTTCCTTGTTGCAGGGACCTCTGTGTGTTCCTCATGTCATTCTGCAGCAGTGGTCAAGTGAACAGGCTCTAGAGTCTTCATATCCTGTATTTGACACTTGCCAGCTGCATAATCTGGGGCAAGTCACTTAACCTATCTGTGCCTCAGTTTCCTCATCTTTAAAAACAGACAGTATTGGGACTTCAGTGGTAAAGAATTCATTCAGTTCAGTGGTAAAGAATCCGCCTTCCAATGCAGGGGACACGGGTTCGATCCTTGGTCAGGGAACTAAGATCCCACATGCCGTGGGGCAACTAAGCCCACCTGCCACAACTACTGAGCTCGCGTGCCTCAACTAAAGAGCCCACGTGCCACAAACTACAGAGCCCACGCGCTCTGGAACCCACGCACCACAACTACAGAGCCCACACACCCTGGAGCCTCCGCACCACAACTAGAGAAGAGAAAACTCGCATGCTACAACTAGAGAGAAGCCCGTGCACCACAACGAAACATCCCGCATGCCTCAGTGAAGATCTTGCGTGTGGCAGCTAAGACCCGACACAGCCAAAACTACATAAATAATAAATAAATCTTTAAAAAAATAAAAATTAAAATAGACATTATTAGTCCCATTTCACAGATGAGGAAATCAAAGCTTATAAAGGTGAAGAAGTTTACCCAAGAACCCAAAGCTGGTAAGCGGTAGAGCACAGTTAAAGCCATAGAGCACACACACACTGAGTCTCTGCCTCCGTATAGGTAATAATACCACCATTTATTGATCACTTATTATGTGGCAGGCTCTGTGCTAGGCACTTGATGTGAAAACCCACTGAATCCTTACAACTAGCCCCGTGAGAAAGGTTACTGTTGTCCCATTTTACAGATGCAGAAACTGAGGCCCAGAAAGGTGGAGTTGTTTGCCTAAATCCCTCAGCAGAGCCAGGATTTAGTGACTATAAAGAATGCCTTCTTTTTCACCACACTATGCAAAAACAATTGATTTCTAAAGTATATAACTAAGGACTAAAATGAGGGATGCAAATTTTATTGATACTAAGGCTTTAAGAGTTCAAAGAAGGGGGTTCAGCGAGGACTCAAGAGTATGAAGAAGCCTTCACAGAAGAGGTGAGGCCGCACTGAGCCCTAAAGGCTGGTGGTGGAGGGCCTGTCCTACCTTGGGCCAGTGGTGAGGCTCTGGTCCCTGTAAGCAGTCAGCTCCCAGTTAAGACTAGTGAGGCCAAAATGGGGTCTGGGCCTGGGTCTACTGCCCAGGAGAGGAGGCTGAAGGCCAAGGCCAATACATATATATATATTTTCTCTTTCAGATTCTTTTCCATTATAGGTTACTACAAGATATTGAGGATAGTTCCCTGTGCTATATAGTAGGTCTTTTGGCATTTACCTATTTTATACTTTGTATTTTAAGCAATGAACTTTACCAAATCTAGAGATGTAGAGAAGCCAAAAAATAGATGAAGTCAACGGCCTCTGTTGACAGGGTGTTGTGGGGACTCTGAGAAGGTAGCTAGTCCAGATTGAGGGGAGACTTTTAGAGGTGTCTTGAAGGATGGAACATCTAAGCTGAAACGAAGGAGGAGTAACAGTCAACCAAGTAGAGAAAGACGAAATGGATTTAGGCAGAGATTAAGAGTTTGGAGTTCAGGAGAGAGGTCTGATTGAAGGGGAGAATTTGGGAGCCCTTGGCCTAGATGAAGTTTGAGGCCGTGGGACTGGTGAGATGACCTAGGGAATGAGGGCTATCACTTTACCCATCCTTCCGAAGTGGGGTAACAAGCGAATCTCCCGTATCACTTGTTGTGGGGATAGAATGGGATGATGCAGGGGTGGGAAACATCCGATCTGTAAGCACACCAGGCAGGGAAACAGTAAGCCCCCAGCAGTCAGAGGCAAGAGACCCACCAGACAGTAGCGGGTGTAAAGTGAACGTGAGGGAAGCAGGGCCTGGGTTTTGTCTTGACGGGGCCAGGATGTCCAGACCTCCCTCTAGCTGGGTACTTCCTGCATGGAGGACTTGTTGGTAAGACAGCCTGGATTAAAGGATCAGGGTCCAGAGAGCTCCTGGGAATCTGATCTCTGCAGAGACAGTGACCCCTTCTACCAGGGGTGGGGAGTTTAGGGTCTACCATTAATAATCTATGCCTAGTCTACCCTTTCCAAGGTCCCTGCTGACCACAGTGACCCTCTCTGATCCTCCCTGTATCCGTCTGTAATAGCTAATTAGTATCAGGCGCCAGGCACCTCAGGCTGTCAGGCTAAGCATCTCACATTCATCATCCCTTTTCATCCCCACAATATCTCTTGTGGGAAAGGTTCTCTTGTTACCCCACTTCAGAGAAGGGGGGTAAAGTGCCGACACTCACTCCCTAGGTTGCCCCATCCAGCCCATGGCTTTGTATATCATCTATACTGAGGGCTTCCAAATTTCTCTCTCCAATCAGACCTCTCTTCTGAACTCCAGGTTCATACATTCAACTGTCTTCTGAGAAGTCCCATAAAATATGGTCCAGAGTGGAACTCCGGATCTTCACTGCCCCAACCTGTGTCACCCACATCTTCCCCATCTCAGTTGATGGCAACTCCATCCTTCTAGCTGTTTAGGTAGGTAGGTAGGTAGGTAGGTAAGTAAGTAACTGAGTGAGTGAGTGAGTGAGTGAGTGAGTGAATGACTGACTGACTGACTGAATGAATGAATAAATAAATAAATAAACATAAGCATCATCCTTTATTGCTTGGTAGCTCTCAGGCCCCATATGGCTATCAGCTTCCCTCTGCTCGCTGTGGAGTGTACTTGGGTTTTTTTTTGTTTGTTTGGTCGGTTTTTTTTGCGGTAAGCGGGCCTCTCACTGTTGCGGCCTCCCCCATTGCAGAGCACAGGCTCTGGACGCGCAGGCTCAGCAGCCATGGCTTACGGGCCCAGCCGCTCCGCGGCATGTGGGATCCTCCCGGACCGGGGCATGAAACCGTGTCCCCTGCATCGGCAGGCGGAGTCTCAACCACTGCGCCACCAGGGAAGCCCTGTACTTGGTTTTAATGGAGCCATCTATGAGGTCACAGGGGGTGGGGCGACAGTCTTCTGGGAAGACGGGGAAGGGGTAACTATGAAGGGATGTTTCTCCTCCCTCAGGGCCTCAGAAATCAGTGATTCCCAACGAAGAAGAAAGGCAAAGTTCCTTGCGGGAACCTGGGGCAGCAGAAACCTAATGGAGGGACCCTGGAAAGAGGGAGAACCAGAGAAATCAAGAAATTATAACACAATAGGGCAAGAAAAGAGCCCAGCTCTGCAGATGTTTTCCATGAAGGGAGTGCATGCCCGGCGGGCCGGTGGGCACATCCATCTACTCTCCACCAGGCATGTGCACCTGGGCCCACCCCGCTGGGTACACCTGCACCCACTTGCGCTGCCCTTGGAGGAGGGGCCCTGCACACCCTGGGGCTTGTGACCCCGGCCTGGCTGGTTGCGGAGCGCCCCACCTCCCTGCAGATTCCATGCTTCTGGGGTCTCCCTCTGCAGTGTCAGGACTGGCGTCACAGATGGCCTTGCTGCATGTGATAAAAGGCCATCTGCTGGCTGGGGACCCTGAGAACCTCTGACTTCTTGGTGGAAGAGGGTGCCTCTCTCTGTCCTTGAGACTCAAAAGAGCAGAGGGCCTGTTTGCTTCTCGCCTGGGTGAAGTACATGCGTGTGGAGCTGGGGGAGCCTGCAGCCTGGAAGGAAGCTGAGCCACCTAGATTCCGGTCCCACTGTGTGACGTCACACCAGTCACTCACCATCTCAGATATCCTAACTTTAAAGCAAGCAGTGTTAGATAAAGTGATCCCTACCAGTTCCTCCAGGACAGGGCTTGTGTCTTCTTTGTGGTTTCCTGTGGTCCCTGAATTGAGAGGCAGGAGAACACATTCAGTTTAAGAGTGATTGTCTCTATTGTAATGTGTTCCTGCTGGGGTGTATGTGTGTGTGTTATTTGAACCAGACGTTCTCATTCCATGTGCAAAGTTATAAATGGCCCCCATTGTCCTGCAGCTGGGGACACAGAGCAGAGATTTTACACAGATGCCAAATGTCTTAAGGTTCTGTTATACTCCAAGCTCAAGGGACCAAAGCACAACCCTCTTGGCCAAAGTCAGGCTCCCCCCAAGTTCTATTTCCCGAAAACGTCCCTGCACCTCTGAGGAGCGGTGATGTCCCAGAGTTACGGATCTGTCCCAACACCCTCATGAGAACGGCTGAGCCTCAAGGTCAAAGATGGAGGGAGTGAAGAGAAGCTGTATGGGAGTCATAGTGGACTAGAGTGTGGTCTGGTTGTAAAGACAGGGTCTGCGTGGTGGCAGGGGCAGTGGGAAGGGATAGGTTTTCAGAGCTTTTGATGGAAGCCATCTGAAAAACAGTGCACTTTACAGCTGCAGCGGCATCTGGCATTTTTAAGTGCCTCTCCGTTGCCAGGCATTGTCCATTATAGGGGGGTACTGCTGAGCTCACTGCTGTGGGCAAAGGGGGGCTCAACTCAGTTGGAACCTCCAGAGAAGCATACGGAAGGCCTCCCAGATTTGTCTGAAAGTAGAGTTCAGAGAAATAAAATAGCTTGCCCAAGGGCACACAGCTAGTAAGGGTGTCTTGCCCAGCAGGGATTAAAACTCTCTGCTTTCAGAGCCAGTGCTTTTCCCATAATACTTTGCAGAGGCTAGTTAGGGCTCTGACGTGCCAGGGGGCTTGGGGCCCATCACCTAACCTCTCTCTGGAGGTGGTTTAGTTTCTCCTCTGGGCAGAAGCATGATGAAGATATCTGCCTGCTTCCTCACCAGGGATGTGCTGAGGACCCAGGGTACAGAATCACAGGAGCGTGGGAGGTGCTCTCACAGCATCACAAGGCATGAGCAGGGGGAGGGGGTGGGGGTCATACTGGGTACAGAGACTGAGGGTGGGATGGGGAGCCCTGCCTGACGGGAGATTCTGGGAGGCCAGGCTGCCCACCTGACTTCTCTCCCCCCTCCCCCAGGCCACGGGTCTCCCCAGACCCCGGGTCTCCCCAGGCCCTGTTCCCTCACATCTGATCACACTGACATCTGGTTTGCATCAAGAAGTCCCTGACTGCTGAGGGGAGCCTCTCGCGGAGACTTACCTCTCCCAGTGACGTAGGGCTTTATAGTTTATCACTTTTTATTTTGATCTTGCCACACCTCCCTGAGGTGGGCAGGAAAGGCATTATTTTCCCAACTTTACAGCCGCATGGAAGGGATCCTGCAGATCGCAGCCCAGACCCCTCCCTTTATAGAGGCAGAAAGTGAGGCCCAGAGAGGAGAAGCCACTTGCCCAAGGCCACACAGGTAATGAACAGCAGAGCAGGGCAAGAAATGAACTCTTCTGGCTCATGGGTGGTGTTCTCCTTAATACATGATTTGACCCAGGGTGTCCAGACCCCTAGGACTTCCCCTGGAAGTTACCATTTAAAACAAATCTCCTTCACAGTGTTTCCCCCAATATCTGTCTTTTCCCTTGTGAAAGTCGGGGGAAGATTAGGCAAGAAACAAGATTGTGCCATGATTCTGACCCTGCTTCCTCTGCTGGGTTATGCGAGGGGAGGAGGAGGATGGAGGGGGCCGTGAGGGATGCGGCAGCAGCTGTCCTTCAGTTCCCGTGTTGCCCTGTGGCCACGTGGTCGGGGGTGTGGCTGACCCGTGTCCTTCTCCTTTTTCATGCCCTCCTCTAGCCCCAGCCTGTGGTTATTGATGACCGCACCACTCCTCTGTGGCCGCAAGAACCCTCTTCAGCAAGAATCCACTTAATCACAATCGCAGGGCAGAAAAAGTGTCTCAGACATTTTTTTAATAACTAGCAGCCAGACAGAAGACTGAAACAAATTGAGTTTTATCAACAGATCTGTCCATTACCCAGAAAATTTCATTACCCCATACACACCCCCGTGCCCTCACTCCGTGAGCTTTCTGCCTAAGAGCTATTGACTGAAACATATTAGATTTCCGAAGTCTGGCCTGAGAGGAGTAGAAGGGGAATACCCCGAATAATCAGAAATGCGAGAGACATTGCTAAAGTTTTACTCCCCCTGATAGATTTGGGAAGGATGCCGGAAAAAAAACAAATTAATTAAGCAAGTAACAGGCTGAGGTCCAGCTTGAAACAAAAGTTTTGTGGATGAGCCATATAACTAAATGTTAAGTGTCTTAAGAGTTAATCAGGGAAAACCCAGCAGAATTTTAACCAGCAACTCAAATGGGGGCTGCTCTAATTCCACGGTGTGCACCAGATCTGGGTAGCAGCTGGGTCTTGGTTCCCAGCAAGGAGAGTGTGTCCTTGCTGTCTAACCCAGTTGAGAAATTCCTCTTCCACTTTGTAATTTGAAATCTTTAATAATCCACTCCCTTCCTTCCTCTGCCTCCCACCCCCCAAATTAGCCATATGTGTGAATGGCCTTCATAACCAGCTCATCATGTCAATACCGTACCAGGGAAATTAACTAGTGTCCTTTGGAGTAAGTAGGGAACCATCTTCAGCCCAGTCTTCCTCCCCAGTGTGACCCTGAGCATTCAGTGGCTCCCTGTTGCCTTAAAGAAAAAGCTAATTGGGACCCAGGTTATCTCTCCAGTTTCATCTCCGACAACTCCACATCTTATACCATCAGCCCCAGCCAAACTACCTCGGCTTTGGCCTTGGCTACCTTCCCACCTATTTATTCATATTCTCCCCAAACATATGAGGGAGATGATCAGTCAAAAAGGTAATTGGTCTCAATGAAATCCCTTTCCTTCCCCTGAACATAGTGATACTTCCCTGCCATGCCTGCAACATGATTCTCTGGGGCACTTTTTTGACCATACGTAGTAATAAGAGTGACCAATCTAATCCATCATCTGTATTGTGTATATATCTTATTTCTTCAACCATACAGTAAAAACAGTGAATTTTCTGAGTGAATGAATGAATGAATGAATGAATTTGCAATTAGTGCTTCACAAATACTTCATGACAAGGCAGGAACAGAATGATTTGCTCAAGGCGTCTGCAGTTTAATGTTCCATACACTGAAAAGCACACTGTCATAACAATCTATTAGTAGCCTAGAGGTTAGCTCATTTAACTGAACAGCTTCATTAGGGGTTGTTAGCACATCAAAGCAGTGTTTATTGAACCTGGAAAAGTGTCAAATTGTGCGGAGGTTCTGCAAACTTCTCCAGAGCTAGGTGATAACATCTGCTTTCTTTTCAGGAGAAAAATAGTTTCCTTTCCCTGAACACATAATATCTTTGTTCCTTCTGTTGACTAAGATGTCAAGCTGCCTTCAGTTATTTAAAGAGACAGAAAGTGTCTTTGTTCCTCAGTGATATTGCCCTCGGATTCTTTTCACTGACAATAAACAGCTTCACTATTGTAAGATGTCTCTGCTGGCTTTAAAAAGGAAACCACTATCCACCTCCACTCCATTTTTCCGGTTGCTGTCTTTACGTGGAGTTGCTCTGGCTCCTTTAAAGTTGTTTCTCTGGATATCACACTTTAATGTTGACATAAAAGACCCCAGGCTTCGTGTCCCCTACCTCCCCTTTTTTTTTGAGGCTAATAACTCCATTTTGCAAACATGCCATTTAAGCCCCAGCAATTGGAACCCAAGAATACAGCTGCTTCGCTGAAACAGATAAATGCGGAGGCTGCCCTGGTTACCATGGAGACAAAAGCACACTTCCCAGGATAACAAGGGCCACACCTGGGAGCCTCAGACCCTCGCCCCTTCCCCCTTGCTGAGGCCTTTTGCTTCCTGTTCAAATAGGAGTGGAGAAAGAATAACTTCTACTACTCACTTTTGACTCTGGGGGGTCTAAGTGGGGAGCAGAGGTGGGGGGGGGAAAGCTAATCAAAGACGTGTCTGGTCTTTGATGCTGGGGGCCTGCAGGCCCAGGCTCACACCCCAACTCAACCAGCTGCTTGGTGACCGTGAACAAATCCCCTTCTCCTCTCTGGGCCACAGTTTCCCAGCTGTAAACTGAGGGAGGTTCATTAACTGTCTTGGTTTTGTTTGCCCCAGAAGCTGAACTTGAGTCAAGGATTCAAGTGTACGTAGTTCCTGGAAACTCAGGTCGAGGGGTGTGGAAGTGAGACCTAGGGAAGGAAACCAATCCAAGGTGTGCTGTTGAGCATGTCATCACCATGGCAACTGGGGCTCCATCTAGCTGGGGGGTTCTGGGAGACTGAGTTGGAGCACACCTCAGAGTTCTCCTGCCCACACTGGGGATTAACCCACCACATCTGCATCCCTCTTAATAGAGGGCTGTTTCCAGAAGCATTCGTTCTCGGCCACTTCAGGCTTTGCCCCACAGTGGCCCACCGTGCTTGCACGTATTGGAAGGGAGCAGCCCTCAGTGTCAGGGTGAGTGCTGACAAGACAGAGGGAAGGCCCTGACAACACCTCTATAATCATTGACCTTCCAATCTCCCCCAGCCCTGAAAAGCTATAGGCATATAGCTTTGCCCAAGCATACTTGGGCAAAGTAGGTGAATTTAAGGCCTTGGTATGATGAGCAGAGTGTAAGGACTGCATCTTCTGCAATCAGTGACGCCCCTATCTCTTTCCCCATGATTCTAGAACCTCTAGACTGTTCCCAGGGGCTGGTACCGAGTTCACCTCTAACTAGTCAGAATGGTGAGCTCATCTGCTAGCCAGAGGGGGAGATAATGTTCTTACAGACTCTATGCCACCTTCCTCTCCATTGCATCCAGGATATTAACACCCCCCCTCCCCCGCCCCAGCTTCCAAAACTTGGTCTGCTTCCAAAATACCTTATTTTCCAACACAAACCCTCAGTGCTGTCAGGCTTTCTCCCTCCACACTTCTGCATAGGCCATTCCTGCAGATACCCTGAAAGCACCTTTCATTGAATTGATCTGTCAGAATTCAGGGCCCAACCCAAACCTCACCTCCTCCAGGAAGTAGCTCCTCCTCACCATCCCAGGGTTGGAAATCTTCCTCTTCTCTCTGAACATCTATTGCCTCTGACATCATCTAACCTGATCGCACAAGACTCCGGCATTTCACAGCGACGCACCTAACCTTCCTCAAATGGAGAACACTCTTCTTTCCACCATTTGGCTGTCTATCTTCCAGTGCCTGACTAGTGTCCGAGAGACCAGAAATAACTGAAATAAAGAGTGAGCCAATTAATTCAATTGAGCAAGTATTGGTTAGGCCTCTCAGTATACAGACACTGTCCAAGGAGCAGTAGGGTAACTCAAAGATAAATAAGATGCCATCGAGACTGTGCAGAATTTCAGAGTCAAAGTTGTCCGAGGGAACAGAAAGCCAGAATGTGTAAGGATGGCCCTTGGAGATCCACAAGTCCAAAGGCCTTCCTTCATAAATGGGGAATCACAGAAGAAAACTGACTTGCCTGAGGTCACATAGCTGATGAGTAGTTTTACATGTATTTATTCACAATGGAAGGTCCTAGACTTTCTTTTTTTTTTATCATTTGTGCAAGTTCAGAGACAATCTTCTTTTCCTTTGTCTTTTTTCCCCCCACTTTGAAGGAAAATGAAATTTAACGGCTTCTCTTTCTGAAGAGAAGGGGCAAAGAATAAAAATATCAGTTATATAATAGTCATTTGCCTACTCATGCAGCCCTGCCAGAATGCTGTTGGAACAGAAAGATGATTAAGTTGAACACTGCGTGTTTATTCCCCTGCGGTCACCCTAATTGGCTCTGCCACTGTAATTGATTTGACAGGTTATTTTTACTCAGAACGAGCTGGGTTCCTCGTAGATTTGCTATTGTTCTCAAAGTCCAGGATGGCAATGGTCCAGATGCCCAGATATGCAGATTTGGGCTGGTTTCCACTGGAGGATGAGTGGGGGGATCTCCAGCTTAACCTGGGGGGAACTGAGCTCCCAGTGTATGAGTGTGAGAGTGTTTAGGTGGTGCCCAGGGAAGAAATGGGTGGAGAAGCTCAGTGTAACGCTTCAAGGGATCAAATGGAGAGGTCTAGGAAAAAACTGAACGTGACGTGCAGCGATGTTAAGGACTTAATCGTGAGGACAGAGGGGTCTTGCAGGGACTGGGGCAGAAGAGTGGGGGATAACTTTTCGCCTATGGAGCCTTCTGTACTTTTTGTCTATCCCCGGCAGCCAGCCCCTCCCACCCCTGCAAACTGCTCCCCGGAGTACAGAGAACCAGCATTCCCTGGTAGCCTGCGGCACTGGCCACCTACACAATCTTCTCCATCTTTGCACATGGCTCAGTGCCTCCCCCTGTGTGCAGGCTGGGAGGGGAGGGTGTGTTGGCAAGTGCTCAGAAACCCACGGGAGGGCTCCAGGGTGAGATGGGACCCTTGAGGCACCCTGTGGAGACACAGGCTGTGGATTAGGGCCATTTCAGTGACCATGTGTGACCTTGGATATCATCTAAGCTTTGAACCTCAGAGTCCTAATCATCTCTCAACACAGAGTAACCTTAGTCTGTCCCATCCCCTCACTAGTCTGTGATAAGAGTAATCACAAGTGATAATTAATTACTGAGCACATGCAACACGCCGAGCTCTGGACTAGTACTTCCCAGGCACCATTGCATGTCATCTTTACAATGCGATGGAGAAGGTACTATTATTCTTCTTCTTCCTTATAGATAGGGAAACCGAGGTTCAGAGAAGTTAAGTAACTCTTTCACGGGCACACAGCTCATAAGCAATGGAACTCAAGCAGGCTGACTCCAGCCCTTGTCTTTTTTTTTTCTAATATTTATTTATTTATTTGGTTGCGCCAGGTCTTAGTTGCGGCACGTGGGCTCCTTAGTTGTGGCACGTGGGCTCCTTAGTTGTGGCATGCAAACTCTTAGCTACGGCATGCATGTGGGATCTGGTTCCCTGACTAGGGATCGAGCCCAGGCCCCCTGCATTGGGAGCACAGAGTCTTATCCACTGCGCCACCAGGGAAGTCCCCAGCCCTTGTCTTTTAACACTGTAGTACTCCATTCAGTATTCTATGCCAGAAAAAATAATCTGAATTTTCAATGGCTGAGGGGCTTATTAACGTGAGAATGTTACCATATCCAGAATAGCATAATGGTGTGGCAAGAACGTGTGGAAAATGCAGCCCCACCATTTGCTAGTTTTCTAACTCCTGGGGCATCTCTCCATCTCTTCTGTAAAATGGGAATAGCAACATCCAGGTCACCTGGCTGCTCTCAGGAGTGTAGGACGGCCCATGGAAGGCACCTAGCATGGGGCCTGGTATACAGTAAGCACCCAATAAATGGCAGCTCCTTTCCTCCCTTCTCCTAAATTCAAAAGCTGAGCCAGGAGAACCCCTCCTGGTCCCAACTCCCCTGGCACGGGGCATTTCCTCTGTGCATGTAACTTAGAACAAGGGCGTGGTGTTGCATGCTCTAGAGCAGGGAGTGAGGGATGGCATTGGCCTCACCAAGCCCGCGCAGCAGCCCGAGGGGGTCTGAGCCACGTCTGATCCTTCCATCCACACAGCATCCAGGCCGGTGGGGAGGAGGCCCACGCTGAACTGGGCTGAGGAAGTGAGGTCACAGCCTCGGACAGCAATTCGGAAGTTGGGAGAGTCCTGCCAGCCCCTGCCAGTCGCGGGGCCTTCCCGGAGCAGTTGTTCCTTGGTTCGGCTGGAATTTCAGGCAGGAGTGTTTAGCAGACGGCGGTGGGGCAAGTGTAAATTCTGGAGGCTGAGGCTACGCTTTGCAGAGTTTTCCCCTGTCAGCTTCCAGCCTCGAGCAAGGCCTTTCTGGGAGTGGGAGGTACCTCTCGGGTTGCAACAGGGCCAAGGGGGCCTGGGAAGCGGCTTCTCCCAGGGTCCAGGGGAAAGAGTAGGTGCACCTCGTGTGCCAGGCGCTTTACACAGATGTGGCCACTTTATGGTTCCAGCTGGATTCAATATGCAAACAGAGATCAACTTCACTTTTTTTTCCCTGTCCTTTTTAGACTGTTCTCTTTCCTCCCGTGCCTAAATGAAACCTCAGGTCTGGGAGCTTTTCTGGGCCTTTTTATTCTCTAAGAGTTTCATTTCAGTAAATAGAAAATCTAGTCTAGTTTAATATCAAAACTCCAAGCTCTGGTCGAATTAAGGCTTTTCCGCTCCTGTAGCTCAGCCCTACTCTAAGGTTCAGACATGGCAGTGGAAGCCATGGCCACTACTTGGCTCTCTTCACTCCACCTCTGTCCCACTGGTCACTGCTTTGGCCCCTGCAGGGCAGGCACTGGGGTGGAGGAGAGGTGAGGGGCAGGAAAGGTCACCCACCACTGGCACCCTGGCGTCGCATCCTCTCACGTGGTACCCTGCCGTGCCCGTGCCTCTCTCTCCTCTGCTACTTACGACCCCCCTCAGCCCTGGGCTTTCACCTGATCAGTGCCCTGTTAGACCCCTTCCCCCTTCCCGGTGTCATCTGCAG
Source organism: Orcinus orca (assembly GCF_937001465.1). Classification (NCBI taxonomy): domain Eukaryota; kingdom Metazoa; phylum Chordata; class Mammalia; order Artiodactyla; family Delphinidae; genus Orcinus; species Orcinus orca. The sequence goes on along the minus strand of NC_064560.1, from coordinate 91,946,758 downwards.
TGAAACCCGGTTGGGGACACCCCAGTTGGGCTGTCCTTGACCCGATAGCACTGGGATGCCCCCTCCCAGGGCAGCCCCCTCTCTCCCTGCTCCAGCCTGTCCAGCCAGCTTCTCACCTTTGGATTTCCTAGACAGGTGTGAGACACCATCCCTGTGTCCCCCAAACTCTGGGGTCACATATCAGATTTTCCAAGTGCCCTCTTGAAGCACTACCTCCCTTTGCCTGCATGTCTGGGGAAGACAGGACACACTTGCAACTCTCTTCAAAGAATTTCTCACAACTGTGCTCTTTGCGTTCTACTCTTTGTTACCCTGGAGGTGCTGGCAGAATGTTCTACAGTGTCTTAGCTTGTCCCGCACAGAAGGCCCAGGCCCCTGCTTTAGGATGTGGAGTTTCTTGACACCTGTCATGTTATTTCAGGGCTTTGGGGTGATGGCTGAGGTAGAGACAGCAAGCGCCCCATTGTAGCACCTTGTTAGGAGAGTTCCCTAGTGTAATGATCGAGATGGGGGCATGCCTGTTTCTTGAGGACTGTGTGCCAGCCACTATATTAAGCAGCTTAGATGCATTATCTCACAGCAATTCCCATTTTACAAAGGGAGGAATAGAGACTCAGAGAGGTTAAGTGACTATCAAGGTCACAGAGCTGGTCGGTTATGGAGTTAGTATTTGAACCTGGACTCCCAGACCCAAGTTCACAGTGCGGTTCCTCTCCCCGCTGCCCTGCCCTGAGTCCTCTGCTCTAGCCACATCCTCTTTCTCCCTGTCATCTAAACACGTCTGTGCTTTCTCACTGTCCAATCTGCACTCCTGGAGCGACCCCTGCCCCAGTCATGTTCTTTAAGGTCCAGTTAAAGCCCTACCCTCTCCATGAAGCTATTCAAGGTAATTTCTCCCTCCCTGCATAAGAAACACTTCTGAATGTAGTACTTATCCTGAACTGAGTGATTTTCATTCCCATACACATCTTTATGTTTTGTAAGTTTTTTATTTTTATTTTTATTTAGTTATTATTTTTGGCTGCTCCGTGCAGCATGTGGGATCTTCGTTCCCCAACCAGGGATTGAACCTGTGCCCCCTGCAGTGGAGGCGCAGAGTCCTAACCACTGGACCACCAGGGAATTCTGTAAGTTTGTAATGTAATTGCTTGCATTAAGTGCACAAGTCTTAAGCGTACAGCTGATGAATTTTACACAGGTGATGCCTGTGTCACCGCCACTGAGATCAAGGAACTCAAGAAGTCCCCTCAAACCCCTTCACCGGCAGCACCTCCCCAAAGTCCCACTAGTCTGACCTTTATCACGTAGGTTCATTTTGCTGGCCTTTGATCTTCATATGAATGATATACAGTATTTCCTCTCTTATAACTGGTTTATTTCACTTGTAAAATTCACTTATAAGATTATTGTGTGTACCGGTCAGAATGGCCAACATCAAAAAATCTACAAACAGGGCTTCCCTGGTGGCGCAGTGGTTGAGAGTCCGCCTGCCGATGCAGGGGACATGGGTGTGTGCCCCGGTCCGGGAAGATCCCACACACCGCGGAGTGGCTGGGCCCGTGAGCCATGGCCGCTGAGCCTGCGCGTCCGGAGCCTGTGCTCTGCAACGGGAGAGGCCACAACACTGAGAGGCCCGCATACCGCAAAAAAAAAAAAATTGTAGCCATCCTAATGGGTGTGTAGTGGTATGGCATGCCGTTTTAATTTGCATTTTCCTAATAATTGATGTCGAATATCTTTTTATATGCCCTGTGGCCTTTGGATAGCCTCTTTTCTGAAGTGCCTGTGCAAGTTAGATTTTTAATAATTGAATTGTCTTTTTCTTATTGATTTGTAGCAGCTCATTATGAATTTCGGATGTGGTCCTTAGGTATATGTGTTGCAAATATCTTTTCCTCTGTGTTGCTTTTTTTTTTTTTTTTTTTTTTTTGCGGTACGCGGGTCTCTCACTGTTGTGGCCTCTCCCGTTGCAGAGCACAGGCTCCGGACGCTCAGGCTCAGCGGCCATGGCTCACGGGCCCAGCCGCTCCGCGGCATGTGGTATCTTCCCGGACTGGGGCACGAACCCGTGTCCCCTGCATCGGCAGGCGGACTCTCAACCACTGCGCCACCAGGGAAGCCCCCTCTGTGTTGCTTTTGAATTGCTTTTTAAATTGTGTTACTTTTCTGTTTCTTGTCATTGTCTCTTTTCGTGCACTTCTTTATTTTACTGCAGCCCAGTTTATCAATTTGTTTATGGCTCGTGCTTTCTTGTGCCCTAAGAAGTCTTTGCCTGCCCCCAGGGCATGAAGATATTCTCCTAGGTTTTCCTCTAGAAGCTTTATTATTTCTCATGCACATCTTTATATTCTAACTCCATGTATCATAAGCAAATATGGTATTGTTTTGTATATTTTTAGGGTTTTTTTGTTTTATACAAATAATATATAATAACGTATTATGACACAGTAATATATGTAGTAACATTCTGCAACTTGCTTTTTGTACTTGATGGTACATTCATGAGGTTAATCTTTGTTGACAAGTGTAGCTTTCACTCATTCCCTTTCGCACGAGCAAAATTAATTACGCTGTATACATATAACGCCATCTGTTTAAAACCCTTTCTCCTGCTGATGAATGTTTGCTCGCCTCCAATGCTCAAGAGCACAAACAATGCTGCCATGAATCCGCAGGCAGGTGCCTCCTTGTGTGAGAGAGTCTGTGGGGTGCCTCACAGAGGAGACTGTGGTTTTAGAGCTGTAGAAACTCAGCACTCTGAGGAGAGGCCTCAGGGCTACCGAGGAGCCGGACTGGGGAGAGAGATGGGTGGGTGGATGGCGGTGGCGGGTGCTGGGTAGTCCTGGCTCTGGGCCCCCACCCGTTTCAGCTAGAACAGATTTGCTTTCATGCATTAGGACCCGGGGTTCTGTTTAACGCTTTGGTTTGAAAAATGGATTCTGCTTTAAAAAACAAAAATAGCGTGAAAACACGTAACTGAGTGAAGGCATTGTTCACAAAGTGTTACAGGTACCGTTGGACTGTGTCAGCTGCGAGGAGGTGGTTAGCTCCCCCTTCGACCAAGCCAGTCTGCTCCTCTGCTACTTTGCTCTGCGCTGTTCATTGACTCTTCGCGTGCAGGCCTCCCTTTTCTTCTCTCCAGCTAGACTCTATTTCTGTATCCTCAGTGTCCAGTAAACATTTGTTGACGGACTAACTGATGGATAAACTTTTGAATAACCTGGTACCATTGTCATCTCATATCTGTACGTTTTGCAGTTCATAAACAAACCACTTTTATTTTTAAAAATTTTTTATTTTATATTGGAGTAGAGTTGATTTACAATGGTGTGTTAGTTTCAGGTGTACAGCAAAGTGATTCGGTTATACATATCCATATATCCATTCTTTTTCAGATTCTTTTCTCGTATAGGACAAACCACTTCTATATCTATCTTTCCCTTCAGATCAGCCTAGTCAGAGCTTTGAGGCTTACACAGTGGAGGAATGACTATTCCCACTTCACAGAGGTGAATATCGAGGCTCAGGGAGGTGAAGAGGCTTGAGGTTACGTGACTGGTAGGTGGCAGGTTCAGGACTTGGACCCAGGCCTTTGAATCCTGGCACTGGGCCCATTCCACTGGTGTGTGTGGCCTGAAAACACAGCCTTAATCCAGACATCAATTAATAAGTAACCTGTGCGTTACCCTCTGCAGTTTACAAGCGCTCTCCACACCCTTCTGGGGGGTGGATGCAACCTATCTCTTTTCAAAGAGGGGGAAACTAGTGCTCAGAGGGTGGAGGTGTCTTACGCAAGGCCACACACTGTGAAGTGACTGAGCTGCATTCAATGTCCAGCTCCATTTCCCCAGCCCACTCTACTCCTTCCCTCACCTTTACTCCCTAATGCAGGGCCTGGGGGCATCTGGGGACAGTCCGGCTTCTCAGCAGCCCTCCAAGTCCAGCCTCCAGCAGCCTAAGGCCTCACCCTCCCTGGCAGGCCCAGGAAACAGGGTTGGCTCTGAACTGCTGAGCATCCCCTCCCATGAGGCCTGGGGTTGTTTTTCTTATCTAAATAAACTCTGCACAAACATGGTCACATTACTCATGAGTAAGTTATTTGCGATAGCATAGCCCAGAAACGGGGGAAATTAGTTCACACTGGAACCATGTCTTAACCTGGTGAAATGAATGGGGAAGAGGAGTTTTAGACCCAGGTCAGTGAAATCTAAAACCTACTCTTCAGAGCACTCACTCTACCCTCCACCTCAAGTCTGGGGAACACGCTTGCCCCTGGTCCCACTCCCCGTGGGCCCCAGGGAGGATAGACAGAATCCATCTGTGCCCGGGGCAGAGGGCGAGTGAGCTCCAAGGGCCCAGGACCCTGTCTCCCATGGCCTCCACCTCTTCCCACCAGCTTCTTAAGGGAAGAGGAAGACGCGCCCATGGGGTAGGGAAGCTCTGCTTTATCCGCAGGCTTTTTGTAAAATGGGCGCTAGAATCAACACCTGGCTTAACTAAATTCCTTCAGCTTCTGGAGTTGGCTTTTTCACAGGAAAGCCCTGGGATCAGGGGAGGGAGGGGCTTAGGAGCTGTTATGTAAATGAGGATACAGTGCCTGGCAGAGCACCCTTGTTACAACTGTCCCAGGTACTAAGGCGTGGGAAAGAGAGAAGATGCTAAAAGTGGTGTACCTTGGCCTACCACCACAGAGCTTTTCAAAGGTGTTCACATCTACACTCCCAGGTGTGTTTATGACCTCATCTTACAGGCGAGGGCCTGACTCGCAGAGAAGCTCTGTGATGTGCTCGAGGTAGCAATGGGGAATGGATCATAAACCACGGACAATGGGGTTTGCATTTGCAAAGGACTCTTGGACATAAGAGCTTAACAGAATTCCTGGCAGAGCTGGGAAAGGAACCTTAGTCCCCGACTCCTCGTTCAGCAGATCCTGGTTTCAGCAGAGTGTTTCTCGGATGCCGCCTCTAGTCCCGGACGTGATTATGTGGGTCCCAAGTAACATGGGAACTACATTTGGCTTCTGTCCAGGACTCTGGAACTGTGGTGCCCAGGCTGTGGGGTCACAGGGAACCCTTGCTTCTCTTCACCAGCTTTAGGACAATGGGATGGAGCTTGGAGAGGCTGGGTTTATTGCATCGTGCAGGCCTTGTCCTGGGGGCCTCTTCTGATCATCTTGCACAAGGGCTGGGCTGGGACCAGACCCTGAGATGCCCTGAGACATTCAGCCTCCTCATGCGAAATTCAAACAAATACCTGATAATGTGTCTAAACCTGATAATGTGCCTCCCATCCATATGTGCTGGACCCAAATCGCTCCTTTCTAGAGATTCTGATTGCAAAAGTCCTATATGGATGCAAGGAAGTTGAACTTTTCTCCTTGGCTGGGAGAGGGGCAGGAGGGGGAGGGGGCTTTGCGGTTGGCCTAAGCGCCCTCTTGCTGTGCCTCTTGTGTCCCCCGATCTACCAAGGGGGCCTTGCACGTAGTGGGTGCTCAGCCCCCGTCTTCTAAATTGGGTGAGGTGTGCCCCCTTCCCAGAAGAGGATTGTGTCTAAGCAGTACTGTGTGAGGTGTGGGCAGGGAGTCCGGGCCAGCCCAGCACGGGTGTGTGCGCGTGCGCACACACGGAGGGGGCGTGGGGGGAGAATATGTGTGGCCTCAGCAACCTTCCTTAGTTCCAGCTTAAAGGGACAGCAAAAGAAAAACGTGTTACTCCCTCTCCTAATTAACATCCAAGTTTGGGATTTCCACACCTGCCCAGGCGTGGACCGACCCCTGACGCTGACTGTCTCTTGTGGACAAGTCTCCCACAGAAGGATCCACTCCTAGCCCTGAACGGAATGGATAGAATGCTGGGCCTGGAAGCCGTATCTTCACAGAAGATGCAATTCCGCAAGGGGATTTTAGAGTTTCCTGACGCAACCCCAGGTAGATGCATCGTATGGGTAATGCTTTCCTACTTAAAACTGCCCTGGATCTGCTTAAAAACTAAAATCGGAGGCAAAAATACACTTAATGAAGGTGTAACACACCACAAAACCATGGCCAGTGGGGTTTGAGTTTGAGGGGAAGTGTATAATTGTGTGTGTTTTAGACATTAAGTTAAGGTAACATGGCCTCACTTGGAAAAATCTGAGGGGAGGAGGGAGAGAACTGTGAAAATATGAGTCCATGCTGGCTGGGAGTTCAACTCCACCCTCGCCAGCTAAGCTTACGCATCGTTAGTGCCTGCGTACGTTCATTTGTTTTCATTCATTCAATCAAATATTTATTGCGAGGCTGCTTCGTCCTGGACACTTGGTGACACATCCGTTAATTAGACAGATGAGTGCTGCTCTGCGTATTGAAGTCAGTGGGAACAGCACTTGTATTTTCTGGCTCCCGAATTAAGCTGCACGCTACCCAAGGGCAGGAGGCCAGGCTCTCCCTCCCTGGGCATTTCTTCTACCCATTGCCCTGAACAAGGGTACCTACAGTGGAAGCTCAGGCACCGGGCCCAACAGGCTCACAAGTGCACACCCTTTCCTCCTACCACCCCCTCTCCTAGAATTCACTCCTGGGCCTCCTGGGTGGCCATGGCAGGAAGGGGCCCTGAGAATTTAGCTGTCGATTGAAGCTGACAAGAACTCGAGGTGTTTTCCTCCCACAGTCATTTGCATCTAGTTAGGGGATTCCCAGAGATCAGAGGATGTGTCTCTATCAGTAACTTCGAAGGTTGGAGCTAGAAGAGGCACAGAGGCAGGCAGGCTCCAGCTAGAGGAATGACAGCTCCTGGCAGAGTTTGAAGAAGAATTCCAAGGCAGGAAAGAACTCAAAAGCCATTCGTAATGTCTGCCGTGGGTCAGGCAAAGGAGGGTATTTGAGTCTTGTATTTATAATACCCAAGGCCAATCCAATCCCTTCATTTTACAGATGAGGAAACTGAGACTGGGGCTGTAAATAATGTGCAAGTTAGAGCAGGTCCATTGATAGAACCAGACCCTTCACCCTCCCCATCCCCTCCCCAGTGGCAGTCTAGTCAATCAGTTCTCCTGCCACTTAACCAGGCTTCAAGCACTTCAGAGAAAATGTCTCCCCAAGTCACAGCCATTCTCTTCATCTGTGGGTGAGGTCAGTCCAGATGAAGGGCTCTGTACCATCAGGCACCCTGCTCCTACGTTTCTTTTGGTCCCCGTCATTTCCTCGTAATTGTTTGAGGGCAGTAAAATATAGTGCAACAGAAGCTGAGTCCATACCAGAAATAGCAAGATTGTGGTCAAGGTTGCCTGGATTTTAGCAGTTGGCACCTCAAACCGATCTTCATGTAAATCCTTCCATGCATACCCTACAGATTGGCTTTCTGACATCCCCTAACCCAGTGGCCCAATAAGCACGGGGCTGAGAGCCTGCGGTGTAAGTCAGGATACCAGGTTTTAGTTATGAGACTGTGGGAACATCACTTAATCTTTATGGGCCTCGGCTTCCTCATTATTAATTCAGTTCATCACCAGACATTTATTAAGTACCTTCAGTGGGCTCAGGCACAGGTGTTGCAGAGAGAAAAATATGACAAGGCCTTGGACTTTCAATCTTAAAATCTACTGTAATGAATCAGTTAATTAAACAGATAAATGCCCTAATGGGTCCTACGTATCAGCAGAGAGGTCTGAACAGGATAGTCAGAGAAGGGAAGACGTCACGAAGTGGGTGATGCCTGAACCCAGTCTTGGATGGGAGGAGTGTTCATCTAGTTGAAGGGGTGGGATGTGGAGATTGAAGGGATGGAGAGGACACCAAAGGCCAGAAGGAGTGGTATGAGCAAAGACACAGCGGTATGAGAAGAACCAGGGATATTTGTGATGTGCCTGGAGAGAGGATGTGATATGGGCACAGCAAGAGAGCTGAGGCCAGAGATAGGCTGGGTCCCATCACTCAGAGCCTTCACTCTGTATGAAGGACTGTGGACTCTATTCTCTAGGCCTGTGCTGTCCAACAGCGTAGCCACTGGCCACATGTGGCTATTGAGCATTTGAAATGTGGCCAGTCCAAATTGAGATGTAAGCGTAAAGCACACAACAGATTTCAAAGACTTTGCGCACACACAAAAGTAGAGATAGTTTTTATATTGATTACATGTTAAAATGATAATATACTGGATATGTTGGGTTAAATCAAATATATTAACTTCACCTGTTCCTTTTTCCTTTTTTTTAACATAGGCTCAAGAACATTTAAGATTACATAGGTCACTCTCATATATTTCTATTGGACAGCACTGCTGTAGACAATTGAAAGCATTTTTTACAAATCATTGAAAGTATTTTTTACAAAGCAGGGAGATGTAGATGCGATTTTTGCTTTTAGAATGCTCACTCTGGCTGCAAGTAGAGAAGGAAGACAATTAGAAAATTATTGTAATAATTGGTGGTGAGCAGTGATAGGGGCCTGAATTAAGGTGAAGGCTGGGAGATGGGAGGCAGATTCTAGGGTTTGGTGGCAGATTGGATGTAGGGGAGAAAGAAGGGAGGAGTTTCCACGTTACTAGTTGGGTGACTGGAGACAATGGTGATGCCCCTGAGGATGGAGGACTGAGAAGGAGGTTCACGGAGGAAGCTGATGTGCTCAGTTCTGAACGTGAACTTGAGATGACTGTGGGCCTCTAATTCCAGGGGACAGTTTGAGACCAGAGCTCAGGAGAGGGGTTTGGGCCAGATACTCAGATTTGGGAGTCAGTTTATAAAGGTTAGGTGAGACTCAGGGTGAATAAGATCACCCGGGGAGAGGATGTAAAAGGAAAGAAGCAAGTACCTGGCCGTGGGGAACACCAATACCTGTGGGAGGGAAGGGGAAGAAGACCGAAAAATGCATCCTTATACTGCCTGCCAACAACACCACCCTGTGATTCCTCACCTGTGACTCCTCTGCTCCATGCTGAGAGGTCTTTCAGCAGAGACCCTTTTTCATGTGTTGATTTCAGAAGGAAACAAACAAACAAGTCATAGCTAAAGCTGAATGGAGCTATTGATGACTAAGTAAGACGATAAGAAAAATTCTGCCCCAGGTGCATTCTCACTGTATAAAGCTGGTGTGGTGAGGATAAGCTGGTACAATGGCTTTTCAGGGACCGTTTAGTAACAGCATCAGAAGTAGCCATTCTCCTTCCCGGGACTTCTTCTAAGAAAATAATCAGAGATGTACACAGATGCATACGTACAAAAATGTTTAAAGCAGCACTTCTTACAATGCCAGATAAAATGGAGAGCCACCTAAAGGTCCAGTTGTGGGAAACTGGCTTCACAAGTTAGGATAGATCCATGTGGCAGAAGCTCCACATTCAACATAATGGAGTCAATGTATATTTCTTGACAAAGAAAGATGTTCATGATATGTTTCATGAAAAAATTAGGGGACTGCAGTGTGCTTATCTCTAGTGAGTGGTTGTTTGTCTTCATCGTGGTTAAGAGCAAGAGCAAGGCTGCCTGGCTTGTCTGAGCAAGGTTACTCACTGACGTGACCTCGCCATGCCTCAGTGTCCTCTTTTGGAAAGGGGACGATAATAACACCAACCATGGGCAGTGGTAGAAACTAAATGAGTTCATCTCATCCACGTAAAGCACTGAGAACAGGGCCTAGCACTTGTGAGACGTTCAATATGTGTTAGCCTTTATTATTATTATTTTTTAAAATTAAATTTAATTTAATTTATTTTTGGCTGTGTTGGGTCTTCGTTGCGGTGCACAGGCTTCTCATCGCAGTGGCTTCTCTTGTTGTGGAGCATGGGCTCTAGGCACGCGGGCTTCAGTAGTTATGGCACGCGGGCTTAGTAGTTATGGCTCATGGGCTCTGGAGTGCAGGCTCAGTAGTTGTGGCGCATGGGCTTAGTTGCTCCGCGGAATGTGGGATCTTCCCGGACCAGGGATCAAACCCGTGTCCCCTGCATTGGCAGGTGGATTCTTAACCACGGCGCCACCAGGGAAGCCCTTTATTATTATTTTTAAAGACATCTTTATTGAGCTATAATTCACATACCATACAATTCACCCGCTTAAAAATGTACAAGTCAATGGGGTTTAGTTTATTCAAAGAGCTGTGCAACCATCACCCCAGTCAACTTTAGAACATTTTCATTCCCCCAGAAAGAAACTCTGTACCCACCAGAAGTCACTCCCACCCCACCCCTCCACCAGACACCCCAGCAACCAGTAATCTACTTTCTGCCTCTATAGGTTGGCCTATTCTGGGCATTTCATAGAAATAGAATCCTGTAATGTGGTTCTTTTAAACAACAACAACAATCCAACTCATCTCTCTTTTAGCTGGTGTCCCTCCCTTTGGTCAGATTGAATCGCTTGGGAGAGGGACAGCTTTCCCCATATTCCTGTGACTTTCATTTCATTCCTTCGAAGTCTGAGTCAACCCCAGGAGGTTTGTTTCCAGATGCTGGGTTGTGTCTAAGGGACAGAGTACTCTAGACATGTGTGTTGTTTCGAGCAGTGAGGACTTTTCTTCTCTTTTCACACGCCCGGTGTTTGACTACACAGAGGCCCTAACAGCCCTCCCACCCCATACCCCGCCCGCCGCCCTGAGCGTCAGAACCCCTCTCAGACCTGACCAGATAGTCCAAGCCACCCCTGCCTCATTCCCCTCCACCCTCCAGAATCCACATTCCTTATCCCGGAGAGACCTAACTCTGCTTTCGCCCTACACCTTGCTGTCTTTCTTCAAAATCTTTGTTTAAATTGAGGTACGACTTTGATATAGTATATTCCATTCACTTCTAGTGTAAAAATAACTTGCAATATATTAAAAGTAATACAGTCTCACTGCCTTTCTAGAACTATATTTTTATTTCAACACACCACTCCTTGGTGTTTGTCCATATGCACATGTGCTTTTAAAAATAAATGCAATTATAATGAACCAACAATTTGCCAACAACTATTTTTTTTTAGGGCCACATTGTAAATTGAACACTGGGCTGAGGGAGATCCTGGGTCTGAGCCAAGGCCACATTTGTGACTCTTATTATCCCAGAAAATAGGAAAGAGCAAATAAAGTGACCTCTACAAACGTACAAGGTACAAAGACGAAGACACAAAAACACATGAACCGAGGGGGAAAATTCACACAACGTGTATCCATTTCTCTTAAACATATGGGGCTGGACTCTGAAATAATGTGATCTGAACAAGACAGATCTCAGAGGCACGGGCAGACAGAGACATCTAACACACATACACACACACACACACACACACACACCCCTCTGAATCTCAACAACACCTCTGTACACAGAGAGAGTGACCAACACACCAGGACATACACAGATGGTAAAGTCAAGCATACATGCACTCACACACACAACTCTACACCTACCGGGATCCTATCCTGGTCCCTGACTCCCAGGCCTGCAATTTCTGAATGCTGGGAAGGAGCTCCTGCAGAAGAACTCAAAATAGCTCTGTGAACCCTGCCCTGGGCTCCAACCGCCTGCCCACAGGCCCATCCTGTCCTCCCCCGCAGCCCTGGCCCCGTGCCTTGGTCTGCACACAGCGGCGGTTGGCTATGCTTACCCCCAAGTCCAATCCCCTGCCCCAAATCTCCTCGAGTCAGAACTGGTCTCTCGCCTTACCTTCCTTGGACAGTATCTGCACCCAGCTCCTTCTGTCCCAGCCCCCTTCTCCCAGGGACAGTCTGTAATCAACCCCAGGAACCTGCTGGGCTGGCAGTCAGGGGTCAGCCGTCCAGTTTGGACAACAGCAACTTAAATTCCTGAGTCTCTGGTCCCTCCTCTGCGAAGCAGCAACCATAGCAACCATCTTCTGGGGACTGAGAACTTCAAACAAGACCCTATCCTTGAAGTCCTGGCCCAGAGCCTGGCATAGAGCAGACCTGCAAAGGGTATTGTTCCCCCAGCCCTCAGTTCCCTAAGCTGTCAGGCGGGGGCAGTGTCTGAGCCTGCATGGTCCTAGGGGTGGCCCTGAGGCAGGCGTTTTAAATGATTTTGACTGGGTTCTCCAAATATGAGATATCACCATCACTGGGTTGGAAGGTGCTAGAAACCAAAGGCTCTGTCTTTTGAGCAAGCTAGAGAATAGTTAGTATATCGACTACCATGTGCTGAGCACGTTGTACTATTGCAGCTCCGCAGCAGAGGGTGAGGTTAACATACTCCTCAGGACCACGCAGTACTTCATCATTACCGGGTCACAGATCCATTTATTTATTTTCCCCCTTTAGCCTCCTCTCCAATTCCCATATGCCCACCCTCAAACACTTATTTTGTTGTGTTCAATGTGTATTTTTTCTCTCTCTCTCTTTTTTATTGTGATAAAATATAGATAACATAAAATTTATCATTTTAACCATTTTTAAGTGTACAGTTCTATGGCATTAAGTACATTCACGTGGTTGTACATTCATCACCACCATCATCTCCAGAATTTTTTCATCTTCCCCATCTCAATCCCCATCCCCATTAAACACTTACTTCCCCTCCTTCCCTCCCCCCAGTCCCCGGCAAGCACCATTCTACTCTGTCTCAATGAATTTGACAGCTCTAGGTACCTCACGTAACGGAATCATATGGTATTTGTCCTTTTGTGACCAGCTTATTTCACTTTGCACAAGGTCTTCAAGTTTCATCCATGTTGTAGCATATGACAGGATCTCCTTCCTTGCTAAGGCTGAATAATATTCTACAGTACGTATATACTGTATTTTGCTTATGCAGTCATCCATCAGTAGACACTAGAGTTACTTCCACCTCTTGGCTATCAAGAATAACGCTGCTGGGCTTCCCTGGTGGCGCAGTGGTTGAGAGTCCGCCTGCCGATGCAGGGGACACGGGTTCGTGCCCCGGTCCGGGAAGATCCCGCGTGCCGCGGAGCGGCTGGGCCCGTGAGCCATGGCCACTGAGCCTGCGCGTCCGGAGCCTGTGCTCCGCAACGGGAGAGGCCACAACAGTGAGAGGCCCGCGTACAGCAAAAAACAAAACAAAACAAAACAAACAACAACAAAAAAAGAATAACGCTGCTGTGAACATGGCTGTATAAATACCTGAGTCCCTGCTTTCACTTCTTTAGGGTATATGCCCAGAAATGGAATTATTAGATCAAGTGTTAATTCCATGTTTAATTTTTTGAGGAACCGCCATACCATTTTCACAGGACTGCACCGTTTTACATTCCCACCAGCAATGCCCAAGGGTCCCAATTTCTCCACATCTTCACCAACACTTGCTATTTTCTCTTTTTTTGATAATATCCATCCTAATGCACGTGAGGTGATTCAATATTTATCTTGTTTGTATGACTTCTTTCAAAATGTATACAGTTGTTTTGTGTCTATGTAATTTTTTACATAAGTAGCATTGTGTTATTTGTTTCATTCTGTGTGTTACTGTCCTCACCTAGAACGGTTTTTAAGGTCCAACCATTTGTCTCATGTACGCAGAACACATTGCTTCTAACTTGTGCACAGTACTCTACGCAGAGCACCAGCCATGTGTATTGAAAATGTTCTATGTGCTTTTAGAAAGCTCTCTACATGGTTATTTGAGTCCTTACAGCAATCCTAAGAGGTAGATGTTGTTATTACTCCCATTACATGGATGAGGAAACTGACGCACAGAGTTAAGGGACTTGCTTGAAGTCACACAGCTGGAAACGGGAGACTAGACATTTTAACTCAAGTCCGTCTAGTGCCACAGGAGAGCTCACGTGTGTAAAGTGCTAGAAAGAGCTAAAAAATGGGGGCTGACTGCAGACAGAGGCTCTCTCTTGGGTGAGGGCCCTTTGATGAAAGTTCTAGTCCTGACTAGATCCTGACTTATCTGCAGGTTGTGAATGCCCTCCCTTCACCAGATGTCACTTTATGTTTGTGTAAAATGAAGACAGAACAATTTTCTGGCTCTTTCTAGATTCACCACTTATTGATTATTTATTTATTTATTTAAATAGATCTTTATTGGAGTATAATTGCTTCACTCACTTACTGATTAAACACCCTTTAGCTACTGGAAAAATCATCAGAATTGAAGGCAGGTGTTTGTTTCTTTCCAGTGTTCCACCTGGGAGCCACTCCAAATACATGAAAACCTTTTGGCAAATCCGCTTGTGAGGCTCCTCCCCCATAGGACTAACTATTTCCAGGAAAACAGAGGCTCTGCCTCTGGCCCTATCCCACCTCTCTTGAACTTTGCACTTACCGTGATGAAAAATTAACCGGGCTAACATGTCCCTTCCAAGGACAACCTCTGCAGAAGCCAGCCTGGCTGGGCCCCAGGAGACCAGGCACCAGAACAGAGTTTCTCTCCATCTGGAGCCACCCACCCACTCACTGCCCAAAGTCAAGGGAGCATGTGGGGTCCTCCTGGCACCCGGAGGAATCTAATCCATAGCCCATCTCACTGCTTTGTGAAACTGGGCTGATTTCCCCAGCTCTTCTTGTGGAGAAACGGAGGCCAGAGAAGAAAGAACCAGCCCAGAAACGGTGCTTGCTGGCTTCGTAACATGGGTCCAGCGCTGTTTTCTTCACGTACAGCTGTCCCTGTCCCATGATATGAAGGAAGCGCAGGAAAGCATGTTTCAGCCACACTAGCTGCTGACAAGTTACTGCCTCCCCTCAGGAAAATGAGAGGGCTGAACCGGGGGCCCTTTCCATGTCACAATTCAGAGGCTCAGGGACACGCTAGGTCCTTCCACTACATGCAATCCTCAGATCTCTCTCGGGCTCCTTACCTCCACAGCACACATTGCACTTCACCATACACGGCTTCTGCCTGTGTAAAATGAGGGCCTTGCACCGAAGGGGAACAATTTTAATGCTCTTTCTACATTCGTAGTTGTGTGCTGCATTCTTACAGCTGAGAGAACAGACGCTCAGTGGAGAGAAGGGATGAAGAGAGCCAGGATCGAAAGCCAGGTCAGTCATTGATGAAGCTTGAGGTCCTTTAGCTCGATCTGACTGCCCCTCAACAGTGGGACCTGCCTCATTCGATGTTCAGGTTAAAATGAATGTTTTACTGGGATGACGGCAAGGGCCCCTTTCCTGCGGGCACACACCTCCTACCCCTTGGTGCTTCTCTGGGCCGTGCGCTCCTGAGGTTAGGGACCTTCATCTTTCATTTCAGCATCCCAGAAATGAGTAGGATGGCAACACGGAGGTACTCCGTAGATGTGCATGTCTAACCGAAACCTGCCCCCCCCCCCGCACGACTCTCCATGGCACTAATGGTGGCCCCAAGGGGTGGTTCTATTCCTTTACAGCATTCGACTGTTTGCAAAGCTTTCCATGTTGTATTCCCACAACCACTGTAGGAGACTGAGAGGAAAGCTATCTCTAGCTCCATTTTACAGGTGAGCAAACATTTCTTCTAGTATCACAATAGTGCACCTGTGTAAAGAACTTTTGTTTTGCAAAGAGCTCCATCTGTGGTGTCACCTTCACCCTCCACGACTCTATAAGGCAGCTAGCTGGGTGCAGTGGCAAGAATGTGGACTGAGGCCTCCCAAAGCATGGGGATCAGATCCCAGCTCTGCTGCTAGGGCTCTCGAGTACTTATTATAATCTCTGTGCCTCAGGTGCTTTATCTGTAAATGGGAGACGTAGGGACATCTACCCCAAGAGCCATTGTGAAGGTGAAACCAGCGGACAGCACTCAGGCTACCTGGAATGAAGAAAGCCATCAATAAACGTTGATCGCCTTTCTCCCTTCTCTTTTTTGATGAGGGCTGGCAGGAAGGGAGTGAAACCGGATTACGGTGGCTGCTGGTTAGCCCGAGGACCAGCCAGGAACGGGAACCAGGTCATTAAGCCCCAGTTGGGGTTCAGGGATTCTCCTTTAAGGTCCAAGCAGGCGGGGAGTTAGAAGGAGGGGAGGGCGAGAAGCCCAGCGCTCAGCCCCAGCAGCTGACAGGCTTGTGAGAGGCCATTCTCTCCTACCAGGCAGGGACCCCTGCCGTTTCTGGGCTGACTTTGTGGATTAGGCCACACCTCACAGGGCTTTGTAACTCCCCACCCGCTAGAGGGTTTGCAGATAACTTCTTTCTCACCACGGGGGTTTCCTGCTGTTAAAAACAAACAAAGCCTAGAGGGCTGGTAGGGGGAGGGGCAGCAGGAGAAAGGCCCTGGGGGCCTGGGGTTACTCCT
Source organism: Orcinus orca (assembly GCF_937001465.1). NCBI lineage: Eukaryota > Metazoa > Chordata > Mammalia > Artiodactyla > Delphinidae > Orcinus > Orcinus orca. The sequence continues at coordinate 91,930,629 of NC_064560.1, read as the reverse complement.
GAAAGCAGCTGAGTGAGGGGTTTGTGGGCAGATGCCCCTGAAGTGTGCTGGTAGGGAGAAAAACCCCAGAGCTCCCCCAATATCCCGGTGTTCCTTTGCTTCCCACCAAAACTAATTTGGAATACATAAGGTTCCCCAATACTGCCCTTTTGCCCCACTTTTTGCGAGTTTACAGCTTTGAAAACAAAGCTCTCTCTCCTATTTATTGGGTGTCGAATTTCGGATCTTTCTTTATCATAAGATTCCAACACCCTGTAATGAAACCTTTCCTCCAAAGATAAGTTCTAAAGCGCCCCCATTCATTTCTTCCTGAACTCAACAGATGTCTTTGAGGCCCATTTTCTGCCGGGCACTTGGTTCCCAAGGCCCAGGGGACCCCCTGGCTCCAGCTATTATCCAGGGAGTCACTGGGGTCCCCAAATCTCCACTTCTGAGAGCCTCTCACTAATCCCTCTTTCGCACGGTCTCGGGGCTCTAAGCCGGTATGATCTCACCGGTGCGAGAATAAAAACAGCCCTAGAGTCACCGGCGCCGCCAAGGCCCCTGACCGGGATCGGCGCGCCCGCGTCTCGGTGCGCGCCCCAACTTCCTGGGCCTAAGCCTTCCGCGCGCCCTCTCTCGGACCGGGGTCCTCCCGGGGGTGCACCGACAGCCTGCGGCCGGACGGCGCTCGTTCGTGCGAGTCTAACGCTCTCGGGCCCGCTACTCCAACTGAGCTTCCTGAGTGTGGGTTCCGAGAGCAGACGCCACGGCCCGAGCCCGGCCCTCCAGCCTGGGGCCCCTCTCGCCGCTCCTTTCCCACGACTTCCTCCTGGCGCCCGCCGGCCTTCAGGTCGGGGCCGCGCGGGGTCCTGCGCGCTCCAGCCCGGGCCGCCGCTGTCCCCGGACGCCCACGTGGGCGTGCTTCGCTCCGGGCGGGGGAAGGCCGGGCGCCCTCCCGGAGGCGGGGGGCGGGCAGGGCGCCCGCGGGAGGAGGCGGCAGGGCGCGGGAGAGAAGGCGGGGAGCCCCGGCGGCAAGGGGGCGGTGACAGCGCTTGGAAAGGAGGCTGCACGCGGATTTGCATGAAACACAGACTGGCAGCGGGCGGGAGCGGGAGCGCGAGCGCGGCGCAAACCCGGGGCCGGCCCAGCGAGCGAGCGAGCGAGCCGGGAAGGAGGAGGGCAGCGGGAGGCGAGGCTACCGAGGCGGAGGGATCTGCGCATCAAAGCGAGCGAGGCGAGCAAAGTTTGGCTGGGAGTTGGACTCTCCTTCCTGGAGGCGGCACCCAAACAGCCACCCCGTGCGGAAACCCAAACTTTCTTCTGCCACTCCGAGCCCCGCGGCCGCCGTCTCCGCCCCGCGTCCGGGGCCTTCCCGATCCCGCGCCTCTGCTGCCTGCCCGCCCGCCGCCCCTCCGCCCTTCTCCCCGCCTTGGGAGCCGCCCGGGGCGCAGGGCCGCGCGCCGAGCCCCGCCGGCTGCAGCGCCGCGGCCCGGCCGGGAGCACCGGCAAGTTCGCCGAGAGTTGAGGCGAAGTTTGGGCGGCCGCTGCCTTCCCCGGCCGAGCACCCCGCTGCGCCCCCGGCGTCCCGCCGCACCCAGCCCCGCCGGGGGCGCTCCTCGCCGCCCGCGCGCCCTCCCCAGCCATGTCGTCCATCCTGCCCTTCACCCCCCCGATCGTGAAGCGCCTGCTGGGCTGGAAGAAGGGCGAGCAGAACGGGCAGGAGGAGAAGTGGTGCGAGAAGGCGGTCAAGAGTTTGGTCAAGAAGCTCAAGAAGACGGGGCAGCTGGACGAGCTGGAGAAGGCCATCACCACGCAGAACGTCAACACCAAGTGCATCACCATCCCCAGGTGGGGGCCCGAGGGACGCTGGGGCGCGCCCGTCCAGCCCCCTGGCGTGGCGAGGACGGCCTGGTGGGATAGGAGCGGGAGGGATAGCGTGTGTGTGTGTGTGTGCGCGCGCGCGCGCGCGCGTAAGGGGGGTGGGAACGTGGGCAGGAAGGGGGTGGGGGGGACCCCAAACAAAACCTTCTCTATATTTGCAAAGATTCAGAGCCTGGGGCTTCCACGCGGCACTCGCGCTCCTAGACCTCGCATTCGCTTTTCACCTCCGGGAAAGGGGTGCTGCAGGAATCGGCCGCCCCCACCCCGGGGAGCTGCGGGCTAGAACTTGAGGCCCGCTTTGTTCAGCTCCGCTGGCCGGAGCCCCTCCTCCGCCGCCGCCTCCCGCCCCCGCGGCCCGCGCTCGTGGAGGTGGTGGTGTCTCTCCCTTTCTTTTCTTCATTCCTGTCCCCCTACTTTTTTCCTCCTCGACAGGAATGCAGTCCGTACAGCTGGGGTTGTGGGTGAGGAGCGGGAGCTTCGTGATTGACAGATTCCTTCTTCATTCTCTCTTTGCCTTCGGGATTAGCATTTTTATCGAGTATTTTTAGATTCGGTTGTGCCAATCTGCCGCCCCCTCCGCACACACGCACTTTTAGTTGCAGTGCAGGGCTCTGGCTTTCAGATGAGAGAGTTAAGTGGCAGAGAGTGGGGTCCTGTCCTCCACCTCCCCTGACTGTTTTTTGCCCACCTTTCAGTCTGAGATTGCGGGTGGATGCCCAAAGGACGGGGCTCAGAGCTGAGATAACAACACGCACCCCAAAGTGGGCCTCGCATCGGCCCTCGCATTCCTACAGAGCCCTCCTTCCCAAAGCGCTTTGCCATCTGTCTGGATCTCCTTTATCCTCCACTTCGCGCCAGCTAGGTCAGGCGGGAGCTCACAGATGGCTGGTAGAAGGGGTCAGTGACTTCACTCCCCACGGCCTTCTCTTAGCTGAGGTGTGCCAGGCTGGGAATTGGGGTGTTTTGGGGGGGCACCTTAGCCTCCTGTTCCCTCCCTCTCAGCCCCCTTTAAAAGTCTTATTCTGAAGCAAGGGAGAGTTTGTGTGTGTGAGTAGGGGATGTTCTTGGGGTTCCAGGCTGCAGAGCAATGAGCAGAGGGTCCCCAAGGCCAGAGCCCCACAGAAATTGTCATCCTTGCTGCTGGGCCAGGAGTAGACTCCATCCTTGGCCACCTGCTTGGGGCAGCTGTACGAGGGCTGCCATCCGTGTCAGGCAGGCACAAAGCAACATCTGTCCACGGGAACCCAGGCCTCCTCTGGAAATAAATGCCACATATGGTGGGAGTGCTGACTTGAAAAATAATAATTTTTTTCAAAACTGGGTGGATCCAGTCCATAAAGCGGGAGGGAAGGCAGTGTGCCGCCCGGGAAGTGTGTTCTGGGTGTGTGATCGGGAGCCAGAATTGACTTCACAGGAGGTGGTGTGATGTGATGGTCAGTGAGCCCTAGGTCCCGGTCCCAGCCCTAGTTCTTCATTCTTCCTTATTCCTTTGGGTGAAGGGTGGGGAGTAGGGTGAATGAATGTCATACTTCTCCAGCCTGGGGAAGGCTTTGCAAAACCTGCCTTCTTACCTGCCTGCGTACATCGAGGACAAGTGCTTTATGTTTTGAAACAGGAAAAAAAAAAAAAGCTATCAATTATAAAAGGAGCAGCTGTGTAAAATGTTTCACAGTTTACAAAGGACTTTCACATGCTTTTATGAGATCAAGAAAAAGAAACTCCTGGAAAATAGATCAGGTAATTAGGCCTAAGATTTATCCCACGTTTAATGTTGAGAAACCTTTGGAGGAGAGAGGTGAAAAAGGCTTGGCATAGCAAACATGCAGTTCTGACCAAATGTGCATCTTCTGCTGGCCCAGGCTGCTCCTCCCTTTGAAGGTTCTGAATACATTCTTTGCTGACGGCTCGAGCAGTGTTAAACAGGGGGATTGGGCCCCACGGATCTTTGTTGGTAAGGTCGCCAGTGTTCAGTCTTTGGGCTGGTGACAGCCTGGAGGAGAGGCCTGGCAAGGTAGGAGTTTGCCCTCTGGGGAAGCATAGCTACGGCCTGCCTTTTCCAAAGTCCTCCGCAGCCTGAGGCATATGAACACTTTGGGTGTCTCTGAGAGTTCAAGTTAACTTGGCCTTCTCATGACTCTGTTAGGACTGGGCCATCTTCTTCTACCTGCCTGGCAAGGACCTAATGCTAAGGCAGATTTTTTTCCATCTTTTTCAGTTAGGGAAACCCAGTTCCTTGGGCGGATCCAGACAAAGTGGATTTCCATCCCTGGATTTTGTGCCCACGCCTCTGGGTCACCTTGTCTCCCTTGGCAACAGCTACTGCTGTTTTTGGTCGTGGGCAGAGAACTAAAGGCCACATCTTGGGGAGGTAGCTAGCTGGCCTCACACTGGTGATATCGGTGTGTCTCAGCCCTGTAGGCTGTGGGGTTTCTTGTCAAATTGTCTGTTCTTTCCTCACTGCCTTTTATAACTAGGGCTTTGGAAAGTTGACAAAAGGAAATGTTGAACCTAGTTATCCCACAGGGTGTGTGGGGTGGGGCACTGGGTACTTAAAAATACTTTGCGAGGTCTGGACCTTGGGGTGTAAGGAGCCCTCAGTCTAAGGAGATTTTAACAAGCCTGTTTTGGCTGATACGAAATCTTGAGCAGCAGCAGCTCCATGGGGCGATTAGAGCTGGATACTAGGGTCCCCCAGACCACACACTTGCTTCTGTCACCCCGGCTCTAACCTGTCTCAGTGATCAAGAGAGCTGGAGTGGTACAGGCTCACTGGTGTCAAGAATGTCAAAGAGACCGGTGCCAAGACAGTGGTAAGAGCCTGATTTAGATACACCAACAGAGGGGCTCTCAGGGCACTCTGAGGTCTGGCAGGATGGGCAGAACTTTGGCAAGCTGTGTAACAGCATCCTACTTGTCACCTAGTTGCGTACCTGAGTACAGCTGCGGGTATCTTCCTGGCCAGTGTATAAGAATGGAGTTATCGCATTTGCTACGAAGAGGTAGAGAAGGTGTGTGTAGGTTATGTCCGTGATAAGGAGCCAGGTGCACTTCAAGACGACTGTTCTGATGGACACTGATAACTTTGTGTTTCCACCAATGGGACCCATGACTTGGCCCACTTGTTGAGAGCTGGACCAAACTTAGGCCTGGTTTGTCTGGAGGGAGATTGGGGCTTTCTTGCGTCGGAGCACCAGGTCCAGAGAAAAGTGGGAGGATTAAGCCAGACCCCAGGTCTGACACACACCCTCTCCTCCCTTTCTGTGCATCTGTTCTTTCGGTGCAACCTCCTCCTGTTGTCTACCTGGACTTTGCCAGGCTGCTCTCACCCTGGGGAGAAAGGGAAATGATCCCCATCTCTAACACTCCTTTCTCAGGCTTCTGGGGACAGACCGAGGGTGTAGGAGGGGTGTCTTTAATACCGTCTCCATCTCAGCATCTCCTGTCCTCCCTCCTCTCTCAGCTGCTGCTCAGAGCACCATTCTTCTGTGGCCCGTTGGCAGCAAGCTCACCTGCTCGCACACATCCTCTCCTTTCTCTTGTTAACCTTGATTAGGGGAGCTCCGCGCAAGGGCTGGGATGAGGAGGGTTCTGCGGGACACCGGGTAGCTGGCTGTGGGGCTGGCTCAGAGGTATGGCCAAACCTAGGAGCCACTCGACGTTCCCTTGACATTTGGAACCTTGGAACTTGCTGCTCGCACCCAGGAGTTGAATGTGTGGGCCGGTGCATGTTGCAGACAGCCCGCTGCTCACACTTCGTCATCGAATGTTACAGGATTGGATTTTGTGGATTCATTGATAGGTGTTAGCCCCTCCCATGTCTGAGTCAGTATTCCAGGAAGTGGAGGAGGATGCAGAGATAAATTGGAGATGGTCCCTGCCTGTGAGGCGCTTACACTTCAGTAAGGGAAACAGCAATAAGGCATTGAGTGTCTATTTCTTCCTTATTCCCAGCCATCAGAAGAAGTATGAGCTCTAGAATGGAGTGATATTTTTGGGGGGCAGGGGGGATTATGATGTGTTTTTTAAATATTACAGAGGTCACTGTGTTAGAAAACAAAATAATGACAGCCATCTGTTTTCTCCAGAAAAAGCACAGAAATCAGGTCCTGTATCTTGCCGTTTTAATACCTGGATGGATTTAGCAGTTCACTTAATGTCTCAGAGCCTTCGTGCCGGCACCTGTAAAATCAGGAGGAGGTAAAGCCTGTGGAAGTGTTTGGTAAACCAGAGAGTTTGACAGATGTGTTATGTTTAGACCTCTATGTGTATCATTCATTCATTGACTAAATTATTCAGTCATTTATTAAATACCTACTGTGATGAGCAGGGCAGGGTGCCTATTCTCAAGGGGCTCCCTATCTAGAGTGGGAGACAGACTTGCCCAAAATACAGGCCATGAGCTGCAGCCAAGGGATGTACAAAATGCCCAGGGATGAGGGGGACAGACGGTTAGTTCTGTGGGAGGAGGTGGGGAGAGGAGGGAGGAGTCCCTGTGAGGTGGAAAACCACGAGGACAGGAGTTATTATCCAAAGGACGTTCCTGGACTGTAGTACGATCATATGAACTTTTGGGTTCATGGTGATCGTTGCCTACAAGACTGAGGATGTCTTTATCTTCTTTATCTTCCTTCTATCCCTAAACGGAGCACTGCTATGAATTCGTTACCTCCTAGCTCGCACCGAACTAGCGACTAGTGACTTGTGTTCAGTATTTTATGCCACTGTAAAGTGTCCTCGCTTTGAAGTAAAGAGTCATTAGTATTGCAAACCTGAAATTCAGGTTTCCTTGGTGGAAACAGTGACTTTAGATCTATTAGCTCAGAATATAACGGACCATGTCGATAAGAAGTGGACAACTTGGAGGTGATGGTGGATCCTCAGAATTTCAGACTTTTGGTGTGACCTAGCTTTTCATTTCTCTGGTTAACGCTCGCTGAAAGTAAATCCTATAAACCTGAGTTTCTATATGGACATAAGAGCTTTTAATAATGTATTTTAAGAAGTCTTTGCAAGGATGTAAAGTGTCAAATGACAATTCTAATAATAGAAAAAGTCAAGGAATACAGTAGTCGTATCGTTCTGATGAGAAATGCAAGCAGCCGATGGCATTGAGAGAATGGCTTGAGCTTATCCCATCAGCAATCCACTTAAAATGAGTTTGAAAAATAAATATTGGTTCAATAATGTAAATTTGTAATTGCTGGAAATAAAACTAACACGATTTAATGGACTGAGCAGCTATGAATTTTCACTTGTTCACTTATTGGGAGGTTTCTAAATGCCATTGGATGCACAATACAGCCGTGTCTCTGCATGAGCTCCTTTATGAATAGGACCAAGTAGCGCTTGCTTCATTTATTTATTTATTTTTATTGAAGTATAGTTGATTTACAGTGTTGTGTTAGTTTCAGGTGTACAGTGATTCAGTTATATATAACATATATGTATATATTCTTTTTCAGATTCTTTTCCCTTATAGATTATTACAAAATATTGACTGTAGTTCTCTCTGCTATACTGTAGGTCCTTGTTGGTTATCTATTTTATAAACAGCAGTGTGAATGTTAATCCCAAACTCCTAACTTGTCCCTTCCCGCCAACCCCCTTTCCCCTTTGGTAACCGTAAGTTTGTTTTCTATGTCTGTGGGTCTATTTCTGTTTTGTATATAAGTTCATTTGTATCTTTTGTTTTTTAGATATAAGCGATATCACATGACATTTGTCTTTCTCTGTCTGGCTTTACTTCACGTAGTCTGATTAATCTCTAGGTCCATCTAAAACTTGAAGTCCAACTTTACTCCTTTACCTGTTCTCCCACCTTCTTTATTCACCCGTCCCCCAGCCTCCTTTAAGCTCTCTGAAGTGGAATGCAGCTTTCTCAATCAACAAGGCTCATGAATAGTCCTAATTAACTTTGTCCTTGTCTCCTTTGATGTATTGACATATTTTTAAAAACCCAAAATCCACCGTGCCCCCTTCCCCAAATCTATGTCTGGTAGTACCAGTCTGCTGGGAAGGGAACTGCCTAGAAAGGCTGCCGGTGAAGGGGAAGGGGCCTGGGAGACTTACCAGCCTTTTGCAGACGCGAATGTCCCGTGCAGTGCTAGATGAGACTAGCTCTTCCCCAGGAGGGCTGGGCATCATCTGTTGACCACTTCAGTCTCCCCATCTTCAAGGGCGGTGGTTCCTGGAAACGGTTGGAAATTGCCATATTAAACCCACCCTGCAGAAGTCTGGTTTCTAATTTTACTGTATTCCAGGTTTTAGAACAAAGATCCGAGAGAACTTGTCCAATTCATGTTTATGCTTTCCTTCAGTGCACCTACTGGGTGCCCAAACCTGCTCCAGGTAGCAGGGCCCCACCAGTGAATGAGGCAGACGCCCGATTCTGCCCTCCCGTAGCCTCTGGTCCACTGGCTGCTCAACAAGAGTCCTTTGGAATTGTAATAATCATGTATGTGTTCACTCTGGTTAACTCGTAAGTAGTGTTTTCTTAATGCCAGAGAACCAAATCCCCCAAGCTCTGCAGTTTATTGAGTCCGGATGAGGGTGTGTGTGTGTGTGTGTGTGTGTGTGTATGTATGTGTGTGTAACATTATTCTTTGTTTTGACTTAATTAACAGTTTTAGAAATAACAAATCTAGAGCACAAGTCACACTGTCTGCAGTGATTATCTGAGGCCTCAGCTGTAAACAGCAACCTGCCACCATGGCACACTGCTACAGAGTGTTTTGACAGAGAGACTTGGTTTAAAACGAAAACATGGTAGAAGCCTATTAATGAAGAAGTTTTGCTAATGCTGGACTAGGCTGAAGTTTGTGTCGCAGGCCTTTTCTCCCCATAAATGTGGTCAGAGGAAAATTAGTCATAAACAAACTTTGGGGAGTCATTTTGGAGGCAGGAGTCAACAGACCTGAGGAGGTTCTAGACTTAAGCTCTGTTTCTAATCAGCTGTGTCACCTGGGCCAAGTCACTTACCATCTCTGGGCCTCAGATGTTCTCAACTGGAAAATGGGCTAAATGAGCTCTATCAGAGGATCTTTCTAACTCTAAAGTGGTTTTCATGCAGGCATTTTAGAAGCTCCCCTTTGCATGCATCCATCCGGTTGATCATTGAATCACAGATCTTTCTTAATGATGAATATCCCAAGGCCCTATGAATTTCTATAGTTGAAAGTAATAAAACTATAATTCAGCCTTTAATGTTGGTTGTTTTCCCCCTCTGCCCTCCTTGCCTCTCCCTCGCCCTGTGAGTCTAAATCAGTGAAATATAACTACAAAGGAATATAAAAATAACTGAATAGGAGGGTAACGAAGTGAAGGCTGTGTGCCTTGAGATGCAGTGAGCAATTTTTCTTCTTTTGTTGCTATTTTTGGCTATTCTCAGAGCAGGAAGTTTACTTAAACTAATGACCACAATTGCCTAAAAATGGTTAAATGTGAGAGGTAGGCATTATAGAGGATACCTGTGGAAAATGTTTGCTCATATGTCAGGGTTTACCCAGGAAGCTTCCTTTATTTATTTGCAAGCATCTATATAAAGAAAGGCTGTACTCGATTGTGTAAGCGTGCGCCTCTTGTGGGGCGGCGTGGAGGTTACAAGTTGAAACCCCAGCTAGGAAATGAAAAGTGAGTTTCCCCCGAAATAGTACTTTTTCTGTATCACATGGCTCTCCCTGATTACATCTGGCAAGTTTTTCTCCTGACAGCTTTGCTGGGAGTTAGGACTAGGGGGTTGTTTAAGAAACCCTGGGTCAAGGTTTGCCTTTGAAACCTACAGCGTTATCAGTCTGGTGGCTTTCCCTGCTAACTCTTGCATCACAGACTGCCAGGCCAAGTTGTAGCTCTGAGGTGTCACCGTTTTGTTTTTTTTTTTTTCCTTTGAGACTGGACTTTTGAAAATAGTAATGCTTTTTGGGTGTGTGTTTTCTAAAGGTCTGTTTTTACGCTGTCACAGCTCAAAAATGCCAAAAGGCATTTTTTCCTTAAAAAATCACCTCTGGGCTAAGCCCAAATGTGGAGTAATGGACCCAGAAAGGACTTTTTGAGTAGTTACAAGTGGCTGAAAGCAGGCACTGGTGATGGAAGCTGGGTTTTTTCCTTTTGCTTCAAATGTGCCCCATTGTAAACTTTCCTGCATCCTCATGGAATTCAGACTTGAGGTGAGCCTTATTTCTCTGTGTGCCTGGAAGGGCAGGGTGAGTGAGCTTGTTTTGCTACCTCTTTAAATGTTTTGTGTAGCCATTTATCTCTACCCAAAGAGAGTCTTAAAATATTGCTTGGGGAACAGGAGTGGGGGGTGTGGGTGGGCTGGAAGAGCAGAGTCATCAAGGGAGAACAAAGGGCCCTGGAGTCTGACAGACCGGAGTTTGAGTTGGCCCGTTACTGGCTATGTGACAGCCTTGGGGACATCTGCTTCCATTGATTAAGCTCCATTTGCCTCATCTGTATAATGGGCATGGGCCCACTTACCTCCTGTAAGTCAACGCAAATGAGATAAGAGAGAGCACGTACTTGACCGACCCTTGTGGCTCACAGCACATAGTAGGTGCTTAGTAAACACTCATTTTTCCCTTTCAAGGGGGAAATCTGACTGATGGTGTCAGTAGATTCCAGTAAGGGCCCCCCCACCCCCGACACACTTGTTCTCAGGGCTCGCTGTTTGGAGAACATGGGTTGATGTAGTGAGAGGACCTTCCTCTAGCAAGTGCGCACCAAGCGGCCACAGCCACACCACTTGTTGGTTTACGGCTTGGAAGGCTATCGAAAGACAATTCATATTCTTCGGTGGTTCTCCCCTCCTCCATCATCATTTTAAAAATTGTTTGGCTGACTAAAAATAATAGTATTGAAAATAAACTTTGATGAATCAGTGCTCCTGGGGTGGGGGGTATAAGATCCTGAAGAAGAAACACCGTGACTCACAGGCTCGTCACCAATAGCCTGCCCTTCCGTGTGTGCAAGTGCGTGATGTTTATTGTTGCTGGTGTGTTGTTTCTGAGGGCTGGTTGGAAAGCAGTTTCAGCTCCAAGTACCCCCTCACCAGTTGGCTTGGTTGTCAGGTGAGATTGGTCGGTGCCAGAAGCTCACGGCTCCAGAGTAACCCAGATGTGGATGGCGGTACCGTGGGCTGCTCCTCGAGGGGGGCCAGAGGGCTCTCACACTTAGTAGGCCATGCTTTGGACATCCTTCTGGATGTGGTACTTTCCATGGGGCAGAGCTGCAGGGCCCAGGGATGGCCCACGTAGAGTCTGCACTTCCTCCTTCCAGACTGTATGCGGGGTCCCGACCCTTCAGTTCCCTGCCCACATGGTCTCAAGCCTGCTTGCAGGTCCATCTGCCTAAGGAAGGGCAGACTGCATCGGCCGTGGACCGTGTGTGCACCCGTGGGCCCCAGGCTGACAAGGTGGGCAGGGCCGGGAGATGGAGGGATTGGATGGAATTCAGACTCGGGGTGTCTGCATGGGTGTCCATGAAGCCCCTCTGAGTGTGGGGTGATGCTGGGGATGGCCAGCTCTCCCCGAGTGTCCGCATCCCACTGTAAAACCGAGGGGTCAGAGAACTCTGAATTCAAACGCGGCCTCCCAGGTTGTATCAAGGTATTTGTCAATATGATAGAACATATTCTGTTTATCAGTCTGTTATCTTGATTTCTGTCTTTTAAATTTAAATAAGACATATCCTATGTGGGCCTTCGTAGGTCCTCTTGCTCTGGGACCCATTGATGGTGAGGCAGGCCTGTTTTTAGCACCCTCCTCTCAGTTATGTAGCCACAACTGGGGCCCCGCTCAGGTGGCACCATTATATGGGCAGGATTGTGGGTACTTCTATAGGGATTGATTTCCCTCACCTTGAACCCAGATCAGAGTGAATTAAATGCAGATCAGGGAGCAGGTGATACGTATGGCAGCCGCCCATCTTAAAGGTGGAGCAAAGAGCCCAACCACTGTAATGCGTTTGGTTGTTGGATCTATTTATTGGGCACTGACTTTGTGCTGGGCCTCAGGAGATACAGAGATGCAGAGATAAAGTCCTGTCACTGAACTGCACAGAGGCAAAAAGGGACACGGTGACCACAGTTACGGTGGGCTCATGGGAAAGACAGTCTAGCAAAGGCTGAACAAAGAGGTAGTTGGGAGCCCAGAGAAAGAGCAGCTCTTCTCTGGGGGACCCAGAAGACTTCACAGAAGTGATGCTCCAGCGGGACTTTGAAGGGTGGATAGGAGTGTGGGAGTGAGGGGAAGGCTGCATGGAGCACTGGCCAGACAGAGGGTGGAAGGGCCTGGTGTGTGGGGCAGGGTGGCCAGAACGTGGAAGAGGGAGTGGCCAGAGAGGGTCGGGAGAAGGATGTTGCCAAGGGCTTCAGTTGGCCAGACTTGGCGTTTGGACCTTGCTCCGTAAGCACCCAGGAGATTTTTAAGTTAGGGGAGTGGCGTGGCTGAAGCCACCATTCTATTCGCATTCCTCCCCCACCCCGAGGGTTGTAAGAGCAGGTTTTCTGCCGGAGTTATCCGGGTCAGAGTCATAATCCCTTACACCACCATGTGGACAGCTTTAGGCTATGTCTGGACCAGGGTGAAAATAGTGTTTTGTTGGCCGTCAGGAGAGAAGACAAGTTGTACAGCCAGGAGGGCTGGGGGAGCCCAAGTGTTCAGGTAATTAGCCAGTGAGTCATGCCAGCCTCTTGACATGGATTCCTTGGGAAATGAAGCAGGGTGTCGCTGGGCTCCATACAGAGGCCTCAACATCAGAACCTGGCCTCTCCCTGGGTCTTCTCTGTGCCTGGTACGGTGTCTTTGTGTAGAATATCTCTGGTCAGTGTTTTAAGTGTCTTCACTGATGATCGCCTAGGCCAGGCTTTCCAATTCCAGACCACACTGCAATCAGCAAAAATACCTAAATTCTCTACTGCAGACTCATCGAATGCTATCATGTATTAAAAACAGATCATATTCCTTAATAAGAGAGTAAAATAGTTTAAGTTCCTATATTTTATCACTGAGAGCAAGCAGAAATTTTGGTGACCACTGAGAGATTGCATACAATTTACCTCATCTGTTTAGAGTCAGCTTTTTTTTGTTGTTAATTGAAGTTTATAGGTTTTTAGAAGATAAAAGTTTTGTGTTCACAGACTGATTCTAGTTCATGGACCATTTTTGAGAACCCTGATAGAGGCCTGCTGTTGAAGGGGCAGCCTCCTGCAGTGGAGCATTCTGGGCTTACATTCAGAAGACCCGAGTTCGGATCCCTGCTCTGGTGACCATAGACCAGTCACCTGATTTCTTTGAGCCTCCCTTTCCTCAGCAGTAAAATGGGAAAAACCTTGCCTCCCTTGGTGGGATGATTGCAGTTGTTTATTTAGATGAGCTAGGCCTTAAAAGCTCTTTGCAGACTATAAAATATTCTGCAGTGTCGCTCATTATTTCTTTATGAAGCACAACTCTATGGTATTGCTAAAAGCCCTTCCTGACGGAGATGGAGTTAAGGCCTCCAAGTTCACACCCAGATTTGCACCGCCACCTTAGAGAAAATCATTAACGATGCACAAATTCAATAGGAATGTGAACTCAGGGCGTGCGCGCTGCAGGGTCTAGTTCCAAAAGCTTAGGTGAGTTGGTGCTCGTGGCCTTGTCTGAGGATTTGGGTCAGCTGTGCTGACCTGTGGCTGATCACCTGAGCCCTCTCACCTGGGAGTGATCCTGGCACATGCAGCGTGGACTGGGTGCTGACTATATGCCAGACAGCAAGGTGGGCCATTGATCAGCTGGTTGGTCTTCTTTACCCGTCTTCTGGGAAGGATGAGTAATCCATGTTTATAGAAGAGGAAGCAGGGGCTTCCCTGGTGGTGCAGTGGTTAAGAATCCGCCTGCCAATGCAGGGGACCTGGGTTCGAGCCCTGGTCTGGGAAGATCCTATGTGCCGCGGAGCAACTAAGCCCGTGCACCACAACTACTGAGCCTGCGCTCTAGAGCCCGCGAGCCACAACTACTGAAGCCCGCGAGCCACAACTACTGAAGCCCGCACGCCTAGAGTCCGTGCTCTGCAATGAGAGAAGCCACCGCAATGAGAAGCCCACGCACCGCAACGAAGAGTAGCCTCCGCTCGCCACAACTAGAGAAAGCCTGCGTACAGCAACAAAGACCCAACACAGCTATAAATAAATAAATAAAAACGGCTTGGAGTTAAAATGCAAAAAAAAAAAAAGAGGCTGAGGCTTTGAGGGGTCAGCGGCAGAACAGGAATCTGAATTCAGGTCTGGTTCCTGACACCCAGTTGCCTGCCCCAAGGCTCCCCAAGAATGGGCTGCTGTTCTCATCCTCACAACAAAATCCATGAACTTGCTCAGGAAAGTTGCTGTAGGTCTCATGATAAGAGATGGAGCTGGATTTGCCTCTGAAGCTTTGCCCCTTGTAGAATCAGGGGTGACTATATAATTTATTAAACAAACCAGGACACTTCTAAGAGTGTAAAAGGGCAGTGCTGTCATTAGTGATGGCCAGAAAATGGGCATCAACCTGGACTGTCCAGGCAAACCTGGATAAATAGTCATTCTAAGTCACCCTGCCTCTGGGCCAGTGATGATGATACCTGACCAGGGAAACTGGGAGGATTACATCAGCAGCTTTCTCTGCCACTGCTAAAGTGTCAGGGACTGTCTGGATTATTTACTGCTATTCCGAGTGAGGGGACTTGCCTAAGATCATTCAGCAAGTTGGCAACATAATTTAAAACTGGATGAGACCTTAGAGGTAATCTAAAATAGTCAAGTTAGCACCCGAGCTTACTTAGCTGCAGTAGGAGTTGGGGAACCTTTGGCTCTGCTGATGGCCACTCTGAAGGGAAGGGGGGAGAAGTGGGAGGTGGAGGGGGGGACGTGAGGGTGGCAGTGAGGGGGTGGTAGGGTGTTCACCTGGCTCTAGAACATCTGCATCCTCATCAGGCCATGTCCCTTCGGAACCCAGGAGATGCCCCTAGGTGCAGTGCAGCTGAGATGGGATTTCATGTCCAGGAGCAGAGTCTTCTTCTGTGAGCTGACCTCTCCTGCCCCCCTGCTCCATTTTCGCTGAGGCCTCAAAGATATTACTGGCTGGGAGCTGGTGGGGGTGTAGTGGATAAACCTTCTGCTGAAGAGTTTTGGAAGGCATTGAGGAAGGAATTAAAAATAACAGCAAGCATGCCTTTTTTCTCTCTTTGATGCTGGTAAATGCATGGAATGTGCCAGGGTATGTGGCCCTAAATAACCCCCTCTGTCAATGCGACTCCGTAGAGAACATGGAAAGGCTTTGCACTGCTTCCCTTCTGCCCCATGTTCATGGGACTGGTTTCTGCGATCGTCCAAGCCTCATGCTTCCTCTCTTGCCCCAAATAATCTGTTGGAAATCTGGAGAGGGACTTGAGTTCTCTATACTCTGCAACCAAACTGTTTGCCGTGGGCGAGGCCCTGTCTGATGAACTCCAAGGAGAGCAGCTGGAGTGACAAAGAAGACTGGTTACAGGCTGAGAAAAGTGAAGTGTAAATTCAAACCAAACTTGGCACTTGCTTGGAGAACTTCAGCTGATACGGCTCTAGTCGTCATCCTTTGTGGCTGTGCTGTGTCTTATAAATAGAACAAGATGCATTTCCTTTTTTTTTTTTTAACCCCAGAGACACAAGGAGGCATGTGTGTGGGTGAGTATGGGCAGGGAATATTAATTATTTATGTTCCAGTTCATCGGAGAGTCAGCGTGGGAACTGGCCCCCGGGCTTCATGGAGATGACTAGGCCATCTTGTGGGTAAGGCTGGACTGTGCTTTTGTATCTTTTGAGTTCCAGCTCTCCTCACCATTGCCACCCTCTCCTCCTTAGTGGCAGCCCTCGGTTTCTCACGCCTGGATACTGCAGTAAGCCAGTTCGCTCCTTCCCTCTCCGATCCATCCCATACTCTGGATCAGGGGCCAGACTCACTGTATTAGGATGCTTTGGGCTACAAGTAACCTGAAACCCAACTAACATCTTCACCAGTGTGAGGGCTTATTATCTCCCCTAAGAAGTCTGGAGGCAGGGAGGTTTCGGGCACCAGCAAGGACTTGGGAGCCTTCCATCTTTCTGCCCTGCCATCTTCAGCCCTCATGATCCAGGGACGGCTACAGCTGCTCCAAGAGTTACTGTCTCTACACGGTTGCATCTAGCGGCAGAAAAGGCTGCTTCTCCTTGGGGGTCTCTTAATCCAGGAAGGAAATCTTTCCCAGAAGCCTCCTGGTATCTCGCCAGTATTTTGTCACATGCGGTCTTGGCAGAAATAATGGATTGTAATAAGCCTTTTGATGTCAGAGATCCAGGCTATTTCTTCGGCTCACCAGTACCTGCTAGGCACTTAGTAAATGTCAATTAATACTTGTTGATTACTGTTCTCCTTTTCTGAGTAGACTCCTGAATACTTATCTGATGTCTTGCTGATTTCAGGGGTTATGTTGGTAAACCAATCAGGGACCAGATCTTGCCCTCAGGGAGCTTACAGTCAAGATGGAGAGACCATTATTTGTGTTCAGAATATCCAACCATGTGGGTTGTAGCAGTCTGCTGTGGGGCAGCTTAGGAACAGGTGTGAAATTGGGGCTCAGGGGGACAAATGGAAGTGAGACTCACCGAAGGGGACCATCAGGGCCTCTGAACGCTGTGCCTGAGGACGACACATTTTCCAACCTAAGCAAGGTCTTTCAGGAAGTTCGGATTTCTGTCTCCACCCCACTACCAGTCTTGTTTTCCTGTTGACAAAATGAAGGTTAAAAATTTGCCCTTGAGTATGGAGTGGGGGCAGGGTACAGAGCTAAGCGCCTCCTGCCCCCAGGGGAAAATTTCTAAAGGTTCTTGCGGTATTTTAGCTTCGAAACCCTGTGAAATTGAATTGCATGTTTAGCGTCTTTGTGCGTCTCACTGGCTTTGAAGCTGCTGGAAACTTTCTCTGAAAGCATATAGACGAAGAAATAAGAATTCTATAAATGTTTGGTGGTTAAAAACAAACTGCTGGCCAGTTTGTAGAATTTTGGGGTCATTTTCTGATGGAACATTCTGCAGACACGGAATACCCTGGAGTCTTCCTGTCACAGTCAGCTAATAACTGACTTCAGGTCTCCAAATGCTTTTTCATTCCAATTCAGAGAAAACAGAGCCTGTCCCAGGGCCTCATGGGCCCTTATTTTCCTATTGATCTAGGAGCTGGGCTAACTCAGGACCCCCCTGGGAAACATCTCAAAGCTAATTAAAGATGTTTGTTTCAGGTTTGCCTGTTTTTCTTGCTTGATTGAAAAAGTTGCAGTTTTGGCTTTTCTTATTAAAAGAAAAAAGGCTCTATCGCTACAGCTGATCCGGGAGGTGGGAGTGGGGGGATTGCACACTTCAGCGCACACGTGATGTGTTGCCCTCCTGCCCTCTGCGCGAGGCCCTCACAGAGTGGCATCTCTGAGCACAGGGCCGGGCACCAAAGCAGCTGCTTTCCTTGAAAATTCTTGAGTCTCCAGGAGGAGAGGCCAGGTGAGCCTGGGCATGAAACCCAATGAAGTGGTTCCAGGGTGAGGCTGGTTCTGTTTGACCCGTTTGAGTTCTGAAGTTAATGGTCCAAGGTCCCCACTCAGAGGGAGAGTTAGTATATGGGGAGATGGAGGCCCTGACAGCTAGTCCAGGGTGTCCCCCGACCCTTTGTTTAACCGCGGCTGTGGACCAGTGGTCTCAGATGTTTACCGTCACCTGTTTATAAGAGGGAAGTGTGGTCATATTTCTATCTGTCTTGTGGGCTGCACGGTTGCCTTACTGGGGCTCATGTGGGAAGTGGTTACCGTTCAGAGGAGGGTGAAATAACAGTACTCACAAAGGGACTTTGATCCGACAATCTTTTTGAATGTCACCTTTTGACCACTGTTGTTTTTTTATTTTGATTTTTTGTCTATCAGCCTTAACTTCAGTGACGAGAAAATCAAACCACATGCTGGAGCTCGTTCTACCCAGCTGGGTATCACAGTTCAGAATTGCAGCTCAAAGTGCTTCTCCTCTCTCTGGGTTTCACTGGGGGGTTGACTTCCAGATCTGTAGTTCTGCACAGCTAGAGACCCTCAGCTTCAGCTGTTCTCTGGGCTTCCACATCTGAACATCCCAGCAATGCCTGGAATCGAACATGGGCCATTTCTTTCTATCCTCCTTCCGTGACTGACACTAGTCTTCATCTTCATCATTATCGGAGCCCCCAGGGTCAGGGAAGTGTTGAATCAGTCAGAGAACAGACACACGTGAACACGAAGGAACCTTGGCATCCCGTTTCTCTGATGAGGCTGAGGGCCCTTGGCCACTCTTTGGTGGAGCTTGGCTTTCTGGCTCCAGGAAGGTCAGCTTGGCTTCTCTGGGTATTGGTCTTCGCATCTAGAAAATGACAAGCTCCAAGAGAGAACCTCAGAGGTCTGTATCGGCTCTAATACTTCACGACACCTTTCTGCCCTCTCTTCCTTGGCTTCTGGGTTTTCACTCTTTTCTCGACGCATATATTTTCCTGGGAGGCAAGTGTAATTTTTCATCTGATGCTCTACCGTCAGAGGCAGCCCATTCCTTATTTAATTCTATTATAGTCACGGTTTAACTCACCAGATACTTACGGAGCATCTTCAGTTGTCGTTGGTGGTGGCAGTACCGCCAGACACCGTGGTCCAGGAGGTGTGAATGGCCCGTGGATTTGGACGGTCATACGTACTCCTGCTGCCTGGAGCCGCCAGGCTTCTATTCCCTATTCCCGGGCTAGGGGAAATCAGCCTTCAGGCAAGGAGGAATTCTCATTTAGCCCAAAGCACAGGCTTCCTGTGCTTCTGGGACCAGCTGCGTTGCGGCCGAGGTGCTGTAAAAATACAGGAAGGAAGGGAAGCGTGTTCACAGGTTGGTTAGAGATTTTGAAACCAACAATCAACTCTCTTATCCACAAGAAACCAGAATCCACTGCTGGCTTTCGGGCTCTCACACCCGCCGCTCGACAGAGTGCTCTTTCAAAACTGGGGTAGACTCTTTTTGCTAATGGCTTTTTCCATGAACCCCAGCCAGCCAGCAAGTATATTCTTTGAGGATTATGATTTGACCAGCACGCTCAGGAATCTTTAAAGAGAAGAACCATCTTTGTCCTCAGCTGTTTTAAGGCCAGTCAGGAGACAGAGCCTTCTAGAGATGAAGTAATGAGAGGCTGGCCACTGCAAGTACACAAGAAGTAAACAGTGGCCATTCCCGTGACCCTGCTTTTTTTGGGAGTCTGTCACCCCAGGGGCTCCTGGGTGGTGCACAGGAGAGAGAACCAGAGGTGGAAGACCCCGTTTCTAGGCCTGCCCCATTGTGAGCCAGCTTCGTGACCTTGGGTGAGTCACTTTGCTACCCCGGCCCCTGGTTTCCTCCTTGACAAACCAGAGGCGTTGACTTAGCAGGATTTTAATGTTTCTGCACCTTAAACATTCTAATTCTGGAGCTTGTGTTCAAAGAAATGACCAACTCTGTTAACTGATTCAGATAGTTTCAGGATCACTGTACAATCGCTCTGGGGGCTGGAGATTGGGGCCCACCGTTGAAGACAGGATGGAAAGAGCTTTGAGGTGCGGGGTAAGCCGTGGCAGCTGGGACTCCTGCTTCCTAATGACCACATTTGGTGGTCGGGCTCACCATGGAAGGTTCTCAACCTTGGTTACTTATAAAAATTCTGATACCCAGACCACACCTCAGACCAATTCAGAATTTCTACAGGCGGGGCCTGGGAATCAGTATTTTTAAAGTTATCCAGGTGATTCTGGGGTGTGGCCAGCATTGAGAATCAACAGCGCTAGATCTTAAGTAAAGCTGTGGTTCAGTGTTCTGGGCATCTCTTTTCGGGGAAAAGTGATAGTGGTTGGTTTAAAAAAAAAAAAAAATCACACAGAGAGAAAAAGAGTTCTAGATTTGAGAAGCATGTTGATTTGGTAATCACAGCTGTTGATGGTGAGTAGTTGCCCTGAGATTTGGATCCCCAGTTTTCTTTCTCTGGGTCAGTGGTTTCTCAAACATCTCTGAAGGAGTAGAACCATCTGTAGTTGGTTATTTCTGCTTGGGAAACTCAGAGTACTAAGTGGGGGGGGTGGAACCAGGGCAGGGGCGGAGCAGGAGTGGATTAAACAGACCGTAACACGCAGCCACGCATAACACGCAGCCACGCCTTTTTCATGAAGCCAAGTCAGAGGCCCCAGCCAGCGCTGGCATACCTTAGTGTCAGATCCTTGGCGATGCCCCGGTGGATGCGAGGGGCTGTGAAAGTATGTGCTATGCCGTTTCCTGTGCCTTGGTGAGTGTCCCTGCCCTCGGTTGAGAGGATCCTACCACCCTCATCAGCCATCGCATCGAAACACTTCCGTTTATGCCCAGTCAGTTGTTCGTGCTTCCCTGCGGGGACTCCATCCCTACAGCCAAATGCAATCTGAGGGGACGCAGCTGTCCAGAGTAAACATTCATGGGAAAGGACAGCTCAGTTCTAATATCTTTTCAGGCAGAGGGGAGGGCATATTGTGATGGTGGTGGGATTGTGAAGGGGACTGCTTAATGGGTGTGAAATGAGCTTCGGGAGGGAGGAGAACTTGTCGGTGTTGATTAGCCCCGAAGGGCCTCACATATGGGGAGCAGGGTCGAGGAGCTTTTCCAGTGACAGGGTTTGAGAGGTGGGTGTAGACACAGATGCCAGATGGAGGTTGTTATTTCTTAGACGAAAGAGGAATCCGTCAGTCACTAAATGTTCAGGAAGCAAGGCACTCAGAGAAATGGCAGATACGGCCTCTGCCCTCAGAGAGCTTACAGTCTGACTTGGGGTTTGAATACACAAGTGTGGGATAGTACGAAGGTCTTCTGTGCTGTGGGCACATGGTGAGTACCCAGGGGTTCGGAAGGAGGGGCCATGGAATGGGTGGGGCGGGACAAATGCGTCAAGGGATGTGGACCTGGGCTAGTGAAAGGGAGACACATGGGCCCCACTAGTGAAGTGTGCCTGTCTGCTCACTCCTAACACGACGTTGATTATCTTTGGGGAGCCGCCCCGAGGGGCACCCCATTGCCAGTAGGAGCGACTTTATGTCCTTGGCTCCCACCAGAATTCTCTGCTTTCAGGAGTCAACTTTCCTCTGGCTTTTTCCTTCTCCCGTGAGGGGTGGTCTGCCAGCCCTCTGCTTTGATGATTACCATCTGCCCACCTTAGTTTCCTGCGTAGTTTCAGCTCGAAAGCCTTTCCGGACCCAGAAATATCATGTAAGATGATTGTTCTTGGTTCCAGTAGCCACCTGGCACCCTCTCAGCGGTGGCTGCATTTCAGGTATGCATGGGAATGATTATCTGTGCATCAGCGAACTCGAGTTTGTCCCGTGAGCGAGTTGTGTGATCATTGGTAAATGCAGGACTGGCTTTGTTAGGCCCTGACTGT
Organism: Orcinus orca; assembly: GCF_937001465.1. NCBI lineage: Eukaryota > Metazoa > Chordata > Mammalia > Artiodactyla > Delphinidae > Orcinus > Orcinus orca. Next base: position 91,909,333 of record NC_064560.1, on the reverse strand, counting down.
GGCCAAGGCTGTTATTTCTCTGCGGGTAATTATTTCAGGCTTCACGGTCACAAGCTGAGCATAATCAAGGGCAGATAAGAAAGCCATATATAGAGCAAAGTACATATTTCTCGAGGTGGGCGGCAGAGGCCTCATATATATGTGTGTGTTGGTGTATGTGTGTTTAAAAAAAGACCTATATTTTCTGGGCAGTGGAACTTCAGTTTCCAGTAAACATCTCTTCCCTTTTTACTTTACCTTTTAATTTGGTGTTTATGGTCTCTGTGCTTTGAAATTGTTTTGCTGTGCTGCCAGCTCTGCCTGAAAAGGGGGGGGGGCGGGGAGAAAGCCAGGCCCTTGGGAAGCCATGGTTTCGATCAGAGTTCTTAGAGTTCCTCTGGCCCAGCTGATTGACGGCTCAGCGGTGATTGCTGGAGCTCATCTAGAAGAATAAAAACAGACACCTGGAGTTCGAGGTGGGAGGGGATATGCATTTATTCGTTTCTCCCCGTTACCGCCTTTATCGCGGGAGGCATCATCTATATGTAATTCTGGTCTGGGGTTTGTTTTCTCTGTTCCCCATTTGCCCACGTTGATGCTTCTGCTCTGGAAATCAGAAGTGCCCAGAGCCCCAGACCTGGAACTGATTCTCTGAGACTGTGGCTTGGAGGCTGGGCACACACGAGGCTCAGCTGTTGCTAAGTGAGAACAGCCTCGCCCGGTAGGCTTGCTGGATCCCCCGTTATTTGCTTCACCTGTTGGCGGGGGTGGAAGGCAGAGGGGCAGGCAGGGGCTGGGGAAGCCCACTGCGGAAACACGTGGGTGGAGGCCAGGTGAAATGCATGGGTGAGGGTGAAGGTCCGTGGAGGAGCGGAGAGCAGGCAGAGCTGGGAAGAAAACCCACAAGAGCAGCAGAGCTGTCGGGCTGCATCGCGGGGGCAGGCTCGAATGAAGGAAACACAGGCGGTGTTCTGCTGCTTTTTCACACCTTCTAGTTGGGCGCAGCTAGGAAGGCTGTTTCAGAATCCCCTTCAATGAACTGAGGGAGCAGCTCCCGCAGCGGTTCACACCTGGCGTCCGTCGGCACCTGGGAGCACGCCGTGTGGACAGGGCTGCTCAGACCTCTGTCGGGGTGACCTTTTCTCCGGACAGAGAGAGCCCAGTGAACTGAGAAGGGCAGGCCCTTCCTCAAGGACCCTCAGCACCTGGCCGCGCAGAGCTCCCAGGAGGCCCTGGGAGAGCATTTGACACACAGCAAACATTCTTGAGTGTGAGCACAGCCGGCAGCTTTCTCTTGCAAGGTAGGCTTTTTTTTTTTTGGCTGGGGGAAATGGCTGCTTTTGTTTTGTTTCTGTATTTCTGAAGACACCAGATTAGGAGCCCCCAGAGAGGTGAGAGAGACACCCTGAAAACCACACACCCCTTCCCGGTCAGCTCTGCCTGCCTGACGACCATTGCTGCCTGGCTGCTGTTTCAATGCACTGTCCTTTCCCCCACTTTCTCCTCCCTCTGAGCCTCTTGGTGATTCTGAATAGCAGGGAAAGCAGCCAAGTGTCCTCCTGTCTGTGACCTTCATCTGCCCCCTCCTGTGGGCGGGGTGGGGAGGGGATGCGGAGCATACTTGAGGGTTTGCAGAGCGCTTTCCCATGGTCCTGTCTTCACAGCAGCCCTGGGAGAGGCAGGGAAGTGGTCTCACCCCTATCTCGTAGGTGACGGGGACAGTCTCTGTGTTAGTGGAGAAGCAGCGACAGAGACCCTTCCACCAGTTCTTCGGCGGGGTCGTTCTTTTACTGCACCGAGTGGCCTCAAAAATAAAGGCACGAGGTGTGTGTGCTCGCGAGTGTTCTCGGTGTGTCCCTCCGATGATACCAGAGTCTTTTCCAACCGCTGTCACCGGGAAGGGGAGACACCACCATGACCTTTTATGTACTGTATTTTACAGTTTACAAAGTGCTGTCATCTACCTGATTTTATTTCATCTCTGTGACCATCTCTGGAAGTAGATGCTAGTCCAGACGAGCAAAGGGAGCTCTGGAGATGCTGAGTGACTCAGCCCAAGGCCCCCAGCCGGTCAGCGGCCCCGGGGGAAGGGGGTAGCACCAGCTGGATGGGGAAGTGAGAGTCCAGCGGAGCAGGGGGTGGTGAAACCAGCAGCTGGAGGCATTGAGTTTTGCTGTTCTTGCCTCGGAAGCCGCACAGGGACATGGTTCCTGACCTGACCCTCCCCTGGAGGGCTCGACTGTGGATGCCCTGCCCTGAGTGGAAGCCTGGACCCCCAAGTGTGAGGCGGAGGCACAGCCAGGCCGAGCGAAGGGCTACCCCGAGGGAGTGGGGACAGGCTGCTTGGGAGCGGCCGGAATCGGGGTCCATCCTGCTCGGCTCACACAACCGCGAGGCCGACGTGGCAGGGCGTGTGCAAGGAAGACGGTACTTCAGAGCAGGGCGCCTCTCCTGGGGTAGTAGGAAGACCTGGAGTCTGACAGGTTTTGCTGAAAATCCCAACTCTGCAACTTAGGAGCTGTGGGCTCTGGGGACACTTGCAACACTTGGGACCTCAGCTTGAGGGTACTCACTCTGTCCTTCAGAAGCATGGGGTCCCTGCCACAGTCTGGGCCATACACAGTAGGTACTCCCCGGGTCAGAAGTGACTTGATAGGTTATCTAGTCCAACCCCTTCAACAGATGGAAACTGAGGCCCTGAGAGGAACAAGGACTTGCCCAAGGTCACAGTGAATGTGCGGCAAAGCTAGAGTTCGAGCAGGTCTCTTGATCCCCCTGCCTGGGTGTTTTGTTTACTTGTGCTTTGCCTGAATGAACCCGGGGTAGCTTTTGTTGTTAGTTCACACCCTGGCCAATAGCCCTGTCCCCGAGTAGTTAGTTTTCTTATGGAGTCAGCCAGCACCCAGGGATGAAAGTGTAAGGCCTCTGATGTCGGGTTCTTAGGGAGAGGAGAACGGGTGGGAGGACGGGGCGGAGCGGTAAACACTTTGATGCTTGCCTGATGTGAACCATCCTGGTTTTCCAAGAATGCTCGATGGTAAGCACGGTTCTGACGCTGAAATGTTCCACTCGGAGTTCTGGAGAGTAGACGTGCATTTCTCGTAAAGCCCTTGAGGCTTCTCTCTGCTGCATTCCCCACCCCCATCTCCCTAGGGCTTTAAATCATCTTTGGCTTGGGGTTGAAAGTAACCCATTACAGTGGTGAGCCTTGTGGTCCATTTTGTGCAGTGTTGTCAGGCTAAAATATTATAAACAGACCACCAAACTGTGTTTGGTCCAAGGCCAAGAACCTCCTTCTCCACTTGAGCGTTTGATTATCTGCTACAGCGTTCAGCTTTGAGTTCAGTGCAGGAATCCAGCATAATTTCTTATATTGTTACCATCTGGTTTTGTGGAGTTTTGCTTTTGATTTTAATTGTGCCCTTTGGGAGAGAGAAACCCTCCAAGTGGTGGGAAAATGAGCTCCCCCTTCCTCACCCTGGCACCCCAGGCACACACACGTCGCTGCCGTGGTGCTTGGGGGACGTGGCTGAACAGAATCCTCTGAATTTCTGAGCGTCCTCTCTCATTATTCCTGCTCTCCCAGCAGCCCCCGGGCCCTTGGCTACTTCACAGGGATTGCTCAGATCGGTCCCAGGTCAGAGCCTGACCTGAGATGGAGCTGCCTCCGTGGTAGTGAGGGCTGAAGGTGGTTTGGGGTGTTGCCCAGTGTGACCCGCCCTGTCCGGAGACCAACATTGCGGTGATAACGTTATGTGACCTCTTTAACAAGTGAGTCACTTGCCCTCAGATAACCACCGGTACTTTCATGGGGAACTGCTAGTACCATTGTGGCCGTGGCCATGGTTTCTGCAAAAGAAGGTGTTTTTAGAGATGAAGGTACAGAGATTGGTCTCCTTAGATTTGTTGCCATGGACTCCTGGCTCCCCAACCTTTTCCTTATCAAGACTCACCTTGTTTTCTCTTCAACCATGTGCTTGGTACCAGTTTTAAATATTAGTAATTGGGCTTCCCTGGTGGCGCAGTGGTTGAGAGTCCGCCTGCCGATGCAGGGGACACGGGTTCGTGCCCTGGTCTGGGAAGATCCCACATGCCGCGGAGCGGCTGGGCCCGTGAGCCATGGCTGCCTAGCCTGCGCGTCCGGAGCCTGTGCTCCGCAACGGGAGAGGCCACAACAGCGAGAGGCCCGCGTACCGCAAAAAAAAAAAAAATTAGTAATTGATGATAAATAACCGACACTCTTCTCACATTCTTGGAAGACAATCTTCATATTGTTACCTCTTTTAATTTTTCATGTTATCTTCTAGAGTTGTCCGTTGGCATAAGCATTTTTGTGTAGCTGTAATCAGGGTATGTCAGTAAGTCTAAACAGGAAAGCGGGAACACCATCAAGTATTTACCACAAAGGGAATTTAATACAGGCCTTCGTTACACAGGTGATACAGAAGCTGAGAAGCCAAACATGGAAAGGCGAGGTGACCCAGAGCTTAGTGGCAGGAGGTCACTCCTGGAAGAGTGGAAGAGGTGGTGTGACCGGAGCCCAGGGTCAGGGTCAGCGGTGGGCCTGTGTAGAGCAGATGCAGCTGCTTCTGTTAGAAATGCCCACCCAAGGCAGAAAGGGAGAGAGGGGAGAAATGCCCTGGCCGCTCCCTTCCTCCCACCTTCCACTCTCCCACAAGTTCCTGCTGTTGTCCAAACCCCCCAGTAGCCCCCCTGACACGAGGCCTAGAAAGTCAGGAGTCAGCCCTGGGGATACAGAGCAGAGGACAGGAAGATGAGTAAGGGATTGGAGGACACACAGCACCGGGACCAGCCTAGGGCGCCAGCCTCCTGTTCTAACTTGACATTGTCATAAGCATCTCCTTGTGTCTCCACGTGGTCTTAATGACACATTATTTCAAGTAGATGTACCAGAGTTAACCTAACCGTTGGGAGAGTGCTTAAATTGATGATAAATCAGCGGTTCTCAAATTGTGGTCCCCAACCAGCAAGTATCAACATCACCCAGGAACTTGTTAGAGTCTCAGGCCTTACCCCAGACCTTCCCGCTCAGAACCCCTGGGCTCATGGCCCAGAAGAAGTCTGTGTTTCCTCTGGAGGACGCTGACACACGTTGAAATTTGAGAACCACTGTTACAGGCGATCCTGCACCTCACTAAAGGTGGGGACAGGATAGTGAGGGTACTGTTGGTCAGGGGTCTTTATAGAGAGAAGTGTGGTGTGGAAGGAAAGGCCCAAGACTCCAGGGCTGTGCACCTCTAAGGTCAAGCCTTCTCCCTGCCCTTAGCTTCCCTGGGTGATTGTTTTCTATTTTGTTCAGCTAAAAATACCAGATCATCCCAGTGGTGGTATTATGAGGATTAAATGAAATAATGGGCATGATGTGCCCTATATGTTGGGTCGTCTGGAGCTTTGGGGAAGGAAATGTGGCAATAGCAGCCCACTTCTGGGCCCTAGGACATTGGCCCTGGTGCCAGAACCTGAGGGGTGTAGTCTAAAAGTCAATGATGAACACTTAGGAGGTTGAAAGTGAGCTTTAAGGCAATAGGAATCTTGGACTGAGGGTTCCAGATCTGTAGTCAAGTTTCCCCTCCCCACCCCGTGTTTATTAGTGGTGCTGACCTGACTCTGTGACTGCCACTATCTTGTCACTCTTTCTTGTCTGGCCATTTGGTGCCGTGGAAAGGACCCTGGTCTCAGGCCAGGACCCCTGGTTTCCCGTGCTGGCTGTGTCTTCTTGGGTGAGTCACTTACCTGAGCTGCGCTTTTCATATTTGTAAAATGTCCCCCGTCACTGACCGTGGTGCGGATCAGGTGGGATGATGGATGTGAAATCGGCCTTGAACTTCAGTGGACCCCTTGAATATAAAGCTTTAGGATCCACACCTCCACCGGGGCCCTTTGCCAGCCTTGCCGTCTCCATAAACCTCTTACTCTCCTCCCAAAGCAGGAGGTGCTTCATCCAGCCCAGGCAGGCATCTGGGTGCATCCTTGTTCTAACAGTGACCTGTAGGAAGGCACCAGGCCGGGGATCTTCCACACATCTTTCTCTTGCAATCCTCCCAGCAGCCTTACCGAGGAGGGAGTCTTACAAGAAGTAACCAAGGCCCAGATAGCTGAAGAGGAAGGATGTAAACAAACCCAGTCCTGAGGGGACAGACTGAGGCACAGTTGGCCTCAGAGTCATCCACAGAGTTGCTGTTACTAAGAAGGGAAAGGGGAACTGGGTAAAGGTCCTGCTGACTTACGGTGATATATCAGGCCTGCAAGTATTGTGGATGCAATTGACAAGCCAGTTGGAGCCTGGCTTCCCGACAGAGACCCACGCAGCCAGTGTTCCCATCTTATTGCCTCTGGCAGCACCTGAGAGAAACCTTGGATCAGTGGGAGGACCAGCCAGCATCCTCCTGCAGACCTGGATGCCTTCCACAGTTAATGGCTGAGGAAGCTGAGGCTTAGAGAAGTCAAATGGTTTACCTGAGGTCACCCAGGCCAGGAATCTGAGCCCAGATCGCATCCTTTCTGGTCCAGGGCTCTTTGCATGACCCCAAGTGTTTCCTAGATCCAGGCCTGACCAGCACTTGGCAGTTTTCCATAAGCTTTCCCAGCCTCTCTCTGGGGGTCCTCAGGGTAGGCAGTAGGTCTGCCTGAGGCGGCCGGCGTTGGGTGGTCTGCGGTGTGACAAGTCCAGTGAATCAGCCTAAATCCAGGGGAGGTCAGAAGATGCGTCATCCTCCAGCCAGCAGACATTATCCTGCTGTTTGGGTTGCAACTGGAAGTGACATCAGGATGGGATGTGAAGCCTCTGGGACGGGAGGACACGCTGCTTCCATTCATCCCACACTTGGGGGTCAGTGGGGGCCATCTTCCCACCTGTTAGCTCCTCCCAGACAGGGCTGAGGGCGTCTACCTAGCCATCTCCTAAGGTAGACTCAGCACTAAACAATCTCATTGTGCAAGCTCTGCTGAGAATCGCTGCCCTGAGGAGAAGGCTGGGGCGGGGCAGGGCAGGGCAGGGTGTGTTAACATGGAACGGGCCTGCTCAGGCAGGTCCTAAGGACTCTAAATAACTGTGTTGGAGGCAGGACCTGAGCTTTTAACTCAGTAAATACATGGTATTTCGAATATAGCCCGGATGATCTGAGGATCACAATTACCTGAGATCTGCCTTACAGGCATTTAGGGAAACAAACGGGGGCTGCGCGCTAACCTAGGTAAGGATGCTGCCCCACACCTTACGCTGAGGTATCTCGGTGACGCCTTCGCGGTAATTCTTTATTTAAATCTTGGCACGCTGCAACTGACTTAATGTTCCAGAACTTTTGGAGTCCGTCGCTCTCTTCTTTCTTTCCTTTCCTAGACTTCAGTGCACTTGAGTTTTAACCCAGCTCTGCTACCGGCCTCTGGGTGGACATCCGGGCCGCATGGAGGGGTGTCTAGAAAACTCTTCCATGTGTCTCCTCTACCCTCCACGGTACTCACAGAAAACTTCACTACTGATGCTTCCGATCAGTGGGTGTGTGTGTGTGTGTGTGTGTGTGTGTGTGTGTGTGTGTGTGTGTGTGTGTGTGTGTGTGTGTGTGTGTGTGTGTGTGTGTGTGTGTGTGTGTGTGTGTGTGTGTGTGTGTGTGTGTGTGTGTGTGTGTGTGTGTGTGTGTTGGGCTGGGAGAAATGGTGATTTCCCCACACCCAGCAATGCTCATATTCTCAGGACACCAACTGGACATTAACAGTTTAAGTCAATTCTGGCACTGTCTACCTGCAGATAGCATCAGATCCCACAGATAAGAGCTCAGTCCCACAAGCCTGCTGCCCTCCCCAACCCCCCCCCCCACCCAACTTCAGATGCCAATCACAAGCCCAGGTTGACACCTGTGCTTCTGACCCACCAGCTATTGATCAGAAGTTCCCACTGCCCACTCCTAGGGTTCAGTTAATTTGCTAGAGTGGCTCACAGAACTCAGGAAAACATTCTACTGGTTTATTATGAAGGATATAACTCGGGAATAGCCGCATGGCAGAGACGCACAGGGCGAGGTATGCGGGAAGGAGCTCGGAGCATCCGTGCTCTCTCTGGACACGCAGCTTTCCCCTCATCTCCACTTGTTCACCAACCCAGAAGCTCTCTGAACCTGGTCCTTTTGGGTTTTTATGGAGGCTTCATTACGTAGGCATGATTGATTAAATTATTGCCCATTGGTGATTAATTCAGCCTCTAACCTGTCTCCCTTCTCTGGAGGTGGGGGCAGGATTGGGGGGGGGGGCTAAGGCTGAAAGTTCCTACCTTCTAATCGCAAGGTTGGTTTCCCTGGCAACCAGCCCCTTATCCACAGAGGCTTTGCATAAACTCAGGTGTGGTCGAAAAGGGCTTGTTATGAATCACTAAAAGATGCCCTTTTCACCTTTATGGCTCTGGAGCTATTTCAGGAACTGGGAACAAAAACTACTATAACAAAAGATACCCCTGTGGCTCTTACATAGGAAATTACAAGGATTTTAGAAGCTACGTTCCAAATTTATATTTCTTACTATAAATCACAATATTACAAGCAGCCTCAGCGGGGGCTGGTGATAAACCCAGAGAAGACAGCCTGAGTCGGCTGGGCGGGTCTTGGGCAAGTCACATCACTTCTCGTGCCTCAGTTTATCCAGCAGTAAAATGGGAATAATGATTGCTGTCTCTTAGGGTCGTTGTGAGATTGAGTTAATGCATATACAAAGCTTAGCGCAGTTTGTCACCTTGCTAAGGGTCGGTACATGGTTGGTCCCTTCTTCCCTTCCCTTGGTGTTTACCAGATCAAAAGCTGCTGGTTGCCCACCTAACTTGCTTTACTGTGTTGACAAAGGAACTGTCACACAATATGGCAGCCTCAGAAAGGGTAAAAAATGCCAGGGAAGTGTTCCAGCCCGTCAGGTGCTGAGCTGGGTAAGCTTTGTAATACAGATCCTTTTTGTGTTTCAGTATTGGAGCCTGTTGCGAACATTTCTCGGACCCACAGACTCTGGGGGTGGGGACTTAAGCTAATTTGGCTTTAGACCAACCTGCCAGCACAGGAAAGGACCGACTTGGTGGTGGTCTTGAGGCTGCCCTTGACGCAGGTATGCCTGGCATCAAGGCCAGCTTCACAGGCACGCGGTATGTGGTGTCACAGAGCCCCACGCTCAGGAGGGCCCCGTGCTTGGTTTAATGCCTGTTGTTGACATCTTGAGATTCTTAATTTTCTTTGAGCTGGTGTTTTGTAAGCGAAGCCCAGTAGACAGTGGACATGCATGTGAGGTAGGAGCGATCCACCCTGACAGTCCTGAGCTTGAACCAGAGCTTGTTTGGGATACAGAAAGAAGGTGATGTCATTCTAAGAAACATCGACCACCAAGGAATCCCATCATATGCTTTCTTACTCGTGTTGCTTGCCGGTGTTAGCTAATCCCTCACCCCGAAAATGATGACATACAATGGAAAGGAAAGATCAGGCAACCCAGAGTGCCTTTTCCCTTCAGCTTTTCCCTACTCATCAGTAAGCAGCAAGGGGGGAGTGTCGGTAGAATGTGCACTTATCAAGAAATGAAGTGAAAACAGTGGAGTTAGTTTTATGCAGTGTTGCTTTTGGTCTGGTAAGTCATATGATGTATGTGTGTATCTAAGCTGTGAAATACAAATGGTGCAATTTTGATGATTTCACATACTAGTTAAATGCTCTTTTGTTTGCATTCAAAACTTGGCATTGCACGATATAAACATGAATGGCAAAATTCATGCCAGTAATGTAAAGTTTTAATATTTCTTGACTTAGAATGATATTAAATAGGAAAAAAACCCCAAACCAACCAAAACAAAAACCCACTATCGCACGTCAAGAGAGAGACTCTGGAAGAAAGGGGAAAACGTTTAGATTTTAATACCATTAATGATACAGTTTTCCTGCTTTTTGCTCTGAGGGCTCTACACTGTCACTTTGCACTGCGCCCCACAAATTATGTAGCTGACGCTGGCTAGCATCCTGGGACTGGGGGGTCTCAGGCTGGTCTTGTATACACAGGTCCTTTGCTAGATCTACTCTCTTCCGGGTTGCAGAGCCAAGAAACAACATATGGATAAGTGAGCACTGGCGCTTACTCTGAAGATTCCAGGATGTTCCAGGTGATGGGGGGTCTGTTGTTGATAGAGATCACAGTTGAGGAATTTCAGAGGCTACAAACATACCCTTGTTGGAGATGTTTTGCGGGCCTGCTGTGCATTCACTCTTGCAAATTGTTGAGCAGCCTAGTGTAGGGGCACAAGCCAGCAGTGGGCTGAGAGGACGCCCACTTGGAATCCCAGCTCTGGCTTGGTCTCCTGGGGCAAGTCGTTTCTTCCTGGATCGGTTTTCTCATCGGGCAGTCCTCAGTCTCTCAGTTGTAGTGTAACTGTTAAGAGTGTGAGCTACTTAGAGGCCGAATTCTTGGGTCAAATCGCCTCTCCACCTCTTAACTAGTTATTGGACCTTAGGCAGGTTGTTCAAGCCCCCTGGACCCTCAGTCTCCCTGCCTGTAAAATGGTATGAAATGAGTGCAGGGAAAGGAGCTAATATCGTGTCTGGTACATGGTGTTGAATATATGATAGCAATGGTCATGGTGGTGAAAAGGTAAGAAATAATCCTTAGATGTTCTAGGACCGAAGGATTAGCGTCTTCAGGGTCTAACTTGAGAGATTCTGTATGAGAGCCCGGGGAGCCTCTGCCTCAGACTTCTAAGCAGCTCTTTAGACTGTGTGGTTTTCTGGGTTTTTTTGTGTTTTTTTTGGTTAATATTTATTTATTTATTTGACTGCACTGAGTCTTAGTTAAGGCATGCAGGATCTTTAGTTGCGACATGTGTGATCTAGTTCCCTGACCAGGGATTGAACCCGGGCCCCGCCCCCCCACATTGGGAGCGTGGAGTCTTAGCCACTGGACCCTCAGGGAGGTCCCTAGACTGTGTTTTTAGAAGTTACCAGAATGAGAGAAAAATTGTTGTGTTTGGAATTTGAAGATCTGGGTCCTTGTCCTTCCATCCTCTGTCACCCCGAGTCACGTGACTTCTGACAGTCCCTTCCCCACCAAGCCTCACTTTCCTCACCTGTGAAATGGGTCTGCCTGCCTTACAGGTTGGGGCCCATTTGAGATGACGTATGTAGCGATCTTTCTTTAGCTTAAATTCAAGGTGCTGTGTTGGGAAGAACTCTCTGGTGAACGCTCACTAGTGTCAGGAGATACGCAGCAGCTACATTGCTCGGGCCTCAGTCCTTGATCCCTGAGATCAGAGATGTACCGTAAACTGTCCCAGGAGCAGGTTAAAAAAGAAGGAAGGAGGGAGAAAAAAAGAGAAAGCAAACCAGCAGAATTTGGAATTGTTCCTCAAACCACAATCGCAGGTTTCAGGGACTCGGAAAGGGGTGCAGCCCAGCCTTGTGGGCGAGAAACGTCAGATGTTGGGAAGAGAAAGGCCTCTCTTACTGTAGCAGGGTTTCTCACTGGCCCCTGCCTATTAAGCCCCGGTAGCTTGTCACTCCCTGGCTAACAGCTTGGCAGCACAGAGGCAAACCACAGAGTACATTTGAGGCCCAGATCTGCTCATTTCGAGGGTGGGGCCGCGTTTTTCTCCTGCCACAGAGAGCTAATTAAAGAAAACAAGCTATGGGAGTTGGGAGAAGACTGGCCACAGAGCACTTGGGGAGGATTGCTTTGGTTGTAGAGGCCTCCACAGCCCCCAGAAAACAGGTGGAAGTGGGCATCCGGGCCCCCGTGCATCCCCAGTGGAGCTCCGAGGACCCACTGGGAGACCTGGATGCCTACAGTAGGGGGGCCTGCATGGGATGGGAGGGTGATCTTGGTCTGTGAGGGGACCAGCTGGAAGAAGTTCAAGCTACCCGTCAAAGCGGGACAGTGTTTTGGAATGCTTCACAAATGTTGACTTGTGCCCCAAATTGTGGACAGAGCCTATGTTAGTTCTGTAACAGTAATTCACATCTCTGTGGCACTTTTGATTCTGGTACCAGCCTTAGGGAAAGTGGCTGTGACTTCTAACCAAGAGCAGAGTGACGCTCAAAGAGGGGGCTCTTCGAAGTCTCAGGGCTGGAAAGTGGGGTAAGGACTCAGGACTTCTGTCTCCAGGTGGAGCCTGCTGATTTCAAGGAGGGGAAAGCAAACATCAATCCCACTGACTTGGAACAAACGCTGTCGTCCAGGATTAGAGCTCGCCTCTTAACAGCCGCGCACTGTTTTATGGAGCAGGTCTATTGCTGCAACAGGGATGGTGTAAGTTGAATTATGTTTTAAGTGTATCAGGAAAACCATTTCAAGGAATCCTGTTGTGAGTCATTTTGAAAAATGAAGAATTACACGATCTCCCCAGCAATGTTCTATGTTGGTACATTCAAGGAGCCAGATGGCTTACAAGAGGGGTCCCACTGTTTTGCTAGCTTGTGTTGTTGCCGCCTAAGGATGGTTTACTCCTCAGGTGCTCCGAGGGGTTCTCACATCCTGGAGAACTGGGGGAAGATGTAGTACCTGGGCAGAATGTTTTGATTCACTTATTCAAAGAAGCTGGGGCCTATGTAGGGCCTCAGGGGGCATCCAGGCCAGGGATTCTCGAGTGAGGCAGGCTATGAGGAATTCTTTTAGTGATGGTAAGGACGATGAGAATGAAGCTGTTGTTAATTAAGCACTTAGTGTCTGCCTGGGACCTTACATACATTATCTCATTTAATTATTACTACTACTAATACTGAAGTTTGTGAATGATTTCCTTAGCAGTTAATTCAAAGGCATAGTCCCCTATACAGTGGAATATTTTTTAGCCAGGAAATGAAGTACATGCAGCACCACGGATGAACCTTGAAAACGTTATGCTGAGTGCAAGACGCCAGCGCACAAGGCCGTGCTGTATGATTCCATTTACATGAACTATCTAGCATAGGCCGGTTCATGGAGATAGGAAGCAGATTAATGGTTGCCGGGGTGTTGAGATGAGGTGGAATGGGGCGTAGCGACTGCCTCACGGGTACAGTGTTTTCTTTAGGGGTGAGCACGACATTGTGCATGAACTGATGCCGCTGGGTCGTACACATTACAGTGGTTAAAGTGGTAACTCTTCCCATTATGTGCGTTTTATCACAATGTGTATTTTAATCAGTGTATTTTCCTCATGGTGGCTCTCTCACCGACTTGGGTTCAGATATGCCGTGTTGAGTGGGAGAGAAAGGGAGGGGGTCGTGCCTGTGTGTGGTGAGGCTGAAGCAAGCTTAGGGCTTTCCAATTCAGGCTCCACCTTTAGGAGAAACCAGAGACCCAGAGAGGGCTAGTGACTCACCCCAGGGCACAGAGCAAAGTACCTGGAGTTGGGATATAGAGTCTAGCCTTTCTCACTTTTCATCGGGAAAATCACAATGGAAAAGTGCTTTTTGTGCCGCTGGGTAAATTCTGGGCCGCAGAAGTTCAGCTCTGTTGCACCTGATGTTTTGTCCCTTCCTTGGGTTCCTGGAGAAACTGTCTGTCCCTCGCTGGTAGAACAGCCCCTGGACTGACTCAGCTGTCAGGAGGTCCTCAGCCAGAGACCTGGGTTGTGTCCCTGGGCATGTGTCTGGAACAATTCCAGTTGTGCTGCTTCATCTCAGCATTGAGGTAAAGGAACGAGTTATATGTGAACACATACGTTTGGTGTTTGATGGGGGACTTACCACGTGACCCTGCTTCTTCTTTTCTTTTCTTTTTGACTGTGAACATCTGACACTACAGGAAATAAGAAACTTTCCAGTACCTAATTTGTGCTCACTCTACTTTCAAACCCTCTTGGCCCCAGCACAGGGTAAATGAAACTGTAGCTTATAGTAATATTTATGTATGGGAGTCAATGAGCTGTTTAAATGCTTGAATGTCAGAAAAGGTTTCAAATTTAGCAAGCCCCCAGGCTCTCCCACCCTCTGGTTATGTAGATAGGCCTGCCTACTCTCTTAAGGCAGGCTCTAGCCTCCTGTCCCAGTTGGTGGCACGACAGCGATGATGATGATGATGATGATGGGGATGCCATTTAAAGAGACTGAGCTGTAATGGAATTCAATGTACATTTAATCCTTAGGAGAAGGGAAATCGAGTTCCAGAATCTTGGAAGTTAGACTCTTGGGAAGATCCATGGGTAAGGAATGACAGGACCTGAGTTTTATTAGTGACGTGACCTTAGCAAGATGGTCTAAAGATGGTCTAAAGGCCTGTGAATAATACCCCAGCTTCTCCCACGTCCTGGAGCTGGTGTGAGCATCTGAGTGAGGTGATGGATGTGAAAGTGCTTCGTTAGCTGTCAAGGCGCTCACCGAAGTGGCTTATGAAGCCATGGGGCCGAGGGACCGAAAGAAAGAATGAAGAACGAATGAGAACTGGTTTGTGTTGGGAGCTGTGGAGCAGAATGGGCCTTCGCTTTTGGGGGAGCCTTATCGTGGGAAGCAGCACTTGGCGTGCGTGGTTATTTATTTCTGCCATCAGACCAGCAGGGCTCTGAGGCCCCTGCTCTGTCGAAGGCAGTGTGAGTCAAACCCAGTTCCTGCCCTCCAGGAGTTGACAGTGTAATTGTGTTTTCATGGGTCACCTGGAAGGCGAGTACTTGAGAGGGAGTGCAGGTGACCCAAGGCAGCCCCCAGGCCTACCACCCGCTGCTGTGCTATTCAAATCAGAGTCCTTGCGGAAATGCTTGTCTGTGCGTGCGCGCGCGCGCGCGCGCGTGTGTGTGTGTGTGTGTGTGTGTAGGATGAGTCAGATTTACCCACTGTTTTTTCCCTATTGAAACTCATTATGCTCACACACACACACACAGCAGTCATGCACTTGCTCAGAAGTGTGTGAAAACCACATAAAATGTGCAAAGTGTGGCCCTTTTGAAGGTATGTCTGACATCCACCTTCTCTGGAGCAGGGATGGATTTGTGAAGGTTCTGATCTTTCCTCATCTGCGGGAACTTGTTTGCCCCAGTTGCTGGCTCAGGACCAGCCCAGGCTGACCTGTGTGGGTGAGGTACAGATGGGAGCAAGGCCCCGGGGAATTCTGTTAGGTGAGCTCTGACCCTCTTGGTGGTCCTGGTTGGTCTGTAGCAGGCGGTGGCCTAGGACGGACTGGGTAGAACTGGACAGGACACCCTGTATTTCTGTAGACAAGGTACTCAGGGCCCATCGCGCTTGGTATTTAAGATCCTCTAAGATCCTTAAGTTCAGCTCTGTTCCACCTGATGTTTTGTACCTTCCTTGGGTTCCTGGAGAAACTTTCTGTCCCTCGCTGGTAGAACAGCCCCTGGACTGACTCAGCTGTCAGCTGACTCTAGGGCTGCCCGTTTTGTGGGTCGACCTTGTGTCTGGCCCTCTGCTCCCAGCAGCTGAGGCCCCTCATAACACCCCCCCACCCCAAACCAGCCTGCCGTCCCCACGCCCCCCACCTGGCTGGGGTTCACCCTTACGTTTCCTGGGGTGCGTTCCCCGACTCCTCTGTCCCTTTCTGCCTTTAAAACTTAGAAGTGAGTCTCACCTCCTCTGTCACGTTTTCCTCGACTGTCCCAGCTCACTGTGACCCCCTCCCCTTTCTCTAAACGGTCTCCTGAATCACTCCTGGGTCTGGCACATAATATTTTTGAGTGCATGAGCTTGGCCCTTCTCCGTGGGGCATACCTTGTCTGTGTGTCCTTCATCCTCCCAAATGTCATCACCACCTTACCTCGTACGGGAGCTGTGTCTCAGGCTCGTTTTTTCGCTCCTGCCCCACTTCCCGCCACCCTGTGGAAGAGGGGTTAGACAGGCCTGGCCACTTCGTCCTGTTCGATGTGGCTTCAGACCTGTCGCAGAGCCTCCATGGGACTCACTTTATGCCACACACCGTGTGGACAGTTAGAGCCACCTGCCTACACCGGAGGCGACCGTGGTGATCGGGAGAGAGCGAGGGATGGGAGAGCGTTTTGCAAACCTGCAGAGCACTGCGCAGACATGAGTTGTTAATGGCCTTGTGGGTGTTCTGTCAATAGCTGTGACCTGACATGAATGCTGGCTTGAGCAAGGGGCCTCAGGGAGAGCTGCCCTACGCCACTGACCCAGAGTCTAGGACCCCTGAGTTCCACTCACCATCCCTGGGCCCCAGTTTTCTCAGCTCCACTACCCTTTCCAGCTCTGACGCTGGTGGTCATGGTGCTGTTTGGGGGAGGGGGCGGCAGGTGTGGACTCCCCACTCCTGCGTGGCAGGCACTCAGCTGAGGCAACCAGGAAGGTTTCCTCTAACCATTCGTGCTTGTGGGTTGGCCATGGCAGCTTTGATGTCACCTTGAGGGACCACCCTGGACCTCTTTCTTTGTGCCAAGCTTACGGCTAGATCTCCATAAGCACTCGCTTTGACTGTTAGGAGAGGCTGTTTGCACTATTTAAGGTGGCAGAACTATTTCACCCTTTCCAGAGGTGTTGACATTTAAGGATGCTTGGGGGTGATGGTACAGAAGTAGAGGTAGGAAACCTGGAGGAAGGAAAGGGGCTGGTTGCTGAGAACGTGTGTATAACAGGTTTCGACTTTCAGAAGTGTCTGCCTCGGCTGGTTTTGTAGTGGTGGCAGTCAAAGGCAGGAAGAGAGATGAGATCAGATTTCAGGATTTTCACCCGCCCCACCCCCATTTTTGACAGCTGAGAGCTCTTCCAGGGCAGGGACTGGGTATCTTTCAACTTTTCTGACCCCTGAGCCTGGCACAATACTTGGTATTTCAGCATACTCAGTGAATGTTTGAATGAATGAATGAATAACTTTCCACTTCTTATCACAGCGGTAGTGTCAATGAATATATAAAGCCATGGTTAGTAGCAGGTCTGATGGGTTAAGAAATACTAACCAACATTTCTGATTATGGAAGAAGATGGAGCTTCTAGGAAGAAAGGCTGGCCCTTTGAAGCTGTCCTCTGTGTCCCCATTCTTGTGCATTTTGTGGTCACCCTTCCATATTCCTGAGTTCAGGAACACCTCGGACTAGAAAGGAGTGAAGGCCCCGTTTTCCTCGGTTCCCAGGAGGGACTTTAATGTGTCCTGCACACGCTCAGTGATAAAAATTCATACCAATTGTGAGCAGTGCCCTTTTTCCAGTTGACTTCGCATTAGCCCCGCCCTGTTCTGGCAGGTGCTGTAGGCAGATAACCTTGGCAGGGGGCTTGGCACGATGGCAGAGTTTACACCGGATTGCTGTATTCCATTGCTATCTTGTTATCTCGTTTCCTCGATGGTCATTGTCACACAAGAAAGTACTTCCTCTGTGGGCTTCCCTTCACAGAGACCTGTGGGCATAGATAAATTCGTAAACTGCATTGCACGAGTGAAACCATTTCTGTTAAGAGCTGGGGGTCCTGCTGAAAGCCTCCTCAGAGAAGCTCTCCTTTCCCCAGGAGCATTTCTTCTGGCTCCCAAGGCCCAGTTCTTCCCCCACTTTTGGTTTGGCTACCGGCTTCTCACGTGAGAGTTGTCGAGAGGACAGAGGGTGTGGCATCCCATGTGCAGACTTCTTTGAGAGTTTGATCTTTTGGGATGTCCCAGTGGCCGCTTTTCCTGATCTGCTTCCTGTTTTCTCCCAGGGGTCTCCGTATCGAGCTGCCTGCAGCTCTGTCTCCCCTACCCAAGCCCTGCTGCCTTGATTCTATGGCCAGGACCCCAAAGAATAAGCCCCGGCCTGGAGTTTTTGTCTCAGCTCTGCCGTGTGACCTTGGGCAAGCTACTTGATTTCTCTGGTCCTCAGTTTGCTCCTGTGAAAAGAAAAAGGTTGGCCGAGGTGCTCTCCGAAGTCCCTGCCATTCCTGTCCTTCCTCTCGGCAGGGAAGTGCTACCTCTGTCCTGCAGTGGAAACGGAGGCTGCGGGGGGCAGGTTGGGCGAGGTCATGGTTTACATCCGTGGCCGCAGCGGAGACTCTGGACCTTGACCTGTAGGCAGTGAGTCCAGGATGCTGAGAAGCTGGCGGGGGTGGGTGTAGGGTAAGCAGAGCCCCTCTGGGAGGCGAGTGGTGTTACTCAGCCCTGAGGAATGCCGAGGCACGGCTGAGCTCGGGCAGGGCTCTGAGAGCCCTGTGGCTGTAACCATGGGCAGAATTTCATGGCCTTGAAGAATGGCTACTGTATAGACCAGTGATAAATATTAGTCACCCTGGCAGCTGAAGGGGTTTCCCGTGCTGCATTTTTGACAAAAAGGGAAAGAAAGCCTTCCTCCCTGACGGCACGAGAGGGAGAAACAAATGTGTCTCTGGGCGCAGGTGCCAAGAAATCCTCTTATTCGGATGCCCTGGCTGGAGATCCCATGGGATTTTCTACCACCAGTGACCGTCTCTGCCTGAAGCTGCACAGGGCCTGCGAATGTCCCTTGAGCTCTCTCCTGGGCCACTTCTTGGGGCCTTGCTTGAGCACCTCCCGAATCTGAGCCTTGATCTGCCCTCCTCCCCTGCACCCTCCCTGCTATCTGCTCAGCCTCTTCCAGTCTTCCCTTGCTCGGTGAAAGGACCACCGTGCCCTGAGATGCCTGAGCCAGACTGCAGGAGGAGTCATCCTCTTGCCCCCCTCCCCCCTTGCTCCACCCTCCAGTCCATCACCAAGCCCTGCCCAGTCCTGCATCCAAAAATGTCAACGTCCGTCTGCTCCCCTGTCTCGACTATGCCTTCCTCATCCAGATCAGGGTCTCTCTGGCCTAGCCTGCCTCCCACCTGGTCCCTCTGCCTGCATCCACCTCTCCCCCAGGCCCATTCTCCACCAGCAGCCAGAGTGATCTCTGGCACATCTGCTGAGAAGCGCTCAGGGGCTTCCTGTTGCCTTGAGGGTGAGGGTCCAAATCCCTAAGGCTGTGGGGTCTGGCCCTAGCCTGCCTGTCCGACCTCTACTTCCAGTGGGCTCCCATGCCCCCTCTGGCCTTCTTAAATTTCCTTCCTCAGGGCCTTTGCACGTGCTGTGCCTTCTGCCTGGAATACTCTTTCCCCACGGTTTCCAGCTGGCACATGTGAATCAGGTCTCAGCTTAACTATCATCTCCTAAGAGAGACCTCCTTGATGCCCCTCCGTTTCATTATACCTCCTGCTACACTCTCGTGGCATGCTGTTCTTTTCATTCAGAGAGCTTCCCCAGTTTGTAGTTTTAATTCTGGGTGCTTATTTGTTTCCTGTCTGTCTTCCCCTCCCCTCGAGGGCAGGGCCCATTTCTTTTATTCTCTGCTATGCCCAGGGCCCAGGACCCAAGAGCGCAGTAAATATTTGCAGGCATGAATGGTACGTGGAGGACATGTCTGCTGGTGCTGCCATTGCCCCAGCACCCGGATTCCCTTGGGATCTGTCCCCAGCTTTTCAATCCCCACTGAGTGGCCACTGAGCAGCGGGCTCTTCCTGGCTTCGCTCCTCTGGCATCAAAACTTATCAGTCCCACATCTCAGTCTTTTGCAAGGTGACACTTCATCTGACTACCTAATTCACACTAAGGCGTTAATGGTACTAATGACATAGTGCTTATTATTACCCTAGGGGATGCAAAATGATGGTATCAAAACATATCATTCCCCAGTGGTTTAGAAACTCTCCGGTTAACTTCCCAGAGAGTCGGAGTAGAGTCTAGTCTCCTTAGCCAGGATGACAAGGCCCCATGTGCACGTTTGGCTTCCATCTACTTCTGCAGGTCCCCAAGCCTTAGTCATCATACTCCCTTCCACCCCAGTACCCAGCACAGTACCTGCCATGGGCAGGCCCTCAATAAATGTTTACTACGTGAATTTAAAAGAAGTTGATTTTAATGACTCATGCTTTAACCAAGGCTTTTGGTGTCATTAGTCAGTGTTTAGACCTTGGATGTGAGAGGAGTGACAAATGATGGGAATTTCAAGCACAGTGACCATGATAGTGCCAGGAGAGAGGTAGCTTTATCTGGGTAGAGGGGGTTGGCGTTTCAGAGCCCCTAGATCCAGATCTCTCCTCCTGCTATACCAGTCACGTCACTTAAGCAACGTGTCCTTCTGCCCAGGATGAGGTTTAGCATCTCTGCTTTCCAAGGTGCCAGAGGAGGTGAAAGTCTTGTGACCACATCCTCCTACTCGTCTGATGCAGTTTGTGGTCAACTGCAGGTTGAGGCCAGTGCGGCAGCAAAGGGCTAGAAATAATCCCTGATGGGAGAGCGGCTTCCCCGGCCCCCTCCTGCCCCTCTGAGCCCTGCCAAGGTCACGTTGGTTTGCATAGCCCAGGCACTGACCATCTGACTGAGGTTACTGCAAGACAAGGCCTCCTTGCCTCCACTTCAACCCCGCCCCATCATCATCTTTTCCCCGTCATGTGGATGTGGCCCGAGAAAGCAGGAAGAAAGGAGGAGCCATTCAGCTTGGGTTTAAGAAAACCCTCCTTTTTGATTTGTTTTAGTGCTGGTTGCAGAGAGAGTGGCAACTGTTGTTTAAAATACATGGGTAGTTTTGGCTTAGTTTAGTTTTTGGAAGGGAGGATTATCTGGCCTGAGGCTTCTATGACACTGACATCAGGGTTGCAGTCATCCTCCCTCACCTGGAGGATGAACCTCCCGGCCTCGGGCACTCCCCCTGTAGCCTCCCCTCCCACTCCCTTGGATCTGCTCTCCCCACTTGCCCAGGGCAATCTTTCTAAGGCACAAGGTTTGCCCTGGCACTCCCTGCTCTAAGGCACAAGTCTTGCCCTGGCACTCCCTGCTTAGAAGCCATCCTAGCGCCCAGCGCCTTGGGGTTACTTCAGCTTGTCCCTTGGGGTCTGCATGATGCCTCTCATCTCCTCTCACTCAGCCTTGCCCTTGGTGGCTCTGGTAAGGAGCATTCCAACCTGGCAGCTGGAGACACTCTTGAGGTTCCACATTTGCTGCAAATGTCAGGGATTCACATGGACCCTGATATCATCTGTGGGGTGACTGATTTCAAGTACAGCTGCCATCCTGGGAGAGATCTGTGCAAATCGTTGGAATGCACAGTGGTCACTCTTTGCCCATCAAGGTTGAGAATCCTCACTCTGACTTGAGTTCTGCATGCCTTCCCCACCCTTCCCCAGGCTATTTCTTGCCTCCTTGCTTTGCCTCATGCCCATGGAATGTCCCAAGCCTATTCAACTGGCTTCCTCCAAAATGTAATTCCATCTTGATCTCCTCCAGGAAACAGCCTCCAGACACCCCCTCCTCCCAGCCACTGCTCAGTGTCACCCCCCCCCCATCCCTGCTGAGCACACCTAAGTCTTAGCACAAAATCATGTGTTTCTGGGTCTTTCTTTTCAGTCCCGGACAGTGAGGCCCTAGAGGGCAGGGGCTCCGTGGTGCTGACCTGTGGGTCGGAGGCTGGCAGGGTGCTGGCATCTGGATCACTCATTACACATCACTGCTCTGGACTGCAGGGCGGTCTTGCCTTGTGTGAGCTCTGTTCTCTGGACTGCACTGGTTCTAAACTGAGCTTTTGGCCCTTGCGTATGCCTTGTGGCTTATGACTTAATACACTGAAATAGACAGTTGTGCTTCCTTTTCATTTGGGAAGAAGGGAAAATAGTGGAAATCTAGAGAGTTCACTCATCTGGAGGTTAAGATAAAGTTTGAAGATCAAAGAAGCTTATTACTTATTATGAATATTAACATAATTCCAGGCTTGTTTGAATGTAAGGCATCTTTTTTCGTAGGTTCCAGCATTTTTTTGTCGATGATTTTTCAGCAGTTAGTTGTGATTTTAGTGTTTTCTTCAGGGGGGGTGAGCTCACGTCCTTCAACTCCGCCATCTTGAGCTAATGGTCCCAGGCTTATTTTCCATTGGTTGGTCTTTGTCTCACAGTTAGGTTCTCCTTGAAGGTAGAGGGACCAGTTCAAATTCACCGTCATGTCCTCTGAACCTAACACCGTGCCAGATAAGAGAGGGGTCACATAATAAATACTCGTTGAATGAATGCATGGGACGAATCTGCACTTTGGAGTTTTAACTGCTTGGTGATTAGAAAATTCTCATGGGTTTGTAAGACACAATTTCCATTGTAAATTCTTTGTGTGTGGGAATGCTTTTTGTGCAGAATGCTCGCCTGGACTGAAAAATGCTTTGTGGTAGCAGTTTTGAAAAAATTGAGTTGTTTTGCTCTGATTGAAGCTGGGTGACCCAGTGTTAAGTCTCTGGAACCCTCTGGGACAGTGACCCTCATCTGTAAAATGGGTGGGAGGCGGCAGTGGACCACGTGGCTTCCGAGAGCCTCCTGCTCTCCTGCGGCCGTGTAATTCTCACATCCTCCTCTTTAGCGATTGGACACTGATCGTGTCCCCAAGGATTCATGCACAGAGTTGGAATTCTCCCCCGGCCTCTTTGACTGTGTTCCAGCGGGTGGAATGCCTCGTTTCTCAGTAGCAGAGAGAAATGTTAGTGTGGGGTTAGGAAAGCGAGCCAAGAGCCCTCGAATAATTAAAACACACACGCACACAAAGAAGAGCGGGAGGGGGAGAAACACGCCTCATGGACGGGGGATGAGTGAAACCCAATGGACTGAGAAAGCCTCAGCGCTGAACTTCACATGACCCCGCCTACTGCCTGCTGTTGGGACACCCGCGTGCCCCCTGCGCACGGCCGGCCTCTGATGTCAGCGGCCCCACAGGAAGCAGCGCTGCCGTCAGCCTGGCGGAGCGTGTGAAGCCGCGCCCCCCGCCCCTGCGGCCCAGTTGCCACCCACCCGTGTCTCTGGGTAACACGCAGCCACACAGCTCCCAGGCTAGTTGGAGGGGGACACCCACCCAGTGCTCTCAAAAAACAAAACCTCAACCCACTGGGGATGTCCACGCAAGAAAGAGAGGACCAAGAGAGAATTTCTGCTTTTTAGACCTTCTCTGCTGAGATCAGCAGATTTCCTTTGGGGATGGTGTTACCCCATGCTTTCTGAACTCTCCTAGGTCACCTGTGAATGAATGAATGAATGAATGAACTCGTTTATTGCTTGGGTGTATATCCGTGAGACGTTGGGGGAGTAGGAGTAAATACAATGTTGTCTCTGCCCTTGGACTTCAGTTTGGTTGGGGGATGAGACTCAAACATGCAGAGGTCTACGGGGCTCCAGTTAAGGTATATGCAACGGAACATCAAGAGAATGACCACTTCTGATGAGGAGGGAGGGTCAGGAATGCCCAGCTAGGTTTCCCCGGACCGCAGCCCACAGCAGGCTATGTCAGAAGGTTTGACTTAAGAGGACAGTGGGTTTGGCCAAACAGAATCGCATGTATATAAACAGTGATGGAAAGCTAACAGCACCTCGGGCTGTCCCCTTCCTGGGTGACAGGGTTTACCTCCCGGTATTGTAAAACTTCGAGGAAAGAGCGAGAGGGAAAAGGACTGAGTTTGTTGGTATATGTACAGCCCCTCTGCCGCTGGTGCACTGAGCATCTGTGGGGTCTAGACCCTGCCCTTGACTAGCTGCAGTCCGGAGGGGAGGTACCCTACAGTCCTGCAGCCTCTAAACAACTACATAATAGTTAGCTCTATACGATCCACCTTTTTGTGAGATACACTTTTTATTTTGGAATAACTGTAGATTTACAGAAACATTGCAAAGATGACACGGGGAGTTCCCATGTACCCCTCACCCAGATTTCCCTGGTGTTAACATCTTGCGTTACCGCAGTACCTTTGTCAAAATTAAGAAACCAGCATCAGTGTGTCACTGTTGGGTTTTTTGGTTGGTTTGTTTGTTTTTGCGGTACGCGGGCCTCTCATTGTTGTGGCACAGGCTCCGGACGCGCAGGCTCAGCGGCCATGGCTCACGGGCCCAGCCGCTCCACAGCATGTGGGATCCTCCCGGACCGGGGCATGAACCCGTGTCCCCTGCATCGGCAGGCGGACTCCCAACCACTGCACCACCAGGGAAGCCCAGTGTGTCACTGTTAATACAACTCCAGACTTTATTCAACCAACCTTAAAAAGAAAACTTTAAAAAGTTTTATTTGCATATATACCATGAAATTTACTCTTTTAAGGTGTACAATTCATTGATTTTTAATATATTAACAATTCTATAACCGTTACTCGTATCTAATTTTAGAACATATTTATCCCCCCAAAAGAAACCTCATACCCATCAGAAGCCACTCCTCATCCACCTCCCACCCCCCAGCCCTGGAAACCTAATCTACTTTGTCTCTGTGGATTTGCCTCTTTTGAACATTTCATATAGATGGAATCATACAGTATGTGGTCTTTTGCAACTGGCTTCTTTCACTTAACATAGTGTTGTCAGGGTTCATGTTGTGGCATGTATCAGTACTTCATTCCTTTTGATGGTCAAATAAAATTCCATGGTATGGCTATATCACATTGTGTTTATCCATGTGTCAGTTGATAGGCATTTGGGTTTTTTCTACTTTTTGGCTATTAATAATACTGCTGTGAACATTGGTGTAAAAGTTTTTGTGTGGTCATGTTTTCATTTCTCTTGGGTACATCTCTAGTAATTCTACACCTACATCTCTAGGTGTAGAATTACCGGGTCATATATTACTTTATGTTTAACTTTTTGAGGAACGGCCAGATTCTATTCCAAATGGGGGTACCGTATTACAAATCCCACCAGCAGCGTTGGAGGGTTCAAATTTCTCCACTTGTTATTGTCTGTTTTATTTTAGCTCTCCTACTGGGTGTGAAGTGGTATCTCACTGTGGTTTTGATTTGCATTTCCCTAATGACTAACGATATTGAGCATCATTTCATGTGCTTATTGGCCGTTTGTCTCTTATAAAAATGTCTGTACAGATCCTTTGCCCATTTTTTAATTAGGTTGTCTTTCTTTGGCTGAGTTGTAAGAGTTCTTTATATATTCTGGATACAAGTTCCCTTTTTAGATAGATGGTTAGCAAATATTTTCTCCCATTCTGTGCATTGGCTTTTCACTTTCATGATGGTGCCCTTCTAAGCAAAACCTTTTTAATTTGAATGAAGCTGAATTTATTTATTCTTTACTTTTGTTGCTCTTGCTTTTGGTGTCATCTAAGAAACCACTCTCTAACCCAAGGTCATAAAGATTTACTCCCTCATTTTCTTCGAGGAGTTTTGTAATTTTAGCTCATATATTTAGGTCTTTGGTTCATTTTTATTTAATTTTTGTACATGATATGAAGTAGGGGTCCGGCTCCTTGTTTTGTATATGGGTATCCAGTTGTTCAAGCACTATTTGAAAAGACTGTTATTTCCTCACTGGAGGGTCTTGGCATCCTTGTCAAAAATTAACGACCATAAATGTAAGGGTTAATTTCTGGGCTCTCAATTCTATTCCATTGATCTATGTGTTCATCCTCATGCCAGTCAGGATTACTATAGTTTTGTAGTATTAATCAACTTTTTAAATGTATTTTTTATAATGTACCTTGTTCTAAAAAGAATTTGAGGGAACTCTCAAATACAGTGAATAAAAAGGGATAGAGATAGACAAGGAAATTAGGGGAAGAGGAGAAAAGGATTGGAAAATAAGATGAGATCAAAGGTAATGTCAGTATACAGTATGGTGTGTTATAAAATTTTGTGAGATTGTTAGATATGGCCTGCATATTTGGCTCTGAGCTTCCTGGCAGTCGAAGGTAAAATGGAAATGTGACCTGACAAGAGTAACATAACCTGTCCATGAGATTTAAAAAAAAAAAATTTTTTTTTTCCTGAGGGAGAAATCCAGCATTCTCAGGGACTTCAACATGAGAGAATTTCTCCTGTAGGTCTCAGGAACCAGAGATTCTTGAGCGCATAATTGTTTCAGTTGTGTTAGTTCTGTCCGTTTAGACGGATAGCTCTTTGGAGGCAGGAACTGGGTCTTATTTCCCTCACATCCCCGCATCGTGCTGAGGACCGGACATAGAGGTGCTTAAAAAAATCTTGATTGAATTCTTTGTAAAATTCAGAATGTTTATTACATCCTTTGGTGACATTTCTACAGTCGGGTTAGGATTTGTTGAGGCTCATTTGCAGGTAGAGAAATGAAGTACTTGCCCTCCTGGCCGCGTTGTAGAAGGCTAAGCAGTGTTAAGTACCGGGCGGCTTTGCTCTGAGAGTTGGCAGTGACCTGGAAGGGAGGCAGCGTTGCTTCACCCATCTTGGAGTCCACCCACCTTTCCAGCTCCTCAGTGCCGGAGCATCCTTTCTGTTCACTCTTTCTGACATGCCTTCCAGCTTCCCTGCCTGATGGAAAAATCCAGCATGTCTGAGGGAGGTCCTGGCCCAAACCGGACAGCTTCTGGTAGAACTGGGGCCACTGCCACCTATGGTTGTGCTTTGGCACAGGTGTGGTTGCTCTACAAAGAGGCCCACCCAGACAGGCTCCCTCACAGGGGACGGCAACAAGCCGCCTTTAACTGACTACACGTGTCATGCTGGGTGGCCCCCTCCATCCCATCCCCAGTAAAGGGCTTTACTATTTTTTGGTAGCATCCTTTTTTTTTTTTTTTTTAAATAGATTTGAACACCAGCCTCTAGGGGAGGTTATTATTTTACAGTTTACAGATGGGGAAATGGAGGCTCAGAGTGTGTTAGCCACTTGTTCTAAGTCACACAGCTAGTGACATGCCAAGGGATGACTCCAGCCCAGGGAATCCTGACCGATTTCATTCTCTCCTTCCTTTTCTCACGGCTGGTCCCAGTCTTGATCTAATTTAGGGGGTGTGAGAGGCCAGCACTCTTTCTGCCTTTGGACAGGTAAGTGCAGTTTCCTTTACAGTTACATTTGCCTCTGTGGGGGCAGGTGTCAACAAGCAGCCCCCCAGGGGTCACCCTCTGCACTGTTGGCCTTGTGCTGGGAGCAGCCTTGTAATCATGTAAGAATATAGACATCTGATTACCATCTATGGCTTACAAAGACCGTTTCTCGCCTGCAGTCTTACTTAAGCCTGGCCACAGTGAAGGAGGCAGGATGGGTGCTGTGCCTGTAGGGATGCTGAGTTGCCTGGGGTCACCAGGTGGTCAGGGTCAGAGGTGGGCTTAGAAACCAGTTCCTGACTCCGGGCCCAGTGTTCTGCCCCCGCACTGGAACAGATGTGTGTCACGTCACGCCAGCAAGCTGAGAATTCCTGGAACTCTCGCTGCCGTGAGCACCGCCGGGAGCACCTTGGCGCTTCGTTACCTGCATGATGAGGCAAAAGGAAAGTCTCTTCTCCCCCGGAAGTGAAGTCTCACCCACACTCGTGGATTTCTTTGTATCCTTCCAGCACGTCACTATGTTCTCAGAACAGAGCAGGCAGAGTAGAATCAAATTGCAGGCAGAGCGTGGCCTCCCCTGAGTACCTATTAGGATGGAAACATGATGCTGGACAACAACCACAAAACCAAGTTGTTTTGGTCCATCCTGGAGGTCATTGGGTTCCCAAGTCTGTCTACCTGGGTGTCCAAATCCCCTGTGTGCTCAGAGCTGTGCTAGTTGCCAAAGAATCCAACAGGAAAACTCCATCACCCTTTTGGGGGCACTTTTGTCCTAGTCTCGACCGTGCACCTGATCCCAGGTGAGAGACACGTGTCCTCTGAGCCACGATTTTCTCATCAGCGAAGTGGGGATGAGGGCGTCCGGTAGCCTCTATCCTGGAGTGATGTTGAGGCTGAAATAAGGTTTAATGACATGAACTCACTGGTGGCCGTGAGAGAGGAAGACAGGGAGGGAGCCTGATAGCTGCAGGCAGGGAGACCTGATTCCGTTTGGGGAAGGAGTGGTGGTCAGGGAAGCCTTCCTGGAGGAAGTGACATTTGAGCTGTAGTCCAAAGGGTGAATAAGGGGTTCAGTGAGCTGAGCAGATGGCTTCTCACCCCTGGGGAAATGACCCAGCCAGCTAGCTTTCTGCTTCATGGTTGTAGAAGAATCTTATGACTAGAGACGATGCTATGTCTGATTTGGAAAGCGAGGGTCAGGCAGTAAGAAAGCAATTGAATGCAATGTTTATCTTGAAAAAAGTTGTAAACTGCTTGGAAATCCCCATGCTCACTTCCTCCAGGAAGCCGTTCTGGACTCCCCAACCCAGTTCTCCTGGGCCCTCCATCTCCCCAGCACCCAAACACACGCTGTGTGAAGGTGTCTTTGCCTCTCCTTTTTGGCTCCTTGAGGTCTGAGGCCATGGCTGGCCTGTCTTGTAGAGTAATTGGGGAGAGTAGTAGTCCGTTTTGGATGCATAAAGTTCGTGGAGGCCTCACAGACTGAAAGTGCTGATTAGGACCCACGCTCAGGTCTTTTGACCTCAAATCCAGGCACTTTCCTGCCACACTGGCCTCACTCAGGTGGTGACCCTGGGCTCTGCCCAGAAGGAACTAGTTGGCAGGGTTTTGTTCGGTCAGACCTGGAAGGTAGAAGAGAGTCACTGTCAGAACCAGCGGCTCAACCAGGGCCTCAGAGCTCATCAGCTCAACTCCTTCGTTTCACAGAGGAGGAAGCCATGTGCCCCAAAGCAGAAGTGATAGTGGGGCCACCCTCAGGTTCAGCTCCCGGTCCCCCAAGCCCCAGCCCCGTGCAGCCCTCACTGCACAGAGTGGCCGTCCCCTTCTGATTATTAGGAAGTCACGAGGTCCGTAAGTGGGGTTAGAGCAGGTGGTGCCGGGCGTGAGACTCTGGTGGGTGTGAGGATGTTTCCCTTCCTGCTGGGAAGCCCTCCAAGTGCATGTGAAAGAGATGTGGTTTATCGAGCACAGATTTTCAAACCTTTAGAGAGCTCTGTTTGCTTTAAAATGCCTGGAGACATGATCAAGTAGTGATGTTTTAGCGACAGTACAGAAGGCATGTAACGCCGAGCACAGCACAGAGGTCATTTATAGCGAGAACTCCTTATTAAGAGTCTGAAATTCAGCCTTTCACCATGCTTGTGGTGGGCGCTGGTCCCGTGCCTGGCGCAGTGCGGTGTGCCCGCTAACTCACAGCAGGGGGAGAGGAGCACATAACGCACCATCCAGTGTGGGGACTGCGGTGGGGACCCAGGGAGGGGCTGTCCAGCTCCGCGGAGAGGGGAATCTTGAGAAGGCAAGCAAGAGTGAAAATAGGGATGGAGCTCCCCTCTTTTTTTTTTTTTTAATATGTTTATTGGAGTATAATTGCTTTACAACGGTGTGTTAGTTTCTGCTTTATAACAAAGTGAATCAGCTATACATATACATATATCCCCATATCTCTTCCCTCTTGTGTCTCCCTCCCACCCTCCCTATCCCACCTCTCTAGGTGGTCACAAAGCACCGAGCTGATCTCCCTGTGCCATGTGGCTGCTTCCCACTAGCTATCAGTTTTACGTTTGGTAGTGTATATATGTCCATGCCACTCTCTCACTTCGTCCCAGCTTACCCTTCCCCCTCGCCGTGTCCTCAAGTCCATTCTCTACATCTGACTCCTTATTCCTGTCCTGCCCCTAGGTTCTTCAGAACCTTTTTTTTTTTTTTAGATTCCATATATATGCGTTAGCATACGATATTTGTTTTTCTCTTTCTGACTTACTTCTCTCTGTATGACAGACTCTAGGTCTATCCACCTCATTACAAATAGCTCAATTTCGTTTCTTTTTATGGCTGAGTAATATTCCATTGTATATATGTGCCACATCTTCTTTATCCATTCATCTGTCGATGGACACTTAGGTTGCTTCCATGTCCTGGCTATTGTAAATAGAGCTGCAATGAACATTGTGGTACATGACTCTTTTTGAATTATGGTTTTCTCAGGGTATATGCCCAGTAGTGGGATTGCTGGGTCGTATGGTAGTTCTATTTGTAGTTTTTTAAGGAACCTCCATACTGTTCTCCATAGTGGCTGTATCAATTTACATTCCCACCAACAGTGCAAGAGGGTTACATAGGCAGAACACTCTATGACATAAATCACAGCAAGATCCTTTCTGACCCACTTCCTAGAGAAATAGAAATAAAACCAAAAATAAACAAATGGGACCTAATGAAACTCAAAAGCTTTTGCACAGCAAAGGAAAGCATAAACAAGACGAAAAGACAACCCTCAGAATGGGAGAAAATATTTGCAAATGAAGCAAGTGACAAAGGATTAATTTCCAAAATTTACAAGCAGCTCATGCAGCTCAATATCAAAAAAACGAACAACCCAATCCAACAATGGGCAGAAGACCTAAATAGACATTTCTCCAAAGAAGATATACAGATGGCCAAGAAGCACGTGAAAGGATGCTCAACATCACTAATCATTAGAGAAATGCAAATCAAAACTACAATGAGATATCACCTCACACCAGTCGGAATGGCCATCCTCAAAATATCTAACGATAAATGCAGGAGAGGGTGTGGAGAAAAGAGCTCCCCTCTTTAGAGAGCGTTCCTGACCAGCATTAGAGTAAAGCAAGTCTAATGTGTTTGATGTTCACCAAAAAGATAATACCCCATTGTAGAGGGAGGGAGGGACTGGGGCCGGCAAACTCTGGCCCAAACGTGTCTCACTTTTATGCCAGACTAGAATCTTTTGCAGGGAGGAGATTGATTTGTCACAAAGAACTCCCCCAGCCCCTGCAAAAAAAAGAGGTCTGCTTAGACAGTGCCTTTTTCTAGGAGGTTTTCATCCAACCTAGGATGCAAAATACCAGTTTCAAACATCCAGGTAAGGCTTTGTGCTCTCTCAATGTGATATGGGGATGCTGAGTGCTGATGAGCTCGTGGGATAAAAAGGCCGGTTTCCTGAACTGTTTTTCAAGACGTCACCCCGCATGCTGCCTTCTCAGTGGTGCCTTCCTCGGGAGCCCCGGCCCCGTGAGATCTGCCCTTTCTCTGAGATTCGTAACATTTCTTCATTGGGTCCCCCTTGAACCCAGGGCCGTGCATCTCCCGTCGTGCCATGCACAGAAGAGGCGCTGACTGCCAGTGCACAACAGTGACTGTTTTCGGAGCTCCTGGCACGGGCTACGTAAACCGGGCAGCTGGGTGGATGAGTGTGGAGTTGTGGGCAGGGATCTGAGCTGAGATGCATGTTTGTGAGTCGTTATCGTATGGATGAGGCCAGGTTGGGGAAGGTGTGAGGGTGGGACGAGAAGGAGGCCAGCACCCGAGGGACAGCCACCTTCGGGGGACAGGGAGAGCGAGGCAAAGCAGGACAGCGCCCAGGGACACTGAAGGTGTGGTGACGAGGCCCACTAGCGAGAGGAAGGGAACAGCGCTGTTAAATGTAGCAGAGGAGCCAGGATGCTAAGGTGTGCAGAGCACGTGTTTTGGATTTTGTGACTTGGAGGTCACTAGTGGCCTTGGTAAGGGGGGTCACAGTGGCAGCTGGGGCGGAGGCCCACGCAGTGAATCCCAGAGTGAATAGGAGGTGAGGAAGGGGAAACAGATGGCGTGGGTTACTCCTGCTGCCACTCACCAGGGCAGGGACGACAGCCACCGGGCGGGAGCTAGACAGGGACCTAGGTCAGGGATGACCCATGGGAGGGGAGAGCCTTGAGTGATTTCACGGGCCAGCTGAATGGGATCACTGGTTAAGGAGGTACATAGAACCCAGGCCGAGTTGTACTCAGACTCACCAAAGGCACCCATAAACTTCAGACCAATGCACACTCGGGGGAACGGGGCAAATGGGTTATTTTATAAGAAGTTTACAGTATAAAGGCAAAATTGCCTAAGATAGCTTCTGAGAGTAAAAACTCAAGGCAAGTTGGTATTATTAAAGTGAGATAACACAGGTTGGATTTTTCTAGTAATTTCAAACGGTAAAGACTTCGGGTTAGTAAGCCGCTTGTATCTATCTCACTAGGAGTTTCTTGTTGTTGCTTCTTTTTGTCAGTACCAGCCATGCACCCTGGCATAGATGGGGTGTTTTATGGGGGAAAGAAAAAGAGTATGGGGTAGACCTTGCCCCGAGTGAGGCATGGAGGTGGCCAGAGCCCCTGGCAGCCCAGGCAGACCTGCAGTGACTTGGAGTTGGACATGGGGTGTCAAGGATAACCGTCTTAGAAGCGTTCCGTGCTCTCTCTTTGGATACACGAGCGATTTTGGAGATCCCCCTATGTAGCCAGCTCACCTTGAAGGTATAAAGCATGGCCTCTGTCTGGGTGACGTTAGTATCTGAAGGGGAGGCCTAGCAGAATGTCCACAGTTAGGATGATTGACATCACGGGGCTAAGACTAGGTCCTGCCGCAGGATGGGATGGAGGGTGCAGACAGGTGGGCTGGGAGGAGGCCGGAGGTGGAATGGGGATGCTCCGCGGGGAGGATGGGAACATGGTCCTGGGCCTGGCCCTGGATCCTCTAGGTAAGGAGTCAGGCCTGGGAAGGTTCAGAGGCTTTCTTAGGCTTAGTGTAGTGGCAGCTTTGGGACTTGAACTACAACCTCCTTTTATGGAAACTGCATTTTGCCGTGGTCTCTAGACGGCCTTGAACTCTCACTTGCTAGGTTGGAACTCTTCTGTCTCACCTGCTTTGAGGTGGCATCTGTAACGTAGTGAAGAACCCTGAAGGACTCCCGTGTCCGTGTCTGTGCAGAGGCTGCGCAGCTTCCTGCGGCCCGGCCCCCTGGGTCCCGGCCGAGGGGCGGGAGGGCAGCTGGCCGGCCAGCCCCACTGAGTCACACTCTGGCGTGGGGCCCGGCGGGGATTTCCACGCGGCCCGTGTTGTCTTCTCCTGTTTCCTGTCGGGCTCTGACGCAGGCTGCCTGCCAGTGGGCGCCGGGGGGCACGCCCACCCGCCCTGTGACCCCCCCACCCCGCCAGGCCCTGTGGGCGGCTCCCCAGCCCGCGGCCTCTGCAGGGTGTGCCCCGGGGCTGGGTGGGCAGCTCCCTCGAGGGCCCCCGAGAGGCTGCACGTGGGCCGGGGGTGGCTGCCCGTCAGGATGGAAGGTTTTGCTGAGTGTGAGAGCTTGCTCGGGGGGTAGTTTGTACTGGGCGTTGAGGGTTATAAAAACCCAGCTTGGCCTAAAACGCCCTCTCTATCTGCTGACAAGAACATTTGTGAAGAAAACAAAACTTTTAAGCCATGCCGTTTACACGCTTGTGGAAATGATTCCTATAGTACATCTGATTGCTTTAGGTTTTTCTAAGCTATCCATGTATCTATCTGTCAGCTTCCAGTGCCTCCATTTCTCGATGTAAGAATATTCTGCTTAAAAAAAACCTCCATCAGTGGGACCTCTGTATGTTCATGCATTTTTCCTCCTGAACTTACTGCTTCCTATGTACTGTTCTAGGCAGTTTACAGATGTTAGATTTCATATCACTACAGTCAAAGGCTATGTTATGTTAATATGGTAACCACTACCCACAGATGGCTATTTAAATATCAGGTAATTAAGTACAATTTAGAATCATAGTGATTTAGTCCTCAGTCACAGTGGCCACATTTCAGGGCCTCAGTAGCCCCGGGGGGCCAGAGGCTACCGCATTAGACAGCCCAGAGGAGGACATTTTCATCATTACAGAAGATTCTAGCACTGATCCAGGGTCTGATTTATAGATGAGAAAACTGAGTCCCATAGGGGTTAAGTCGACTTGTTTACTTGTAGCCAGTAAATGGAAGAGCTGGAATTTTAATCCAAATCTGCCTATCCCAGAGTCTCTACACTTTTTTTTTTTTAGAAAGCATGTTTATAATTAATATTTCAGTGCATTCACATACCAGTCCTTTCGTTGAATGAACACACGAGACATTTTCATTTTACAAATCAGGAAACTGAAGGTTATACTTATTTTTTTCCTTCTTAGAGAAGAGAAATTGACCCGTAGCTTCAGGGACTCTTCAGGTAGCCCTGGGGCGCTGTGAGGCTCCGCTCTTTCGCTCTTCCCCTGAACCCCATCCAGCCGTGGGGGGGGCAGGCTTCTGTTGGTTTCCTCACCAGAGTTTGGGAGTCAGCAAGCTAGGTTTGCTTTCCCCACAGAAAATCCTCCCGCCTATTTCCTGTTGTAGGGTTTATGATGTTGGTGATCTCTTGGGGATTTTTGCCTTCTGTTAGAGCCAAAAGAGGTCTCGGGAGATACAGACTCGTTTCATGGCCCAAAATCCTGAGGTACAGAGAGGTGAGGGCACTTTGAGCAGAACTGGTTCTTAAACTTTTGTTTTCAAGCCAGGATTTATCTGATAATCTTAAAGTAATCACTCCGTGGACAAGGATAGTTGTTTCATGGAGAGAAGAACTCTGCAGTTACTTGCCCTGTGGTCTGAGACAGCACAGTGGGGTGGAGAACAACAGGGCTTTTGGGGTGAACAGACCAGGGTTCAAATCCTGGCCCTGCCACTTAGAAGTTATGGGACTCTAGGCAAGAACTTCAACTTTCTGAGTCTCAGCTTCCTCATCTGTAAATTTAGGATAAAATAGCTCACTGGAACTGTTTTAAAGATGAAATTGTAATGTGTAAGATTTACAATTCCTGACATGTTGTAAATGCTCATTAAATGGTAGCCGTTAATATCATGACGATGTCATCACCTCCTTCCAGCATTTTAATTTTAGAGCGTTGTGCCTAGTACGTTAGGTGCTCAGATATACGCCACAAAGTTGGGAAGGCAATAGACTTATTTTGAAACAGTCTTTTAGTTACATGTCCAAATAATATACTCAGTGTTTTTCTGCAGCCCTTGGACTTCTTTTCAGGTCAAAGACCTCTAAATTGAAAGTTGTAAGTCCAACTGCTCACCTGGAAAGGTTTAATATCAACGTCCCAGAGAGCCCAGAAAGTCTAGAAAAAGAGGGAAAATAGTGTATCCTGTTTTCCAACTTTTAGGATACCCTATGGAATAAGACTGAAACAAATCACTGGAAAATAGGTTGTCATCAATTTTGTCTTCGGGCTTTTGTTCCTTGGAAAGAAAACATTGCCGGCGGCTGTCCTGGGGCGGCTAGGAGACCTGGCTGACCGCGCCTCTGCAGGTTACCAAGCTTGTTGATCTCTGCAGTGCGAATTCCCTTCATGATCTGGGCCTGAGTGGCTGGAGGGATCCTTAGTCTTAAAAAAGAATGTCTTACCTTTAGAGAAAACATTTCATTGAGGAAGAAGAATGGACAGATAACTTTCTGGAATTGTTTTCACAGGGAACTGGAGAAGGAAAAAAAGAGTTCTGGTTATCCTTGGTTAATGAGAGTATTTGTAAATCAGAATGTCTCATTACCCAGTATGACAGTTGATCAGGGCCTCACCTGTAACGATGTTTGACTGGAAATTAAACGTGGCTAGAGGGGACACCTCCAGCTTTTAATTTCAGCTTTCAAAGGTATACTTCCAGCTGTGACCTAGGAGCACCTTGAAAGAACCTCACAGCGCTGTTCCCAAATGAGGGTGCCTCTGGAGGGATTGGAAGGAAAGATGTGACAGCCAGGGGAAGGCTGGTGGCCAGAAGCTGGCCCTGACCTTGGTGAATTGACCTGGCAGCTGGGCCTGGCCCGACCAATTCAGAAACCTCATCTTGTGGGGCCCCAAGTCAGGACTGCGGCCTCCCACTAACTAGCAAGAAGGTGAAGCACAAATCAAGCCACTAGTTTATTTGTTGAAAAGTGTGACCACGGTGAGGTTCTAAGCAGGGCGTTCTCTCCTTGTGGGCACCCCACCCAGGAAGCCAAATGGTCAGAGGTGTGGGTGGATCGGGGTAAGGGGAGGAGGGAATCATGGGAAGCGGATTGGTTGAATGGCCTGGGGCCCCAGTGGCCGGGTGCATCCCTGTGCGCTGGGCAGGCCCCTCCCTGCCGGATGGTGCTTACACGGGCCGCCTTGCAGCTGCTTTTGCGCACCACCCACCTTCCTTCTTTAGGGATTAAGACCCACTCTGGTCTGTGTACAGAGAGCCCCTTTGAGGTGGCGTTGCCCATCTCTGCCTGGATCCACGATGTCTCCAAGTGGGATTAGCCTTCAGGGTTACTTGTTTTTCCTCTTTCCCGGTCCCAGTGAACGCAGGAAGCCCTGACCTCACTGTTTCTGCCCAAGCCAGAAATCAGTTCTGCGACCTGGCCTCAGGCCCACTCTTGCAGCCCACCGTAGGTTAAGGCAGTAGGGACAGGATGATACGAAGTAACTACTTTTTCTACTTTTTCCACTTCCTCGGGTCTTCTTACTTGAATAACCCAACAGACACATCTGCAGTGGCTTTGCATCCAGAGTGCGTGGTAGTTATTTTTGATTTGAAGTACGAAAAGCATTTTTTTAAAGACAACTGACTCTCTGAGTCATGCCCAGGGGAGCAAACGGCCTGAAATGTGAGCTGGTGCTTGCTGGAGGGGGATAACCCGAGAGGCTACCACTGATTCTACGGGCGCTGGGCTTAGGTCACTGCGGGGATGAAGTGCGCTGACCATAAGAGCAACATGTGGGCTAGAGCCGCTGGTGGTGGGGTAATTTATTGCAGCCGCTCACCTAACCAGGAACCCCATGCACGCTGGGTTCCCACAGGACGGGGCGACTGCATGGAAACCCACACACGGGCCCTGTTGAGCAAGCGTGCTTGCGTAAGAGTGATCATATGTGGCAGGGTGGGTTATGTGTAGGGGGATTTGTCACTGAGCAGCTATGCGTTGGACGAGCAGCCCCGGTATTTCTAGGGGGCTTGCTTGGTTTTTTTTTTTCTTTCGGTGGGTCCCCTCTGACCAGCAGTGTGGTTTAAGACTGTACGTAACTCCCATTTATCCAGCCCTTTATAGTTGACCTTCACAGCCTCCTTTGCATCTTAGTGCTACCCTGGGAGGGAGGTCAGGCCAGCTGTTATGATGCTTATATTTAAAAAAATTTATTTTATTGAAGTACTGTTGATTTACAGTGTTGTCTTAGTTTCTGCTGTATAGCAAAGTCATTCAGTTATGTGTATATATATATCCTTTTCCATACTCTTCCATTGTGGTTTTGGGTTATCAGATGCAAACTATTGTCCACAGAACGGTTAAACAACAAGGCCCTACTATGTAGCAGAGGGAACTAGATTCAATATCCTGTGATAAACCACATTTTATAGATGACGGATTGGGGGGGAATTGTGATCCTTCATGGGTAGTAGAGCAAGGCCAGAGCGCTGTGCCCAGACCCCAGGCTGCTAGGGGTCCAGGAGCTCCTGCCTCCAGGCTCCCAGCCAGTTCCTAAAGATGTGGATTTCCTGGCCACTCCCTAGACTTGAAATGGAATCCCTGCTTGTGGTGCACTCTGGGAACCTGCATTTAAACATGCTTCCTGGCGATTCTTTTTATTTATTTATTTATTTACGGCTACACTGGGTCTTCGTTGCTGCACGCCGGCTTTCTCTAGTTACGGCGAGTGGGGGCTACTGTTCGTTGTGGTGCGCGGGCTTCTCATTGCGGCGGCATTTCTTGTTACAGAGCACGGGCTCTAGGCGCATGGGCTTCAGTAGTTGTGGCACGCAGGCTCAGTAGTTGTGGCATGTGGGCTCAGTAGTTGTGGCTCTTGGGCTCTAGAGCGCAGGCTCAGTAGGTGTGACACACAGGCTTAGTTGCTCCGCGGCATGTGGGATCTTCCCGGACCAGGGCTTGAACCCGTGTCCCCTGCATTGGCAGGCGGATTCTTAACCACTGCACCACCAGGGAATTTCCCTGGTGATTCTTATGAACCTTCACACTAAGGTGATCCAGTGGCTCAGCCCACTTAAACCTCCCGCCTTAGCCTGTATCACCACTGAAATCATCTTAAGCTTGTATTCCGTGTTTGGGGCCAGTCTCCTCGCATGGTACGCCAGTTCCCCAGGGACAGGCTCCTTCCCTGTCTTGTCC
The DNA here is from genome assembly GCF_937001465.1 of Orcinus orca. Lineage (NCBI taxonomy): Eukaryota > Metazoa > Chordata > Mammalia > Artiodactyla > Delphinidae > Orcinus > Orcinus orca. The sequence continues at coordinate 91,871,726 of NC_064560.1, read as the reverse complement.
ATGGCTGTGTCCCCAGGGCCGTGGACAGTGCCTGGCACACAGTAGGCCCTCAGTAAATAGTTGAGTGTTTTTCTCAGCTGTGTGGCTAGTGTCAGAGAGCTCAGGTGATGGTCTGACTGGGCAGGTTCACGTTTGCCTGCAGTATGACTGTGCGAGAACCGCGTGGCCTTGCTGAGTCTTGGGGTCCTGGAGGGATGCACGCACCCGTCAGCCTCTCCCTTCCAGCTCTCCACATAGACTCACACACCCAGAGCGTTCCCGCTGGAGGTGGGCGCTCGGCAAAGAGCAGCTCGCTCCCTGACTCCCTGGTGTCTCTGTGTGAGCAGCGGGGTCATTATGACGGTCACTTTTTCCACTGCCATCAAATGCCATCCGTTGCTCGCAGACAGACAAGGTGTAGGGCTGGACTCTGTGCCACCGGCTAAACACTGGCCACCTCAGCCCTCAGATTAAGACCAGACACCAGCATAAACCCAGGTGTCCCCATTCGAGGGCACTCGCCAGAGCCAGGTTCATGAATGGATGAGTAAACATTTACCCTGTCTGAGGTCGGATGTGAACCGTCTGCCAGGCGTTTTGTTTTTACTCTGCCTCCTCCCTCTCTGCCTGCTGCCCGCCCCCCCCCCCCAAAGAAAACCGAGAGGTTGAGAGGTTAAGTGACGGGCTTGACACAGCCAACCATCCGCATGTCTGAGCCCTGCTCCTCCGGCAGGCGCATCCTCCTCCATGAAGCCCTCCCAAACTGCCAGGCCCACCCTGATCTTTCCCTGCATGGAGCACGACCTGCAGGCCATTTCTCCTGGCGAGCTCGGATGGGTTAGACAAGGAGAGGCCTGTTCCACATTCTCCATCTGTGTCCTCACGTTCGCAGACAGTGCTCGCTTGCTGGGGGGCTCCTGCATTGTCCTTTATTTTTCAGTTCCTTTGTACCCTGTTTCGTGAGTTCCTTAAGATGCAGGGCTGTATCTTCTGGACCTTTAAAACTATTCCTTTGGTTCATTTCTACCTGCATCTTCTCACCCACCCGTCCAATAACACTTACGGCCAGCTCGTTCTGCGTCCAGCTTGGGGCCTTTCCCCTAAGCCCTGACGCTGAAGAAGCATCTTGTGTAAGGCCAGAGTGGATGGCCGGAGCCCAGAGGACAGCACGGCCTGGGAGTGGCAGGGAGGCGATTTTTAATGGGCTTGAGCTTCTGAAACTTCGGGCTGCTCAGTCTTGCTGATGAGTTCCTCTGGAAAAATTACTCATCAGGCCCTTTGCTGTTCACTGGTTGTTTATTCCCAGGCTCCCACCTGCACCCCGGCCAGGAAGTTCATAGGCAACAAGATAGAATCACCTTCCCTATCACTCACCCCTTTTAAAATGTGACTCATTCTGAGCTAACCCAGCCCAGGCCAGATGCTGATAGAGTTATGCACGGACTCCCTTTGGTGGTGTGTCACTTCTGACTTGCTGGGAAATCCTTTGGTGGTGAGGTTGGGGATGGGAGGCAGAGCGAGGCTGGGACTGGAGCTCTTCCAGGATGGGTGTGATGGCGAGGCGCCACTTGAACAAGGAGTGGGGTCTCTGTGCCTTGGGTCCCATCTGTTGTCCCTGACCATCTGGTAGCCCTGGGCAAGTTGCTCAAACTTTCTGAACTTCAGTTCTGTTAATTTGTAAAATGCGGTTCCCGTAAGGATTAAATGAGCTGGTGTATATTTTTACCCTCCGACGTGGTTCCTGGTACACAGTGAGTGCTTGATCCTTTCTAAAATCTTAAGACTTTATTCATCAGATCCTTAAGAGCATTTCAGTATGCACCTTGAACACTGCGTGTTAAGCGCTATGGGGGAAAAAAAGAAAGCGCTAACAGGGGTCCTCTCTCCAGAAGGAATTGCAGTCTATGTAGGGAGAGAATAATGCCCACAGCACTAACTCCTCATTGCTCAGTATCCTGGAGCAGTGCCGTCTGATAGAAATAGGGTGCACTGCTACATATGTATTTTGGAATCTACTAGCTATGTTAAAGTGTAAAAAGAGAAAAGGTGAAATTAATTCAAATAATATATTTTATTTAATACAGTATATCCAAAGGCATTATCATTTCAGCATGTACTCAATCTAAAGATTGTTACTGAGACATTTTACGGCCTTTAAATGTTTGAAGTCAGCATGTTCTCTCCACTCAGCACATCTCACTCTGGTCTGGCCACATTTCCAGTGCTCAGTAGGTATGTATGGCTGGTGGCTGCTGTACCAGACAGCACAGCTCTAGGATTTATCTGTTGGGTCAGCTAACAGCATCTGCCTTTTGGAGGGGAATCATTGTGCTCACAGGGGCTGTGATTCACTGTGGCAGCCGGTGAGGAGCAGAGTAGGGCTAGAGCTCGGGTCTCCTCTCCAATGGGAGCCGGAGACACTTGAATTCGCTGAGCGTCTGTTGTGTTCCAGGCACTGTGCTAGACACTCTACCCTTGTTATTCCGTTGAATTCTCACGGTAGCCTTGGGTGGTAGATGGATAGCATATGCAGTTTTACAAAGGAGGTAGCAGAGGCCCAGAGAGGCCAAGCAGCTTATCCAAGGCTGCACAGTCAGAGGTGGAGTTGGAATTTGGACCAGGGTCTGCTGACTTCAGAGGCTTCCATTCACCTGTCTGTTTTTCCCTCTACAGAGAAAGAAAATTTGCACACAGCATAGCATTCAGGCCAAGTACTCAGGGAAAGCTCCAGGGCACAAGAGGGGCACGTGGCTAGCCTATTCAACAAGGGCTTTGGGACATCAGTTCAGAAGGCCTGGGTCTGCTTTGGTTGAGGTGATGTGCGTTTATAAGCAGCATTCCTTCTAATCATAGGTTCTTGAGCCGGAGGTGAGGTGGGGGTGGGGGACCCGTGATGTGTGGTAACTGGAGGCCAGAGCGCGGGGCCCTGTGCCTGCTGCCGCCTGGGAACGCCGGCCACTTCGAGAGGCTCCAAGCAGCTGAGACTTTGCTGCTTGGAGAAACCCCAGGAATTTGGGGAGGCTGGGATTGGGCAGGTTCTTGAACGCATGCGTGCATTCACGCCGCTGCTCACTCACCAAATATTTATTGAGTACGCGCTCTGGGCAAGAATTATTAGGTGTTACCTTGTCCTGTGTGGTATGCCTTTTACCTCCGAGGAGCCTCCCATCAGCATGGTTAGGCCACACGGCAACCCTCTGAAGTTCTGGCGTTATCCCCATTTCACAGTGCAGTCAGCTGAGGCTCCAGAGGGGAGATCTCGTGCAAGAGGTCAGATGGCTATTGAATGGAAGATACCGGCCCTCAGAACCAAGGGGTTTCGACTCATGTGTCCATCTTTCTGTCTGTGTAGCCAGCAGGCAGTCATTGAGCTCCTATTTGCCAGGCATTGAGCTACGTTCCCAGATTTCTTGGGTTTTGTTTGCAGTGTGTTTGTTTTGTGTTCTCTTTGAGCGCAATCACAAAGCTACCGGGTGCTGAATAGTGGCCGACGTCTGCTGTGTGCCAGGCACTGCGCACGGTGCTGGTTGCCATCGACTTCAGGGATTCCTCCCGGTGCTTTCATAAAGAGGAGGCAACTGCGGCTCAGAGACACGGTGCTTTCTGAGGTCACACACCTGGTGGAGCTGGGATTTCAATCCCGGCCTGTCTCTCCAGAGCCCCCTTTCAGCCACTGCACCTTACTGCCTCTCTGTGACTGGGGTCCAGTACTGATCCCAAAGTGAAGCCCAGCTTCCCCCAGTCCCTTTTTGTGCCACCTTGTCTGACCTTCAGTTTTACCAACTGTAAAATGGGGGCAGGGAAGCCCAGTGTCACACCCAGGACAGGATGCAGTAGCCCAGCCAGAGTAGCGGAGACCGTGGCCTCCCTGGCATGGTCTGTGCCTCCCTCCAGGCAGGCCGCTGTGACAGTCTGACTTTATGGAAGGGTGAACGCAGTGGCATTTGCTGAGCTGCCGGTGGGATTGGGGAAAGCCCTCCGGGACCTCTTAATCGTCTTGCCAGAGAAAAACTATGTCCCATTCAGCCCATTTGAACGCTTCCAGGCTTATAGCTGTCATCTTCCACACTCTTAACATGAGATGCCAATAGTATATTGCCGTTTTTTCAGAAAAAACTTAATTGGAAATTTTAATGTATTTTTGGAGGGGTGGGCTGCGTTTCCATTTGCCTCTAAAAACAGTGAGAAGGAAAACAAAATATAATCTCATTGCCAGAAATTATGGAGCCAAATCTGAAATTAATTTACAAAGTCATTAGTATTTTCCATTTGCGAACCCCAAACCGAATGTAAGTGCAGTTCCTTGTAATTTAATACAAATTAGAAAAGAGTTAGGAGGACTTTCAGGGATCAGCACACAAAACTGGCAGAAGCAGGTGGGTGTGTGTGTTGGGAGAGGGGTGTAACACCCAGGACTTGCTCTGGTTTTCACTCACATCTGAGTTTGGGAGAGCAAAACAGACTCAGATATTCCCCAGAAGAGAGCCCTTTCCAACAACTTAAAAACTGGCAGGGATCCTTGGAATGATCTCTTCTAACCTTCTCATTTTCTGAATGAGACAACTGAGAGATTCAGGGAGGGTAAGCGACTTGCCCGAAGTCACACAGCCAGGAAGGCCAGAGCTGGGGCCAGAGTCCGCGCCCCAGTGCTCCGGCCACCGCTTCCTCTGCCTCCTGGAAGCTCGTCTGCTTGAGCCTTTCGTGTTCCACACCCTAGCTGGGCTCACGTCTAAAGCGGCGCTCCTTGTTAGAGTGGGGGGAACGGAATCATCGTGTCAGAGCCACCGGCTTCTGTACGCTTGGGTCAGTTGTACTGCTGCATACTGCCTGTCATACTGGTTAAAGGGAGAACTTATTCCCCGAGCTCACCCCAAGCCAAGCCCCGGCCCTGCACTTTAGAATCTGCTGCTCTGTGAGCGAAGTTGGCCGGTGGTTAATGAGCAGGGAGTGTGTTGTCAGGGTTTCGATGTTTGTAGCAGGACCTCTTCCTGCGCCTCCCTAAGCTCAGATGAACTGCGGGTTTGAGATGTCATGGAGCCACCAGAGGCTTTCTGAATGCTGTCTACCTGACTCTTTCGAGGTAAAGCCCTGTTGATGACATCTCTCCCCGTCCCACGCACGCATGCGTGTGTGTTAATTACGCACACAGACTCCGGATTGACAGAGCAACTCCAAGAAAAGCCACTTCTGAGAGTTCCCTGTCCCTGCTTTGTTGTTTTCCTTGCTAACAGGATGTCGTAAAGGGTGGAAGGGACCCTTCAGGGTGACCGGCTCTTTCCTGGGCGGACACTCAACCCCGCCCCAGCCTCTCGGGCTTCCTCTCCTCCCCCGACGCCAGGTGCTGTGGGGCATGTGCCGTCACTAAAGGTATGACTCCTGCTCCCAAAGAAGCTGAAGCCCAGGTGCCGAGAGAAACTGTACTTACCTGGAGTTGTTAAGGTCCATCATGCTAGTGATAACTGTCTGCCCGTGACTGTGCCGGGTCCCATTCTAAGAGCTGTATGTGTGTCACCACACCCAACCTTCACAGCCACCGTGGGAGGTGGAGCCGTGATACTTTATTTTACAGATGAGGAAACTGAGGTTTAAAGAGGTGATTTTGTTTGTTTGTTTTGGCTTTTTAATTTAATTTTATTGATTTACTTTTGGCCGCGTTGGGTCTTCGTTGCTGCACGCGGGCTTTCTCTGGTTGCAGCGAGCGGGGGCTGCTCTTCGTTGCGGTGGGCGGGCTTCTCATTGCGGTGGCTTCTCTTGCTGTGGAGCATGGGCTCTAGGTACACGGGCTTCAGTAGTTGTAGAGCGCAGGCTCAGTAGCTGCGGTGCACGGGCTTAGTTGCTCCATAGCATGTGGGATCTTCCCCGACCAGGGCTCGAACCCGTGTCCCCTGAATTGGCACACAGATTCTTAACCACTGTGCCACCATGGAAGTCCCTATGGAAGGTGACGTTTAATGAGTCCCTATGGAAGGTGACGTTTAATGAGCTTGTGAAGCATGGGGAGGGGATGGGAGCCCAAGCCGTCTGTCCTTCAGAACCTCCCAGTGTCCTGATGGGGAAGATGTGTCGCAGGCGGCACTGCCCTAGGAGCATGGTGTGGAGAGGTGCTGGGGGTGGAGCTGGCCTGGCTTTGGAACTGCAGAGACAAGATGGCAGGGAAGGGCTGTGTTTGGGGAAGGTTCCTTGTCCCATGGCTTGGCAATCTGGGCTCTAACCCTGTGAGGGTGACAGGTGGGGTGGGTTGGTAGGGGAGAGAGGGGGACCTCACTGTGGATAACCCCAATTGAGGGTAAGAAAGATGGGCCCCAGTGAGTCCCTCTTACCCCTGGGCCCAGCCTGCCTTTCTCAGCCCTCCTTGCTGAAGGCCTGCTTGGGCCAGTGGTTGCCTCCTTAGAAGTTCAGTTTCGGGCTTACCTCGTGGCTCAGTGGTTAAGAATCCGCCTGCCAATGCAGGGGACGTGGGTTCGAGCCCTGGTCCGGGAAGATCCCACATGCCGCAAAGCAACTAAGCCCGTGCGCCACAACTACTGAGCCTGCGCTCTAGAGCCCGCGAGACACAACTACTGAGCCCACGTGCCACAACTACTGAAGCCCGCGTGCCTAGAGCCCCTGCTCTGCAACAAGAGAAGCCACCGCAATGGGAAGCCCGCGCACCGCAACGAAGAGTAGCCCCTGCTCACTGCAACTAGAGAAAGCCCGCGCACGGCAACGCAGCCAAAAATAAATAAATAAATGAAAAGAAATCAACTCCTTTAAAAACAACAAAAAAAGTTCAGTTTCCTTCTCTGGGAAAGGAAGGGGTCACAACATCCTTCTTTGTTGTTAAGATTAGATGAGCTGATACCCCAAACTTCTTGCAAAGTACCTGGTACCAAATAGGACGTCTCTAAATACTAGTTTTCATTTTCCCTTCCACTCATTTGTTTAAAAAAGAAAACAAAACTTTTTTCTTCCTATGATAACAAAAATTTTAGAAGGCAGAGACAAATTAATATGTTGTGTATAGACTCTCAGGCCAAGAATTTCCTGAGTGTTTACATACCAGAGGACTTTGAACTTTGATTTTTTCAGCTGGCTGTGTGCTGATTCAGACACCCTCTCCAAGCCGCCAGAAGCAGCTCCTAGCCTTGGTCTGTTGTTGGTGTTTTGTGAGTGTGTTTTCACTGTATTAGAAAAATTGGAAACATACAAGTTACAGGTAAATTATAACTTGCCCATGGACCTTCCACCGGATATAACAAGCGTTAATATTTTTCCATATTTACTTCAGATATCTGTAATGTCTTATTTCTTTACTAAAAAAAAAAAAAAATCCCTTAAACTACTCTGTTGAAGGCCTCCTGTTATCCCACCGCCTTCCCATTCTTCTCCCTCCCTTCTCACAGGTATTTACTCTCCTGAACTTGGTGTGTGTCCTCCCCAGCCAGGATTTTGTAGTGTATTGTTTGTAAAGCCAGGTAACTCCACTGGAATGTGTTTGAACCACAAAATGATCAGCATTTGGGGGAAGAAGCCTGAATACCCAAGGCCAGGGCAGCAACTTGATAGAGCAAATCCACCCGCTCTCCAATTGATATTTATGTAAAATTCCAAAATTATAAATCCACTGCCTTGGATTTAAAACTTGACCCTGCCCCCATGCTTAATTGCAAATAAAATCGAGCTTGTGCCATCTGGAGCTCCCAGGGTCATCTGGACCTTTCATGCGAGTAAATACATTCCGGAGTCGGTTATTCTTAGAGCAGGTGTTTTGGCTTTTTTTCTTTAATGCTCGCCCACCCTCCTGCCCCATCACAGCTGTGATGTATGCTGATTGTAGAGAACCTGGAACACAGCAGTAAAGAGGAAAACACTCACTGCCCTTCTCCCTTGACCTCCGCCCCACAGAAGTGTTTTCTTCTCCATTCTTTACCCTCCTCAGCCAGGGTGGAAAATTGGAGGTCACCGGGTACCCCAAGTAGGGCCAGCACCATGGCCTCAGGGTCTCCTAGCAAGCAGTGGTCCATCCTCCATTTTACAATAGGGTGTGTGTCACCAAGGTGGGAGAAGCAGTCACCTGCCTAAGGTCAGGTCAGTGGCCTGGTTGGGACCAGAAGACCATCTCCTGGTGGCTGAAGATGTTTTTTCTACCATGTCTGCTCTTCATGCTGTGGTCGGAGCCTCCCTGGTACCTGGCCCTGATCCAGGCATGATGACAAGTGTCCGGCAAAGGGGAGGGGTCCTGGTCCCTCTTCAAGGAAACTGGGAGGCAGCCACAGGCCAGGGGTTTTCCCAGGCTGGACCTTTGACCACCTTTCCTGAAAAAGTCTAGGACATTTTTTGTTTCAGCATTTTAAACTGGGTATGTAAGTCATTTTAATACCTTGGCTGTTTTCTGTGTATGGTAAACTGTTCCTGGCTTCTTCCTTTTTTGTTTTTTATACTGAAATTATTTTCGTTCACATCTGTTCTTTGTGCAATGCCATTGGTACCGATTTTAGCTTCTTCCATTTTAGAATTTTGTGCCATTATTGCCACTAAGTCCAGTTTTCCTGGGTAAAATTTTGCATATCTGAGTTATTGGATTTTTGTCCATCAGTTTTTAGTCAGTGACTTTTTTTTTAAGGATTTTTTATTTTTATTTAAAATTTTTTTTTTTTTGGCTGCATTGGGTTTTCGTTGCTGCAAGCAGGCTTTCTCTAGTTGTGGCAATCAGGGGCTATTCTTTGTTGCAGTGCGTGGCTTCTCATTGCAGTGGCTTCTCTTGTTGCGGAGCATGGGCTCTAGGCACACAGGCTTCAGTAGTTGTGGCGCACGGGCTCAGTAGTTGTGACTTGCGGGCTTAGTAGTTGTGGCATGTGGACTCCAGAGCGCAGGCTCAGTAGTTGTGGTGCACAGGCTTAGTTGCTTTGTAGCATGTGGGATCTTCCCGGACCAGGGCTCGAAGCCATGTCCCCTGCATTGCCAGGTGGACTCTTAACCAGTGCGCCACCAGGGAAGTCCCTCGTCAGTGACTTTCATTGTCTGGAGTTTTAGCTGCTTCCAGTTTTATTTTGTGCTGAACTTTTTTCTCTGGGGTCTATTTTTTCTCCTGGGTTGATTTTTGCAGTGTTTCAATGTTGCCAATTCACTTTTTACCTTCAGCAGATGTCTATGGTGTGTGATGATAGCCATTACCAGTTTTGTTTGGGATTGATTATTTCTCTCAAGCCTAATTTCTTGTGGTCATCTGGTCAGAACGCCTGTGGGGATGAGAATGACAGGTTAAAATGTCTTCTTTCTTAAAGAGTTCGAAACAAACTTGGAAAGGATGATTCTCCCTCTGGATTTCTCCTTCCTGTGTGTGGGCACAGCTTTCTTTTAGCGACAGAGAAAATGGGAGCTATTAGGGGTCAGACCTCTCCCAGGAAGGGCTGTGTTGTCTCCATCGCCAGATTCCCTGCTTTCCGCCCTGTGACCTCCCAAGTTCACCAGCACCTATCGCTTGCTCAGAAGGGGCAGCTCCAGCCTGCTACGCCAGGTAGCACAGTGGATGGGGGTCAGGAGCTCCACACCGGGACAGGTCCCCTCGAAATCTCCTGTATGGGCTGGTCTCCCGTTCGGTCTGCGGGGTTGCTGGCTGGAGAGCTGTTAGAAGTCTTTCAGCTTTATCCTTCTCTGGGTGGGGATGGGATGCTCAGGGTGTCAGGAAGCCACTGTTCCTGCAGCAAAGCCCCTGCATGGTTGAAGCAGAGGCATTGCTCATGGCCCTCGGCTGGGTTCCGGCCCCTGGGCCCCGGCCGCCCCGCCTGGCATGGGGGCTGAGCAGACACTGCGACAGAACTTGCGGGGAGCCTGCTGGCGAGGGTTGCTATTCGTTCCTTCCGGTCATGGCTGCTCTGAGTGCTCCCCGGGACAGTTGCACCCAGGGGAGCTGACCTCCTCTGGATAGGTGAACATCCACCTCCCCTCCAAGGAAAAGCCCCTGCTCAGCTTCTTCAGGCAGCTGGAATGCTGCTCCGTGGATCTGGGTATTTCTGTCCCTCCTTCCGGCCTTCCTTTGATTTCTTGCCGTCTCCTTCCATGAGGTCTGTGACTGTTTTCAAATGGCCATTTGTATATACAAGTCATGTCAGGCATCATAATTTGTGTGTGTCTAGATCAATAAAAGCAGCTCTGGCCAAAGGCCAGCAGAGAATTCATAAACACCCTTCAGCTCTGCCCCTCCCCACACGATGTTAAAACTCCATCCTAGGAACCCTCCAAACCGAAGCTGTTGGCTGACTTGATCAGGGAAAATGTGAAATACCATTTCGTTTGATGTGTTTTCTCTTTATCCTTTCTGTAGAATTTGATCAGTGTTTAAGCAACTGTAGCCGATTCCCCCGCTCACTTCAAAGCAAAAGCCCTTCTCTGCGTCTGTTTACAAAATTACCTTTGAGAGACTGAAATGTTGGGAACCCATTCAGATGCAGCTTGTGCCTTACGTTAGCTCTCTGTTGCCCAGTAGAATGGGCTTGGGTGTATCTGACGCAGCTACCAAAGGAAACTTAAAAACAGATTTCGGCTGAGGCGATTCTTATGGGATGTGCCCACTTTGGAAAAGAAGAGGATTAGGGATTTAAGTTCACATGGACCTTAAGGATTTTAAGAACCAGATTTTCTTCTGTTTGCTCACATTAGGGGAAAAGAAAATAAGCCTCAGATGCCTTGTGATATCTAGTTACGTCAGGTTTTCGTATAAAATGTCAAGACAGCAATACTTGACTTCCTGCCTCGCCTTTCCCCTCTTGCATACTGTCTGCCCTCGCCAGAGTTTTCATTACGAGGAGGGAGCCGTTCTGCTAGACTCCTCCCTCAGGGAAATCATTCCCTCCCTGGCCTTTAACCCTTTAAAGATTGGGAAGGGAATACTTTGATTTCTGGGTTAAATGCAAAGCTTCCCTATTGGCTTAGCTTTAATTGAGGTGTATTAGGAAATCCTTAAGAATGTTGCAGCCTGGGGCCTGGAGCCGGCTGGGTGTTGCTACTTGGTATGAAAAGCAGCTCACATTACCTGCTTCCTTTCCTGTGGCTGTGTCTTCACCAAGCATCCCCTCTAAAACGAGGTACCTCCCCTGCCTACACTAAAAGACCCCACAAATGTTGAGGAACTAGATTTCTTTTTTAAACCCTGACCCAACTTCACTCAGTTGAAGGTTAATAAGTAAGTCTGTCTTTCTGTCGGCATGGGTGGAAGCCATGCTGCTGGCCCTGACAAGTCAATGTGTTTGATCCAAGAGGGTAGAAGGTTCTGGAAGACACAATAAGTACAACTTGATGACTTTTCTCACCATAAAAGCTGCCATTTTCTCTTCTTCCCTAAACCCCACTGAAAGTGGTGGCGAAGGATAGGGTAGCCTTAGTTCTCCGTTTGACTTCAAGCAAGGGAAATGGTACCCAGAGGTGGGATTGTTATTAAACCCCTTTCTCTCTTTGTTCTCGTTTCTCTCGACCTCTGCCTGCCCCAAGTGTCGTCCTGGCCATCCCTCCTCAGCCCTCCCTGGCACTCAGTGTTGCAGACCTTCTGGAGCTGGCCCTGGTCACTGCCATAGCCTCGAGAAAGCCACCATGAGGCTTTGAGTCTGCTCTGCAGGGTGTTTGAAGGCCTTCTTTGTGGTGTGAACCCCACTGGAAGTTTGACATCTTTAGGTTGGGAAGCTATATAGAGAGCAAGGGGCCTTCCTTCTCGGGCTTTGGGTACAGAATCCTTGGGGTGAGCCAGGCAGGTCTAGAGCTGGCAGAGGCTCCAGGCAGCCATACAATTTGTTACCCAAACCGGGACTCTGAGAGTGAAAGAGGATGCCATTAACAATGACACCAGGGACTTCCCTGGTGGCGCAGTGGTTGAGGGTCCGCCTGCCGATGCAGGGGACACAGGTTCATGCCCCGGTCAGGGAAGATCCCACATGCGCGGAGTGGCTGGGCCCGTGAGCCATGGCCGCTGAGCCTGCGCATCCGGAGCCTGTGCTCCACAACGGGAGAGGCCACAACAGTGAGAGGCCCGCGTACCGCAAAAATAAATAATGACACCAGGACAATAGGTGTGAATTAAACTATCCCAGACAAATGAGCAGTCATTGTGTGATTGCCCTACAAAGGCCAGTCCCCTGGCCCTTCAGGTTCCATTTTGTGTTATAAGGAGTAATGCTTCCCTCATTGAAAACGCAGGCTAGAGTTGCAAGCTCAGATGCTCCCAGGGACAGGCAGAGGGTGGGGAGGCTGGGACCTGGTGTAAAGACAGAGCGGGACTTGAGGACTCATTTCCCATCTAAAGGGGCATTGGTGACACAGCACCAGCCAAGTGTTGCCAGATCTTCTGTTTTTTTTTTTTCAAGAGAAGCCAAAAATCTTAGATTTACATATGAAATCTCCCAGCTTTTAAATTTGGCAACTAATTAAAAAATGTAAAAAAAACACTGTGTAGGCCAAGCACAGCATCTGTGGGCCGCTGCCTGTTTTCGACCTACAGCCCAGACCAATTAATTGGTGGCTGTCTTCTGTGTCTCCAAATTCCGGCAATGGGAGGTTTCTTAGGAAGTTGCCCAGATTGACCACGAGTAAAGTGGGGAAGAGGAGAGAGGAGCTCGTCTTGACTTCAGTGGAGTATTCATTTGCACAGTAAATGTTTCTTGAGCACCTGTTATGTTCAAAGCACTTTCTGTGTTCTGCCATGTTTTCTGTTTAATGCTTTGAGACAGCTGTGTCTTACTCATGCTGATAAATTCTTTTTTTTTAATTTATTATTTATAAATTTATTTTATTTATTTATTTTTGGCCATGTTGGATCTTCGCTGCTGTGCGCCGGCTTTCTCTAGTTGTGGCGAGCAGGGGCTACTCTTCGTTACGGTACGTGGGCTTCTCATTGCGGTGGCTTCTCTTGTTGCGGAGCACGGGCTCTAGGCACACGGGCTTCAGTAGTTGTGTCTCACGGGCTCTAGAGCGCAGGCTCAGTAGTTGTGGTGCACAGGCTTAGTTGCTCTGCAGCATGTGGGATCTTCCCGGACCAGGGTTCGAACCCGTGCTCCCTGCATCGGCAGGCGGATTCTTAACTGCTGCGCCACCGGGAAAGCCCTGATAAATTCTTTATATTGTGCGCTGTTATGGGTCCATACCTCTCCCCTGAGACTCTTAACAAGGATGGATGCAATGAGGGAAATCTCAAGAGAGAATGTGGGAAGGAAAACCTGGGGTCCAGTTCTCAGGCCCTGGAAAGTTCATTAGATGTCAGCTTAACACAGAAGTCCACAGGACGTGGTCTTCATCTGCAGAAAGGCCTGGGACTGAGGACCTGGAGCAGAGAGAGCCCAGCCAGGGGCACTTGTTCTGCAAGGTCCCTGAAGGTTGTATTGTACTAGGACCAGGAAGCAGAAATCACCGAGGGACAGACTGTATTCAGCCTTGTACATTCAGAACTTTCTAGTAGAGCACTGTATACTGAGGTTGTTGGGTTAGATGACCTCTAAGCTGGTCTTTCATTATCCAGAAAATCTGATACCTTGAGGCTGCCTCCTGCACACCCACTAGACTCCTGGGCCTTAGACTCTTATTCTGGTTCATGGTTCTTATTTCTAATGGGCTCCCAGCAGGTACTGGCTTATTTGTACCCTCTGGCAGCTGGACGTTGGGCCAGTCACCCCAGAAAAGCCAGTATAACTCTGATGAAAACAGATGCAGTTCACCTGGGGCTGTGGTGGGGCACAGGTGGGGGAATATTGCTCTTGGAGAATCCGTTCTTGAGGCTGTGACATGTCACTCGCATTTTCTGGTCTCGTGCACCATGAATTTTAAACTGGGGGCGATAATACCTACCCCCAAGATGGTTTGAGGCAGCTGAGGCACAGAGAGCTTAAGTGACTTGATCAAGGCCACACAGCTGGGCTGGGAGGAACCCGCTCCTAGACCAGGTAGTTGGCTTCCACTGTTCTCTTATCCACTGTGCTGAACTGTTCAGTTTTTACTTGCCTTTTTTTTTGTGTTCATTCTTCCACGTGTCTTTTTTCCCCCTATTGTTTCAGGACTGTCAACATTCAGATGTTTAATAGCTAGGTTTTTTTCCCCTGTGCACTTGGCCAGAAGTAGGAATTCATCGCCATCTGTGAACGTTTATGGGGCCTCCATGGTTTGTGTGGAATTATACTAGAAACACTAGACCCCAGGGCTGGGTTGGCAACGAACGAGGTCTTTCTGCAGAACTTTTGAGGACAAATCACCAACGGGTTGGAAAGAATTTCCTTCAGGAATGGCGGCACTCTATTTTTCACCTTGTTAATGTTGCCCCCCCCCCAGCTTTGCTTCCCCCCAGTGTCAATCTTAAGTGTGCTAAGTGCTTTTTCTGCTTAGCGTGTCCTAGATAAGAGGTTTCCAAACGATGTGCCCTGATACACAGCCCTCCCACCCCCGAATCTCAGGCTTCTTGATGGACAGAGAGTTCCCCTCTGGTTTGTTTGGGAATCGGAGGCTGGAATGGGGAGTCTGGAGGCCTGAGTGCCTGTAGGGTTGCCGACGTCTTAAGACGTTTGAAAACCACTGTGCTAGATGACAGCGAAGCTGTAGTGACCTCAAAATTTAAAGATTAAAAAAAAAAAAAGCATACAAGATAGTCTTGTGATGCTGGTGAAAAGACCCCTGAAGTTCACCAGGTGGGCCCGCCACATTGATCATGAACACAGGGATGTGAGTCCGTGTGCAGGAGGGAGCTCGACTTGCGGCACACCCAGCAGTTTGTGCCTGCGTTTGAACACCACCTCATTTCCCTGGCATGTCCCTTTGCTCAATGGATCATTCCTGGCCTGACCACACCCTGCCCCCCAGTCCCCGCACCACTGCAGAAGGGGTGGGGGCCTCTGCGTACAATTTATTTTCCAATGCCACCTTGAAGTTTGGTGACCGGCTCTAGGACACTTCGAAGGCTTTTCATTGATGAACAATTGTTACGAGCAGTGTCAGCCCAAAGCGGTACTCTTCACGTGATCCAGTCATGGATCTGGACACATTTTTATGTGAATAACTAGATAGCTATGACATTAATGTAGTGGCTAGACCATAACTACTTTTTCAACAAACTCTTTAGTGTGTATGTGTATGTCACACCTTTTTAGAACGTCATAATGCATTCATTATGCTTTCATGTGTCAACATTGGCTCTTCTCAGTTTGTCATGCAGTGAACAGAGGAGACATCTCTGACATAAGTCTGTTGGAGCAATAGATGTCTGGGCCCTTTGCCTGATTTACTACATTTTTTTTTTTTTTTTTTTTTTTTTTGCGGTATGTGGGCCTCTCACTGTTGTGGCCTCTCCCGTTGCAGAGCACAGGCTCCGGATGCGCAGGCTCAGCGGCCATGGCTCACGGGCGCAGCCGCTCCGCGGCATGTGGGATCTTCCCGGACCGGGGCACGAACCCGTGTCCCCTGCATCGGCAGGCGGACTCTCAACCACTGCACCACCAGGGAAGCCCTGCTTTTACTACATTTTAAAATCAGGCTGCTGATAACTTTCCCAACACAGAGTTTAGGGAGGGTTTTTTAAAGAAACATTTGCATTGAGATAGAATTGACATACAATAACTGGCACATCTGGAAAGTGTACCATTTGATGAGTTTGACATATGTACACACCCATGAAACTATCAGCACGATCAAGATAGCGAACATGTCCATCAAAGTCTCCTTCTGCCCCTTTGTACTTTTGCCCTCCTGTTTGCCTGCTGCCTCTCAGTCCCCAGGCGACCACTGGTCTGCTTTCTGTCACTATATGTTAGTTTAAATTGCATAAAATTTTATACTAATGAAATTGTTCAGGATGTTCTCTTTTGTGGGGGTGGTACTTTCTTTCACACAGCATAATTATTTTCGTTTTTGCATGTTGCAATCATGAATTCCTTTGTATGGCTGGGTAATATTTCATTGTATGGATATAAACAGAGGAGTTTTGATCTTCATGTTTTAATAAGCAAAGAATTTTAGCTAAGGCTGTCAGAAGTAGGTGATCCACGTAAAATATTATGTCGGGGGAATTTGTACACTTGTGTTTTCTTTTTGTTTTAAAAGTTTCCTTTTTTCTTTTATAAATTTATTTATTTTATTTTTGGCTGCGTTGGTTCTTCCTTGCTGCGCGCGGGCTTTCTCTAGTTGCGGCGAGCGGGGGCTACTCTTCGTTGCGGTGCGCCGGCTTCTCATTGTGGTGGCTTCTCTTGTTGCAGAGCACGGGCTCTAGAGCGCAGGCTTCAGTAGTTGTGGCACGTGGGTTCTAGAGCGCAGGCTCAGTAGTTGTGGTGCACGGGCTTAGTTGCTCCGCCCCATGTGGGATCTTCCCGGACCAGGGATCAAACCCGTGTCCCCCTGCATTGGCATGTGGATTCTTAACCACTGTGCCACCAGAAGTGCCTGTTTTAAAAGTTTCTTATGGAGGAGTAGCGTTTTTCTTTTTCTTTTGAAAATGTGCTTTGAAAGAGGAAATATTTGTGTAGAATGCATTTGGCCCTGAATCTTCACTTAATTAAATCAGTAATTATTTAGTGTTTCCTGCTGGTGCTTGGGAGCACAGAAGGACTTCACGTCAGAGCCAGCAGCTGATTTGCTTGTGAGGTTTTAATATCCTACATGGGGTAGAACTGCAGTGCTTTTAGACACAGGACTGTGCCCTCTTGCCTACCATCAGCATCTCGGGGGCCGATGCTAGATGTTACAATGCCTTCCCTGCCCGTGATTCTTCTGTGGCCAGGCATGGGGACGGAATCTTGGAGATGCAATTTCCGCAGTTCTGTGATTCCTGCTCAGAGCATTGCGTGATAGGGGCCCAGGCAGGAAGTTTAACCTCGTAGATTCCCTCATCCTCACAAAGCCACGCACACCAGGGTGGGGCTGGAGTTGACCATGGGAGTTGAGTTCCCGGCATTTGGGCAGTCCCCAGCGGGAGCCGGAACGGAATGGCATTGCTGGGTAGTTGGAAATGTGTTCCTTTCTTCATTGTTCAGAGAAATTCTCCTGAAGGAAGTCTTCTACGTGTGAGAAAAACCAGTGAGCCTCTTATTAATAGTCACAGGTTGTCAGAGAAGGGACCTCGGAGATACCTGGTCTAACCTGCCCATTTTACAGATGAGGACTGAGGCTCAGGGAACAGGAGTAACTCACACATAGTCATTAACAGCAGAACTGGGACTTGGGAAACCCAGGCAACTGCTTTAGACCTTCACTTCCATGATCTGCGAGGGTGGGAGTTTCAAGAAAACTTGGTGAACTTTGTTGGGCTTAGGGAGGAAATTGTTAATCTCTCAGCCCCTGCTCAGAGCTGCTGGTACCATTTAAAACACCACCACCACCAACAATATAAATTGTCCTCAGATGAAGTTTCTGTAATGTTCTCTTATCTCACAGTTTCCTGACCTTGTCACCAACTTGTTCGAGGAATAACTTAAAAATTCGGGGGCAGATGATCAGTAGCCTCGTTGGGTGGTATTTTCTGGCACATGAATGCAAGGTGCTAGGTGATACCCTACGGTTGTGTAGCGCTTCTCAGTGTATGGAGGACCTTGGTGTGCAGTCTCTCACGTGAACCCCTTGACAGTCTTCTCAGGTGGCCCCTTTTTTCCTGGTGAGGAAACTGGCCCTTGAAGATGGGACATTTTGCTTAAGGTCACCCAGGTGGCAAAGAGGAACCAGAGCTGGAATCTGGTTCCTGGTTCCCAGTCTCATCTTGTTCCCACCATGTCTCCTTCAAGGCAAGTGAGTGTGCAGGGCAGCAGCCTGACACGATGGAAAGACCCTAGGCCTTTGTGTTTGGAGTTCAGAGGTTAACTCTGCTCTCCTGCTCGCTGTGTGACCTTGTGGACGAATCTTAACCTCTCTGAACTCCATTGTCTTCTTTTGGAAAATGGGGCCCTGCCCAGCAGGATTAAAGTATATAAACATAAAATGCTTAGCAAAGAACTTGCTTATAGGAAGCAACTGATCAATGTTACCTCTGGAATGAAGGCGAGGCAGGTATGGGAAAAGCTAGTTATGAAAAGAGAGCGTGGAAAGCAAAAATAAGGACAGATGTGCACTAACTGTGGGGTGCCCTTGGCCCTGCTCTTCTTGCACACAGACTCTTCAGTGCTTCCTTATTTCTGTTAGTCCTTGATCCTTTGGAAAGTTAAGAAAACTGAGGTCCTCACTAAGTGCCTGGCACATAGTAGGCCCTCGGTAAGTACAGACTGGCTGCTGGAGCCTCACCCTGCAGAGGTGTGGAGCAGCGGCGTGCGTGCGCCCGCAGCACTCCACACACTGGTTGAATGAAACAGGACAGAATTCTGGCCGAGACCAGACTTTGAAGGTGCTGTGCAGGCCCAGGGCAGGTGGTCGGCCAGTGGAGGTGAGTGATGGTGCTGGAGGTGGCCGTGCCGTGGCACCAGGGCTGAGTGGGAATCAGTACAGACTAGGAGGGGTGCAGGGGAGGACGTTTCTCTCACTTAGATACAATCTCAAGTCATGCCCTGACATCGTCCCGTGTGTGTGTGTGTGTGTGTGTGTGTGTGTGTGTGTGTGTGTGTGTGTGTGTGTGTGTGTGTGTGTGTGTGTGTGTTTTTTAGGAACATCTCCATGTAAGTAATTGATGCTGTGAGCAGCGGAAAAAGGAGATGAAGCCCATTGTCTCTGCTGGGTGACTAGGACCTGCCTAGTGTCAGGGTCAGACTGTTTAAGGGGTGTGGGGACAGAATTGTGGAGAAGTGGCTCTCCTTCTGCATCTCCGCCTGGTGCAGGGAGCAGAGAACACCCGGGATACGTCTAGAAGCAGCCAGGATGACTCAGGGACTTGATCTTGCCTGGTACAGGAAGCCACGCAGAGCCGGAGGGCACCGCATTGTGGGGCAAGAAGAGAACATCCGGGAAACTTTCCCCTGTGCCCTCCACCAGGCCCCCCAAGCGGCCCCAGCCCCCTGCGGCCCCTCCCGCCGCCCTGCTCCTTCCAAGGAGCCTGTTTGAGAATTCAGTGATTCACTTCCCGTCTTCCACCCTTGTTTAATGTTCCCTCCATTGTTACCAAACAGTCCAGGCCCCGGTGGCAGGGGGTGTCCTGCACTCTGGCTGAGGAGGGAGAGGAGGACAGAGCTGTTTACAGAGCCTGGGAGGGCCTGGCCTCCTAGAAAGACAAGCTGGGATGGCGCTGGGGCCCTGACAGCTGGCTGTGCGGGGGGGTGGGAAGCGCCTGAAAGCGGTCTTCCTGCCCTGGAGGGGATCCCTGCCCTTTGCTGTGGGGTTAGCTTCTTTATTCCCCAACAGCTGAGTTTTCCATTTTGGGTCACAGACAGTTTTGGGATCATGGATTCCTGGAGTAGAAAAAAGGAACAGAAGGGTCCTTGGGGAGATGCTGTCTCTGCCTGGCCTCAGTCTCCTCCTTTGTGGGGAGAAAAAGGGGGAGGTGGTGAAATGACTGACCTTTAGAGCCACACCCCCGCCCCCAGCTCCGAAGCCCTCTGATTCCTGAGCCTGGAACAAACCACACCAGGTTATCTGCGTTCACCCCCGCGTCTGGGGCGAGTCCCACCAAAGCCACAGCCGCGGATGTGACCACGTCTGTGAGCCACGGCACCCGCTGCCCGACCTCTGACCTTGCAGGTCAGCAACTCTGCAGCCTCCCTCACCTTTCTGGTTTGAAGCCACCTTCTCTCTCAGGAAGCTGTCTGATATCGATTGAATTCTTCCCTATCACATCACAGCTGGGACTGCCACTGTTTTGCTGAAACCGCTGTTAGGTTTGGGCTTTGGGAGTTCGTTTTCTTCTAACCTGCAGAAAGATTGAAAGTCCTAAAGTTTTCTCTTTTACCCCTGCCGTGTGTTGTTTCGTTTATAAGTGGGTACTCCCTCTTCTTGATCATGTATTTGCTCTACTGCTGTTGGTGATTCAGGTTTGTTTCCTCCAAGGCCCTGCGTGCCTAAGGGCAGTCAAGGAGCAAGAAGGTGTAAACACAGCCCTTTTTAAGCTCCTTTTCGCTGCAAGTTAGTGTATTTCTCAGGTATGTGGCATGTCAGTGCTAGAAGGCAGGGAGACACTAGAGATTGGTTGAACCCATCATTTTATAGATGGGATGCCCACACCTAGAGACCCCTCACTTTTCGGCAGCACAGCCAGCGTAAGGACCACGAACGCTCCAGGGTAGCCCACTTCCCAGGGTAGCCCCAGGTGCCTGCATGCTTTCTCTTCTGGTAAACCCAACACTGATAAAATCTCCATTCTACAAATATTTGTTGAGTAAATTTATCGCAAAGCCTCCTGTCCAGTGTCTGCCTACAGCCTTAGCCACAGATGACTTTGCCTCTCTTCGGTGCGCCGAGTGAAGTAGGCAGACCTCCCCTTCCACGAGCGTTTCAGCTCCCCGCACCCTGCCACTGGCCGCTGTAGCAGAACCAACTAGCACCTGTGGCTGTCACTCCCCTGCTGTTTTTAACGGCACCTCTCAATACCAGCTGATAGCTTTGAGAACATTCCTGGTATTGGGTTTCTGGCAGTAACGTGCGTCTGCGGGTCCCTTTCCTATAAGGCTTCATGTCTTGTTTGGGTTCATAAGGCTGGGGTGCAGCCTGAGGTTTTTAATCTGTTGCCTCCATCTTCTGATTGTCGCTGCACAGAGGACTGAGTCGGTTGTCGTGACCTGCGTGTGAACAAATGTCATATGCAAGCCCCGTGCTCCATCCAGGGGAAGTTAAGTTGGGTCTCCTTGCCCTCAAGGAGCTCCTGTTTTAGTTAGGAAGGGAAACCAGACACACATGGAAGTTACTAATACTTAACCGTCCCAGGCCTTTGGTGCTAAGGGATGATGAGTTCGGTGAGTGGTGGACGGTCGTGTCTGTAAATCTTTGAAGAGGGGAGAACAGAGAGTGGTCATTCTGCAGAGAGAGCCACAGAATGGGATAATTTTTGAGCTAGAGGCATCACTGGGCCTGTCATAGGGCTGAAGGGAGCCTCTGGACCCCCAGACGACCTCAGCGTGCCGCCGCTGGCCGAAGGTCTCTGGCTTTGGGGACGCGGTAGCCCCGTGCTCAGGTGCCGTGGCTGCAATGTGTTACCTCTGCTACTTGAGCCGGTTAAGCATTGTGCATTTCCATACCTGTAAAACAGGCCTCCAGATATCTGAGCTGTTTGGGAAGTGGGGGTCTGATGGGCGGTGGGTGGGTGGGTACTCTGTGGGTACTTGGGTGGGACTTGGGTGTGCTGCGTATGGGAGGGAGTTGTGAGTGTTGTGAGTGGACCCAGGGGAGGGAGCTTCACCTGGAAGCTTTTCTGTGCTCCTGAGTGGAGCTGCTTGGGGGGTCTGCAGCTTTTAGCCCAGAGCCATTTAGTCGATGAGACCAGCTTAAGCAGCAGGCAACAGCCACCCTGACTTGTAAGTTCTAAGTCCTCCCTTGTTTATTTGGAAACCCCATCTTCCTGCCCATAGGGGCTCTTGGCTGTCTTAGGTGCAGTTGCCCCCAATGAACCACAACCTTTTGTTTAAGGACAATAGGAAGTCTGTCCCCTTAGACTGAAAGGAATGCTGATTGGCTGCCTCAGTGTCCTCAGGCTAGTGATGCCCAGAATATACGGGACACCCGTTCTTCGGCACGTTAGAGTTCGGTGTCCTGCAAACGACGTCTTTTCCGCTTACAAAGGTAGCTACGTAACTTCATGGTCCTTCAACTCACTTCTTCTAGAAATGTGGTCATTTCCCACCCCTCCCTTGCTTCCAGCTCCCCCGCAGCGGCTGCCCTGAAAGGTTGGAGGATTCTAAAGACTTTGGGGCCGCTTTTAAAAATAGGGAAACGTGGTTAAGGCTGAAATGCGGGAATGTTCCTTTCCTAACCCATATTGTATGGCATTTCACTAGGCATGGTTGTAAGCTTGGAGCTTGAGTGAGCGCTTCCGGAAGCCTTACCTCTCAGTTTGAATGTCACAGAAGGTTGCCAGGTTTGCCCTTTGCTTGCATGCTCTGTAGCACTTGTGACATTGTTTTATCTCTCTGGCCAGTGACTCATAATTAAGGAAGTCAAAACTGAGCAATTAACACAAAACCTCCTCATTTGCCCTCTTCACCTCTCCCCCCCACCCCCAACTCCCCTAGTCACGAACACCCGCCTGACATTTTCTATAAGTCTTTGGAAACTTTGATTTGTTTTGATAGGATGAGGCAGCCAGTGATCATCACCATCGCCTGGTTCCACTCGTTTAAGCCCAACTGTCTGTGAGAATCTTCTCCAGAAAAAAAGAGGAAAGCAAATCCCAGCCCCAAACGTGCAGTCTGCCCACAGGAAGTGATTCACGGGCTCGGTTCATGCAAACCTGATGGGGCAGGAGGTGGGAGGCTGGGAACTGGGTCTGGGAAAAGACAGCCCCGGAGAGGATACTCAGACCTTAATGGTTTCTGCTGGAAGAAAGTGAAAAACAGAATGACTAAGAGTCCTGTAAAAAGAATTGTTTGTTTAGTGAAGTGAGCTAATACTGAAGTTCACTGGCAGATAAGACAAGAGAAATAGCAGTTGTCAGGGGAGGTGACTTTTTGGAGCCCTGCCTTTTTATTTTTTAAGAGATCAAAGACATTTCTCAGTCTTGAGGCATTTATTAGTGGAAGGTTGAGATCTGTAGTTCAAGCCCCAGTTTTCTCTTCTTCAGAAAAAAAGGGTCTAAGCTGAGATAATGATCTAATACTCTCCAAAAGCTCTTCTTTTCTCTTTTTACTTTTCCCTCCAAAGTTAGACTTTTGAGGCTAGTAAGTATCTTTCCCTGACTGCTCACAGAGTGTCACGTTGTCAGAGAGAGAAGGAATCCTTCCTTCCCGCATGCTTCTGTCCTGTGGGCTTCAGCCTGCCATTTTATTTTCTTTTCCCCCCAAATTGAAAATATAAATTAATCCGTTTCCCCGAAGCAGTTTGGAAACAGGCAACCTCTAAGTGCTGGCTGTGTGAACAGCCCTGCTGCAGAGCCAGGACCACAGGAGGCCAGAATCACCCAGTAGAATGAGCAGAGATATCTAAACACACTTAGATTCACGATTTCCATTTCAAACTCCCCGTGTTTTATGAGGTGAGCTTTAGGGGTGAGGGTTGTAATAAAAGCTGGGCTGAAGTGTGCTTTTTTTGCCTTAAGCCCATCAGAACATTGCCAAGGGCTGTGAGTATCCTCAAAGTTCCATGAGTGGTCTCTTTAAATAAACAAATAGATGATCTTCAGACTTAATTCCATTCTTGAATGTTAACTGGCAGAGTGAAATGGCCATGCAGAAAGTTCTGTGTAGCCCGGCAACGATTCTTTCTCCTTGTTTTGGTAACCAGAGACCAACCCAGACTTCTGTATGTAGCATCTTCCCTTTTCAACTTGAAACCTCTGTGTTCCTGCCGACACTCGAGAAGAAGCGATTCCCATCAAGTTGGTTCTTGGAGAAGAAAAAATTTATGAACACCAAAGCTGTGAAATAGAAAGATCTCAAATGAAACACTCCCTTTCCTCCTCCTTGTCTTCTCCCCCTCTTCCTCCTTCAAGATTTAACTACTTTCTTTGCATGGGTGAGGGGGAAGGGAAGGGGGTACCATGACCATGGTTTCACCAGAGCCCAAGGAGAATCTCTGGTTCATACAGAATGATCACTGTGCTTTGCAGGCATGGGCAGCTGGGTTTGGGGTATCACACCCCGGCTACAAAATAGGACACTGCTTCTTGCCGATCTGGGCAGCGTTAGGCAAGTCACTCAACGTCACATGAATCCTTCACCTGGGAGTGAGGAGACCCACCCTCTGGGATCCCTGTATCCAGTGAGATAATGAGTGAGAAGTGCGAGATAAATACCTGCTCTGAGGTATAAATTCCTTCTGTTTTCCCCAACCTGTGCCCACGTCCAGAGCACTTCCTTAACCCGCGGGTTCTCAAGGGGCCTAGGGGAGTGACTTGGCCCCCTGGGGGACCTTAGGCAATATCTGGAGACAATTTTGGTTATCACAGCTGGCAGGGGGCGCTACTGGCATCTAGTGGGTACAGGCCAGAGATGCTATGTAACCTACAATGCACAGGACAGCTGCTACTCCCCTACCCCCAACATAGAATTATCTGTTCCCAAATGTCAGGAGAGCTGAGGTTGAGCAACGGGGTGGGGGTGGGGGGCTCGCCTTACTCATGGCCCACTGTTGAAAGTTTCTTGGTGTACGTGTGCTTTACAGATGATTATGATTAAGCCCAAATTTCTCCAAATCAGCCTCCTTCTTTTCTAGGACGTACACACTCTGCACATCCCTGGCCCCTTGGGAGGAAAGAAGCCGCGAGGTCCAGATGATGGGTTTCCTGTGGGGTCCAGCCCCCCTGCAGAGGGCAGGATGAGGTGTTCCATGGCTTCTTCCTTCCAGGGTCTGCCCAGGGGGCTCCTGCCACCTCTGGGGCTCACACTCAGGCCCTATCTGCTTGGAGCACTTGTCACGGACCTGAGCCAACTGCTCTGGAAAGCTCTCGAGGGGAGGGGAGACTCAGTCCAGTGGGGAGGAGTGAGGGCCAGCTGCTGGTCTGGAGTACAGCATGGGGGGGCTTGAGGCTGGCATTTTATGGGGTGTCCCCCAGTTTGGCAGCCTGACGCACCGGATATTATCCATCGGCAAGTTCAGATGGGAATTGGGTTGTTCTTTGTGAAGTGGTTCAGTGACTGCTATCAGGGGTTGTGAAATCCTGTTTTCGGCTCCTCGCAGACCAATGTAAACTGGAACCTTAAAAAATGTGCTTAGCATACTTAACTTGCTGAGGACACTTATGAAACTGGGCTGGGGCATGTGGTCACTGTAGCAGGGCTTAACAACCGAACCTCAGTTATCCGGATCGCCCCCCACCCCGAGTCTGGTTCCTCCTTTGTGGAGCCAGATGACAAGAAGGGACCGATGTTGGAAATGTCGCTTTTTATTTAAACTCTAACAACCAAAGAAAACTTTGAAAGGGTCTGGGGAATCGTATATTCAGTGTACAGCTCTATTTCTTCTTGTTCGTAATGGTTTATTTTACTATAACTTCAAACCTCAGAAAGTTGCAGCGATGGGACAGGACTCATAGTACACATCCTCCACCGAGAGTCAATTTTTTTCTTCCATCCTGAAGAGTCAGAAATTTGGGCAGCTTAAGATTCAGGACAACAAAATTATGTTTTGTTGCACTCGGCTTACCGCGGGGAAAGTGTGGACTCACGCGTTTCTCAGACTTCGTTGGTGGCGAGGCCTGGCTACAGTGAGATAGCAGCTGGGAGGCCGCCTTCTCGCTCTGTGTTCATTTGCTGGGTGACCTTGAGGTGCTTCATCTATCAGTCTGTTTCCTCAACCACAGAAGGAAGGGATTGGTCCAGATGCTCTCGAGGTCCTCATGTCCCAGCTGTCTGTAGTTCTCCAGAGGAGGTTTTCAGGCAGACACTTAGCCAGAGTTTAGCTGACCAGGACGTTTTGTTCCCTGAATGTTAGGCCTCTGTGTTTTGTCACCTGCAACCTTGCGACGCGACACGTGACCCCTGTGCGGTACTTCTGCCTGGAACAAAGGATGCTTTGGTTTTCGCTGTGTTGACCAAAGGGAGAGGATCCTCGGTGAACCCCCAAATCCAATGGCCCTCTCGGCAGGAGTGTTTTCAGGGCTTTCATATTTGATCTGTCAGACAGCTGTACCGGGCTGTCCTTGGCAGGGAAGAGAGAAAGGCACATTCTGACACTTGTGTATGAAGGAGAGGCAAAGTGGGAGATCTGAGAGCAGACACTGGCACTTAAAGGCCAGATGGAACCAATGGAACTATGGCTACTCAATGAGCAAGTCGAAAAAGGAAGCTGGTCTCCGGAAGAAGCTGGAAAGTTTAGTAGTGTGTGTGTTTTAAGTAAAACGGGTTTCAACAGAAATACGATTGTATTAACAAATTTACTTTCTGTTCGCTTCTTCAGCTCAGGTAACCAGAACAGTGCCTGGGATTTGGTAGGTGTTCGGTCGCTCTTTGATGATGGATAAGAAGTCAGTTTCCCTGGTAGGGATGCAGCATAGAACCGAGAGAAAGCACTGTTTACCTCTCCCTCTCACCCTCCTTTTCTCAGCACTGGCCTGGGCTTGAATTCTGGCCCTGCTCTTGTACAAGTTATACGACTTTGGGCAAAGCCCTTAGGTTCTCTGAGCTCACTGAGGTTGAGCCATGTCTGCACTCGCGCATCGTAGCAGTGTGCCCGGCGCACAGTTCGTGCTGTGAATATATCCCGGTGCGTTTCTGGAGCTTACGTGCTCAGCTCACAGTTTTCTCCCCAACCCCCATGTCGAAGTCCATTGGTATTTCATGTCAGCCCCCAGATGGCTGTGGGTCCGAGATCACTGGTCACAGGGACGTGAGTGGCATGGGGGCCCTGGCCCTGCCTCTCCGCCCCGAGTGTGCTGGCGGGCGTCACCTCACCAGCAGCTCTGGACCCTGGCATGTCCATGTCCCTGGCTGTGGCTCCCACCCCCATTTGGGGATCCTTTGGGATACATTTTGGGTCCCACTTGGAGCCAACGGGAGGAAACCTAAGTTCCTGCCGCAGGAAATGGTTCGGCCGGTGAAGAATATATTTAAGGAATAAAACCTCTGTCAGAGGAGCTTGAGAGGGTTGCTGGCGAAAGGCTTTTGGGGGTCTCTCATCAGGAAGCCACTGGGTGTGGGGCGAGACCTCAGCCCAGAGGCGGATGCCTGGGACTGTGCTCTTAGCCCCAGCAGCTGGTCTTGGGGTTACGACGAGGAAGGGCTGGGTCAGGGAGAGGGGTGGGTCATACATAGACCCTTCTCTGCAGCGAGCCATGCTTATGGTAGCGTCAGCTCGGAATGAAGACTTATTTATTGGTTTTACTTAAGATGGGCTTGGTACCCTGTAAGGCTGGGGAGAGTGTGTACCGGACACATCAGCTAGATTAAATGCAGCAGCTGAAACTCCCCATTCACCATTAATCCTTTGGTAAGCACTGCTGTGTATTTTGAGTGGGACAGAGGGAGAAAAGGAGCCCTACGAGGGATGGCTCTGGGCAGCCCAGACTTGGAACCAAAAGGAGTGGCCGCCGATGCATAAAAGGACGTGCATGAGATGCCCTCCTTGTCGTGAGTTTGGGAATTGTAGGGCCCGGAAGCAGGGGCCTGGACCAGATGACTCCTGGAGGGTGCTGCCGGGCCAGCCTGGTGGTCATGTGCTCGCGAGCTGGAGAGCGTGCCTGTCTCCCCACCGTCGGGCCCAGCCTGGCAGCCAGGAGAGCTGCCCTGTAGCTGCAGCCTGGGTGCAGACGGCTGTGTGATCCTAGGAGGCGAGCCTTGCCTCTCAGATGGAGCGGGTGCATAGTGAGGCGGGACCGTTACAAGACTTGACTTACGACCTGACTGCATCGTGGTGAGGCTGCTCTGAGATAAGGAGCCCGGAAGCCTTGTGAAAACTAGAAGCATCAGGCCTCCCGAGGCCTCACTGTGGCCCCCTGGGCTGTGCACACGGATGGCCAAGGCAGGGGAAGGGGTCTGGTGTTTTGGACCTCCTACTGGGAACCTTCTTTACCAGGCGCTGTCATAGTAATAGGAGTAGTGGTAGTTATACAACAATAATGACAATGGATTAGTGCCATTTATCGTGTCCTAACGATATGCCAAGGCTTTCCCTAGAATGTCCGTTTAGTCCTCCAACAATCTAGCGAAGGGACTTACTTCAGATGAAAGATAATTAAGACCAAGACATTATAAGCAATATGATCAAGTTTACATAGTTATTGACCAGAGTCAGTATTTGAATCCATGTTTATCCAGTCCAAAGCCCTTGCCTTTTTTTTTTTTTTTTTTGGAAATGTGGTATAGTTGACATACAACAAACTGCACATATTTAAAGTGTACAACTTGGTAACTTTTGACATACGTATACACCTGTGAAACCACCACTACAATCAAGGTGGCAGATGTAGCCTTTACTCCTTGATAAGCCCCCCTCCCATGCCCGCCCCCCATCACCCCATCCCTAGGCAACCGCTGACCTGCTTGCCGTCATGCAAATGTAAGTTTGCATTGTTCCTTTACTTTAAATTACTCTGTATCATGTTACGCAAACGGAATCGTGTCTGGCTTTCTTCGCTCAGAATGATTATTTTTTGATTCATCCGTGTTGTTTGTATCCATAGTTCATCCTTTTTTGTCGCTGAGTGGTAGTCTTTGTATGGCTGTTTCACAGTTTATTCATTCACTTGTTGGGAAACACTGGGTCATCTCCAGTTTGGGGCCATTATAAATACAGCTGGGACGAACATTCACGCACATGTCTTTGTGTGGACAGATGCCTTCACTGCTCTCGGGTAAGCACTTAGGGGTGGGCTGAGTGGATCCTATGGTGGGTTTCTGTTTTGAAATTTTAAGAAACTTCCAAACTTTTCCAAAGTAGTTGTTGTGCCATTTTACATCCCCGCCAGCAGCGTACGAAGTTTCCGTTGCTCCACATCCTTGCGTGTGGCACAGTCTTTTACGTAGCAGCCATTCTAGTCATGATGGAGTGGCATCTCGTTGTCGTTTTAGTTTGCACTTCTCTAGGGACTAGTGATGTTGAGCACCTTTTCATGCACTTGTTTTGCAATCTTTTTTATCTTTTTGTGTAGCGTCTGTTCAGATCATTTACCTGTTTTGTTTTTTAATGGGTGGTTTGTTTTCTTAATAGTGAGTTTTCAGAGTTCTTTATATTCTGGAAATAGGTCTTTTACCAGATACACGCTTTTTGCAAATATTGTCTCCCAATTTGTGGTTTGTCTTTTTTATTCTCTTAACAGGGTCTTTCAAAGACCAGAAGCTTAAGCTTTGATGAAGTCCAGTTTATCAACTTGAAAAAAAAATGGAATGTGTTTCTGATGTGGTATCTTTGCCCATCCCAAGGTCACAGAGATTCTCTCCCATGTTTTCTATTAGAAGTCGTATAGTTTTAGGCTTTTTATTATGACCCACTTGAGTTAATTTTTGTATAGGGTGCAAGGTACAGATTGGATTTCATTTTCCTTGCATGTGGCCATCCAGTTGTTCTGCCATCATTTGTTGAAAAGACCTTTCTGTACAAAATTGTCTTTGGGCCTGTGTCGAAAATCAGTTGTCCATGTACATGTGACTATTTCTGGACTCTCTGAGCTTCCATTGATCTGTACCTTCCTTAATTTAAAAAAATTTAAGTTATACTATCAAAATGATTCACGTATGTAGTTTAAAAACTCAAGAAGTCCTTGAAAAACTCAAGTCTCTCTTGAATTTTTAATTTACATTCTTATTTTTTATTTCCAGGAGTGCTTTTCAGTAGTCTGTAAATGTTCCTGTTTTAGGATTGCAATAGCTCATCTTCCCGAGAGTAGTTTTTGTTTTATTTTATTTGGAAGTTTTCTTCTGCTCCCTGCATTGTCTCAGACTTCTTTTTTTTCTCCCCCACTTATTTCTATCTCTGCGCCTCCTGTTAGAGGCTTTCTTTAAATGGCTGGGGATTCTGGCCTTGCGTTCACATTTGAGAGCGTGGCAGTAAAAAGCCGATTGCCTGTTCTGTGTATGGTGGTGGGAGGGGCCTGTTGGCAGGTGGGCTTCCCCGTAGGGAGAACTGGCAGAAACAGGGCCGTTTAGTTGGGGAATCCCCAAATGTCAGTATTTCAGGTCTTTTCTTGTGGACTGAGCTGTTTAATTCCTCCACAGGCAGGGATGGGGTAAGCAAGGGAGCTGAGCGCTCCATTCATGAAATCCTGTTTCCTAGCCCCTGTCTGACCTTCACCCGCAGCCGTGCCCTGGTGGCCCTGTCTGGAGCTCCGCTCTTCCATTCATTTTCGGCAGAGAGCAGACCTGTCTCTGGCAGGGTTGGGGAGGCCCGGGGGGAAGGAGCTGGGATCTGCCTGCCTCTTCTGTAGACAGTCAACCCATCCTCCTGTTCCCAGCCAAGTCTTGACAAGTGTGTGGTACCTCCAAGTCCAGACTCTTTCCCAGGTTCACTCTGCTAAGTCTGTTCCCGTTCGGCCATCTGCTTTCCACTCTCCTCTCTGCCCATTGTCTGCTCTCCTCTCCTACCCATTGTCTTGGGCAGGACAGGGATAAATGCATCCATTCAGTTTGTTGTATTTGACCGAAGGACTTCCTTAGCCTCTCCCGCCCCTCTCTCCCACCCTTTCTCCCTCCTCCTCCCCCTCCCTCCCTCCTCCCTCCCCCCTCCCTCTCCTTGTCCCCTCCCCCTTTCTCTTCCCCCTCCTCCCCTCCCCCTCCTCCTGTCCATCTCCCTCCCACTATCCATCACTTGCCTCCACCTTCCCTCCACCTCCCTCCCATCATCCCGTCCTGTGTCCCCTCTCCCTCCTCCCTGCCACCCCCTCCTTTTTACTCCCCCCACCCCTTCTCCCTGCTCCTTCCTCTGGGCCTGGAGCGCTCTCTGCCGTACTTCTTCAGGTAGACAGCCAGGCTCTTCAGGCCCTGAGAGGAAACAGCCCATGTAACGCAGAAAGGACTGGATGAGGAATCAGGACACTGCAGTCTCTGCCTACAGTTGTGATGAGCCTTCTGCGCTCCTTCACCACATCCTTGATTCTCCTTCCCATCCCTCAACTCCCAAAGCCCATAAGGGCCACATCACGCCCAGACCTTGGCCTCCGTCACATTACGTGTCTGAGCCCCGTGTGCCCCGAGGTGTCCCATTTCTGCCCACTCCACACCCTTTTCCCCCTTGCAGGCCCTGGGTCACTCTGGGTCTCTGGCTCGGCTGTCCCAGTCCTGGGGGTTAGGATGTTAGGGCGGCGTGTGAGCGTCGCTCCACGTCAGGAGTGCCCAGGGCGTCCTGTCCCCGCACCTGCCCTGCCTGAGGCGCAGGCCCAGTGCAGGGCTGATGGGAACTTGGCCTTTCGCGCCCTCTCTCAGGCCGTCTGCCCCGTGGAATCAGGGACCCTTCTCTTGCGTTGTCCACCATCACCCCTCCTCCTGCTCTGTGTTACTATTTTTTTTTACATCTGTGATTCTATTTCTGTTTTGTAAATAGGTTCATTTGTACCATTTTTTTTTAGATTCCACATATAAGTGATATCATATGATATTTTTCTTTCTGTCTGACTTCACTCTGTATGACGATCTCTAGGTCCATCTGTGTTGCTGCAAATGGCATTATTTCATTCTTTTTATGGCTGAGTAGTATTTCATCATACATACGTTCCACATCTTCTTTATCCATTCCTCCGTCAATGGACGTTTAGGTTGCTTCCAGGTCCTCGCTATTGTGAATAGTGCTGCATTGTTTTTCTTTTAAAGCAAGAGGGCTAACCCTTCCATCAACCAGGTAGGGGTTGGGGGCTCCCTCCACTGCCCACTCTTTCCTCGCTGCTGGTCTGAGCCTCTCTCCAAGGCCTCCCCTTGCAGAGGCCACTCCAGATGTCTAGCTGGCTCTTTGTTGGGGCTTTTGTCCAACACTGAAGAGCAGATGTGCCCACTTCCCTATCTATGGGCACACGGTGGCTTTGTAAGAAAATGGGAAGAGCTGAGTCCCTCTCTGTCCCCACACATCACCTCCCACTCTCCCTTTCTCTCGTTCTCAGCCCCACAGCTCACCTCACTTCTCCGGGGCCGGGTTTGCGGAGTGGCCATCGTGATGGGGAAGAATAACGGTCCTGTGGGTGCTTCACGAAGCACTTTTGAGTGGATACTGAGCTGCGTGAGGTCAGGGGCAGCAGTGGGGGGAGAATGTTCCATTTTACAGATGAGGTAACTGAGGGTCCTGGAGACTTCAGGACTTGCCCAGGGTCTCACAGCCAGAAGAGGAGAACCTCCCCTTGACCCCAGTTCTCATGAGTCCACATCTGGCCATCTGCCTTCTGTATCTCAGGGGCGAGTCCCAGGCTGTCTTCTCTCGTTCTGCCTCCTAATTACTGTTTCTGGGCTGTCGGGGTTCCTTGGTCTGGGGCCCCACAGGAGGGAGGTGATTACATCCTTTGAGCTGCCCTGAGTCAGCAGATCCCTGTCAGTCCCTGTGCCCAAGTCCTGTTCTGATCTCTGTCTGTCCTCCCCCCTGCCCAGGCCAGTGCCTTGGAGAGTTTGATTGGATTCCTGTTTCTCTCTCTCTGGTTGGTGATTCTGGTTGCATCTGGCAAGCCCCTCCCTCGCGGAGTGTCCATAAATTCCATATATTCAGGAAAATGGGGGCCCTTAGTTGTATGGGGGCAGGGAGGGAGAGCTTCAAATGCCCCTCCAGCAGGCCTGCCCAGCTATTAGAAGAGTCCTGCCCGCTGGCCAGTGGGGTCCTAGGACGGGCTGTCTTGAAGAAAGAGCAGTACTGCCTCTGGGTGCCTCCTTATCTGTTTTTGCGGTATGCGGGCCTCTCACTGTTGTGGCCTCTCCCGTTGCAGAGCACAGGCTCCGGACGCGCAGGCTCAGCGCCCACGGCTCACGGGCCCAGCCACTCCGCGGCACGTGGGATCTTCCCGGACCGGGGCACGAAGGGTGCCTCCTTATTGATGAGCGTCCACCTCACCCACTCTGACTCCCCACTACCCCCAGTCTGCTTGTCCCTGCAGCCAGGATTATCACGGGGCCTGTGTCTCGCGTGCGCACACTCAAACACACTCTCAGCCCACTTACACATCTCAGAGGCTTCCTGTGGCTTTTAGAAAACAGGCAGAACCTCTCACCATGGCATCTGAGACCCTGCAGGAGCACCCCTGTCTGCTCCCCCAGCCTCCCTCCTCTCCGGTCACTCTGGCCTTCATTCTGGTATTCCTCCTCACCGTGTTTTCCACCTTCCCAGGGCCTTTGCACATGCTCTTCTCTCTACTTGGAGTGCCCTCCTCCCGTACCCCTTTGACTACTTAGTTCTTACTTATCCTTCAGACTTCCTGGTCAACCACCACCTCCTCAGAGATGCCCTGTCCCGCCCTTCAGTGCAGCAGGGTCCCTAGGGTCATATGCACTTGTGGTTCCCTGCACTTAGTTTGTCATTGTAGCTGTCCTGATCATGTGATTAATGTCGGTCTTGCCCACGGAAGTTCTGTGGAAGCAGGGACCGCTCTGTGGTCTCTTTTACTCCCTTTCCCTCACCACTGTAACCCTAGTGCCACACAGAGTAGGAGGTCATTAAAGACTTGTTAGATAAAGGACTCTGTGTGAACGGAAGCTCCTCACCTGTCTAATACCTGGCGTTGCTTGAAGCCTCTCACCTCCCCCTCCAGATGCCTCCTGCCTCCGACCTTACTCTTGTCTGATGGCGCTTCTGCCACACAAGCTCCCAGCCGTCATGGCCTGTGGCGCTGCTCCAACTTTCTTGTCCTGCAGATGACCTGGGGATTTTAGAAAGAGGAAGAATCTGATATAGTGGGTTGGGGTAGCCTCTGAGATTTTGCCTTTTTCACGAGCTTCCGTGGACCCGTGCTGCTGGTCCACCAGGGACCACACTCTGGCCTGGGGTGGGGGGCGCGGCGCCAGGTCAGCTGCTCAGAGGCTAGGTCACCACGGAGGACGCGGTTTGCACAGGGACAGGAAACTGCCGTTGGGGGTGGTTTCGGCCCAGCCGGGCCGGGGACCGTGACAGAACCAAGTCACAGGCTCGGTTCCTGCTCTGCTCACGCACGACCGCTTAGGCCTTAGCTCTGAACTGGGACGCCTGGGGCAGCCTGCCAGCAGCCCTCAGCTGAGAGGGACTCCCGAGAGGTCTGCCGCGTAGCCTCTGACCAGTTAAAATTCCCCTTCGTTGCCTTCTCTCCCTCCCTGCCTTATCACAAACACCAACTGAAAAAAAGAGCGTCGGGTTTTTTTTTTTCCTGGTTTCTCATGTGTGAGAGAGGAACTGGGTGAGCGTGGAAAGCGATTGGGGGGGGGGGGGCTGTGTGCCGTCACCCTCCTCCTCAGCATCACTGTGGCCCTCACGTCGGCTCCTGAAGGACTCGCGTCTCCTAGTTCAGCCCTGTCCCCTCTGCACACCTCCACCTGGCCCCGACCTTTCCAGAGCATGATTCGCTGTCGTTCCCCTCGTGGGGCGGGTCCAAGGTCAGCTCTGCCAGCCTGGGAGCCCTCGGCCTTGCTGGGTGGGCCTCTGTGTTCTTCTCCTGGACCCCTTCCAGCACACACAGAGCTTCTCTGATCTCCTGGCCCTCTGCGTGTGAGACAGACCAGCGGAGGGGAGCTTCCTGAGTCTCTGCCAGCGAGCTCTCATGGAGCTCGGCAGGCCAGACTTGGGAGGAGGCGAGCCAGACCCACTTCACTGTCTGTTCCTGCCCCTCCCGTTCCCGGCAGGTCCCTGGATGGCCGGCTGCAGGTGTCCCACCGGAAGGGGCTCCCCCATGTCATCTACTGCCGTCTGTGGCGATGGCCCGACCTACATAGCCACCATGAGCTGCGGGCCATGGAGCTGTGTGAGTTCGCCTTCAACATGAAGAAGGACGAGGTCTGCGTGAATCCCTACCACTATCAGAGGGTGGAGACCCCAGGTACGCCGCCTCTGTAGGGTCTGCAGCTACCTACATGGCATTGTCCTCCCCCTTTCCCTCCCCACTTCCCCCTCCCTCCCTCCCTCCTTCCACCTCCTCTTCTTCCCCCTCCCTCTCCCCCTTTCCCCCTCCCTCTCCCCCATTCCCCCTCCCTCTCCCCGTTCCCCTCCCCCTCCCTCTCCCCTCCCTCTCCCCCTTCCCCCTCTCCCCCTCCCCCTTTCCCTGTCTCCCCTTCCCTCTACCCCCTTTCTATACCCCACTCCCCCTTCTCCCTCCCCCTTTCCCCTCTCCCCCTCCCTCTCCCCTCCCTCTCCCCTTTCCCCTCTCTCCCCCTCCCTCTCCCCTTCCCCCTCTCCCCCTCCCTCTCCCCTTTCCCCTCTCTCCCTCTCCCCTTTCCCTCTCTCCCTCTCCCCTTTCCCTCTCTCCCCTCCCTCTCCCCCTATCCCCCTCCCTTCCCTCTCCCCCTTTCCCCTCTCTCCCTCTCCCTCTCCCCTTTCCCTCTCTCCCCTCCCTCTCCCCTTTCCCCCTCCCTCTCCCCCATTCCCCCTCCCTTTCCCCCTTTCCCCCTCCCCCTCCCTCTCCCCTCCCTCTCCCCTTTCCCCTCTCTCCCCCTCCCTCTCCCCCTTCCCCCTCTCCCCTCCCTCTCCCCTTTCCCCTCTCCCTCTCCCCCTTTCCCTGTCTCCCCTTCCCTCTACCCCCTTTCTATACCCCACTCCCCCTTCTCCCTCCCCCTTTCCCCTCTCTCCCTGTCCTCTTTGTGAGGAAGGGCCTGTGGTGCATTTGGGGGTGCAGGGGCTTTGGTGCCAGCCTGGCGTCGACACTGATCCACCTCTGCTCTGTTTCCTCTGGACAGTTCTACCTCCTGTGTTGGTGCCACGCCACACAGAGATCCCGGCCGAGTTCCCCCCGCTGGACGACTACAGCCATTCCATCCCCGAAAACACTAACTTCCCCGCCGGCATCGAGCCCCAGAGCAATATTCCAGGTATGCACACGTGGGCAGTGAGGCCGGCCCAGGGGGCGGGGGCCAGATAGACCCGTCACCCGGTCTCTGCACACACGCTGGGCCGAGGCCCCTGACTCAGAACTGCATCCCTGTGGGGAGAGGACCCGTGGCCTTGGCTCCCCACTCGCTAATGATGCTTTTCTTGGCACGGAGGAGCGGCGGCGTGACCCTCCCGCCGGGCCTCAGTGCAGTCATTTATTTTGGAAGCGGAAATAGCAACGCTGTGTTTCTCTCACCGCCCTCGCGGCCGGGGCTGGAGTTCAGGCAGGATCCCCGACAGTCTGGGGGCTGCAGAGGCAGCGGGCGAGCAGAGGGCCGAGGGCCGGGCAGTGTGCGGAGAACTGGCCCTGTAAGTAAGCCCGGGGAGGGTTACAAGCTGGGTGGGAGGTTTTATTCCACTGGGAGAAGTGGGCTGTGCCGGCAGAGTGCAAATGTTTTTAGAAGCCCCTCATTTACATGCAAATAATGTGTGAATCACCAGCACTCTGGGCGTCCAGGAAAACTGCTTGGCGGAGCTTAGCCAGTCCCAGCGCAGGTGGCCGGGCAGCGATGTGCCGCCTTACTTTCAGAGCCGGCTAGTTTGGACGCGCCTTTCACCCGGAGTGAGCTCACCGTGCTGAGGTTGACCGCGGGCCTTTGCGCGTGGGTCAGAGCGTTAAGGAGGGACCCGCTTTACAAATCCAGGCTTACAGATCCTTCAAAGGTGGTGCGGGTCCCTAGGGATAGGTTGCCCACTCTGTTCATCCAGCAAAGCAGAGAGCTGAGTCGGGGTCTGGGGGTCATTCAGAGAAATAGATCGCAATCTCTGCTGTCATGGAACTTGCGTCCCACTTCGGGAGCTAAGACATCCTCTCAAGAGACAGCAGATAACCATGGATCTGCACACGGGTAGATAGTAAAGCTAAAGGGTGTTGAGGCTGTTGCCCTTCAGAGGACAGAGATGAGTGAGGCAGGGGTGAGTCCACTGCCTCCCTGAGAGGGAGGCGGAGCTTAAACCTAACCTTGAGGGATGGGGAGAAGTTTTGCCCGGCAGAGGCCGTAGGAATAGGCATTTCAGACTTGGGAGTCAGGGATGGTGTGAACAAAGGTGGGCATGATCCAGGTGGGGAGCAGGGAGGAAGAAGGGCATGAGGAAGGTGGGAGCCAGGGATCTAAGGCCCAGAGCTCCTCGGCGCCCGCCCCCTGGCATAATGGTGTGAATGTGTGAGTTTGCAAAGGGCATCTCAAGAGGCAAACCAGAGAGGCCATTTAATGAACCACCTTCCTTTCAATTCCCAGAAACCCCACCCCCAGGCTACTTGAGTGAAGATGGAGAGACCAGTGACCACCAGATGAACCACAGCATGGACGCAGGTCAGAGTCTCGTGGGGCTCTGCTCCTAAGCCTGAGTGCCCGCCCTCCCCCATGCCTCCCTCTGTCCCTCCATCCAGTATGTACAGAGCAATCACTGGGCTCGGGTCTGGGACAGAGGAGGAGCGAAGCCGCTCGCAGTTCGTGGGGGAGATCGACGAGACAGCCCGCAGTCACCGTGCCGTCTCATATGTGCCCTGCTGGAGAAGGCCGTGTGGCATCAGGGCACAGAGCGGGGCCACGTGACCCAGCCTGGGGACGGGGCGTTGGGGGCGCCGAGCATCACCTTGCAGTGTAGGCTTCTCTCGAGTGGAGTGTCGGAGACGTGTAGGGTTTGGCCAGGCCATCAGGGCAGGTAGAGGGTGTACCAGGCGGAGTCGGGGGCGTGGGCAGGACAGCTGGTGAGTTCTGGGATGGCTGGAATGTACTCCTCCAGAGACAGGAGGGCCCCGCACTCAAGGCTTCGAGTGTGGCCGGGGGCTGAGGAGGAGCCCCCACAGCCTTTAAGCAGATGAGATGCTGCTGGCAGTAGGATGGAGGGTGGGCTCCATCACCTGAAATAGCTCAGGAGAGCCAAAACAGAGGCAGGGTCTTTGCTAGTGGCAGTCGAGGCCCCAAAGCATCGATTTTTATGTGATGACCAAATGTGATCTGTGTGTTCCTGCCGTGAGGGACCCAGCCCAGTCATCTCCAGCCACATCTCCAGATGTTCCCGCCTCATTTGTTAAGGGACCAAATTGGCTCCAGACCAGCAGTTTCTTGAATTGAACCCCAGCTGCCACATCGCATGTGCACTGTGTTGCGTGTGGTTGGGTGAGGAGGAGGGGGCTGAGCAGATGTTCCCTCCTCCTGACGGCGGGCATGCCTTGTACACGCAGAGCCGCCTGACACCGTGGGGCCACCTGCCCTGCACGCAGCCCAGAAGAGAGCGTAACTCCCCAAAGAAGGATGCGGGAGACTTGCATGTTTACTGTAAACGTGGTCACTTGATGTAGGCTGGGCATCGTGGCCCTTGGGGTTTAGCACACATACCCCGACACACCCCTGGTAGGTGGCTGACAGTGTGGACCCAGCCGGAATGCATCTCGAAGACCTCTCTGTATTCAATGCCAAGTGACCGCTGTAAGGGTACAGCTATGAAACGCTGGCATGGGAAGCAAGCCAGCTAAGCAGCATTTCTGCAGATGCTGTATTGCTTCTCCCTCTCCTTTCCCCCTTCCCTCCTGGTTGCTCTTCACGTTTGTGGAATGATTACAGGCAAACCTCCGAGATACTGTGGGTTCACTTCCAGACAACCACTTTAAAGCAAGTCACACAAATTTTTCGTTTCCCAGTACATGTAAAAGTTATGTTTACACTATAGTCTATTAAGTGTGTAATAGCATTATGTCTAAAAAAGCAGTATACACACCTTACTTAAGAAATACTTGATCGCTAAAAAATGTTAACCATCATCTGAGCCTTCCACGAGTCATAATCATTTTTGCAATAGTAACATCAAAGATCATGGATCGCAGATCACCATTACCAACATAATAGTGGTGAAAAGGTTAGAAATATTGTGAGAATGATCACAATGGGACAGAGGTGCGAAGTGAGCACATACTGTTGGAAAAACCGTGCTGATAACACTTGCTCGACGCAGGGTTGCCACAAACCTTCATTATGTAAAAGATGCAGCATCTGCAGAGCACAGTAAAGGAAAGAGCAGTAACGCGAGGGCTGCCTTTACTGTTATAAAAGTGAACAGACCGGGCTTCCCTGGTGGCGCAGTGGTTGAGAGTCCGCCTGCCGATGCAGGGGATGTGGGTTCGTGCCCCGGTCCGGGAAGATCCCACATGCCGCGGAGCGGCTGGGCCCACGAGCCATGGCCGCTGAGCCTGCGCGTCCGGAGCCTGTGCTCCGCGGCGGGAGAGGCCACAGCAGTGAGAGGCTCGCATACTGCAAAAAAAAAAAAAAACAAAAAACAGTGAACAGACCAAAGGAGAGGGTCTTCTATGGGACGAGCAGCCACATTTTCACCCTCTCAGCTCTTGTTCCTTCCCCTTCCTCTCCTCCCTTTCTGCTCCACCTTCCCTGTCTCTCCCTCCCTCCTCTCCTCCCATAGTGTACCTGTTGTGAGCATTACTGATTTATTGAATGTGTGCCTGGGCTTTGTGGACCCCAGCCAGCCCGTGGGGGGGGGGTCTCCTATTTATTCTCTGCTCTTCTCTCAAACCAGTCCAGTTGCTCATGGACTTGGCTTCCCTGACAGTTGAGATGTGGAAGCGCCTCATGTGGGGCCCGAGGATCACCTTGTCCAGCCCTGCTTCTCCCCGGACATGCACACAGGTCTGTTCAGACCAGTGAGAAGGTCCCCCTGCCTTCCTGGGTCTCCGTCATTCGGGCCAGCACAAATCAGAAGACCAACATTTACTGAGCACATACTGTGTACCAGCTATGGTATAGGCATTTTCATAGGCACGATCCCACTGCATTTCCACGAATCACACGATAGGTGGGATTCTCCCCGTTTTATACCTGAGGGGAAAAAAATCGAGGCTCAAAGAGGTCGAACCACTTTGCCAAAGTCCCATGGCTGATAAATGGTACCGTGGCCAGACCCCGTGGCACATTCGGAAGCTCTGCTCTTTCTGTGACTCTTCCACATCCCTCCGAAGATTGGGTGCTAGGGGTGAAAAAGAAACCCATGGTTCCTCCCGGGTCCTCAAGAAGGTTACAGCTGAGTTAAGAGCAGGCGCAGACCCCCGTTAACAGCTCAAGGCAGCGTAAGCTTAAGGCCCAGCTGTGCGGACTGTAGACTTCAGGGGGTGGAGCCGGGGCTGAAATCACGGGGCTGTCAGTCAATAAGCAGCTCTCCAGAGCTGGAGCCCCATGGGTGCAGGGACAAAGCAGGGGCCAGCCCAGTGTTGCTTTCTGGAAGAGCAGTCACTTGGTTTTCGGAAGGCTGACTCCCTGTGGGTTTTTTTTTCTGGGGGGGAAAAAACAGGTAGAGTAATAATATTAGAGTAGAAAGAATTGGGTCGTTAGGACTTTTTCCCACGTGTAGCATCATGTCATCATGTCAGTCTGGTTGCTGAGTTGTGGGGTGTCCGAGGCAGCTCAGTGAGTTTCCTGAAACCTGGGGAAAAGGCTGCGTTGGTATTTGCAGGTCCTGAGCCGTGAGAACAAGACTGGTGAGGTCTGGGCAGCTGCAAGCCTTACCTTCGCTGCCCGGGGTCTGGAGCAGCTGTGGAGAGGGTCTTCCCGGCTCCTTCTGTCCCTCTGGGGGCTCGGTTAACAGGGAGGGTCAGTGTGAGGTCTGTGCAGCCAGGCTGGGAATGCAGCAGCCCTGTGCCCGGGGGCTTGGTGAGAAGCATCAAACCATCGAGTTGTGGGAGAGACTCCAAGGTCATCCTCTCATCTGTTGCTTCCACAGATGAGGAAGCTGGGGCCCGGGGAAGGGGAAGCACAGGCGAGGATGTGGGATTTGGTCTTCTCCTGGACCGTGGAGGCTCAGTCCAAGGTTTTCTTCCTGCCCCACCTTGATGCAAACGTTCTGTCCTCTGGCTCCCCAGGCCAACAGTCTTTTCCGAAGTCTCACAGCTGTGTCTCACCTCCTAGGTTCTCCAAACCTATCCCCGAATCCGATGTCCCCAGCACACAATAACTTGGGTAAGTAGCTCTTTGGATGACTCAATCCCCCTCTAGCTGTAGCCCTGCCTGGTGGCCCGTGTGTGGAGGGGGCCCTGAAGTTGAGGCTCCCCTGCTCCGACCCCCACCATCCGCCCAGTGCAGCCCATCAGGTTTCTGGTTACATTGTTTCTGGGGTCACCCACAGAACGGGAAACCTGAGAACAGTGGTGGCAGGGAAGGCAGCCGTGTGCCAGGTTTGTATTTCCCCAGGGAGGCGGTTAGACACGAGTGAATGAAAAAGCCCCGAACCTTGTGCTTAAGAGACACGAGGGTCTCTGGTCAGTGAGCATCTGTGTGTGGTTTGACGCAAAGCCACAGGCAGCGGTGCAAACCGCGGCCCCCGGCTTTCGGGGACTTGTTTCAGATACACTTACTTGGATTTTATCTGAGCACCTCATCTGACAATGATGTCATTTTTATTTAAAACAGTACCATATAAGGAATTTGGGGGGAAAAAAAAAGCCAAGTTACCCATAATCCCCCTGCCCTAACACAAATATTTTGGTTTCATCTCGGTCCCTCTGATGTTTGTGGATCAGGCACATATATTTGCGCTTTGCCTTTGAGATGCTAGTTCATATCCATCTTTTCCTTCTGTCTTCTCATTGTTATTTTGTAAACACATTTCCGTACTTAGATGACTCGTTGATCATCTTGCATTATCTCATGATGTTTTGGAGCAGCTGGGCCATCATTTCCACAACCTTCCCTTAGATGTTTGATTTCTGGGTCATTTTTCTGAGATTCACTTTTCTAATCCAGGAGCATCCTTTGGCTTCAGCGTGGGGCCTGCCGGAGGGCTCAGAACAAATTAAATATTTGTTCAGTTTTTATTGAGGGGAATTTTTTTTTCTGTGTTGGTCTGGTAGCTTTAGAAAAATGTGAGTTTGATTCTTTTCCAGCCTGTATTGCTGGGGTTTGATTTGTGGCTCAGGAAAAGAAGGAGTTAATATCCAAGCTTGGTGAATCAGAGTGGATTGGCCTGGCTTTTGTTCCCAGTTGTTCCCAGTCCTTGACTGATAGCATCAGATGAAGAAAGTCCTCATTTGGAACGTGGGGAGCTGCTTGAAAACCTTTTGATACAGGCTGACAAGTGGGCAGTGTGAACTGTAACTTTGGGGGATCTGTTTTATCATCTTTGTAAAATAATACCACTGTGAGTGTTGGGCTTTACAGCAGGAAGGTCACATTCCCCATGTGAAAGGACTGATGGAGTTTTTAAACACAAACTCTGAAGGCTGGAAGCTGTGTTAACCCTTGAGAACTTAAAGGCCATGAGTGTGAACTTGACTCTGGACTTTCAGCTCTGGAGGCTGAGCCCTTACCCCACCATGGCCATGGGCGCCCTGAAGTCGACAGACATCAGAACTGGTGCCTGCCTTGGCAGCCCCACTGCCTGACTTGGTGGTTCAGGCCGCAGGTTGTCCTGGGCGGGTACTCGCTGTGAATTCCCCTCGAGATTGCGTGGACCAGGATGACAGCATGTTCTTGAACTTGGCCCCGAGGCAGAGTGCCCTGCTGGCACAGTTCTCCCTTGCCTCTCGTCTGAGGGTCAGGAATTCTTAGGCCATTTCTTCCAAAGGAAGGGACAGCCTCCAAGCCTGGTGGGCAGAGAAGGGGGTGCCACTCGGCTGGGAAGATGTGAATGTGGGGGACAAGTCAGCCAACAAGCCCCGGTAGGACTCACGGCGAGACACGGGCGCTGACAGGCCCGGCTTCCTCTCTGCTTGCCAAGCCCTCGAACCCCCGCCTTCACCCGTTCAGTACTGTTGGTAGGGCCCCTACCATCTCACAGCCTCTGGCATCGTAGCTGCAAGGGGATGAAAGGATGGATGAAGATGGCAAACGTTTCTCGAGAACTTGCTGTTCACTGAGTGTTGTGCAGAGTGGCTCATGCCTGTTAACGGAATCTTTGTAACTACTATCTAAGGGGGTGGTGCTGTGATTTTTCATTTTATGGAATAGGAAACCAAGGAACGGACTGGTTAATGAACTTGTCCCCTTCACGCAGCTAGACAATGGAGAAGCTGGCTTTGAACTCAGGCCATGGGGATCCAGAACTTGTGCCCCCAGGACCCTGCCTTTGCTCAGTCTCTTAGACTAGCTCTCCCCCTTTTCACTCAGAAGAACTAGGCTCAAGGAGACACCTATTGACGTACAGTTGGGAACACATGTCAGGTGTGAGGGCCCTGGTGTCCCATGTTGTCCCTGGCTGGGAGCCCTCCCTGCTTACCTGTCTCTTCCTCACTCAGTCATTCTCTGGGCACTTCCTGCTTGGTCACTGTATGCCAGTCCAAGTGGGGGAATTCAAAGAGGCGTCACAGACCCTGACACGAAGGTGCTTTTGGCCTTGTTGGGATAAATAAGGCAGGACGATAAATACTTTTTATATAAAACAAGAGGGGGGACTTCCCTGGGGGTCCAGTGGTTAAGTCCGCTTTCCAGTGCAGGGGATGTGGTTTCGATCCCGGGTCGGGAAACTGAGATCCCACATGCTGCGGGGCAACTAATCCCTCGCGCCGCAACTACTGAGCTCATGTGCTACAACTAGCGAGAAGCTGCAACGAAGAGCCCATGTGCCGCAATGA
This sequence comes from Orcinus orca, assembly GCF_937001465.1. Classification (NCBI taxonomy): domain Eukaryota; kingdom Metazoa; phylum Chordata; class Mammalia; order Artiodactyla; family Delphinidae; genus Orcinus; species Orcinus orca. The sequence goes on along the minus strand of NC_064560.1, from coordinate 91,828,735 downwards.
AAGAGCCCGTGTGCTGCAACTCTAATAAATAAATTAATTAATTAAAGGAAGAGGTAGGTGCAGATGAAGTACCCTGAGGGTTCAAAGGAGCAAACCGTGGCATTCCAGTGGGGACATCATCCAGGGTGGCCAGTGTCTCCTATGTATTAACTCATTCAGTCACCATTCGCTGAGTTCCTAGTAGGTACTGATGCTGGTGGTCCAGAGCCAGGGAGGACGTTTAGGCGTTCACAGTCTGGTGGAGTGGCTGGAGGTGTCTGTCCACCGGTGATGCACTGTGCCCGGTGCCAAGGGAGCAGCACACAGGAGGGAGGAACTGTATGTGCCCAGGAGGACAGCGCCAAGTAGGGTGGGGGGACCTTGGAGTTGTGATGACCTGTATGAGCTGGGCCTTGAAGGACAGGTGGGACACGGTGAGGCAGAGAAGGAGGGAAGGACGCTGCCGATGGAAGCAATGGCGTGAAAGGGTGGGGTGAGCTCGGAGGACAGCTGGCGGTGTGGTTGGCTGGCTTGTTGGGAGGCACAGTGGAGAAGATGAGGCTCGGGGTTGGCGGGCTGAGAAGAGAGCCCTGAGGGCCGCCCTTACGTAGCCCTGTCTTGCCTATAGGATGAGGCGAGATGGTGGGTTCTGAGTTGGGGGTTGGTGGTTATCTGACGGCAGCTTCATAATGATTAATCTGGCCACTGTGTGGAATTTAAAATCTAGGGGAAATTACTGGGGCTACCCCCCCCCCACCAAAATACCCACTTAGGAAGCTGTAGCGCTGAAGGAGGCTGAGATGAATGCTTTAGAGAAATGGCAGCGGGAGAGGAGAGGGCGTTTACGAGTGTCATGAATCATTGGCATTCATTGATCAGCTTTAACTGGGAAAACGATGACGCTTCAGTTTAACTGAGGCAGAGCCCCAGGAGATGGGGCGGCGTTTGGGGCGAAGGGTGACAGGGAGATGCCGCTGCTTGCCTGTGTCCAGGAAGCGGCAGGACGGTCAGGAGAGAGGCTGCGGCAGGAGGTGCAGCTTTGGAAGCTATTTGCATGTTTGACAGCCTTGCCCAGAGTGGAGTCAGAGACATGATTTTGTCATCAAATGAGTTTGGAAAGCCTATGCTGTGCTCCCTCTTGGGGCCCCCAGGGCACCCGCAGCGTAAAGCCTCTGAGAGTCCTGCAGAAAGGAGGCCTGTTTGGTCCAGCGTTTCTCCCACGGGTCCAACCGCTGCTGGAACACTTTTCTCTTACGATCCCATTGACCCTCCCATAGATCTCACTTTGGAAACACTGATGAAGGTTCGGCTGAAGTCCTGGGAGTGGATGGATTCAGTGGAGAGGGAGACCCAGCTCAAGAAGGAAAGAGGGCTGAAGACAGACTCACGGGACCCCCTCAGGAAGAGGCTGAGGGTCAGGTGGAGGATGGGGCCTCAGGGAGGGGAGGAGGTGCTGAAGGACACAGTGGGCGGGTTCTGCAGAGATGAGAAGTGAGAAGAGAACTCCTCGTGAGTTCAAAGGTATCCTGTGGGGATGAAAGGGTGGTGGGGTGGGCAGCACGCAGCAGCTGCCTCTGCGTTTCTCCTTTGTGGCTGGCATGTCCCAAACAGCAGGATGCTGACAGGCACGCGGAGAGTTCTCCCCGGAGAGAGACAGGGCATCTCAGGACACCTGTTATTTCTAGTAAAGGAGTTATTATACAAAAAGAAAGCAAGCATAGGACATGGGGCTGCTGCTTCATTTCCTCCCTCCTCCAGGCAAAAGATGGCACCTCCTGCCACAGTAAAGCCACTTGGGGTGCCTCGTGGAGGCGGCCCATGAGTGACTGAAAGGCAGCTCAGCTTCTGGCCAGGGGCAGGCTCTGGGGAGGTCCCAGGGCTTTGTTTTGCAGGGAAGGGATGTGAGCAGGTGATGTTCCTGTTATTACACATCATGCCGGATGAGTCACCTGGAATTTCCTAAGGATTTAGGTCAAGGATTGGAGCAAATGGAGGGGAAGGAGGAGGGAGGCGGAGAGAGAGAAGAAAGATAACGAGCTGGATCCTGCCGGTGAGTAAAGTTGTTCTCTGCTTTAAAGTGAGACATCTCGGGAGGGGCCTTGACTGGGGGAAACGAGGTACCAGGGAATGTCCTGGGGCAGTGGCTGAGCTGGAGTTTAAGGAGGTGATGGTTTCCCGGAGGACCTTGGGCTGAGGCTGCCTTCCTGTCCTGCCAGGAGAAGGGGGCCCTGGTGGCAGAGTAGCAGGAGGACCCCTGGGCCCCGAGAGAGGGCAGGGGCCCACGTTACAGGCCCTACCCGATCCCAGGTGTCTTGGGCTGCTGCAGAAGTTCTTTTCTGAGGCCTCGTTGGGCTTTAATCTTCCGTAAGCTTGGGACACCACAGGCAGGCATCTTCACGGCAGGACGTCGGCTGCCGGCTGGACCGTCACGCTCCCGAGGGTCCGTCCAGCTCTTAGACTTTTCCACTGTTCTTGGTTTCAGTAAACTGGTCCTAGGTTGAAAGAGCGTGGGGTCTTTTCTGTGTAAAACTGGGCTTGTTGCCTAATCCTTGGTGAGACAAGTTGGCGTTGGTGCCTGGCTGCTGGGACACAGCTGGCCTGGGCCTGCAGGGACCTAACCCCCAGGTACACAGGTGGCTCAGGCACAGGGGTAGAGGATATTTTCACAGCCACCTGCGCTGGGCCTCGAAGGTTGCGTCCTGGCAGAGGAGGGGGACGAGCAGTCCAGGCAGGGGAAGTGCACGTGGCGGTTGGGGCGTGGAAGCCTCTTGGCCTGAGGCAGAGCCGCCTTCCGCAGGTGAGCGCAGACCAAGGCAGCCGTTTGTGTTCTGACCTTTAGCTTTACAGCGTCGCTGCTCCCCGCCCTCGCCCAGTCCCTGCTTTCGATGTATAGTAGAAAGTTAATTTCCCCGCTCCGACCTCCCCCCGCCCCTTTCGTTTACCGGATTTGGATCTCTCGCACATGTTTTTAATAGGCATCCCTTTGCCTTCTGGGTTTTATTCTGTTTTCTTTTCCTTAAACAAAACAGAAAGTCAGTGCCAGCTTGGAATCGGGCTCAGAGCCGAAGCCAGCCAATGCGTTAGGCTGGCAGGGGGCCAGTCGAGAATTAAGTGCCCCGTGCTCCTCAAGTGGTCTGGCCGACACCGCACCGGTGGGGACAGGGGGCCGAGCACGGCTGCAGCGGGAGGCTCCTGCGTCTGCAACGCCTCTGCTGCAGGAAGAGAGATTGGCACAGACTCAGCAGTCTGGCCGAGAGCAGAAGCGTTTGAAGGGAAGGCCTTGGGCACACGCCATCAGCTGCCACTCCAGGTGTGCTGAGTCCTTGGCTAGAGAAGCGAAACCACTTTCCACTGGGGCAGGTCACTTTACCCTGTAGAGTTGTCCTCCCAGAGGAGCCTGTGAGTGGCATATGTTCAGGGTTCTCAGAAGCAACCTTACATAAAATTGCTTCTGCGTTTGTTGGGAAACTCTTGAAACTAGGGTAGGTTGGCTGGCTGGACTGATTGATATGGAGGAGGAGTAGCCACCTGAAGATGTCATTTAAGATTTAGTGCCCAGCTTCCCTGGTGGCGCAGTGGTTGAGAGTCCGCCTGCCGATGCAGGGGACACGGGTTCGTGCCCTGGTCCGGGAAGATCCCACATGCCGCGGAGCGGCTGGGCCCGTGAGCCATGGCCGCTGAGCCTGCGTGTCCGGAGCCTGTGCTCTGCAACGGGAGAGGCCACAACAGTGAGAGACCCGCGTACCGCAAAAAAAAAAAAAAAAAAAGATTTAGTGCCCAGGACAAGTTTTGTTTCCCCTGCAGAACTAGTAAGAATTGTCTGTCCACCAACCAGAGCCATGTAGCATATTATGCTCCCTTTTTGCCTTGTCTGCTAGGAAGCTTAGACCCAAGCGGAGTGCTCTTTCAGGAGCTGTAACTTCATGGTTAGCCTGTTTATAGTCTTCTCTTTTCCAGGGTCCTGACTTTGTCTTGTTCGGAACCATGGTCTGGATAAGTCCTTTGGTAGGAAAGAAATGAGGGCATACGTGAAGCTTAAAATAAAGTTTAAAATAAAGGCATAACCCAGAGGTGGTGATCATACTTGGGTCTGCAGCTCCTCTTACAGAAATGCCTTGAGGAAGCACCGAGGGATGATGGGAGGGAGAGAGGTGAAAGGCAGGGCTGACTGTCAGTTGTTTGCAGACAACAGTAAGTGCATGGCTGCGGTGCTGCTTCTGAATGTAGGTCGGCTCGTCCAAACAGCACTCTCTGAAATGGCAGCCTTCGGACTTTGCCTTGGCCTGACTGCTCTGTTCCCCCAACTAGCATCTTCTTAATTATGTGTCAGGCTCCTGCATCCTGTGTTTTCCACAGCACTGTTCAGTGAGTGTCTGTGAGTTGCAGGCATGTTTAGATAAGGGCTCAGATCTGCTTGGGAGGGCCTCTTGGGCTAGGACCCCAAGCCTCTCTCTGATTCCGAGACACCTTGAAGCCCACACGTGCCCAGAATATGGTTCTGGCCCCATGTTACCCAATGGGTGGCCTGCTGGCTTCTCTTCCTTTGATGGGTGGGCTGAGTCAGTGTTCCTGGGAGGCTAGCTCGCTCACTTCTGCCTGGACTAAGCCCAGGGGGTGCTGGAAAAGGCTTTATAATTTGGAGATGAAGACGGCTCTGTTCTGTACTTGGCTAGAGAAGCCAAGGCCAGCCCAGATCAGCCATAGCTGCCTCTTCGTGGTGACCCATGCCAGAAACACCGTGACCTACATGGTCTGCTTTCAGTGGCTTCCAGTACACTGCAGTCACTGTTCAGACTGGGCCACTGAGGCCAGAGAGGGACGTCATGTCCCTCACGTTGCACAGCAGGGTCAGCAGAGCTTGCCTCTGGGAATTCCCCAGTACCTCTTGGCCCTGACACGTTGCCAGACCACTTTGAAGGCTCGGAGTGCACTTGGATTTCTTAGGTGGTGGTGGTTGTTTTTTTTTTTTAAGGTTTCCAAAGCAACATAGCTCACATTTTAGTGACCACATTGTTTAGAATATAGCTTATCTCATTGGAATGTCAAGCATCGAGCAAAGCCAGAGCCGGATGTGGCTGGCGTGGCTCAACCCAGCCTCAGGGGCACTGGCCGCGGGCCATGGTCGCTCCTGCCCCACCACACCACTTTCACCATTAAGTAGTGTGGGCCCTGGCAAGGGAAGGAGGGGCAAGGACACTTCGCTCCCTTCGGATGGAGGTCAGGACAAGAACAGGATCTCTTCAAGTTCATATAACCAAAATTATTATAATTTCTGTTAACACCATTTATTGAGTGCTGGATGTGTGCCCCGCTCTCCCCTTGAATTATCTCAGTCCATCCACAAACAGCGCCTGGTGATAAAGGAGATTCTCCGCTCTGGTGACCCGGGGGGAGATGTGGACACTGAAACTCAGAGCTTAACTGGTTTGCTCAGCGGCACACAGCTGGTCCGTGTCTGAGCAGAGGGTGGACGATGGTCCATCTGGCCTTGAAGCTTGTGCTCCACGACCTGGTCAAACATCCAGGGCAGTGGTTTTCAACTGGGGCCTGTTTTGCCCCGTGGAAGACTTCTCGCAATGTCTGGAGGCATTTCTTACTGTCACCACTGGGACGGTGAGATGGATGTGTGCCGCCGGCATCTGGTGGGTAGAGGCCAGGGATGCTGTGCACATCCTAGAGTGCACAGAACCCTCTCCCCACAGAGAATTATCTGGCCCCAAATCTCAGGAGTGCCGAGGTTGAGAAACCTGATGTAGGTGTCCTGACCCTCTAGCTGACTCTTCCTGGGTGTGTTGAGTGCAGGGATGTCACGGGCTGCAGCTCCTCCCGTGTGTGCTGACCTTCTCTTTACCCTTAGACGGGATCGTGGGCGTAGACCCCAGAAGGAGATCAGGGCCACTTTGCCCTGCAGGGGGACCCGGGCCTCTCCTGGGCTTTACGCACTTTCAGAGGTCTGGTGAGCTGAGCAGAGGTTCTCGTGGGTTCTCGCTCTGGGAAGTTGCTCGGCGGGCGGTGAGCAGGGGTCTCGGGCCAGTGCTGAGACTTGGCACGGCGAGCCCTTCCCATCACTCTCACTGGCTCCCACAAAGTCACGCCCTGAGTGACCAGGCGGCTCCACGTATACGTAAGAGCCAGAGCGAGTGACTCAGGCTGGAGGTCTGAGGCGGAGGAATGAGAGCAGCAGAATCCCTGATTCGCCAGCAGATGGTGGGATTCAAGTAGGCAGAGAGCAGGATGTGGCCCGGGGAGCGGTGCAGAGCAGAGAAGCAGCTGGAAGGGCTGGCTGGAGTGCTGGGGAGTCCTGTCAGAGGCGTGGCACTGCTGCAAGTGAGGAAGGACGAGGGCCCGGCCCGGGGCCAAGAGGATGGACCCTAAGGTGGGAGATGACACACAGACGGGCAAGAGGAGGGCAGGGGTACCTGGGCAGGTGTGGAGCCTGGAACAGCTGGAGGTGACAGGAGGCGTAGGGAATCACTGGAAAGGTAACGTGGAGGCACGTGAGGGGAAACCTCTGTTTCAGGGGTTCCCACCTCTTCTGAGAACCAGCAGTTTGCTCTGAGGAGCCCTTGACCGAGACACAGACTGCCAACTAGGATAAATTCAGAGCTGCTTTTAGGTGAGTTTGTGTCTTAGCCACCCCGACAGATGGCATCTGGATACATTTGGAAGATAGTTTCCGCAATAAGAGGCAGGGACCCAGTTCACTCTGTAGACGGTGCCTGGTGCCTGTGTGGCTGTGGACGCGACCCCCTGGGCCGCACCAGCCTTGTCATTTCACAGGCTTGGACGCTGCCGCCCGACAGGCTAGGAGTTAGCCCACGACCAGGCAGAGCCAGAAGCTGCAAGCCCTTCTGGGAGGCAGAGATCAGCATGGGTTACTCTGGGGACCTTGGGAGAGAGGCAGATGGTGTGGCCAGACCGCAGTGGGCACTCCTGGCCTGTCCGGTGCGTTTAGCCAGGTGCTTGCTGGTCTCAGGGCCTTTTGGGTTTGACCCAGCACCTCCTTGAAGACTACTTCAACCCAAGGCCAGGCCGGGCGGGGCAGGGCCTTTGTGAGCTCAACTAAATAAAAAGTACCAAGGCCAGTGGAATGCTTCTCCCAACACCTGAGGATTTTGTCCCACTGGATCCTGCAAGTTTTACACAGTAAAAGGGTGGGTGGGGGGGGATTCTAATGCCCTGAGAGGTGGGGAAACAGGCTTCTGGAGCATCTAGGGGACCCCATCCAGGAGCTCAGGGGCTGGGGGGCCCCCTGACCCAGCGGCCCGCCCTGTCTCCTCAGACCTGCAGCCCGTCACCTACTGCGAGCCGGCCTTCTGGTGTTCCATCTCCTACTACGAGCTCAACCAGCGCGTCGGGGAGACATTCCACGCCTCACAGCCGTCCATGACAGTGGATGGCTTCACCGATCCCTCCAACTCAGAGCGCTTCTGCCTGGGGCTGCTCTCAAATGTCAACAGGAACGCGGCCGTGGAGCTGACGCGGAGGCATATCGGTAAGGGGCGGCCGCGCTCCCCCCTGACACCACCCCGCGCCCCAGCCAGCACAGGCCCTGCCAGAACCCACCAGCCACCCCTGTGCGCCTCCCCCGTGCCCGTCCCCCGGGCTGCGTATTGTCTTGTTTAGGGGCCAGACAGAGTTGCGGTTGCTTGATCGTTCCCACTCAGAGACCATTTCTGAAAATTTGAGAGCCACAGAGGAGGACAGTTGACTTTCTTGAGAAAGGCAACTGTGCAATTCTCTTAATAAAAATACCCTTGAAGTACTGATAGGTGGACAAGTATATAGTCCACCTTGGAGGAATGATATTCTCTTTGTTCACTAAATATATAATCGTTCTAGGAACTTAGAAGAGGTGGAGAGACCAGTATTGCCCGCCTCCGGGACACCACTGCTGCTAACACTCTCTCCTGACACCTAGCACGTGGTGAAAGATCACTTAGTTTAGGAAGGAGGAAGCCTTGCTGTGTGTCACTTGGTTTGCTCATAAAATTATCGTGCTGGGGATGTTCACAGCCTTGCGATCCAGAGTCCTAGAAGGGCCATAGAGATGGTGTAGAGATGGTGGGTATTCTCAGACATTGTTGAGGGCACGCAGGGTGGCCAAGGGGTTCCAGAGGAAACTCAGGAGCTGGGCAGGGCAGCAGGGGTCTGGGCACATGTGAACCAGAGCACCTCTGCTCGTTTGTATTATATCTTGCGCCTTCACAGAAGATTTCATTTGGACAGAGGGTTTTACAGTCAAGAAAAGTTTGGAAGCCATGGGCCTGCGCCAGTGCGCCTATTTTCCAGGGAGTGATAACCTGATGCCCAGGGAGGGGCAGAGCCCTGCAGAGGCCACACAGCAAGTGTGTAACACAGTCGGTGACAAAGAGCCCCCTCCTGCCCCTGAGGCTGCATCCTTCCCAGACAGCTTCCTACTTGTTTTCTTTTAAAAAGATCCTCGGTGGTATACACAGGTGTTTACTTACCCACTTTATACTTTTCTGTATTTAAATATAACATTTCAAAAATTACCCAAACATTTTTGTTCTTTGGGTCTGGGTCTTCCCACCTCCGCCTCCCGCTCTTGACCGACATAACTCCAGGGCGCCTCCTAGTGGCCCCCGAGTCTGTCAGCACCCTGGCGTCTGTGAGCCGCCAAGTCCTGTAGCACTGAGCCAGGAAGAACTGGGGAGCGGCGGGGCCGGGGACAGTGGTGGGACGAGGAGGCAGGCCTGCAGCCGGTCGCCTGGTTTCCATCCCACTCCACGTTGCGCCTGTGAAAGCTGGCTCCATTCCCCGGCCCTCTGGGCCTCTGCCCCCAGGAGTGGGAACAAAGACCTTCCAGGCAGGAGAAGAGAACATCCCCTGGCTGAGCAGACACTCGTTGTCAGAGGGTTTATATAACTTGCTTGAATTGCAGAGCCAATTTAAAAATAATTTCTGTCCATCTGGAGTGGATTTAAGAGATGAAGGGAAAGTAAATGATATAAAGCTATGGAATGTTTTAGAAAAATGCATCGAGGGGAGAAAGGTACAGGGAGTGGCACTAATTAAGCCATCCTTGCAGTGAAGGGCTCCTGGGGTATCTGCTGCCTCAGGAGGAGCTCTGCAGGCTGACTAAATGAGTTTCTGAATCTTGGAGGGGGAAGGGACCTAGTAGTAGTAGTAGCAGCAGCAACTACTGCTCACCAGGCACTTGCTGTGTGTCTTACAGCAGCCCCATGAGGTAGGTATGATTGTTACCCCCATCTTACAGATGAAGAAACTGAGGCTCAGCGGCTGAGTAACTTGGCCGAGGCCCATGGCAGGTCATCGGCAGAGGCTGCTGTTAAGACTTACCCATGCTCTTTCCTCTCGTCGTCTGCCTCCCCAGCTTTGGCATCACTTCCCCGTGTGTTTAGGCTTGGGCTCTGGGCCCCGTTTGCCTGGTGACCCTGGCAGAGAACCAGTCACTTGGAGCATCGGCTGCAGTTCTGCCTCCTCTGGTAGCCTCAGCTGGTGCCAGGACCACTCTGACCCGAATCTCTCTAGGGCGAGGCGTGCGGCTGTACTACATCGGAGGCGAGGTCTTCGCAGAGTGCCTCAGCGACAGTGCCATCTTTGTCCAGTCTCCCAACTGTAACCAGCGCTACGGCTGGCACCCAGCCACCGTCTGCAAGATCCCACCAGGTACCACCACCGACATACCCACCCTTTCCCTGAGGTCCTCTCCTCTGCGGCACATGCCTGGGATGCTAAAAAGGTTTCTCCTCTCTTCCCTTTTCTCCTCATGGGTGTTCGCACTGACAATCTGGAGATGCTTCCCTTGGGTTTTCTGCCTTGCTGTCTTACTGTGACCTCCCCGAACCTTCGGGGAGCAGACGCAGCATCTGACACATCTGCCTTTGATCTCTGGGTACCTGTTTATTGCCTGTGTGCATAGATGCTAAGATAGTATGCCTGCTTTCTTCCTTTTCTCCCTCCCTCCCTTCCTTCCTAAAGCCATGCCAGATGCTGTAGGGGGATGGAGGGGTGCAGAAAGTCCTTCTGCTGTCCCCACAGACCTTACCCATCAGCTGAGTGTGCAAGGCAAAGACACAAATGTGTTTAATACAAGGGAGGGTGCTACGCACCATGCAAGCAGCACAGGTAACGTGCTCTTGGATCCAAGGGGAGAAACACATTTAACTGTTAGGATGGATCAGGAAAGGCTTCATGGAGGAGAAGGCATTTGGGCTTGGAGCAGTAGGTAAGCATTAGGCATAGGGTGATGGTGGGGCGAGGACCGTGAGGGCATCCCAGGCAGAGGGAACGATATGGGCGAAGGCCCAGAGGTGATGGAGGGCAGGGCACACGTGGGCTGCACTCCGCCTGCAGTGGAGGCCGTTTAAACGACACGTTTAGAAAACATGATGGGACCAGGCCACGGAAGAACATGAGAAAGTTTTGCTTTTATTCAGGGGGACTGTTGAGGGTTTTCTGAGTAGGGCTACGAATCCCACCTGTACTCTAAGGGGTGGCAGGCTCACCCCAGAGGGTGGCTTGGACAGGGCCAGGCCTGGGTAGATGACCAGGCAGGTGGCTGATCTCATCCAAGGCCTCTTTACTTAGAAAGCTGAGGCAGAACGCCCCGGCCGCAGCCCACTTCTCCCAGGGCGCGCAGCCGCAGAGCGTGGACTGGGCCCGCTGGGTACTGTGTGTGGCTCAGTCCATTGCCTGCGGCGTGTGTGTGGCATGTCTTCCTGCTCACTAAGTAGCAGGTGGTGGTGGAGCGGTGGGTCATGGGCTGGATCAACTTAAGACTGCAAAGAGTTTGAGATGCTCGTGGTGCTCTCCATTTCTGGAACGTCGTGTGGTTGCGTTTACAGAGCACACGGCTACCTTGGGGCTCACTTAGTCCTCACCAGTTATTCTAGCTCTTCAGGCGAGGAGGCATGCTGAGGAGACAAGTTCAGAGAGGTTAAGCTACCTGCAAAGGACACACAGCTAGTAAGTGGCTGAGCCAGGATGAGCCTAGGGCTGTGTGCTTCTCTGCTGCTTGCTGGGCGGGGGACCGGAACTCACCTTGGGCTCTGCTTCACCCCTCTTCCCCTCAGAAAATGAGAAGAGGAAGTCCAGATGCGCACTTGGCTTTGTGCCCATCCCCCAGCCCCGCCCTCTCCCTCTCTCTGGTTCCGGCAGAGCTGGCTGTGGTGCTGGATGTTATCTCATGGGATGTCAGAGCTGGGGGGCCTCTGAGGCCAGCCTCTCCTTTCACAAGGGAGACACGGGCTTAGAAGAGAAAGTGACCAGCCCAGAGTCACGCAGCAAGCCGAGGGGCCCAGTGCTGGCCCGTTAGTGTCACCTCAGCTCACCTTTTTGGGCATTTTTGGCATGTGCTTTTTTTTGTCTTTTATTTCTCTGATTGACACATTCCTGGCACTCAGGCGGTAGGACTTCGAACAAGAGATTTACGGTAAACTTTATGTGTGCCTGTCTCTGGTTTTATGCCTGGAGTTAGGTACACACCTTCACTTCGCTGAGAATGTCACCCCACCCCAGCCTCGTGCCCAGAGGCCAAGATGTGGCCCGGATCTCTCGCTGCCTCCTGGCCCGGGCAGAGGTGGATTTGTTGGAGGAGCCCAGGTGGAAGGTGCCCAGGACCCTCTGCCGAACTCCTGTTGGCACGGCAGGCCGGGTAGCCTCTCAGCTGGCCCGTCTCTCTGGTGCTCCCTCCATCAAAGGGCAAGGACTCCTGTTCCCCAGGAGGTCGGCCATACCCGTGCACTACGTGGGCCTTCAGGCCCGTGACCCTGCCTCTGTTCCCTGGAGTCTTGCCTTGGCCCCTTCGCCCAGGGCAGGGCCCACCTCTCCCAACCGTTTCCCTTGTTCCTGGCCTCACTTTACTGTCTTCCTCAGCCTTCCCACAGCTCTGGGAACTGGAGCTATGGGCCACTGTTTAACTCTCCCCCCTCACCTGTGTCAGCTGCATCTCCCCACTTTACTGTCTTCCTCAGCCTTCCCACAGCTCTGGGAACTGGAGCTATGGGCCACTGTTTAATAACTCTCCCCCCTCACCTGTGTCAGCTGCATCTCCCCATCACGGCGGTGATGGCTTCAGGGGCAGGGACCACGTGGGCTCGCCCCCAGTGTGGTGCTGCGCGTGGAATCTGTGGCTAATGTGGGAACACTGGTCCGGGTGACCCTGGGGGTGGGGTGAGGGGCTTTAGCCAGGAGAGGAGCTCCGGACAAGTGCGCTCTTCGTCCCCACGAGCACTGTTTTTGTTCTGTTGGCAGGATGCAACCTGAAGATCTTCAACAACCAGGAGTTTGCCGCCCTCCTGGCTCAATCTGTCAACCAGGGCTTCGAGGCCGTGTACCAGCTGACCCGGATGTGCACCATCCGCATGAGCTTCGTCAAGGGCTGGGGAGCCGAGTACAGGTCGGGGTTGGGGCGCTTGTCCCCGGGATGCGGGGACTGCAGGTGGCTCAGAACGCAGAGCAAGGGCTCCCCAGAGATGAGCTAGGCTGGCCCTTGCCCCGAAGAGCAGAGGGACCAGGGATCCGAGCGGGGCCAAGTCCCACTAGACAGGGAAGAGCTGAGCAGTGCTCGCCCAGTTTCTCAGGAGCTGGGAGCGTTCCATCCTCACCACAACCCTGGGTGGGGACGCTGGCATTGTCCCCGTCGTACGGATGAGGGAACAAAGGCCCAGGGAGGGAAAGCGACTAGCCTGAAGTTGCATCATTTGTGGAAAAGCTGAGCCTAGAACTGTGTCCTCTTGGCGTCTTCCTCCTTGTTCGTTTTGGGCAGATGGTTTTAGGAAGACCCTCTCCGGGGAGTTAAGTCTTCATCTCACTGTTCCTTCTCTCCTCTGTGGCTCCATCTCTGACCCGGTGACCCTGAGGATCTAGGATATTAAAACTGAGCAGGGAAGGGAGGAGGAGATTTGGGTGGTCAAAGGAACAAAATTTACTTGCTCAGAAATGATTTTTTCAGAATTTCTGAGATACTGGTTTTAACATGGCACTGGTCAGGGGTGTCCCTGGTTTGCTCTGTCGAATCTCTCGGGCCACTCTGGCGTGGGCTTAGAGAAGCCCGTTCCTTTTCCTTCCACACCTGGACAGGAGTTTCCCCTAGAGGCAGGTCTGTGTGCCCAGCCCCGACTCTGCGGCAGACACAGAGGTGCCCGCACGTCAGCTGGAGCCAGTGCCTTGCAAGTTACTCTCCCCTTCTCTTCATTTTTCCAGATGTTTGGAATCCATTTTGTTTTGCAGTCATTCTGCACCCAGGCCAAACCCATTTCAGTATTGGCTCTGGGCCACCATTTATAATGAAATCCAGATGAGCATGACTTATGGAAAGTCAGATTCTCATTAGAGGATTTCGGTCCATAAAATCCTCCTCTTTCATTTACCGTACTTTAGCTGCTGTTCTCCGTGTCTGCCCCACAGTGCCAGGGAACACAGCACCTTGGTCTCTGGGGTCTCTCTCAAATCCGGGATGAATGACCAGTTGAGCTATCCGAGTGGTCAGCCGTCGGAGAACTCACAACCCAGTTATAATGGCCTGAGATTAGCCCAGGCCCAAAGGCCCAGCCCGAGGGACGTTTTAGCTCACCTTTTGGCCTTGGCTGAATCATTTAGGGAGCAAGAGTTGAAAGGTTAGAAAATTAATCTTCTTTTTAGTTGGGGAAGGGAAATATTTAAAGATGGACCCGGTGGAAAAGAGCCAGAGGGAGGTCCATTTATCCCTGTTAGCACTCAGACTGCAGTCTAGAGGGCCACACTCAGGCACCCAGGTCAGGCAGGCACGCCAGGGCCGAGTCTGCAAGCCCGTTTCTAATCCTCCACCCGGGAGAAGCGCAGGCCAAGCAAGCAGGGTGGTGACCTCGGGCCAGCGGCTCTTGACCTGGCGCGGCACTGCAGTCCTCCAGGTTCAAGTGCTTGGGAAGAGGCCCCCGCTGGCAGAAGCCTTTCCCTGGGGGCACTGTGTCACCGTGCAGGACATACCGCCAGCACACCCAGTCCTGTGCAGCCCACCACGTCACTGCCACCTGGCAGTGCCGCGGAGCAACCTAACTGGTGGTGCGGCCCCTTCCCAGAACAGCCTCGCCCTCCTCCTGCCTCCGGGGCCAAGGAGAGTAAGGTTTCACCCCTTCCTGTGAGGTGGCTGAAAGCAGAGCCCAGGCCTCTCACCTCCAGCTGGCACCAGCGCCTCCGGCCTCAGCAGATAGCCTTTGCTCAGTGGAGACCTTTGGGAGCCTGCCTGCAAGCTGCGTCATCAACCAGCCCGAATTTAGACAAAGTGCTTTGGGGAAAAGAAACGTGTGGTGTGCCTTGGTTTTTTCCAGTAATTGTTCCACGGCTCGCTCTGCTCGTAAGATTTTCCAAAATAAGGCCATAGATGGGAATTGTATCAGCGCATTGGGGACCGACAGCATGTGGACTCTGTCGGCGCCCTGTAAGAAACACCCCTCAATCAGGCAGACGCACGTCATCGCGGCCTGCTGGGGGTAGGTCGGGGCTGAAGGCAGGGGAGCTGTAGGTGCCCTCTCAGGACAGGGGGACCAGAGAGACCTTTGCTCTGGCTGAGGTTCTCCATCAGGAGCCCATCAAGGCAACCGGGGGGCCTCTGGGGTACCCTGGAATTTGCCTTACATGTTTCTCTTTAAGGGGGCCACGTCCTTCCCTGGTGCAGGAGAACCTGATTTACTCAAAGCCCTTCCTGCTTGGAGTTTGGCCCGGCAGTTTCAGCAAGTTAGTGGCACCTCCTCCAGGACAGGGTCTAGCAAGGCAGTCCGTATCTCTGGCTCTGGAAAGAAGCCTGTCACCAAAGCGGGAAAAGGCATTCTGACGTGTGTGTGTGCTTCTGGACATTCTTAACATCCCCCAACCCACCCCTTTCCCAATGTCTTGCAGGAGACAGACCGTGACCAGCACCCCCTGCTGGATCGAGCTGCACCTGAATGGGCCTTTGCAGTGGCTTGACAAGGTCCTCACCCAGATGGGCTCCCCAAGCATCCGCTGCTCCAGTGTGTCTTAGAGACGTTGGGTGTGAAGGGGGAGGGCGGGGAGGGTGGGCTTGGGGAAAATGGCCATGTAGGAGGTGGAGAAATCAGAACTCAAATCACGGTTGTCAAAGAAGAAGAAATTTTTCTCCCTCAACCAAAGTGGCACGAGCCTGTTTTACAGAACATGAAAGCAAACCCAGAGATGGATTTTTATGAACAGCTGTGTCTGCTGAACACATCTGCCCTTTGGCCCTGGTGCGAAGGGCAAGAAATGGCTTCTGCTCTGGTGGCTTGAGCAAACAGGTAGTATTTTACCACCTGCCCCCTCCCCCAGCCCCCTTTTCTTTTAATGACAGCAAACTGAGATGTCACTGCCCAACAAGAAACGGCCCTGTGGTCAGGACCGAGTGCGGAATTCGCCTTGGGCACTCTAGAGGCAGGGAGAAGCCGGCAGGCAGGGGTATAAGCGCACCTCGGGCCCAGCCCTCCTCTTCCAGTGAGCATTCCTGAACCCCAGCAGCGGCAGACCTTGCACCCTGGGGGCTGAATTGACTTGGGGTGGGGAGGGGTCTTGTCTGTCTCCACCCTTCGGGGAGCATACTGATTGGTGTGAGCGAGTGTGTCCAGAACCGAGCACACAGGGACCGGTGGGAAGAGGTGGTGACACCTCTTCTTTAAAAACACTCTTAAAGTTGTCTGCATTTTCAGCAGTTGGAAGGATCTGTCGAGGCTCAGGCACGTAGGAAGTGTATAGTTTGTAGCATCACGGTAATCTCAAAGAGATTTGAATTATGTGAAGTGTTCCCGGGAAGCAGGAGGCAGTTGTCCGTGATGGTGTTCAGGCTGAGGCAGCACCACCACGGTGCGCGGGTCTCCGGTCACCTGTAAGAGCTCGCTCCGCTTTCTCATGCATTCGGCTACATTGGCTGATGTAGTCAGTTGCGTTAATTAAATGAACTTTATCGTATGCTCTTTTAAACCTTTGTTTTATATTAAAAAAAAAAAAAAACACCCTGGGTTGGCACGTTGATTGGGAAACCAGAGGGGGACCCAGCAACTTCTTCCCCAAAGTGAAGCTTTTCCAGGTTTTGTTGAGAAGACACCTGCCAGCACTTTTGGAAGCTGAAATTAACAGAAGCAAATTCACCAGGAGGGAAAGATCTCAGGCCAACACAAAAGCAAATGAAAGGGCTATTAAAAAATTTTTTTACACCTTTGAAAATTGCAGGTTTGGTGCAAAGAGGTCTGTCATCTTTCCCCTGGGATATGAGATTATCTAGCTCACAGTAGAGGATCATCAGTGACAACTCTAGCAGTTACAATGTGTAATAAGTACTGCTCCCAGTGGCAATTAGTGAGGAAACTACTATAAGTTATTTCAACTGGAAAAAAAAAAAAAGAGCCCTCTTCTACTGGCCTTTTGCAGAATACAGCAGATGGAATTGCCACTTGCAATTGGTACTTTATACTTTGCTGCTGTTTTTGTATGAAATGACTTATCCCATATTTTTGCATGGATTTCTACCAGGAAAAATAAAGGGATTTCCTATGGAAGTCCTGTCTTAATTGCAGGTGAAGGGAAGAAAGTGTACACTTTTGGCAGGTATAAACCTCAAATGTGATGACATTTCTGATGCTATGTGGAGATGTTGGGGGCTTCCTAGGTGCCTCACTTACAGGATCCTAGGCCTCTGAAGCTCCAGCCCTGAAGTTTCCAGGTAGGAGAGCTGCTTGCCAAGCCTCCAGAGGACACAGGAAGAGACGAGAGTACCTGGCCAGACCTGGACTGGCCTTTGCGCAGGACTGTCGACACAGAGCCGGAGACGGTGTGTAGTCCCTCACTCCACCTGAGGGGGCCAGATACTGCAAGTCTGAAGTTCGTGCCTGGTATGAAATGATGGTGGACTGCTTCTTTTAGATACAGGAAATCATCTGAACCTCCCGGATGTGTGTTCCTGCTCCCAGTCAGGTCTGAGACTCACGGTATGACTTCTTATTCCATTTTGGCCTCGGCTGAAGCCATCGTGGTGCCCCCTCTAGAAGCCATGGGGAGCAGTCTCTGAGGGCCCGCGTTCTCCACCTGCTAACGTGATCTCCTGTGAGGGCGTCCTACGGCGCACAGCTGTCCCCCAGGTACTTGGAAACCGGCTTCAGGTACAGCCCAATTTGGGTGATCTTGTTGGTCACATCTGGCTGCATTTGGATGGTGTCTCAGAACCCTCAGTGCTCAAAGCTAAAGGCTACTTCTAGGAGGCATGAAGTTTTAATTTTGTGTTTTTCCGAAAGCTACTTGCTTGGCCCTTTTTCTTTATAGACTAGACTGCTGGAGGAGGAGGATGACAGGAAAAAGTGGGGAAGCCCACCTTCAGCACCATTGAAAAGAAATTTGGTTGTACCCAGAGGTTAGGATCTGGTTTCATTCCCACCCTAGAGGCTGCGTAGGTGGCTTTGAGGCACATGTAATATTAGTGTCCTTCAAGTCATAAAAATAGTTTAAAAATCCTACTGCCTGAAGGCATTTATACATTGAAAAACTTAAAGGACAGCTGAAAGGGGCAGGAGGCAATCGGGGCAGTTCTGGGGGGTGACGGTGGCTGTTGGAGACCCTTTTCAGTGCCGTTGTCCAGGCTGCACAACGCGCCTTGCTTCCCTGCCCCGGGCTCCCCGCCAGGCCACCTTCACCTTGCGGCTTGTGCTGACGCTGACCTGAGAGCAGCTAGAGCGCGGGGGCCCTGGATCCTGGCCTCAGCGCCTCCCTCAGGAGCCAGCTTGTATTCCCTTTCCTCTCCGCCCACTCCCTCCCCCCTCCTAACTTTATTTAGTACTTGGAGCCTTCCAGAGCAAGTAGGTAGCCGCCCCAGCGGTTCGGGTTACAGGCCTGTGCTGGCCAGTCTTCTCTGCTGGCCACCTTCCTGGCAGGCTGCAGATCTGACATTCTGAGACAAGCCCAGAGTCAGGAGCGGGGACTTGGACTCTTAGGAAGAACAGACATGAGGGCAAGGCTGCTGGCAGACTTTTCCATTGTCCTTATGTTGTCTGTGCTGTATTTTTTTATTTACCATGGTGATTATTTTTTTAAATCATTGTTAATGTATTGGAATGAGCTGTAGCACGTATCTTGTGCTTAGTTTGTTTTTCTCCATCTCCCTCTGGCTTCCTAGAGTTTGGACGTATTCCAGGGCTAAATGCTTTTACTCACACCGCAGAAAAAGGTTTTCTTTAAGTAACGTGTGCATGTCATGCATGTATGTGAGTAGCTTGGGGAGACGGCAGATATCTGATTTCATTCTCAGCCCCAAGCTGCCATTTCTGGGCCCCGTGAGGGTCTCTGCGGGGTGAGAGCTCACATTAGAGCTCTCATTAGGCCACTCTCTGTAGTCCTTAAAAGGAGAAGGGAGGGACAGGAATCTGCAGACTGCTCAGGGGACTGTTTACTAAGGGGGTTACCAAGTAGCAAGAGAGGGCATGAGTTTGGTTCCGGGCCCTGTGTCTTACTGTGTGACTAAGTGGCACAGTTGGGAGTTTTTCCCAAATCTACATCTTTGCTAGAAGAAAACCTCAACACGGCTAAGTTGTACCATTTTTCTTGGTGTGGCATAGCTGTTCCCTTCTCGAACCCCTTCAAGTGACAGTCTTTCAGGAGTATCAGCCACTCCGCAAGTGGGTGGGAAAGCAGAAAAACGTATGGATCAAAAATGAGGCACCTCTGATGGAAGAGCGGGGAAATGACTTGCGCTACAGGCAACCTTTCAGAAAGCACAGCTACCACATGCAAAAACTCGCGTATTGTGTAAACTGGATTGAGAAATTCTCTCAAGTGATCCTGTAATTTTTTTCTTTTATGCTAAAGTAATGTACACTCGAGCATTCTGGTGTTTTTATATTTATGTAATAATTTCTTAAAACCATTCAAGACAGATAACTATTTAATTTTTTGAAGAAAGTTGGAAAAGGCTCTCCTCCCAAGGACAGTGGCTGGGAAGAGACGGGGCACAGCCAGTTCCAAACGCTGGTAGAGGGTGCAGTGGCTTTTGGGCTCAGCACCTGGGACGACTGACCCAGGCTGGCTCCCCACGTGGCAGCATGTGACACAGGCAGCTCAGAGTCGAATACAGGCCCTTACGTGGGGGCCTCTGAACCAAGCCCCTCTCCCTTCCTAGGGGTGAGAACTGTCCAGAGGGATGAAGCCATCTTCCTCCAGGAAGCCTTCATTCACCCTCAGTGCTGCTGTTGCAACTAGGCTGTTCTGGGCAGGACGCCTGTTGGGGTGTGCGTTTGGGTGGGGAAAAAGAACGCGGAGGATGTTGATTACCTTCCCTTCTCAGCCAGCCTGACCTTTTAATACCTTTGTAAGAAGCATGTATGTATTTATAGTGTTTTAGATTTTTCTAACTTTTATCTTAAGAGCAGAGCACCTGTTTAAGCATTGTACCCCCTATTGTTAAAGAACTGTGTCCTCTCTCTCCCCTGTAAGTGCCCTTCTAATAAACTTTTCATTGAAAAGCTGCTGGGCAGAAGCTCGCTCTCATTCTCGCTGCCACGTCTGAGTGGAGAGAAGAGGTTAAAGGGCCCCAGGGGCTTCAGAGAAACGTGTCTCCAAGCCCAAGTGCACTTTGACCAAGGATGTGCCAGGTCCCATTCTGCCACAGCCCCGCTGCCCTCATTCACTCACCGAGGGCAACACGCAGTGCCAGCCAGTCCTGCAGGGATAGCAGGAGCCTCCGGGTCAGGCACGTGAAGGTGTCCAGTCTCCCAGTTGGCGCGTCTCCCAGCGCTGCACAAGTCCCAGCGACGCTGTCTCCGCGTTGTTACTTCGCGTTCATTCCCTTTGTATTTGAGAGCCTTTGGCAAGTGCGTGGACGCCACCGGATTAATCTTGCCACAGGCAATGGAGGTAGGTTTCAGGTTCCGAAAGAAGCAGGTTTCCACACTCTCCAGCTCACATGACTTAGCTCCTGTGAAAATCCATTTTAAATTCCAAACGCCCAAGGAGAAAGAGACTTCAAAATTGTTTTCCATGGCCGAATCTTACACTGACCCCAGCTGATGTGGATTAAGAAACAGGATGATGAAAACGAATAAACAATTTCGGGGAGGCGGAAGGGAGCTGGCGTAATTCTCTAGCTGGGCCACTTCTACAGCAGCCTTTCCTCCCAGGACCTCACCGGAGTCCACACATGCTGTACCAGGAGGGAGGCAGATTTCCCAGGAATGGCACCCACGTGCCTATAGGTTTGGCCTCCATGAACTACATCAAATCCCTACCTTCATTGTTATTTGGCCAGTTCTAGCCTCCTGCCCCTCAATGACTTTCCCCAAGGTTTTATCTAGTCAGTCTCTCGGCAAAATGACTCGCACATCCCTACCTCTAAACCAACCTGTTCCTTGAGCGCCACAACTTTAAATTCCAGCTGCCTGTGAAACGCGATCCAAAACAACTCCCCCAAACTGAATCATCTCCCGTCTTGTCCAAGCAAGCTCCCTTTCCTGACTCTCTGTGTTTATCGGGAGCCCCCCCGCCGCCCCACCTTCTCCAAGTCCTGGGCAGCTTGATGCTTTGCTTTTCCTTGCTCCCCGCCACCTCCCACCTCTGCAGCTGCCCCTGGTGATCCAGCCTCCCTTTTGGAAAGGCCCTGAATGTCCGCTCTCCTCTTTTTCTCAGGCCTGCACCTCCCCCATCCATGGGGGTATCCCCAGACCAGTGTATGTACTCTTGACATTCCTCCCTGAGAGAGCTCATCTAACCTGTGTGATTTCAAGCCACGTAAATGCTAAGGACTCCCAAATCACTATTTCTAGCCCAAACATCAATCCCCAGCTTCAGACTCATATCCAACAGCCTGCTGGCTACTGGTAAGTGGAGGTGCCACAAGTGCCTCAAAACTCAGTTTAAAAACCGGAAGTCATCCTTGCCCTTACTGAACCATCGCCCTCTCCTGGCCTTCAGTCCCGCTTTATCAAAATCCTTTACTCAGCCCATGGCCACGAAGTCACAGTCATCCACCACTCCCTCACGCCCCACATCCGACCAGCCCTGTCCCTCTGTGCTCTCGGCCCTGTACTCCAGGCCCTCTGTCACCTGGACAACTGCATGGCTTCCTAACCACTCTTTGAGCCTCCAGCCTGCTTTCCCATAAATGTACCATCCACACTGCCCTCCCTGACCTTAGACGGCGCCAGAGTCCACAGCACAAATTCTAAGGCCTTTAACATGGGCCACGTGACCCTTACCACCTGGCCCCTGTCCAGCTCTCACAGCTTGCTGCCTCGCCCCTGCAACCCAGTGTCGTGTTAAGCGCAGTTCCTCATGTATCACACCAGTCTACACCCTGCTTCTCCCACCCTGCCTGACACCACCAATTCACCGGGCTAACCTTCCCTAATGCTCTGAGACTCACTTCAGAAAGGAAGCCTTGTGTGAATCTTCCTTGAGAGCAGGGTCTATATCTTATTCTTGTATCCTCAGCTTCTTTTGGCCACCACATATTTTTGCTGAATTCACTGAATGAATTGGTGCCTGTATCTAGTAGATTTTACCTTAGTAATGTCTTGTCCATCCATTTTCACTGTGCTGTCCTATACAAGTCCTTATGTATGGTTGAAGGAATACCACCAAAATAAAGTTCCTGATTACCTTTTATCACAGCTATTCCAATATTCTCCTAATTTGTCACCCTCTAGTCCAGGGATGGCAAGTACAGGGCAAAATTACCAACTTTCACTAGTTCTCTATCCATGCAAAAACCACTCATCACAGTGCTGGGTCCATTCTCAGCTTCAGAATCCTTCTCAACACAGCTCTCCAGGCAGACTGGTAATCAATTGGTGTTGGCTAGTCCTGCTGCCAGATTTTCCTGGAATTAATTACAGTTACATGTCTTCTACTCGAAACCCGCTGGCTCCTTGATTACCTCCCGAGTAGGCACAAAGCGGAATTCCAAGGTTCTCAGCATCACTCCATCCTTATATACCACCATTTCTCTAGCTGGACTACTGGGGTTTCCCCAACATAACCCCTTGCTTTCTTATCTCCATACCTTTGTTCATGCCATAGCTTCCACTAAGAATTTTGCAGCCTTCACCCACGTATCTGCCCGAATTCTTATCCCCAAACGCTCAAGTCAAGCATCACTTCCTCAAAGTCAATGGGTCTCAAAGTGTGGTCTCTGGTCAGCAACATCAGTATCACCTGGGAAGTTAGAAACCCACATTCCCCCAGACCTCCTGAATCAGGAATCCTGGGGTGGGGCCCTCCAGGTGATTCCGACATGGGCTCATGATTGAGAACCACTGCTCCAAGATGCACATCACGCTCTTCCCAACCCACTCGGCGCTCTCCTTCCACAGCAATTAAGGCTGGACACAGCACTCTTCACATCCTGCCCAGCATTCGACCTTTTGTAGCCTCACTTTGCTCGCCCCCTTCTCCCACCTGAGTTAGACAATGAGCTGCTAGGGAAGAGAACCCACGTCCTTACCCAAGTCTGCAGGTTCGGCCACGGCCAGCACAGTCTGTCACCAAGGAGGGTCCCAGCCAGTGCTGGCTGCACTGAGTCCTTGTTTCAGCTCTCATCAGGATCAAGGAACAGGTTGCAGTTGCTCGTCCTTAACTTCCAGTTTGAGGCCTAACACCATTGATGAATTCCTGAGATTTCCTGGAACAACAGGATTGATGCAGACCATGTCCTTGGGCTTCAAAGGAACAGACTCTTCTCTCCTAAATTATGCTGCTGTTTCCATAAAGTTCCTACCCCAGGCCTCACTCAGCCTACATTTTGTAGCATTAAAGCCACCTGGTCGATAAGAGAAAAGGGAGAGGCAGTGGTTGGTCACATGCTTCACAGGAGAACCCGGGAGGCTTTCTGTGACCCATTTATGCCTCGCAGATTTATAGCTGTGAGGATCAAGTATTTGAGCCTATCAACATATACACAGATAAAAAAGGATTTTAGAGGAAAAAAAAAGTTTTCTTCCCAAACCTGTGTTCTAAAGATGCAGTTAGTTATAACCATTAGGTCCAGGTTTTGAATCAATGCTTTTCCAACAGGAAACAAAGTAAAACAGCACATCATTTAGAGCTGGGCCAGGGCTCAGTAGTGTTCAACAAAAGATCACGCTGTTGCTATTACCTCTTTTCAATTCTTCATTCTGCAAATCAAAGAAACACCTCAGAATCGAGAAAGATACTTCCTATACTAGAACTGTAACACACACTTAACTCTGAATAAAGACACCTACATTAGGAGCAAGGCTGGTGATGTTAATAACAGGCACAGGTAATGCCCAAAATATAAAACTTAGAAAACGTCTAAGACCCTTTCTGCAAGAGCTTACATGCCAAAGGGGCAAGGATGGATCACTAAACTAAACCCCAAGTGGAATCTAAGTCAAAACTAGAACTTTGCCCTGCACTGTGAGCATGATGCTTTCAGGAACATACAAATTATGGGCAAGTGAATTGTTACAGTGTTGTTTTTAAATCTTGTACTAAGGGGGTACCCTTGACCTGATTTTTCACACTTTCTCCTCCTGCAGTCCTCTGTGAGATGGGTATTTAATGATAGAATGCTGTAGCTAAACTGTCTTGCCTATTTTAAAGTTTTTTGGGTCGGGGGTGAAAGACAGCTCTTAACTCATCCAGCATTCTCGGTCTCCATCAGTCAGAACGTTCAATGAATCAAACCGCTGACCACACTGGACACATGTTGGCTAAATTTAGCTTTGTATCAGCAAACACTCCAGCTCAGAATAGTTCAGGGAGCTCTCATCTTACCCTTAGACAGTGATTCTTCAAAGACTGTTTTTCCACGGCAGGCCAAGGCAGGGCAAGGGACACTCCACGTGCTCTCTCGATGGCCACTGTCAAGAGACTGACCCAAGGTTAAGGGAATCTGACAGGCCACGGCAAAAATGTTTATCCTCACCTCTCCATGGTGGGAACACGAAGTTAGCAACAGATCACATTTCCTTTGTTATAAGTAGTTTGCAGTAATGGCTTGACACGCTCTATGGGCCTTGAACCACATCCCATATTACTCAGCCATCTAAGTCTAGCATCCCTGAATCTCCAGCTTCTCTGAATTAGATGTGGCCAAGTTCTATAAAAAGAGAGCAAGCAAACTGGTTCTGTCAATCTTCTCATATTCCGGCAGGATAACATATCTTAAAATTATAAAAATATCTATGTCTTCATCACTCTAAAATTATTACATATGATTTTCTCAGGGAAATAAAAAGTTTATTCTTGTCTCTCCCTACCTCCCAACACTCATGGACCTTAAAACTTTAGGATCATGTTCATCAAAACTATTGAATGCAAGTCCAAACCAGCTTTAAGTGCCCACTATGTGCCAGACACCATGCTACACAAATAGAAAAATGTTTAAGGAAAAAAAAAAGCCGAGGTTCTTGTTTTAAATCCCAGATGGACAGTCCATAATAACTTATGGTGGCATGTACATAGGTCACTTTAGATAGAATGCAATTTTTATTACACTATTAGCTCATGATCACTCTTCTTAAAATGGGCCTTTAGTAGGTACCGCTGGACACTTTAATCTCACATCTCCCCTAGAAGGGGCCAATACCCCCAGATAGCTGAGATCTTGAAAACATGACTTGATATTATACATTTAAATGGTGGATTCTAAAAGAGTGAGTTTGACAAACTCTTAGATTATTTGCTGTTTACGCCTAATCCAATAAAGGAAGGCTTCCCCACCCCCCCCAAAAAACCAACAAAATCATAAAAATACACATAAGCAGACTTTATAAATAAATCACATTTTAATCACCTGGCTTTGTTTAATCCACAAAATCAAGTTCACAGCTTTTTCTAGTTTGTTTTCCCTAACCACGTGACCTAATGTATTTTCTGAAACCTTTCATGTTTTAAGAAAAATATGTTCCACCTTTCATCTTGCAACCCCAGGGCCAGCTTCCCTTATATTCCCAGTCAATGGCTGATGCAGTTACCTCAAAGAAACACTGATGGAATGATGGTAAACTACAGTCTCAAAGACCTTCAGATAGTGAAAAGAAAAAAGAAAAGAAAGAAAAAGAAACAAGTATCAAGCAAGATAGCCTCCAATGTTCCCTGGAATGGCTCCAATCACTGAAACCTTCCCTCCTGCAGTCACCCTGGCCCGGAACCTGGAGCATTCCAGTCATTCTGCCATCTGTCAGGTTCTGCAGTGCTTAGAAGGTGTTGCACAAAGGTGTCTGAAACTTGTTTCTGCTGGTGACCTAAGAGGTTCCTACCCACACTAGGCCAGCAGCAGTTCTCAGGCCATGTGCCCTGAGCCAGTTTAGAGCCATGGCAGTGACTACCACAGTAAAGGCTCATGACATGCATTACAAAGTGCCTACGAAAACAGAAATAAGGATTACATTTGCTCTATTTCCCACTCTTCCTCTGGAAACGTTCCCCTTGGTGATCAGTTCCCCTAGAGGTGACCCACCCAGCCCTGGAAGTAACACAAGGTACTCAGGGATTCACTGCCTAACATTTCATATCCTTTCCCACCAAGCCCACTCCTTAGTGTTACTATTTTGGCAGTGATCTCTGGCTTTCAGAAAGAGAAAAGGAAACTTGCCTTGTTTTGAGGGTATGAGTTGTGACAACACAGCTCTGCCATCTCAAGTAGCGAACTCTAAGAAAGAAAACTTTCTCCACGGTAACACTAATGCAAAAATCTCAGGATATGATCATACCGTCTCAGTGGCCTACAGAGGGAATTCCTTAAGCTTCTCTCTCTCTTACACACGCATACCGACAGACCCACCACTTGGTAGAGGAGGGTTTATTTTATCCTTACCAGAGTGGGAAACCCTTGCATCATTTACTACAGTCTAAAAATTCACAATGGTTTCTCAATACTTTCTAGCATGAGCTCAGATACTGTACTTCAAATGAAATGCCCAGATGCATTTTTTTTTTTCCAGCTAGAGACTAACCTGAGGGCCAGTGGCTTTGGCATATAGTCTATACTACAGCACAGATTAAATCTTTCCTCCCATCAAAAGCATCAAACCTCAGAGCAGCAAGTTCCTTGACAGAAAGAATCCAGAACCCAGGAAAGGTGGCACAGGCTCCCGATCTGCAGTGATCACGTGTGAACGTGGGGAACGCTGCTTAGAAGACTGACCAGGAATGGCCTGGTGGTTCTTCGCCTTTAACTTGGTCCCATCACACAGGCCTTGGAGCCTCATCCCACCCCTGTTCCTAGAGCAAAAAAGTGTATTTGAGAATTCCTCACTCCTTATTGTCATTCTCACTCCCCCACGATATTCTGAGGGAGGAGAGATGTCTGCTTTACCCCCTACTAAAAACTAAAATTCACGGGAGCCTATAAACAAGTCAGGTGGCCAACATGATGATGGGGAGCTCAGCAAAAGATGACTGGGTTGAGTAGGGAAGTAGCTCAGGTAGAGGGAGCTAGGGTCTTTGGTAGTCAAGCCCTAGCATGAATAATTTAGTGTTCTTCATCAGACGAAAGGCCTTCAATTTCATCTCTGTCTCCCCCAATTGCCATCCAGAAAGCTTTGGCCACCTGTGGAGAGAAGCAAGCAACAAACTGTAGGCAACAACCGAATTTCAGCTCGTTTCATATGTTATACACAGAACTGATTAAGACTTAAAATTCTACACCCTGCCCTCCAGCGCTCTGGCAACATCTATCAAAACCCCCTGAACACCCTGAGCCCATGACTTCTACTCCTAGACTTTTTACTGAGGATATAATCAGAGCTGTTTACACAGGTGATGTATAAGGATACACACAGCTTCACTACAGAAGAAAAAAAAAGGCACATGACCTAAATGTCCAAAACGGAAACTGGATACATTATGACACATTTATACAATGGAATACCATAAACCATATACATTTCCTGCCAAGAACGTGTTGTGTTGGTAATAACCAAACCAAACCAAACCAAATAACTAAGCGTTTTCCAGCCTAACAGCTAAGAAGGCAAACATCCTGAGTCTCAATGTTCCACGTCACTCAACATACACTGGAAAATCTTGGTTTGACTGCAGCAATTATATCACTACTGGGTAAATATTCAATTAGTTGTAAGTTAATAGCCAACAAAAAGTTCACAGTAAGATGCTTTAGAAGTAAACAAGTGTGATATACCATTCTTATAGCTCTGGACCTGCTGTAGGTACTCAATAAATACCTGACTGATTTTCTCACCTTTTCTGCATGCAACTTTCTTTGCTCGTGAGGAAGCGTCGCAGCCTTGTCTAGGGGGAAAATATATCTTAAGAAATTCATCTAATAGCACGGGACAATCTGGAATGCATGGATGTTCTAACACTAGAAGGTGGGAAATGGGTTTCACAGACACATTTATGGTGTAGTCATTATAGCTGTTAGGAAGTTTAAGTCTTCCAAATTTTCCAGATGAGAATGATGTGAGTAAATTGGTAGGGATCTTACTGATTCCATGTTAATGAGACACACTGAAAGAAACAGAGACAGGCAAAAGAAGGGAAAGTAAGAGGAAAAAGAATGAAGAAAGAGGAAAATTTTCCCAAGGAAATTTTTACTACCAGAGGATGGCACAGTCCTCCAGTACCCAAGTTTCTCAGATGAGGCCAGAGCAGGAATGCAATCAGCAGTTACAAAGTAAAATCCTACTATATAAAATAGAGGAGCATCAATACGGGAATCTGTTAGACACAATGGATCCGATTACCTTTCATTTCTTTTAACTTTGAAAATAGTCTTTCAAAATTCTCCAAATCTCCTCCACCTGTAGTAAGACTGGCTAGTTCTTGAATATCCAGGTCTAACGTGGGATCTGAAATAAGGATTCGCCACACATTATTTATGTATGTGCTAAATACACAGAATCCTAAAGCAATCAATCTGGCTTTGATGAAAGTTACCACTGAGTGAGTGCCCACTGGGGACCAGCTGTATAGCTCATGGTGCTGCATCCTGCTTGGCTGGTAGGGGGCCCTCACAAATGAACAGTAACTCATTTTATCCGTAAAACACTGTAACGAGGCAAGGAATTCTGTTTCCACTTTTCTAGGGAAAACTAGAGCTCAGAGATCAAGTGACCTTCCTCAAGGTCACAGCTAATAAGTGTGACCTTGGATTCAGACTTACATGTTTCCAATTCTAAAGGTCATGCCCTGCACTAAGGTCCACAGATTCAATAAATGCCTGAAATTTATACCATATTTTACTGGTCAACAAATATTTTCACATCTGTTATTGACAACCATAGAAGGTGGTTAGGACAGATACCACTGTCCACAATTTACACATGAAGCAAGCTGAGTTTAAAAATGAACTCATCTAAAATTACAGCCATTCAGAGGTAGAGCCAATTTAAATTCCTTTTTCTTACCACAAATCCTTTACTATTTCTACCTCGGCATGTGGCTTCTTTATCAAACTTAGTTTTTAATCAGAATTTTCACTCAGCCTCCATTCCAGGCCAGTCACCTCTAGGATGTCTTCCCTGACAGTCCCAGCTCACAGGTCTCCTTCCTTAGGATTTGTCCCACACTTAGTGTTTATAGAGCTGTCTTGGCACTGGCATACACTACTCTGTATGCTAGCATCTGTCTACTGTTACTATAATACTACAGTAAGAGAGAGAGTTTGCTTTGTCCCCACCGAGTGTGTTAACTTATATGATTCCATTTCATTTTTGCAACAGTGATGTGAGGAAAGATTTGTCACCCCTATTTTATAGAAGGGGAAACTAAGGCCCACGGATGCTAAATAACTTACTCAAGGTCATCTCACTACTAGTGGTAGAGCCATAATTTGAACCCAGTTGTCCAGGATTCCAAGCTCATGACTTTACCCATTACATTACATTACAAGGCCTGTCTCTGCATTTTTAGAGTATAATAAGCTCCTTGAAGACAAGGATGATAACATAATTCTTTACATCTACTATAATGTCATACAGATAATTTGATGTTAAAGATGCATTTGGTTAATAAATTTGCTTTAGTTCAATGGGCATGCCATGGTGGCAGTTGGTATATAGGGCTAGAGATAAAAAAATTTGTGATTAATCTGTATACATGATACCTGAACTGTGGATGTGGACAGAATCACTTCATGCTTAAATACAGGTTTGGAAGAGGAGTTTAGATGGAACATTGAGGAATGGCGATATTTAAAGGCTGGGTAAAGGAGTGTAATCTTCGAAAGCAAGAGAAGGAATCATCAGAGAGGTAGGAAGAACATCAGGAGATGTGTTGGGTGAGTCAAGAGAAAATAATGTTTCAGAAAGGGGCTGATTCATAATACTGAATGCCGCCAAGAGGTCAAGATGGGGACTGGAGGACATCTATTAGATTGAGTGGCATGGAAGTCGTTGGTGAGCTGTTTTCATGGAAAATGGGAGCAAGAGCTAGATGGGAATGAACTGAGGAATGGAAATAAGTAAAGAGAGGAGGGAGATGTGGGGTTGAGGAAGTGTTTTACTTTTGTTTGTTTGGTTTTGGCTTTTTAAAGAATTTTGAAATAATTGTAGTCTTACAAAAAAGTTGCAAAAATAGTACAGAGCCTTCCGATATGCCCTTCCCCCACCCTCCCTCAGTGTTAACATCTTATATAAACATGGTACAATTATAAACATCACAAAGTTAATAATAGAACAATGCTACTGACTAAACTATAGACTTCATTCAACCTTCATCAGTTTTTCCACTAATATCCTTTTTTCTGTTCCAGGATCCAATTCAGGATTCTACACAGAATTTAGTGGTCCAATCTCCTTAGTCTTCTCCAATTTGTGACAGTTCCTAAGTCCTGCCTTGTCTTTCATGATTTTGACACTTCTGAAGAGCACTGGCCAGTTAGTTTGTATAATATCCCTCAATTTGGGTTTGTCTGATGTTTTCTTATTATTAGATTGAGGTTATGGACCTTTGGCAGGAACACCACAGAAGTGAGTGCCCTTTCAGTGCATCATATTGGAGGGAGATGATGTCAATATGTCCTGTTACTGGTGATGTAACCTTCATCACTTAAAGTGGTATCTGCCAGGTTTTTCCAGTATAAAGTTACTATTTTCCCCTTTGTAATAAATAACTTGGGAAAGATACCTTTTGACTATGGAAATGTCGTGTTTCTTCTTAAACTTTCATCTACTAATTTCACCATTCATCAGTGGCTCTTGCCTGTGACAACTAGTACTGTGGTGTGTGGCTAAGGGTAATTTTCTATTTCCTTCATAATGTCTACATGTATTAATTGGAATTCTTCTGTAAGGAGGAGCAGCCTTTTCTTTTCCAGTTATGCATTTATTCAATTATTTATTTAAATTAGTATGGATTCATGGATACGTATTTTATTCTATGGGTTACAGGCCAATACTATGTTAATTTACTTTGCTGGTCAAATTGTTCCACCTTTAGTCATTGGAAGCTCTTGCAGGTTGGTTCCTGTGCCCTTTCAACATGCCCCCATTCTTTTCTTGAGCACTTCCTTACTTTCTGGCACCATGATGCTCCACGTTCATCCTGCATTTTTCCTGCCCCAGCCCTGAATCAACCACTTCTCCAAGTAGCCCTGGTACCTTTTCTTGGAGACTAGTATTTAGAAACCAAGATCTAAGTACTAAATATGTCCACTGGTATTATTGTTGCTTCTAGGTCCTCCCAGTGGACAGAGCTAGGAAATATATATATGTATTTACACATGCATACACATATCTATATTTATTTCTCTACTGCTCTAACTATATTTTAAAACCCAAGAGTTCATACTGATACCTTCAATTCTAGTTCAGTACCAAAGGGTTCATCCCAGCCTTCCCCT
Source organism: Orcinus orca (assembly GCF_937001465.1). Taxonomy (NCBI): domain Eukaryota; kingdom Metazoa; phylum Chordata; class Mammalia; order Artiodactyla; family Delphinidae; genus Orcinus; species Orcinus orca. The sequence goes on along the minus strand of NC_064560.1, from coordinate 91,797,996 downwards.
TTCCTTATTTGTAACTTCTTTCTCTGACAGTGAGAAACCTAGCTCTCATTATCTATGCTATATTTTCTTATTCTTTCAACTGTAATATATATAAATATATTACATATAAATATTCAGAATTTCGAACCCATACCCCTGTAAGAATCAAATTTATTAAATAGAGTGCAGGATTTCTGTTCATTTCTTTCTGGTTTTGGCCTCATGGTATCCAGTCAGAATACCATTTTCCCAAATTCTTTAAGTTAGTTATTTTCCCCACCTCCTCCAGTGTGGTCAATGGTTTGTTTTCATGGCAGAGATTTTAGCAGGTTTAGAAGCTAATATGAAGGGTTCAACTGAGAGGATGAGGTTGAATAAACTAGAGAGAAATTATATACCAATTTTTCCTTCTTAATATGTTTCTATAACCAATCATTTAAGTTTTCTACATGGATTATCTTACAAACAGAAAAAAAAAAGTTTTTAAAACTTATTACTGCACATGGGCCCTCTGTGGCATAAAAAGAAGTAGTGACTTCAGTAGCTCCCTGACAAAAGAACGTTTATAGTTATTGTTAACTAAGCTCCTTGGCTTTCTGGCTTTTGGGCAGCAAACTGGATTCCAGTTTCAGCTCTAGGACCTTCTTGTTAGGTGCCCTTGGACAAGTTATTAAACTGCTCTGGGCCTCATCTTCATCTCTGTAAAATAACTTCTCTGCCAAACTTCATTACCAAGTGAGAATGTGGACATAAAAGAATTTTAAAAAGATACGGGAGGGCTTATAAAGCTGTATTATTCTTGTTACCATCAATTCTGACTACTGTGAAATACTATGAAAAAACTGTGTAATATGGAGATATAAAGCTGTTTCACCACCTGGTTCTGTCTGTTCTAGCTAAGATGATCGTTATCACGATCCTGCTGACAGAATCAGCAGGACAATGGTGCCCACAATTTGTAATGTATTTACTCTCCCTCCTTTTTCTGACAGCCGTCCACAAGGCTAACATTCATTTGGGGTGTACTATCAACTTCCTTCCCTCGTCCTCATTTAAAGTCAGTTTCCCCTTGGATGATTTACACCCCGATACATGGGCTACTGCAAGTTCCACAGAGCTGTCACTTAGCAGCCAGAGAGGTGCTTACCCACGATGCTATCGACCTGAGTGTCTGTTGTATTAGAGGCACCACCTCGATGATCCAAGAGGGGTTCAGTCCTCTCTGCTGCTGGCAACTGGGGCTGCTGGTGAGGAAAATACACACAAGCAACAATTTAACAGGAGGTTGCTTTCCGAACTAAATCCAAAAAGGCTCGCACTTCCACCCACTGGTTAGCTTTGGAGAAGCAGTAATAGGAGCAAGACACAAAGAGAGATGGAAGAAGGATCAAGGTCACATTAAACAAAAGGGTAAACATTCACTAATTCAGCAGTGTTTCTCCTCAAGGAAAAATTAAAAAGTATTATGATTTTGCTATTGACTATTAAAACATACTGTTTGCTTTAAGATCATGTTTTATTCAAAATCTGAAAATGTATAAGATCCTATCACAAACAGCTCAGACTGAGGAAGAAGGTCCCAGAAAGACAATGTGGCACTACGTAATGTGTTCGTGGTTCCAACCTGCCAACCAAGGCAGACCTGGACCAAAGTCCTTGAGGACAGAGGGTTGAAATCAGCCTATTTAAGCTCATTAAGGGCAAGGACCTTGCCTCAGATTGTACAGGACACAGGAAGTACTTAAAAAGAACCACTAATTTTATTTTATATTTAAAGATTTGGGGGCAACTTTATGCCTTAAGGAAATCCTAGCACATTTTTAAAAGCACTCTAGCAAAAACACATGGAACAGCCCAAATTGCAAACATCTTGAAAGGGCTTACTGCTTTAATGCTGAACTAGCCTGCTCTTAACAGCTAGCAGGCATAAAGAGGGCTGTTTTAGGTTCTCCTTTTATCTATTGATAATATTCTCTGCCACTTCTTAAATGGAAAGGAGAAAATGATGAATGGTGTAAAGATTCATAATAATGAGTAGAAATTAAAGCCAAAGAAGAGAAAACATCCAGGAAAAATCTCTACCTCTGAGTGGCAGGTCTCTGCTGATCCAGTGCTATGGTTTGCTCCAGCCAACGAGCTGAGAAGGTTAAAGCCTTGGTTCCTATCTGAAAAGAAAAAATACAATCGCTGAAATTTTTAATTTACATTTAAAACTGTTAAAATGACTGTGATGATGAAATAATAGCTATTTCCTCATTATAAAAGTTCTAACTATAAAAAACAGTTGCTATCAATTACAGAACTCTAAATTCCAGATAACTTTAAATCACATAGTATTAGTCCAGGTCAAATATATGGCAGGGCCATTACAACAAACAAAAGGCCATTCAGTAGTTCTGTTTGCAAAGATGAACAGAACTGATGTTTTAATAGTTACTATGAACTAATACGTCAGTGTTTTAAACAATTAAAAAACATTAAAAAGAATCAATACCAAGGCATTATTATCAGGTGAAATGAACATTCACGCTTTCTTGAAATAAAGCTCTGTTTATGCAGTTAAGGTTCCCAATACTTCCGATATTTATGTTTATAATGGAGGACAAATCTAGAGCAAAATATCAGAACCCAGTCCTGATCTGACAGCGTTCCCCAGAATCACCTGGACGCTTATTAAAATTACCCAGTATTCAAGGACCCGACTTCACACTGAGGCGGCATCTATGGAACAGAGGCCAAGGAATCTGAACTTTTAGCAAGTACTCCAGGAGAGTCCTTAGGATCAGGAAAATTGGAAAAAAAACAAAAACCAAACAACAACAAAAAAACACTGCCTGAGAGTAGAATGTGAAACCCACAATTCAAGAGTCTAGTGGTACAGAAGTCAAAGAACTGCTCTCTCAGGAAGACAACTTCTTCCCACCTTGCCTTTCCTCTCCCTATAGCTTCCCTGGACCCATTCTCATCTGTCTTCAAAACAACCTACAGACCCCCTAGGTCCTCTCCCTTGCCAGGTGAAACCTGTTGTCAGATAGTCACACAAAGTATCACAGAAAGATAACCAATTGCAGAAGATAACCTCTTCTTCCCTTTCACTTGGGGAGATCTGCCTTTTAAACTGGGAGGAAGTCCGACTGTGGCATGTGGGGTCTGGGCCTGCAGCTTTTCCCAGGCTGACCTCTCACCAGGTGGGCAGTCGCCTACTTACGGCACGTGGCTATCTACCAGAGTCAGCACCTGTGCTCTAAGGCTACAAAGGCGCTGGGCGGTACCAAGAACCTGCGCATGTGCTCTAAGGCTACAAAGGCGCTGGGCGGTACCAAGAACCTGCTGCTGCCCTGCTGCTTTTCCTGCTCCACAACCAAAGGTGCACATGTACTCCTGGAGCCCCCTCTCACTCCTTCAGCCAACCTGTCCAGTCTGTGAGGAACTCTCCAGCCCCAATGCCTGGATGCACCCCATCCAAGAAGCAGGGGCTGTTCTATCAGGTAGGCCGTGGAGGCTCAGAAGCTGAGAGAAGCAGATCCATGTGATGTCCCACACTGATGGTTTCACAGAGCCTGGGGGTGTTTATTCAAACATCAACATAATTCTTTCTTGTGGCCAATGTGCTATAGACTCTAAAGCAGTTGTATGCAGTTATACAATACTCAGGGATTTTACATGTCACGAGGATACATGAGAGCTCTTATAAAATACTTTAGGCTCTTTGTACAAAAGGCATTATTTGAGTAAGAGAGTACTGATGCAAGAGAGCCCTCACTTCTATTACTGGAAATAACTTGGACTGTGGGTAATTTTCAAATCAGTTCACAAATCTCTCTCCATATTCCAATTCCACGGCTTATGTTTTTCCTTTGTTGGGCATTACCTAAACTTGGCAGGCCAAACTGCAGTCCCTGAAGAATAATACAATGCAATGTCAGTTTAGACACGTTATTAGACCAAAATGGTCTATTTAAAATGCCTCATTATTTACAGTGGCTGCCTCCAAGAAGGGGATCTGGGATGGACAGGAGTGAGAGGGAGCTGAACTAGTAACCGTGTACCATAAACCTTTGTGTACCTTTTGATTTTTGTTCCATAATCATGTGTTTGCTCCATAGTCATGTGTTTGCCTATTTAAAGAGATTTTTAAACGTTTAATGATTAAATGCTATGTGTATTTTACCACAATAAAAAAAAAACCTGAATGTCCCAATTCTAATAATGAATAAAATTATGGAAAAGTCTAAATAGTGGGAAGAAGACTGGGCTAGTGGTCAGAAAACCTGGATTCCACTCCTGGCTCTGCCCACCTTTATGACCTTGGACAAGTCAATCAATCTTTCTGTGCCTCAATCCTCTGATCTGTAAAAAGAAGAGGGTTGCTAGACATGGTTGTTAAGGTCCTTTCTGCTTTAGATATTTGTGATTTTATAAAGTAAAATGGCATTCTTTAGCTTGATAGTTAGCTCTGAATTAGGGATTTTAAATTACTTAATAGAAAAAAAAGAACCTTAAATGCCAGAATCCTTTTAAGGTCCACAGATGACTATGAGTTTATAATCAGGTTTCAGGCTAATGAAAGCTGGAAGAACTTTTGCTCAGTATTTTCTTATAAACAATGGAGAATTTAGTCAACTAATGTGAGTTCACTCTGTTCCACTGCTTATATATATATTTTTTCCTCTGTTCCACTGCTTATATATATATATATATATATATATATATATATTTTTAAACATCTTTATTGGAGTATAGTTGCTTTACAATGGTGTGTTAGTTTCTGCTTTATAACAAAGTGAATCAGTTATACATACACATATATCCCCATATCTCCTCCCTCTTGCGTCTCCCTCCCAACCCCACCCCTCTAGGTGGTCACAAAGCACCGAGCTGATCTCCCTGTGCTATGCAGCTGCTTCCCACTAGCTATCTACCTTACGTTTGGTAGTGTATATATGTCCATGCCACTCTCTCACTTCGTCCCAGCTTACCCTTCCCCCTCCCCATGTCCTCAAGTCCATTCTCTACATCTGCATCTTTATTCCTATCTTGCCCCTAGGTTCTTCATAACCTTTTTTTTTTTTTAGATTCCTTATAAATGTGTTAGCATACGGTATTTATTTTTCTCTTTCTAACTTACTTCACTCTGTATGACAGACTCTACGTCCATTCACCTCACTACAAATAACTCAGTTTCGTTTCTTTTTATCGCTAAGTAATATTCCATTGTATATATGTGCCACATCTTCTTTATCCATTCATCTGTCGATGGACACTTAGGTCGCTTCCATGTCCTGGCTATTGCAAATAGAGCTGCAATGAACACTGTGGTACATGACTCTTTTTGACCACTGCTACATTTTAGGGAAGTTAGAGACACACAAATTTTCACAATTAGAAAAGCAATTCATTTTTGTTTATCCAAAGCAGATTGCTCGCGCATTAATGTTGCTAAGAAAAACCTGGATGTTTTATACACCTACAGTTTTAAAGAAACTCTCCATTCTCCCTAGTTCAATGTTTAGCAAAATTCTGCCCATGTGCACCCACTGTAACACTATTGTTCTCACAGAAAAAAATTACCTGAATCTTTTCTTGTTTGCCAGATTTTTCTCCCCAGGATTCAGGGCATGGAAATGTCATCCCCATTAAGAAGGATTTATTCTTTTAGCAGATAGTTGTTGAAATTGGCTTTAGCATCTCTGGTTTTATTGATACCTCAAAATACTACACTAGGAAGGAATAAATTAATCTACCTACTCAGCTGATTCTTCTGGAACTTCAGAGCCACAGAAAGGAGAAGTTGTTAAGTGATGTAAAATAAGTTATTCTAGAAGGAATAGTAAGTATACTAAACTCTGGTCCTAAAAACACTAATTCAGTACCGGTCATTTGCATAAAATTCTTCCAGGAAGTGTCAGAAACAAAACCATAGCCTCTAGAATAAAGGTTAGCAATGGGAAATTCTCAAGCCTTGTGGAGGAGCTTTTATTTTATTTTTCAATAGGAAGTTTCAAGAAAACTTGAAATATATGAAATATTTGGTTATCTCTTTACAAATCTAAAGGCACACTTATTTATCTTCTGCTACAGAGGATTTATTATATTTTTTACAGAGTAAAGTATAACTCGAAGAGATTAGGTAACTTGTTCAAGTCACATAGCTAGAACCTGAACGTGAAATCCAGAACTCTCTGATTCTAATTAATTTCCATTAAGCTCACAGGTATCATATAAAGAGCAAAGAGACATTCAATGCTTGATATACAAATACTGAATATGACAACACAAACTTGGATTAAGTGCAAAAAGACATCTTTTTATTCATATAGTTCTCTTTTGTCAGTAATCCTTCATTACTTCCCTGGTTTAGACTGATTTCAACTGAACTAAGATGAACAGCTGAGGACTTAATAATTAATCATATGCCACTTCAATGCCTCTCATTAATTTATCCCAGCCCAGCCCCCATAACTCCTGGAGGCACTGGTCACATAAAACTAGTGGCAGACAGGTGGTTAGGCCCCAGTGTCCCTTCACTGTCCCTCAAGGGTATGTAGACAAGGGTTTCTCAAATTCAGCACTACAGACATTTGAGTGTGTATGGGGACGAGGGGCAAGGGGGCGTCCTGTACATCCCCACCTATACTACCAAATGCCTATAGCACTGCCCATGTCCGCCGGGGAGAGGGGGGCAAAACTGCCTCCAATTGAGAACCACTGATATAGATCTAATTAGGACAGGAAATTTGGGGCTATAACGCTCAGGTTGTAAGTCATTTCTTGGAAGGATTTTTCAATGGAAAAATAATAAAAGCATTTAAGATTCTACCTTTACCTCCTGTCAGCATTACAAATATCCTCCTCTTACGCTGGGAAACTTCTCTAGATGATTTCAGCTCCCTCAGTGCCATTTGCCTTGTTGTCCTTACTGTGCTAGTATAAATACTTATCTTGAGTCTATCTGCCATCCTAAACTATATTATAAACTCCTTGCAGACAGAGACAGGAGCTAAGGGTTCTTCCACCTTCCTCAGCTCCCAGCACAGTGCTAAGTGTACAGGGGGGATGCTGAGATATCTGCTGACAGCCTGACATGACTGTCAGACAGAGACTGCAAGCATTAGAGAAGGTTGGAAAATAAGCATATATTTTATCTCACATTCCACTTCTGTTTGACAAATGGAAATGAAATGTTTTTAAAATCACAAAAGAATTAGAACCAATCTATTCTCTTTTACTAAACTACTGCTTGAAAAAGGTAAAACTTTAAAGTATATTATTAAAAACAGTGCTTCTTTAGGAAAATAGGATTAAGCACTAAATCTGGCTCCATCATTAGCTTTGGATTCAGAAAAGTGAACCTCTGCTCTCCCTCTGACACCTGGGACACGTGCTCACAAGTCAAGAACTGTCTCTGCCAATACTTGAACATATAAGGAACTTTCTGGTGACCAGAAAGTAACCAGACTATGTTTTTTTGCCCTTTTTCCTGATTGTAAATGATATGTTCATTGTATAAAATTTGGAAAATAGAGAAAAGTATAAAGAAGAAAACGAAATCACCAAAGATGTCAATTAATACTTTGGTAAATGTCCTCCTATTCTTTTTTTCTGTGCATGCATACACACAAATTCTTAACAAACTGAATTAAACATCAGAATGAGTACTGTTTTTTACCAAAGTTGTAAAGGAAAGCTTTACATTAATTCCAATAATGGTTCCACTGTAAGTCCTATCTCCAGAGCCTGAAGCACCCTCTTGAAAATCCTCAAAGGAATGTTTACAATCAAGTCAAAAACCATTCAGAACCAAGTGTGGGGAATAATGAGAGTGAACGAAACAAAACTTTACCATGAAGAAAAAGATGACTTTTCTTATGTGGTTCATAACCAGCTCTAAAAATAATTCCAAAGAATGACTACCTAAAATGTTTTGCAAGGTGGCCACAGAAGGAGGCCTGCAGTGCCTTCGTGGTGACTAATGTGAAGTGATTCCCCACCATTTGTTTGCCTATGGACAATTTTGCGGGGGATTTTTTAAAAAACAAAGTCTCATTATTTTACCCATACATTTATTGCCTTCCATCTTCTCTAATTTTTCACAATTCCTCCTTCCCTTTCTGCTCTTACAACACACACTCCTCCAAATTATGCACTCTACCTAAAAATGAATATGTATCTTACTTATTTTATTTTTGACCACAACATTCACAGTAAGACAACTGACAGAGATTATTCAAATCATTTTTTCAGTTCCACAATATTAGGTGCTGGGATAAAAAAATGGGAACAACTCACTGTCTCAAGGAACTCAGTTCTGTAGAATGTAATGTTGATATAATTCTACTCTATCCTAGAGGAGTCCAGAGACATGATGCCATTTTCCCAAAATCACCCAGGCAGGGGACTTCCTTGGTGGCACAGTGGTTAAGAATCCGCCTGCCAATGCACGGGACATGGGTTCGAGCCCTGGTCCGGGAAGATCCCACATGTCGCGGAGCAACTAAGCCCGTGCACCACAACTAGAGCACGCATGCTGCATCCACTGAAGCCCACGCACCTAGAGACCTGTGCTCCGTGACAACAGAAGCCACGGTAATGAGAAGCCCGCATACCTCAATGAAGAGTAGCCCGTTTGCCACAACTAGAGAAAGCCTGCGCGCAGCAACGAAGACCCAATGCAGCCAATAAATAAATTTATTAAAAAAAAAAAAATCACCCAGGCAGAGACAGACCCCACTAGAACCTTCTTCATTAATCATTCTTCCGTTCACTAATTTGATGTTGTTTTATTTTCTGTGACATTAAATTCAAGTTTTTATTTAACCATCACTTTTGTTTCTTTACTCTCTCTTAAAATAAAATTATATTAAAGGTAGTAGCCATCTACGTTCTCAGGCGAGTAGCCCAGGTATCAGGTAGCCAGATAGACCTTGTGTTTTGGTACTCAATTCTTGACAATGCTCTGTACATCAGTTGCAAAGGATTCCCTAAAATGAAATCTGGGATTTCTGCCATGGTTCTTTGTTACCAAGTACATACTGAGGAACATACATTAACAGATGATCAATTCTTTTCATTTATAATGGGAAGGCATAGAAAACTACCATAAGAAAGAATTGTTTCTACTATTAATTCCACTTAATCCTTACCCACCTGCATCACTGGATATTAAATATTATAATAGATAAACTGAAAGTAAATTGTCAGAGCTTTTGAAATCCAATCTCCACAATTACTGCTTACCACTTGGGGATCAATGTCACAACCCTGCAATATTTGATTAGTCTAATCACTCCTTCACTGATTAGAAACACTAAAAGACCACAGAATTTCCCTTCCTGGCCCTTCTCTCAGTGGTGGTATTTGTAAAAAATAAAACCAAAACCAACCAAACAAAAACCCACTGAACACCCAAGAGCCAACTAACCCCCCGTGGTACTCACCAGTGCTCAGGTGACAAAGCCTGGGGTAGGGGGTGGCAGCTTGGGGGTAATGTTAAACTGACACTCTAAACAAGGAAACAAGGACACTGTGCATAATGCTACCTTCCTATGTGAAACAATGAGTGACAACTTCATCTCAAACAAAACAAAACATGTCATCAGACTTCTACTAATCAACTTCTTTTCCTTGATCTTAAAACCAAATCTGAGAGCCACGGAGGAGAGCGCAGCAGCAGGGGTGTGGAGTGCAAAGCAGAGAGATTCCCGCACAGAGGATCGGTACCGACCAGCACTCACCAGCCTGAGAGGATTGTCTGCTCACCCGACAGAGCGGGCGGGGTCTGGGAGCTGAGGCTCCGGCTTCGGAGCTTAGATCCCAGGGAGAGGACTGGGGCTGGAGGCGTGAACACAGCCTGAAGGGGTTAGTGCACCACGGCTAGCCAGGAGGGGGTCCGGGAAAAGTCTAGAGCTGCCGAAGAGACAAGAGACTTTTTCTTGCCTCTTTCGAGGTGCTCGAGGAGAGGGGATTAAGAGCGCTGCTTAAAGGAGATAACAGAGACGGGCTCGAGTCGCGGCTATGAGCGCGGACCCCAGAGACGGGCATGGGACGCTAAGGTTGCTGCTGCAGCCACCAAGAAGCCTGTGTGCAAGCACAGGTCACTATCCACACCTCCCCTCCCGGGAGCCTGTGCAGCCCGCCACTGCCAGGGTCCCGTGATCCAGGGACAACTTCCCGGGGAGAACACACGGTGTGCCTCTGGCTGGCGCAACGTCATGCCGGCCTCTGCCGCCGCAGGCTCGCCTCGCACTCCGTACCCCTTCCTCCCCCGGCCTGAGTAAGCCAGAGCCCCCAAATCAGGGGCTCCTTTAACCCCGTCCTGTATGAGTGAAGAACAGATGCCCTCAGGCGACCTACACGCAGAGGCGGGGCCAACCCAAAGCTGAACCCCAGGAGCTGTGCGAACAAAGAAGACAAAGGGAAATTTCTCCCAGTAGCCTCAGAAGCAGCGGGTTAAAGCTCCACAATCAACTTGATGTACCCTGCATCTGTGGAATACACGAATAGACAACGGATCATCCCAAATTGAGGAGGTGGACTTTGGAAGCAAGACAGATTATTTTTTCCTCTTTTTGTGAGTATGTATGTGCTTCTGTGTGAGATTTTGTCTGTATAGCTTTGCTTTCACCATTTGTCCTAGGGTTCTGTCGGTCTGTTTTTTGTTTTTGTTTTTACTTTAAAAAATTTGTTTCTTAATAATTATTTTTTATTTTAATACCTTTATTTTATTTTATCTTATTCCCTCCCTCCCTCCCTCCCTCCCTCCCTTCCTATTTTTTCTCCCTTTTATTCTGAGCCATGTGGAGGACAGGCTCTTGGTGCTCCAGCCAGGTGTCAGGGCTGTGCCACTGAGGTGGGAGAGCCAAGTTCAGGACACTGGCCCACAAGAGACCTCCTAGCTCCACGTAATATCAAACGGTGAAAATCTCCTAGAGATCTCCATCTCAACACCAACACCCAGCTTCACTCAACGACCGGCAAGCTACAGTGCTGGACGCCCTATGCCAAACAACTAGCAAGACAGGAACACAACCCCATCCATTAGCAGAGAGGCTGCCTAAAATCATAATAAGGCCACAGACACCCAAAAACACACAGGCACTAGTCCCCTCCACCAGGAAACCTACACAACCCACTGAACCAACCGTAGCCACTGGGGACAGACACCAAAAACAACGGGAACTACGAACCTGCAGCCTGCAAAAAGGAGACCCCAAACACAGTAAGATAAGCAAAATGAAAAGACAGAAAAACACACAGCAGATGAAGGAGCAAGGTAAAAACCCACCAGACCTAACAAATGAAGAGGAAATAGGCAGTCTACCTGAAAAAGAATTCAGAATAATGATAGTAAAGGTGATCCAAAATCTTGGAAATAGAATAGAGAAAATGCAAGAAACATTTAACAAGGATCTAGAAGAACTAAAGAGGGAACAAGCAATGATGAACAACACAATAAATGTTAAGTAAAAATACTCTAGAAAGGATCAATAGCAGAATAACTGAGGCAAAAGAACAGATAAGTGACCTGGAAGATAAGACAGTGGAAATAACTACTGCAGAGCAGAATAAAGAAAAAAGAATGAAAAGAACTGAGGACAGTCTCAGAGACCTCTGGGACAACATTAAACACACCAACATTCGAATCATAGGGGTCCCAGAAGAAGAAGAGAAAAAGAAAGGGACCGAGAAAATATTTGAAGAGATTATAGTTGAAAACTTCCCTAATGTGGGAAAGGAAATAGTTAATCAAGTCCAGGAAGCACAGAGAGTCCCATACAGGATAAATCCAAGGAGAAACACGCCAAGACACATATTAATCAAACTGTCAAAAATTAAATACAAAGAAAGCATATTAAAAGCAGCAAGGGAAAAACAACAAATAACACACAAGCGAGTCCCCATAAGGTTAACAGCTGATCTTTCAGCAGAAACTCTGCAAGCCAGAAGGGAGTGGCAGGACATATTTAAAGTGATGAAGGAGAAAAACCTACAACCAAGATTGCCCAGCAAGGAACTCATTCAGATTTGATGGAGAAATTAAAACCTTTACAGACAAGCAAAAGCTGAGAGAGTTCAGCACCACCAATCCAGCTATACAACAAATGCTAAAGGAACTTCTCTAGGCAAGAAACACAAGAGAAGGAAAAGACCTACAATAACAAACCCAAAACAATTAAGAAAATGGGAATAGGAACATACATATCGATAATTACCTTAAATGTAAATGGATTAAATGCTCCCACCTAAAGACACAGATTGGCTGAATGGATACAAAAACAAGACCCGTATATATGCTGTCTACAAGAGACCCACTTCAGACCTAGGGACACATACAGACCGAAAATGAGGGGATGGAAAAAGATATTCCATGCAAATGGAAATCAGAAGAAAGCTGGAGTAGCAATTCTCATATCAGACAAAATAGACTTTAAAATAAAGACTATTAGAAGAGACAAAGAAGGACACTACATAATGATCAAGGGATCGATCCAAGAAGAAGATATAACAATTGTAAATATTTATGCACCCAACAGAGGAGCACATCAATACATAAGGCAAATACTAACAGCAATAAAAGGGGAAATTGACGGTAACACATTCATAGTAGGGGACTTTAACACCTCACGTTCACCAATGGACAGATCATCCAAAATGAAAATAAATAAGGAAACACAAGCTTTAAATGATACATTAAACATGATGGACTTAGTTGATATTTATAGGACATTCCATCCAAAAACAACAGAATAAACATTTTTCTCAAGTGCTCATGGAACATTCTCCAGGATAGATCATATCCTGGGTCACAAATCTAGCCTTGGTAAATTTAAGAAAATTGAAATCATATCAAGTATCTTTTCCGAACACAACACTATGAGACTAGATATCAATTACAGGAAAAGATCTGTAAAAAATACAAACATATGGAGGCTAAACAATACACTACTTAATAACGAAGTGATCACTGAAGAAATCAAAGAGGATATCAAAAAATACCTAGAAACAAATGACAATGGAGACACGACGACCCAAAACCTATGGGATGCAGCAAAAGCAGTTCTAAGAGGGAAGTTTATAGCAATAGAATCCTACCTTAAGAAACAGGAAACGGGACCACGGGCCGTGGGGAAGATGGCAGAAGAGTAAGATGCGGAGATCAACTTCCTCCCCACAGATACATCAGAAATACATCTACACGTGGAACAACTCCTACAGAACACCTACTGAACGCTGGCAGAAGACCTCAGACCTCCCAAAAGGCAAGAAACTCCCCACGTACCTGGGTAGGGCAAAAGAAAAAAGAATAAACAGAGACAAAAGAATAGGGACAGGACCTGCACCAATGGGAGGGAGCCGTGAAGGAGGAAAGGTTTCCACACATTAGAAGCCCTTTCGCGGGCAGAGACTGCGGGTGGTGGAGGGGGGGGAGCTTCGGAGCCGCGGAGGAGAGTGCAGCAACAGGGGTGCAGAGGGCAAAGCGGAGAGATTTCCACACAGAGGATCGGTGCCAATCAGCACTCACCAGCCCCAGAGGCTTGTATGCTCACCCACCGGGGCAGGAGGGGCTGGGAGCTGAGGCTCCGGCTTCGGTCGGAGCGCAGGGACAGGACTGGAGGCCTCAACACAGCCTGAAGGGGTTAGTGCACCACAGCTAGCCGGGAGGGAGTCCGGGAAAAAGTATGGAACTGCCGAAGACGCAAGAGACTTTTTCTTCCCTCTTTGTTTCCTGGTGCGCAAGGAGAGGGGAGTAAGAGCGCTGCTTAAAGGAGCTCCAGAGTCGGGCATGAGCCGCGGCTAACAGCGCGGACCCCAAAGACGGGCATGAGACGCTAAGGCTGCTGCTGCAGCCACCAAGAAGCCTGTGTGCGAGTACAGGTCACGCTCCACACCTCCCTTCCGGGGAGCCTGTGCAGCTCGCCCCTGCCAGGGTCCCGGGATCCAAGGACAACTTCCCCGGGAAAACACACGGTACACCTCAGGCTGGTGCAATGTCAAGCTAGCCTCTGCCGCCGCAGGCTTGCCCCGCACTCTGTACCCCTCCCTCCCTCCGGCCTGAGTGAGCCAGAGCCCCCGAATCAGCGGCTCCTTTAACCCTGTCCTGTCTGAGCAGATGCCTCCAGTGACCTACACGCAGAGGCCAGGCCAAATCCAAAGCTGAACCCCGGGAGCTGTGCGAACAAAGAAGAGAAAGGGAAATCTCTCCCAGCAGTCTAGGAACAGTAGATTAAATCTCCACAATCAACTTCATGTACCCTGCATCTGTGGAATACCTGAACAGACAACGAATCATCCCAAATTGAGGAGGTGGACTTTGAGAGCAAGATTTATGATTTTTTCCCCTTTTCCTCTTTTTGTGAGTGTGTATGTGTATGCTTCTGTGGGAGATTTTGTCTGTATAGCTTTGCTTTCACCATTTGTCCTAGGGTTCAATCCATCTGTATTTTTTTTTTCTTACTTTAAAAAAAATTTTTTTCTTAATAATTATTTTTTTATTTTAATAACTTTATTTTATTTTACCTTACTTTATTTTATTTTCCTTTATCCTCTTTCTTTCTTTCTTTCTTCCTACTTTTTCACCCTTTTATTATGAGCCGTGTGGATGAAAGGCTCTTGGTGCTGCAGCCAGGAATCAGTGCTGTGCCTCTGAGGTGGGAGAGCCAACTTCAGGACACTGGTCCACAAGAGACCTCCTAGCTCCACGTAATAACAAACGGTGAAAATCTCCCAGAGATCTCCATCTCAACACCAACACCCAAATTCACTCAATGACCAGCAAGCTACAGTGCTGGACACCCTATGCCAAACAACTAGCAAGACAGGAACAAAACCCCACCCATTAGCAGAGAGGCTACCTAAAATCATAATGAGTCCACAGACACCCCAAAACACACCACCAGACGTGGATCTTCCCACCAAAAAGACAACATCCAGCCTCATCCACCAGAACACAGGCACTAGTCCCCTCCACCAGGAAGCCTACAGAACTCACTGAACCAACTTTAGCCACTGGCAACAGACACCAAAAACAACGGGAACTACGAACCTGCAGCCTGCAAAAAGGAGACCCCAAACACATTAAGATAAGCAAAACGAAAAGACAGAAAAACACACAGCAGATGAAGGAGCAAGGTAAAAACCCACCAGACCTAACAAATGAAGAGGAAATAGGCAGTCTACCTGAAAAAGAATTCAGAATAATGAGAGTAAAGATGATCCAAAATCTTGAAAATAGAATAGAGAAAATGCAAGAATCAGTTAACAAGGACCTAGAAGAACTAAAGATGAAACAAGCAAAGATGAACAACACAATAAATGAAATTAAAAGTACTCTAGATGGGATCAATAGCAGAATAACTGAGGCAAAAGAACGGATAAGTGACCTGGAAGATAAAGTACTGGAAATAACTACTGCAGAGCAGAATAAAGAAAAAAGAATGAAAAGAACTGAGGACAGTCTCAGAGACCTCTGGGACAACATTAAACGCACCAACATTCGAATTATAGGGGTTCCAGAAGAAGAAGAGAAAAAGAAAGGGACCGAGAAAATATTTGAAGAGATTATAGTTGAAAACTTCCCTAATGTGGGAAAGGAAATAGTCAATCAAGTCCAGGAAGCACAGAGAGTCCCATACAGGATAAATCCAAGGAGAAATACGCCAAGACTCATATTAATCAAACTGTCAAAAATTAAATACAAAGAAACCATATTAAAAGCAGCAAGGGAAAAACAACAAATAACACACAAGCGAGTCCCCATAAGGTTAACAGCTGATCTTTCAGCAGAAACTCTGCAAGCCAGAAGGGACTGGCAGGACATATTTAAAGTGACGAAGGAGAAATATGTGCAGCCAAGATTACTCTACCCAGCAAGGATCTCATTCAGATTTGATGGAGAAATTAAAACCTTTACAGACAAGCAAAAGCTGAGAGAGTTCAGCACCGCCAAACCAGCTATACAACAAATGCTAAAGGATCTTCCCTAGGCAAGAAACACAGAGAAAGAAAAGACCTACAATAACAAACCCAAAACAATTAAGAAAATGGGAATAGGAACATACATATCGATAATTACCTTAAATGTAAATGGATTAAATGCTCCCACCGAAAGACAGATTGGCTGAATGGATACAAAAACAAGACCCGTATATATGCTGTCTACAAGAGACCCACTTCAGACCTAGAGACACATACAGACTGAAAAGTAAGGGGATGGAAAAAGATATTCCATGCAAATGGAAACCAAAAGAAAGCTAGAGTAGCAATTCTCATATCAGACAAAATAGACTTTAAAATAAAGACTATTAGAAGAGACAAAGAAGGACACTACATAATGATCGAGGGATTGATCCAAAAAGATATAACAATTGTAAATATTTATGCATCCAACATAGCAGCACCTCAATACATAAGGCAAATACTAACAGCCATAAAAGGGGAAATCGACAGTAACACATTCATAGTAGGGGACTTTGAAACCCCACTTTCACCAATGGACAGATCATCCAAAATGAAAATAAATAAGGAAACACAAGCTTTAAATGATACATTAAACGAGATGGACTTAATTGATATTTATAGGACACTCCATCCAAAAACAACAGAATACACATTTTTCTCAAGTGCACATGGAACATTCTCCAGGATAGATCATATCTTGGGTCACAAATCTAGCCTTGGTAAATTTAAGAAAATTGAAATCATATCAAGTATCTTTTCCGAACACAATGCCATGAGACTAGATATCAATTACAGGAAAAGGTCTGTAAAAAATACAAACACATGGAGGCTGAACAATACACTACTTAATAACGAAGTGATCACTGAAGAAACCAAAGAGGACACATAAAAAATCTAGAAAGAAATGACAATGGAGACACGACGACCCAAAACCTATAGGATGCAGCAAAAGCAGTTCTAAGGGGGAAGTTTATAGCAATAAAAGCCCACCTTAAGAAACAGGAAACATCTCGAATAAACAACCTAACCTTGCACCTAAAGCAATTAGAGAAAGAAGAACAAAAAAACCCCAAAGTTAGCAGAAGGAAAGAAATCATAAAGATCAAATCAGGGCGAGAGAGAGTCATGGACATATACACACTAACAAACGTAGTAAGGTAGATAGCTAGTGGGAAGCAGCCTCATGGCACAGGGATATTGGCTCGGTGCTTTGTGACAGCCCGGAGGGGTGGGATAGGGAGGGTGGGAGGGAGGGAGACGCAAGAGGGAAGACATATGGGAACATATGTATATGTATAACTGATTCACTTTGTTATAAAGCAGAAACTAACACACCATTGTAAAGCAATTATACCCCAATAAAGATGTTAAAAAAAAGAAAGAAAGAAATGAAAAAGAAATGAAGGAAACAATAGCAAAGATCAATAAAACTAAAAGCTGGTTCTTTGAGAAGACAAACAAAATTGATAAACCATTAGCCAGACTCATCAAGAAAAAAAGGGAGAAGACTCAAATCAATAGAATTAGAAATGAAAAAGAAAAAGTAACAACTGACACTGCAGAAATACAAAAGATCATGAGAGATTACTACAAGCAACTCTATGCCAATAAAATGGACAACCTGAAAGAAATGGACAAATTCTTAGAAATGCACAACCTGCCAAGACTGAACCAGGAGGAAATAGAAAATATGAACAGACCAATCACAAGCACTGAAATTGAAACTGTAATTAAAAATCTTCAAACAAACAAAAGCCCAGGACCAGATGGCTTCACAGACGAATGCTTTCAAACATTTAGAGAAGAGCTAACACCTATCCTTCTCAAACTCTTCCAAAATATAGCAGAGGAGGAACACTCCCAAATTCATTCTACGAGGACACCATCACCCTGATACCAAAACCAGACAAAGATGCCACAAAGAAAGAAAACGACAGGCCCATATCACTGATGAACACAGATGCAAAAATCCTCAACAAAATACTAGCAAACAGAATCCAACAGCACATTAAAAGGATCATACACCATGATCAAGTGGGGTTTATTCCAGGAATGCAAGGATTCTACAATATACGCAAATCAATCAATGGGATACACCATATTAACAAATTGAAGGAGAAAATCCATATGGTCATCTCAATAGATGCAGAGAAAGCTTTTGACAAAATTCAACACCCATTTATGATAAAAACCCTCCAGAAAGTAGGCATAGAGGGAACTTTCCTCAACATAATAAAGGCCATATATGACAAACCCACAGCCAACATCGTCCTCAATGGTGAAAAACTGAATCCATTTCCACTAAGATCAGGAGCAAGACAAGGTTGCCCACTCTCACCACTCTTATTCAACATAGTTTTGGAAGTTTTAGCCACAGCAATCGGAGAAGAAAGGAAATAAAAGGAATCCAAATTGGAAAAGAAGAAGTAAAGCTGTCACTTTGCAGATGACATGATACCATACATAGAGAATCCTAAAGATGCTACCAGAAAACTACTAGAGCTAATCAATGAATTTGGTAAAGTAGCAGGATACAAAATTAATGCACAGAAATCTCTGGCATTCCTATACACTAATGATGAAAAATCTGAAAGTGAAATTAAGGAAACACTCCCATTTACCACTGCAACAAAAAGAATAAAATATCTAGGAATAAACCTACCTAAGGAGACAAAAGACCTGTATGCAGAAAATTATCAGACACTGTTGAAAGAAATTAAAGATGATACAAATAGACGGAGAGATATACCATGTTCTTGGATTGGAAGAATCAACATTGTGATAATGACTCTACTACCCAAAGCAATCTACAGATTCAATGCAATCCCTATCAAACTACCACTGGCATTTTTCACAGAAGTAGAACAAAAAAATTTCACAACTTGTATGGAAACACAAAAGACCCCGAGTAGCCAAAGCAATCTTGAGAACGAAAAACGGAGCTGGAGGAATCAGGCTCCCTGACTTCAGACTATACTACAAAGCTACATAATCAAGACAGTATGGTACTGGCACAAAACCAGAAAGATAGATCAATGGAACAGGATAGAAAGCCCAGAAATAAACCCACGCACATACGGTCACCTTATCTTTGATAAAGGAGGCAGGAATGTACAGTGGAGAAAAGACAGCCTCTTCAATAAGCGGTGCTGGGAAAACTGGACATGTACATGTAAAAGTATAAGATTAGATCACTCCCTAACACCACACACAAAAATAAGCTCAAAATGGATTAAAGAGCTAAATGTAAGGCCAGAAACTATCAAACTCTTAGAGGAAAACATAGGCAGAACACTCTATGACATAAATCACAGCAAGAGCCTTCTTGACCCACCTCCAAGAGAAATGGAAATAAAAACAAAAATAAACAAATGGGACCTAATGAAACTTCAAAGCTTTTGCACAGCAAGGAAACCATAAACAAGACCAAAAGACAACCCTCAGAATGGGAGAAAATATTTGCAAATGAAGCAACTGACAAAGGATTAATCTCCAAAATTTATAAGCAGCTCATGCAGCTCAATAACAAAAAAACAAACAACCCAATCCAAAAATGGGCAGAAGACCTAAATAGACATTTCTCCAAAGAAGATATACAGACTGCCAAGAAACACATGAAAGAATGCTCAACATTACTAATCATTAGAGAAATGCAAATTGAAACTACAATAAGATATCACCTCACACCAGTCAGAATGGCCATCATCAAAAAATCTAGAAACAATAAATGCTGGAGAGGGTGTGGAGAAAAGGGAACACTCTTGCACTGCTGGTGGGAATGTGAATTGGTACAGGCACTATGGAGAGTATGGAGGTTCCTTAAAAAACTCCAAATAGACCTACCATATGACCCAGCAATCCCACTACTGGGCATATACCCTGAGAAAACCATAATTCAAAGAGTCATGTACCAAAATGTTCATTGCAGCTCTATTTACAATAGCCAGGAGATGGAAACAACCTAAGTGTCCATCCACAGATGAATGGATAAAGAAGATGTGGCTCATATAAACAATGGAATATTAGCCATAAAAAGAAACGAAACTGAGCTATTTGTAGTGAGGTGGATGGACCTAGAGTCTGTCATACAGAGTGAAGTAAGTCAGAAAGAGAAAGACAAATACTGTATGCTAACACATATATATGGAATTTAAGAAAAAAAAGTCATGAAGAACCTAGGGGTAAAACAGGAATAAAGACACAGACCTACATAGAATGGACTTGAGGATATGGGGAGGGGGAAGGGTAAGCTGTGACAAAGTGAGAGAGAGGCATGGACATATATACACTACCAAACGTAAGGTAGGTAGCTAGTGGGAAGTAGCCGCATAGCACAGGGAGATCAGCTCGGTGCTTTGTGACTACCTAGAGGGGTGGGTTAGGGAGGGTGGGAGGGAGGGAGACACAAGAGGGAAGAGATATGAGAACATATGTATATGTATAACTGATTCACTTTGTTATAAAGCAGAAACTAACACATCATTGTAAAGCAATTATACTCCAATAAAGATGTTAAAAACAAAACAAACAAACAAATCTTATTTATTGAGTGCCTCCCAAGTTCAAGGCACAGTACTGAGCATGATGCCTCTGTCATCTAATGATAACAAAGTACTTTGCAACTAGGCTTTCTGATGTACCAGACAAACTGAAAGAGAAGACAACCACACTGGAGACCAAAAAGGAAGGTGGGAGTGGGGGAATCAACTTTTAAAATTTGTCACATTTGGCATAAAGCACTGCCCCCTCAGTTTCTCTTTCACAATAGTAAGAGGACATTATCAAATTATAAAAGATCCAAATGATAGGTCTCCACAGCCATAAGCCCAGCTTCAACAGGAGCTGAGGGTAACTCAAGTAGGCAGCTGAGATTTTACCAACATCCCTCTTCTTGCGTCACAGCCAGATTTTGAGGTAGAGGAAATGTGAGGAAAGACAGTATAGGGAAGGTTATACACTGAGCAAATTGATGTGGATGGAGACATCTAAAAAACCCTGCCAAGCTGTAAAGGCATTTCTAACCACTTCATTTCCTGGACCATTTGAAGTCTCTAACGCATATGGTGGAAATGCTGACCTCTTTAGAAGTCTGACCTTTACAGTGCATACAATGACATCTGGGGATTTCCTCTAAGTTAGAGCTTAGTATGTACAACCAGATCCTTCCGCTCAGTGTTTCTCAACTGTTTTCATCACAGCCCCTAAAAGAAAAACTGGTTTCCTTCTCTACTCATAACCAACACTTCTGACACCAGATGTGTGGTTTTTTTCCACACCAAGCAATTCTCCAACTCTTGGAGGACATCAACTAGGTGTCCTACTATTTAACGCAATTCTGACACTAACTACCCGTTGTTAGCACAGAACCCACCCCCACCCTCGCCCCAGGTCAAGGGCTCAGTCCCACAAGGCTGTCCCCCCACTCCCCACCCCACCCCCAACTTCAGACACCAACTGCAAGGCTCAGGTTGTCACCTATACTTCTGACCAACTGGCTATAAACTAGGGCTCCTCATGAACCCCTCTTCAGGTTTGATAATTTGCTAGAATGTCTCACAGAACTCAGTAAAATAGTTTACCTACTAGATTACCAATTTATTATAAAAGAATATAACAGGGGGGCTTCCCAGGTGGCGCAGTGGTTGAGAGTCTGCCTGCCGATGCAGGGAACATTGGTTCGTGCCCCGGTCCGGGAAGATCCCGCATGCCGCAGAGCGGCTGGGCCCGTGAGCCATGGCCGCTGAGTCTGCGCATCCGGAGCCTGTGCTCCGCAACGGGAGAGGCCACAACAGTGAGAGGCCCGCGTACCGCCAAAAAAAAAAAAAAAAAAAAAAAAAAAAAGAATATAACAGCCAGATGGGGGAGATGCATAGAGCAAGGTATCCAGGCATGCCACCCTCCCAGCACCTCAATGTGTTCACCAATCTGGAAACTCCAAATCCCACTGCTTAGGGTTTTTATTGGAAGTAAATGATTGATTAAATCATTGACCACTGGTGATTAACTCAACCTCTAGCCCTACTCCCCTCCTCAGAGGTCAATGGTGGGGTGGGGTGGCTGAAAGTTCCAGCCATCTAATCACTGGTTGGTTCCCCTGGCAACCAGCCTCCCATCCTCAGGGTCTTTCCAAAAGTCATTCCATTAACATAAACTCCAGTGTGGTTTAAAGGGGCCTGTTACTGAATTAACAAAAGATGCTATTTTCACCTTTACTGTTCTCCAGTTGTTTTAGGAGCCAGGACAAAAACCAAATAGTAATTTATTGTATTACATTAGGAGCTCTGTGCCAGGAACTGGGGACAAAGACATGCCCCCTCAGGGTCTCTCTAGACATTTGTTTCCTAATTATGATACACCCTCCCCATTGAAATATTAATGTCACAGATATATCTATGTTTACACATTATATGCATATCTGTGCTTTATACATAAAAAGAATACATTTTTTGCCCCCCCCCCAAGAATCAATTTTCACCCCTCTGGGGGTGGATAATGCCCTGTTAAGAATGAATGCTTCACCTGTGAAACAAGACATTGGTAGAGCCAAGAATATGAAACTAGGTTATTATAAGTTAACCCAGAAATTATATCTCTATATCAAGATTTATCAATCTCTTTCTAGAATAATAATTTGCCTACAACTGTAGTACTATAATTTAACTTGTTTGTTTTTACAATGTGAAATTAAGTAACAGAAAGACATTAACTGAGCACATACTAGGCACAAATCAGTCTTAACTCAAACTAAAGAGAATAATCTGTTGTGACTCTAAGTGAAATAATTTAAAATAAACTATCTTTCACTATGTATAACTGGATAGTTATTACATTAACTATCCAGGAGCCTTGTCTGTACTTTGGATTAAGTGCAGAACAATGGGATAAAGTTAGTATCAACACTGTTTCAGACAGCCTTTTTAAAAGTATTTATTTACAATGCAATAAGTAAAAAAGTCCAAAAACTCAGATATGATCATTACTTCCTACCTGTCTCTTTAAAATCCTACTCATGCCAGCAGAACACCTTGGCTGAGGGAGTTCTACAGGGAATGAACTCATCTGGCTCTGCCAATAATTTCCCACGCAGCCTGGGTAAATTATTTAACTACTCTGTGTTCATTTCTCTAACCAGCCAATAATGTAAATCCACACACTGTAATGGAAAAACACACAACACTCCTGGGTCAGGAGACCTGCCCTCTGGTCTCACCTTAGCTACTGACTCATTGTTTGCATATGGGCAAGTCACCTCTCTTCCCTGAGGCCTCATTTTCCCCATCTGTGAAAGGAAGACGTCATGCCTGAGGCATGCATGGAGATTCTATGTTCTATTTCAATGCTTTTCCTGGCTAATTCACACACACTAGCATAGCAGACAAAACAATGCCACTTATTAAATTCTATAAAATTCAACAACATGTAATCTGTACAGCCGGTACAAGGTTTGGTAGAAAAAATATTGCATAGAAAAATACTGGGAAGTAAAACATGATTGCTCTCCAAAAAAAAAAGTCTTAAAAGTTTAGGCCAAGTGCCTTCCTAACTTGAATCAGACACAACTGTCATTCATGAGAATTCATTGCAGTCCCTTATGAACCATTTCTATTTTCTGCCTGGATCATCTCTTAGTGTAATGTACTCCATAAATTACCTCCTGGGATTTAGGAAAGCAAGTCCATATTTACCCTATACATACCCTACACTACATATTCCAATTAAATCTCTTCTCAGGTTTGGTTTTTCCAAGCTCATTACTTTAGACAATCTCCATTCTTCCCATACCCTTGATCACTTCAATAGCTCTGAGCTAAATCATTTGCACTGGAACTTTCTTCACCTCCTAGGAGGACTAGAAAGAAGAGTGAGTGATTACAATGAAAGCCGGTAATAGGGAGACACAGGGAAAATACATCGTAGAGAAAATTTTCACCACTGCTCTCAGCCCTATGACACAAAGTAAAATATCATTTCCCCAAACTACCAGCCTAAGATATTCTATCTGCTGAGAATTAACAGGACACTTCTCTGATTTCCCTATGCAATTAACTGCTTCTAGGACTGCTTCATAAAGTACTGAGGTATCTATTACTAGAAGCATTCAACCAAAAATGGTGGACAATCATCTAGCAAGGATGCCAAAGAAACCATTCCTATACTGGATAAAACAGACTAGCTCAAAAGTTCCTATGAGTTTTCTATCTAAATGCATTAGAGAGATAAGACATCCTATCAATCAACTGGTAATACTGGCTTACTAGTTAAAGTGATCGTCAATGGAAGCCAGGCAAATACCTCTAGAGGATGTGTGTAGTATCTGATATACACTACCCTACTCCCAGTGAGTCTCAGCTGAGAATCACTGGATTAAATTACTTCTAAAACCTGCTCTGAATATAAAAGCCTACTGATATTCTCACACAGACTGTATTTGAAGGCAAGTGCCTAAGACACTTTGCTACCATCATCCAACAGATCACCCAACCACTCCCCCTCATTTCTTCACAATTTTTTTCCAGCCGTGCCCTCAGCATACGGGATGCGGGATCTTAGTTCCCTGACCAGGGATTGAACCCATGCCCCCTGCAGTGGGAGAGCAGAGTCTTAACCACTGGACCACCAGGGAAGTCCCTCTTCACAATTTTAATTACTGGCTCACCATTATTTTCTCCAATACTACTTCTATCTGGACACTTAGCAAGTTAAATATACATACTAATGTTCCTTCTAAGAACCTGACTCTTGGTTCATTAAAGTTCCATTTTACGGATGTTGTCCTCTACCAACTTCAGCCGTACGTTCCCATATCATTACCAACTACACCCCTCCATGATCTCAGTTTTGTGCATCCCACTCTCTGACCACCACCTATCTTTCCAGCTCACTCCCTCCCTTATAGTAGTTCAACCCAATTATTCTTCAACTCCACTGGGACCTCAAAACTATCACCTTTTCGCTGACCCTCTCCCCACTGATTTTCTCTCTC
Organism: Orcinus orca; assembly: GCF_937001465.1. Lineage (NCBI taxonomy): Eukaryota > Metazoa > Chordata > Mammalia > Artiodactyla > Delphinidae > Orcinus > Orcinus orca. The sequence continues at coordinate 91,773,077 of NC_064560.1, read as the reverse complement.
CCTTTCTCACCCAGCTTAAATTCCATGGTCAATCATTATAATCATTCCCTTATGTACACAACCTAATCCCCTGCCTCTTGCCATGATACCCTTGCTTGGTAAAAGCACAACTGGTGATTCCATGGCTGCACCCGTGTAGCTGAAGGGAGCTGGGGAAAAGACACCCCCCCCCAACACTCATGCTGCCTGCCTTCACTTTAAACGTATCACGCCAAATTTCAAGTGGACCCCTTTGTGCTGTCTGGCAGTCATTTATTTTTATCATTCTAACTTTATTTTACATCCCTAGGTTCGTCTACTCTCTTACTCTCCTAGATGACTTTCATATTTTCTCCTCTCTCCTCAAATCCTAATGCAACCTCCTTCTGCCCTCAGTTGATAACCTCGCTTCCTACTTCACTGAGAAAACTGAGGCAATCAGATGAAATTTCCACAGATTTCCATGCCACATCTCTCCACCCAGCAACATCTGCACCCACATACTCCCTTCTTGCCTCTTTCCACAGATCCACTTCCCCCCCCATCCACCGCCAACCCCTCCACTAGAGCCCACCCTCTCTCACTTACTCAAGGATACCCCTCCAGCACTCTCTTCTCCTTCATCAGTTTTTTCCACTTTTTACAGGATCTTTCCCTTCAGCCTATGAACATGCTGCTCTTGTTCTCATCTTAAAAAAATAACAAAACTCAAGCACACTCTTCTCACTAGCATCCACCTATTTCTTTGCTCCTTTTTCCTGCAAAAATTTTCAAGAGTGGTTTATAGTCACTATCTCCAATTCCTCTCTTCCCAATCTCTCTTAAACCTACTTCAGGGCTTCCCTGGTGGCGCAGTAGTTAAGAATCACCTGCCAATGCAGGGGACACAGGTTTGAGCCCTGGTCCAGGAAGATCCCACATGTCGTGGAGCAACTAAGCCCATACGCCACAACTACTGAAGCCCGCGTGCCTAGAGTTCGTGCTCTACAATAAGAGAAGCCACCGTGATGAGAAGCCCATGCACCACAACGAAGAGTAGCCCCCGCTCGCTGCAACTAGAGAAAGCCCACGCGCAGCAACGAAGACCCAATGCAGCCAAAAATAAAATAAATTTTTAAAAAAACAACAAAAAAACACCCTACTTCACCAAAACCGCTCTCCTTAAGGCCACTGATGACCTCTACATTGCTAAATCCAAAGGTCAAGTCTCAGTTCTCATCTTACTTGACCTGTGAGCACCATCTGGCACAGCTGACCACTCCTTCCACTTTGACAACTTTCCACTTGTGCTTCTGGGACCCTGCACTCTTGGTTTTCCTACCTCACTGACCACCCTTTCTCAGTGTCCCTGGCTGGTTCCTTCTCTTCTCCCTATTCTCCTCATTGTTGGAATGTCCCTCTGCTGAGTCCTTGGTCCTCTTTATTTACTTCACTTACTCCCTTGGTGATCTCATCCAGGCTCAAGGTTTTAAATGTTGTGCATGTGCCTCTCTTCCCAAACTCCACATATCTAGCCAACTGGCTACCTGATATCTCCACTTGGAAGTCTAGTGCCCATCTCAAAGTTAACATGACCCAAACTAAATTACTGATATGTCACCCTGCCCCTCAAAGTCTGCTTCACTGCAGCTTCCTCACTGTAGTTGATGGCATCCTACCCTTCAAACCGCTCAGGCCCAAATCCTGGAGTCCTTGACTGCCCTCTATCTCTCATTCCTCACATCCAACATCAGGAAATCATGCTGGCATGACCTAAAAATAGATCCAGAATTTGACCTTTCCTCACTCCTTCCATTGCTACAATTCTGGTCTAAGCCATCACTATCTTTCACCTGGAATACTGCAATCGCCTCCTAAGAGATCACCTTGGTTCCTCCTCACCTCCACCATCTATTCTCCACAAAGCAGCCAGAGTGCTCTCTTCAGACCTGAAGTCATATCATGTTACTCTTCTACTTGGCAAAAGCCCTGCAAAAGCTCCCCAGCTGATTCTGATAAAATGTGAAAGTTACTAAGATGGCCTACAAGACCCTAAATAATCTGGTCCTCCATTATCTCTCTGACCTGCCCCCCTCCTCAACCACACTGCATTCCTTGATATTCTTCAGGCGTGTTTTCTCCTTACAACCTTTGCTGTAGCTATCCCCTCTGCCTGCTAAGCTCTTCTCCCACTATCACACGGCAAATGCCTCATCTCCTTCCTCAAATCTCAAGCTCTTAAGATCTACCTTGACCACCCTATTTAATATTGCCATCTACCCAGCAATCTCAATACCCCTAACCTCGCTTTATTTTTTTTCATATCACTTATCGCCTTCTAATATATTGGACAACTTACTAATTACTTGTATTATTTATTGACTAATGTCTCCCACCAGAATGAAAACTCCATAAGGACAGAAATTTGTGTCTGTTTTGTTCACTGATGTATCCCAAGCACACAGACCAATGCCTGGCACATAGTAAGTACTCAGTAAGTATTCTTCTGAATGAATGAGTAAACACTTGAAACCGGATCTTAAATTATGAACCGGTGAGAAATTTGAGGTCAACAGAAGAAAAACTTAAATGATCCAGCTACACCTAGAATCTCAAGTGCACCCCAGACAGGTAGGTACTTATAAAGGCTGTATTATTTCTTTCTGATCTCAAGGACAGTTATTTAATACAAGCACTGGTGATCTTGTCATACTAGCCCGTCCTAGAAATAGGTACCAAGGAAGTACAGAGAACAAGCCCCACTATTCTCACTTTTGCCTCTAGGTGACTCTACACTGGGCATAGTCCTGTCTTTTTCCTCTGGCTTTGTAAGTCAAAGGAGCGACTTGTGAATATTACATGATTTAGGAATGGGAGAAAGCAAGTCAGTCAGAGGGCTAATGCAGCTTTCAAAATGCCTAGTTTACTCCCATGGATTAAGCACAGACTCTTACAAGTTAGAACTAGATGACTATCATTTATATCAGTGGTTCTCAACCAGGGCTGCATATATGAATTCCTGAGGTGCTTAAAAAATACTACAGCCACCCCTCCCTTCTAAGATAAATGGTTTGGGTGACCCCAGTCAGTACAGGTCATAAAAGCTTCACAGGTGATTTCACTGTGCAGCTACAGCCATGGATGGAGACCAAGCTCATTTTCCAGATTAAAAATAAAGCCTAGAGAGAATCATATCTGCCTAAGGTCACACAGCTAAGTAGCAGTGTTGGGATGGGAAACTGTTACTTGATTCTTTAGAGAAAGCAGTAAAGGAGAAATTTCATTACAACATAATAATTTATAAGCCTACATGTTATAGTAGTCAAATGCATGAGACTTCAGGGGCTTCCCTGGTGGCAGAGTGGTTAAGAATCCACCTGCCAATGCAGAGGACATGGGTTTGAGCCCTGGTCTGGGAAGCGCCCACATGCCGCGGAGCAACTAAGCCCGGGTGCAACAACTACTGAGCATGCACTCTAGAGCCCGCAAGCCACAACTACTGAGCCTGTGTGCCTAGAGCCTGTGCTCTGCAACAAGAGAAGCCACTGCAATGAGAAGTCCGTGCACCACAACAAAGAGTAGCCCCCGCCCACCGCAACTAGAGAAAGCCCGTATGCAGCAATGAAGACCATAAAAGAAATTAATAAATAAATTAAAAAAATAAATTCATGAGACTTCAAAATTATAAAGATCTAAGTTCAAATCAGAGGCCTTGATATTTAACAGCTAATATCAGTGGTTCTCAAACTTTGCTGCATATTATAATTACCTGGGGATAATTACCTGGAGAAGATTTTTAAAATCTCTATGCCCAGGCCTCACGCCATACCAGTTAATGCAGAATCTCCAGAAGTGGGATTCAGGCATCAGTACTTTTAGAAGTTCCCCAGGTGATTCCAGTGTGCAAACAAGTTTGAGAACTGATGACTTATATGACTTTGGGGAAATTACTTGACCTCTTTAGGCCTAACTCTTACGGATATTGTGATTAAGATAATGTATGTACATAAGCAGCTCATTAGTATGGTTACCACCTCACTTCCTTCCACCACCACCACCCCTTCTAACATCATTAGTGGTACTATTTTCCTGCCTGCCTTCCTTTTTTCCTGCCTCCCTCCATCCTTTCCTTTCTTTCCTCTTTCCTTCTTACTGAGGTATTATTTACATATCATAACTTTCACCTTCTTTAAGGTATGAAATTTGGTGGGGTTTAGTATATTCACAAAGTTGTGTAACCATCATCACTATATAATTCCAAAACACTTTCATCACCCTAAAAAAGAAACCTCATACCCCAAACCTCCAAAGCCCCCTCCCAGTCCCTGGGAACCACTAGTCTACTTTCTGTCTCTATGAACTTCACTATTCCGGACACTTCCTTTAAGTGGAATCACTAAAATATGTGGCCTTTGTGTCTGGATTTTTTCACTTAGCATGATGTTTCTGGAGTTTCATCCACGCTGTAGCTTGCATCCATGCTTCATTTCTTTTTATGGCTGAATAATATTCTATTGAACGGATACTGTTTTCAGCAGTTGTTTCCACTTTTCTTGGCTATTATGAATAAAGCTGCTAGGAACATCTGTGCACAAGTTTTTGTGTGGACATATGTTTTCAATTCTCTTGGGTATAACACCTGTGAGTGGAACTGCTGGGTCATATGGTTTAATTTTTTTCAGCAACTACTACTGTTCCAAAGTGGCTGCAGCACCATTTTACATTCCTACCACCAGTGTATGAGGGTTCTAATTTCTCCATATCCTCACCAATGCTTGTTACTGTCTCTTTAGATTATAGCTAACCTGGTGGGTATGAAGTGGTATCTTACTGTGGTTATGATTTCCCTGATGGCTAATAATGGTAAGCATCTTTTCATGTGCTTATTGACTATTTGTGTATCTTCTTTGGAAAAACGTCTATTCAACTCCTTCACTATTTAATAAATTGGGTTGTCTTTTTATTATTAAGCTATATAATAGTTCTTTACACATTCTAGGTACTAGATCTTTATCAGATAAGTGTATGGTTTACAAATACTTTCTACCATTCTGAGGGTAATCACTTCACTTTCCTAAGTGTCCTCTGAAGTACAAAAGTTTTTTTACTTTTGATAAGTCCAATTTATCTTTTCTTTGGTTGTTTCTGTATCATTAACTTGTGTGTATATGTGTGTGCGTGTGTTTTCAGCTCCACAGTATACCTTTCATTTCTTTTTCTCTTTCTTTTTTTTTTTTTTACAGTTGAAGTGTAGTTGATTTATAATATTGTGTTAGTTTCAGGTGTATAGCCAAGTGATTCAGTTTTATATATATAGATAATGTATATATACATTATCTATATATACATATATATGTATATATATACATATATATATGTGTATATATATATACACATATATATATGTATATATCTTCTTTCAGATCATTTTCCATTATAGGCTATTAAAAGATACTGAATATAGTTCCCGTGCTATACAGTAAATCCTTATTGCTTATCTATTTTATGTAGTTTGTATCTGTTAATCCCATACTTCTAATTTATCCCTCCCACCCCGTGTATCATTAACTTTTTTTTTTGACTTATCCTACTGTATGGAGCCCACTGACTCCCAGATGTCAATTTCTGGCTCCAACTGCCAAGCCCTGGGGCAGCTGGTGCTGCCTCGGGGAATTCTGATGGAAAGATCCTCCGGACAAGTGGTCCTAGAAGCTGCTAGGGCCTTACCTGAAAATTTCCCAACCCATGCTAGCTGACCACGAGCAGCAAGGCTCCTGGCTGGCTTGTCAAAAATTGTTACCGAGTCCAAGTTCATACTGCTCACTGCATGACAGATCAATAAACCGAGACGTAAGTTGTTGGGGCAAAGAATAACAACTTTTTCAGAAAGCCAGCAGACAGAGAAGGTAGTGGACTACTGTCCCAAAGAACCATCTTCTGTATCATTACCTTTTAAGGGAAATACTAGGGGCAAAAAATTATCAGGGTATCCTATTGCCAGGTAAGTTGTTCAGACTTGTAATAAGCAAAGAATTGAGCTGGCCATTCATTTAAATCAGGAAGTCCCATTTAGGAAACACGTCCACTTTATCTTGGGGGAAGGCAGGAAGGAAGCTACTCATTTCTAAGTTTTTAATTACTAGAATTTCAGATTAAGTATTTGACTTTTGAAGGCCAAGTGGCCAATCAACTGCAAAGAAATAAAACCCTAGTCAAGTCTGTATGTTTTCACAGATATTTGCTGTAACAAATAAATTTTCATAGTCCTTACTAGAATTGGAACTGTTTTCTCAAACTGAGCACTTTTTAAATGGATTTTTTTAAAAGAGTTTCAAACTAATATTTTTCTGAATCCAAAATTAAAGACTGGTATGGCATAACCTCAATGTTCCGTTACTGCTTGATAAATACTAAATACATAATCCATATTCGAAAATAATAAACTGAGATTATATGACTGGCAATGTAATAATCCCAAAGAATCAACTGCAATTATAGTAATTTTTCTAATAAAAGCAACAACAGAAAAACTAGTCATTAGTGTCCTAAAACTGAGAGGTGACACCATGTCCACATTTCCCTGTTTCACATTCAGTATGGTATTTACTATATTACGTATTATCAATTTCTGCCACAGGAGTCCATTTCTAATTTATTTCCTCCCTCTGTACATATTTTGAAATTTTTAAATGCTTTTTTCATTGATTGCCATAATCATATGATTTTTTCCCCCTGTAACCTGTTCATGTGAGAATTTAAATAGATTTTTCTTATATTGAAGAATGTTAGGTCCTTGGAATAATTCAACTAGGTCATATTATATTCTTTTTATGTATTTCTGGGTTAAGGTTGCTCATATATTGATTAAAATCATGGCATCTATGCTCATAAATGAGATGGGCTCTAATAATTTTCTTTACTGGTACTGTCTTTAGAAATTTGGATCATTTTAACCTAGTCTTAGAATGAATTAGGTATGCTACCTCTCTTACTATTCTCTAAAATCTTATGTAAAAATCTTTCATTAAATAATTGAATTTCCAGTAGAAAAACAAACAAAAAAGAACACTTCTAATATCTTTCTTTACTTTGTCAACCAACTTTCTGTTTTAAAATTTTTTTGGTTTAAAACGCTTTGAGTGGTGATAGCTGCACAATAATGTGAATGTATTTAATGCCTCTGAACTGTATACTTAAAAATGGTTAAAATGGTAAATCTTATGCTATGTATATTTAACCACAATTTTTTAAAAGTGAGAGAAAAGTAAAAGGAGAGAAAGAGGAAAAGGGGGGAAATGAAAGAGAAAAAGAAGTAGAAAAGACAGATACCCCGAAATAAATAAACCAGTCTGAGCACCTGCTGGCAGACAACATTCAAGAACAGCCTGCTGAGAGGCAGGCACAGTTCACTTAAACCACCAGCAAAGCAAGGCTCTGCAGAGAGCACAGGAGTTAGGGCAATCCTGGAACAGTAATATGACCCCCACCATATATTCATACAGAGCTCTGTCTCTAATCTAAGATGTGGGGCTACACAAGGATGTCCTCCACACTTCCGAATACTTGGGTTGCATCCAAATGTCACTGTATTTCCATATCTAGGACTCCTTCTAGAGAGAAGATAGTTAATTTTCCTTCATACCATGTAGGTCAAGATCATTTAAACATGGAATTAAGCTAATGGCAATATTTTGGGATTTGGTTAACAGCAAACCCACGTATCACCACGGTAGAGAAAAAAAGATAAAGCAAAGATGCTTCAAGGTAAAGAACCATGAAAAATCCAGTGTGCCTCTTTGCTTTGCAGTTCTCTTAAAGAATATTGTTTAGTGTCTGAGAGCATTTTTTTCAGAAAATACCTTTGACCATAATTCCAAAGTAATAAAGTATGTTCAGTCCAGCTTCTAAATTTATAGCTATAAATGTAAATTACAAGACAATACTTTAATGTATAAACTTGGGCGACAGATTTTTCAAAAAGTGATTGAAGCCAAGTAAGCTCTCCTGAAAATATTTCTCATAAATATAATAAGCACCACTGAATATAATTTTATTCCAAATGGATCCAGTTTATGTACCATTCCTTAAATGTATTTTTATAGTGAAGATGGTCTACAGCAATGCCTCATCATGATAAATTCTCAACAATGATTTGCTGAATGAATGAATGAACGGGAAGAACCAAGCCTCAAATGGAGTTTCTTTTGGTAACAGGGAGATGACAACATGGGTTAAAATCTGTTTTTTCTAGACCCGTCATGGCCTTAACCTGACTGCTACTGCAACAGAATAAAATCTAATATCCTTGCAATTCACCATAAGAGATACATTTGATTCCCCCTAGAAAGAATAAAGTGAGAAGGAGGGAAGAGGGAAAGGGGAGGAAGTAATACCTTTCTAAGCCAGAAGGAAATTCTCCAATGATGATATGGGTTAGATCAGATCTCAGGCAAGCTTAAGGGCCCCATCTCACTTTACACTCAAGCATCAACAGAAAATTGAGATGAATTATTCTACTTCTATAAAACCAATCTTCCACTTGGCCCTTTATCTCAGGGAAGATGGGGTAAGCTCACTTAAACATGATTTTTCTCATTCCTTTCTGCAGTGCTTCACCTAGCATAACATACTCGTTGAGGCAGCCAAGTGCTACAAAAGAGAAAAACACTACACAGGCAGCAATTCCTAAAGAAATATGTTATGGGTTGAATTACGTCCTGCCCCCACAAATTCATATGTTGAAGTTCTGACCTCTCATACCTCAGAATGTTACCTTATATGCAGATATAATTAGTTAAGATGAAATCATGTTGGGGTAGGGTAGGCCCTTAATTCATTATGACTATTACCCTTACATAAAGAAGACATGAACAGAGACAGGCACACAGGGAGAATGCCATGTGAAGATTGGAGTTATGCTACTATAAACCAAAGAACTACCAGAAACTAGAAGAGAGACCTGGGACAGATACTTCCCTAACACCTTCACAGGGGACACAGCCCTGCTGGCACCTTGATTTTGGACCTCTGGCATCTAGTACTGTGAGACAATAAATACCTGTTGTTCTAAGCCTCCAGTTGGGTGTACTTTGTTACTGCAGCCTCGAGGAAACTAATAAAGACAATAGGAGGCTAATGTGCACCAACTAAACTGACCCCCTTCAGACTGCACTTCAGATCCAGCTTCTCACCCCATGGCTACTGCCACCACATAAGCCCGGCCCCAGTTTTGAGCTGTAGCCACTGTTGCCTGGTCTCCTGACTTCAGGCTCTACCTGCACATGATTCAACTGCCAAACCCACCACAACAATAACCTTTCAAAAATGCCAACTTCTTTGCATCACTCTCTTGTTAAGAAATCTCGGATTGGTTCAAGATGGCAGCATAGAAGGATGTGCGCTCACTCCCTCTTGCGAGAACACCGGAATCACAACTAACTGCTAAACAATCATTAAAAGGAACACTGGAACTCACCAAAAAAGATACCACACATGCAAAGACAAAGGAGAAGCCGCAATGAGATGGTAGGAGAGCTGCAATGAGACGGTAGGAGGGGAGCAATCACAAATCAAATCCCATCACTGCTGCGTGGGTGACTCACAAACTGGAGAACAATTAAACCACATTAGTCCACCCACTGGAGTGAAGGTTCTGAGCCCCATGTCAGGCTTCCCAACCTGGGGGTCCAGCAATGGGAGGAGGAATTCCCAGAGAATCAAACTTTGAAGGATAGCAGGATTTGACTGCAGGACTTCGACAAGACTGGGGGAAACAGAGACTCCACTCTTGAAGGGCACACACAAAGTAGTCTGTTCATCAGAACCCAGGGGGAAGGAGCAGAGACCCCACAGGAGACTGAACCAGACCTACCTGCAAGCACTGGAGGGTCTCCTGCAGAGGTGGGGGTCAGCTGTGGCTCACTGCAGGGACAAGGACACTGGCAGCAGAAGTTCTGGGAAGTACTCCTTGGTGTGAGCCCTCTGGAGTCTGCCATTAGCCCACCCAAGAGCCTGCAGCTCCAGTGCTGGGTCGACTCAGGCCAAACAACCAACAGGGAGGGAACTCAGCCCCACCCATCAGCAGACAAGCAGATTAAAGTTTTACTGAGCTCTGCCAACCAGAGCAACACCCAGCTCTACCCACCACCAGTCCCTCCCATCAGGAAGGTTGCACAAGCCTCTTAGATAGCCTCATCCACCAGAGGATAGACAGCAGAAGCAAGAAGAACTACAATCCTGCAGCCTGTGGAATGAAAACCACATTCACAGAAAGACAGACAAAATGAAAAGGCAAAGGACAATGTACCAGATGAAGGAAACCCCAGAAAAACAACTAAATGAAGTGGAGATAGGCAACCTACCAGAAAAAGAATTCAGAATAATTATAGTGAAGATGATCCAGGACCTCGGAAAAAGAATGGAGGCAAAGACTGAGAAGATGCAAGAAATGTTTAACAAAGATCTAGAAGAATTAAAGAACAAACACCTAGAAGAATTAAAGAACAAACAAACAGAGATGAACAATACACTAACTGAAATGAAAAATACACTAGAAGGAATCAATAGCAGAATAACTGAAGCAGTAGAACAGACAAATGACCTGGAAGACAGAATGGTGGAATCCACTGCCACAGAACAGAATAAAGAAAATATAATGAAAAGAAATGAAGACAGCCTAAGAGACCTCTGGGACAACATTGAACGTACCAACATTCACATTATAGGGGTCCCAGAAGGAGAAGAGAAAGAGAAAGGAGCCGAGAAAATATCTGAAGAGATTAGAGTTGAAAATTTACATAACATGGGAAAGGAAATAGCCACCCATGTCCAGGAAGTGCAGAGAGTCCCAGCCAGGATATATCCAAGGAGAAACACGCTAAGACACACAGTAATCAAATTGACAAAAATTAAAAACAAAGAAAAATTATTAAAAGCAACAAGGGAAAAACGACAAATAACATACAAGGGAACTCCCATAAGGTTAACAGCTGATTTCTCAGAAGAAATTCTGCAAGCCACAGGGAGTGGCACAATATATTTAAAGTGATGAAAGGGAAGAACCTATAACCAAGATTACCCAGCAAGGATCTCATTCAGATTCGACAGAGAAATCAAAAGGTTTACACACAAGCCAAAGCTAAGAGAATTCAGCACCACCAAACCAGCTCTACAACAAAGGCGAAAGGAACTTCTCTAAGTGAGAAACACAAGAGAAGAAAAGGACCTACAAAAACAAACCCAAAACAATTAAGAATATGGTAATAGGAACATACGTATTGATAATTACCTTTTGTGTGGATGGATTAAATGCTCCAACCAAAACACACAGGCTTGCTGAATGGATACAAAAACAAGACCCATATATATGCTGTCTACAAGAGACCTACTTCAGACCTAGGGAAACATACACACTGAAAGTGAGGGGATGGAAAAAGATATTCCATGCAAAAGGAAATGAAAAGAAAGCTGGAGCACCAATACTCATATCAGACAAAACAGACTTTAAAATAAAGAATGTAACAAGAAACAAGCAAGGACACTACATAATGATCAAGGGATCAATCCAAGAAGAAGATATAACAACTGTAAATATATATGCACCCAACATAAGAGCACCTCAACACATAAGGCAAATGCTAACAGCTATGAAAGAGGAAATCAACAGTAACACAATAATAGTGGGCGACTTTAACACCTCACTTACACCAATGGACAGATCATCCAGACAGAAAATTAATAAGGAAACATAAGCCTTATATGACACAACAGACCAGATGGATTTAATTGATATTTATAGGATATTCCATCTGAAAACAGCAGATTACACTTTCTTCTCAAGTGCACACAGAACATTCTCAGGACAGATCACATCCTGAGTCACAAATCAAGCCTCAGTAAATTTAAGAAAGGTGAAATCATATCATCTTTTTCAACCACAACGCTATGAGATTAGAAATAAATTACAGGGAAAAAAACATAAGAAACACAAACACATGGAGGCTAAACAATACATTACTAAATAACCAAGAGATCACTGAAGAAATCAGAGAAAATAAAAAAATACCTAGAGACAAAAAGGGGCTTCCCTGGTGCCGCAGTGGTTGAGAGTCCGCCTGCTGATGCAAGGGACGCGGGCTCGGCCCCTATCTGGGAATATCCCACATGCCGCAAAGCGGCTGGGCCCGTGAGCCATGGCCGCTGAGCCTGCGCTCCGCAATGGGAGAGGCCACGACAGTGAGAGGCCAGCGTACCGCAAAAAAATAAATAAAATAAAAATTAAAAATACCTAGAGACAAATGACAATGAAAACACGACGATCCAAAACCTATGAGATGCAGCAACAGCAGATCAAAGAGGGAAGTTTATAATAGCCATACAATCCTACCTCAAGAAACAAGAAAAATCTCAAACAATCTAACCTTACACCTAAACGAACTAGAGAAAGAAAAATAAACAAAACCCAAAGTTACTAGAAGGAAAGAGATCATAAAGATCAGAGCAGAAATATGAAATAGAAACAAAGAAAACAATAGCAAAGAGCAATAACCTAAAAGCTGGTTCTTTGAGAAGATAAACAAAATTTATAAACCTTCAGCCAGACTCATCAAGAAAAAGAGGGAGAGGACGCAAATCAATAAAATTAGAAATGAAAAAGGAGAAGTTACAACGGGCACCGCAGAAATACAAAAGATCCTAAGAGACTCTACAAGCAACTCTATGCCAGTAATATGGACAACCTGGAAGAAATGGACAAATTCTTAGAAAGGTATATCCTTTCAAGACTGAACCAGGAAGAAATAGAAAATATGAACAGACCAATCACAAGTAATGAAATTGAAACTGTGATTAAAAATATTCCAACACACAGAAGTCCAGGACCAGACAGCTTCACAGGTGACTTCTATCAAACATTTAGAGAAAAGGTTAACACCCATCCTTCTCAAACACTTCCAAAAACTTGCAGAGGAAAAAACACTCCCAAATTCATTCTATGAGTCCACCATCACCCTGATACCAAAACCAGACAAAGATACTACAAAAAAGAAAATTACAGACGAATATCACTGATGAATGTAGATGCAAAAATCCTCAACAAAATACTAGCAAACAGAATCCAACAACACATTAAAAGGATCATACACCATGATCAAGTGGGATTTATCTCAGGGATGCAAGGATTCTTCAATATATGCAAATCAATCAATGTGATACACCATATTAACAAATTGAAGAATAAAAACCATATGATCATCTCAATAGATGCAGAAAAAGATTTTGACAAAATTCAACACCAATTTATGATAAAAACTCTCCAGAAAGTGGGCATAGAGGGAAACTACCTCAACATAATAAAAGTCATATATGACAAACCCACAGCAAATATCATTCTCAATGGTGAAAAACTGAAAGCATTTCCTCTAAGATCAGGAACAAGACAAAGATGTCCACTCTCACCACTATTATTCAACATAGTTTTGGAAGTCGTAGCCATGGCAATCGGAGAAGAAAAGAAATAAAAGGAATACAAATTGGAAAAGTAGAAGTAAAACTGTCACTGTTTGCAGGACATGATACTATACACAGAAAATCCTAAAGATGCCACCAGAAAACTACTAGAGCTAATCAATGAATTTGGTAAAGTTGCAGGATACAAAATTATTACAGAAATCTCTTACATTCCTATACACTAATGAAAGATCAGAAAGAGAAATTAAGGAAGCAATCCTATTCACCACTGCTACAAAAAGAATAAAATACCTAGGAATAAACCTACCTAAGGAGGTAAATGACCTGTACTCAGAAAACTATAAGACAATGATGAAAGAAATCAAAGATGACACCAACAGATGGAGAGATACACCATGTACTCGGATTGGAAGAATCATTATTGTGAAAATGACTATACTACCCGATGCAATCTACAGACTCAATGCAATCCCTATCAAACGACCAATGTCATTTTTTACAGAACTAGAACAAAAAGTCTTAAAATTTGTATGGATACACAAAAGACCCCAAATAGCCAAAGCAATCTTGAGAGGAAAAAACACAGCTGGAGGAATCAGACTCCCTGACTTCAGACTATACTACGAAGTTACAGTAAATAAGACAATATGGTACCAACACAAAAACAGAAATATAGATCAATGGAACAGGATAGAAAGCCCAGAGATAAACTCTTGCACCTACGGTCAACTAATCTATGACAAAGGAGGCAAGCATACACAATGGAAAAAAGACAGCCTGTTCAATAAGTGGTGCTGGGAAAACTGGACAGCTACATGTAAAAGAATGAAATTAGAACACTCCCTAACACCATACACAAAAATAAACTCAAAATGGATTAAAGACCTAAATGTAAGACTGGACACTATAAAACTCTTAGAGGATAACATAGGAAGAACACTCTTTGACATAAATCACAGCAAGATCTTTTTTGATCCACCTCCTAGAGTAATGGAAATAAAAACAGAAATAAACAAATGGGACCTAATGAAACTTAAAAGCTTTTGCACAGCAAAGGAAAGTATAAACAAGATGAAAAGACAACCCTCAGGATGGGAGAAAATATTTGCAAATGAAGCAACTGACAAAGGGTTAATCTCCAAAATATATAAACAGCTCATGCAACTCAATATTAAAGAAACAAACAATCCAATCCAAAAATGGGAAGAAGACCTAAATAGACATTTCTCCAAAGAAGACATACAGATGGCCAAGAAGCACATGAAAAGCTGCTCAACATCACTAATTATTAGAGAAATGCAAATCAAAACTACAATGAGGTATCACCTCACACCTGTTAGAATGGGCCTCACCAGAAAATCTACAAACAACAAATGCTGGAGAGGGTGTGGAGAAAAGGGAACCCTCTTGCACTGTTGGTGGCAACGTAAAGTGATATAGCCACTATGCAAATCAGTATGGAGGTTCCTTAAAAAACTAAAAATAGAATTACCATATGACCCAGCAATCCCACTACTGGGCATATACACTGAGAAAACCATAATTCAAAAAGATACATGCGGGGCTTCCCTGGTGGCGCAGTGGTTGAGAGTCCGCCTGCTGATGCAGGGGACACAGGTTTGTGCCCCGGTCCAGGAAGATCCCATATGCAGCGGAGTGGCTAGGCCCACGAGCTATGGCTGCTGAGCCTGCGCGTCCGGAGCCTGTGCTCCGCAACAGGAAAGGCCACAACAGCGAGAGGCCCGCATACCGCAAAAAAAAAAGACACATGCACCCCAATGTTCACTGCAGCACTATTTACAATAACCAGGTCATGAAAGCAACCTAAACGCCCATCGACAGAAGAATGGATAAAGTAGATGTGGTACATACTATACAATGGAATATTACTCAGCCATAAAAAGGTACGAAATCGGGTCATTTGTAGAGATGTGGATGGACCTAGAGACTATCATATAGAGTGAAGTAAGTCAGAAAGAGAAAAACAAATATTGTATATTAACACATATATGTGGAATCTAGAAAAATGGTACAGATGAAGCGGTTTACAAGGCAGAAATAGAGACACAGATGTAGAGAACACATGTATGGATGGACACCAAGGGGGAAAGCAGGGAGGGGGGGATGAATTGGGAGATTAGGATTGACCTATATACACTAATATGTATAAAATAGATAACCAGTAAGAACCTGCTATATAAAAAATAAAAGAAAATTCAAAAGAAAAGAAATCTCTAATGACTCACCGCTTCCTATAAGAAAAAGCCCAGATTCTCCTGCCTCGAATACAGACCTCTCTCTCCTAAGCTATCTCCAACTGCTAGGTGAGAGACTCCTAGTGACCCTAGAACATACAACCATTATTCTTGATGCCATGCTTCCTCTACTGTTTGCCACTCTCCCACTTCACCATCCCAAATCTAGACCATCCTGTGAAGATGACTGCCAAGACCCACTTTTGCCTTGAAACTCTCTCTCTGTACTCAAGCCCACAGTAAAGGCCACATCTCTGGCCTCTCTGCCTTTGCTACTTGCATCAGTCATTCTGTGCTCATCAAAGACTGCCTTGCACAGTTATGTAGCATTTTAAAAGTGTACACTTTGATTCCTCAGCTGGACTATGAGCTCCTTAAGGCTAGGATTCATGTTTTACAATTTTGGGGGTATTTCTCAAAGCCAAAGACAATGCCAGGCATATTATAGGCAAGTTCTAAATTCTTGTTAACTATTAAACATACATCTTAAATTCTTAGAAATGTTTCTTTTGGCTCTCTTCAACTGGGGACTTAAAATTGAACAAATCCACAGATTTCATATAATCCTAATGCTTCCACATATAATCAAATAATTTAAAACTTACAAGGAACAGGAGGAAAAAGCTCCTCAGGACTTTCAGTCCCAAGTTACTTACCATTCTTCATCACTACATTGGACCAGACATTGGCATTCAAGGCTTGAACAATTCGCTTTACTCCTGTAGATTCTGGGAAGTCATCTAATCAGGGAGGAAAAAATATATATATTTATACATGCACTTATACATACACATATATATATACACACTCATCCCTAAATATTCATGAGGGAATAGCTCCAGGACCCCCCTCCCCACTGTGGATACCAAAATCTGCAGATGCTCAAGTCCCTTATATAAAACAGCATAGTATTCATATATAATCTACCCACATTGTCCCATTTTTTTTTCCTCCCATATACTTTAAATCATCTCTTAAATACTTAAAATACCAAATACTATGTAAATTTTTTGGAATTTTCTGGAATTTTTCTTCCAAATATTTTCAGCTTGCTGTTGGTTGAATCCATGGAAGCAGAACCCTTGGATACAGAGGGCTGACCGTATATGTATATATAGCCCACAAGCCACATTTTTAAACAACTGTGGCTTAATTATCTTGCTCATTTAGTTGTTACTTCACATTGTAACAAGTAAAAAAAAGGGAAAAAATTAAGGAAATACAAAGCTCAGAGCTCCTGTCAAGAATATTCTAGAAACTGGAGAGTGATCAAGATGGCGGAGGAGTAAGACATGGAGCTCACCTCCTTCAACAAATACATCAAAAATATATCTACAGGGGCTTCCCAGGTGGCGCAGTGGTTGAGAGTCCGCCTGCTGATGCAGGGGACGCGGGTTCGTGCCCCGGTCCGGGAAGATCCCACATGCCACGGAGCGGCTGGGCCCGTGAACCATGGCCGCTGAGCCTGCGCGTTCGGAGCCTGTGCTTCGCAACAGGAGAGGCCACAACAGTGAGAGGCCCGCATACCGCAAAAAAAAAAAAAAAAAGTAGTTAAAAAAATATATATATCTACAGGTGGAACGATTCTCACAGAACATCTACTGAACACTGGCAGAAGACCTCAGACTTCTGAAAGGGCAAGAAAATCTCCATGTTACCGCGTAGGACAAAAGAAAAAGAAAAAAAAGAGAGAGAGAGAAAGGAATCAGGACAGGACCTGCACCCCTGGGAGGGAGCTATGAAAGAGAAAAGGTTCCCACACCCTAGGAAGTCCCCTCACTGGCAGGGAGATCAGTCAGGATAGAGGGGGAGCTTCGGCGCCTTGGAGGAAAGTGCAGCAACTAGCTGCAGAAGGCAAAATGAAGGAAGACCTACACAGACAGTCAGTATGGCTGCCCTGCACTCCCCAGCCTGAGACATGCATCCGTTGGTGCAGGTGGGGGCTGGGTACTGGAGCTTTGGAGGTCAGACCCAGGGAGAGGACTGGGGTTGGCTGCACGGAGATAGCCTGAAGGAGCTGGAGTGTGGTAATGGCCACAACCAAGGGTGTACATGGAAGAAGCCTGGTCCCCGCCACAGAGGTAAGGTGCCACTGTTGGGGGGCATGCAAGGAGAGGGGAGGACCGCTTTAGGAGCCTCCTTCCCCATGCACATGGTATCACGTGACAGGACACAGCCTACACGAGCTCTCAGGGCAGGCATGAGCTGCCGCAGGCACTGAGAGATCCAGGAGCAGGCGCCAGTTGCTGACCCCACCATTGTGGGATCCAGAAGCACACATGAGCCGCTGCCGTGGGCCCTGGGAGTGGGCACCAGCCAGTGCTGCCATTGCAGGCTGTTATCCCCTTGATAGGGAGCGCACAAGAGCTGCAGCATCTGCACACCCCCTATCAAGGGGATAACAGCCAGCACATGCTGAGGAAAGATGCAGAAGGCATCCATATGAAAAGCAGCCCTTGCACCAAATACATTAAACCCACACAAGCTACACAGGGATGCTCCTGCATATAAACAGCCTTCCAAGATCACAGTAGATAACTGTTCTTCCTAAACGCACAGAGTAAGAGAAATATACATAAAATGAAGAAGCAGAGAAACCACTCCCAGTTAAAAGACCAAGAGAATCCCCCTAAAAGAACAATGAAACAGACCTCTTCAGTGTAACGGACACCGAGTCCAAAAAGGAGGTAATGAAAATACCAAAGGAATTAAGAAAGGCTACCGAAAGAAATGCAGATTACTGTAAAAAGAAACTAGAAACTATAAGGAGGAGCCAAGAAAAATCAGAAAATTCATTTCCCGAGATTAAAGCTGAGCTAAAAGCAATGACTAGCAGAATGAATAATACAGGAGAACGAATAAGTGATCTGGAAGATAAAATAATGAAAATCACCCAATCAGAACAGGAGACAGAAAGCCAAATGAAAAAAAAAAAGAAAACAATATAAAAAGACCCACGGGATAATATAAAGCGTGCCACTCTATGCATAACAGGGATTCCAGAAGGAGAAGAAAGAGAAACGGAGATTGAAAAGGTATTTGAAGAAATTATGCCTGAAAAGTTCCCAAACCTAAAAAAGGAAACAGTTATCCAGATACAGAAAGCACAGAAGGTCAGGAACAAAATGAACCCTAACAGACCTACACCAAGACATATTACAATCAAAATGGCAAAAGTTAAACATAAAGAGAGGATTCTAAAGGCAGCAAGAGAAAAACAAAGAGTTAATTACAAGGGAACCCCCATAAGGCTATCAGCTGATTTCTCTACAGAAACACCACAGGCCAGAAGGGAGCAGAAAAACATATTTAAAATCTTGAAAGGGAAAAATCTGCAATCTACAATGCTCTACCCAGCAAAATTATCATTTAGAATAGGAGAGATAAAGAATTTCTCAGAGGAGCAAAAACTAAAATAATACAGCAATACTAAACCTAACCTAAAAGAAATATTCAGAGGTCTCCTCTAATTTGAAAAGAAGCAAGAAGATATAGGAAAGAGGAAATCACAACTGGAAAGTAAATCACTTAAATAAGCCAGTATACAGATGGAAAAAATATTTTTTAAATCAATTTGTGAAAGAGATGATAAACGCAAGGAAGAGCAAAAGGATAAACATAAAGATGTAAAAGAGGACATCAAAATCATAAAATGTGGGAGAGGAGAGTAAGAAAATGTAGATTCTTTTTTTTAGAATGCATTTGAGCCTATATGACTGTCAGTCTAAAGCAAGCAGATATAATAAGGAGTTAACATACTTGAAAAACAGGGTAACCATAAATCAAAAACATACAATAGATTCACCAAAATCAAAAAGAAGAGAACACAAGCATAAAATAAAATCATCAAACCACAAAATGAAAAACAAAAAAGAAAAAGAAAGGGACAAAGAAGAAACACAGCATCAACTGGAAAACAAGGTTTAAAATGGCAATAAATACAGATTTATCAATAATTACCTTAAATGTCAATGGACTAAATGCTCCAATCAAAAGACAGAATGGCAGACTGGATAAAAAAACAAGTAAGTACGATATGCTGCCTACAAGGCACCCACTTTAGGGCAAATGACACACACAGATTGAAAGTGAGGGTACGGAAAAAAGACATATCATGCAAACGGAAATGACAAGAAAGTGAGGGTCGCAATACTCACGTCAGACAAAATAGACTTTAAAACAAAGGCCATAAAGAAAGATAAAGACACTATATAATGACAAAAGGATCAATAAAAGGAGAGGATTTTACACTCATCAACATATATGTACCTAATATAGGAAAACCCAAATACATAAAACAAATACTAACAGACATAAAAGGAAAAATTGACGGGAATACAATAATAGTAGGCAACTTTAACACCCCACTCACATCAATGGACAGATCTTCTAGAAAGAAAATCAATAAGGCAACAGATATCCTAAATTATACAATAGAACAGTTAGACTTAATTGATATTTTCAGGACATCATATTCAAAAAACCCAGAATACACATTCTTTTCAAGTGCACATGTAATATTCTCTAGGACTGATGATATACTAGGGCACAAAACAACAGAGCCAGATTCACCACAAAGAAAAGAGAGAGAACCCAGATAAACAAAATAAGAAATGAAAAAGGAGAAATATCAACCAAGACCGCAAAAATACAAAACCACCATAAGAGAATACTATGAACATTTATATGCCAACAAATTCAACAACCTAGAAGAAATGAACAAGTTTCTAGAAACATACAGCCCATCAAAATTTAATCAAGAATATAACAGATAATTTAAAACGACCTATCATTAGAAGTGAAATTGAATCTGTAATTAAAAGAAAAAAAAAAAACTCCCTACAAACAAAAATCCAGGACCAGATGGCTTCACAGGTGAATTCTACCAAACATACAAAGAACTTTTACCAATCCTCAAATTCTTCCAAAACACTGAAGAGGAGGGAACACTCCCGAAGACGTTCTATGAAGTCACTATCACCCTGATACCAAAACCAAACAAAGATACCACCAACAAAGAAAATTACAGGCCAGTATCTTTGAGGAATATAGAAGCAAAAATTCTCAACAAAGTATTAGCAAACTGAATCCAACAAAATATACAAAAGATCATACACCATGACCAAGTGGGATTCATCCTAAATTCATAAGGATGGTTCAACATATGCAAATCAATCAATGTGATACACCACATCAACAAAAGAAGAGACAAAAACCACATGATCATCTCAATAGATGCAGAAAAAAACACCTGACAAAATCAACGTCCATTAATGATAAAAACTCTTACCAAAGTGGGTATAGAGGGAACATATCTCAACACAATAAAAGTTACTTATGACAAACCCACAGCCAATATACTCAATGATGAAAAGCTGAAATCCTTCTCTCTAAAATCTGGAACAAGAATGCTCAGTCTCCTCACTTCTATTCAACATAATATTGGAAGTCCTGGCCACAGCAATCAGATACAAAAAAGAAAATGTATCCAAATTGGAAGGGAAGAGGTAAAATTGTCACTATATGCAGATGACATGAAACTATATATAGCAAGCCCTAAGAACGCCACACAAAAACTACTAGATATAATAAATGAATTCAGCAAAGTAGCAGGATACAAGATTAACATTCAGAAATCAGTTGCATTCCTTTACACTAACAATGAAATATCAGAACAGGATTGTAAAAAACAAATTCCTTTTAAGGGCTTCCCTGGTGGTGCACTGGTTGAGAGTCTGCCTGCGATGCAGGGGACACGGATTTGTGCCCTGGTCCGGGAAGATCCCACATGCCACGGAGCGGCTAGGCCCGTGAGCCATGGCCGCTGAGCCTGCATGTCTGGAGCCTGTGCTCTGCAACGGGAGAGGCCACAACAGTGAGAGGTCCGCATACCGCAAAAAAAAAAAAAAAAAAAAAAATTGCACCCAAAGAAAAAAAAAGGAATACCTAGGAATAAATCTTATCAAGGAGGTGAAAGACTTATATGCTGAGAACTATAAAACATTAATAAAGGAAATAAAAGAGGATTCAAAGTGATGGAAAGATATCCCATGCTCTTGGATAAATTAATATTGTTAACATGGCAATACTACCCAAAGCAATTTACAGATTTAATGTGATCCCTATCAAATTATCCATGACATTTTCCACAGAACTAGAACAAATAATCCAAAATCTTATTACAGAACCATAAAAAAAACCACAGCAATCCTGAGGAAAAACAACAAAGCAGGAGGCATAACTCTCCCAGACTTCAGAAAATACTAAAAAGCTACAGTAATCAAAACAGTGTGGTATTGGTACAAAAATAGGCATATGGATCAATGAAACAGAGCAGAAAGCACAGAAATAAACCCACACAACTACAGTCAATTAATCTTTGATAAAGAAGGCAAGAATATACAATGGAGAAAAGACATTTGCTTCAGCAAGTAGTACTGGGAGAGTTGGACAGCTGCATGCAAATCAATGAAGTTAAAACACACCCTCACACCATACACAAAAATAAACTCAAAATGGCTTAAAGACTTAAATATAAGACATGACACCATAAAACTCCTAGAAGAGAACATAGGCAAAACATTCTCTGACATAAATTGTACCAATGTTTTCTTAAGTCAGTCTCCCAAAGCAATAGAAATAAAAACAAAATTAATCAAACTTACAAGCTTTTGCACAGCAAAGGAAACCATAAAAAAAATGAAAAGACAACCTACAGAATGGGAGAAAATATTTGCAAATGATGCAAGAGACAAGGGCTTAATCTTCAAAATATATAAACAGTTCGTACAACTCAACAACAAAAAAACAAACAACCCAATCGAAAATGAGCAGAAGACCTAAAGAGACATTTCTCCAAAGAAGACATACGGATGGCCAGTAGGCACATGAAAAGATGCTCAACATCACCAATTATTAGAGAAATGCAAATCAAAACTACAATGAGGTATCACCTTACACCAGTCAGAATGGCCATCATTAAAAAGTCTACAAATGACAAATGCTGGAGAGGATGTGGAGAAAAGGGAACCCTCCTACACTGCTGGTGGGAATGTAAGTTGGTACAGCTACTATGGAAAACAGTATGCAGGTCCTTCAGAAAACTAAAAATAGAATTACTACATGATCCAGCAATCCCACTCCTGGGAATATACCTGGACAAAACTATAATTCAAAAAGATACATGCACCCCTATGTTCACAGCAGCACTGTTCACAATAGCCAAAACATGGAAACAACCTACATGTCCATCAACAGATGAATGGATAAAGAGGATGTGGTACATATATACAATGGAATACCACTCAGACATAAAAAAGAACTAAATAATGCCATTTGCAGCAACATGGATGCAACTAGAGATTATCATACTAAATGAAGTAAATCAGAAAGAGAAAGACAAATACTTTATGATATCATTTACATGTGGAATCTAAAATATGGCAGAGATTTCCCTGGTGGTGCAATGGTTAAGAATCTGCCTGCCAATGCATGGGACATGGGTTCGAGCCCTGGTCTGGGAAGATCCCACATGCCACAGAGCAACTAAGCCCATGCACCACAACTACTGAGCCTGTGCTCTAGAGCCCACAAGCCATAACTACTGAAGCCCACGCTCCACAACTACTGAAGCCCACACGCCTAGAGCCTATACTCCGCAACAAGAGAAGCCACCACAATGAGAAGCCCATGCACCGCAATGAAGAGTAGCCCCCACTCGCCACAGCTAGCGAAAGCCCAACACAGCCAAAAAAAAAAAATAATTTATAAAAATAAAAAAATTTAAAAAATAAAATATGGCACAAATGAACCTATTTACAAAACAGAAACTGATAGAGAACAGACTTGT
Source organism: Orcinus orca (assembly GCF_937001465.1). Taxonomy (NCBI): domain Eukaryota; kingdom Metazoa; phylum Chordata; class Mammalia; order Artiodactyla; family Delphinidae; genus Orcinus; species Orcinus orca. The sequence goes on along the minus strand of NC_064560.1, from coordinate 91,749,548 downwards.
GGTTGACAAAGGGGCATAGGGGTAGGGGAGGGATGGACTGGGAGTTTGGGGTTAGTAGATGCAAACCATTACTATAGAATGAACAAACAACAAGGTGCTACTGTATAGCACAGGAAACTATATTCAATATCCTGAGATATTTTCCATAATGGAAAAGAATATAAAAAAGAACGTACATATACATGTATAACTGAATCACTTTGCTGTACAGCAGAAATTAACACAACATTGTAAATCAACTATACTTCAATTTGAAAAAAGAATATTCTAGGAACTAAAACAATTAAATAAATACACAGTATAAAAGGTTTATACAATCAAGTCAACCCCATTACCTCATGAATGGAATCCACTCATATTCCCCTGAAAATGTTAGTTTCCATCAATTACACAACTTAATTAGTTTAGTATGGGTACTATTTTGCTTCTGGACTTTAATTGATACTACTCAAAATGACAGGGCAGTAATCCCAGTTAGTACACCAATAATAAGGTGGTATTCTTAGCTACAATGTACCAATAGATATGAGTGTGTGCAAAGGAAATGGAAATCCTTCAGCTAATGAGTATTGTAAGACTGCATATGGAAAATAACAGCAGAAATAGTTTTCATGTGGTTTAAAGAGAAAAGTCTCCTAAGAGTTTACGGAGCACAGTCCATATAGAACCTGTCTCTAGTGGCCTGGCCCAGTCCTGGGTGGTTTAAAAGGAAGAGCACAGAATTAGAAGTCAGAAGATCTGAATGTGAACCCAGGCTCTATAACTTATTAGCTATTCGATTAAGGGCAAATCACTCATGCTATTCTCAAAGAAAAGTAGGGATGACACCACTATGTACACCTCTCCCATAGAAAAGATGCACTGGAACTAATAATTTACTGGTGTAACCTTCCCCTCTAGACTAAAAACTCTTTGAAGGCAGGAGTCATATCTCACTGAGTTCTCACTCACTACTTATTCTCACTACCTAAACTAACATGGTGCCTGAAAGACACAGTAACTCATGAACTGATGACTCATTTAAAGAATACCACCCTACCAACCTAACAGAAATATGGGAAGGGTAAAACTGAAAATACTCTACAAAGATGAGTTTATCACCATCAGTGTTTAAATGAAGAAATAAAAGCTATGTTTATCTTAACTATGAATGATTCAATTCTTGAAAGAATAACTAATACTTCAGATGATATAACCAGGAACCAAAAATATGATCTGAAATAAAGAGCCAGAATCAATAAGTTGAATTTAATACAAAGAAGCATAAAGTCTCATACTGATGTTTGAATAACACATGCCAATAAAGGATGAGGGTATATGGCTTGGGAACAGTTTGCATTAAAACATTCTAGGAAGGTTTTAGTTAACTTACATAAAGATGATATGTTGAAATCTATTTTAAGGTTAAGCTGAATTAGGGAATTCCATGGCACTCCAGTGGTAAGGACTCCACAATCTCACTGCCATGGGCCCCAGTTTGATCCCTTGTCGGGAAACTAAGATCCCACAAGCTGTGCAGCATGGCCAGAAAAGAAAAAAGAGTCTTAAATACAAGACACAAAATCATAATAAAGGAACAAGATTGAATAAAATAAAAGATTAAGCTGAATTAATACAAGAACACTCCTCAGACGGGGGCAAGGAGAAGCACAGTGGTATAAAGGAGCAGAGATTCCAAAATAAAAACAGATAAAATAAATGACTCAAATGTTGACCCTCAAGGACAATGGGAAGAAGAGAACATTCTAATGCCAGAAGTAAGCAATCACACACATGCTCACATACATGAAACAGGCACAAGTTTAAGGAGTCCTAGAAAAACATGGAAGAGAAACTATACTTATTAATTTTCAATATTCAATATTTTCAATATTCTTAAAAATGTACAGCAAGAAAAATCAGGCTTTTTCTTTCATTTTTGTCCTCTTCTTCTCAGGCAGGGCTTTATTCCTTAAGGTAACAACATTTGCAAAACTTCTAAATAAGCCAGGATATAAAAAAGTGTTTCTTAATTTCTTTTTTAAAAAAATACAGGTTTCACGTAATAATTACTTTTAGCCTCTCTATGCACTTTAATTCATGTTGGCTGCCCTACTTAGAACGTCTTTTACAACAACTGGCATCTTGCTACCAGTCCTCTAACTCTAAGTCCAGTACCTTCTCCATTTCCTCCCCATGGAGCTGTTGACATGTGAGATTTCACATACCAATGTGTTCTCTGAACTTCTGAAGATAAATAACCTCTTCCGTCTCTGAAACACCATAGCACCAATATACATATTTTTATAATACTTATGATGTTCCACTTGGTAATTCAATTGTTTGTATACCTGTTTCATCTCTTATACCAGATTATAAGGTTTTGGTGGGCCAAAACCCATCTTATCTTGGTAGATTCCACAGCAGCTAGCATAGCTGTACTTGGAAGAAAAGATGAGAAGAGGAATGGGGGACGGGAGAAAAAGAGGCAGAATAAATAGAAGGTCCAAAGTATAGTAGAAGACTGGTAAGTGCAGAGTAACCCCGGGGGTGCGCATTCTGGGTCTATTTGTGGGTTCAAATATCCAAAAGACATACAAATAGTATTGACATGTCCCCTAGGGTTCCTGGGAATTCAACCTCAGGTTACTAGGAATTCAAAATAAGAAACATAAACTTTAACTATTTATGAATATAGATCAAACCCTCCTTTTTTTGGCAGCAGAGAAAGGATAAGAGACTGGGAAAATGACTAAGATTTAAGGTAGAAATCTCTACCTTTACCCATAAGAAAAACAAACATTTCCAAAGTCCTAAAATGGGTGGTAAAACCAAATAAATGGATTATGCAATTACCAGACCGCATCAATGGATTCTGCACAAATCTTTTCAAAGAGCTAGTGAAAAATGTGTTTTGAATATCACTTTGATTCTTCTTCCCTGAACTAAAATAATCGCTCATATCTGAATCCAAATGCCATGCTTTCTCCTGACACGTAAATACTTACCATCCTCCTCAGGCAACTCTTCTGGACTAAGTTCTACTAATTCAAAGCCATGTTTGATACACCACTCTTGAGCCTTCTGTCGGTTTACACCTAAAATAACATGCAGAAGATTCTTTATAAGCAAAAATAAAATAAAACATGAATATTGCTGCAATACTCTCCACAATCTCAAAGTGTTACCTTTAATGTCAATGTCATTCTAAAGGCATACTAAATAAATTAATATAAGGAAAATGATTTCTCAAACCCCAAGTGTCTGTTCTAAAAAAATAAAATGTAAATATTGCAAGATTCCAAAGAGAAACAGCTGAAAATATTTTTGTAAGGTAATAAAATCACACAAGACATACTGTTCTAAGTTAAGGAAACCAATGTATTGTCTACCAAGGAATGGCAAGTGTCACAACGTATGTACCACCTACAATCCCACTGGAGTGCCTTACCATTTTCAGACACTCTATCGCAAACCAAGATCATCACCTCAGGTAACCATGCTTCTGCCAGTGGAAGCCAGGAGGAAACACTATCAAGACCAGATTTCTAGAGGGAGGAGAAAGAAACATAGAAACAAAAACAGAAAAAGAGACATTAAGAGAACTCACAGAAAATGCAAGGTTAAAAAAAACAAAGCACAAAATAATTTGTTATTCAAGGTCCATGGAAAACAAAATCTTACCTGCGTGCTGTCAAAGTAAACCACAAATGCTTGAACGGACTCTGCAATCTCTGCAGTGACGAGAAATTTGTTTGGCACCACACATAGATTGATATCTGCTGAATAGTATTTATTATCAATGGTCCAGGGATAAAACCTCACGGCATCGTTGGCAGTCACTTCCACAATAAGATCTTCTGTTCCAAGGATATCTAAATAAATGACACAATATTACCATGGAAAGTACAAAACCAATATACAATGGTCAATTTTCTCAGTAAGATACCAGATTAATAATTCTCTTTATGCAAGGATTTCAAAGGGCCTCTGATTTATTAGGATAGTTTCCTTCTCTGATCATTTGATTATAAAAGTAATGGTGACATAATTTAATTCAATTAATTGGCTTTTTTCTTTAAGAACATAAAAACTATTGTGACTAGATTACATAGTAGTAGAGAACAAAACAGTCATCTAAGCAAACACCCAGTAAAGAGCAAGCAGAAGTGAAAGAAAAACAGCTACATGTATTGCTTACATACTTTATGGAAGCTGGAAGACTGTGAGAATAGTCAAGAATTTGTAACTATTTTGTACTTACTGCAAACTAAAAGGAAGATAGCAGCAAAGCTAAACCAGTAACAGAACAGTTACACACAGTCCCTGGGCCAAATGCTGACACATTAATTCAACTAATGAAATAAAAGAATGCATACTGATAAATGACCCCATTCCATTTATATATATTCAGCCTTCTTCAGATTCTTTGAAAGCTAACTCAAATTCTTGTTGACAAAGACACTCTGGCAAATTTTAATATAGAAAGCCAAGCAAATTAAATGATTTAGGAAAGAACCAAATCTTTCAGAAATCCATGTGCAACATCGGTATAACTAGTGAAATCCTTAACAGTAAATTACCAAGTCAATGATGGACAAATATAGATGTGGTCATGGAACCACTGGAGCATTTTGCTTCCATAATGTCATACAATATTTAGAACTTGAAGAGACATCAGAAATTGTTCTAACCCGAACTCCCATCTCTCACACCCATAACCATAACCTCCATTTCACACAGATGTGGAAAATTAGCTTAGAGAAGTAAAATGACAGGCCACTAACTGGGTTATAATAAGAATATACAGCCAAATGGCCACAAACTCCTTTCTAATGCATACTAAGATGAACATATAAAATATTCCTCACGAAAAAGAACACAGCAGGAGGTATAACCCGCCTAGACTTCAGACAACACTACAAAAGTACAGTAATCAAAACAGCATGGTACTGGCACAAAAACAGACATGGATCAATGAAACAGAATAGAGAGCACAGAAATAAACCCACACAACTACGATCAATTAATCTTTGACAAAGAAGGAAAGAATATACAATGGGGAAAAAACATTCGCTTCAGCAAGTAGTACTGGGAAAGTTGGACAGCTGCATGCAAATCAATGAAGTTAAAACACACCCTCATACCGTATACAAAAATAAACTCAAAATGGCTAAAAGACTTAAATATAAGACATGACACCATAAAACTCCTGAAAGAGAACATAGGCAAAACATTCTCTGACATAAATTGTACCAATATTTTCTTAGATCAGTCTCCCAAGGGAATAGATATAAAAGCAAAAATAAACAAATAGACCTAATCAAACTTACAAGCTTTTGCAGAGCAAAGAAAACCATAAGCAAAACAAAAAACCTGCAGACTGGGAGAAAATATTTGCAAATCACATGACTGACAAAGGCTTAATTTCCCAAATACACAAACAGCTCATACAACTCAATAAGAAAAAAACAACCCAATCATAAAATGGGCAGAAGACCTAAACAGACATTTCTCCAAAGAAGACATACAGATGGCCAATAGGCACATGAAAAGATGCTCAACATCGCCATTTATAAGAAATATGCAAATCAAAACTATAATGAAGTACCACCTCACACCAGTCAGAAAGGCCACCATTAAAATGTCCACAAATTACAAATACTGAGAGGGTGTGGAGAAAAGGGAACATTCTTACACTGTTGGTAGGAATGTAAGTTTGTGCAGCCACTGTGGAAAACAGTATGGAGGTTCCTCAGAAAACTAAAAATAGAATTACTATATAATCCAGCAATTGCACTCCTAGGCATATATCTGGACAAAACTATAATTTGAAAAGATACATGCATCCCTATATTCATAGCAGCAGTATTCACAATAGCCAAGACATGGAAACAACCTAAATGTCCATCGACAGATGAATGGATAAAGAAGATGTGGTACATATACACAATGGAATACTATTCATCCATTTTTAAAAAATGAAATAATGCCATTTGCAGCAACATGGATACAACTAGAGATTATCATACTAAGTGAAGTGACTCAGAAAGCGAAAGACGAACACCATATGATATCACTTATATGTGGAATCTAAAATACAACACAAATGAATAAACCTATGAAACAAAAACAGACTCACAGACAGAGGACAGACTTGTGGTTGCCAAGGGGGAGGGGAGTGGGGGAAGGAAGGATTGGGAGTTTGGGGTTAGCAGATGCAAACTATTATACTATACAAGATGAATAAGCAAAAAGGACCTACCGTATAGCACAGGGAACTATATTCAATATTCTGTGATAAATCATAATGGGAAAGAATATGATAAGGAATGTATATATAACCGAATGACATTGCTGTACAGCAGAAATTAACACATTATAAATCAACTATACTTCAATAATTAAAAAATTTGTTTAAATATTCCTCAAACTCACAATTAGTAAGACACAGAAAACTAGAAGTTAAATTTTAAATTCCAGAGCTAGGATTATATATTTGGAAGGTTGCCATAGTTTCTGCTCAACAAAATGATATGCAGGAATTATTTAGTCTCAAAACTGCTAGGAAGGGACTTCCCTGATGGTCCAGAGGTTCGGAGTCCGCCTTCCAATGCGGGGGATGCGGGTTTAATGCCTAGTCGGGGAACTAGGGTCCCACATGTCAGGGAGCAGCTAGGCCTGCATGCCACAGCTACTGAGCCCGCAAGCTGCAACTGTAAGCCCATGCCCTCTGCAACCCACGTGCCACAACTAGAGAGAAGCCTGCGCACCAGAGCAATGGATCCCGTGAGCCGTCACTGAGACCCAATGCAGCCAAAAATAAATAAATAAATACTAAAAATTTTTTAAAACCTGCTAGGAATGACATATATAAAGTGTGTATGTGTGCATGTGCATTTTTCCATTGATAAACTTTCATCATGTGGTTATTAAGAAGAACTGGTCTGGAGGAGACTTTCAAGATGGTGGAGGAGTAACACATGGAGATGACCTTCCTCCCCACAAACACATCAGAAATACAACTACATGGGGAACAACTCCTACAGAGCACCTACTGAAGGCTGGCAGAAGACCTCAGACCTCCCGAAAGGCAAGAAACCCCCCACGTACCTGGATATATATTTTTTTCTCCTTTTTCTCTTTTTGTGAGTGTGTATGTGTATGCTTCTTTGTGTGATTTTGTCTGTATAGCTTTACTTTTACCATTTGTCCTAGGGTTCTATCTTTTTTTTTTTAAATATAGTTTTTAGCACTTGTTATCATTGGTGGATTGTTTTTCGGTTTGGTTGCTCTCTTCTTTCTTTCTTTCTTTCTTACTACTTTTGAATTTTTTTATTTTTAATAATTATTTTTTATTTTTTTTAAAAACTATTTTACCTTATTTTTTTCTTTCTTTCTTTTTTTCTCCCTTTTCGTCTGAGCCGTGTGGCTGACAGGGTCTTGGTGCTCTGGCCGGCTGTCAGGCCTGTGTCTCTGATGTGGGAGAACCAAGTTTAGGACATTGGTCCACCAGAGACCTCCCGGCTCCATGTAATATCAAATGGCAAAAGCTCTGCCAAAGATCTCCATCTCAATGCTAAGACCCAGCTCCACTCAATGACCAGCAAGTTACAGTGCTGGACACCCTATGCCAAACAACTAGCAAGACAGGAACACAACCCCATTCATTAGCAGAGAGGCTGCCTAAAGTCATAATAAGGTCACAGATACCCCAAAACATACCACTGGACACAGTCCTGCCCACCAGAAAGACAAGATCGAATGTCATCCACCAGAAAACAGGCACTAGTTCCCTCTGCCAGGAAGCCTACACAACCTACTGAACCAACCTTAGCCACTGGGGGTAGACACCAAAAACAACAGGAACCAAGAACCTGTGGCCTGCAAAAAGGAGACCCCAAACACAGTAAGATAAGCAAAATGAGAAGAAAACGAAGCACACAGCAGACGAAGAAGCAAGGTAAAAAGCCACCAGACCAAACAAATGAAGAGGAAACAGGCAGTCCACCTGAAAAAGGATTCAGAGTAATGATAGTAAAGGTGATCCAAAATCTTGGAAATAGAATGGAGAAAACACAAGAAATGTTTAACAAGGTCCAAGAAGAATAAAGAGCAAACAAACATGATGAGCATCACAATCAATGAAATTAAAAATGCTCTAGAAAGAATCAATAGCAGAATAACTGAGGCAGAAGGTGGATAAGTCACCTGGAAGATAAAATAGTGGAAATAACTACTGCAGAACAGAATAAAGAAAAAAGAACGAAAAGAATTGAGGACAGTTTTAGAGACCTCTGGGACAACATTAAATGCACCAACATTCGATTTATAGGGGTCCCAGAAAAAGAAGAGAAAAAGAAAGGGACTGAGAAAATATTTTAAGAGCTTACAGTTGAAAATTTCCAATATAAGAAAGGAAATAGTCAAGTCCAGGAAGCACAGAGTCCCACACAGGATAAATCCAAGGAGAAACATGCCAAGACACATATTAATCAAACTATAAAAAATTAAATACAAAGAAAAAATATTAAAAGCAGCAAGGGGAAAACAACAACTAATATAAAACGGAATCCCCATAAGGTTAACAGTTGATCTTTCAGTAGAAACTCTGCAAGCCACAAGGGAGTGGCAGGACATATTTAAAGCGATGAAAGGGAAAAACCTACAACCAAGATGACTCTACCCAGCAAGAACCTTATTCAGATTCGACGGAGAAATTAAAACCTTTACAGACAAACAAAAGCTAACAAAATTCAGCACCACCAAAACAGCTTTACAACAAATGCTAAAGGAACTTCTCTAGGCAGGAAACACAAGAGAAGGAAAAGACCTATAATAACAAACCCAAAACAATTAAGAGAATGGTAGTATGAACATACATATCGATAATTACTTTAAATGTAAATGGATTAAATGCTCCAACCTAAAGACATAGACTGGCTGAATGCATACAAAAACAAGACCCATATATATTCTCTCTACAAGAGACCCACTTCAGACCTAGGGACACATACAGACTGAAAGTGAAGGGATGGAAAAAGATATTCCATGCAAATGGAAATCAAAAGAAAGCTGGAGTAGCATTCTCATATGAGACAAAATAGACTTTAAAGGACACTACATAATGATCAAGGGATCAATCCAAGAAGAAGATATAAAAATTGTAAATATTTATGCATCAAACATAGGAGCACCTCAATAGATAAGGCAAATGCTAACAGCCATAAAAGGGGAAATCAACAGTAACACAGTCATAGTAGGGGACTTTAATACCCACTTTCACCAATGGACAGATCATCCAAAATGAAAATAAATAAGGAAACACAAGTTTTAAATGACACATTAAACAAGACGGACTTAATTGACATTTATAGGACATTCCATCCAAAAACAAAAGAATACACTTTCTTCTCAAGTGCTCATGGAACATTCTCCAAGATAGATCATTTCGGATCACAAATCAAGCCTTGGTATATTTAAGAAAATTAAAATCGTATGAAGTATCTTTTCTGACCACAATACTATGAGATTGGACATCAATTACAGGAAAAAATCTGCAAAAAATAAAAACACATGCAGGCTAAAAAATACACTACTAAATAACCAAGAGATCACTGAGGAAATCAAAAAGGAAATCAAAAAGTACCTAGAAACAAATGACAATGAAAACGCGATGACCCAAAACTTATGGAATGCATCAAAATCAGTTCTAAGAGGGAAGTTTATAGCAATACAATCCTACTTCAAGAAACAAGAAACACCTCAAATAAACAACCTAACCTTATACCTAAAGCAATGAGAGAAAGAAGAAAAAAACCCCAAAGTTAGCAGAAGGAAAGAAATCATAAAGAGCAGATCAGAAATAAATGAAAAAGAAATGAAGGAAACAATAGCAAAGATCAATAAAACTAAAAGCTGGTTCTTTGAGAAGACAAACAAAAGTGATAAATCACTAGCCAGACTCATCAAGAAAAAAAGGGAGAAGACTCAAATCAACAGAATTAGAAATTACAAAGGAGAAGTAACAACTGACACTGCAGAAATAGAAATGATCATGAGAGATTACTACAAGCAACTGTAAGCCAATAAAATGGACAACCTGGAAGAAATGGACAAATTCTTAGAAAGGCACAACCTTCTGAGACTGAACCAGGAAGAAATAGAAAATATAAAGACCAATAACAAGCACTGAAATTGAAACTGTGACTAAAAATCTTCCAACAAACAGAAGTCCAGGACCAGATGGCTTCACAGGAAAATTCTATCAAATGTTTATAGAGAAGAGCTAACACCTATCCTTCTCAAACTCTTCCAAAATATAGCAGAGGGAGAAACACTCCACAACTCATTCTACGTGGCCACCCTCACCCTGATACCAAAACCAGACAAAGATGTCACAAAGAAAGAAAACTACAGGCCAACATCACTGATGAACATAGATGCAAAAATCCTCAACAAGATACTAGCAAACAGAATCCAACAGCACATTAAAAGGATCATACACCATGATCAAGTGGGCTTTACCGGAGGAATGCAAGGATTCTACAATATATGCAAATCAATCAATGTGACAAATCATATTAACAAATTGAAGGAGAAAAACCATATGATCATCTCAATAGATGCAGAAAGAGCTTTCGACAAAATTCAACACCGATTTATGACAAAAACCTTCCAGAAAGTAGGCAGAGAGGGAACTTACCACAACATAATAAAGGCCATATATGACAAACCCACACCAAACATTGTTCTCAATGGTGAAAAACTGAAACCATTTTCACTAAGATCAGGAACAAGACAAGGTTGTCCACTCTCACCACTATTATTCAACATAGTGTTGGAAGTTTTAGGCACAGCAATCAGAGAAGAAAAAGAAATAAAAGGAATACAAATTGGAAAAGAAGAAGTAAGCTGTCACTGTTTGCAGATGACATGATACTATACATGAAGAATCCTAAAGATGCTACCACAAAAGTACTAGAGCTAATCAATGAATTTGGTAAAGTTGCAGAATACAAAATTAATGCGCAGAAATCTCCTGCATTCCTATACACTAATGATGAAAAATCTGAAAGAAAAATTAAGGAAACACTCCCATTTACCATTGCAACAAAAAGAATAAAATACATAGGAATAAACCTACCTAAGGAGACAAAAGACCTGTACGCAGAAAACTATAAGACACTGATGAAAGAAATTAAAGATGATGCAAACATATGGAGAGATATACCATGTTCTTGGATTGGAAGAATCAACATTGTGATAATGACTCTACTACCCAAAGCAATCTACAGATTGAATGCAATCCCTATCAAACTACCAATGGCATTTTTCACAGAACTAGAACAAAAAATTTCACAATATGTATGGAAACACAAAAGACCCCGAATAGCCAAAGCAATCTTGAGAAAGAAAAATGGGGCTGTAGGAATAAGGCTCCCAGACTTCAGATTATACTACAAAGCTACAGTAATCAAGATGGTATGGTACTGGCACAAAAACAGAAATATAGATCAATGGAACAAGATAGAAAGCACAGAGATAAACCCACGCACATATGGTTCAACTTACTTCTGATAAAGAAGGCAAGAATATACAATGGAGAAAAGACAGCCTTTTCAATAGGTGGTGCTGGGAATACTGGACAGCTACATGTAAAAGAATGAAATTAGAACACTCCCTAACACCATATACAAAAATAAACTCAAAATGGATTAAAGACTTAAAAGTAAGGCCACGCACTATAAAACTCTTAGAGGAAAACATAGGCAGAACACTCTATGACATAAATCACAGCAAGATACTTTTTAACCCACCTCCTAGAGAAATGGAAATAAAAACAAGAATAAACAAATGGGACCTAATGAAACTTAAAAGCTTTTGCACAGCAAAGGAAACCATAAAGAAGACGAAAAGACAACCCTCAGAATGGGAGAAAATATTTGCCAATGAAGCAACTCAGAAAGGATTAATCTCCACAATTTACAAGCAGCTCAAGCAGCTCAGTATCAAAAAAAACAAACAACCCAATCCAAAAATGGCAGAAGACCTAAACAGACATTTCTCCAAAGAAAATATACAGATTGCCAACAAACACATGAAACAACCTTCGACATCACTAATCATTAGAGAAATGCAAATTAAAACTACAATGACACGTCAATGAGTACTCACCAGAACTACTGCCACCACTGTCTTTGTCCGCGCAGTGAACCACAGCCACCCCCGCCTCTGCAAGAGACCCTCCAATACTAGCAGGAGGTGGGTCAAAAAGGATCTTGCTGAGTCACTCCCATGAGAAAACTTGCACAATCCTCTTAGATAGCCTCATCCACCAGAGGGCAGACAGCAGAAGCAAGAAGAACTACAATCCTACAGCCTGTGGAACAAACACCACATTCACAGAAAGACAAGGTGAAAAGTCAGAGGGCTATGTACCAGATGAAGGAACAAGATAAAACCCCAGAAGAACAACTAAATGAAGTGGAGATAGGCAACCTTCCAGAAAAAGAATTCAGATTAATGATAGTAAAGATGATCCAAGACCTCGGGAAAAGAATGGAGGCAAAGATCGAGAAGATGCAAGAAATATTTATCAAAGACCTAGAAGAATTAAAGAACAAACAAACAGAGATGAACAATACAATAACTGAAATGAAAACTACACTAGAAGGAATCAATAGCAGAATAACTGACGCAGAAGAACAGATAAGTGACCTGGAACACAGAATGGTAGAATTCACTGCTGTGGAACCAAATAAAGAAAAAAGAATGAAAAGGAATGAAGACAGCCTAAGAGACCTCTGGGACAACATTAAACGCAACAACATTCGCATTATAGGGGTCGCAGAAGGAGAAGAGAGGAAGGACTAGAGAAAATATTTGAAGAGATTATAGTCAAAAACTTCCCCAACATAGGAAAGGAAATAGCCACCCAGGAAGCACAGCGAGTCCCATACAGGATAAACCTAAGGAGAAACACGCCGAGACACATAGTACTCAAATTGGCAAAATTAAAGACAAAGAAAAATTATTGAAAGCAGCAAGGGAAAAATGACAAATAACATACAAGGGAACTCCCATAAGGTTAACAGTTGATTTCTCAGCAGAAATTCTACAAGCCAGAAGGGAGTGGCATGATATACTTAAAGTGATGAAAGGGAAGAACCAACAACCCAGATTACTCTACCTGGCAAGGATCTCATTCAGATTCAATGGAGAAATCAAAAACTTTACAAACAAAAGCTAAGAGAATTCAGCACCACCAAACCAGCTCTACAACAAATGCTAAAGAAACTTCTCTAAGTGGGAAACACAAGAGAAGAAAAGGACTTACAAAAACAAACCCAAAACAATTAAGAAAATGGTCACAGGAACATACATATCAATAATTACATTAAACATGAACGGATTTCATGCTCCAACCAAAAGACACTGGCTTGCTGAATGGATACAAAAACAAGACCCATATATATGCTGTCTACAAGAGACCCATTCAGACCTAGGGACACATACAGACTGAAAGTGAGGGGATGGAAAAAGATAGTCCATGCAAATGGAAATCAAAAGAAAGCTGGAGTAGCAATACTCGTATCAGATAAAATAGACTCTAAAATAAAGAATGTTGCAAGAGACAAAGAAGGACACTACATAATGATCAAGGGATCAATCCAAGAAGAAGATATAACAATTATAAATATATATGCACCCAACATAGGAGCACCTCAATACATAAGGCAACTGCTAACAGCTATAAAAGAGGAAATCGACAGTAACACAATAACAGTGGGGGACTTTAACACCTCGGTTGTACCAATGGACAGATCATCCAAAATGAAAATAAATAAGGAAACACAAGCTTTAAATGACAAAACAGACCAGATAGATTTAATTGATATTTATAGGACACTCCATCCCAAAACAGCAGATTACACTTTCTTCTCAAGTGCGCACAGAACATTCTCTAGGATAGATCACATCTTGGGTCACAAATCAAGCCTCAGTAAATTTAAGAAAACTGAAATCATATCTAGCATCTTTTCTGACAACAACGCTATGAGATTAGAAAGGAATTACAGGGAAAAAAAGTAAAAAATACAAACACATGGAGGCTAAACAATACGTTACTAAATAACCAAGAGATCAATGAAGAAATCAAAGAGGAAATCAAAAAATACCTAGAGACAAATGACAATGTAAACACGATGATCCAAAACCTATGGGATGCAGCAAAAGCAGTTCTAAGCGGGAAGTTTATAGCTATACAAGCCTACATCAACAAACAAGAAAAATCTCAAACAATCTAAACTTACACCTAAAGGAACTAGAGAAAGAAGAACAAACAAAACCCAAAATTAGCAGAAGGAAAGAAATCATAAAGATCAGAGCAGAAATAAATAACATAGAAACAAAGAAAACAGCAAAAGTCAATAAAACTAAAAGCTGGTTCTTTGAGAAGATAAACAAAATTAATAAACCATTAGCCAGACTCATCAAGGAAAAGAGGGAGAGGACTCAAATCAATAAAATTTGAAATGAAAAAGGAGAAGTTACAAGAGACACCGCAGAGATACAAAGCATCAAGAGATTCTACAAGCAACTTTATGCCAATAATATGGACAACCTGGAAGAAATGGACAAATTCTTAAAAAGGTATAACCTTCCAAGACTGATCCAGAAAGAAATAGAAAATATGAACAAACCAATCACAAGTAATGAAACTGAAACTGTGATTAAAAATATTCCAACACACAGAAGTCCAGGACCAGACGGCTTCACAGGTGAATTCTATCAAACATTTAGAGAAAAGCTAACACCGATCCTTCTCAAACACTTTCAAAACATTGCAGAGGAAGGAACACTCCCAAACTCATTCTATGAGGCCACCATCACCCCGATACCAAAACCAGACAAAGATACTACAAGAAAAGAAAATTACAGACGAATATCACTGATGAATATAGATGCAAAAATCCTCAATGAAATACTAGCAAACAGAATCCAACAACACATTAAAAGGATCATACACCATGATCAAATGGGATTTATCCCAGGGATGCAAGGATTCTTCAATATATGGAAATCAATCAATGTGATACACCATATTAACAAATTGAAGGATTAAAACCATATGATCATCTCAATAGATGCAGAAAGAGCTTCTAACAAAATTTAGCACCCATTTATGATAAAAAAAAATCTCCAGAAAGTGGGCAGAGAGGGAAACTACTTCAACATAATAAAGACCATATACGACAAACCCACAGCAAACATCATTCTCAGTGGTGAAAAACTGAAAGCATTTCCTCTAAGATCAGGAACGAGACAAGGATGTCCACTGTCACCATTATTATTCAACATAGTTTTGGAAGTTGTAGCCACGGCAATCACAGAAGAAAAGAAATAAAAGGAATACAAATTGGAAAAGTAGAAGTAAAACTGTCACTGTTTGCAGATGACATGATAGGGTACACAGAATCCTAAAGATGCCACCAGAAAACTACTAGAGCTAATGAATGAATTTGGTAAAGCTGCAGGATACAAAACTAATGCACAGAAATCTCTTGCATTCTTAAACACTAATGATGAAAAATCTGAAAGAGAAATTAAGGAAACACTCCCATTTACCACTGCAATAAAAAGAATAAAATACCTAGGAATAAACCTACCTAGGGAGACAAAAGACCTGTATGCAGAAAACTATAAGACAATGATGAAAGAAATTAAAGATGATACCAACAGATGGAGAGATATAGCATGTTCTTGGATTGGAAGAATCAATATTGTGAAAATGACTATACTACCCAAAACAATCTACAGATTCAGTGCAATCTCTATCAAATTACCAATGGCATTTTTTACAGAATTCGAACAAAAAGTCTTAAAATTTGTATGGAGACACAAAAGACCCCAAATAGCCAAAGCAGTCTTGAGGGAGAAAAACGGAGCTGGAGGAATCAGACTCCCTGACTTCAGACTATACTACAAAACTACAGCAATCAAGACAATATGGTACTGGCACAAAAACAGAAACACAGATCAATGGAACAAGATAGAAAGCTCAGAGATAAACCCATGCACCTATAGTCAACTAATCTATGACAAAGGAGGCAAGGATATACAATGGAGAAAAGACAGTCTCTTCAATAAGTGGTGCTGGGAAAACTGGACAGCTACATGTAAAAAAAATGAAACTAGAACACTCCCTAACACCATACACAAAAATAAACTCAAAATGGATTAGAGATGTAAATGTAAGAACAGGCACTATAAAACTCTTAGAGGAAAACATAGGAAGAACACTCTTTGACATAAATCACAGCAAGATCATTTTTGATCCACCTCCTAGAGTAATTGAAATAATAACAAAAGTAAACAAATGGGACCTAATGAAACTTCAAAGCTTTTGCACAGCAAAGAAAACCATAAAGAAGACGAAAAGCCAACCCTCAGAATGGGAGAAAATATTTGCAAATGAATCAATGGACAAAGGATTAATCTCCAAAATATACAAACAGCTCATGCAGCTCAATATTAAAAAAACAACCCAATCCAAAAATGGGCAGAAGACCTAAATATACACTTCTCCAAAGAAGACATACAGATGGCCAAGAATCACATGAACAGCTGGTCAACATCACTAATTATTAGAGAAATGCAAATCAAAACTACAATGAGGTATCACCTCACACCAGTTAGAATGGGCATCATCAGAAAATCTACAAACAATAAATGCTGGAGAGCGTGTGGAGAAAAGGGAACCCTCTTGCACTGTTGGTGGGAATGTAAATTGATACAGCCACTATGGAGAACAGTATGGAGGCTCCTTAAAAAACTAAAAATAGACCTACCATATGATCCAGCAATCCCACTACTGGGCATATACCCAGAGAAAACCATAATTCAAAAAGATACATGCACCCCAATGTTCACTGCAGCACTATTTACAATAGCCAGGTCATGGAAGCAACCTAAATGCCCATCGACAGACAAATGAATAAAGAAGATGTGGTACATATATACAATGGACTATTACTCAGCCATAAAAAGGAATTAAATTGGGTCATTTGTTGAGATGTGGATGGATCTAGAGACTGTCATACAGAGTGAAGTAAGTCAGAAAAAGAAAAACAAATATCGTATATTAACGCATGTATATGGAACCTAGAAAAATGGTACAGATGAACTGGTTTGCAGGGTAGAAGTTGAAACACAGATGTACAGAACAAACATATGGACACCAAGGGGGGAAAGCCACGGCATGGTGGGGGTGGTGGTGTGATGAATTGGGCAATTGGGATTGACATGTATACACTGATGTGTATAAAATTGATGACTAATAAGAACCTGCTGTATAAAAAAAATAAAATTTTAAAATTAAAAAAAAACAAAACAAAACTACAATGAGGTATCACCTCATACCAGTTAGAATGGCCATCATCAAAAATCTACAAACAATAAATGCTGGAGTGGGTGTGGAGAAAAGGGAACCCTCTTGCACTGTTGCTGAGAATGTTAATTGATACAGTCACTATGGAGAACAGTATGGAAGTTCCTTAAAAAACTAAAAATAGAACCTGCATACAACCCAGCAATCCCACTACTGGGAAGATACCCTGAGAAAACCATAATTCAAAAAGGGTCATGTACCACAATGTTCACTGCAGTTCTATTTACAATAGCCAGGACGTGGAAGCAACCTAAGTGTACACTGACAGATGAATGGATAAAGAAGATGTGGGACATATATACAATGGAATATTACTCAGCCATAAAAAGAAATGAAATTGAGTTATTTGTAGTGAGGTGGATGGACCTAGAGTTTGTCATGCAGAGCGAAGTCAGAAAGAGAAAAACTAATACCGTATGCTAGTACATATATATGGAATCTAAAAAAAAAAAAAAAAGGTTCTGAAGAACCTAGGGATGGGACAGGAATAATGATGCAGATGTAGAGAATGGATTTGAGGACACAAGGAGGGGGAAGGGTAAGCTGGGACGAAGTAAGAGTGGCATGGACTTATATATACACTACCAAATGTAAAATAGATAGCTAGTGGGAAGCAGCCACATAGCACAGGGACATCAGCTCAGTGCTTTGTGACCACCTAGAGGGGTGGGATAGGGAGGGTGGGAGGGAGACGCAAAAGGGAGGAGATATGGGGATATATGTACATATACAGCTGATTCACTTTGTTATAAAGCAGAACCTAACACACCATTGTAAAGTAATTATACTCCAATAAAGATGTTAAAAAAAAAAAAAAAGAACTGGTCTGCCGAAAGTAAAACCTCTTTTTTAACCAAAAAATTAAATTTCAAATAAATTTAAGACTTTACCTTTGACATAAGGCCCCTTTTGAAACTAACTTTCTAAAATTTTTCACCAAAACCAGAATTGTTACTCTTAAATTAACAGGTCTGTGCCAATATTTGAAAATCTGAGTTTACCTTGTCTCTTTAAGAAATCAGTAGTTCTTTCTGCTTAATTTCTACCTTAAGTTATAGTCTTTTATTAATTATTAATCAATCCCATAGCAGCCAGCTGCAGTGCCCCTCATAATGGAGCTTAGGTAAGAAATAACCAGGAAGAACACGTAAGTTATTAAAATCAAAGATTCTGCTTTCATGTAAATGTCTCATAGAAAAAAAAACTCAGATCGAAGTCTATGTTGCATCCAAAGCTAACGTTTCAAACTTCAAGCAAGTGGCATAGCAATATGCCGATATGGAAGAAGGAAAACTGAACCAAGGAGAGTAGCAAAAAATGTATAAACTGATTTCTTTTTTAAGGGTAGGAGGAGCCACCACATGGAATCAGTCTTCTTTCACGGGTAAATTTTTAAAATAATGAATTGACTTTTTTTTTAAGTGGGGAGCACAAAGAGTACAACAATGAACTCACTGTTTTTAAGGGGCAAGTAGAAGGAGCACGGGACTAGTACTCCCACCAGCACCACAGCCAGTTCTTGATATTTCCTAGGCTGGTTGTATTGTTAGAAACTGGAATAAAATGTGGGTTACGCTTTTTTCAAGTCAGTGTCTTCGACTAACATGAAAAAATTAAATCAATGAAGATGTCATATATTTACTTACAAACTGCAATTCAGACTATTTGGATCCATTAAGGATGGTTCATTTTATTAATCAATGTCTAGAATACCAGAGGATAAACCAATGTGTTACTCAGAGCTCTTAAAATTTCAATTACATACTGTGGTTGATTTTCAAGTGAGAAGATATTTACTTAACACGTACAAAGAAGCTATTTCTTTCTCTTTTCTCTAAATCTAAATGAGAATAGAACCAATAAATTGGGAAAATGAATTTTACCTTTCGAAGTTTTAGCAGCTCAGTGGTCTTTTGTTTTGTTTTGTTTTCATTCTTTGTGCTGCCTAAAAGAATTTGATAGGTCAATTTACTTATCAGATTTTCTTTTAACATTTTATGTCTAATCAGATACTTTCAGTGAGGCTGCATGTGGGCTTTATTATTACATCTGTGCCATATTAGAACTAGAGAGAAAAAAGTGAAGATTGGCTCTTTCTAGTTCTTATCATCAACATCATAATGTAGAGTTTAATTTAAAAAATGTAAATGTCTACACTAAATACAGCTTTTCTCCCTCATCCTTTATATTTGGTTTCAAACGTTTAACAAGTTTATTCCTCTCCAAATTAAAACAAAAATCACTCAAATGCTGGTGCACATGGCTAAGAGTTTCCAGAGATCAGTCAGTATAATTCACTCATTTCACAGATAAGAAAACTGAGGGCCAGAAAAAAGAAGCCACTTGCCTAATAGGAGCAGAGCCTAAAACGGAATTCAGGTCACCAGCATTCTTTCCTACTCTACTGTGGTGCATTACAGGTTACAATACTTAGCGTTTGAGCTAGGTCACACTCAAGTGTCTAACGGTCACAGCCAAAACTAACCTATGGACCTAAGCATCCTCTTCCCTTACTTGAAAACCAAAAGTAATAGCTGGAATGAGGGTACCAAAAGATGTGACCCCACAGTACAACTAACCCATCAGAAAACTGTTGATGGGTTTCAGGTATTTTTATGTCAAAAGTGAGTCATAGTGATCTTGTGGGAGTTTTTTGCCAGACAGACTTCCTAGAAAAACCTGCCGCGGCCTCTCTTCTCTGCCCTGCACTAAACTGAATTTCGATGTAGTCAAAATGATGCACAAATACAATCAAGAGCAGCTTCTCCCTCCTCCTGCCATTCACTCTGCTGGCAGCCACCTGGTGGAGCTGTAATACATCATTTTTTAAGAGACAAACACTAGATGATTCATTGCCAACTATGTTATTATGAATGGTTTCACAGCTTAAAATAGTTAATTCATAGTGTTTTCAGATGAGAAGTTAAACGTCAACTCAGTTCCAGTAGCAAGTGTAAACCTTTCCCCCAGCTTTAAGTACAAGTATAAATCTCCTTTCCTGTTTGAGAAACTGTTACATAGCCATCAATTCTCCAGCAACTCCTACTTACTTCTCACATCCTTGGTGATCTTATTTCCCCTATAGTCCCTCCCACTCGGCAAGTTACTGAAGAGATTCCAAAGTTGAAGAAAGCTGTAAGCCAAGGAAGCATTTCAGGTCAGTGACCCAGCAACTCCCCTCTTCTTCTTGCCCTTCTTTCTACTACTCCGTCTCTCCTGATGTTTCTTCCCTCAATAAAAGGTTAATTTGGAAAGCAATCATTAAAGAAAGAGGCAAGAAGCTTTCTGAGGTTCCAAGGTAAATTCACAAAACAGCACAAATACCCAATTTCATACATGCATATATATAAATACAATCCTTACCTTACCCCCTCACCTATCTACCCCAGCCAAAAAAGACCAAATCAGTGCATTCTAAACTCAAGGAACTGATACTGTTTTAGATTATTCATATCTCCTTCAGTAGGAGAATTAAAGACACTTTTTTTTTTTTAAAATACTTCTGAGCACTAATAGCTGTGAAGTTGTGGCTTGGCACACCAGTTAGATTTTCTTTTCTTTTTTTTAAACATTCTTTTTTTTATATATATTTATTTTATTTATTTATTTTTTGGCTGTGTTGGGTCTTTGTTGAGGTACACAGGCTTCTCATTGCGGTGGCTTCTCTTGCTGCGGAGCATGCGCTCTAGGCGCGCAGGCTTCAGTAGTTGTGGCACGCAGGCTCTAGAGCGCAAGCTCAGTAGTCGTGGTGCATGGGCTTCTCACTGCAGTGGTTTCTCTTGTTGCGGAGCACAGGCTCTAGGTGCACGGGCTTCAGTAGTTGTGGCACGCAGGCTCAGTAGTTGTGGCTCACGGGCTCTAGAGCATGGGCTCAGTAGTTGTGGTGCACGGGCTTAGTTACTCTGCAGCATGTGGGATCTTCCCGGACCAGGGCTCGAACCCATGTCCCCTGCATTGGCAGGTAGATTCTTAACCACTGCGCCACCAGTGGAAGCCCTAAAGACTCTTTTAATACTGGTAGAATTAATGTGCACTTAATTAATCATGACACTGATTAAGTGATTTGTGACATTGATTTGTGAAGAGTTGTCCAGTGGTTAAATCATATTTTCTATGCCCTGAGGGAAGTGACAGCTGCCACCTCAAATCAAGACGATCCTTCTAGAAAGCAGCACTCTTCTAAGAATACAGTTGGTTTTATTCTTTCTCATAGACCTGAAACTGCCTTTGCAGCCAGGCATCATAACCTCCCACCCCCGATACCAGTGTCTTTCATGGTACCCACTCCTCTGGGGGACCCACAGTTCCTTCCCCTTCCCTTTGTGATGGCAGCACTACTAACCAGAAAAGGCCGGAAAAGAGAGACAGCACAGACCTGGGGTCACAGGGACCTGCATTTGAATGCTGGCCCTCAGTGAGAATGACAAATTAATCTCTCTGTGAGTCATCTCCTCGGCTGCAACAGGGGACAAAAACATTCCTCAAATGGCTCCTTGAAGATTAAATAAAACAATGCCCAAGAAGCGCAGGTGGGCGCCGGGCACAGAGCAGGCCCTCAGTAAAGTTCACGTCCTCCTCCCCAGCTTAGTTTCCTGCACGTGTGTCAGCACTCCTGACTCTAAGAGGACAGGTTACACATGTGTTGAGGAGTTAGTAAGAAACATTACAAATAGGAAATAACTAAGCTGCTCTGGCCCCTCCCTTCCCAAAGTATCCCTTCTCCAAATTTTTCTTTGCCATTGTTAAGGCTCAGACTGAGACAGAAGAGAAAGCAATTAGGAAAAGTATAGGAGGCAGTAGAGTCTGACGTCAGTTGAAGGAGAAAGTAGCTATTATGAAAGAAAAGAATTGAGCAAAATGGGATTTGGAAAAAAATATGACAGCCAGAGTTTTCATTAAACAGCAAGGAGGAAAGACAAAGAGGGACCTTTAAAAATCATAATGGTTCCAGGACTTCCCTGGTGGCACAGTGGTTAAGAATCCACCTGCCAATGCAGGGGACATGGGTTCGAGCCCTGGTCCAGAAGATCCCACACGCGTAGAGCAGCTAAGCCCGTGTGCCACAACTACTGAGCCTGCGCTGTACAGCCCTCGAGGCACAACTACTAAAGCCCACGCACCTAGAGCCCGTGTTCCACAAGAGAAGCCATTGCGATGAGAAGCCCGTACACCCCAACAAAGAGTAGTCCCTGCTCACCACAAATAGAGAAAGCCCGCACACAGCAACCAAGACCCAAGGCAACCAAAAATAAATAAATTTATAAGAGAAAAAAAAAACATAATGGTTCCATATTGTTGCAACCAGTGACCATTTCACAGCCACAATTTCATGAGAACACCATACAAGGTGGGTGCTACTCTATCCAAAACTCTATAACAGTTATTAACTACCAGATTATTCCCCAAGTACTAGGAGTAGATCATACTGCTGCAGTGTAAAGGGCCTTTGAAGCCTGTATGCCATTTAAAGGTTAAAACTGCAAGGTTAGGGCTGGGACTTTACAGAGACAAATGTCAGGAAATTCTTATCTGTGATTCTCTGAGTAATCATCCTGCAGCCTCCTGGTGCATGTATATACAATATCTGTCTCTGTGTATATGACAGATCCATCAGTGGAGCAGTATGAAGTGGCTGAGAAGAGGAACTGGATTGAGTTAGAGCAACATACCCCTGCTTTAACAGGAGTACAGCAATTCTGGTTTGCTTACAACACTTAATTATCTTTTCCTCACACACTCCTCTCTGGTCACTCTGTAAATTCACATTGCCACATGCTCTGGGGCTTTTTGTATCACAGTGGAAAAGTTTTAAAAGTTTAAGCAGAGGAAATCCAACTCAGCCCTCCTCCTTTTCGTCAAGTTCGCTTTCTCCCAATAGCTGTCTGGACTTGGTCACCACATCTTCATGTTAAAATAACTGAGGGTGGGGGTGTGGTGGGGGAGGGTACACGGTCTCTGCTTTGCCCTTAGAAGACCAACGTGAGAGACCAACATGCACAAAAGACAAAGGAAGAAGCTGGCAGCCAGGGGAGACAGAATGTGGAGAAGTGCTCTACGAGGGCCAAGAAGAACCATCAGCCTCTAAACTTCATGGGCTGCATGCAAAGACCACTTTATCAGTCCCAGTGGCACAGCTGATGGACAATTCCCACTCATATTTGGGGGAAAGGGGGGGACTTCTTTGGATTCCATTACTATCACTTATTTATTGGAATCATACGTCCAGATATCACCTAAAGCAGTGGTTCTTTATGGGGAGGTGATTTTGTCTCCCAGGGCACATGTCAACATCTAGAGACATTTTTGGTTGTCAAAAGCGAGGAGATGCTACTGGCACCTAGTGGGCAGAGGCCAAGAATACAATGCACAGGACAGCCCCACACAACAGAGAATTACTCAGCCCAAAATGTCAACAGAAACCCTGATCTAAAGCAAACGAACTTGTGGAACTGACCTGACTGTATTCATGAAACAAAATAAAAGTTGTGGAATGCAAATTTGGTTTTATTCTTTCTCATAGAACTGAAACTAGCCTTTTACAGCCAGGCACCATAACCTCCCACCACAGACATAAATGCCTTTCATTTGCATCTGATAAAAATCCATCTCAAATGTATTCTTTAATTATTTTAACCATAAAAATTATCTGGCAATTAATCTTAGATGCTTTGAAAATAATTTATAAATGGTGATTTTCTGAAGAACACGTAAGTCTAAACAGGGCAATTATGAGATGAAAGTAATTTTCATATTCAACTGGTAATGTTTTATAAACAAATCAGCATTAAGTAATAAAACTTCACAAAAAATGTCAATGTCTGCTCAGGTTGACAATAGAATCTGCAGCAGATGCTAACTTATTCTGAAAGAAGGTAACCATGTCTAAGATGAATTTTCCAAAACAGAGTAAATTTAATGAAGAACATTTATTTTGTAGCTCCTGTATGTAAATACTGAAAATAAGCTTGGTCCGATGGAAAACGTTACAAAGCTAACAGACCCAACATCCCAGTATCCAAAAGGTCCTTCCAGATGGGTTAAAATCATGCTTGGAGAACACACAGTCAAAGGATAATGGAAAAAGAAAACACTGATAAACTGGACTCCATCAAAATTTAAAACTTTTGCATTTCAAAAGATACCATCAAGAAAACCAAAAGATAAGCCACAGAATGGGAGAAAATATTTGTAAATTACGTACATGATAAGGAACTTGTGTCCAGAATATATAAAGTACTCTTACAACTCATTAATAAGAAGACAAAAAAAAATATTTTTAATGGGAGAAAGCAAGACATGGAAACAACCCAAGTGCCCATCAACAGATGATTGGCTTAACAAGATGTAATATATACACACAGTGGAATATTACTCAGCCGTAGAAAGGAATGAAATACTGACATTTGCAGCAACATGGATGGACCTAGAGAATATTATACTTAGTGAAGTAAGTCAGACAAAGACAAATTTTACATGATACCACTTATACGGGGAATCTAAAAAATAATACGAATGAATCTATGTACAAAACAGAAACAGACTCACAGACACAGAAAACAAACTTATGGTTACCAAAGGGGAAAGGGACAAATTAGGAGCACAGGATTAACAGATACAAACTACTATACATAAAATAGATAAGCAACAAGATAGCACAGGGAATTACACTCAATATCTTATCATAACCTATAACGGAAAATAATCTGAAATATATATATATATACACACACATATATATATCTGAATCACTTTGTTGTACACCTGAAACTAACACAATATTGTAATTCAACTATACTTCAATTTCTTTTTAAATGAGCAAAAGATTTGAATAGACTTTTCACCAAAGATATATGAATGGACTATATACACATGAAAAGATTCTCAACATCACTAGTTACTAAGAAAATGCAAATAAAAACCACGAGACACTACCTCACCCCAACTATATAAATGAAAATACAGACAATTAACAAGTGTTGTCAAAAATGTGGAGAAATCGAAACCCTCATACGTTGCTGATGGGAAAGGTAAAATGGTACAGCCACTCTGAAAAAGTCCAGCAGTTTCGTAAAATAGTATACAATAGTTTCTTAGCATGCCCATAATAGCATTATTCATAATAGCCAAAAAGTGGAAACAACCAAATGTCTATCATCAGATGAATGGATAAACAAAATGTGGTCTCTCCATACAATGGAATACCAAGTACATGCTTACAGCAGGGGTGAATCTCAAAAACATCAAGCTAAGTAAAAGAAGCCAGACACAACAGACCACATTTCATATGATTTCTTTTATATAAAATGTCCAGAAAAGGCAACTCTATAGAGACAGAAAGTACATTAGTGCTTGCCCAGAGCTGGGATGGGAATGAGGAATGACTGCTAATAGGTAGTAGGTCTCCTTCTAGAATGACAGAAATTTTCTACACTTAAAACAGGTTTTAAGATTTTATGGTATTTAAATTACACCCCAAAGCTGCTTTAAAAAAAATCACTTTATTGACAAGGTAGGCAATTGAGGCACAGGTTTTAGATACTGAGAACAATGATGGCACATGTAAAGACAGTAAGTATTTGTGCAATGAAAAGTTAACGTGCTTAAAATCAGACACCTAGGAAGAGGGTAGAACTCAGCACTCAATTCACAAATTTTTTTCCTCACAAAAGTCCTGAACAACCCCAGCAGAATTCAGACAGAATGGCAATTCTCTTATATCAGCATAACAGTGCTCTTTATTACCAAATGATCACACATTTTCCTGCTCTGAGCATACTGATTTTGATCCAGGTACGATACCACTTTACCCCACCTCTGTGTTGAACCAGCCTTCAGGTCTGTGTGGAAAATTAAACACTAAAAAGGTTATTTGTTACTGAATCTAAAACATCACAAAGGCTCTTTAAGAGTTTCACAACTGTCCTCTCTGTCTTAACGTACCTTAGTCTTGCTTCCTGGATAAGTAATTCTCAGAGAGGTATTTGTGGTATCTGTGTGCACTGGCTCCAACACAAATACAACGTCATGTCCAGATCCTCATTCTTGCCAGACATATTTAAAACAGTTTTCATACTTTAACCTTTCTTTAAAAATGGTTTTATATCAGATTTCATTATTTATTGAGTGTCATTACTTGCTGAGGAATTATACAGAGCAAAAGGCAGCAAGCTGTTTAAACCAAATGACCACTGCATATTTTCTGGATGTTTTTTATCTTTTGCTACATAAAAATAAGCAGTTAGGTGGCCCAGAAATAAAGGCCTGAGTCTAGATACACTCAGAATCCTCCAGGATGATACAATACTCTCAGTATCATAAACGGTTTTGTGCAATGTCGGCTGATGTGTAATACTTCCCCACTGCTCTCTACCCCATTACTGGAATGCCATTTACTGGGAAGACAAACACCTTATAATCATTTAACTCTTCAATAACAGCTAAAAGATTAGTCTAACACTTCACACAAATTCTCTACTCGACCGATAAAAGAAAAACAAAAACAAATTGGGCACCAATAGAGGCATTTCCATTTTTTATTAGCTTACGGTAGTTCATCTACTAAGGCTCCAACTACCATGAAAGAAAAGGTATAAACTCATTTTGAACCATAAAAGTTCTCACTGTAGTAGTGAAATCTTCTACTGTAATTTCTCCTATCCCTAAATTCACCTTGAATACATACAGCTCTGGCCACCAGGAAGTTCATCATATTTCACATCATATTTCCCTGGTGGCGCAGTGGTTGAGAGTCCGCCTGCCGATGCAGGGGGCGCGGGTTCGTGCCCCGGTCCGGGAAGATCCCACATGCCGCGGAGCGGCTGGGCACGTGAGCCATGGCCACTGAGCCTGCGCGTCCAGAGGCTGTGCTCCGCAATGGGAGAGGCCAAAACAGTGAGAGGCCCGCGTACCGCAAAAAAAAAAAAAAAAAAAAAAAAAGAACTAGAATTGAATCTCCAACTTTTATGAGCTGAACAACCTGAGAAAATCACAACCTCTTTGACCTTTAATTATACATACATACACAAACATACACACACACACAGACATACAGGAAGATAACATGGATGTGTTTTATAAGTCCCTTTGGGTCTGGAGAGAATGTGACTTGTATTTAATCTTAAGGTTGATGACTTAACATCCCTTTTTTTTTTTTTTTTTTTTTGCGGTACGCGGGCCTCTCACTGTTGTGGCCTCTCCCGTTGTGGAGCACAGGCTCCGGACGCGCAGGCTCAGCGGCCATGGTTCACGGGCCCAGCCGCTCCGCGGCATGTGGGATCTTCCCGGACCGGGGCACGAACCCGCGTCCCCTGCATCGGCAGGCGGACTCTCAACCACTGCGCCACCAGGGAAGCCCTAACATCCCTTTTTTAATAAAGATAACAATCTTGAGCCTTCTTTTAATGTTATTTGAAAATTTTTAAATATATGAAGTATCATAGTTAAAAACAAATCAAAGTTCCCCCCTCCCCATTACCATTTGAAATCACTGCTTTAGTCTGACCACTTAATAAATCATTCTGTGATGACAACTCTAGGCCCTCGTGGTAAATCTTGCTGGCCCAATCTTTCTTCCTTTGAAGAAAATAAAGACTTGGAAATATACAATCCAATCAAAGGCAGAGTCCTCCTACCACAACAAAATAAGCAACTTTGCTTAAGCAAAAATTACTACTTATTCCCAGAGTAAAAGGCTCTACTCAGAATACCTCAAGCAGCTGCAGAAAAACGCAAATTAGAAGACCCAAGTTCTTATCCCTATTCTGTCGCTAGATAACATTGGCTAAGCTGTACAATAGCCCCTATTGTGAAATAAGAATGTTCTCTTTAGTAAATTACTTTAAGATCCCTTTGTAAATACAGGAGTCTGACAGACGTAGAAACAAACTCCCAGTCTTACAGAAGAATGAATGTTTCCCAAAGCAGCAATGTCCTGCCTGATGGCTAGCTTTGCCTGCATAACTCCCCAAAGCCTAATTTACCCGTCATATAATTGAGCTACCTGGTTCCACAGTTTTAGAAACCTGAGGAGCAGCGGATTGTTTCTATGGGTAAATGCATCTGAATATCAAACACAAAATGTCAAACTCTCTACTACAAGTGGAGTGTCTACTGCAACTTTAAAATCAGGCTTGATTCTTCAGTTTCCAAAAGATAAACATGAAGCATTATATAATCTAACATAAAAATAACCGATACCGTAGAATTCTACATCTAGAAGGGATGTTAGAGATGATCTGGAACAACCTTTTAATTTTAATGTTAATTCTACATAGCAGGAGTGACTAATATATACAGTGTTTCTACTTTGGGTTCCCTCAATTGAGAAAATAAAAATCCAGACACTGTTAAAGACCATCAGGTATGCACATGCCCTTTTTAAAATACAGGTCCTTTGGGCAAGGATTTTTTTTTTCTTCACTTAGAATTAAGACTTCAACCATTCTAAATGGAAATGCAAGCATATTTTAAAACCTCCTTTTGAGTTAATCTTCTCTCTCAGTTCTTCCACCAATGCCACCACCTTAAATACTTCTGATTGCTAAGGAATTCCAACACATTTCAATGAGACAGCCCATGCACACAAATCCCAAATGAGAACATATGCTCCAGCACTTGGTACTTGAGCAATCTAGGCAACTCACCTAGTGCTTCCAAGCCCCGGTTTCTTCATTTATGAAATGGAGAAACCCTGACTCCATGATTTCACAAGGATACAAGAACCAAACTAAATTATGTGAAAACATGTTTGGGAAGAATATTGATATACATATCAATGCTTATTATAAGATCTCCAAATTCCCACATTTCACTAGAAGAAAAAAATTTGCTCCAAATGTTCAGGTGTAGAACCTAAATGGCTTACAGTTGCTAAGTTAGCATTACATACATTAAAACCAAATGGGATTTTTCTATCTAAAGTTCCTTCTAGGAAAATAGAGTAAGATGTTAAAACTTAGGTATCAACATTTTGGTATTTCCACAGGTGGAGCACATACTTTCACCACATCCCTCCTGAAGGCAGGAATAGTCTCTTAGTAGTCCTTTCAGCTGCAGTAACTGGCACAGAGACTAGCTCTGTTCTTAATATCAGAATACACTTTTCCAGAATAAAAGTAAAATGTTCATATAAACATATGTGGGGTGGAAAGAGGTCTGGCCTGGGGGTACCGACACTTGCTCTCACACCACACACAGCCTTGCATAAGCATTCTGGGCCTTCATTTCCCTTTAAAAGTCTACACTGGTAATGCCCCTTTTATCTGATGTCAGACATCCACCCAGAATACTGCACATAAAGCCTTTGAGCGACAAAATGAAAAAAGCTTCTCACAAAGTCCACACTTTATCCATAGTAGAGGCCTACTGATTTTTATTTCATGTATACTTATAATAATAAACTTGGTTACTTGGTTATGAAATATTTCCCATTGTTGTTAAAAGCAGTACTTTTTTTATTTTTTTGGCTGCACCACGCAGCATATGGGATCTTAGTTCCCCGACCAGGGATCAAACCCGTGCCCCCTGCATTGGAAGCGTGGAGTCTTAACCACTGGACCACCAGGGAAGTCCCCAAAAGCAGTAAAATAGATCAGATGTCGAAGGAAAGAAACTGGAGAAACCCTAAATGTTCTTCTTCCTGATGCATGGGAAGGAACCAAACCTTCCCAAAAAGGTAAATTAGATTCAATCCAAAATCATATATTGCTTAACGTCACTGAACACTTAAAAGTCATTCATTATGGTAGTCTCCATCTTTTATGCCAAAATTAGACTCAATTTGTGATTTAATTCAATCTTTAATTATGAGAAAACAGAATCAATGCTCAGCAAATATTGTACTACATGCTCATACTATCCGTGGTTACCCAAATCATTAACCTGGGAAGAAATGGTAAAAGCCCTCTTTTATAGTTCACGTTTCCTTACTCAAGTAATCTCTTCACTAACTGCTTCTATTTTATTTTTCACTACCTAACATTAATGGAATCACAAAGGAAAGGTCATCTAATTTGAAGCAACACAAAAGTTATCCAAGAAGCATTTTACATATGGAAATAAAGTGGATTATTTTATTTTACAGAATTAATTTTATTCCCAATGATGCTAATATATTTTAAAGAAGTACAGTGTTACTATTCCCCAACTATAGGTAATCAGCTCCTTCAAGGAAGTGACCGTGTCTGCCAATTCTGATCCTTAAAGCACGTGATAACCAAAAGAAAACTTAACAAATATTTCTGAGATTAGCTTTGAAAGGACTTTTATATATCAGTAATGGAAATCCAAATGCATATAATTCCTTTGGAAAGTTAAATACATCAGGATCTTAAGAATTCTGAGCAAATTCTGATATGTTCTCTAGATGTAATATATGATGGAAACTAATTTACAGTGTAATGGTAGATGAAAAATATCAGATAAAAATAATGAAATATATGTAAAATATAAAAGTATATTTTATATAAATATGTATTTACACAAATCATACACCTTAAATGTGTTATAAATATATAATTTTATACATTTATATATTTAATATTTCAAATACAATATTTTGAACTTTTATATATAAAATGTTAAAATATTACATGTTATATATAAAATATAAAAATTATATATGAAATGTAATTATCAATTTTTTAAAACCTGTGCATTGGGAACAAAACTGTAAGGAGATGCACAGAAATGTTAAGACAGTATTTGTGTTTGGGTTATGAGACCTTGACTGACATTTTCTTTTCTACATGTGCTAAATCTTACTTAATGGACTATGCACTACTTTTAGAATAAAACAATTTTCAAAAAGAAAAGAAAGGAAAAAATGGGAAGGAGCACTGATGAGAGATAAGGAAATGGCATAATTAGAGCAGTTAGTTACCACTTAGTGTTATAATTAAGGAACTTTTTATGTGATCACAAATGATAACTAAGTTACAGAACACTTGTGCTGCAGTGACGTCATTTGACAGGTACTACAGGAAGAAGTTACAGTTTATATGATGCTTTACACTTTACAAAATGCTTTCAAAATGTCACATCACCAGTCCTTCAAAGAATCCTGTGAGATAGATTCATATGCCCCATTTTCAGGATCAGGAAACTGAGGGCTAGAGAGAGAATGTGCTTTAATAATAATATCTACCATTTACCGAAAGATTACTCTGGGTTAAGCACAAAATCCTGTGAAAATTATCACCATATTACAAAGAAAACTGAAGGGCATAGGTTACAGCTGAGAGTCACTGTTCTTACTCAAAGCCACACATTTAAAACAGGAGTCTTGAGTTATAATCAACTTTGCGGAGTTAGTTAGTGGAAGAGTTGAGCCTATGCCCCCAGCCCTATGGTTTCTCTACTACACTGGTCTCCCCTCCTCGCCTACGGTTCTTTCAAGAGTGACTTAGTTTGACAACCACTAGGAAGGTCCAAAGGCAAAAGGACTAGGCCCAGTAATAACCAAAAACTAATGTTGGCGGAGGGCCTAGCCTCAGGAGGAAGGCAAGGCACTGAATAACTGCAGAGTGCAGGGGGCAAGTCGAACAAGTCTTAAAATACACATCAAGGGGTAGCCAGAGGAAACACTCTCTACTTCAGGAGCAGGGATGCCAACATAAATCACGATTCCTGCACCTGACACTCGCGTTCCTCGGTACCATTCCCAGAGCGCCTTTCCGGTTCACCTCAAAGGTTGCCCACAACAACCCCTGGGCTGGGGTCCTACTTTACAGAAAAAGCTGGAAGAAACGACATGGCGGGCCGGGCAAACAGAGAAACAACGAGTGCAGGAGCTAATGGTGGACACCTGGCGGACTGGGAACCTCGACCACGTCTGAAGGGCACCAGAGGAGTCTCGGGCCACCACCAAGGGGAGCAAGAGGCCAGGGCCCGCGGCGGCGACAGTGGCCCCGAGGGAGGCCGCGGTGCTGGGACTGTCGCCAGCCGAGGCTTGGCGCGGGGCTTGGAAATCGGCCCAGGTGCCTCACTACTTACGCTGGACTAGCCGGTCTGCGGAAAAAGTGGATGAGCAGCTGGTGACTAGCGCACACGGGACACCCGCAGCCATCTCTGCACCAGCGAACAGGTTCTGTCCAAGAGCCCCTTCCGCCTTGGGCGATACCACGGCCGCCGGCGCGCGGGGGAGACGCGCAAATGAAGGCGCATTCTCAGAAGGCACGGCCGGCCCTGCCTCCTCCTCCAGCCCCTCTTCCGCTCCCGGCGTGGACCAGGCCGGGCTGCGCGTGGCGTTACCATGGGGACGAGCTCCCTCCGCAGCAGGTTCCGGCGCCTGGAGACCTCGCCTCCTCCGGGAGGTAGCCCCGCCCGGCTGTAGGCATGGCCCAGGAGACGGAAGACTACGACCCCATCGGATCCATATTAATCCAGGTGGGAAATGGGCCTCACCGTCCCTTTCCAGCTAAGACCCTTCGAGCGAGGCCCAGCAGCGCCCATCCACTCACGCCCGCCCATCCACTCACGCCCACCCTCTTGGAGCGCTGCTCCCACACTGCCTCCAACACACGAGGGGCAGCACCGCTTAGAGAACTCCCAGATATGCCAACCCAGACCTCTCCCGCCAAGCTCACACACCTCCGGAGCCTGAGCCTGGAGGTTGCGGTCTCGAAGCACAACCATTTTGCCTCTGGTAAAACTCCAGGGCCATACACATCACCGGGATCTTTACTTTGGAAAAATGCATCTTACAGTGAGGCACCATTTTTAAGTGTTATGTTCTGAAAATTTTGATCCCATGATGTAGGGAAGTGGAGGAGATACGAATCAGACACATTGGAGAGGTGATAAATCTGGGGAGAAGTTGAAATATGTGAACTGCTTTTCTTAATCACCCCAGTTTTTTTGGATCTAGAAGTCCCTTGCAAATAAATGAGTTCTGGGGATGAAATGTACACCATGGGAATTATAGTTAATAACGCTCTACTGTGTATTTGAAAGTTGCTAAGAGTAAATCTTAAAAGTTCTCATCACAAGAAAAAAAATTGTAACTACTGACATGTGTGATGATGGATGTTAACTAGACTTACTGTGGTGATCATTTAGCAATATGTACAAATATCAAATCATTATGTTGTATATGTGAAACTAATGTTATATGTCAATTATATCTCAATAAAAAATAATAAATAAAATAGAAATACCTTGCTTGGGAACATACAGATAGAGAAACGTATTAAAGATAAAAGATTGCTAATCAAGTTAAAGTTTTTGAATGTGGAAATGTGACAAACTAAAAAACACAGGGAAGTAACTTTTTCTAATCTGAGGGGGGAAATATCAAGAAAGTATTAACTTCTCCCATATAACTCAGTTTATGACAGTTACACTCAGATTTTTCCAGAATGTTAAAAGTACTTTGTTTTTTCACATTTACATATGATAGTTTTAAAACATTTCCACATATATCGTCACTTTTAACTCTCATATTTACCTCTACTTGACTAAGGCTTGAAGTAATTTGCCTAAGGTCACTCTATCAGGACTCTACTCAGATCTAAAGGGTCTAAATTTTTCTTCCTGCCATGATTTGGTCTCTTACCTCCCATCTGGGAGACTTCTTTAAGTTCACCTTTTTCAAAATACAAACCCCTAAACTCACCAATTTCATAGACTTCCCCAATATAAATCATACCCAAATCTTCCAACCTCACCTTTTATTATCCTTGCTTTCACCACCACCCTAGAATGAGTTTAGCCAAACTGCCACGTCTCAGGGAACAGTCTCCACAAGACTGTCCTCACTTAGACACAAGGCACAAGTTCATGGGTCCCTAGAACCATCCTCACTTCAGACCAGCTATTCCTAGACCAGCTAGGAAGCCCTAGCCACGGCACAGTGGCTAATTTGCTAGAGCAACTCACAAAACTCAGGAAAGCACTATGCTTACAATTACAGTGTTTTTATAGCAAAAGGATACAAATTAAAATCAGCTGTGGGAAGAGACGCTTAGGGCACAGTCCAAGAGGGGTCCAAATGGAAAATGGTCCAGCCATTTTCTCCCCATGGAGTCATGGAGAGCATTACCTCCTTCCAGCCATGATATGTGACAATATATACAGATTATTGCCAACTAGAGAAGCTTTCCCAAGACTTTAGTGTCCAGAGTTTTTATTGGAGCTCAATCAAACTGCCCATTTGGCTGACTTTTAGTCTTCAGCTCTTCCCAGAGAGTAGACTAATGATTTCAGTCTAATTCCTCTAAAGATTGGAACTGATACAGTATAGCTCAAAGCCCCCATCATAAAGACATTCCTGTCAAGCAGGACACTTCAGGGGCCTAGAGATCATCACCTCCCAGTGTCCAAGGGCAAAGGCCAGACCTCTCTTTGGGAAGAGCTAAGAGAGTCATATCCATGTTGATCAACCCCCCCACTTGCTTAAAAGGGTAACTTCGTATACACTAAGTGGAGGGCTATGCAGAGAAAGAGAGGCTACAGTTAAACTGATTACTGAGGCTGATCTCTAGATACAATGTAAAATTCTTCCTGGTACAATGTAGAACGTGTATAATAAGGAAACGTGGAAGACCTTCCTTACTTTTTCACTGCATTCTGAGTATTTGTGAGCATATGGCAGCACTCTCAGACATGCCAACATGGGTTCCATTTCTACCTGGGCCTGTGATTTATTTCCTCCAAAGAGCAGTACATCCAGTGAAAAGGATACTTGGTTGGGAGTCAGAATACTGAGGTCTGACCCTGGCGATGACATTGCCAGGTGGGTAACTTTGGGCTAGTCCCTTCATCTCTCTGGGCCTCAGTTTTCTCTTCTGTAGGACACATAGCTTAGATTAGAACTACCGCTGATTCTAAATTGACCCAATTTCCCCAAAACTACATAATTGGTCTTTACTGTAAAGTGGACTTCCTTACTGTTAGCAGAGGTACTTCATTCAAATCTCCACTTGCTTCACCCTAATTTAGTATATTAGGTCTATGTCTCAGTGAGATACATTAAGCAACTCTTTAAACCCATGATTCTCAAAGCGTAGTCCTAGGACCAGCCTCATTAGAAACAGCTGGGAACTTGTGAGAACTGCAAATTCTCAGACCCCACTCCAGACCTAAAAAATCAGAATTTCTGAGGGTGGGGCCCAGCAATCTGTTTTTACAAGCCTTTCGGATAACTCTGATGCACCCTCAAGTATGAGAGCTACTACTTTAGATCGTGCTGTAAAATATAAACTGTTGCATGATTTTGAAGAAAAATCACAAGAGCATAGTAGTTATCAGGTATCATGCATGGTTCTAAGTGCTATATATATCTAACTCATCGAACCCTAACAACAAGTCTATCCGATAAGTACTATTATTCTTTCATGTTATGGAAAGGAAACTGATCAAAGATGAGCATTGTGGGTACTCATATACATAGAAAATTCAAGCAATCTTCTTTCATTTTCTATGTGAGAAGTTCTGATTGTGAATATTCTGTCCCAATCAGATCATACATCAAAGTCCATGTTTTCATTTTTGGTTCAGGAACTATGAGTACCATGCCCACATAGAGCTCTACTGGGCAGCATTTTGTTAGCTGCTTAATTTCTTTCACCTTCAAGTGTATAATTCAGACCTTCCACAATTTTTTCTGGCTCTTTCCTCAAATGATCAGAATACTGAGGTTTTACTATAGTAATAATAATCATTATAATTAAAATAGTAGCCAGTATTTATTGAGAACCAGACCCTGTGCTGAGGGCTTAGATAATCTCCTAACAACTACTGTAGTAGGCAGGTTTTATTTTTAGCTGCAGTTTACAGAAGAAGAAACTAAGATACAAAAAGTAAAGTAACTCACCCAAAGTAAGAAATCTGGTGTGTGCTGGTCCTTCAACAGGTTATGGCACATTTGTGAAACAGTCTTTAAGAAGTGTGGTGGTGATTCTGGGAGGTCTCCTAGATGGTTTCTTTTATTATTAAGTATTAGAAGCTTTGTGTTTATACTTTATTAATAATAATGTGGTGTCTTTATAGGTTTATAAACACTTGTTTGACCCAACTATTAAACATATGTTTGTGCAACCAGGATTACCAAGTCTTGCAATCAAATTAGCTTTTTAATTAGTTTTGGGAATCATATTTCAAAAACCCAACAGCTGTATGTTAACCCCAACCTTGGAAATATTTGAGCTGATTGACAGCTTGATATTATCACTGTCTCTCTTATCAAACCCTCTGTCTGGTTTGCCAGGAGCGTACAACAGAAAAATGAATGGGGAAGCAATGAGAATGACTCAGCCAAACTCTTATCTTTAGCAGAGATGAATAAAATGGAGTCACGAGGCTGCTTTTGACAAAACGGAGTCTGGTTGCCTGGCTCTTTTAAATTCTAGAGCAACTTTTGTCTGCATTGAATCTTTCAAGGGCTTCTTATTAAGTAGCCCTATCCCCAGACTGTCAAAATAATAATCTTCCTCCAAGTGGGAAAAGTATGGAAAGCAATGCATTTGATGATCACAGAGATGATGGGTGACATGTAAAATTTCAGTATGGTAGATTGGATCTATTTGAAGAATGGAGATTTAGAACTTAATCTCTTTTTCTACCCAGGTCTGGTGAAACATTTCCTACAGTACTTGTCTCTATTGTAATTATACAAACAGATGTGCGGTTACTAAGAGGGGAGAAGAAATATCTGGCAAGGAAAGTAAAAAGCTCTTGAGAAAGAAAGAACAATTCAAATCAATGAACATTTACTAAGTGCCAGTTATATGCAAGGCATTTCACTAGGTTTTACCATTCAAGAGAAGAGAATTAACATTGGTTCAGTGCCCTCCTGTGTGGCTGGCCTTATACAAAGCACTTTATGTACTTTAACTCATTTTATTCTTGCCATTATTCTGAAAAGTAGCTATCTATCCCCATTTTACAGGTAAGAACACTAAGGCTCTAAAAAGCTAAGTAAATTTGCCCATCTCAGTTTAGTAAAGGAGGAAATAGAATTCTAGTTCATATCTGTCTGGTTCCAAAGCCTATATTCATTCATTTTCACACCCATTGTCTCATTTTCATTCTACAAGTAGAGTAATTCTTTTTTTTTTTTCTTGGTAAGAACACTAGAGAAAATGTGGATGGTGTGCATGGACACTGTGTGAACAGTAATAGAACAAGGAATTATGTTCATTTGCCTTTTACCAAGTTATTACTATGTACCAGACCTATTACATATTATCTCACAACTCTATGAAGACATATAATTGTCCATACAAAGCAATGAAGAAATCAGACCTTCGGTTCCCTGATAAATAATCCAGTGTGGTTTTCACTCCCTCCAGCAGTTGACAGGCATAATTACAGAATGATACATGAAGCTACAAGTATTACAAATACTAGAGCTACAAGAAGGAAATTCAGTGCATTCAAAAGTCGAACAACAATAACAACAAAAAAATGTGGGCCTGGAAGTGGGCTTGCCCTTGAACTGCTTTTTTGTACTTCCAAATGTCTTTAGACAATAGATAATAAATCAGCTTGCAGCACTAATTTGGACAAAACAGTCGAAAGAAGTACATCTTCATCCTTAGTGTGTACCAGCAATCAGTAGGTGTGTTCAAATTTCAATCTGTGAGCCCTGAAGGCTCTACATGATAATTTGTGCAGAGTACAAATGACCAGATGTGTCTGCCAGACTTTGATGCCCATCAGTGAAAAGATGCAAATCTTTTGATCTCTTGAATACTTGACTCCTTGGGAATACTTGAGAGTAATCGATAACATAGGCTGGATCAACGTGTAGGTCCAGTAATACTAACAGAGAAAAGGTAACTGTTTCAAAACGCCTTTAGCAACCCAATCTGCAGATTATTATTGGTGTGACTATCGCTGAAACAGGTGTTGGGTTCATAAATTTGCATAACAAAATGTTTCTCTTGTGGCAGCAGCCCATACAATAATTGGTGCCATCTGTATTTGTGGAAGTTTGGTTTCTAATATGAATGCAGAGAATCTTGTGCTAATTTCATAATGCCTATTTTATTCTGAGGGTGCTTGACTTTGGAGAGATGTTCATCATTTCTAAGGAAAATACAAATTGAAGGAAAATGTTAAAGTAATGACATTATGTTGCTTTTTCTTCAAGGATTGTTTTCATTTCTGACTCCATAAAACAAAATTAAGGCCACATCTACAGAACTGCTTCTTCAGAGCAGTAAGTGGGGAAGATCCAGCTAGAATGGAAAACTAGCAGGCCCTGTCCACATATTTATAATTCTCTTTTGAAAGGCACTGTTTTCACTAGAACCTCTCTTTGCTGGAAGTGTTCTGTCTTCTTACCTCTCAACCAATTAGTAGAAATCAGAGTTTGGCACAAACTTCTTACTGTATCTGACACAACTGCTTTACCAACTGAGAAAGCAGAAGCCATTTGAGTCGCAGTTTTATCTTGGATCTGTTTCTAATGGGGGAAGGACAAATAGAAAATTGTATGAAAGCTTAGTTTTCCAAAATCTGAAAGACAGTGACTGGAGCCGTCTAACGAAGCACGTCTCAGAACCATAAGGACAGTCCTTTTCAATGATCACCATCTTTAAAATCAACTTTATTGTCTCTAGCAATTCAAGCAAATTGCAAACCTTTAAGATAAATAACTGTTTTAGGTGGACTATGTATGTATTCTTTTCTTTTTAAATTTATTTATTTTATTTACTTTATTTTTGGCTGTGTTGGGTCTTCATTGCTGTGCACGGGCTTTCTCTAGTTGTGGCGAGTAAGGGCCACTCCTAGTTGCAGTGCACGGGCTACTCATTGCTGTGCCTTCTCTTGTTGCGGAGCGCGGGCTCTAGGCGCGCGGGGTTTAGTAGTTGTGACACGCGGGCTCAGTAGTTGTGGCTCGTGGGCTCTAGAGCACAGGCTCAGTAGTTGTGGTGCACGGGCTCAGTTGCTCCACAGCATGTGGGATCTTCCCGGACCAGGGCTCGAACCCGTGTGCCCTGCATTGGCAGGCGGGTTCTTAACCACTGCGCCACCAGGGAAGCCCTGTATTCGTTTATATTTTATATTCTTCTACCTCCAGGTCCAAGAAGAACTTTATCAATTAAAGGAGAAATTAACAAAATTCCCACATGAGGAAAAAGGCGAAACTCTTGACATTCAGAATCTTGAAACAGCAATCAAAAGGACTGAAATGGGGTTAAAAGTAAGTAGTGTTTTAGATATTAAATAAAATTCCAGAAGGAGACAAGGATTCCTCAAGAAGAAAAGAACTGTGCTTCTCACAGGCCCCATGTAATTCTGTAACAGAGGTGGGCCTCAGTTGGTCATCACCTTTCCCATGCTGTTCCTTTTTTATTTTTTATTTATTTTTTATTTATTAATTAATTTATTTTTTGCGGTACGCGGGCCTCTCACTGCTGTGGCCTCTCCGGTTGCGGAGCACAGGCTCCGGATGCACAGGCTCAGCGGCCATGGCTCACGGGCCCAGCTGCTCCGCAGCATGTAGGATCTTCCCGGACCGGGGCACAAACCCGTGTCCCCTGCATCGGCAGGCAGACTCTCAACCACTGCGCCACCAGGGAAGCCCCTGCTCTTCCTTTTTTAAAAGGATGATTATTAACTGATTGATTGATTTACGTGCCACAAGAATGTCAGGCATTGATAATTATGATTATGCAGTGATAACCCCTAAAATGTGGTTTGATAAAAATCATTTAGAGTTTTAAAAATAACTCCTCAGTCCAACAATATGCCTGACCAAAAAAAGGATTCATACCAATACATTGCAGAGAGTTTCTATCAAATTCACCAGGATTCTAAAAAATAGTTTACTTTTCCCTAATAGCTTAAGTATTTTGAGATTAGTTATTTTTGTAATATTGTAACCTAGTATGTAACAATGGAAATAGAAAAGAAATACACCAATTTTGGAACAGAGAAATAAAGTAGATAGGGACTTCATCATTATTAGACGAATATAAGAGCATGGGAGAATCCAATCTTCAGACCAGGATAACATTCATATATAAAACAAGGATCTATTAGCACATGGGTCCAAATAAAGGCCATCTCCATCTTCCAGACCTCTGATGATCAGTGTCTCTGCTCTTGCTTCTGACTTTCACTCTACCATGTTATTAGCATCCCAGCTCAGCTCCTGAGGCTGAGAGATGTGGTATATTTTGTTGCCTCATCAGACTAGCATGCCATTGTCCTATATTACGTGATGGTGAGAGGGCTGGACCCAGCTGGAGTCTTTGGGTTGGCCATTTAAAATAATCTGTTACCTAGAGGCCAAATGCTTTCCTCTG
This sequence comes from Orcinus orca, assembly GCF_937001465.1. Lineage (NCBI taxonomy): Eukaryota > Metazoa > Chordata > Mammalia > Artiodactyla > Delphinidae > Orcinus > Orcinus orca. The sequence goes on along the minus strand of NC_064560.1, from coordinate 91,708,862 downwards.
ATGCTTGCCTGAAGTCCCCATAAGGGAAAGAGATTACTCAATGTCAGGGTTGCCTAGCAAGTTTCCCCAGCTAGGTAGCAAACTGACTATTGTGTAGGTTCATTTGTGAAGAATGCTACAGGTCACTTAAGCTTTGAGTCTCAATTGTTTATGCTGCTTTTTGGGATAAAGTAATTTGGCCTTGAGTTGCCTAATGATACCTTAGCCTTGAAATAAACACCTAGCATGTTGTGCCTTTTGGCTTAATTACACCATTCCAAGAGTTAACCTAATGAAATGGAGTAAATTAGCTGAGGATCTCAAGTCCACTCTAATGGCCTAAACTTTAACTTTTCTGTAACAGATTCACATCGAGAAGTATTTAAATGTTGTACACCAACGTGTTTTAACAACTCCTATTGATGATATCTTATATTCTTCTCGCGCTTCCAAATGGTAAGTAAAATAGCCATTTTAGGGTCCAAAATAAGTACGATTGAAAAAAAAAAAACTTTTCTCACACAGGGGAGATGACTGTAAAGACAAAACTCCTTGGCTTTGTTCATATCCATTCTACTAATTTCAGTAGAAGTTTTGCATAAGAAGTTAATGACAAAATAGAACTACCATATGACCCAGCAATCCCACTACTGGGCATATACCCAGAGAAAACCATAATTCAAAAAACCACATGCACCCCAATGTTCATAGCAGCACTATTTACAATAGCCAGGACATGGAAGCAACCTAAACGTCCATCGACAGACGAATGGATAAAGAAGATGTGGTACACATATACAATGGAATACTACTCAGTCATAAAAAGGAATGAAACGGGGTCATTTGTAGAGACGTGGATGGACCTAGAGAGTGTCATACAGAGTGAAGTAAGTCAGAAACAGAAAAACAAACATCGTATAATAATGCATATATGTGGAATCTAGAAAAACGGTATAGAAGATCTCAGTTGCAAAGCAGAAATAGAGACACAGACGTAGAGAACAAATATATGGATACCAAGGGGGAAAGGGGTGGGGTGGGAGGAATTGGGAGACTGGGATTGACACATATACATTACTGATACTATGTATAAAATGGACAACGGATGGGAACATGTTGTATACCACAGGGAACTCACCTAGTGCACTGTGGTAACCTAAATGGGAAGGAAGTCCAAAAGGGAGGGGATATCTGTATGTGTATGGCTGATTCATTTTGTTGTGCAGTGGAGGCTGAGGCAACCATACTCCAATAAAAATTAATTTTAAAAAAAGAAGTTAATGGCAGAATTTGGACTTCAATAAAATTTATTCTCCGTTACTTGTACTGCATTCTAGTGCTTGACACCATGACAATTGTTTCAGGGTCCTAGTTTTGGGGTTATATATATATATTTATTTTTAGTAAAGCATATCCAAAATTCAACTCCTAAAGGAAATACTTTAAAACAAATCCATTTTTATGCTATTCAGGTTATGTGGGACTTTCTTTACAGTTTTTAGCCTGTCATAACATGCTTTACTGTAAAGATGATTTTGGTATCCAGGGTAAACAAAACAAAAATAATAAAACTTGCTTGAAATATTCATTATATAATACATCCTAAGAGATGATTTATTAAAATTAGAATTGAGTTAAAGAGAAATGACCTTTCCACACGCTACTATATATAAAATAGATAACTAATAAGGACCTACTGTATAGCACAGGGAGATCTACTCAATACTCTGTAATGACCTTTATGGGAAAAGAATCTAAAAAACAGTGGATGTATGTATAACTGATTCACTGTGCTGTACAGCAGAAACTAACACAACATTGTAAATCAACTATACTCCAATTAAAAAAAATAAAAAAGAGAAATGACCTTTCCTTACTTTGGACCTTCTTACATCCAGGCTTCCTGAATTTGAGTGTATATAGATTAAGGTTTTGTACTCAGCTTAAAACCCCTGTGGCCCTATTTGCATCATACATGTATACCAAGCATAAGTGAATCATATCAGAGAGTGAGGTCAAGTTTCAGAGAGCACACATGGAAACACGGAAACCTGGAGACACAGCCACATCCCAAGCCTCAGGAGTGGGGCGCAGAGGCTTGGGTGTACACTCTGCCTGTCTCCCTTTCTCCCACATGAAGGTAGTACCACAGGCATCCATCATCCCTTGGCAGAGGCAAACCTTCCCTAGTCTGTCTAGTTTTTAGTCATTTACATCTTAGATTTTTACATTTGGGAATAACAATATGACCTGCAAATAGGTTAATATACATCATCTTTTGAAATAAACCATCTGTAGGGAAAATCATAAAAGGGATTCTTGGAGAAGAAAATGTTGGAGGTTACTCTACCAACTTATATTGACTCAGCTCTAAGTCAAGAGAGCCACACAGGGCAAAGTGGGAGGCCTATTCAGATGGCAGCCAGGAGATCTGTAGTAGGTGGGGAGTGCGTAGCCAAAGGACGGAAGGTACAAACAGCAGTAAGAAAGCTCCAGGATGGAGGGGGTGGGGAAAGTACACAGGAGAAGAGATGTCTGGCACCAACTCTAATGAAAGTTCTCCTGTCCTGTCTCCAGCTTTCTCTTCGTCCTCTCATCTTGACAAAGAACAGAGAGCCTGGGCTGTAGATCTGCAAGCTATGATAACTGAAAAGAGCAAACTAGGTAGCAGAGAACCAAACAGAAAGATTCTGGCCAGAGACCTTTGCTTGTACAGTTCTTCTCCCTGGCCAAGGTGTACCCTTGCCCCTTTTAGGGTCTGGAAGAGTAAAGGAAGGTGTTAGTGGGGGCATTCAGCTGGCTCCCAGGAGTGGTCCTTGGATCCTTTCTTTCCTGTTCAATACAATAATACAGTCACCGGCCCTCTTACCAGGGAGATGGGAGCCTGGCAAGGTTGCAGGAGCCCTACGAGCCTGGGGGAGCAACTCAGTCATAGCTGAGGATTTGGGATGCTAAAGTGGCACAAAATTTGAAGATGAAATGAGGGGAGCCAAGGTCAAAACTGGAGAAGAGTCCAAACTGGGTTTTCAAAGTAAGCAGACCCAAGGCAGGCCCTGGGAGTGGAAGTGTGAGTCACAGGGCATGGCTCAGGGCAGAAGAGGAGAAGCAGCAGATGGAAATGGAAAACATGAGACCCAGGAGCTCAGGGCAGGTTGTCTGTGACTGTCATATTCCCAGGTAGATAGTCACACCTGGCTCTGCACTTGGGGCGGGGCACTGTCCAGAGACTGTCATGAATAGACTTTGCTTCAGAGTCTGCTGTGGCCTCCCAGGAGATTATATGCAAAGCAGGTTGCAGAACCCCGAATTTCTTCAGGTTCACATGCCTGGGAGGAGCAGGACTGACCAATTCATTGCATTTTTCTTCTGAGGTTCCATGACAAAGTCCTTAGGATACCCAAGTAAACAAGGAGTTTTTTCATGACTGATGGAATGACTCACTGGGAAACCGGTTGCTCACAACTGATCAGGAGGCCAAAGGGGGAGACTTAGTTTCATAAAAGTTTCAAGTTGGGACAGAAACTGGACCTGGCCTTGGATCCCACAAGGCTATCAGTCAAAGAATTTGGGTGTGCTTGCTTATTTGTAAATTATATACTTATTATCATAGAGAGTGAATTATCAACTAACAGCAACATAGAAATGTTTCAATGAGATAAAGATGAACTAAACAGTTAAAAAATTTCTTTTACTTTATTAACAGCACAAAACTTCTTTCTCTTGTAAACAGGTTATTAATTATAATGTTTTGGTTTCTTAATCTTGTTAATCATGACAGCTTTATACTGGTTGTGGCTAATATCCCCAAAATACTCTACACTTAGCTGAGATTCAGCATTGATGCTGGTTGGATGTAAGCCCATATCTTAGTTAGTCTTCTGGATAATTTTTAAGTTTGGGGGGCTTGGGGAGGCTGACTCTTCATAAGTTTGATTGGTTGATCATCATTTTTACATTTTAATATGGCTGAAGAAAAGCTAGAAGTAAAAGTGTAAGTTCTGCCATTTTCTTGTTTTTCACCAATGCTTGTTATCGTTTTGTTTTTGTTTTTGTTTTTTTGCTGCATGGCTTGTGGGGTCTTAGTTCCCCGACCAGGGATTGAACCCACGCCCTCTGGCAGTGAAAGCTCGGAGTCCTGACCACTGGATCGCCAGGGAGTTCCCAATGCATGTCATCATTATCTTAAATACAGTGTGGCTTTTCGCAGGATTTTTTTTTAGGACACCTGTCCATTTTTCCAGGCTTAGTTTAGTTAAAACTAAATAATATAATCCACAAACCCACTTCATGAATAAACTGCAGTTCACTCTAATGCTCTGGAAAAACACATACAATGCTGACCCGCCTGTTCGTTCTTTTGTGGTTTGGAGCTTCCACTCTCAGGAGGGATCCAGAAGCGCAGGTGACATGACCACATGAGGGGTCCAGTGACGAACTGAGTATTAAATAGTAGTACAAAGTAATTTCTTACTTTTATTTTTTATTTTATGCATTTCTTATTATAGATAAATAGAAGTTCTTACACTCTCTTCACACGACGAATGGCCTTGTCTTATGTATCACCTGAGACGTGGGTACCCTATTTGAGAGACCCCAGGTCTAGAGTGACGGTTCTTAAACTTGGGTTTGCAGTCCTCTTTCCCTGGCTCCCAGATGGGGTCCTGGAATCTGCATTGCAACAAACACTCTGGGTAATCCTCATGCAGATCATTCGTGCTTGGGATCCTTGGGACAAGCATGACTCCCTGGAATCAGTATTCTTCTGGCCAAATAGAGGGCCTGCCTCTGTGTGATCAATAGCTTAGTCCTGGAAATTCCGCTACCCCATTGCTATGAAGGGCTAGAGTAAGCCTCTTGCATTAGGATTGAGCCAAGAGTGGGACCTGGCAATAAGGCTGGTAGGCTTGTCAATGTCTGCTTACACAGTGAGTCTGGTGGAGTGTCAGGGGCCAAACAACCATGGCAGCAACTCCTTCTGAGAGGACTGGCATATAATAAGGACTACAAATTCCTGTTGCTCCTTTGACAGTAGAGCACAGTTCCTATGAGTAACTGAGATTCAATGTTTTTCAGATACATGGGGCTTCATTCTATTACGGAAGCCCAGGAAATTGGGAGAGTCCACTCAAAATGAGTACTATTCCTGAATCCACCTTTAAAAATTATTTAGAAAAGATAAACAATAATGATCATCATCCTCATTATCATGAATTTCATCATTATCATAACACTTGACAGTTTACAAAGGACTTTTTTTAAACCTATGAGGTAGATTTTTTTTTTTTTTCCTGCGGTACGCAGGCCTCTCTCACTGTTGTGGCCTCTCCCGTTGCGGAGCACAGGCTCCGGACGCACAGGCTCAGCGGCCATGACTCACGGGCCCAGCCGCTCCGCGGCATGTGGGATCTTCCCGGACCGGGGCACGAACCCATGTCCCCTGCATCGGCAGGCGGCCTCTCAACCACTGCGCCGCCAGGGAAGCCCTACACTTTCCTTTTAAAGCTATGCAAACTGAGGCTCACACCAGTGTTCCAGGTCACACAGGTCATCAACAGTGAGGTCCACATACTACCCAAAGCAATCTACAGATTTAATGTGATTCCTACCAAATTACCCATGATATTTTTCACAGAAATAGAACAAATAATCCTAAGATTCATATGGAACCATAAAAGACCCAGAGTCGCCAAAGCAACCCTGAAGAAAAAGAACAAAGCAGGAGGCATAACCCCCCAAACTTCAGACAATACTGCAAAGCTACAGTAATCAATATCAGTGTGGCATTGGCACAAAAACAGACATATGGATCAATGGAACAGAACAGAGGGTCCAGAAATAAACCCACACACCTACAGTCAATTAATCTTCAACAAAGGAGGCAAGACAGTCTCTTGGGAAAAAGACAGTTTCTTCAGCAAGTGGTGCTGGGAAAGCTGGACAGCTGCATGTAAATCAATGAAGTTAGAGCTCACCCTCACACCATACACAAAATTCATCTTAAAATGGCTTAAAGACTTAAACATAAGACATGACACCATAAAACTCCTAGAAGAGAACATGGGCAAAACATTCTCTGACATAAATCATACCAATGTTCTCTTAGGTCAGTCTCCCAAGGCAATAGAAATAAAAACAAAAATAAATAAATGGGACCTAATCAAACTTACAAGCTTTCGCACAGCAAAGAAAACCATACACAAAATGAAAAGACAACCTACAGGATGGCAGAAAATATTTGCAAATGATGTGACCAACAGGGGCTTAATTTCCAAAATATACAAATAGCTCATACAACCAAACAACAAAAAAACAAACAACCCTATCCAAAAATGGGCAGAAGACCTAAACAGACATTTCTCCAAAGAAGACATACAGATGGCCAATAGGCACATGAAAAGATGCTCGACATCGCTAATTATCAGAGAAATGCAAATCAGAACTACAGTGAGGTACCACATCACATCAGTCAGAATGGCCATCATTAAAAACTCTACAAATAACAAATGCTGGAGAGGATGTGGAGAAAAGGGTACACTCCTACACTGTTGGTGCAGCCACTGTGTAAAACAGTATGGAGGTTCCTCAGAAAACTAAAAATAGAATTACCACACGATGCAGCAATCTCACTTCTGGGTGTATATCTGGACAAAGCTATAATTCAAAAAGATACATGCACCCCTATTTTCATAGCAGCACTATTCACAATAGCCAAGACACAGAAACAACCTAAATGTCCACTGACAGATGAATGGATAAAGAAGATGTGGTACATATATAAAATGGAATACTACTGAGCCATAAAAAGAAAAAAATAATGCCATTTGCAGCAAGATGGATGGACCTAGAGATTATCATACTAAGTAAGCCAGAAAGAGAAAGACAAACACCATATATCATCACTCATATGTGGAATCTAAAATATGACACAAATGAACATATCTATGAAACAGAAACAGAATCACGGACATAGAGAACAGACTGGTGTTTGCCAAGGGGAAGGGGGTTGGGGGAGGGATGGAGTGGGAGGTTGGGGTTAGCAGATGTAACCTTTTATATATGGAATGGATAAACAACAAGGTTCTACTGTATAGCACAGGGAACTATATTCAATACCCTATGATAAACCATAATGGAAAAGGATATTTTAAAAAAAGGCTGTATATATATGTATAACTGAATCACTTTGCTATATAGCAGTAATTAACACTGTAAATCAACTATACTTCAATAAAAAAATTAAAAAACAAACAGAACAGCGAGGCCCAGATTGAAGTCCAGTCAAGTGTCTGCAAGTATCCTCTCCTACACCATAGCTACCTGAAAACCAGGAAGGCTAATTTTCACTGGGGATGGTTTTCCTTTTTCCCAAGTATTGCTCAAGAAAATATCTGGTAGCTTTGTCTAACAGAGACAAAACCCAATAGATACACAAAGTGATGATAATGGATGCAGCACATGCAAGATTTTCCTAGCAGTCATTGAGAAAACAATGATAAGGACATTATCAAAAGTGGTATATTTTCTCCAAAGAGCTCAAAGTGCTTTTGTATTGTTTTCAAAATAGGTTTCATTATTATCCCTACTTTGGCAATGAGTCTTCTTCTATGTCAAAGTGTGATTCTTCCTCTTATCATTGCTGGCTTGCACAGATTTTATTGCTTGAGATATCTGCTCACACTGTTCTTAATGACCACGCTTTGCTTATTGACACTAGGAGGGTGACTACCATCTGTACCAACACCATCAGAACTGCACAGAAATCTTCATTTTATATTCTGTGATGCTAGTGTTTTGAGGGGGAAAAAAAACAAGAACAAAGCAGATAATCATGAGAAACAGTGAGAAGGAAAGAAGAAGTTTCTGTTAAATGATGAGTATAGATTAGAAGGTACATTTTCACTCAGTTATTGAAGCCCCCTGGGAGCCAATCTCTTCTGGGTTGTTACAAAGCAGTACACAAATCCTCCTTATACAGAATATGACTACCTCCTAGTTACAGAGAGAGACAAAGCACAGGTTGTTAACACTTGGTCATCTAGGTGAAGGGTATTTGGATGCTCACTATTCTTTCAATTTTTCTATGGGTTTGAAATTTTTTGAAACAAAAAATAAAATTTTTAAAAGCATCATAAAGTTTAGAAATAACAATAAATTGGAAAACATTTCCAACACACATGATATAAAAATTGCTAATATTCTTAAATACAAAGTGCTCTCGCTGATAATAATAATAATAAAAACCCTTGACATAGACAAAAGGACATCAATAGAATACTCACAGAGCTAGAAATGCAAACAACCAGTAAATAGGTGAAAAATATTTAATCTCACTGGTAAACAAGAATTAAATTATATATTACTGTTTTTCTTAACAAGTTAGCAAAACATGTCATTTAAAACACCCTAATACTCAGTGCTGATGAGGGGGCCGAAAGATGGGTGTACTTTTATACTACTGGTGGGAGGTATAAGTTGTCACAAAGTTCTTAAAGGAGGTTTTTCAAAGTATGTGAGAAGATTTTTTAAATTGTTATTTTTTAATTTGGTAGTTTGTATCTTAGGAATTTATCCTAGGATATAAGGAGAGATACGCATGGATCTCTGTATAAGTTTGTTCATTTCAGTGTTATATTTAGTAGCAATAAACTTGGAAATACCTTAAATGTTAACAGTAACAATGATTAAATCTGCAACACATCTGTGTATTATATAGCTATTAAAACCAATATTGTCCAAGACATTTTCATGACATGGAAAAATTCTCACAGCATATGTTGAGGGGAAAAAAGGGGGATGCAAAATTGCATCTCAATTCAAATTCACTTTTTAAAAAAAATAAATTTATTTATTTATTTTTGGCTGCATTGGGTCTTCATTGCTGCACACGGGCTTTTCTCTAGTTGTGGTGAGCAGGGGCTACTCTTCGTTGTGGTGCACGGGCTTCACATTGCAGTGGCTTCTCTTGTTGTGGAGCACGGGCTCTAGGCACTTGGGCTTCAGTAGTTGTGGCATGCGGGCTCAGTAGTTGTGGCTCTCGGGCTCTAGAGCGCAGGCTCAGTAGTTGTGGCGCACACAGGGCAGGTTGATTTGTTAGTTGTTCCGCGGCATGTGGGATCTTCCTGGACCAGGGCTCGAAACAGTGTCCCCTGCACTGGCAGGTGGATTCTTAACCACTACACCACCAGGGAAGTCCCCAAATTCACTTCTAAATACATAAATACAGAGGTAAAAGGATTTGTAAGAAATACACTAAGAGAGTTTCACTTCTAGGAAGATGGTATAGACATACTTTCCCCTATTCCTTCTGATAAATACAATTAAAACCCCTGGATGTTATATATAAAACAAACTTAAGAAGACTCTGAAAGGTGGAGAGTAGGGGAGGACGTGATGGTGAGGTCCCTGGATTTTCCGCTTGCCTCATCTATCCCATATCTGACCTATTTTATTTTCATTTCCTCTGAAGAAGTTCTCTTAACATTTCTTGCAAGACAAGTCGCTGGTGACCAATTCTCTTAGTTTTTGTTTGAGAACATCTTTATTTCTTCTTCACTTTTGAAGATAATTTCGCTGGATACAGAATTACAGGTTGGCGGGTTTTTTCTTTCCACACTTCAAATATTTTACCTCACTCTCTTCTTGCTTGCGTGGTTTATGAAGAGAAGTTTGATATAATTCTTATCCTTGTTCTTCTGTAAGTTTTTTCCCCAGTCTTCAAGATTTTCTCTTTGTCCTTGGTTTTCCATAGTTTGAATATGATTTGTCTAGGTGTGGTTTTTTTTGGTATTTATCCTCCCTAGTATTCTCTGAGCTTCCTGGGTGTATGGTTTAGCATCTGTCATTAATTTTGGAAAACTCTTAGCCATTATTACTCAAATATTTCTTCTGCTCCTTTCTCTCTTCTTTTTCTGATATTCTCAACATGGGTATGTTACACCGTTTATAGTTGTCCCACAGTTCCTGAACATTCTGTTCTGCTTTGTTAATTCTTTTTCTCCTTGCATTTCATTTTTGGAGTTTATATTGACATTTCTTTAAGCTCACTGATTCTTTCCTTGGCCATGCCCAGTATGTTAATAAGACCATCAAAGGCATCCTTCATTTCTGACAATATTTTTTATTTCTAACATTTCCTTTTGATTCTTTTTGGAGCTTCAACCTCTCTGCTTACATTACCCATCTGTTCTTGTATATTGTCCACTTTTTCCCATTAGTGTCTTTAGCATATTAATCATAGTTATTTTTAATTCCTGGTCTGATAATTCCAAAATCTCTGTCATATCTGAATCTGATTCTAATGCTTGCTTTGTCTCCTCAGACTGTTTTTTTCTTGCCTTTTAGCATGGCTTGTCATTTTTTGTTGGAAGCTGGACATGATGTATTAGGTAATAGGAACTGAGGTAGGTAGGCATTTAGTGTGAAGTAAATAGGCCTTTATCTGGCCAGGTGTTATGCCATGTTTACTGTCTGCTGTAACTGTAGATGTCTGAGGCTTCAATTTCCCCAGCTATCTTTGTTTTTGTCCCCCCTATTGTTTTTGGGTTTCCCTAGAAACTCCTTCCTAAATAGAATCTGAGACTTGCAGTTCTTTCACCTGTAATCCTCTGTATGCAGAGGCTCTGTGGATGTAGTATGTGTTGGGGGGAAACGTGCAATAATCCTGTGATCAGGTCTCATTCTTTTGGAGGGTCTGTGTCCCTGTTACCATCACATGTTTTTCTCAGCATTTCCCCCCCCTTAGGTGAGACAGGAAGACTAGAGGGAGCTGGAGTTAGCTAATTGCCCTTCTTCAGGTCAGATAAGGCTTTGATAAAATAGTTTTCCCTGAGACATAGCTTTCATTATAGAGAACAGAACAAAGAACAGAACTTGGAGTATTCTCTTCCTCTTTCCCTGCTGGAAGCAGGAGGGGATTTTTCTCTGATCTTCACAGAGAAAACAAGGTGGGGCTCCTAGAGGTAAAACTCATGGAAGTATGGGTCATCTGCCATCCTAAGACTTGGCCCCTCAGAGTTTTTAACTCTCAAGGGAATCCACACTGAGCCTCCAGAAATTTGTTGACTAGAATTTAAGTGCTCTTCCCAGCACTGGCTCCAGCAACAGGTTTCTGCTCTTGGGCTTTATCCACCTCTTTCTCCAGTTTTGAAGGCAGCAGTTTTCCCTGTGATCTCAATTCTTTGATGTATCTAAGAGTTGTTTTTCTGATTCTTCAGCTTTCTTGCTGAGGATTGGAGCGAAACTTCCAAGCTCTTTACATGTTGGAATGAAACCAGAGTCCATAAATTGCTTTTTAATGGTAATTTTACAAAAGTGGGCATCACAATAGAATCAAGAAAGTGAGTCATTTGTTGTTGAGTTTAATTGACCTTAATTATGTTGACCATCTTAAAGAACTGGAACCTGCTTTAAAATTAAAATTAAGACCTACATTACACACATATACACATTCTTACAACTTTATTTTGTTTGCACATTGTTATCCCATGGAACTCCTCACTGCTTAACAAGGAAGACCTTTAACCACCTTTGATCCTTAAGTCTCTGCAATTATATGAAATAGCAGAAGTTTAAACAGTATAATGATGGGGACTTCCCTGGTGGTGCAGCGGTTAAGAATCTGCCTGCCAATGGGTTCAACATGGGTTCGAGCCCTGGTCCAGGAAGATCTCACATGCCATGGAGCAACTAAGCCTGTGCACCACAACTACTGAGACTGCGCTCTAGAGCCCAGGAGCCACAACTACTGAGCCCGCATGTCACAACTACTGAAGCCCGCATGCCTAGAGTCCGTGCTCTGCAACAAGAGAAGCCACCACAATGAGAAGCCCACACACCGCAAGGAAGAGTAGCCCCCACTCGCCCCAACTAGAGAAAGCCCTCACGCAGCATCGAAGACCCAATGCAGCCAAAAATAAATAAATTTATGAAAAAAAAATAAAAATTAAAAAAATAAATGAAAAATATAAGGATGAACTGCTTAGGGATCAGCATTTCGAATATATTTAACATTGGCTATATTGTGACTTAATTTTATTTAACAAAATACAGCATATTGTATTTTTTTAATTGAGAAATATTTTATAGAGTAGTAATTCTGTCAATTGTGTATCATATAAACTCAGCCAGAGATAGAGCTTTTTATTCATGCTATAATGGTCATTATCAGGCTAGGAAGTTCTTATGCTTAATAAACAACTGCAGTTTTATAGTGGTAAAAATGCTAAAGTTGGTCAAATTTATTGTAATTACCAATAGAATATTTCCCATAAAATGTAATTTAACTAGGAAGCATTGTTTTTAAGTTACAATTTGTGAAGCTTTTATGATAGCAAATTTGACTTTAATTTTTTTTTTTTAAACTTAGGTTGCTTCCAGCTGTAATTGATCAGAAATCATTTATTTTCCCTCTGGAATCTGAGGGGAAACTTTGGCAACCCCCAAGACAGCACAGTTCACTTCCACATGCCTTTCCAAGAGTAAAGGTAGGAAGAGAGAAATCCATAGAGACAGAAAGTGGATTGGTGGTTGCCAGAGGCTGGAAGGAGGAAGGGGGGAGAGTGGGGAATGATGTCTAATGCTTGTCAAGTGTCTTTGGGGGAGGATGAAATATTCTGGAATTAAATAGTGGTGATGGCTGCACAACTCTGGGAATCTACTAAACACCACTGAATTATACACTTTGAAAGGGCGAAATTAAAGTTTATGAATTATATCTCCATAAAGCTGTTAGAAAAGAATTTTTTTTTTTTCAAGAGCAAAGGTGGGAAATTGTGTTCTAAATGAGAAAACATGCCATTGTTGTTTCAGATATGTTCACAGCATGGTCAATTTCTATGACAAAAGAGCTTTCTTTGAAGTTAAGTTTCCAGGCGGCAAGGAATAGAGCCCAAGAGGTTTCTGGCTTTTGGTTATTCTTTCAATTTGATTGCTGTTTCCTCCCTGACTCCCCCAAAGTGGTAACAGTTCACCTCTTCTGGGTACCAGATGCTATTTTCAGTGCTTTGGGAACATTAACTTGTTTAACCTTCAGAATAATCCTAGAAGGAGATGTTATTATTATCTTCATTTTATTGATGAAGAAGCCAAGATGCAGAAATGTTAAATAAGTTGCCCAAGAGAACACAGCTAATGTCAGAGCCAGGATCATGAACCCAGAAATGTAAGGATCCAGGGCTGTGCTCTTAACCACCGTGATACCCTTTTTCAAGTAATAGCTTTATTGAGATACAATTTATATACCATAAAATTCACCCTTTTAAGAGGTTTTTAGTATATTCACAGAGTTGTGCCACCATCACATGGTACCCTTTTTACAATTGTTTGTATTAGTTCTAGGTACTTTGGTAGGAAGCATCTTTGCTGTGGACATCTTTGTTGCAAGCATTTCCACCACAAGCATTTTTGCCGCATAACTAATTGGCCATAAGGCAATTTTGCTATAAGAGATAAAATAACAAAAAACAAAAGAGGGACATTAACAAGGACATAAAGAAGCATGAGAAATGAATAACAAAATTTAAATGACTTTTTTGCAAAATACAAAATATTTGAATACATTTAAAATGTGGGTAGATCATGGCACTACTGTACAAATGACCAATTTTATTTTGTCGGTTTTACCTAAGCACTTGTCTTTCAAGTCTTTCACTCATAGTATTGTATACATATTTTTGTTTGTTTGTTGACTCGTCTCCTTGTTTGGTATCGTGCTTTTTCTTTTTCACTGACATTTCGTCCGTCATTAAGAGAGGTATCCGTTCACAAATACTAGGGTGCGTGTTTGTACCTGAGCTTTGCGTTGCCCTGTGAAAGCCGCTAAGCTGTGTTCTATTCTTGGCATATTTGTTACATGTCCGCTGATAGATGTTCCAAAGTTCTGTGCGAAACCTGGCTTCAATTCTGCACCTTCAAGGCCTTCAGTCTCTTTCTCTTTCCAGGTAGTGTGCTTCAAAATAAGAAACCAGTTCTTGGGGCAAATCATCATCAATCAGCCTGATAAAGCCATCAATAATGACTAATGCATTTCAACCAGTGGAAACTGTCAAATCAAAAACTGTCAACCAGTTATTTTATCTTTCATGGCAGAATTGCCTTATGGCCAATTAGTTATGCAGCAAGGATGTTTGCAGCAAAAATGCTTACAGCAAAGATGTGTACAGCAAAGATGCTTATGATGAGAATACCTTGTATTTTCCTTTATTACATTTGCCAAAATTTGTAACTAGATATTGTTATATGATTTTTAAAAAAATGCCTGACTTCCCACTAGATTATAAGCTTAATGAGGGCAGGATCCATGTCAGTTTGTCCATTGCAATGTAATGCCAGGTTACTCTCGACAAATGTTTGTTGAATGAATAAGTGAAACCGCCACAGTGACTTCAAATGGTGTGCTCATCCCCATATAAAATATTAATCCAGGATCTTCTGCACTCTCAAAGCAGCCCACTCCTACCTTTGTCACTGTACTTGTCACATTGGGTTCCTTCAGCCACTAACTGTGGAGTACTTCCTGTGTGCCAAGGACTGTTAGAGGCACCCTGGGATGAACAATTCAGACCAGGTCCCCCCACTCTCACAGAGCTTCCATTCTAGGGGAGTGGAGATAGACCATCAATAAGAAAATACCAGGTAATAATAAAGGCTATCACGAAAAACAAAAACAGAGTGCTGTTATAAAGGGAGCTTAAACTTCTCATCTTCCTTACTATTAAGCCTCTGCTTTCATTAAATGTTTACTTTGCCAAGAATCTCAGGAGGGCCAGAGTTAGTCCATAAGCGGAAGATTAGAGATCTCCAGGTTGTAAAGACAATGAAATAAAATATATGAGATTAGGACTATTTTAGAACACATAGTTGCTATTATTATTCCAGGAAAAAAAAAAAAAAAAAACTATGGCCAGAAATTAATTTTCCCAAAAGAGTTCTGAATCCTGGCAAATGATTATAAAGATAAGGAATCTTATGTGCCCCGTGTTCTTTTAAATACTGCGAGCAGGGGTGAGCTTCATTTAGAAAGGGGCATGGACTGTTTCCCACCCTGACTTTACCTTCAGGGCCTGGATCCCTATTGTTGTTTTATATCTAGTATCAGTGACATCTGCTTAAAAATGCATAACTGCTGACACAAAGATAGCCCTAATTTTGCGCTGTAAAGTCAATGACAAACAGTGCTGTTTTGCCAGCTGTTCTATAAGCCTACTACACCAACTTCAAAGCTTGTATTATTGAGTAGCTGTGAAATCCAGCTGGGATATTACCACCTCTAATTGCCCACTGCCAACTAGGTAAACCCCAGTTGCTACTTTAAGCTCTTTCTCCAAAGTGAAGAAATTGTTTTTGGAATTCCATTTCACACCAAAAAACTAAAATGACAAATCATCTGGAGTTTCTCAGTTGTAATTAAGAATCACAATAAAGAATTATTTATCAGTTTCTCTTACATTTGAAAAAGCCATATTCTGATGGCTTTTCTTTATGATATAAAGAAAAGACTGGAGCTAAGGCTCCAAATCAACACCAGCCCAATCCTTCTTTTAGGCACCTTGGACGATAGGCGCACATGTACTCATAACAGTCAAGGAGAGGATTTGAAATAACAAACGAAATAGATAAGAAGGAGGGAGGAAGAGGAGAAAAACTTTATAGGCCAAGAGAGTGTTTGATTTTCTTGTTGTGTTCAGCAAGCTAAGTCTGAAGGCAATTTCAAATAGAAGTTCCTAAACAGTTTAAATGCAAGGACCTACTTAGAAGCATGATACAATTTGTATGTTTGCGGAGCAGGGAAAAAAAACACATCTCATTGCTTGAGAGTTATTTTCCAAATGAATTCCATAAGATGGATGCTTTATCCCTCAAAACAAATATAAAAATATATATTGTGATCTGATACAATACAGCAATGTGCAAGATCTGTGTCTAAGATGGGAAGAATCTTTAATTTTGTGAATATGGATCTCACTGAGAAAGTGATTTTCAAAATTTGATAAAAACTAAAGTTTTGAGGATTTTTGCCCTTATGAGGAAAAACGTGATGAGAGATAAAAGACAGAAAATGTCAGGGCAAGTAAGGCTTGCTTTACAGATTTTCACTGTGAGTTATATGTCACTTAATATTGGATGGGAAAAATTTGCTGGTGAAATAGCGGGTGGATTTTACAGAATAAAGTGGGGAGAAGAGAATGCCTACAAGTAACCAACAAGCACTGTGATCTCTGTCTTCTCATTAGAATATAAGCTCCAGGGGAGCAGAAACTTTTAAAAACGATTTTTCCCTTTCTGTGGTTTCTTAAAACTTTCTTAGTATGAAAATATTCAAATAAGCCAAAAATGGTGTATGAATAACTATTTCTCCTTCACCTAGATTTAACAATTGTTAACCTTTACCAGTTTTGCTTCATCTATTTTTTATTGAAATGTTTTAAAATACAGACATATAGACATTTCACCCCTTAATGCTTTAACGTGTGTCTTTAAAAATGAACACATTCCTACTTAGCCACAATACCATTATCACACCATTATAACATTACCATTATAACAATACTTCCTGAATGTAATAAATACTCAGGTCATATTCAGATTTCCCTCATTATCCTCCAAACGGCTTTTACTGGTCTTTTGTCCAAACTTGGATCTGCTAAGATTTATACATTGTGTTTGATTATTTTATTTCTTAAGTCTCTATTAATCTAAAGCAGAGAGACTCTGTTTAGTTCATCACTGTAACCAGTGCCTAGACAGTGCCCAGCCTGGAGGAGGCTCTCAATAGATGGCAACATGATGGTCAGAAGTATGAGTTCACATCCCGGTTCTCTACCACTTACTATCTGTACTTTGGCAAGTCATTTAACCTCTCTGTGCCTCAGTTTCTCATCTGCAAAATGGGCTCTGTGACACCCTGTTGTAAGGATAAATGAGTTAACATACGTGCATGTTTGTAACAGTGCCCCATGCATGGTGAGTGCTATGTAAGTGTTCATTCTTCTTCTTATTTGTTGATGAATACTGGCCAATCTCACTTATGTACCTGATATGTACCAGGCAGTATTTTAGGCGTCTGCCAAATTTCTCTACTCTTATGGGGCTTACATTCTAGTTGGGGTAAGGTAGTCGTTAGGAAAACAGAAAACAGTCTGAAAAGTAAACATAGAGTATGTTAGTTGATGAGAGAAAAGTTAGGTTAGGAACATAGGGAGTGTTGGGATGATCTCACTTGGAAGGTGACACTTGAACAGAAATCTGATGGATATGGGGAAGCAAGTCATTTGGCAAACAATTGGGGAAAGAGTATTCTAGGCAGAGAAGACAGAACCTGAGAAGACCCTGAATTAGGAGTGTGAACAGCAAGGAAGCTAGAGAAGAATGTGCAAGGGGGAGAGAAGTAGGAACAGGGATAGGGACCAGATCTTGCAGACCATTGTAAGGACTGCGGAGATCTGAGTGAGATGGGAGGCTTTTCACCAGGGGACCAATCGGATATGATTTGCAATTGACAAGGGTCACTCTGGCTGCCAGGAGGAGAATATGATGTAGAAAGGCAAGGGTGCAAGCAGGAAGACCATTCAGGAGCCTGTGTTAGCCATGATGATGAAATCATATCTCACCCTCACAACATTTCTGAAGGAAGGAATTATTGTTATCCCCATCTGACAGACGAGCATATCGAGGATGAGAGATGATAGTAACTTAAAACTAAGAAATAGGAGAACTGGGATTCAGACTCAGCTCTGTTTAACTTCAGAGTCCTGGCTTTTCCTCACCACTGTTAAAAATACGAAACCTTGAGCTCCCTCCCTGTGTTTGCCACAGGGAAATTTACAACTGGGGAAAAAAAAAGAAAGCAGCTGAATAAATTCCTGATTTTTTCCACAAAAGTTCCTAACCATCCCCGGAATTATCCTCAGATATGTCCCTCTAAACTTTCCCAAAGAAACTTCTCAATGCAATGCTCCTGATAAAAGTGACCTTTTCCATTTCTGATTTGTTGCAATGATACTAATATGGCAATTGTGAAGCCACATTAGAATTATTTATAATACACTATTATACTCTATCATATGCAATGCTGTTTTACTGTAATTGGTTACCATTCAATTAGTTTATATATATAAAGAGGTTTATACTTTACAGTATAACTTATGGCTAGTGGAACAGCTGATTAAACATGGTATTTGGGGTTATTTCTATAAAAAATGGGCATCAAAAATAGGCCCTTAGCAGGACAGGAATAAAGATGCAGATGTAGAGAATGGACTCGAGGACAGAGGGAGATCAGTTCGGTGCTTTGTGACCACCTAGAGGGATGGGATAGGGAGGGTGGGAGGGAGACACAAGAGGGAGGAGATATGGGGATATATGTAGATGCATAGCTGATTCACTTTGATATACAGCAGAAACTAACACACCATTGTAAAGCAATTATACTCCAATAAAGATGTTTAAAAAAAAAATAGGCCCTTAGGACTATATTTTCTAATAACATTGTTTCTATGAGAAGAGTCAATTAGCTACATATTTATGACTTAGAGCATCTTCTCCAGAAACATAAGCTATTTACTACAACTGCAAAGCACACTCAAAATTTATTATATGGTATTCCATGGTTCAATAACATTTCAAAGATGGCATCCCAAATTTCTCCTGCCTCTCTCCCTGGCTTACCAGGGGATGCTAACTTCTGGGCATTCAGGGAGCCCTCATTCCCTGGCCACCAACACATGAGAGTAGCTTGTAGCAAAAGAAGGGAGGTCACGGAATTAGCAACTGGCCCATGTGCCATAAAAACAGGACAGAATGTCACCTTTGGCACACACTACTGCTATAAGCTGATGACATGTCTCCATGGCATATTGTAAGAATGACACAAACACAGTAAAACTAAAAAATGTCTTTCCTCACTGGTGTGCTGTTTCATTTCTTCAAATATTTTGATTTTAATCCTACTATGTGCTAGGTGCTGGAATGCAAATTTCAGTGCTGTAGGTGCTCACAGTCTGTAGACAGGCATTCTACAGACAGAGTGGTGAGTGCAATATTAGAGGTTTGGCAAAAGTACTCTGGTAGGGCCAGGGGGATATGCCAAATGCCTGGGCTTTGTTGTAACCAGTAAGTACATCATCTCTAAAATCTGTTTCAACCACAGCAGTCTCTGACCTCTATGTCCTAGTCTGCCAGCTTACATAGTACATTCTTCCAACAATTCTTCACTTCAGTAAGCACCTTCAATCCACTGACCTCTCATTATTTCACTATTTATCACTTTTATCTTATTGTACTTGCTTCCTTAGCTAGAGTAGAGTGCATGATTGTGGCAGAAATTTTTAGTACCCTACCCAGTATCCATTCCCTCATCTGCATTACTATAAACTGTGATTTTGTTCAGGATGGCATCATGCCAGGCGGAATAAGGGTCCTCATTTCTGAGCCTTCCTTGCAGCTAAGTATGACCATGTGTCCCAATTCTGTCCAGTGAGTACTGAGCAGCAGTCTCCTGGGGTTGGTTCTAGGGGATATTTTGCTTTCCAGATGAAAGGATATAGTAACAACTGGCATGTCCCTTCTCCCATTTCCTCCTTCTTTCTCCCCTGAACACAGACATGACAACTGAAGTTGCAGCAAGCATATTGCAACCACAAGGTGACAAGTGTAGGGACAAAGGGCAATATTCTGAGGATGGTTAGGACAGAAAGGGGGAAAGGGACTGGGCCCCAATGGCGTTCATGAGCAGCTGATTTTTAGCTAGATATATGGGTGCCCAACATAAAGACTACATTTCCCAGCATCCCTTGCAGTTGGACATAGCTATATGACCAAGTAGTACTGGCTAATGAAATGTTAGGGGTGGGTATTATGGGAAGTTTTCTGGAAACTGCCTTAAAAGATAGCTACTTGTGCTCTTTGATCTTTTTCTTCCCCTTTCTCTATTCTGCTGCCTGGAATGGGGCTGTGTTGGCTGGAACTCTAGCAGCCATCTTAGACCAAGAGGAAGAGGCCCATATATTAGGGATAGCAGAATATTAAGCTGGAAGGAGCCTGGTCCCTAGTAACTTCCTGGATTTCCAAACTAACCCTGACTAACCTATCTCTGGACTTCATATACATAAGAACAATAAATTCTGTCTTACTGAAGTAATATTCTTCCAATTTTCAGTCACATACAGCAAACAGTCTTATTACCGTTATCCTTCTCATTACCAAATTTAATTTTTCTATGTCTGCATTTATGGGGTTTTTTTTTTCTTTAACTGGAGGTGAGATACGTATTTTAGTTAGTGATCAGAAGTTCAATCATTCTGAAGGTCATGCAGAGGATGGATTGGAGGTAAGGAGACTCATTGTAGGGGCCATTACAGAGGTCCGTGTAATAATCAATGAGGGTACAGATCAAAGCAGTGCCTGTGGGGATTAGAGAGGAAGTAAAGGATAGATAGATCCTGATATATAGGAAGTTAAATCAAGAGTGTATCAACAAACATTTCGTTGTAATGGGACAGCATGTTATGATGGAAAGAGGCTTTTGAAGTCAGAGACATCAATACAATCCTGTCTCTCCACTTTTGGATTATATGACCTTGAGAAGTCCCTTAGCCATTTGTCCTCATTAGTAAAGTAGCGATAATATCATATGCTCCCTCTTCCCATTTTAAGGGCTATAGGACAGCACTTGGATTATGACAAGCCCCGCATATTATGGTGCCAAGTACAAAATAGAGGCTGAATAAATGTTAGCTCTCTCCCCCAACCTTCCTCTTGTTCTACAATTCAACTACAGGAATCAGAACATAGGACAGGCACATCGGAATGGAATTAAAGTCTTAAGGTTTTGTTAACCTGAGGCAGCTGGGCTTTTTAGAAGCAGCTTGGGGTTAAGTGATGCTGTGATTGTTGATCCCCTAGCCTAGCAGGGAGGTAAGAGGGAATATCATAAAGCATAGAATGTTAGAATTCAAATAATAAATTAATGAATAATTAAATTTTAACTACACTTTAATTTTAAATATAACTTATTACGAAAATTTACCTTTGAATGGACACAAAAACAAAATAAAATCCATGTAACCATCACCCAACTTTAACAGTTGCCTTAATTTTACCATTCTTATTTCATCTATTCCCTCCACTTTTCTCGGTG
Source organism: Orcinus orca (assembly GCF_937001465.1). Lineage (NCBI taxonomy): Eukaryota > Metazoa > Chordata > Mammalia > Artiodactyla > Delphinidae > Orcinus > Orcinus orca. Next base: position 91,687,750 of record NC_064560.1, on the reverse strand, counting down.
AAGTCTTTTAAAGCAAATCCCAGACATCATGTCATTTTACCTTTAAACACCTCAGATAATGACTTAAAAAAAACAAGAACTATTATCTCATCTAACAAATTTAACAATGCATTAACACTGTATAATTCTCAGTCCATGTTCAGTCTTCCCCAATTGTTTTAAAACTATTCTTCTCTTGTTTGTTTGAATCAGGATGTAAACAATGTCCACACATTGCATTTGTGGTTTTTTGTTGTTGTTTATTTTTTTAAATTGAAGTATAGTTTATGTACAATATAAGTTACAGGTGTACTATAGTGATTCTCAATTTTTAAAGGTTATAGTCCCCATGTTGTACAATATCACACGTTACATTTGTATCTCATTTTATCTATAGCAGTTTCCCTCATTTAAAAAAATGTCACTTATACACAACATTGTAAATCAACTGTACTTCAATTTTTTTTTTAATGTCACTTATTAAAGAAACCAGGTCATTTGTCATACAGGTTCTCCACCCCCTTAGTCTGGATTGGCTGATTGCAATCTCATGGTGTCATTTTACACATTCCTGTGTCCCTAGTATTTCTTGTAAACTAGTAGTTTTATCTAGAAGCTTGATCAGATTCAGGTGACATCTTTTTGTTGGGAATACTTCACAGGTGGTGTGGTGTACTTCCTTTTATAGCATATCAGGAGGCAATTTCTTCTCTCTCTTTTAATGATGTTATTAAGATTGATCAGTGAGTCTGAGAATTACCAGTTTCATCTATCCTATATAAGTTCCCCACAACTGGGCTTCCCTGGTGGCGCTGTGGTTAAGAAACCACCTGCCAGTGCAGGGGACGCAGGTTCAAGCCCTGGTCCGGGAAGATTCCACATGCTGTGGAGCAACTGGTCCCATGTGCCACAACTACTAAGCCTGTGCTCTGGAGCCCACGAGCCACAATTACTGAGCCTGCTATGTCACAACTACTGAGGCCCATGTGCCTAGAGCCCGTGCTCCACAACAGGACAGGCCACCACAATGAGAAGCCCGCACACCGCAACAAAGAGTGGCCCCTACTCACCACAACTAGAGAAAGCCCACGCACAGCAGCAAAGACCCAGTGTAGCCAAAAATAACAAATAAATTAATTAAAATAATAATAGTAAAATTCCCCACAACGTTTCACCTAATGATATTAGCAAAAACTGATATTTACCTAACTATTTCATTAGGAATTACAAAGTCATAATTTTATTTGTTTATTGGTAATTTTATAATTCTATCATTCCTTCCGCATTTATTAGCTTCTCTGAAGAACTTTCCCTTAGCAACTCTTTGGTGAATCTGAAAACCAGATTTTCAGGAAAAGCGGGATAAATGTATGATTCTTTCTTTGATCTATCTACTTTCAGATTAATTTATCAATTAGGGTTTTTTTGGGGGAAGGGGGAAATATTATTAAGAACTATAGATTTTTATATATTTGAAGTGTTTCACTGCATTGCATTAGTATTTTGGGGCCTGTAGGATCCTGAGTAGTACTTTATCATTTGAGATACTTAACACACATTAGTCACTTAAACCTCACAAACAACCCCATGTAGGTAGGTATTACTACCCAGTTTTAACAAATGAAAAATCTAGATCATATAGCTTGAACTAGGACTTGGTATCTACTGTTCTTTCAAATAAATATAATAATGGTTGAAAGAATCAGAGCATTAAAGGTGACTGGATTCTTTTTCTTTTTTTTGGTTTTGAGATTAAACAGCAGATATCTTTAACCAGTGGGAATATGATATTAACCAACATACACTTTAGAAGGCATTACTTGTAGTGGGACTTCCCTAGAGGCACAGTGGTTAAGAATCCACCTGCCAGTGCGGGGGACACGGGTTCAATCCCTGGTCCGGCAAGATCCCACGTGCCGCGGAGCAATTGGGCCCGTGCGCCACAACTACTGAGCCTGCGCTCTAGAGCCCACAAGACACAACTACTGAGCCTGCGTGCCACAACTACTGAAGCCCGTGTGCCTAGAGCCCACGCTCTGCCACAAGAGAAGCCACCACAATGAGAAGCCTGCACACCACAACAAAGACTAGCCCCCGCTTGCTGCAACTAGAGAAAGCCCGCATGCAGCAACAAAGACCCAACACAGCCAAAAAAAATTTTTAATTAAAAAAATAATTAAAAAATAATTTAAAATTAATAAAATTGAATTTAAAAAAAGAAGGCATTACTTGTAGCAAACACTGTTGAGAATAATGTTATGCTGATAACACTGTAACTTAGTAAATAGCTTGTCTCAACTTTGTTTGTGAAGCATTTCAATTTTGATTACTCTGTGTGGGATCTACTGCTCAGATGTATGTCATTTTATGGTCTGCCCATGTCTGGGGAGCTGGCATTACACGCTGCCTAGTGTTTTTAATTCAGAACTTCTTCTAAAAGAAACCTTAGCCTCTTATGTTCAAGCCTTAGTTTTAATAGCATAAGCTATTTCCTTCTTATATCACTTTGTGGGCATAGTAATAAAATAAATACCACAAAATCACTGATGAGATGAAAATTGAGCTCCCTGCTCTGTGCAGCCATGTAGGTAAAACAGTAATTGGCTCTGATAATAACTTTTGTTCTTACAAACCAAAGTCTAAATGAGAGTCACATTTGATATATCTGCTTGTAATTACTATCAAAAGGAGAGGATACAAAGTTTAGATTGTTTAGTCACTCAAGATAGATTAAATAAATTGCTGTCTTTTCTTGAACAATTTAAGAAAATTTTCTGAAATTATTTCTGATATTTATCTCACTGTTGGTAAAAAATGATCATCTTCCAGAGCATTGCTTTTATGCTTAATGGAATGATTAATTTTGTTTTTGTTTTTAAATCTATAATTATTTTTCTTGAAAAATCTTATTACTGGGTCTGACAATGTAGCTTATGCTCATAAATATTTCCCTATACATCTCTATAGATGGTTTGTAAGATAAATTTAGGTTATGAATGTATATGACTGATTTTCAGTGAGACCATTTGATATTTTTATATTATTTAAATGTAAACTCTTAATATTTTTTAAAAGGGGAATTAAATCATATGTGCTACATATTATTTTGGCATACACGTGCTTTGGAGTCAAAAGAGAAAATATTAGAATATTAGTAATTTTAAAGGATTTTTCCATTGCTTTAGAAGCTAATAAAGAATTGCTATTACAACCTATCATTTCTGTTGGATTTCTATTTACATTTTGATTTCTTTCCAGAAATATCTGTGTTCAGTGCCACAGAAATGTAAAAATGGAAGGAAACAACTAGTTTTTAATGCCAGTTTTAACAATGATTCTGTATTTGATCATTTCCTTTCTATACCAGTCCCAAAGCCACATAAAGTTGATGGAGCATAAGAAAACTAAGAAAATGGCTATGGTCCACTGAGCCAATGATCCCAGAATTTAAAAGTTCTAACAAAGCTTAGACATGATAGATGAAGTTATTACCATCAGCTGTATACAGAATACACATTTAAAAAACACCCGAATTACAGAAACCACATCCAGCCAATATAATACATATTAGCAATTTCCCAATCCTTGGTAGAATGGAAATTATTCTGAAAGTTTAAGAAGGAAAAAATTATGTTCAGGTATTAATTTCAATAAAAGAGGCACTCAGCTTCCATGCAAAAACCCTGGAGTAGTGCTGTAAGTGGGGGTTACCCACAGAAGGAAAGCCATTTATAATTAGGCACTATATTATTTTTGTCACCACACAGACTTTAAGGAGAGGGAAGAGCTATGCCTTATTTGTAACCTGTGTCCCTGCATGGGTTAAATCATGTGCACAACTGAGTGCAGTTATTTGGAGATTTGGTCTAAAAACTATTAAAAAAATAAAAAGAAGGTTTGGGGCTTCCCTGGTGGTGCAGTGGTTGAGAATCTGCCTGCCGATGCAGGGGACACGGGTTCCTGCCCTGGTCCGGGAAGATCCCACATGCCGCAGAGCGGCTGGGCCCGCGAGCCATGGCCGCTGAGCCTGCGCGTCCGGAGCCTGTGCTCCGCAACGGGAGAGGCCACAACAGTGAGAGGCCCGCGTACCGCAGGAAAAAAAAAAAAAAAAGGTTTGGAGACTGTGTTAAGAAATAACTTATCTAGACGGCATGCATTCCATAGGTGTTTTTGTAGTCTTCCCCTTCACTTTGACCTCAGGCACAGGCCATGTATGAATGCTTAAGATCAAAGAAATTACTACAGCATGAGCTCATCTGGCTGGTTCCTATAACCGTTTTAACAATTGCATCAGATCGCCCTCAGAACTAAGACACGCCATTGAAAGGAAATCAGTGTTTTTAATTGCTCACACCTCCTTTTTAAAAAGTCACAAAGACCACATATTGTATGATTGCACTTATAAGAAATATCCAGAATGGGCACATCCAAGAGAAAGAAAGTCGATTAGCAGTTGCCAGGCTCTGGATAGAGGAGGAGATGAGCACTGATTGTTAATGGGTATGAGTTTTCTTTTTGGGTAATGAAAACGTTCTGCATTTGAGGTAGGGGTGATGGTTGTATAACATTATGAATATGCTAAAACCCACTAAATTTAAAAGTCACAAAAGACTTCAGAAACTGTTGGTACTACCATATTCCTTAAGTGTCAATTTACCTTTTAGCATCAAATAATAGAAAGCAAAACATGGGAGGGGGAGATTGGGGGGTTGATAGTCCTTCAACAGACAGACTGTCAAGTCTAATGTCGCACTTTGCAAATAAAGAAACTGGCTTCCAAAGAGGGGAAGTAACTTACCCAAGGTCACACGCAGGCAGTCCAGGGTAGAGCAAGATTGGAGCCTAGGTCTCTGGTCACCTATCCAGTGCTCCTTCCCCGCTACCACTGTGCTGCCTATCCTGGTGGTTCATATTTAAGCATCTCAGCAGTAACTCATTTGAATTATTTTAAATGAGGAACACGTGGTTCAAATGAGATGTGTGTTTCTTTTTTCTAATGAGAGCATATATTTTTCCTATAGATAGCAAAAGCTCTGTGAAGGAGTGGATAAGTTTGTTGTGGTAAATTTACCAAGTCCAAACTGAGATTTACCTGTAAATGTCCCTCAAGGAAAGGGGACGCTTTAACAGACCAAGGGAGCCCTCTACCTGCATAGTCGTAGTATAGACTTCATTGGCAAAATTCTTGACCTGGAAAGCTAAAAATAAATCGAGACCAGGTATTCTATCCTTTGTCCACCTTGGTTGGCTTCTAGCAGTATTTTTGAGAAAATGAATGGCGTCTGCAGATGGATTTTTATGAGTAACAGGATACACAGAGGAAAATCTGCAGAAAATTCCTTTTCTGTGAATAAAAGACTAATTAGTCACCTAAATAAAAGACCCAAAGATATACTTTTTTTTCCAGTGAGAATTACATTAAAATAATTATTCTCAAAGAACTTTAGACTCCTTTGAGGATATAAAATGTTAGTAGGCAGTTTTGTTCTTCTGGCATGAAAGTTTCATTGTTTCTTTGTTTCAGCGAAAGACAGGGTTGAATATAAAAATCATGCAGGATCCTGAAAACATCCACCACAGAGCTGCTGTAAATGCGACCTATGGAATCAGTTTGCCATGTATTAATCAGAGAAAAGCATGTGTAAGTAATGAGTTGTTTTAATGAGCTCTTTTTCTTTTTTAGAGTTGAAAGTCATTTATTAGTCGTGTAAGATACAATGTGGATTTTAAGTGAAAATTTGGATCCTATTGTCCTTAGAATTTTTTGGAGATGAGAGTGGCTTTCATTCTGTTTGTAATTAGAAATGATGAAGAAAATGTAAACCTCTTTTTAAGAGATCTATTTATAGCTCATTCAAATTTTTCTGTTTTATCTGATATCCCTAAATAAGCTAGTACCATAATTTTAACAAGAGAAAGTAATTTAACAACAAAAAGAATACAGAGATGTTAAATATTTTATTTCTTGTACAGGCTTCTAGAAAAAGCAAAAGAAAACAACAGCAAAGCATGAGCTTCAATGGTGTATACTCATACAATATGCAAAATTTTGAGAACATTATTCTAAATCTGAAGAAAGTAGGGATTAATCCTTTATGTCAGCAAAATGATGAGAAGGAAAAATAATGACACGGAGACTGACATTAAGGGATCTCAGAGTCTGTGCCTATTTTTGCCATTGACTTGCTGCTGAGTGTCCCAAAGCAAGGATTGTACTCTTTCTGTGTTGCAGGGTTTTCTTAGGAGAAGCAAGAGTAGTGCTTCATTTTATTTGGAAAATTATTTTATTTGAGATGATTTCTAATATTGAAAACAATTACTAAAGTGATATTTATACATTTTTAGATACATTTTTTAACCTTTGGCTTCTCTCAAAAGCTCTTAAATGTATCCTTCAGTGAAATCAAAACTAAAAACAAGATTAATTTTAGAATTGCAAAACCATTTCTAACCAGCATAACAGTCTGTTAGATTAATCTTCCAAATTTCCTATGTAGACATTTTCAACTGCCTACTTCATTCATGTAACCCTGAAATATATTTTTAGTTTCTTTATATGTGCTTTATGTTATTTTAACAGGGTTGGCTTAAGAGCACTTTATAGCCTAAGAAATAACCCGAAAGTTAGATATCTTTATTCCTGCTGAAACTTTATTTAAAATGTCACTGTGAATAATGTGAAAAGGTTTTTATCTGCTCCCCGTGAGCCCAAAGCCCTTGAAATAAAAATATTATTTCTCTGGCCGTACAGACAGAAGCAGATTTCTCTTTTGTTGTTGTTGGTTTTCCCCTTCAATCTAGAATTAATATAGGCTTAGCTGGTGGAGCGCTGAGGCTTTGTAGCCCAAGGCAACTGCAGCATTTCATGCAAACTTTTTCTGATGAGTATTGAAGTTTAAAAAGGCATACCTCTAGATTTAGGGGGATTAAGCTTTGCTTTAATGAATCTGAGTAAAGATTCTGACATAAATAGGGAATTCAAAATTATATCTGAAATTTGGAGCAGAATCTTAGTTATTATATATTTTTTCAAATTCCCAAATAGGATGAATTCCTTGGATATTGTACCCCTGTCCTTTGAACACAGAGGATTTGGGAAAGCACTTGGCCTTGTATGACATAGATAATGTATACTCATTTATTGTATTTAAGATCCATTTTTCCCCATGAAACTTGACTCCATAAAAATCTATACCAGAGCACTTTAAAATGTATGTACATTATGTACATCTTGCCCAAACTACTGGCATTTCAATCAAGATAGTTGACCCTATCATTTTATGTTGATATATGTATATATGATGGTACTAAGTGAAAAACATGTTTTCATTTTAGATTTGTAAAACAAGCATTGTGCAAAAAATCCTGTGAAAGAAATATTCCAATGTTTGGCTTTAAACAATCATGTGGAATATTTGGGAATAAATACAGTTGTGATTTACCACTTATAAAAATGTTTTTGAAAGCACTTGCCCAAACTGAAGCAATGTGTCTAGTGTTGTGATGTATAGTTAATTAGAAAAGCAGCATCAGGGCTAATTGCTTTTTATAACTACTCTAAACACTCAAAGGGGATTATTATTTATCTGCTGAGGGCCATGTGTTTCCTTACTTCTTATGAAACTTGAACAGCTTGTCTAAAGCCTGTAAATAACCTTAGATGTTTTTGACGAGAAAATTTGAATTTGTTGCTAATTTACATTACTAGTTCTCAGAAACTGGTATTTTCTCCATTTTATGAATAGGTGTATCCTTTCTGACAATATGGGCTTATGCAAAGATTTTAGTGCATTGAAAACACAGATACCACACACACACACACACACACACACACACACACCCACAAAACTGCCTTCAGAATTGTATATCCTGTAACTCTGTTGTGTAAAAGCAATTTACAAAAAAAAGTATTAAAAGTGAAAGCCACTGATTTTTTCAATATCTTAAATCTGCCAAATTAGAAACAAAAACAAAAACCCTCTAACATGTTCTTGAGTAGAGCCTTATAGGTTTGGATAGACAAGAAGAAATCTCTGATACATTCATACTTACTCACTGACATTTAGTTCCAGTTAGACTTTCTAATGCAACACGTTAAAAGAGCTACAGAAAATTTGACTTTGATTTATTTTTTTTAAATAAGAAGGGTTTCTTAAAAGGCTTGAAACATGTATCTGTTACCATGAATTTTAAAAGAACGATTACAAATGCATAATAAAAAAGCCAAACAAAACATTGCTCTGAATTGCTGCACAAATAACTCTGATTATAACTGTTATGACCTAGAAAAGAATCATAAGAACATTTTTCTTTTTAGCAACATATGAGTTGCTGTAGAATTATACCAGTTCTTTGGTCCCACTTTCCAAATAAATAAATATATAATGCAATGTAAACTTAGAATCTTTTATTTATTCATGAGGTTGAATTTAATACTTTTATGATTTCTAGATTTTATGAGTCATACGTTATGCAACGTTTTTCACTAACTTAGTTGGGTAGCAACCATACTTCACAAATCATAGTTTCAGTCTTTACTGTTTCACTTGGGGTGTACATAGTAATCTCTCTCACTGAAAGCACATTCATTTCTGAAGTGATAAAGTAATGGAAAGTGAGGCAATTGTGTTAGTGTCAAATGCTGAGAAGAAGTACCAGAAGTAAGAGGTGGGGGTAAGTAGCAAGGGGGGAGAAAGAAGGACGATTTCACAACATGATTGTGTTTTAAGCCCATGCATATGGCCACAATTACAGTCACAACATAATTTGGCAACAGTAGCAGAATTAGATTTAAACAAATTGATGTTACACTGCAGTAATTCAGAACGAGCTTGTTGCATTTATAAACCATAACAAGAAGCAGAGTGAATTAATAAACGCTTCTTGTCACTAAAAATAAAAAAGGGAATAATTGCTGAGATGGAGTTAACAGATGACTTAGTCAGCATCCTTTCAGCCTAGATATGGGAAAGTGAAGGTCACCCCCATCTTGGATGACAAAGAGGGAACATTTTGTTGGTAAACAAATTAATCTTTTGAAAGGTCGCCATTTGTTTTAAGTTTTTATCCAGTTCTTGTCATCTGGAATCAGAGACTGTCATTTCACTAGGCAGGGGTGCAGTTGAAGCAGACAAAGCTGCTTCTGTACGTATCAGCATTCCTTGACAAAACCCGGTGCCTGATTGTGATGCTATGGGCTGCTGGTTTACAGCTGTCTCCGGACAAGAATGGAGGCCCACCCCTGAATTCCAATAAGATGGGCCTGCATATTCCGCCTGCTGTAAGCTGGCCCTCTGCCCACAAGTAAAATGTATTGCAGTTCAAGCCAGCAATTATCTCTTTTACTTCCTTCTGTGCTGCTTCTGTTGCTTTTTTCCAAAAACAGATGTATATGTATATGTATAACTGATTCACTTTGTTATAAAGCAGAAACTAACACACCACTGTAAAGCAATTATACTCCAATAAAGATGTTAAAAAAAAAAAAACAAAAAAAAAACAGATGTGGGTATTCACTCAAGTTCTGCATCTATTTTTTCTCACACCCGCCAGGGCAGAATTTTGACAGAGGTAGGGTTTGAGGGAGCCAGCAGACAACAATCAGACAGAATTTCTCTGAGGACAGTTTAAAAAGAAAATGTTGATTTTCCAGGAAATGCAGAGTCAGCATCTTGGTCCCCCTCCCTTTCTCCAGGAGCATTTGGTAAATTAAATTAGTTGAACAAAAGGAAATAGTTTAAAGTCATTCAGAAATGCCATATCTTATTTATGACACGTAGTCATTACCCAAGGACTGTGATGGCATGTACCACATCCCTGTTTCTGTCATTAAAGGCAGCTTTCTCCTCAGGTTGTCTTGAAAGAGTTTTCAAGAAGACAATGACTTTTCATATTCTTCTTGACTATAGCCCACTCCACCAATGTGGTGGCAGTAGAAGTGGTGTACTGCCTTTGGACGTTGTCACTATTGAGAATTTTAGTTCTGCTTTGGTTTGGAGTGCTGGGAAAGCTGAAGAAAATGATATGGCAAATGTCATTGGCTCATGTCCGGTTCTCTCACAAAAGCCCATGTGGGAGTGGGGAGAGGCAATTAGAGGCCATACCTTCATCACAAACATTCTCTGACTTCTTCAGAATGCTGTACTTCTCGAGTTTCTGTGCTGAGATCCTGTATGCGTTCCCAAACCAACTCCATGCCAAACTCCAACCACTTTTTAGCTGAGAGCATCATGATTCTGGGTCAGACTGCCTGGTGTGGACTCTAACTAGAAAGGGAACCTCCCCAAAACGGCCTCCATTTCCTCATGTGTACAATGTCCATAATAAGAGTATCTCATAGGATTATATTGAGATTTAAATGAGATAATTCAAAGCACTTAGCAAAGGTCCTGGTATAAATAAGTGGTCTGAAAATATTAGTTATGACTACTGGCAATCTTCACATATTGTATTATGCCATGTTTTATACAATCATTTAAAACTTACATTATTGTAGGGGTCGAGGGGGAAAACCAAAGTATTACTGAGGTCCCTTCCAGGGATTCTATTTAATATTTCACGTGATGATGCCCTCTTTTCCATACTGATATGAGGACAGGGACCTTGTTGTCTGGACCGTTTGTCTGTTTTTCACATCCTCCACTGCACCAAGCAGTGTTTTGCACATAATAGAAGAGGACTAATTGGTCTCATCCATCCAGTCCCTGCACTGAAGCTATGTTACCTGATGCCAAGTCTAGAAGTGAAGTAGTGGTTTTGCTGGCTCCCAGCAGGCACAGGGCACCCTCCCACTGGGCCATCTGATGGAGTTTACCTAGGGAAACATCCTTGCTCCTGGATTCTTGTAACAGCCTGGCCACCAACTAGCTGTTCCTAGGGGCCAGTTACTCTAGCTCGCTCGTTCTCATTTTCCTGGTTTATAAAATGGGGAGGCTAGATGGGAGGCAGTCTGGGGTGGTAGGAAGGGCTTGGAATTGAATGGATCAGAGTTTGGGTCCTACCTGCCATTTTTCCAGTTGTGTACCCCGAGGTAAGCAAATTAACATCTCAGGTCCTCCGTTTCCTCTTCTGTAACATCAGAATAATGGTGTCTACTAGGCAAGGGTGTTATGGGGATTATAGATAATATATTGACATTGCTGGAACATAATAAGTGCCTAATAATGTTCCTGTCTTTCTGAAAAATTAATGAATATTAAAAATCTCATACTTCTCCCTTTTTTACACCTTTGTGTGCAGAAGAGGATCTGATTTGGCGCCTTTCACACTCCAGTGTAAATGAGTAATAAGGTTTAATGCTTTGGTTTTCAAATTGTTATGGAGAGCTCCAATAAGCTTCAGGGAGCCTGCAAGCATTTAATTCATATTTCATTTTTATGATAAATATTTAAGCAATTTGAAGTGTAATAAAGTACAATACATACATACCTAAGTTTGATACCAAATTTTAATGCATTAGATACCATCAATGCATTATTTGTGCTATTTGGTTAACTTCACGAGCACATGGACGCACACACATGTATGTGTGTGTATGTATGTGCATGTGCGCATTTGAATTTCTTATAAGGGCGTTTTTTAATTAGATAGGGTTTATCTGAGTACTAGTCATATTTTGAAATGCACATCTGCTCATATACACTCCTATAATAATCACACAGGACAAATAAGTGAAGATTAAATGAGCTAATACATGTCAAGATCTTAAAGCAGTGCCTAGCCCCGGGTAAGCATGTCATTAACATTAGCTGGTATTAGTATTACATACACCACCTGTGTGCTCCCAGCCATTAAAAGCCAGACAAGCTCTCTGGTACACGTTTGGCACGGCATAATAGTCAACTGTACAATTATAATAACGCATGTTGCATCATGATAATATATAGCATTATAAATTGTTTCATCGCTCATTTTAATTTGGGGTTGGGTCTTATCTGATTCAAAATGTGCTATACGATCTTCATTCGGCATTGCAGGGTTGCAATGTTATTTGGTTTACATCTGCAGATAAAAGGTCAGCAATGAAACGTCATCTTAAAATTTTGGATTCATTGTGCAAAACAAATTTAGACTGTTTTGAAACTGAGTGAATATCTGAAAAAGAAGGGTGCTGAGATATTTGAAAATAAATTTAAATGGGACATGATGAACATCTTAAAATGGTACACAGGAGATTTGAAAAGTACTTTTGGTCATTCAACTCTTCAGTAATAATAGCCCTCATTAAGTACGCCAGACACTGTGTTAAGTGCTTTACGTACACTATCTTACTTAACCTTTACACCTATAAAATACATGCTCTTTTCATAATAATTTTACACATGAGGAAACTGAGACTAAGATTAAGCTACTTGCCTAAGGTTATGAAGTAAGTAAGGAATTCAGGATTCAAATGGTTTACTAATCTTGTCAAATTTCCCCAAATTAAGTACTAATCCTTAATTACTAAGTAATATGAACAGTTGATAAATATTATTAGTGACTCTATTCTGAAACAAAAATTCCTACTAGTCTTCAAACTTCTGGATCATTTTAATTGAAGAAAATCCTGAGATTATAAGTGCCAGAACAAACTGTTAGCTACAAATTACTTATCTATTTAGGTCAGGATTTTCTCCATCTTGTGCAGGTAAAATATAATACAGAAATAAGGTGTATGCTCTGATGGATGTAAGATTGCAGCTATTATCTATAGCTCTTGATGTCATAATTTGCCTTTATCAAAATAGCCTGTTTCCAATGTTGATTTATATATGAATACATATAAATATATATGAATTCTTATTTTTATATAATACAACATATAACATTATACTAAATTTGTATAAAACTTGCATTTATTTACATATCAGCATTCTATTTAAGAATGCATCTGGGGCTTCCCTGGTGGCGCAGTGGTTGAGAGTCCGCCTGCCGATGCAGGGGACACAGGTTCGTGCCCCGGTCCAGGAGGATCCCACATGCTGCGGAGCAGCTAGGCCCGTGAGCCACGGCTGCTGAGCCTGCGTGTCCGGAGCCTGTGCTCCGCAACGGGAGAGGCCACAGCGGTGAGAGGCCCACGTACCACAAAAAAAAAAAAAAAAAAAAGACTGCATCTGAAAAATAGATTCTACTGCTAAAAATAAATTTGAAAATCTTTGGCATAGAGAATTTACCTCTCCCATGGGTTTTTGCTTTTTATCAAGAGTAAATCCTCTATTTAATTAAACCAAAGGAGTTAGACTCTATTAAGGGATTTCAAGCATGAGTGAACAGGGAGAAGAGGGATTTGGGGGATGCAGGAAGAGAGCCTTTGCATTGCCCTGGACTCATCCCAGGTCAGCAGCCACCTGCTAACTAGCTAGCCCTGCTCCCTGATGTGATCCAATGTCTTTGCACTTTGTGACTTGGGCTTTGGACTTGAGTTTTTTGGTTGTTATTGTTTGTTTGTTTGTTTTTTGCAGTACGTGGGCCTCTCTCACTGTTGTGGCCTCTCCCGTTGCAGAGCACAGGATCCGGACGTGCAGGCTCAGTGGCCATGGCTCACGGGCCCAGCCGCTCCGCAGCATGTGGGATCTTCCCAGACCGGGGCATGAACCCGTGTCCCCTGCATCGACAGGCGGACTATCAACCACTGCGCCACCAGGGAAGCCCTGGACTTGAGTTTTGATATCTGTTTGACTCCGTACTAAGAGGCTGTGTTTCTAACCTTATGATTTCACTTTGAAAAACTAAAAATTAGGTAGATGGAGGAGCCTGAGTCAGCGCTATGATAGGTTTAAGACACAAGGGGTCCATGGATAGAAATGTATTTCAGTATAATTGGTTTCCAGTGTATAGTATTTTATGCATTTATAATAACATTATTCTCAGAAAGGATCCATAGCCTTCACCAGACTGCCAAAGAGGTTCATGACACCCGACCCCTGCAAAAGTTAGAACTCTCTGCGATAGATCTTTTCTTACACACAAACACCAAGCGTGGGGCAAAGTGTGCATCAGAACAGAGAAGAATCCTACAAACTGTATTCTTTATGGATGAAAGAGCCACTTCTTAGTTGATGGTGCAGGAAACCCACCAAAAAAAGTGGCTATATCTAGATTGCCATTCATATTTTCATGAGTTGTATCTTCATGAGTGAAGATATAAAACTTCATGTTTTTGTCTACCGTTGCTTTTTTTTTATTGCAAGGAGGAAAGTGGTAATGCTTGCAATATTACAGTAAGTGCTCTGTTTAAAATGAAGCGAAGGAAAAATACTACAGCAAGTAGCACAACAGCATTAGCCAGAAGAGAAACGGGCCTAATAGAATTGTTTTTATCATGGCCCAGTTTAATTATCTACTGAGAGGTACTTGAGATGAATAAATACTATTGCTGTGTTCGCCAATATTCTAACCCATTGTACCTTAACCTGTACTTGAATTCAAATATACGTTCCTAGCCTTTTAAAACTTCTTTGGTAGAATAGAAGTAAGTACCCACAGTATAGAGTGATCCACCCTATACTTTCTTTAAAAGCACAGCTTCTGAATCAGAATGTGTAATGAGAGCCCAGGAGATATTTATTTGGAGGAGATCTGTAAAGACTGTAAAGTTGGGATGATATGCCACCAAAATGCTCCATTTATATAGCCTTGTAATTTCCATCTCTATCTTCAATGATAGTCTGAATACATCTGTTTATGGCTGGGAACTAAGAGGTCTGAAAGCAACCATGCACACAGTTAGTGGAAAGAACCATAGACTGAGAGAAGAGTCAGAGGACTTGGGTGCTAATCCTGCCTCTGCTGCTATAAGTCAAGTTATCACAGGTACATCACTTAGCCTCTAAAGACTGAGATTCCTCGTCTGTACGCTGAGAAGACAAATTGGCTTATTCAGAGTCATCATTACAGCCACAGCCCCAATGGTGTGACTCCCAGATTAAAGTGCCTCCTTTGCTGCCTTATGGGACTGCCAGTCTCTCAGGGCAGACAAAGTAGTGGTCATTATAACTGATGGATGGAGGCAAGCTTTAAGATAGGCCTTAGTGGAACTGATGGACATGGCTGAAAGCAGAGGTGGCATGTATTTTAAGCACTGGAAGCAATAGAAGCAAAGGCAGAGATGGAGAATAATGAAAGTAATGGAGGATGGTTAGAGCTTTGCCTAATCATGTTGAATTTTTATAAAGGAAGAAACAAAAAGATGGGGTTCGATGTGTAGAGCCAATTGATGGGTGCCCTTGAATGGGCCACTGAAATCTAACTGTGTGACCTCAGTCTAGATCATAAAGAGAAGGGCTTAAGGCAGACAGTTTCTGAGATTATGTCACTTCTCCAGATGCTTTAACTGAAGGGCAGCTTGAGAATTCTCCTGAACAACCTCTCTCCCTTGATGTCCTCATTGGTTATTTCTTTTTTTACGTATTATTTATTTATTTTTGGGTGTGTTGGGTCTTTGTTGCTGCGCACGGACTTTCTCTAGTTGTGGAGAGCAGAGGCTACTCGTCGTTGCAGTGCGTGGGCTTCTCATTGCGGTGGCTTCTCTTGTTGCGGAGCACGGGCTGTAGAGCACAGGCTCAGTAGTTGTGGCACACGGGCTTAGCTGCTCCAAGACATGTGGGATCTTCCCAGACCAGGGCTCGAACCCGTGTCCCCTGCATTAGCAGGCGGATTCTTAACCACTGTGCCACCAGGGAAGCCCCTCCTCATTGGTTATTAAACTTTATTTCCTCTCCCTTTGGGTACAAAGATTTCTCGAATAGCGCTATCTGCTGAACTTGTTAGAAGTTCATGAAACTGCCTGATTAGAGTTCTATAGGCAGCACCTCACCCTATACATACAACTCTCTGTCCCTTTCATATGAATGGCCACTCAGAGCTGGCCAGTCTAGCTGGATGGCTATTTCCTCTTACGCTCTCTTTCTGTCCTAATGCTGAATACCCCACTGCTGCCTAGGTTTCTACTGGTTACTCCATCCCTAATCCCCACCCTGTTTTACCTTTTCCTCCAACGTTGGTCAAAAGCAGATTTTGTTTGGGACAAGAGTTGTGGAGAGAGAAGGATAAAGAATAGGAGTGGGGCTTCCCTGGTGGTGCAGTGGTTAAGAGTTCGCCTGCCGATGCAGGGGACGCAGGTTCGTGCCCCTGTCCGGTATCCCACGTGCCGCTGAGCGTCTGGGCCCATGAGCCATGGCCGCTGAGCCTGCGCGTCCAGAGCCTGTGCTCCACAACGGGAGAGGCCACAACAGTAAGAGGCCCGCCTACCGCAAAAAAAAAAAAAAAAAAAAGAAAAGAAAGAAAAAGAATAGGAGTGGTCGATTCCTTGCAAACATTTGCTGCCCTTCTCTTCCCCTCCTGCCCCCACACCACCCACTTCCTCTCTGTCAATTATCAGCCTCAGCACCCCTCCCCCAATCCCAGCCTCTCACCAACTCCCTATGGTCCCATCTACTCGTGCAAACAAGTGCCCAGGAGACAATCTTAATCCAAGTGTTTCCTGAAATATGGGTGTGTTTCCAAATTTATCATCTGTTTATACTAAATGGTGTTCGATAGGCTTTTTCCTTCCTGACTTTCCCCCTCTTTTGGAAGGAGTAAAAACCCTAAGAAACTCTCCAAAGTGTTCTTATTTAGAACAGGAATCACAAAAGTAAGTCCTCTTAGGCCAGGCAGGTGATAACTGACTGGAGAGGCCACAACGGTGAGAGGCCCGCGTACCGCAAAAAAAAAGAATCCACCTGCCAATGTAGGGGACACGGGTTCAATCCCTGGTCCAGGAAGATCCCACATGCCGCAGAGCAACTAAGCCCGTGCGCCACAACTACTGAGCCTGCTCTCTAGAGCCCAAGAGCCACAACTACTGAGCCCATGTGCCACAACTGCTGAAGCCACGTGCCTCGAGCCTGTGCTCCACAACAAGTGAAGCCACCACAATGAGAAGCCCGCGCACCGCAATGAAGAGTAGCCCCCCGCTCGCAGCAACTAGAGAAAGCCTGCGAGCAGCAACGAAAACCCAACGCAGCCAAAAATAAATAAATAAAATAAAGTTATAATAAATAAATAAAAACCCTGTGTGGTCAAAGAAAGTAGTCTCCAGGCTATACCTGTCTTGCAGGTCAGCAATTTGCATCTCAGAGCCCCCCTGAAGTGCTATTACTTTGGTGCAGTTCAGGGTATAATGCTCTACTTTGTAGGGTTAGAGATTGATTTTGTCAGAGTTGATCAATCTCTTGGGTGCAGCTGGACTCACAGAGGCTGATGTACAAACTGGAACACCACTTTATTTATTCTAAGGAGAGCTATAATGGCCAAACAGACCTGAATGTTCAAGTCAGTCTGATCTGATGAGCATATTGTATCCTTACTACAAAGCTACACAGAAAGCCCAGTTAGAAGTCTGCTTAGTGAACAGGGAAACTGACTAAGGGTAATTAGTTGGATGATCTTCATGGTGAGCAGCATCACACATTTATAGTCTGATGCATCCATCTGTGAAGCTACTTCTACCAAAGGGATATGAATACATCCTTGTGAAGTGAGTGCTTTAGGGGCACTGAGAAATTCTGACTCTCTGATTCAACATTTTATAATAAATAGCCACTGTCTGCTTGGACTTGACTATGAATTATGTTGCACCGTGCTGAGCTGCTTATATCCACAACCACATTTATCCCTGTGGGATGAATGATATTACCCCCTCTTGATTTAAAAAAACTACGGCTAAGAGAAATTAAGTTACTTGCTCCAGTCTTACAATTAGTAAGTGGTAGGGCCCAGATTCAAGTCCAGGCCTATCTGATATTAGAGCCTGTGTTCTTTTTTTTTTTTTTTTTTTTTTTTTTGCGGTACGCGGGCCTCTCACCGTTGTGGCCTCTCCCGTTGCGGAGCACAGGCTGCGGATGCGCAGGCTCAGCGGCCATGGCTCACGGGCCCAGCCGCCCCGCGGCACGCGGGACCCTCCCAGACCGGGGCACGAACCCGCGTCCCCTGCATCGGCAGGCGGACTCTCAACCACTGCGCCACCAGGGAAGCCCAGAGCCTGTGTTCTTAACCAATGCCTTCCTCTTTACTAATTTCCTAGTAGAAAAGACCACTCACCTTCAGCTGACGTCTTGTTTCTTTGATGACACGAAATAGACTACGTTCCTATTCGGGGGCTGGGTCTTTTAAATCAACTTCTACACGGAGCTGGCCACATTGATCATTTATTTATTTTTCTGGTTTCACACTCAGAGTTGGGGACAGGGGTAGGGGAACATATCTTCTTGTCACTACTCTAAACTTCCTACCCAAGTAATTGTACTACCCAGAGGAGGAAAGAATCCCTGGCTGGAAGAAACAGGATGCATATGGAAGAAAAAGAGAAAAATAAGAAAAGGAGGTGAGAAGGAAGCAGCCCATAAAAAGAAGTATTCTTGGGGGATTTCTTGACGAGAAACCCTGTGCTTCCCGTATCTCCCCATGTTTCCCAAGCCACCAGAGCCATGAGAGGAAAAGAATTCTCCTTTCCCCATGCCTTGCTGGTGAGAGACCCAGAAATGTCCAGTCATTAGGTTCAGTTGTACTAATATCTCACGTGAGTTTGCCGGGGGATCTTACCAGCTTGTTTAAGATGTTTCTAAGAAAACTCTTCTCTGAGTTTCAAAATACCCTCTTCCATCTTTAACTTAAAGGGGCCCATCCTTATGGAAGGTTATCAGGAGAAGCTGTAAAGTGAAAACAGGCAATCACCCCAGAGAGGTAGCTGACTACCAAGAAACTATTGTCCCAACATCCTCTTCTCCATCCATGTAAAGATGTACTTGATACCTAATACTGGATTCATTCAATATAACCACAATTTAGGGGAAAAGAGGATTGACTCTTTCAGTGAAGGATTTTCAAAACTGTAACCTTCTCATTATGGAATTATCATTTAATTGAAAACATTGAAATTCCAGGGGAAGTACCTGTCACCACCTTTCCACAGTCTTGGGTTTATTATTCCATTTACCAGTAGTTTCAAGAGTAGGACCTAGATTTTACTAGAGGGGAGGATAATTCCCCCACTAGAACCTCCATGTTCTAGCCTGGAGAATCTACAGGACACCTAGCTGTGCCACCAAGCAGAGCTGCACTCTGAGCTGAAATGTATAACCTGCTCAGGAAACTGCACATTAAATAATGCACTTCTGAGTCCTTCTCTGTGTTGGGCATGGTGTTAAGCACAATATAGATGGATTGTCTCATGTAATCCTCGCACTAACTCTACAAGTTAAGTACTATTACTACGTTCATTTTTTTTTTTTTTTTTTTTGCTGTACGCGGGCCTCTCACTGTTGTGGCCCCTCCCGTTGTGGAGCACAGGCTCTGGACGCACAGGCTCAGCGGCCATGGCTCACAGGCCCAGCCGCTCCGTGGCATGTGGGATCTTCCCAGACTGGGGCATGAACCTGTGTCCCCTGCATCGGCAGGCAGACTCTCAACCACTGCGCCACCAGGGAAGCCCACTATTTTCATTTTATATTTGGGGAAACTGAGGCAAAGGTGGTTAAATAACTTACCCAAAGTCACACAACTAGAGGTCAAAGGGTCATAATTCAAACACCCAGTCTGACTTCCAAGTTGGCATTCTTAATCCTTATTCCACCTTAATCCACCTCCAGGTAGCTTTGAGGATGGTGATTTTAACCTGCATCTGAGGGGCAGAGCTGGGATCCTGCCAATAATTACTTCCTTGATGACCAAGAAATTTGTGGAGAAATTTCTCTACCTTGATCTGGGAATAGAAGTAAAAGATCAAACCACTTAGTGAGAAGCTACATTAACACAAGGATTAGAACAATAAGAGGAGCTGGTACTTTTTTTCCCTAGCTGTACTGAAATATAATTGACATATAATATTGTGTAAATTTAAGGTGTACAATGTGATGATTAGATACATGATTATGTATTTAATGATTATGACAATAAGGTTAGTTAACACTTCTATCACCTCATATAATTACCTTTTGTGTGAGTGTGTGTGTGGTAAGAACATTTAAGATCTACTCTCTAGAGCTGGTACTTTTAGCATGGAAACTCCCCCCAACTAGATTGCAAACCCCTTTGAGGGCAGGGACCATATTTCCAACATCAAGCATAGTGCCCGATCTGGTCAGAATCCAATGAAAATTTACTCTTGATGTTTGTATGTGGTTAATGACTTTGAGTAACAAGTTCTTAAGGAATTGTATAATTGAGTTAGGCTATGTCAAGTTAAGTAATGAAATACCATGTACCTCATTTGACTACATTTGTAGAGCTCTCCTCTTTCGGGCCATAAAAATGTCTTCCCAGATCTCTTCAGGTAGAATTAATTTTCTCATTCCTAGGTTATCGTTGCATGCTTTAAAGTCTTTACATGAATTTACTGAGCGATGTCAAAGAACAGTTGAATAAATAAAATATATATCATACTCCTGAAAAGGAAAAACGATTATAATAAAAATGCCAGTTCTTTACAAATTAATCTTTATATTTAATGTAATTCCATTCAAAATTCTTATGGGTTTTATTTGGTTTGCATGGAATATTAATTCTTTCCAACTTGCCAGTGTTCATCATCTTAAAAAATAAATGGCCAAAGGCTTCATTTTTTTCCCCTAAAGAAGATTAATGAAGGTGAACTTTCCATACTTCTTATTAAAACATATGATATAATTACAACAATTATAGATTGGGAGTTTGGAATTGACATATACACACTGCTATATTTAAAATAGATAACCAAAAAGGACCTACTGTATAGCACAGAGAACTCTGCTCAGTATTCTGTAATAATCTATATGGGAAAAGAATTTGAAAAAGAATAGATACATGTATATGTATAACTGAATAACTTTGCTGTACACCTGAAACTAACACAACATTGTTAATCCACTATTTGCCAACATAAAATTAAAATTAAGAAAAAATAATAATTAAAAAAATTACAACAATTATAATAGCATCCTCTGGGCACAAAAATTAACAGATTAATTAATAGAATAAAAGAAATGAGCATAGATATTGACTTTAGTATAAAAAATAACTGAAAGTGTAATAAAGGTGACACTAAGTCAGTAGGAAAGGGAGGATCTGCTAGGTAAATAGTGCTGAATCATTTGGCTAAATATTTGGGGAAAAAGCATTAAGTTAATTCTAACCTTACATTCTATACAAAAGAAAACTCCAGATGGATTAAATAAAATGTTAAAAAAGAAAAAAAAAAACCATAAAAGGGAACTATTTTTCAAGGTAGTTGAAGGAAGATTGTCACGTGGCATGCGGGATCTTAGCTCCCCGACTAGGGCTTGAATCCATGTCCCTGCAATGGAAGCTCAGAGTCCTAACCACTGGACCGCCAGGGAAGTCCTGGAAGATTTTTTTTTTTAATTGAAGTATAGTGGATTTATAATGTTGTGTTAGTTTCTGGTGTACAGAAAAGTGATTCAGTTATATATATATATATATATATATATATATTCTTTTCCCTTATAGGTTATTACAAAATATTGAGTATACTTACTGTACTATACAGTAGGTCCTTGTTGGTTATCTATTTTATATAAAGTAGTATGTATCTGTTAATCACAAGCTCCTAATCTATCTTTCCCCACACCTTCCCCTTTGGTAACCAGTTTGTTTTCTATGTCTATTCTGTTTCTATTTTGTAAATAAATTCATTTGTACCGTTTTTTTAGATTCCACATATAAGTGATACCATATGATATTTGTCTTTCTCTGTCTGACTTATCATTTAGTATGATAATTTCTAGGTCCATCCATGTTGTTGCAAATGGCATTATTTCATTCTTTTTTATGGCTAATATTCCATTGTGTGTGTGTGTGTGTGTGTGTGTGTGTGTGTGCGTGTGTACCACATTTTCTTTATGCATTCATCTGTCGATGGACACTCAGGTTGCTTCCATGTCTTGGCTATTGTAACTAGTGCTGCTATGAACATTGGGGTACATGTATCTTATCGAATTAGGGTTTTCTCTGGATATATGCCCAGGAGTGGGATTGCTGGATCATATGGTAACTCTGTTTTTAGTTTTTTAAGGAACCTCCATACTGTTCTCCATAATGGCTGCAACAATTTACATTCTCCCCAACAGTGTAGGAGGGTTCCCTTTTCTCCATATCCTCTCCAGCATTTTTTATTTGTAGACTTTTTGATGAAAAGGAAGATTTTTAAAAACACTGTTAGCCTCATACAATATTAACAATCCCCATTACAAGAAAAGTCCCTGTTTACATTGGGCTCCAGTCCTGGATTTGTCACTAACTTCTCTGTGATTTTTGGGCAAATCACTTATACTCTTTGGGACTTAATTTGCTCATTTGTAAACTTAGGGCACTGGATCAAATCATCTCTAAGATATCATCCAGTTCTGACAATCTATAATTCTGATTCCACTCAAAATCTCTTTCCTTTGGCTCTGTTCCAAAGGAATATTGGGCATTTATGCCCATCAACATAGGACATGTAATACAGGAAAGCAGACCAGATGAAGCTGTTTTCTCTTCTGACTGTGGAAGTAAAATTCACAGAAGGCATTGATGTCTTCATCTTCCATTAATACATTTAACGAAGCATTTATTGATGACCTATTATATACCTGACCCTGTCCTAGTGACTTTTATGTGTTATCACTGCATACTCAGAGCATGTCAGAGAGATCATTATTCCCATAACACTCTCAGGATTGTACAGGTTAAGATATATGACCAAGTCATGTAATTAACATGTGGCTAACTCAAAATTTAGACATGTATTTTCTTGACAGTCTGATTCGGAGTCTAGGAAAATTATTCCAAGAGAATCTGTGCAAAAAGGACAAACTCTTAACACACACACATGGTATTAAGCTGATCTAATATACTTTAAAAATCAGATTTTTTACTAAATGAATACTGTTGTAATTTTTAATGGACTTAATTTGTATTGGGGAGTCAATTCCTTCATTGACTTAAAAACACCTGAACTAGAAGCATTCCTAGCCTGCTTTCAGGTTTGCTTAGGCATCTCTTCTGAAGACTTTACTGATACAACATAGAAATTATGGCAAAGCCCAGTGGAGTCATTGAACTAAAAGTCTCAATACTGCTCAGGAAGGGATGCCAAATTAAATAAAAAGAGCCCCAGCAGTTCTGCAGCTGCGTGCCAACCCAACTGCTAGTATGAGGTAAATGAGGACCAAACTTCATTTCACTTGTGACCCTAGCCAGTATTTAAACAAAAATGCCTAGAGACTGACACACTGTTCTATAATAAGGGAATAAATATCAATAGCAAAAATAATTACAAAAAACAATAAACTACTCGCAAAGACTTTCTTAGATCTTAACTGAAAGGACTACCATTTAAACTCATCGCCTCTCATGTAGTCGCCAGTAAAGGGTGAGACAGTAGATTGTAAGCATCAATTTGTAATACATAGCCCTAGGTTTACATAAAAAAATTATACAGAAGGCAGAGGTATTCCTGTTGCTTTCCTTTCCATGTCTTGTGACAATGTTTGAGTGAAGGTGTGGTATTAATATTCACCATTATGCAAAGATCACAAGCATAAGTAACCCCCAATTTTTTTTTCTTGTATGAGATGTAATAAACATGCAGGTGAAATGCCAGTACTTTATTATTCTTTCACTTTTCTAGATTTTTTTCAATCTGGAGTGATTACTCTTCCAGTTTTAAAAAATTTCTATTGGAATGTTACACTTAATGCTACTAAATATGGAGAGACAAAATAGAACCAAAAATAGTTAGATTTTTGTCAGTCTGAATCTATCAGAAAATCCTGAGTCCATTATATTTCAAGTTCCTTTAAAGAAAAGTTTCATGTAAAATCAAGTTATCACTTATGTTTTAACTTTGCAGAATGGTCTAATAGTAACAAATTACAGCAAGTACTGTTGTTAGTTATGTTTTAATCCTTTGATCAGTTTTTTCCAATATGTATTCCAAAGAATACTGGTTCCTTGGAATGTTAATAGGTATTCCATGAAAGGAGGGTTTTGTGGTCCTGTAAAAGTGGTGACCATGAGGTTAAAGAGAGACAGGCTGACTTTCATACAACTAGGCCAGCTGCAGTCACTAACATGCTGATGTACATTAAGAATCTTTAGGAGGAGAGGGGCCGATGCCATTAGCAATGTTAGCAAAATTTCCTCAGAACCCTCTTTGCAGAACAGCTATAGAACCATATTCAAAGGAACAAACTTTGAGAAATTTTGCTTAAGGGCTGGATTTTATTTTAACTATTTTTAATGGAAAAATTTTTAGAAAACATTACATTTTTTCCATCTTCATTCACATTTTACTGGGATTTAATATTTTCTTGGGGGATTTGGGGCATCATAACAAACTCCACTTTTTTTTTTAATGTGATGTACTGTTCAGGGCCTGTGAGGTGTGCAGATGTTTGTACCTCAGACTTCTGTGTGTTCCAAATAATATTTCTTTTGGCATCTCCTCCATGGTCATCTCTACTCACCACATTCTTTGAGTCTGTTCACAATCCCAGGGTCACTTCTGCTACTAACTACCCTTTTATTATCCTAAGACCCTTTCCAGTTCTGAGAACGGTGACCCTGTGGGTGCCTTTTCTCTTCCTCCCTCCCTCCCTCCCTTCTTCGTTCTTTCTTTTTCTCTTCCTATCTCTCTTGTTCTCTTTTCTCTTTCTTCCTTATTCCTGATATTGGTAATTGATGCTTTCTCTTTTTCTTGATCATTCTTGCTGGGGTTTATCAATTTTATTAATCTTTTCTAAGAATCACTTTAGGCTTTGTTGATTTTCTCTGTTATTTGTTTTCTATTTCATGTATTTCTCCTCTTATCTTTTTTATTCTCTTCCTTTTACTTATTTTGAGTTTATTTTACTCTTTTTTTAAGCTTTTTAAGATAGAATCTTAGATCATTGATTTTAGACCTTTCTTATTTTCTAAAATAAGCATTTAGACTGATAAGTTTCCCTCTAAGCAGTGTTTTTAGCTGCATCTCACAAATTTTGATATGTTGCATTTTCATGATCATTCAGTTCAAAATGTCTCTAATGATTTTTTCCTTTGACTTGTGAGTGTGTTGTTAAATTTCCACATATTTGGGCTTCCCTGGTGGCGCAGTGGTTGAGGGTCCGCCTGCCGATGCAGGGGACACGGGTTCATGCCCCGGTCCGGGAAGATCCCGCATGCCACGGAGCGGCTGGGCCCGTGAGCCATGGCCGGAGCCTGTGCTCCACAACGGGAGAGGCCACAACAGTGAGAGGCCCGCGTACCGCAAAAACAAACAAACAAACAAAAAAATTTCCACATATTTGGGGATTTTTAATTTACTTTTAGTTTTCTCATTCTTTTTTTTTTTAATTAATTAATTTTATTTTTGGCTGCGTTGGGTCTTCATTGCTGCACGTGGGCTTTCTCTAGTCGTGGTGAGCGGGGGCTACTCTTCCTTGCAGTGCGCAGGCTTCTCATTGCGGTGGCTTCCCTTGTTGTGGAGCATGGGCTCTAGGTGCGCGGGCTTCAGTAGTTGTGGCTCGCAGGCTCTAGAGCACAGGCTCAGTAGTTGTGGTGTACGGGGCTTAGTTGCTCCGTGGCATGTGGGATCTTCCCCGACTCGAACCCGTGACCCCTGCATTGGCAGGTGGATTCTTAACCACTGTGCCACCAGGGAAGCCCCAGTTTTCTCATTCTTACTGAATTCTAATTTAATTCCACTGGCGACAAAGAATATACTCTATAAGATTCA
Source organism: Orcinus orca (assembly GCF_937001465.1). NCBI lineage: Eukaryota > Metazoa > Chordata > Mammalia > Artiodactyla > Delphinidae > Orcinus > Orcinus orca. The sequence continues at coordinate 91,662,054 of NC_064560.1, read as the reverse complement.
AATCTTTTGAAATTGATCGAGACTTATTTTGTGGCTCAGGATATAATTTATTTTAGTGAATGTTTCATGTACACTTGAAAAGAATGTATATCTCACCATTGTTGGTTGTAGTGGTCTATAAATATCAGTTAGGTCAGGATGGCTATTGGTGATACTAAGATTTTCTATATATTTTTTTCATTATTTAGAGAATACTTAGTTTCTGTAATCAAACCCATGTTGATAAGACCTTACTTTTTTTTTTTTGGCCGTGCCACGTGGCTTGTGGGATATTAGTTCCCCAACCGGGGACTGAACCCAGGCCCTCAGCAGTGACAGCATGGAGTCCTACCACTGGACCACCAGGGAATTCCCAAGATCTTCTATATTCCTAATGATTCTTAAAATCTATTTGTTCTACAACGTACTGAGGGTGGAATTTAAAAATCTTCAACTCTAATCAAAGATTTGTCTATTTCTTTCTTTAGTTTTAATATTTTTATTCCATTTTTTTGTGTTAATGTTATCAGAGGCATACATGTTTATGATTTTTATGTTTTCTCAACTAATTGAGCTTTTTATCCCTCTTTCTCTTTGATAATACTCCTTGTCTTAAATTCTACTTTGATATTAATATAGCCACTCCTTCTTTCACTTACTGTTTACATGATATATAAATCTCTTTTTTGTTGTTATTACTTCAATCTGTGTCTTTAAAACTAAAATCCATCTCTTATAGATAGCTTATAGTTGTATCTTGTTTTGAAAATCCAGCCTGCTAACCTCTGTTTTTTAATTAACAGTTAGTCCATTTCCATTTAATGTAAGTATTGACATGATTTGATTTAGAACGGCCATTTTTCTACTTGTTTTCTATTTTGTCCAACTCTTTTTTGTCCCTTTGTTTCCTGCCTGACTTAGGATTATGTGATTTTTTTTAAAAAAAATTTTAATATTCTGTTTTATTGGCTTTTAGGTTATACCTCTTTGTATTATTTTTACTGGTTGCCCTAGGGATTACAGTATGCATCCTTAACTTATTAGAGTTTCCTTGGAGTTAATATTGCACCAGTTCACATACAATGTAAGGAACTTGCAAACTATAGAATCTATTTACCTCTCAATTCTTTGTGCTTTTGTTGTCAGGTAACTTACATGTATTGTAAACTGCACAATATGTTGTATTTTTTTGCCTTAAACAGTCAATTGTCTTTAAGAGAAATTAAGAGGAGAAAAATATATAGTCTTTTATATTTACTATAGAGTTCTGAGTTTCCATCTTGCATCATTTTCTGTCAGCCTAAAAAACTTCTTTTAAGCATTTCTTGTAACACATACTGCTTATGTGTCTTCTTTTATCCAAAAAAAAGTCTTTATATTGCCTTTATAGAGAATTTTGAGTTCCCAGGTTTTGGGTTTTTTTAATTAATGCTTTAAAGTTCCATTGTTTCTGATGAGAAGTTAGTAATCATTCAGATCATTGATTCCCTGTATATAACGCGTCTTTTTGTTTTTCTTTCTTTTCTGGCTACTTTCAAGTTTTTCTCTGTCTTTGTTCTCCAGGGGTTTGATCATGATGTGTCCATGTGCAATTTTCTTTGTCTTTATGCTCCTTGAGATTCATTGAGCTTCTAGGATCTATAAGTTTATGTTTTCCAGAAAACTGGGGAACATTTTGGCCATTATTTCTTTAATACTTTTCTCCACATTTCTCTTTCTCCTCTCTTTCTGGGACGTCAATTACATACAAAATATACAACATGATATTGTTCACAGGTCACTGAGGATCTATTCATTTTTTAAATATTTTTTTCTTTTTGTTCTTTAGATTAGATAACATCTACTGATCTCTCTTCAAGTTCACTACCCTTTCTTTTGCTCACTCCAAACTGCTGTCAAGCCTATCCAACAAGCTTTTCATTTCAGACATTTTACTTTTCAGTTCTAAAATTTCCCTTTAGTTCTTTTTTTATAGTTTTCATTTTTCAACCAAGATTTTCCATCTGTTAATTCATTATGATAATATTTTTCTTTAAGGTTTTTAAAATATGTGTAATAACAGCTTTAAAGTCCTTATCTGCTAATTCTACTCTCTGGATTATCTTGATATCTTTCTTTTTTTAAAAACTAATTTATTAAGGCATGATTGACATACAAAATCTGTACATATTTAGTGTATACAACTTGATGAGTGTGGTGAAACCATCACCACAATCTGTGCAGTAAACTGGTTCATCACCTCCAGGGTCTGTTTCTATTGATGACTATTTCTCTTGTGTGGATAATATTTTCCTATTTCTTAGCATTGAGGACATTATAGCGTTGAGGACATTATAAATAATGTGTTGCATAGACTCTGAATTCTGTCACCATGCTCTAGAATGTGTTAATTCTTGTTCAAGCAGGCAATTAATTTGGCGAGACTCAAATTCCAAACTCTGCCCTTGGTGGGTAGCAGCTGGAATCTCTGCTCAGTTTTTTTCGAATTGTTAACTGTTGCATCTTTGCTGGGCTTCTTAGAATCTCTTCCATATATGTGTAGTTCAAAGGTCAGCCAAGGATTTGCATGCTATTTATTTGCAAATTATGGATCCCTGCCTTGCAAATTCCTCCTTTCTGGGATTCCCCTTCATTTTCAGCCTTTATGACAGCCCTAAACTTCATCCTCTTACTTCCTTAGCCAGTAAGACTGTGCCTTTCTTCCTAAATTATAGCCACTTTGCATCTCATGGACTGAGAAGTACTTTCGGACCAAAGTCACACACACATAAATCTCAACTGTTACAGTTCCCTTCTTTCAACATCAACTCCCTTCTAGCTTCTGCCTGTTTTCAATTTATCTCAGTACCTTCAAATAGTTGGTTTTTAAAAAAATATTTTATCCAGAATTTATGATTGTTATCTTCAGGAGGATTAGTCTGTAATAAGCTACTCTATCATTATCACAGTTGTAACTAGGTCACTTTTTAGTCTTGCCATTGTATAATACTATCTTTATCAAAATGAAAAATATTTGCTATTAATATGGTTATGTTAATTGCTACTTTCCAATAAGTCTTAAGTGGTTATATTTTTTTAAACTTTTATGGCTCTATTTCTTCTTCAGTTGAGAAAATAAGACAGAATTAAATGAGTTCTGGATTATGTAATGCCACCAGGGTACTATACAAATACTTAAAATATATGTTGTAAATGTAATAAGCAAAGTACAAAGAAAAGCTATAGGAACTCAGAGGAGGAAGAGATCAGAGGTAATTTCCTAGAGGACGTTACCTTTAAGCCAATTGTTAAAAGGTGACAGGAATTTAGTAGCCAGAGTTGAGAAAAAGAGAGAGAATATTCCAGAAGGAACATCATAAGCAATGCAAAAAAAGGGGGAGGTTGCAGGCTCAAGTCTTAATGGTTATAGCTATAAATATAATTTATAACTCAAAATCAATACTTAAAAGTCCATAGTGTGAACATACTGCTATATATAAAAATATGGGTAAACCTCACACCAATTTTAAAAGAAAAAAGCCAGATACAAAAGAATACATACTGTAATAATCCATTTATGTAAAGTTCAGAAACAGAAAAAATAATAGCTGATAATAGAATTCAGAATAGTGGTTACCTTTGGGTTATAGTAGTGACTGGGAGGAGCAAGAGAGGGGCCCCTGGGGTGCTTGTAATGCTGTACCTCTTGTTCTGGAGGCTGGTGACCCACAGCGTCCACTTTGTAAAAATCTATCAGTTGAGGACTTTATGATTTGTGCCTTTAAAAAGAAGTTATACTACAATAAAATGTGAAACAAAAATAAAACGCAGTTTCTGGTATGAAAAAAAGTTTATGGTGTGTATCTCCATATATTAACACATTAATTCCTACCAATGGCCTTATGGAAGGTCAGTGATGATGAATTTTATGTTAAATTGAATTATATGAACTTGAAATACCATGATGTAAAATAAGTCTTGCTTTATACACAAAGTCTGAAATAATTCAAATGCCCCCCAATTTAAAAAACAATAAAATTTCATTTTCTTTCAAAGCTGGATCAATCTGAGTGAATTTAAGATATATTTAAGCTTAAGTTTCCACAGGAAGGCACCACTTGAGTAAATAAAAATATCCTGTGTTATTTAGAATATGAGTTTAGCAAGTGTAACACATAACGGTAGATTAGGGGCTTCCCTGATGGCGCAGTGGTTGGGAGTCTGCCTGCCAGTGCAGGGGACATGGGTTTGAGCCCTGGTCTGGGAACATCCCACATGCCCTGGAGCAACTAAGCCCGTGCTCCACAACTACTGAGCCCGCATGCCACAACTGCTGAAGCCTGCATGCCTAGAGCCTGTGCTCCACAACAAGAGAAGCCACTGCAATGAGAAGCCCGCTCACCGCAACGAAGAGTAGCCCCCGCTCGCTGCAATTAGAGAAAGTCCGTGCGCAGCAACAAAGACCCAACGCAGCCATAAATAAATAAATTTATATAAAAAAAACCCAGTCGATTAAATGTGACAATAATTAATGTTTTCTCATGTCACAGTTTGAGCAGAGCAGTTTATGGCTGACACAGCAGCTCTACAATGCCAGGTACCCACACACTTACCATTTTACTGCTCTGTCCTCCTGAACAGGCCATTTTCTATCTTGTGATCTAAGATGGCTGCTACACTCCCACCATCTTGTCTGTATTCCAACTGGTAGAATCACTACAATTCCTATACTGCTGGCCAGAACTTGTCACAAAGACACAGGAAGCTACCATAGGGCCTGGGAAATGTAGTTTCTGGCTAAGTAGCACACTGAAGGTCCACCAGCAGTCTTTGCCATATCTGCCATTCTTTGTCTAGCTGTCTTGAATTATGTGGTTTACAATTATGAAATGCCTCCAGGAACAAATCCTTTACATAAAATTCAGCTGCCCTGTAGATAAGAATATCCCTATTTTACAGAAGATAGAACTGAGACTCAGAGAAGATAAATGACTTACCCCCCTCCCACCCCCACCCCTACATTGCTAATTAAATGGCAGAGCTGGGACTCAAATCCAGTGCTCCAAGCTCAGGGTTCTTGCTTTTCTGCTACAGAAGCCTATCCGGGCTCCAAGAATACTGGTAATCCTTAGTCTGAGAGAAAGTGAGACTCCTACTGTATCTAAGTTAAATGGCACTTGGAAAGGAGTGAGAGAGGACACGGAGTGGTAGAGCTTTACTATGAGGATGTAGTAAAGCTGATGACCTGAGCTGTGTTTTGCTCTAAAGTTTCAAGAACTCAGGAAGCAAGAAAATATAGTAAAAAGCACTGGGCCACGAAACAGTGACATGCATTTTAGTTGTGCTTCTGAACTAAAAGGCAGATTAGACATGTGCTCCAGCCATTTTCCCTGAGTTTTAGTTTCCCCGTCCAACAGATGAGGAGGAGCGCTGGGACAGGGTTGCTGAATATGGCCCTGAAGGTTGTGCACAATTTCTTAAATTCACCAAGCAGGAGATTCTGGAGCAGAGTTAGAGGGTGCAGCACAGCTCCAAGCCTAACCCCTCCCCAGTCCTTAGAAATACTACTGGTAAATTCTCAAAATATTGGAATTCTCAGAAATACTACAAAATACGGAGAGAAGACAATCAAGCGGCATTCTTATCTTTTTTCTCTTCTGACAAGGGAACTTGGAAGAAACAAGTGAAATTAAAGTAAATAATGTGTCTGATTCTTCCTGAAAGAAGTGACTACTTCAAGATCCCACCAAAATGTTCCAAAGCCCTGGGGGTGGGGGTAGGGAGGGATGGTTTCATCCTCAATTGGGTAGAGCAAACCCTGATACAATACGTTCATCAAAATCTCAGGAGACGGAGGAGCGTCCACATATTTTAACAAAAACCGCGTATGTCCTAAAACTGAGGCTTCTCTCACCTATGCCCTCAGGTCACAGAAAGGTGGAGAAAATCCAGAATACCCAGTTTTCAGATGTTGGGAGAGAAAACACATTGGTACCAGACAATGGGGGAGGAGATACTATATCAGAGCAAGTAGAATGTCTGTACATAGCTGCCCAAGTATGTACAAGGGGAAAAGAAATGACACAGTCACTAATGATCTATTACATACATGTCAGTATTTCACCCACAGCTAACAAAAGAAAAAGAGCTGAGGAGGGAGGGAGAATCATGGGCTGCAAAAGACAAAGCCTAATCTAGGAAAAAAACCTAACTCAAGGAACAGAAGGAATTTTCTCACAATTTCTTCACATTGTAGCACAGCTTGATAGGAGCATAAATTAAGTAAAACTAGAGCTCAACCATGAGATGATAAAATAGCAGAATGAGATAAAAAGGGAGGTTGCAGACATAAGGAAATAAACTGAATACCAAAATACTTTATAGAACTAATAAGTAAACTATAAATAGAAAGAACAGAGCAGATACTGCTGAATACTGAAATACTGACACGGAGAAAAGACTGTAAGCACAGTAAATGCAGAGGAAAAAACAAAGGAGATTAATTAGAAGTTAACAGATATGCATATTAGTTTGTTACCAGCTAAGCTGCTGTAACAAAGAAATTCAAAAATATAATGCCTTAAATAAATTAGTTTCTTCTCACTCACAAAAGAGTCCACAGGCAAGAAGTCCCAGTCTGGCAGGATCTCCTCCAGGAGGTCATCCAAAATACGGTTCCTTCTATCTTGATGCTCCATCACCTCCTCATTCCTGTGGTTATAGGACATTCTCATTTCAATGGTTGAAGCTGGCTCCTTTACACACCCACGTTTCAGTGTGTAGGAAGGATAAAAATAGTCCAGGGCAAGCACTCTAAGGAGATGCCACAGAGGTTATACGTATCACTTCTGCCACATCTCATTGGCTTCACGTCTCCATTTAGCCACAGGGGACACTGGGAAATGTGGTCTTTAACTGGATAGCCATGTGCTCAGCTAAAACTCAGTGTTCTATTCTAAAAGGAACCAGGAGAGAACGAATAGTTAGGAACCACACTATGAAAGATAAAGATGAGCCAACATTTAAGGACACTTGATGTCCCTCACAGAGAGAACCCAGCAAATGAAAGAGAAGATGTATCTAATGCTGTAATTTAAGAGCACATTCCGGAAGTGAAGAAAGAACTGAATCTGCAGGTGGAAAGAAAACATTGAATCCCAGGAAATTTTGATTTAGAATATTTAATATAAAGGTATTTCCTAGTTAAACACTTGAACTTGAAAGGCAGAGAATGCTTCAGACATCCAGGCAGAAAGAAAAATCACCTACAAGGGGTAAAAAATCATCCAATTTCATTATATTCATTGTGGAAGACAATGGTGTAGTCTACAGAGTTTTAAGAAAGGATGGCCCCGGGTGTAATTCAAGTATAAAGGCTCAGGGAAGTAAAATACCCATGAACACTTGTTGGAAAGAACTGCTTGATAACCAAAGCCACGCAATTTAATAATCCACCAAAATAAAGAACTCAAGCATAAAGAAGCCCTGACAGAAGGACCGTTGATGAGCACTGGATCCATTCACATGTAGAACTAATACCAAACAATCATAGCAATGATGGTTTCAAAAGAGAATGTGAATATTATAAATCTGGACAATGTAAAAATAATATAATACAAAATTGGGAGGTGAGGGAGAGGAGATGGGAGTAGCAAGAAAGTTCTAATGTTCGCCATCTTTTGAAGCTGGGATATGTTATCCAAAATAAAAACATGTGGTGAAAGAAAACCTAAATGTTTTTCATAATTGCCTTTATTTAACAATGGAGCAGGGGTCCACAAATCGCTGCCTGAGGGTGAACTACCTGTTTTTGTAAGTAAAGTTTCATTGGAACACAGCTTCACCCATTTGTTTCCATATTGTTTATGCTACTTTCCAGCTATAAAAATAGACTGAGACAGCTTAAAATTTTTACTCTGGCCCTTTAAAAAAATTTGCCAACCCATGCCAAGGAATCTTTTTTAATTCACAGGAATCTTGTGATAAAGAAATATTTATTTGAGGCTTAATGATTTGTTGGGTTTATTTTATTTTTTATCTTTTTGATGTGGTTTTAAAGTCTTTATTGAATTTTTTAGAATATTGCTTCTATTTTGGTTTTTTGGCCACGAGGCATGTGGGATCTTAGCTCCCGACCAGGGATCGGACCCGCACCCCCTGTATTGGAAGGCGAAGTCTTAACCACTGGACCGCCAGGGAAGTCCCAATTTGCTGGATTTAATTCAGCCTTTTCCCTTCCTATTAAATTCATGTCAAATTAAGTTTAATAATATAAGTCCTACTTTTATAAAACAATAGATCAATCACTCCAAAGATGTCAGGGATAGTGAATCACCTAATGATATTCGGTATGGTTTCTTAAACTTTCATCTCTGTGTTTTTCTGCATTATTTGGAATCTTTATAATGAGCATATATCATTATTACCAGAATAATAAAATAGAATGATTTTTCTATTTGAAAACACTGGAAGCAAATATACCAAGATATTCACAATAATTAATTCTGGCTGACAGGAATATGATTGCTGTTTTCTTCTTTAAGCTTTTATATATTTTTTAAATATTGAAGAAATTTTAAGCTATTATAGAGGATTTTGGCATAAAGTGATAAAGTTCTGAATTATAGTTTTGGAAACAGTAATAAGTACCAGATATGAGGGACATTGCTCTGTTTAGAATATGATTCTTTCATTAGTAGTATACAAACCAAAAAGCATGATTCAACATAAAATATAAAGCATGAGATAAAAGAGAATCCAGGGGACTTCCCTGGTGGTGCAGTGGTTAAGAATCCGCCTGCCAGTGCAGGGGACACGGGTTTGAACCCCGGTCCGGAAAGATCCCACATGCCGCGGAGCAACTAAGCCCGTGCGCCACAACTACTGAGCCTACGCTCTGAGCCTGTGAGCCACAACTACTGAGCCCACATGCCACAACTACTGAAGCCCACGTGCCTAGAGCCCATGCTCCGCAACAAGAGAAGCCACCATAATGAGAAGCCTGAGCAGCGCAACCGAGAGTAGCCCCTGCTCGCCGCAACTAGAGAAAGCCCTTGCGTAGCAACGAAGACCCAACGCAGCCAAAAATTAATTAATTAATTATTTTTTTTTTTAATTAATTTTTTTTTTTTTTTTTTTTTTTTTTTTTGCTGTACGCGGGCCTCTCACTATTGTGGCCTCTCCCGTTGCGGAGAACAGGCTCCGGACGCGCAGGCTCAGCGGCCATGGCCCATAGGCCCAGCCGCTCCGCGGCATGTGGGATCCCCCCAAACCGGGGCACGAACCCGCGCCCCCCGCATCGGCAGGCGGACTCTCAACCACTGCGCCACCAGGGAAGCCCTAATTAATTATTTTTAAAAAAAAAAAAAAGAGAGAGAGAGAGAAGCCAGAAGCAGATGATACTCAACTTCTGTTAGGCAATCAGCATATTCATAAAGCCGGTTTCTTTAATTTGCATTAATCTAAACCTACCTTTCCAGTCTCATCCCCCACCTTATCCTCCTGATACACACAACATACTCCAGCCACACAGAGCCCTTCATCTTCAATGAGATCTTCATGCATTTGTATGCTATTTTGCTTTGCCGCCACCATTCTTTCTACCTACAATTGCATCCTCTTCTCTATGGGATATCATTCAGTGCTTCTTTTAAGACATAATTTAAGTATCACTGACTGCAGTACATCTCAACCTTGGCTGCACAGCAGAATCACCTAGGGAGCGTTATAAAAATACCGAGGCCCAGGCCCCAGCACAGCTATTCTGATTTAATTGCCCAGGGTTGGGACCCAGGCAGCAGTATTTTTAAAAAGCTCCCTGAGTGATGCTAATATACAGCCAGGGTTGAGAGTCACTGCAAAGCCTTCTGCAATACCAGCAGGCAGAGTTAATTACTACCTCTTCTGCACTCTCATAGCTCTTAGATTTTCCATTGCTCATGAAATTTAATGCTTATTGTATTAAAGTTAGTGTTATATAGTAAATGCTCAGTAAACGCTGAAGGTTGTTACCATCCTTCTTCCAACCAAGCATATGCAGAAATGTAAACTCGCCAGGATGTCACCCCTCCATGCCCCCTACACACACACACACACACACACACACACACACACACACACACACATATACACACCTCACTGCCTTTTCAGCACAGCCCTAGACCTTGGGTCTGGCTTTTACATTGTTGAGATTTATGCAATGTAAAGAATTAAAGAAACCAGTGTTATGAATGTGCTGACTGCCTGAGAGAATCCGAACATCATCTGCCTTCCACCCTCATCTTTGTGTCACACTTTACATTGTGTTTGATGTCAGATCCTGCTACTTTAGCTTTCAAGAGCAGGTTGTCAGGTGTACTTTGTCAAAGGCTTTCAGAAAATCCAGATAAATGATGCTGTAAGCCCCGAAACTGCCAAAACTGTATTTTACACCTTCACAGTACTTGACAATTTTATTTAAGTGGAATCTTTCTTCCTTCGATTTACCTTTGCCTCCCTGACCCTGAGATCAATCAGATAACTGGAGACTCTTCCATTTTTGATACTGAGTGTCCTCAGCTATGCCTGCGCCATGTCTGGAGCACAGTACACTGGGTGATTATCTCAGCCTCCCTGGTTAGGAGGAGCTCCTGGAAACTACTCCTCTCTGGAGGTGAGGTGGGGAAAGGAGAGCTGAGGGTGAGGAAAGGAGACCAAGGTGCATCAGCAAGACAGAAGTTCCATAATCACACAATGTGCATACACACTCTCATCAAGGCAAGACCCAGAGCACTGACCTTTCCTCTTCCCACTCGCCTGGAAGGAAACCGATTGCATTAACAGTCTGCTCTTTCCTGTTAAAAATCCTATTTGTAGTCATTTTAAACTGTCCTCACCAAACATCGCCAAAGGTTTTGGTGTCCATAGGATGGTAGTTGCTTATAGTTTCCCTTAAGTACCACATCCTGGCAGTATGGCCCTAAAATAACTTTGTTCACAGACATTTCTCAGCCAGTAGATATTTATTTTGCAAAGTGATTTTCTCCCCAGAGTCTTGATGAAACTTTCCCTTTCTTTTTCCTTAAGGTCATCATGACCTTGATGAACAATAAGATGTACTACAACTGAGTCCAATGGCAAGTTTCACTAATGCAGAATCAGATTAATCTTCAAATTGAATAATCTTTGCATATCTAGTACTCTACGTGACCTGAGACAAATCTACTAAGCTTTCTGACTTGGCTCTTTATTAGTTAAATAGCAAACCATTACCTAGTTCCCTTGGAAGTTGTGCAAATTAATTAATGTTTGGAAAACAACTGGAAAATTTAAAACAGTCTATAAATACCAAACAGTTGCATCTTCCTTGCTGAGAGGGTCCAGGTAATTCATAACCTCCTATAATAAAGGTAAAATAATGTGCTTGGGCTCTACAATTAAATGTGATTTATTTGCAATACCTATAATCTTCGAAATCTAGAAACCATTTAATAGAAACAGTTCATATTTCATAACTATAATAAAAGCATGTAATGACTTTAGGAAAAGTAATATCTACTGTAAGTGATCTAGACATCGTGTCTTTAACCATTTCTAAGATCTGCAAGAGTATGCTCAGAGTTTATCCTTAACCTGTTAATGTTGACTGATAGATTTATCTTTACATTCTCCCAGTTTTTCTTTATCCTCAAAACTCTAATATGTATTTCCTAGAAAATCTGCCTGTATAAAACTTTGCTGTATTCAAAGCCTCCTGTCAAGATTTAGCACTTTTATATTTTAGTCATTAAAATTGAACAAAATCTTAATAGTTCCTTTATTAACTACTATACTGACTTTGCATAGTGGAAATCACAACATGTTAATTGGATTTAATTAACTATTTTAAATTACACAAACTCCTTACAGTAGACAATAGCACAGGGTACTCATCAGCAATAAAATTGGAGCTGATATTGCTACTTTATTAAAACTTAATGAAACGATTCATAATCTTATTTATTGTTTACAAGAAGAAAACTGTGCTCATTTTGAAGGCAAAAAATGTCTGCTGAAAACAAATTTTTGATCATTTAGGTGAAGGCTCAGAAGTTAATAAAAGGGTCCACCATATCCAACCTCACGGTTCTGCCAGCTTCTCAACGCACGAATCCCTATTTCACCCCTGTGCCAGTCTTACAAGTGGATGCCAATAAAGGTTAGTGATTCCATAACCATTTTATATGTTTAGGAACATAGGGAAAGAGCACTGAGGTGGGACTGGGGGCCTGAGTTTGAATTTGGATTCAGCCACTAATTCTCCAAGATGACTTCAGACAAGTCAAGTCCTCACTGTAGCCTGAGTTTCCTTCTCTGTAAATCAGAAGGTTGGACTAGAGTCCCTTCCCACCTCTAAAATCCATGATTCTATAGATTTACTATTGATTTAGATGTTGATGTTATTACACATTAAAATTATTATTTTGTTTAAGTGATATTATTATAATTTTTCAAGCTTCTGAGCAGATAGTTTCTGATGTTTTTCCGATAGCATTTAAAAACTTATTTCAATATACTATTATACAAAAATATGAAGCCAGAATTTATGCAATTAGCATTTAAACTATGCATGTCTTAGTCGAAATACCAGAGTTTGTGAAACCAGTGGATTTCTTGTTTTTTAAGCAAAAGGTCATGTCATCTTTATCTCAGTATCCCCAGTGCTTAGAACCATATCTAGCATTTTGTAGATACTAAATTGTTGGTTGAATGAGTAAGCAAATGAAAGAGTAAGCAAATGACTAAGGACTGAGTGTCACAAGTGTAACCCTCTTTACTTCTCCCTGATACTTAATTGGCTGACATGTTAAAGAATTCTTTTTTTTTTTTTTTTTTTGGTTGCACCAGGTCTTAGTTATGGCAGGTGGGCTCCTTAGTTGCAGCTCCAGGGCTCCTTAGTTGTGGCATGTGAACTCTTAGTTGCAGCATGCACATGGATCTAGTTCCCTGACCAGGATCGAACCCAGGCCCCCTGCATTGGGAGTGTGGAGTCTTATCCACTGCACCACCAGGGAAGTCCCCCTAAAGAATTAAGTGGATCACCTTTTGTACCTCAAATATGAGCAAGTGAGATGATCTTTAATTATTTCTATCTCACTTTCTAACTGTTGTCTGGAGTATTTTGGATCTAAAGTTGGTTCCCCAGGGCTCTTCTGGTACCTGAAGATTTAAAGTCCCCCATCTTGTAGCTCCTGGTCTGCTGACCCAGTCAGTGGTGGGGTACAGCAAAACTCAAGACAGCCCTGCATCATTATAAGTCTCTTAATTGATTAAACTTCCTGCAACTGTAACAGTTACTTTCCTAGTTACAAATCCTTGTTGTTTAGAAATCTTTGTGACACATGCTTTTAGTTGGTTTACATAATGTTTACTCCCTGGGAAAACTTCAGCAGAGTTTCTACTTCTTGCTTTAGAAACACTTACATTCTTCCTGGGTCAAATTAAGATGAGTAAAATAATGAATGAATGAATGAATCAATCAATCTATCTATACTTGCTTTAGCGATAGACACAATAAAAAATTGCTGCAAAACAAAGGTAAATCTAGAGCCATGGCAACTTGGTCCAGAAAAACATCGTATTTTCATCCCTCAATTATCTGCCAGAGAACACATGGCCTACCATAATATTTGTAATTAATTAACCAATTAATCAACACATTTATTGAGTACTTGCCATATGTCTGGTACTGTGCAAGGTAATATGAACACCAGGAAAGCACAAGCCACACAAATGTAGATAGAGTGTCCAGACTTTTACATGTCCTGATGCTCTGATCGGTCATTTAAGTCATCCCAGACCTACACAAGTCCAGCATGTGGTGAAAGATGAACAACATCCAGAAGAGAGAATAGTTCTGGAAAATGCAGGGCAAACTTCTCTACTTCTTCTTGAATTATCTTGCTAAATCCAAAGAAGAAAGCTCCCCCAACCCCTCCACAATGGTTAAGAATATGTCTCATAATAAAAATGTTCCGTTTAGGCTCTGTGTGACAGTGGGCAAGTTGCTCTCTGATCTTAGAATAAACTCTAAACTCTATAAACAAGGCATGCCTGACCTGGCCTCCCTTCCATTCTCATCTCATTCTGCTTTCTCTGTGCTCCAGCCACATGGGACTTCTCTCTCTTCCTTATCAGGCCAAGCACTTTTTCACATCAGGCCTTCACAAGTGCTTTTACCTCTGCCTGTAGAAGTCATTTCCTCAAGCATCTGTCTTTTTCCTTTATAGATGATCACAGTTTGTAATTATATATTTATTTGTGAATTTATTTAATGTCTTCTCCACCCCTAAAGGCTCCATGAGGTCTGTCTGGTTCACCATTGAATTCCCACTCTCCAGAATATTTCCTGAGTGGGGATATTATAACAGGCGCTTAAATATTGGTTGAATGACTGACACAATGAATGAATTTCTAATTCCTAATCTAGTCAACAGGAAAGTGAGAGAGGTTTGAAAATTAAATGAGACAAAGGTGTTAAGGGATGATTTTCAAAAACAGGTAAAATCCTGACTCTCTTACAAATGAACACGTGTCAAAGATTTTATTTACTTAACTCATCAGTTAAAGGAGAGAATTTGTAAGCTGTCACAACTGGTCTGAAGGAGAATCCAAAGAACATATCTTTGTAGATCAGGAAAATTGAAATAAATTTGCAAATAGATGGAAAATTGACATTTCTATGGAAAGAAGGAATGTCCCTTCACCAGACAGAATTTTTTTTCATGTCTATAGATATGAATTATTTGCATTATTATCAGTTTTTTCCCCACAAGTTAACTTCAATCTCTACAGAATTGTAAAATAGCCTAGTCAAAGACTAGGTTCAGATAGTTCCTGAATGCATTCCATTGAAAAGGTATCCAGTAATCTCTTTTGCTTATTCTAAAACATAAAAAAAAATTTTCCTATAATCTTCCCCCATTTTTGATACAAAATGATCTTAAAAAATTATTCACAAAATAAGGCTGGTCTCATTAGGTTTGGCCTGATAATTTACATAGGTGCAGCAAGAATGTTAATCACCACATAGGCCATCTTAAGTTTGCTCTGTTGGAAGTTTTCATAAGGAATCTCAGATTGAAGTTTTTAAATCCTCTATTACTTGTTATACTGAGGTTAGAAAATCAAGCCCAAGAAACTCTGTCCACCATATTTCAACTACAGAACCTATAAATTTGGGTACATTCCTCTCCTCTAGAGATGCTCCAAATATCCTAAGCTTCTTGGACCTGTTGGGAAATGACATTCCTTTCCACCTGTAAGGATGGAAGTCCTGTAAGCCATGTATCAGGCCAGTTTTTCTGGGAGGGCTTTGGAAGCATTTGGTTCCATAAAGTCAAGCTTAGTTCTTTAAATGTAACTTATTATACCTGACTAATAACATCATTCTTAAATATGAAATTCCAGGCAAGTTCTTGGTTGCATAAGCAGTTTTTTCAATTATATCTTAATAAAAGAAGAAAAGTTTCTTATTGAAACTATGCAAATAACCCATATTGCCATGAAAAGTAAGAAGGCTCAGTCAGAGTTTCTGAATTCAGGAGGTGAGAGGGAGCTCATCTAAAGTAGTAGAAGTTCAATTTCCTTATTTTCTGGGAATTTTAGGAATATTCAATTCCTGTAAGTGCTCATTTCTCTCTGTAAGTCAATCAGAACACAGCTCCTTTAATTTGAGACTTTACAATCTAATTTATTAATACCATCTGGAGACAGGAAAACATTCTACGTTCACAATGAGAAATAAAGGGCTTTCTGAATTACAGATCAGAGAGAGTTTAAAGCTTCAATCCTACAATTTCAGCTACAAACGAAAAATAAACACAGAAACACAAAAATGTAATGGTCCAGATAGCAAAAAGTTAGTCTCCTTCCTTGTGGGTATGAAATTCCTAGTTGAATTGAGCTCAAAATACACACATAGACAAACAGAAGTCTACAAACCATATTCTCTATTGTCTCTCACTCGATAGGGAATAGATCTCTGTAAGATCCATTTACAAAACTCACCAAATTCTCAGTTGTAGCCACCAACAAGGACTAACTTATCAGCCATTAATATGGAGTAATATCAAAATTAGAGAAACAAGAGTCAGCAAAGTTCTATTGCCACTTTGAATTCACCTATGGGTGCCAAGAAAATAAGTGCCTGGCTTGGTTCCCTGTGATATGTACCTTTTCTGGCAATTTCAGGTGAATCTTTTGCTCATCTTGGTGGGATCTCCAAAATTGTTAAAGGATATATATTTTTGAAAGTAAAACCATGACTCTTATACAACTATAAAATGAACACATCAAAGATTCTGTTTAACTCATTAATTAAATGAGGGAACCAGTAAAATGTTACAATTGATTCAAAGAAGAATTCAAACAGCAGACAAATTTACAAACCAAAAATTTGGAAATAAATTTGCAAATGCATGCAGAACTGAATTTTGGGGGGTAGGGAAAGTACTGTCCCTCCATGTGACAAAATTTATTTGCATATGTATAAACAAGAATTATTTGCACTGCTCTTGGTCTTCTATAAACTAACCTTAATCTCTACAGAATTGTAAAAGAGATTAATCAAAAACAAAGGTGATTATAGGGTCAGATAATCTCCAGACTTTCCAGCATTCTGATGAAAAGATAACCAGTAATCTCTTTTGCTTATTCCAAAATCATAACTTTTTCCTTTCGATGGTAAATGCACACGTGTGTTTGTCTAAAATTAAGTGAATTGCTTCACCTAGTACTAAAGCAAGGGTTAAAATCATGCTCATATTCTTTGGGATTCTCAGAGAATGAAACTCATTCTAGTAATGAAAATACACTGAATTAGAAGCAGCTCTGTTTTCCACATCTGCAAAGTAGGCACAGTTCTTGGACATGGGATATGATATTTATAGGTGGAAAATATTTGTGAGGACAGAGAATTAGTCTTCATATTTTAATGTAGTTAAATTCTGGTGTTATAACAATTAAAACCTGGAGTACTAATTTTGAAAAGGGCTTGAAGAGTTGTACTTGGGATCAGTAGTTCTTAAGTTTTAACAGTGCAAAAGATTGACCTGGAGTGCTTATTTAAAATGTAGATCACTGGCCCCAATTCTAGTGATTCTCAAACTTCAATGCACATAAACATCTCCTGGAGGCTTCCATAATGCAGATTCCCAGGGGCCTCAGAAATTTGGACAGGTCTGGGATGGGGCCCGGGAATCTCCATTTTTAATAATAAATTCTTGCCCCAGATAATCCTGCAGTAAGTAAACTGAAGACTTCTCTTTGGAATCATTGTTTTAGAATCATTTACCATCATTGTTTTGGAATCATTGTTCTTAGTGAAGTCTTCTTCAGCTCTCCCATCCCTCAGCGATCATTCTTCTGAATTCCCACAACCCTAGACTTTAATTTCCTGAATGTGACATAATATAGTCCTTAGAGATAATAAAGCAAATGAAAACAATATTTATCCCTCTTAGGATGCGTGCCAACTTCTTCAACCTAGTCCAGTTTAGGACACAGTTTTTTACTTGGATTTCATTGAGAGCCAGAGTTCTTTATTTTTCTTCCTATTAGCTGAGAGCAACAAGAAGCTAAAGCCCTATCACATGTCTATGTCAAGTACTCCCTGAGTTTCTGGGTTTCTGGCTTCAATACCATAGATCCACCTTAAATGTGAGTTTCGCCCCTCACAGCAGGTTTTGCTCAATTATTCATTTACTCATTGATTTATTCATTTTTTTAAAACAATGTCTCCTGTCCTTAAAAAACCTTGGCACCAGTGTCATATTGACACAGTATGAGTTCTAGGAATTGTAAATTAGTCACATTAATACTAACCATGTTGCCCAGTAACACTAAAACAACCTACTTGGGCATTCACATCATCTGGTAATATGAGAAATGTCTAAAAATAACTCTTTTTTAAAAATAAAATATGACTCGTAACAACAGGAGCATGATTTCAAGCACACAGATTTTCTTTCTTTCAGAACCAAAGATCTCCTTAGTTATTGACTGTACCTGATTTCTCTGTATTTTAAAAAGAATACCAATATTATCAATAATTGAAAATGTCATTAAGTATAAAGAAGTTTCTGTTTGCATTGGAATTGTATTTCTACCCTAAAATGAAATTATCACAGTACAAGTTTATTTCATAATACCATTATTAGAAATGCCATTTTTTCTTGGGTTAGATTAGGCTTAAATGAACAGTACTATGGCTTTTTTCTTGCAGATGATTAAGGCACTAAATGTAGTCTCACAAATAAACTAATGAATAGAGTAAGTTATACTTGTGAAATTTATAGAGTTCAGATTTTGTGGAAATGCTTGAAGTTAAACTCATATTCTTCTAACCTTCCTTTTTAGGTATTTTAAGTATGAGAGAACAAGGATTGATTCCACCAACAGCAAGAATTACCTTTCAGAATCCACCCATTACACCCAGAGCGGCTCCTCTGCGTAGTTTTGATGAAGCACGTAAGATTTTGACTACCGGTAAGACAGTCCTGCCTGTATGTTAGTTGGGGATACACAGAAATTACCAAAATCTTTTATCTTCAATAATAGGACAGGAGGAAACTTGTAATGAATCTGAGTTTCACTTTACTGAATAAAGTAACTTTAGTCTCTTTGTGAAATACCTACTCAGGGCCTGTGTTCTCTATGTGTTAGAAAGTTGGTATTTTCAAGGGATTTGCAGCTTGGTTGGGAAAATAAGACAAATATAATAAAAAACAAATAACAATACAAAGTATTATAGACTGAAAACCAAATGTATGTTAAAGTCTAGTACTATAGGTGTTCAGAGGAATGATTGCTGAGAGGTGAGATAATAGAAGACTTCAAAGAGGAGGCTGGATGAAATAGGAGAAAAGCACTGACCTGGGAATCTATTAACTAGTTGCAGAACCTCACACAAGCCATTTACTTTCTCTGGGCCTCAGCTTTACCAGTTATAAAATGAGGGGTTTTGGCTAAATTAATCCTTCTGTTCAACAAATATTTGTTGAATGCTTGCTTTATCCAAGGTAGCTGGGGATCTGACAGAGAATAAGTCAGACAACATTTCTACTCTCATGGTGCTTATAGTCTAGCAGATAAGTAAATGAGAATTTAAGTTAGGGATAAGTGCTAGAAATAAAATAAAACAACATGGACTAGAGAGTGATAAAAGGAAGTGACTGCTTTGCTTGGGAGGGAAGGGTCAGGGAATGTGTCTTGGAAGATGTTGAGATCCAAATGATGAGAAGGAGCCAATCATGTAAAGATCTAGGGAACAGTATTTCAGATGTAGGACAGCACAGGCACAATGGCCTGGGGGACTAAGGAGGGAATGAGCAAGAAAGCTAGCGTGGCTAGAGGGCCAAGAGAGAGGGAAGAGATAAGGCTGGAGAGGTAGAGAAGATTGAAATGATGTAGAGTAGAGCAGGACTATGAGTTGTCCTCAATGTTCATTCTCCCCTACTTCCACAGTAAAAGAATCATGGGTGGGCATATGTCAGCTTGGCCAAAGACAACATCTCCTAGTCTTCCTTTCAGTGAGGTGTGCCATGTGCCCAGGTTCCAGACAATGAGGATGTAAGCAGAAGTGGAAAGGGAAACTTCTGGGCATGGCTTCCCCTTCTCATTTTTCATCTCTGGCTAGCTGGGATGCAGATGTGATGAGCAAGCACTTTGGAGCCAAAGATGGAACTCCAGGTTGAGTCTGGCAGAGATGCCCTGACAACCTGGGACTATCTTCCTTTCAACCCTTGTGTGAGAGAGAAATAAGCTCTTAATTTGTTTAAGCCACTCAGTATATCTTAGGATCTTCTTTTTAAATGCCTTAGACTATAGCAGAACCAGTATGGCAGCCTTTCAAACCATGATTTGGAGTGGATTTAATCCTAATTACAATGAGAACTCACTGAAAAGTTTAATCAGGAGGATGAGGTGATCTGATTTACATTTTAATAAGACCATTCTGACTGCTTTACAGATAATGAATCATAGGGGAGCATGAGTAGAACCAAGAAGACTAGTTAAAAGGCTATATTGGTAAATCAGGTGAGAAATGACGGTGGATTGGAGGAGGATGGTATCAATGGATATGAGAAGTGAACAAATTCAGGTTATGTTTTGGCGGTGGAGCCATGAGGACTGGCTGATGGATAGGAGTGAGGGAAAGAGAGGCATCAGGGATAAATACGTATGAATGTATGTATGAACATACCCCAATTTTGTATCCATTCTACTGTTGATGGGAATTTCAGTGGTTTATACCATAGAGCTATTATGAGTAACACCATTATGAACATCCTTGTACATGTCTTTTAATGTAAATATGTATGTGTCTCTGTTGGATACATATCAAAAAGAAGAATTGCTGAGTCACAGGGTAAATATATACTCAGTTTTAGTAGATAATGCCAAACAGTTTTCTAAGGTGTTTATACTGAATTATTTTCCTACTAGCAATATATGAGCATTCCAGATCATATATATCTTTGTCAACACTTGATATTTCCTTTTGTTTGTTTGTTTTGCCATCCTGAAGACTCTGTTGTGGTAGCTCTTTGTGGGTTTAATTTCTATTTCCCTGATCACCCATAAAGTTGAGCAGTTGTTTTGATATGTGTATTGGTCATTTGAATATCTTCTTTTGTAAAGTGATTTAGAAACTTTAACATTTCTTTTTTTTTTTTTAATGGGTTGTCTTTCTTTTTCTTAGTTATTTATAGGAATTATGTATGTATTCTGGGTACTAATTTTTTATGAGTTATATGTATTACAAATAATTTTTTTATTCTATGGCTTGGTATTTCACTCTCCTACTGGTGTCTTTGTTTTTACCTAAACTTTTGATTTTGAGATAATTGTAGATTCACATGCAGTTGTAAGAAATAATACAACGAGCTCCTTTGTACTCTTAACTCAATTTTTCCCAGTAATAATATATTGCCAAACTATAGTACAATATGACGACTGAAATATTGATTCGGCCAAGATACTGAACATTTTCACCACAAGGATTCCTCATGTTGTCTTTTTATAGCCACAGCCGCTCCCCTCTCACCCCACACCACTTTAAACCCTGGCAACCACTAATCTGTTCTCCATTTCTATAATTTTATCATTTCAAATATGTTAGATAAATGGACTCACACGATGTGTAACGTTTTGGGATTTTTTTTTTTCACTCAGCATAGTTCTCTGGAGATTTTATCCAGGTTGTTGCTTATATCAGTAGTTTATACCTTTTTACTGCTGACTAGTAATCCACAGTATGAGTGTACCACAGTTGTTAAACCATTCACCAGCTGAAGGATGTATGGGTTGTTTCCGGTTTTTGGCTACTATGAATAAAGTTGCTATAAACATTTGTGTACAGGTTTTTGTATGAACATATGTTTTCATTTCTTTAAGATAAATGCCCAGAGCATAATTGCTGGATCTCATGGTAGTTGCATGCTTATTTCCTCTACATACACTTAGAGCCACATCAGACAGTGTTATAATTTTTGTTTCAAACATTATATATAATTTAGAAAACTCAAGAGGAAAAAGGAAGCCTATTGTTTTTACCCATATTTTTGTTTTACCACGTTCTTTCTTCTTTTCTGATGTGCCAAGATTCCTTCTTTTATCATTTCCCTTCAATTGAGAGAATTTTCTTTAGCCATTGCTTAGGGTCATTATACTAGTGACCCTAAATTATCTTAATTTTTCTTCATCTTAGAATGTCTTGATTTCTCCTTTATTCCTAAAGGATATCTTCACTAGATATAAGATTCTGGGTTGACAGTGCTTTTCTTTCGGCACTTAAAAAAACTGTGCCACTTTCTTTTCTTCTCCATGGTTTCTGATGAGAAATCCACTGTCTTTTGAATTTTTTCCTCATGTAGGTAAGGTGTTGTTTTTCTCTTCCTGCTTTCAAGATTTTTCTCTGTCTTTAGTTTTTTAGAAGTCTGACTGTGTCTTAGTGTGGATTTCTTTGGTTTGATCCTGTTTGGGTTTGGCTCATCTTGAAGCTGTAGGTTTATATATTTTGCCAAATTTTGGAAGTTTTCAGCCAGTATTTCTTTGAGTACTTTTTTCAGCTTTGCCCTCTATTGTTTTCTCCTTCTGGGCTACAATGATACAAATGTTAGATCTCTTGCTACAATCCCACAGGTCCTTGAGGCTCTGTTAATCTCTTTCCCCTAGTCTATTTTCTCTCCATTGATCAGACTGGGTAATTTCTATTTTTCTGTCTTCTAGTTCAGGGGTCCCCAGCCCCCAGGCTGCAGACCGGTACGAGTCCATTTCCGGTCCGTGGCTGGTTAGGAACCAGGCTGCACAGCAGGAGAGTGGCGGGTGAGCGAGCAAGCGAAGCTCTGTCTGCCGCTCCCCATCCCTCCCCATCACTCGCATTACCCCCTGAAGCATCCCCCAACCCCGTCTGTGGAAAAAGTGTCTTCCACCAAACCGGTCCCTGGTGCCCAAAAGGTTGGGGACTGCTGTTCTAGCTCACTGATTCCCCTGCCCCCTACATTCTGTTGTTGAGCCATCCACTGAATTTGTATTTAGATGACCATAGTTTTCTGTTCCAAAATTTCAATTTGTTAAAAAATATACACTTAAAAATGGTTCAGATGGTAAATGTATTGTGGGGTTTTTTTTGTTGTTTCTTTGTTTGTTTTTTGCCACACCACGCAGCCTGTGGGACCTTAGTCTCCCAACCCGGGATTGAACTCGGACCACAGCAATGAAACTGCTGAGTCCTAACCACTGCACCACCAGAGAATTCCCTGTTACATGTATTTTTTAAAATATTTTATTTATTTATTTGGTTGCGCTGGGTCTTAGTTGCAGCAGGCGTGCTCCTTAGTTGCAGCTTGCCGGCTCCTTAGTTGTGGCACATGGGCTCAGTTGAGGCAGGCGGGCTCCTTAGTTGTGGCATGCAAACTCTTAGTTGCGGCATGCACGTGGGATCTGGTTCCCTGACTAGGGGTGGAACCCAGGCCCCCTGCATTGGGAGCATGAGTTTAACCACTGCGCCACTAGGGAAGTCCCTGTTATGTGTATTTTAACACAATTAAAAAATTCAACTTGGTTCCTCTTTATATATTCTATTTCTTTGTGGAATCTTTCTATTTCTTTGCTGAGTTTTTATATTTTTTCATTTGTTTCAAGTGTTTCTGTAATTGCTTGTGGAACATTTTTATGATGGCTGCTTTAAAACTTTTGTCAGGTAAATTCTAAGATCTCTGTCATCTCAGTGCTGGTATCTATTCCTTGTTTTTTAATTCAGTTTAACATCTTCCTGGTTCTTGGTATGGTGAGTGATTTTCAATAGAAACTTTGACATTGTGGGTATTATAAGACTCTGGTTCTTATTTAATCTGTTTTATCTGGTTCCTCTGACACCCCTATTAATTCCCTATGCATCTGAGGAATAAGCCAAATTAGCTATGATATATCATCCTGTTTATGTATTGCTAGATTTCATTTGCTAATATTTTGTTTACCATTGTTGTTCATGCATGAGGCTGTCCTAAATTTTCCCCTTCCTATGTTTTCCTTAGGTTTTAGTATCCAGGTTAGTTTTGCCTTGAGTGAGTGAGTACCATCTCTTTTTATATTCTCTGGAAGCATTTGGATAAAATTGGTAATATTTCTTTCTTAAAGAAATAAGTTTGGAAGAACTTACCAGTGAAGCCATTTGAATTTGTAGTTTTCTTTGGGAGTAGGTTTATAATTGTAGGTTTAATTTCTTTAACAGGTATACGACTATTTTGATTATCTCTTTTGTCTGCTTCAGTTCAGTAAATTAACTTTGTCTAAGAAATTTGTCCATTTTGTTTAAACCTTCAAATTTATTGGAATAACGTTGTTTATAATATCCTCTAATTATTTTTGTAACACCTGTAAAACCTGTGGTGATGTACATTTTCATTCCTGATGTTGGTTATTTACGCCTTTCTGTTTTTTCCTTAATCGGTCTCTCTAGGAGTTTATCCATTTTATTATTATTTTCAAACAACCAAATTTTGATGTTACTGATTCTTTCTACTAGATATTTGTTTTCTATTTTATTGGTATCTGCTATTACCTTTATTATTTCTTCCTTCTGTTTACTTTTTTGAGGTTTAATTTTCATATTTTCTTAACTTATTGTTACACACCCTTAGCTCATTAATTTCAACTGTTATTTGTTTCTGATATATAAACAGAAGGTTATAAATTTCACACAAAGCACTACTTTAGCCAAATTCCCTAAGTTTGTTATGTCATATTTCCATTACCATTTAATTCAAAACATTTTCTAATTTCCATTGCGATTTCTTCTTCAACCCATGGAATATTTAGAAGTATATAAATTTGAGCACTTTCTATGTATCCTTTTTGTTATTGATTTCCAGCCTAACTCCATTGTTTAGAGGACATACTATGTATGCTTTCAATTATTTGAAATCTGACTTGCTTCTTGGTCTTTGCATATGATCAACTTGGATGAGCATATATTCTGCATTTATTAAGTGCAGTGTTATGAATATATTCAGTTAAGTCAACTTAATCATGTTATTCAAATTTATGTCTCTATTAATTTTTTTTGCCCATTTATTCCATCTACTGCTAAGAGAGGTATGTTAAAGTCTCAAACTATGATTGTAAATTTGTCTATTTCCTTTTTTTTTTTTTAGTTTTTTCTTAATATCACACATATTTTAAATTTACTCTTTACAGAAGGAAATGTATTTTTCACCAAAAGTAAGAAGTGCACTAAAAAGTAAGAATCAGTTTTAAGCAAGGGTGAACAAACTCTTTATGTAAAGGGTCAGATAGAAAATATTATAAGCACTGCATGCCACATATAATCTCTGTACATATTCTTTTTATTTTGTTTTGTTTTATTTTTGCAACCCTTAAAAATTGTAAAAAACCTTCTTAGCTTGAGGACCATAGAAAAACAGGCTACAGGCCAGATTTGGACTATGGAATACTTGACTTTAAGTATTAAAGTTTAATGTATTCCAGTAATTATATTGAGAGCTAAATAAAATTTAAATCAATAGGTATATTTGTACACTGACTATATGCCCAGTTTCCAACATTTTATCCTTTGTACTTTCAATATTATGAAATACTTCTGGGTTTCTTTAATGTGATTTTTTTTTTCTGGCATCACGTCCTCTGGAACATGTTCACCCTTTCATCACAACCACTTTTCTCATTTTTGTCAATAAGTTAACCTTAAAGTTCCTCTGGCTGCATTACCAGAGTCTTGCGAATGGTGGCAATATCAACATTCCAATAGTCAGCTATTTCTTCTAGAATTCTACTTATAATCAATTTTTATTTCACTTTCAGCACTATCAGTTTTCAGGGTATTTTGCTGAACTTTCAGCTTTGTTAACTGATTCTACCTTTCAATTATCAATTTTTGTAAAAAATCATGTGGATTTATCATTGAGAGAAAAGAAGGCAATACCACTACATTCTTTGCAGTCTGTGTGTGAACCCAAAAGCAGATACACAGTGGCCAATCACTGATCATGATATGCACCTTTCACTTACATAATGATTTGTGGAACAAAGATCTAGCAGCAAAGTTTGTGCTTTATGCCATTACTGACAGTTACTATACCATAGTAACTGAAATTTGAACCCTGCTGTTGGGGGATTGGTATTATTTAACAAAACTGTGGTACCAAATTTGTGCCTATTGGAATGGTACAAAGTGAAGACTCTTTGTATATTAAATGTGAATGGTCTAAACACACCAGTTAAAAGACACAGATTGTCAGATTGGATAAATAAAAAAGACTCAACTATATGTGGTCTACAAGAAACTAACTTTAAATACAGAGACATAGAGAAGTTAAAATAGAAGGAGGGGAGAAGTGATAAATCTTACTTACAGAAGAATTCCAAATAATATAAGTAGTTATTCCTCCCTCCAGGAGGTGGAGCTTAATTCTCCCTCCTTTGAATGTGGGCTGGACTTAATGACTCATATCCAAATAATAGGGTATGGAAAGGGGAAAAATTAAAAATTTATAGAGGAGAAGCCTGGCAAGCCCTAACTTAACCAAGGATAATACATCATGACCATGTAGGGTTCATCCCAGGAATGCAGGACTTTCTCAACACTTAAAAGTCAATGTAAGTAAGTCAGAAAGAGAAAAACAAATACTGTATGCTAACACATATATATGGAATCTAGAAAAAAAAAGATGGCTCTGAAGAACCTAGGGGCAGGACAGGAATAAAGACATTGAGAATGGACTTGAGGACACAGGGAGGGGGAAGGGTAAGGTGGGATGAAGTGAGAGAGTGACATGGACATATATACACTAACAAATGTAAAATAGATAGTTAGTGGGAAGCAGCTTCATATCACAGGGAGATCAGCTTGGTGCTTTGTGACCACCTAGATGAGTGAAATAGGGAGGGTGGTAGGGAGACAAAAGAGGGAGGGGATATGAGGTTATATGTATACATAGAGCTGATTCACTTTATTATACAGCAGAAACTAATATAGCATTGAAAAGCAATTAGATTCCAATAAAGATGTTAAAATAAAAGAAAAAAAAGAAATAAAAGAGATGGTATAATTTTTAAAAAGTCAATGTAAGTCATCATATCAATAGACTGAAGAAGAAAAATCATATGACCACCACAATAAATAAAAATAAAATAAAATTCAACATCCATTTGAATTGAAAGCCCTAAGCAAACTAGGAATGTAAGGAACTTCCTCAGACTGATATAGGATATCTACAGTTAAAATCTTACTTAATGGTGAAAAACCAACTGCTTTCTCCCTAAGATCAGGGATAATACAAGAATATCCACTCTCACCACATCTATTCAACATGTACTGAATGTCCTAGCCAATGCAATCAGGTAAGAAAAACAAAGACATGCAGATGGAAAGAGAAGAAATAAAATAATCTCTTTGTAAACAGAATGATTACTACATGGAAAATCTGAAAGAATCTAACACACACACACACACACACACACACAAACACAAAGCCACTAAAATGAATAAGGGAGGTTAGCATGGTTTCAGGATACAAGGTTAATATGCAAAATTAATTGAATTTCTATATACTAGAAAGGAACAATTGGAAATTGAATTTTAAAAACAATGCCATTAAAATAACACCAAAAAATGAAATACTTAGGTATGAAACTAAAAAATATGTACAAGATCCATATGCTGAAAACTCCAAAATGCTAATGAAAAAAATTCAAAGAAGACCTAAATAAATGGAAACGTAAGCCATGTTTACTGGTTAGAAGACTTGATATTGTTATGATGTTAATTCTCCCAAAATTGTCTATAAATTCAATGAAATCCAAATCAAGATCAGTAGACTTTTCTTGGTAGAAATTAACAAGTCAATTCTAAAATTTGTATGAAAAGGTAAAGATGGTACAATAACCAAAACAATTCTGAAAAAGAAAAACATCAGAGAATTCATGTTATCTGAGTTAGTATACAGCTAGAGTTATCAGGACAATGTGGTATCAGAAAAGGATAAAGACAGAGGTCAGTGGAACAGAATAGAGAGTTCACACATATACACTGATTTCTGACAAAAGTGCAAAGGCAATTCAATAGAGAAAGGACAGTCTTTTCAATAAATGGTGCTTGAATAATTGAAGATAGCTATATACAGAACCTTGACCCACACCTTGCACAACATACAAAGATTTATTCAAAATGTATCATAGAAGTCAGTGTAAAGCCTAAAACTATAAAACTTTTAGAAGAAAACAATGGAGGAAAATCTTTGTTTTCTTGGGTTAAGCAAAGATTTCTTAGATGCCACACCAAAAGCATAATCCACAAGAGTAAAAAAACTAATATCTTGGCCTTAATCAAAACTTAAAACTTCTATTCTTTGAAAGACAGTGTTAAGATGGTAAAAAGAAAAGCTACAAATTGGGAGTAAAAATTTCAAAACACAGCCTTGATAAAGAATTTTTTTGTCCAAAATATATAAAGAACACTCATAATTCAATAATAAGAAAACAAGCAACCCGACAGAGCTTCAAGATGGCGGAGGAGTAAGATGTGGAGATCACCTTCTTCCCCACAAATACATCAAAAATACATCTACATGTGGAACAACTCCTACAGAACACCTACTGAATGCTACAGAAAACCTCAGACTTCCCAAAAGCCAAATACCAGACAACAGAAGGAAGAAGAACTACAATCCTGCAGCCTGTGGAACAAAAACCACATTCACAGAAAGACAGACAAGATGAAAAGACAGAGGGCTATGTACCAGATGAAGGAACAAGATAAACCCCAGAAAAACAACTAAATGAAGTGGAGATAGGCAGCCTTCCAGAAAAAGAATTCAGAATAATGATATGATTATCATTGTCAGAATAATGATATGATTATCAGAATAATGATATATTTCAGAATAATGATACTGAAGATGATCCAGGACCTCGGAAAAAGAATGGAGGTAAAGATCAAGAAGATGCAAGAAATGTTTAACAAAGACCTAGAAGAAGTAAAGAACAAACACCTAGAAGAATTAAACAACAAACAAACAGAGGTGAACAATACAATAACTAAAATGAAAAATACACTAGAAGGAATCAATAGCAGAATAACTGAGGCAGAAGAACGGATAAGTGAGTTGGAAGACAGAATGGTGGAATTCACTGCCGCAGAACAGAATAAAGAAAAAAGAATGAAAAGAAATGAAGACAGCCTAAGAGCCCTCTAGGAAAACATTAAACACAACAACATTCGCATCATAGGGGTCCCAGAAGGAGAAGAGAGAGAGAAAGGACCTGAGAAAATATTTGAAGAGATTATAGTTGAAAAATTCCCTAACATGGGTAAGGAAATAGTCACCCAAGTCCAGGAAGTGCAGACAGGCCCATACAGGATAAACCCAAGGAGAAGTATGCCGAGACACATAGTAATCAAACTGACAAAAATTAAAAACAAAGAAAAATTATTGAAAGCAACAAGGGAAAAACGACAAATAACATACAAGGGAACTCCCATAAGGTTAACATTGATTTCTCAGCAGAAACTCTACAAGCCAGAAGGGAGTGGCATGACATATTCAAAGTGATGAAAGGGAAGAACCTACAATCAAGATTACTCTACCCAGCAAGGATCTCATTCAGATTCGACGGAGAAATCAAAAGCTTTACAGACAAGCAAAGGCTAAGATTATTCAGCACCACCAAACCGGCTCTACAACAAATGCTAAAGGAACTTCTCTAAGTGGGAAACACAAGAAAAGAAAAGGACCTACAAAAACAAACCCATAACAATTAAGAAAATGGTAATAGGAACATACATATCGATAATTATCTTAAATGTGAATGGATTAAATGATCCAACCAAAAGACACAGGCTTGCTGAATGGATACAAAAACAAGACCCATATATATGCTGTCTACAAGAGACCCACTTCAGACCTAAGGACACATACAGACTGAAAGTGAGAGGATGGAAAAAGATATTCCATGTAAATGGAAATCAGAAGAAAGCTGGAGTAGCAATACTCATATCAGATAAGATAGACTTTAAAATAAAGAATGTTACAAGAGACAAGGAAGGACACTACATAATGATCAAGGGATCAATCCAAGAAGAAGATATAACAATTATAAATATATATGCACCTAACATAGGAGCACCTCAATACATAAGGCAACTGCTAACAGCTATAAAAGAGGAAATTGACAGTAACACAATAATAGTGGGGGACTTTAACACCTCACTTACACCAATGGACAGATCATCCAAACAGAAAATTAATAAGGAAACACAAGCTTTAAATGACACAATAGACCAGATAGATTTAATTGATATTTATAGGACATTCCACCCAAAGACAGCAGATTACACTTTCTTCTCAAGTGTACACGGAACATTCTCCAGGATAGATCACATCTTGGGTCACAAATCAAACCTCAGTAAATTTAAGAAAACTGAAATCGTATCAAGCATCTTTTCTGACCACAAAACTATGAGATTAGACATCAATTACAGGGAAAAAAACATTAAAAATACAAACACATGGTGGCTAAACAATACACTACTAAATAACCAAGAGATCACTGGAGAACTCAAACAGGAAATTAAAAAATGCCTAGAGACAAATGACAACGAAAACACGATGATCCAAAACCTATGGAATGCAGCAAAAGTAGCTCTAAGAGGGAAGTTTATAGCCATACAAGCCTACCTCAAGAAACAAGAAAAATCTCAAATAAACAATCTAACTTTACACCTAAAGGAACTAGAGAAAGAAGAACAAACAAAACCCAAAATTAGCAGAAGGAAAGAAATCATAAAGATCAGAGCAGAAATAATTGAAATAGAATCAAAGAAAACAATAGCAAAGATCAATAAAACTAAAAGCTGGTTCTTTGAGAAGATAAACAAAATTGATAAACCTTTAGCCAAACTCATCAAGAAAAAGAGGGAGAGGACTCAAATCAATAAAATTAGAAATGGAAAAGGAAAAGTTACAACAGACAGTGCAGAAATACAAAGCATCCTAAGAGACTACTACAAGCAACTCTATGCCAATAAAATGGACAACCTGGAGAAATGGACAAATTCTTAGAAAGGTATAACCTTCCAAGATGAACCAGGAAGAAATAGAAAATATGAACAAACCAATCACAAGTAATGAAATTCAAACTGTGATTAAAAATCTTCCAACAAACAAAAGTCCAGGACCAGACGGCTTCACAGGTGAATTCTATCAAACATTTAGAGAAAAGCTAACACCCATCCTTCTCAAACTCTTCCAAAAAATTGCAGAGGAAGGAACACTCCCAGACTCATTCTATGAGGCCACCATCACCCTGATACCAAAATCAGACAAAGATACTACAAAAAAAGAAAATTACAGACGAATATCATTGATGAATATAGATCCAAAAATCCTCAGCAAAATACTAGGAAACAGAATCCAACAACACATTAAAAGGATCATACACCCTGATCAAGTGGGATTTATCCCAGGGATGCAAGGATTCTTCAATATGCGCAAATCAATCAATGTGATACACCATATTAACAAATTGAAGGAGAAAAACCATATGATCATCTCAATAGATGCAGAGAAAGCTTTTGACAAAATTCAAAACTAATTTATGATAAAAACTCTCCAGAAAGAGGGCATAGAGGGAACCTATTTCAACATAATAAACGACATATATGACAAACCCACAGCAAACATCATTCTCAATGGTGAAAAACTGAAAGCATTTCCTCTAAGATCAGGAACAAGACAAGGATGTCCACTCTCACCACTATTCAAAATAATTTTGGAAGTCCTAGCCATGGCAATCAGAGAAGAAAAAGAAATAAAAGGAATACAAATTGGAAAAGAAGAAGTAAAACTGTCACTGTTTGCAGATGACATGATACTATACATAGAGAATCCTAAAAATGCCACCAGAAAACTACCAGAGCTAATCAATGAATTTGGTAAAGTTGCAGGATACAAAATTAATGCACAGACATCTCTTGCATTCCTATACACTAATGATGAAAAATCTGAAAGAGAAATTAAGGAAACACTCCCATTTACCATTGCAACAAAAAGAATAAAATACCTAGGAATAAACCTACCTAAGGAGGGCTTCCCTGGTGGCGCAGTAGTTGAGAGTCCGTCTGCCGATGCAGGGGACACAGGTTCGTGCCCTGGTCTGGGAAGATCCCACATGCCGCAGAGCGGCTGCGTCCGTGAGCCATGGCCGCTGAACCTGCGTGTCCGGAGCCTGTGCGTCTGGAGCCTGTGCCCTGCAACAGGAGAGGCCACAACAGTGAGAGGCCCACATACCACACACACACAAAAAAAAAACTACCTAAGGAGACAAAAGACCTGTATGCAGAAAACTATAAGACAATGATGAAAGAAATTAAAGATGATACCAACAGATGGAGAGATATAGCATGTTCTCGGATTGGAAGAATCAATATTGTGAAAATGACTATACTACCCAAAGCAATCTACAGATTCAATTCAATCCCTATTAAATTACCAATGGAATTTTTTACGGAACTAGAACAAAATATCTTAAAATTTGTATGGAGACACAAAAGACCCCAAATAGCCAAAGCAGTCTTGAGGCGAAAAAACGGAGCTGGAGGAATAAGACTTCCTGACTTCAGACTATACTACAAAGCTACAGTAATCAAGACAATATGGTACTGGCACAAAAACAGAAACATAGATCAATGGAACAAGATAGAAAGCCCAGATATAAACCCATGAACCTATGGTCAACTAATCTATGAGAAAGGAGGCAAGCATATACAATGGAGAAAAGACAGTCTCTTCAATAAGTGGTGCTGGGGAAACTGGACAGCTACATGTAAAAGAATGATATTAGAACACTCTGTAACACCATACACAAAAATAAACTCAAAATGGATTAAAGACCTAAATGTAAGGCCAAACACTATAAAACTCTTAGAGGAAAACATAGGAAGAACACTCTTTGAGATAAATCACAGCAAGATCTTTTTTGATCCACCTCCTAGAGTAATGGAAATAAAAACAAAAATAAACAAATGGGACCTAATGAAACTTAATAGCTTTTGTAAAGCAAAGGAAACTACAAACAAGACAAAAAGATAATCCTCAGAATGGGAGAAAATATTTGCAAACAAATCAATGGACAAATGAGTAATCTCCAAAATATATAAACAGCTCATGCAGCTCAATATTAAAAAAACAAACAACCCAATCCAAAAATGGGCAGAAGACTTAAACAGACATTTCTCCAAAGAAGACATACAGATGGCCAAGAAGCACATGAAAAGTTGCTCAACATCATTAATTATTAGAGAAATGCAAATCAAAACTATAATGAGGTATCACCTCATACCAGTTAGAATGGGTATTATCCGAAAGTCTACAAACAAC
Source organism: Orcinus orca (assembly GCF_937001465.1). Classification (NCBI taxonomy): domain Eukaryota; kingdom Metazoa; phylum Chordata; class Mammalia; order Artiodactyla; family Delphinidae; genus Orcinus; species Orcinus orca. Next base: position 91,629,181 of record NC_064560.1, on the reverse strand, counting down.
AGATGCTGGAGAGGGTGTGGAGAAAAGGGAACCCTCTTGCACTGTTGGTGGGATGTAAAGTGATACAACCACTATGGAGAACAGTATGGAGGTTCCTTAAAAAACTAAAAGTAGAATTACCATATGACCCAGCAATCCCACTACTGGGCATATACTCAGAGAAAACCATAATTCAAAAAGACACATGCACCCCAATGTTCATTGCAGCACTACTTACAATAGCCAGGTCATGGAACCAACCTAAACGCCCATCGACAGACAAATGGATAAAGAAGATGTCGTACATATATACAATGGAGTGTTACTCAGCCATAAAAAGGAACGAAATTGGGTCATTTGTAGATATCTGGATGGATCTAGAGACTGTCATACAGAGTGAAGTAAGTCAGAAAGAGAAAAACAAATATTACATATTAACGCATATATCTGGAACCTAGAAAAATGGTATAGATGAACCGGTTTACAGGGCAGAAATTGAGACACAGATGTAGAGAACAAACGTATGGACACCAAGGGGGGGAAGCAGTGGCGGGTGGGGGTGGAGGTGTGATGAATTGGGAGATTGGGATTGACATGTATACACTGATGTGTATAAAATGGATGACTAATAAGAACCTGCTGTATAAAAATAAAATAAAATAAAATTCAAAAATAATATTTGAGTTCAATAAAAAAAGAAAGAGAACAACAAATATTGTTTATTAATGCATATATGTGGAACCTAGAAAAATGGTACAGATGAACCGGTTTGCAGGGCAGAAATTGAGACACAGATGTAGAGAACAAATGTATGGACACCAAGGGGGAAAGTGGTAGGATGAATTGGGAGATTGGGATTGACATATATACACTAATATGTATAAAATGGATAACTAATAAGAACCTGCTGTATAAAAAAATAAATTAAATAAAAGCCAAATACCTTCTCTATCCACTGGAAAAAAATAGATTGTAAAAGCTGTTAAGAAAACATAAAATACCTATGATAAACCATGATGGAAAAGAACATGAAAAAGTATATATACATATGTATAACTGAGTCACTTTGCTGTACAGCCAAAATTAAACACAATACTGCAAATCAACTATACTTCAATAAAATTTTTTTAAAAAGAGAAAAGAAAAAAACAAACAAGCAACCCAATAACATAATGGACAAAAGATCTGAACAGACATTTTACCAAAGAACATAAATGAATGGTAAATAGATATATGAAAGTATGCTTAACATCATTAATCACTAGGGAAATAGAAATTAAAGCAAGTCTTAATAAACTTAAGACAACTGAAATCACACCAAGGTTCTTTTCCAAACACAATGGTATGAAAGTAGAAATCAATTACAAAAGAAAAACTGGAAAATTCATAAATATGTGCAGATTAAACAACAGGCTCCAGAACAACCAGTGGGTGAAAGAAGAAATCAAAGGGAAATTTAGAAAGATCGTGAGACAAATGGAAATACACCATACCAAAGCTTATGGGATGCAAAAAAAGGAGTTCTAAGACAGAAGCTTATAGCAATAAATGTCAACATTAAGAGAAAAGAAAAATCTGAAATAAACAACCGAATTTTACACTAAGAACAAACTAAGCCAAAAGATACAGGAAGGAGATAACAAAGACCAGAGTGGAAAGAAATGAAATAGAGACTAGAAAGACAAGGGAGACTATCAATGAAAAATAAGAGTTGTTTTTGGAAAGATAAACAAATATACAAACCTCTAGCTAGACTAAAATAAGAGAGAAGACTCAAATAAATAAAAGCAGAAATGAAAGAGGAGACATTACAACACAGAAATACTAAGGATCATAAGAAACAACTATGAATAATTATATGCCAAAAAATTAGACAGAAGAAATGGAAGAAATGGATAAATTCCTGGAAACATAAATCTACCAAGTCTGAATCATGAAAAAAACCGAAAATCTGAACAGACCAATTATTAGCAAGGAGATTGAACCAGTAATCAAAAACCTCTCAACAAAGAAAAGTCCAGGACCAGATGAGTTTACTGGTGAATTCCACCAAGCTTTGAAAGAAAAATTAATAGCAATTCTTCTCAAATTCTTCCAAAAAAGTAAAGTAAGAGGGAACACTTCCAAACTCATTTACCCTCATACCAAAGCCAGACCAGGACACTACAAGAAAAGAAAATAACAGGCCAATATTCCCAGTGAACAGAGATGCAAAAACCCTCAAGAAAATATGAGCAAAGTGAATTCAACAGCACATTAAAAGGATCACACACCATAATCAAGGAGGATTTATCCCTGAGATGCAAGGATGGTTCAACATATGCAAATCAATAAATGTGATACACCTCATTAACAAAACAAAGGATAAAAATCATATGATCATCTCAGTAGCTGCAGAAAAAGCATTTGAAAATTCAACATCCTTTCATGATAAAAACTCTCCAAAAATTGGTATAGAAGAAACATACTTCAACATAATAAATGCCATATATGACAGACCACAGCTAACATTATACTCAAAAGTTAAAAGCTAGGGCTTCCCTGGTGGCACAGTGGTTGAGAGTCCACCTGCCGATGCAGGGGACACGGGTTTGTGCCCCAGTCCGGGAAGATCCCACATGCTGCAGAGTGTCTGGGCCCGTGAGCCATGGCCGCTGAGCCTGCATTCCAGAGCCTGTGCTCTGCAACGGGAGAGACCACAACAGTGAGAGGCCCGTGTACCACAAAAAAAAAAAAAAAAAAAAAAAAAGCTAAAAGTTTTTCCTCTAAGATCAGGAATAAGACAAGGATGCCCAGTCTTGCCACTTTTATTCAACATAGTTGTGGAAGTCCTAACCAGAGAAATTAGGCAAGAAAAAGAAATAAAAGGCATCTAAATCAGAAAGGAAGAAGTAAAACTGTCTCTGCAGATAACATAATATATATTGAAAACCCTAAAGTTACTACCAAAAAATGGTTAAAACTAATCAATGAATTCAGTAAAGTTGCAGTATACAAAAATCACTATACAAAAATCAGTTGTATTTTTATACACTAACAACTATCAGAAAGAGAAATTAAGAAAACAGTCCCATTTACAACAGCACCAAAAACAATAATGTACTTAAGATTTAACCAAGGAGGTGAAAGATCTGTGCACTGAAAACTGTAAAACATTGATGAAAGAAGTTGAAGACACAAATAACTGGAAAGCTATTCTGTGTTCATGGACTGGAAGAATTCGTATTGTTAAAATGGTCATACTGTCCAAAGCAATCTGCAGATTCAATGCAATCCCTATTAAAAACCCAATAGCATTTTTCACAGAAATAGAAAAAATAATCCTAATATTCATATAGAACCACAAGAGACACCAAATAGTGAAAATAATCTTGAGGAAGAAGAACAAAACTGGAGGCATCACATTTCCTGATTCCAAATGATATTACAAAGCTATAGTAACCAAAACAGCATGTTATTGGCATAAAAACAGACACATAGATCTATGGAACAAAACAGAAAGCCCAGAAATAAACTCATGCTTTTATGGCCAATTAATTTTTGCAAAGAATTCAAAAATATACAATGGGGAAAGGTTAATCTCTTCAATAAATAGTGTTGGGAAAACTAGACAGCCACATTAAAAAGAATAAAAGTGGACCCTTATCTCATACCATACACAAAAATTGACTCAAAATGGATTAAAGACTTGAACATTAGAAGTGAAACCATAAAACTCCTAAGGAAAAAGCATAGAGGATAAGCTCTTGGAAATGATTTTTTTTTTTGATTTGACACCAAAAGCAAAGGCAACCAATGCAAAAATAAACAAGTTAGGCTACATCAAATTAAAAAGTTTCTGCACAGCAAAGGAAATTATCAACAAAATGAAAAAGCAACCTGTGGAATGGGATAAAATATATGCAAACCACATATCCAATAAAGGGCTAATACACAAAATATACAAGAAACTCATAGAATTCAATAGCAAAAAAACAAATAACCCAAATCTTTTAATGGGCAAAGGACCTGAATAGACATTTTTCAAAAAAGACAAACAAATCCAACAGGGACATGAAAAGGTGATCAATGTCATAATCATCAGCAAAATGCAAATGAAAACAACAATGAAGTATCACCTCACACCTGTTTGAATGGCTTTTATCAGAAAGACAAGAGATAACAAACGCCAATGAGGATATGGAGAAAAGGGAATCAGTGTACACTGTTGGTAGGAATATAAACTGGTAAAGCTGCTATGGAAAACAATATGGAGGTTTCTCAATACCTTAAGAATAGAGCCACCACATGATTCAGCAATTTCGCTTCTGGGGATATATCCAAAGGAAACGAAGTCATTATCTCCAGAGATATCTATACTCCCATGTTCATTGCAGCATTATTCACAATAGCCAAGGTATAGACACAACTTAATGTCATATATTTATAGTGGGATATTATTCAGTCTTAAAAAAGAAGGAAATTCTGCCATTTGGACAACATGGATGAATCTGGAGGGTATTAATGCTAACTGAAATAAGCCTGACAGAGAAAGACAAATACCACATGGTACAGCTTATATGTGGAATCTAAAAAAAAAAAAAAAAAATCAAACTCATAGAAACACTGAGTAGAAAAATGGTTGCCAGGGTTTGAGGGGTGGGGGAAATAGGGAGAGGTAGGTAAAAGGGTACAAACTTTCAGCTACAAGATGAATAATGTCTGAGGAGCTAATGCATAACATGATGACTATAGTTGATAACACTGTATTGTATAATTGAAATTTGCTAAGAGAGTAGAAAAATGTTCTCACTAATAAAAAATATAAAAACATGAGATGATGGATGTGTTAATTAACTAGATGGGGGAATCCTTTCAAATATATATATATATATCAAATATATAATCACAATGTTCACTTTAAATATCTTACAATTTCATTTGTCAATTATACTTCAATAAAGCTGTAATTTTAAAAAAGGGAAGGAACAAATAAATAATATGAAAATGAAAAAAGGCAGAAACTACAGACAGGTAGAATTTTAAAAAAAAAAACATAATATGGTAACTTAATACCAATACATTTTTAAAAACAAAATGAAAAATTTCCTAGAAAATTCTAAATTACCAAAGTTAACTAAAGAAAAAATAGAAAACTTAAAGAAAACAATACCATTAGATAATTTGATTTGGTAGTCAAAAATATCTGTCTTGGGCTTCCCTGGTGGCGCAGTGGTTGAGAGTCCACCTGCCGATGCAGGGGACACGGGTTCCTGCCCCGGTCCGGGAAGATCTCACATGCCACAGAGCGGCTAGGCCCGTGAGCCATGGCTGCTGAGCCTGCGCATCTGGAGCCTGTGCTCCACAACGGGAGAGGCCACAACAGTGAGAGGCCCACGTACCGAAAAAAAAAAAAAAAAATCTGTCTTCCACATGGACGTGTGCACACACACACAAATATACCAAACAAAAAGGGCCTCAGGTCTTTTATAGGGACGTTTTACCAACTTTAAAGGGTCAGGTAATTCTTATATTAAACTATTCCATAGTAAAAGAGAAAAAGGAACGCTTACCAACTGATTTTATGATGCTACTTTGGTACCAAAACTGGATGAGGACACTGCAAGAAAAAATATATATAAATCAATCTCAGGAACATAAAGGTAAACATTCTAAATAAAAGTTAGCAGTATGTTTTTTACATTCATCATGATCAAGGAAGAATGTGAGGAAGATTCAACATTAGAAACATCTAACAATACAATTCGCCACATTAACAGATTAAAAAAGAAAAAACCCTGTGATCATCTCAATACATACTAAAATTTTAAAATCATACAATACAGTTCAACATTAATAACAAGAAAAAACTTCTGGACAGAGTAGAAGTAGAAGAGAATTTTCTGAACCTGATTATTGTCTTCAACCAAAACCCCACAGAAAACAATGTTCTTAGTAGGGAAACTTTAGAAATATTCTATTTCCTCATTAAAAGCAGAGACAGTTGAGGGATGACCACTACTGCCATCATTATTACTGCCATCACTATTGAACATTGTTCCTGAGGCCCTTGCACATGCAGTAAGACAGAGCACAGAATAGAGAGCATAAGGAGGGGGAGGGAGGGGTACCAGTCAGGAATGTATGTGACTGCAAATATCAGAAACCCTAACTACCTCATGGCTTAAACAATGAGGAGTTCATTTATCTCATAAGGAATCAGGAAGTAGGGACTCTAGTGCTGATGCTGCTGATACACAGGGTTAGAACGAGTCTCTGCTTTACCTTCTTTAGCATGCTTCATTTCATCCTCACGCTTGCTAACTCACAGCTCTAAGATGACTCCTGCAGATGTGGGCCTTAACATACACACTCCAGGCAGGAAGAGGGAAAAATAGTGGCACCAATCTCTTCCCAGAAGCCCCGGGATGGACTTCACTTCTCACTGATCACATGGCCACTGTTAGGTACAAGAAAGGCTGAGAAAGTGAATGTCCAGGGATAAGAGTAGGATTAGGATTAGGATTTGGGACACACTTATACTAAATACTTAGGATGATAAATTATGCTTGGTCTAATGCATTCATGAAATTCTGGTCTAATCCATTCATGGATATTAAACATATTTAATATCTGGGGCATACTTATACTACAACATTACTTGTTGCTTGTCTAAAGTTTAAATTTCACTGTGTGCCCTTTAAAAAAATTTTTTTTTGCTAAATCTGGAAACCCTAGAAGCTGGGGATGTTGTTACCCTGAAAAAATTGAGGTTCTAAAATCAGCAAGGAAGAAGGGGGGATGGCTTTTTAGGAGGCGCATGCCAATAACTACCACAGAAACATACAAATTTCTCCAGAAAGACAAGATTTTTTTCCCTGACACTGACACTGGCAAAATTTATCCAACAGATTTTTCCAGAAGGGAAACTGAGTAGCAAAACAGGCAGTGCCTTAGGATGCAGACACATTCTTCAAATGCATGTGTCCCATAAAATCCAAGGCTACATGAAGTTATACATTTAATGATAGAATTTCTGCAGGTAACTAAGAAAAACCTCAAAATAATTTTTTAGAGATACCATTAACTGGATTATCCATGTGAAATTACAAATCTTTTAGATCTTCATTCTACCAAATTTCACTGAAATTTTAATAAATTCCTTTAAAAATCATGCCCACTTCTCAGCTGCTATTTTGTTTCATCATGGGAATTTAACCATAAATCTCATTTGTCTGCAGGAACCTGAAAGTTAAATAAAAAGTGTACTGAGCTTGCAGATAATAGGAATAACAGGCTTTATGGGTGAATCTGTGGACTCACAGTAGCCTGGGTATACGGTGTGAACTGACCTTCAAAGTGGGAGAGCCAGGTTCAAGTGGACAGTGGGGTAGGACAGCACAGAAGTCAAGGCAAAAACTTGTAGGATGAAAATGGAGTCTTCACACACTACAGTTGTCCCTCACTATCCTCAGGGGATTGGTTCCAGGACCCCCAGTGGATACTCAAATCTGCGGATGCTCGAGTCCCTCCTATAGTATGGCATTGCACAGTTGGCCCTCTGTATTCCCGGGTTCTGCATCTGTGGATTCAACCAACTGCGGATGGAAATTGGTTGAATCCACAGATGCAGAATCCATGGATACAGAGGACCGACTGTATAGCCAATTGTCCAGCCTTAGGGAAGTTGGTGGGCAGTCTCGCAGTCCTGGAGGATCGCTGGAAGACAGGGAAACCAGGAAGATGGTAAAACGGGGTTGGTCCAATGCAACAAATGTCTTCTGTGGAGGTGATTTTTTTTTTTTTTTTGGAGGTGATTTTTTGTGTGCTAAGACTCTGGACTTCCTGCTACTTTTAAAGAGATGGCTGAAGATACTCCTTGCAGCCCACTTGAGGCAATGTGAGAGAACTGAGTCCTCAAAGTGGAATTCTAAATCGTATACTGATGTGTTGTATTTAACGAATATCTGTCAGTTCTTTCTAACATTGTTGTTAGAGAACTGACAGAAAAGGGGTGGAGTAAGGAAGTGAGTTGAAAGAAGCCTCACTTCTTTGACTGAATTAACTATTTAAATAAACGATTTCTTCTCTTTCTTAGAAAGAGGAGGGTAAGGATTTTTCTCTCCTGAGAATGCCAAATTTGAGCTTTTCTGTAAAGGGCAGTTGGGTTTGCTGCCAAGCTACAGGAGAGATTCCATTTCTCTTCCAAGCATTGTCTAGCATGCAGGCTTACCCCCCATGGACTAGATGTGTTCTCCAAAAGTTGCTGCTTATAGATTTAATTCATTTCAAAAATAATATTTACTTGCGTTTTTCACTTGTTTTATTTACCCGAAGCCATTTTAATTCTTTAGAATTTTCTTTTTAAATGACTATACATTAGAATAGTCCATCTTATATAGTTATATTTACTTTTTAAGTGAACTTGGGAATACGGCTATTTAAAGAAATCTTATAGCGAAACATCATATAAGACAAAGATAACTCTCTAAATTGCTTGCTTTTAAAATCTGCCTTTTCCTCTAGGAAATTTGCATAAGGGGAGCTGACCTTATGTTCTGATGGAACTGTTGCCCTTCCAAGCTCTTTACTTTCCTTTTGAAGTCAATTATCACAAATGTTTCATTGAATTGATACAAGAACGACTGGTAGTGAACAGTGAATGGGTGACAGAGCCATCTGACTTTCAAGGTGCAAACCCAGTAGCATCAACCCAATGAATAAGTCTCTCTTTCTGGAAGAGTTAACATTGCACCACTTCCATCCACAGCCCCTTTCGCTACACCCCAGAGAACACAATCGATTCCAGCGGAAGTGAAGACTCCCTCTCTCAGGAAACAAAGATCAAAGGTATTCATAGTCCTAACTAACGAAAGAAAATTGTTCTGATTTACAATATTCTCAGTGAGATTTTTGGTAATACGCACATGTTATCGAGTTGTACCTTTCACATAGAAATAAATACTATTTCAGCTGCTGCTGGAATGCATTTGATTTTAAAAGGGAAGATTGTTATGCAGGTAAACTCTACCATGACAATATCAGTAGGATCTAAAAAATTCCATCATGTTGCATTATTTCGAGATTAACTAAATGACTGAGTCAATCTCTACTGCTAGCTGGTCAAGGGCCCAGGAGTCTGGAATACAAAACTATTGCTTTATATTCAAATTTGTGTTGCATAGGGTATGTTATTGTGAGGTTTCATTTATCTTTAAGCATAGGATAATAAAGCAAGTTCCCCGATTCTGTACAGATACCTTAATGCGGAAGGGAAAGGAAATCTGTATTCTTTAACATTAGGACCTCACAGTACAACATGCTCATCTTTATGGAGATTCTCCTGGTTTAAAGGTGCTGGACTTCTGTAGCTTGCTTTCTTATGTTTACGAGCCACAAGACAGACTAGTAATAATTGAAACTTTTCACCACAGAAGGAGACAGCTGGCAGAGTTTTTTTTTTTCTGGGCTTACCCTATGTGGTCATGTTTACAGCTGCTCCCATTTTTAAAAAAAAAAAAAGAAAGGAAGAAAGAAAGAGAAATTGAAGAGTGGCACAGAAGAAATTAATCCTACTATGTCTGCATAGTAAACTGTTACCTGTTCTTTCCAGACCTTCATCTTTTAATGCCCACATCTTCCTCAAGATGTTTTCACTGTATTTGCAGCACTGGTGGGCTGTTTCCCCTTAAGAGATTTCCAAGCTTTTTATGTAGCAGTATGTCATGTGACACCCCAGTTGTCATGGCAAATATTTTGTGTTTCATGAAACACATGGGTTAAAAAAAAAATCAATGTAAATGGCCAAATCCCAAGACAGACAGGCCTTCAGGCTAGTGTTTGGCCTGCACCATGATTGTTTCAGATTCAGCTGTTTAACAGGCTGTGCGAAGGCCATGGGCTAATGTGCATAATGGGAACAGGCAGGCGCACCTGTTTTGATTCTCACTGTGTTCGAGCTCTCAGGTTCCACAGTTTCCAGGTAACAGATCTACAGGTAATATAAATATGACTGTGTTTTAGCCAGTAAGTGGTCTATCTCAAAAATATATATTTTTTAAATAATGACATTTCCTGAGTGCTAATTAACCCTGCCTTTAATCTCTTCCCTGTTGACTTCATGAAGCTTTCCCCTACTGCTAAAAGCAGTAATATTTGAAGACTTCCCCGTGGTCCCGAATTAGTACATTTCTGAATTGACTCTTCAGCGGTAAATGAAATTATTCATTACTCTGTGGAAAGTTCCTAGCATGGAAGTTAAAAGGCTAAGAGAAAGACTGTGATATGCCTGGACTCATGATAAACCCAGAACAGAGCTTGGATCAGTCCCCACCACCGGGCAGTGTGATGCCACATGGAGAAACCCTTTCTTGAAAATACTTCTCTGCCTGTCCCCTCGAAGTGGGACTTGGCATCCGATTATAGTTGTTTCTGTAAATATTTACTTTGTCAAACTCTTTCTTCAAAGCAAACAGGGCCCTTGGCAGGCAGAGCATCACTGTCTGGGGTGGGAAATGTCTTTCTAATTATTAGCTCCTGCCTGCCTGGAAAGAGGGGATAGGCTGGCCCAGAGGGGGAAGCTGGGGAAGTGGGGGGCGGGGGAGGGGGAGGGAGAGACTCTGTGCCTTCTATTTGTTTTGTAAAATTGCCCATGAGAGTCATTTTGACTTAAACTGTGTCTGTTCTTCATTGTAGGGGAAAGGCAGAAAGTCAAGAGGATATCATGATAGGAAGGTCTATAATTTGTGTGACTAGTTGAAATTTGGGGTTTGTCACCTGATGTCCCTTCCTTTTGCTTCAGGGCAAAAGTACGGGAGGCAGGTTTGACAGCTGGAGACGACAACAAAAGTTCTTTCGCTCTTCTTTTATAAAAGAAATTAAATCATGTTTTCAGAAAAGAAAACATGGTTCATTTAAAGTGGAAAACCCTTTTTTCCCCCCTCTGTTGGGACTGAATTATTTCTCAGACTGCAGTCCAAAAAAGTGATTTAGCATACTCAAATTTTTCTGAATCACATCAGTCTTCAACCTCTATCTAAGATTTTCATCTTTTAAAAGTACACTTAGAAAGAATAAAACAAAAAAACAAAACTCAGTTGTCCTCCAGCATGTACTTACACGTGTGCGTGTGTTTATACACGTGCACACATGCATACTACATCTATGATGTAATAGGTAAGGGTGTGGGATTTAGAGTTAAGCTGACTAAAAGAAATAAGGTAACCAAAAAGTTGGAAAAATAAAATAGTTCCCACAATGGCAAGTACATGCCAGTGAGGAGCATTCCGTAAGGCCATGCATGTGTAATAAAAGTTCTGAACACCCAACTAGTAAGTAACAGAGCAAGAAAGAGCTGGATTTTCCTCTTACTAATAAGGGAACTTTGAGCAAGTCACTTAAGTTCTCTGTACCCCACTTGCCTCCTCTGAGAAATGGGGATGATACCTCCTTTCTCTAGGGTGGCTGTGAGGGTTAAAGGCTTTAATGTGTGTGAAAGTGCTCTGGAACGATAAAGTGCTTGTTTCATAATGCACTAGTCTATTTTTAAGAGCATCTTCTAGGCCTCCCTCTCTTGGTGATCTTATCAGTAAGAAGTTCATAGGGAGTTTAGTCACCCCTTTTCAAGGAAAAAGAGACCACCTTTTGGATCTCCTTATACTCCTGCAGAGCTGAGAGCAGACAGGGCTGTATTTATAGCAATGACTGCATATAGTCGTCTGAACCTGACAGAAGGGTGCTCCTGGATAAACAAATCAGTGCAATTCGATCCCCTAGCTTTCCTTGACTTCTTGCTGTGAGGTAATTGTGAGCTTGCTCCTGCACCTTAAAATTAGGATGCGTTATGGTTTTCTCAGGGCGTATGCCCAGTAGTGGGATTGCTGGGTCATATGGTAGTTCTATTTGTAGTTTTTTAAGGAACCTCCATACTGTTCTCCATAGTGGCTGTACCAATTAACATTCCCACCAGCAGTGCAGGAGCGTTCCCTTTTCTCCACACCCTCTCCAGCATTTATTGTTTCTAGATTTTTTGATGATGGCCATTCTGACCGGTGTGAGACGATATCTCATGGTAGTTTTGATTTGCATTTCTCTAATGATCAATGATGTTGAGCATTCTTTCATGTGTTTGTTGGCAATCTGTATATCTTCTTTGGAGAAATGTACCAAAATGTTCATTGCAGCTCTATTTACAATAGCCAGGAGATGAAAGCAACTTAAGTGTCCATCATCGGATGAATGGATAAAGAAGATGTGGCACATATATACAATGGATTATTACTCAGCCATAAAAAGAAACGAAATTGAGTTATTTGTAGTAAGGTGGATGGACCTAGAGTCTTTCATACAGAGTGAAGTAAGTCAGAAAGAGAAAGACAAACACCGTATGCTAACACATAAATATGGAATCTAAGAAAAAAAAATTTCATGAAGAACCTAGGGGTAAGACGGGAATAAAGACACAGACCTACTAGAGAATGGACTTGAGGATATGGGGAGGGGGAAGGGTAAGCTGTGACAAAGCGAGAGAGTGGCATGGACATATATACACTACCAAACGTAAACTAGATAGCTAGTGGGAAGCAGCCACATAGCACAAGGAGATCAGCTCGGTGCTTTGTGACCACCTAGAGGGGTGGGATAGGGAGGGTGGGAGGGAGGGAGACGCAAGAGGGAAGAGATATGGGAACATATGTATATGTATAACTGATTCACTTTGTTATAAAGCAGAAACTAACACACCATTGTAAGCAACTACACTCCAATAAAGATGTAAAAAATAATAATAATTAATAAATAAATAAATAAAATTAGGATGCGCTTTAAGAATACTAAGGCATTATCTATCTGGAATATTTCTAACAGCTAATGTTGATTGAGCATGTTCTTAGAACATGGCACTAAGCATCTTCCATACCCACTGAATGCTCACAGCAGCCCTAGAACCTTTGTACTGTCATTGTCCCCAGGCCCACACAGCTGGTAAAGAGGTGCAGAGGCTCCAGAATTTGTGCCCCCTCCACATACCAGGTTAGGAACTCTTCCTCATGGGCTGGTTTTCCAGATATTACTACTACTACTGCTATTACTACCAGCAACTAACATGCATGTTCCTAACACTTTACAGGGAACATCTCACTTCATTTTTACAACATCTCTATGTAGTAGGTACTATTATTATTCCCATTATACTGGGAGGACCTGCATACAGGGAGGTGAAGGTCATCCAACTAGTAAGTGACACAGCCAGAATGAACTGCATGACTGTCAGAGCCCCAAAGCATTAGACACTTTTTAAAAATCTCAATAATTTTTGATGGAAATCTTTCTAAAAGATGTATCTCTGCCTCCCTAATATAATTTTAACATTTTCTCTCTTCAGTATTATATATGCATATATCCAGTTTCTGGTGTCTTTTTTTGTTTGTTTCCTTCAGTATCAGGACAGTAGTTGTCACCTTTGCTCTCATGTCTACTTTTATTGGCTCTGAATTTAACAGCCCTTTCTGTGTCTTCTAGATCATTTAACCAAGTACATCTTGTTGAATAAGTTTGAGTCAATCAAGTTCTGCATAAGGATCCAGGAATAAAATAATAAACCATAGTAGAGTTTGTAGTAGTTATTTCAAGAAATCCAAAAAGAAATCCTAGGCCTTTATTTTTAGGAATCTAGTTCAAAGGTTTCAAGTTGCTAAAACTGCCTCTCTTAACAAATAAATCTTTTTATTATTTTAACAACTATGTCTATGGGACGTGAGGGTCCAGGTTAAATTCATGAGTGTGTTTGCTTCTGGGAATGGTGGAGGGAGAGGAATGAGCTAAAAAGAAATATAGAGAGGACTTCAACTGTACCTAATGTTTTGTTTCTTTCATTTAAAGACACATATAAATATATGAATAACTATATTTAAAATGTATGTTATAAATAATAACTATAAATATAAAAAATGTACTATAGTTTTAAACTATTAAAAATTTAAATATATGTATTTTTGTCTTCTTTGCATCATAGGTATATACATATATATATATCATATATATCTATTATATATATTCTGTGTTATCTAACCTCACAGTAGGACCTCACAGTACAACATAATTCATCCTCATGGAGATCGTCCTGATTTAAAGCTACTGGACTTTTGCAGTTCACTCTCTTGAGTTTATGAGCCACAGATACATATGTATCCCAAAGAAGACAAAAGATTAACATGTGTCCATGGTAGATTTTTTAATTATTCTCTATACTTCTCTGTATTCCAGAGACTTTTTCTAAATTAAAGAAAAAAATAAAAGAAAATCCTATTTCTCAAGTCATACCTCTGTTGTAAAATTTCCTTCGGTGTAGAAAGGTTAGGTTTGGGTGATAACATTTTAATGTCAAACGTGGGGTCTTGCTTCTCTTAGTCATTTTGTGATATTGTTACTTTCTTTCGTATTTTCCCAACATATCAATATATTCTTAATCTTCTTGTTAGAAAACTGTGATTATTTTTCAGGTAAGTCAGCTGAACTATTTTAATCAGGTAACAAGCGTGACAGTGAACATATCAGTGCCCCATCCAGTCTCCTTCCCCCCTATCTGTATAAAGAGATTAGACCAGGTCATTGTTTTTAAGGAGCTTCCACATCCCCTATGACACTCACCCTGATGCCCCCAGGTAAAGGAGAAAAGCAGAAGTTCCCAGTAGGTGGGGCTTTAGGCCTCTCACCCACAGCAGCTGTGTTAACTGTTTTACCTCTTTAACATCAAATTATGTTGTTTTTGAACAAAGTGTTCCAGGCTTAAAAATACATACTTTGAAAACCACTAAGTGATCTCTAGCAGCAGTTGCGACTTTGACTTGTCACGTCTAGTGGGGGAAGAAGACTACTTCTTGAAGAGTATACAGTGCCTTCCTGGTTGGCTCTGTGCTTCCATCACAAGCTGGTCTCCTTTCTTGTCTTGGCCTAAAGGGTTAAAGAGAGTGAGGTATGTACTTTGACAAGCATTAGCACTCAAAAACTGGAGGTACAAGATGAGATTCAAAAGGAAGTCCAAGGCTAATTTTCTCTTTTAGACTCACTTTCCATGATAAGACCTCATTTAATTTACCAACTTAAAGGAAGAAGAGGAAAATAAATCTGAAAACAGAAGAAAAACTGTGGCATCTTTCAAAGCCATTTTCTGTTTTCTCTAACTCATTAGAAATTGTCAGCTTTACCTACGTATTTTTGGCGTGAAACTTTCAAAGTGAATTAAAACTAAATAGTTTTATTTGCAAAACAATTTTTCTTGCAAGATATCATTGACAAGAAAAATTTTTATAAAATTATTTTTACTTCATAGCATCATCTAACTACATTTTTTTTAACATTTTGAAATTTATTTATTTTTGATTATGTTGGGTCTTCGTTGCTGCGCGTGGGCTTTCTCTAGTTGCGGTGAGCGGGGGCTACTCTTCATCGCTGTGCACAGGCTTCTCATTGTGGTGGCTTCTCTTGTTGTGGAGCACAGGCTCTAGGCATGCAGACTTCAGTAGTTGTGGCTTGGGGGCTCAGTAGTTGTGGCACACGGGCTTAACTGCTCCGTGGCATGTGGCATCTTCCCAGACCCGGGCTGGAACCCGGGTCCCCTGCTTTGGCAGGCGGATTTTTAACCACTGCGTCACCAAGGAAATCCCTAATTGTACATTTTCATTGCATGTGATTAATAATTTTATTGGGTTGATCAAAAAGTTCGTTTTGTTTTTTCTGTAAGGTGACTCTAGTAGCACTCAGTTGTCTTTAACTTCATTTGAAACAATTTTGTTAGATTGTATTGTGACAGCTGTCATATCAGCATGCATTTTAAAAAAAACTTATCAAAATTTGTGAATTTTTATGTAGCCATTTTAATTTTGAAGATGGAAGAAAAAAAGTAACATTTTCAGCATATTATGCTTTATTATTTCAAGAAAGGTAAAAACGCAACTGAAACGCAAAAAAAGATCTGTGCAATGTATGGAGAAGGTGCTGTGACTGATAGAACGTGTCAAAAGTGGTTTACGAAGTTTCATGCTGGAGATTTCTCACTGGACGGTGCTCCACGGTTTGGGGGTAGACCAGTTGAGGTTGATAGCGATCAAATCGAGACATTAATTGAGAACAATCAACGTTATACCACGCGGGAGATAGCCAACATACTCAAAATATCCAAATCAAGTGTTGAAAATCATTTGCATCAGCTTCGTTATGTTCATCACTTTGATGTTTGGGTTCCACGCAAGTTAAGCAAAAATAACCTTGACCATATTTCCACATGTGATTATCTATTTAAACTTAATGAAAACGTTCCATTTTTAAAACAAATTGTGATGGATGATGAAAAGTGGATACTGCACAATAATGAGGAATGGGAGAGATTGTGGGGCAAGCAAGATGAACCACCATCAACCACACAAAGGAGGGTCTTCATCCAAGGAAGGTGATGTTGTGTATATGGTGGGACTGGAAGGGAGTCCTCTATTATGAGCTCCTTCCGGAAAACCAAACCATTCATTCCAACAAGTACTGCTCCCAATTAGACCAACTGAAAGCAGCACTCAATGAAAAGCATCCAGAATGGTCAACAGAAAATGCAGAATCTTGCATCAGGATAACCCAAGACCGCATGTTTCTTTGATGACCGGACAAAAACCGTTACAGCTTGGCTGGGAAGTTCTGATTCATCTGTCATATTCACCAGACATTGCACCTTCAGATTTCCATTTATTTCGGTCTTTACAAAATTCTCTTAATGGAAAAATTTTCAATTTCCTGGAAGACTGTAAAAGGCACCTGGAACAGTTTTTTGCTCAAAAAGATAAAAATTGGGGGGAAGATGGAATTATGAAGTTGCCTGAAAAATGCAGAAGGTGGTGGAACGAAAGGGTGATTACATTGTTCAATAAAGTTCTTGGTGAAAACGAAAAATGTGTCTATTTTTACTTAAAAACTGAAGGCACTTTTTGGCCAACCCAATACTTACATACACCAGAAAAAAGCTTATCAATAAACCACAAGATTATTTTTTTGCTATGTCCCTTTCTTTTATCAAATTATGACCTGATCATCCATAAATGAACTAGAAAGTTCAGAAGGAGAAGAAAATTTCAGAAAGGAGAAAAAAATGCCTAGATATGCAAGAAAAATTTTTTCCATAATACCCTTTGGCATTATTTAAACTTTGGCATGTCCCTTTGTTGATATCATACTGTATATTCAACTGTCATTTTACTCTTTTCACCTAAGAGCTTATCATAAGCCTTTACATATATGGTTTGAAACTCTTTATAAAACATTTTTTTTTTTGCGGTACGCGGGCCTCTCACTGTTGTGGCCTCTCCCGTTGTGGAGCACAGGCTCCGGACGCGCAGGCTCAGCGGCCATGGCTCACGGGCCCAGCCGCTCCGCGGCATATGGGATATTCCTGGACTGGGGCACGAACCCGTGTCCCCTGCACCGACAGGCAGACTCTCAACCACTGCGCCACCAGGGAAGCCCTATAAAAGATTTTTAATGCCTACGTAATATTCTGTCTTGACAATATACCACAATTTTCTTAGCCATTATCCTGTTGACATTAAATTATAAATGTCAAATTATTAATAAGTATTATAATTATTAGTAAATAAGTAAATAATTTCCAGTTTTTCTCTGTTATAAATAAGACTGCCATGAACAACTTTCAACTTTGTACATAAATCTTTGTATTTAGGCTAAATCTTAGCAATAGAACTCTTTGTTCAAAGGGTATGGACATTTTCTGATCCAAGCAACCAAACTTTCTATTAGTGCTCCAAAACTGAAGCTATGAGTTTACAAATAATTTGTATGATCATAGTATAGCATTGAGCTGTAAATGCAGCCCAAGTGGCTATGAGCCTAAATTTTACTCTTCATTCATTCATTCATTCAACTAATCTTTATTGACCTCTGATGGTGGGCCAGGCAGTGTACCAGGCACTAGGGATACAGCAGTGAACAAAACAAATCAAGTTTTTGCCTTCTTAGGATTTATATTCTAGTAAGGGAGGCAGAAAGTTGTTTATTTTAATATTATGTGAGGAAGTGATAAGTGCTATGAGTTAAAATAAAGCAGACTATATATGTAGGTATAGAGAGTGTGGGGTATTATAAGAATTCTGCGGGCTTCCCTGGTGGCGCAGTGGTTGAGAGTCCACCTGCCGATGCAGGGGACACGGGTTCATGCCCCGGTCCGGGAAGATCCCACATGCCACAGAGCGGCTGGGTCCGTGAGCCATGGCTGCTGAGCCTGCACGTCCGGAGGCTGTGCTCCGCAACGGGAGAGGCCACAACAGTGAGAGACCCGCGTACGGCAAAAAAAAAAAAAAAAAAAGAATTCTGCAAGTGTTCAGTGATCTGTGACCAACGGACTTGCTGTACACACATTTTTCCTCAAGAAAATTGTCATGTCAAGCTTTACTTTGGTGATGATAGAGGTCCTTCTCAAGGCTTGCTCTTTTTCCTTTACCTGTAGAGAAAATGATAGTGTGTCTTTTCTCAGGAAACTAGGAATCCAGGCTGCTTTTGATTCCCATCCTTATCAGGTACATATATCCCCAGCAGGTGCTACCCATCAATCATAATTGTCCCAATTGGCCCTTAACTATGTCACATTCTCACAGAGAATAATAGAACGGTAGCAGAAAAGAGGAAATCAATGAAGCAGTGAAATGAAATGTGTCTCTAGGAAAGGAAGTTTTACATTTGACTGAAAATATACGCCCTCTATTTAAAAAATCTTCCTGATTTTGTTCTGTTTGATCTTCAACCAGAATTGGATCCATTGAGTGTTTTTGTTCCAAAAGAATGCAAACAGGGATGGGGACTTTTTCTCCTCAGGAAGTGTTTCAGAGTTCAGAAAAACTCATTTAAATAAAGATACCTTTCAAAACAACTGCAGAGGGCTTCCCTGGTGGCACAGTGGTTGAGAGTCCACCTGCCGATGCAGAGGACATGGGTTCGTGCCCCGGTCCGGGAGGATCCCACATGCCGTGGAGCGGCTAGGCCCGTGAGCCATGGCCGCTGAGCCTGCGCGTCCGGAGCCTGTGTTCCGCAACTGGAGAGGCCACAACAGTGAGAGGCCTGTGTACCGCAAAAAAACAAAACAACTGCAGAAATTATCCCTAGAAGATTGCTGCTGACATGAGTTGCCTTTACAGTCAACGCAATGAGTTCTCTGTTTTTGTTTTTTATTCTCTTTATAAAGGTTAAGGGCTCTGACTCTCACTTTTAACTGACCCTTAAGGGTTATGCAGTTTGTATGTCCTACAGACTGACAGCTGCTCTGCTGATTTGCAGACCCTAAAATACTGGACTATCCCTCTTTAGGGCTCTCTCCCCATGACCATCTTTACACAGAGTTGGTGCAGGCAGCTATTCCTCTATTGTAGTTTGCAAGTTGCAAGAAAGAGTTTCCTATATAAAAAATAGAAAAGGAAAAAAAATCCCTGGGTCTCTTTCATGGTACCTGAAGTGAAGCTATTGGAGATGTTTGCTTTTGATGTGATGGCCTGACTAGCTCCAGGAGTTTATTAAACACAGATACTACTGCAGAGGTAACACTTTAAGTCAGAGAGACACAGGGTGTCAGAATTAGAAGTGCCCTGAGGTAAACTGAAACCCCATGGGAGAAGTGACTTCCCAAGGCCACAGAGGAAGGTGGTGACAACCTAGATCCCAAGACTTCTTCAAATCCATCACTTTTCCACCACACCATGGTTCTCTGGCATGTTCACAGGGGTTAGCTTAACAGACTGCTTTTCAAATAAGAAAGGAACAGTAAGTCAAGGCCAGGTTGACTTTGATGAAGGAGATGGCAAAAGGAAGGCTGAGAAGGAGAGCACAGCTTGGTAACGGGCCATATAGGATGTTTTGGACAGTTAGGGCTGTGGGCATTGGTGGGATGCGGGCAGGGAATAGCAACTAGCTGTTTGATCTTTGGTAAGTCACTTAACCTCTCTGAGCCTCCGTTTCCTCATCTATGGTAATAACCACATGGACTGGAAGTAAGGCAGTGAAAAATTCTTTACACATATTCCGATCTTCACAACTTTATAGGGACCTCTCTTTTGTACAGATGAGAAACTTTTAGTTTCAGAAAGGATGTTGTCTTAGTCTGCTCAGGCTGCCGTAACAAAATACTATAGACTGTGTGGCTTAAACAACAAACATTTAATTCTCACAGTTCTGGAGGCTGGTAGTCCAAGGTCAGGATGCCCGTATGGTTGGGTTCTGGTGAGAGCCCTCTTTCTGGTTTGCAAATGGTCACCTTCTTGCTGTATCTTCCCATGGTAGAGAAAGAGATCATCCCGATTTTGTCTGTTCTTATAAGGGCATTAGTCTCATCATGAAGGCTCCACCCTCATGTCCTAATTTCCTCTCAAAGGCCCCATCTCTGGGGACTAAGGCTTCAACATATGAATCTTGCGGGGACACAAACATTCAGTCTGTAGCACGTGGTAAGCTGCCCAAGAATACATAGCACATCGTGGCAGAGCTTGGACTTGATCCCAGGTTAGTCAGACTTCAAGGTCAAGGCTCATTTCCCTGGACCCATAATATCCTATTTGAGTTAAAAGTGAGGTCAGTGACCTTCAAGATCCTTCATGCTCTAAAATTCAGCACTATGATTATGCTGAATCCCTGAACCCTGATTAGGTCAGCTATTGTCCCTGAATACTGTAAATATCTTTCAAACAAATCTAACAAGCTGAAGTCTTGATGTCTGTTCTGTACAAAGCTTAACACATTGTGGACCCTCAGCAAATATTAAAGAATGGGACAGACAAATGGCATCCCTGGTCTTCAGGGAGTAATGAATTCTCCATCTTTGAGAGTCACTCCACTCATACTCTGAACTAAGCTCTCCCTTACAGCCATAATGGCAGGAAGAAACATTCTTTTTCACACAATGGAACTGCTTAGGTTAATTACTAGTGGATATGTTTGGGTGTTTGACAAACTGAACATCGGCTTATAGATTCAGAAGCGATTTAGTCTATCCTTCTAGGCAAATCATTCTCTAAAGATGATATCGTTGTTGGATTATCCCAAATACTTGACCATTTACCACCAAGAGATCTCATTATATCCAATTTAGATATCCTTGGCTACAATTTAATCCCACATCCACATGCTATCCACATGTTTGAAAAGAACATTTTTCATAAATACATTCAGCTTAGATTTAAATACATGTTTTCTGGATTTTTTCTTTGCAGCAGTTATGTCTGAATTTCATTTTACTTTATTTTTATTATTTTTGGCTGCATTGGGTCTTCGTTGCTGCGCGCGGGCTTTCTCTAGTTGTGGGGAGCGGGGGCTACTCTTTCTTGCGGGGCACGGGCTTCTCCTTGCAGTGGCTTCTCTTGTTGCGGAGCACGGGCTCTAGGCACGTGGGCTTCAGTAGCTGTGGCACATGGGCTCAGGAGTTGTCGCACACGAGCTTAGTTGCTCCATGACATGTGGGATCTTCCTGGACCAGGCTCGAACCCGTGTCCCCTGCATTGGCAGGCGGATTCTTAACCACTCTGCAACCAGGGAAGCCCTATGTCTGAATTTTAGAAGCTAATACCGGGCCTGTCTGTTTTTGCTTCACATCTGTGACTTACATATGTAATCATCATCCTGCCTTTCTGGTTTTTGTATTAGACTTAGAATTTTTCCTAAATAACTGCCCCATAAACTCTCAAAGTTACCTAATTAGTGATTATACTTTGCAAATGAAGAAGAGCATTTCTCAGCTAGTTGACTCAGTTAGTTAGAACAGGATGCTAATAATTAGGCCACGACCACAGGTTTGGGCTCTGTGTGGGCCAATTAGTAAGTGCAGGCATCTCACAAAGGTGTGGCAGGTGTCCCAAAAGGGACCAGGTGAGAATGCGGATGGCACAACAGACAGCCATCCCCACTAGAAGGAAACAGTGTGGCTACTGAGTCAGTAACACTGCATTAGGAGTGCAGCACATCTTAAAAGAGAACGGGGGGAAAGAAGATGGGAGGAAGGAAGGGAGGAAGGAAAGGGAACAGAAGGGAAGGGAAGGGAGGAAGGCAACAAATAATTGTAGACAAGTTCATGGAGATAAATAGTAAAGGAAGAATAGCAGAAGGAACCAGAACCTGAAGCCTGGCGTGACCTTTAATCAGGGCTCTTATTCCTAGCAGGCTGTGAAGCAGCTTTGTCTTTACCTGCTCAATGGATCTCACAATGCTGATGCACTGCTTTAATTTGGGAAGGCTTTCTCTTGAGAGACATGACTTTTCTTGCTCTAAGTCTAAAGTGCTCCCAAGTGTGGCATTCTCCGTGACAGATGTACTACAGTTACGCTTTAGCTGACACCAAACCCATAGCTTCCCTGTGCCTGAGTGGTCTATTTGATGTCCAAGAGTATTTTTCCTTTGAGAGCAGGTCTTTACTGGAATATCATCCAAGAAGGTAGGGAGGTGTAATCCCTTTGTTCTAAGACAGCCACCGTTCAATTCAGTAACCCCATTTCCACTGCACGGCTATCCTTTCAAAAGGTCTTAAATGCATTTGCTGTTGTATGTCAATGCCCTAGACCTACCCCCTGGAAGGGCACTGTCCAAGAGAGACTTAAGAGTCCTCTCCTTTCTAAACTTCTCCCCAAGATTGCTCCAATTCCACATGACTCTCCGTAAAGAAAAGAAATTTCAAAACTAGTTTAACGTTACCAAGGAGAGCAGATCCTCCGGTGAATCTCCTGTCCATAGCTGCGCTTCCTATAGGAATCTCAGGGTCTTGCTGTCAGGATCAATCATGTGACTGGCAGGACCAGCCAGCTCCATACATGTCCATCTGTGATTATTTTGCATGTCTGTTTCTCACTGAGGAAGCACCGCCATTCTTCTCTGAATTCTAACCTTCCCACCATCTTCTTCTTGAAGGAAGGCGGAATCAAAGCCACAGGGCCATTGCTGTTGGAACATGTGCCCCTTGTCTTCTACCAGGAGCTCCAGCTCCTGCTGCCAGGGTTGATGTCTGCAGAAGGAGGCATTGCTTCTCTAACTCCCTCTTGCCCGTCCAAGAAGAAGAAATTTGTTTCCATCTACCAAACAGTTTGCATTCTCTCTTGGAGCCTTGATTAGCTCAGAAAGGGCTAGAGTCTTGGAGAGAAGGCTTTCTCCATTGTTCTTATGCCTATAATGACTCTTAAAAGTACACAAAAGCTCACTGCTATAAAAGTCTGCTTCTAAAGTTCAAGGAAATTACCCTTTTCAAACTTAACACTTGCTTTTCAGCATTTTTACTTGAGATGACAGTCTAATTAATTATTCCACTGTCTGGAACCTAAGAAAAGAAAAAGAATAGGAAGGTGTTTTTTTTTTCCCCCCTTGTGTTTGCTTATTGTGCTTGTATTGTAAATATATCTCTTGGCTTGTTTTTCTCTTAGATAGTTTAGTAAAGACAAAGCATGAACAATCTAACATAGTAATACTCAACACAGTGCTGTGGAACAATAGTCATTGATAAATTAACTGGGTCTTTTTTTTTTTCTTTGAGTTCCGTGAAAACTCTTCAAAATGCAAAGAGCAATATAATCCTATAATCTGGTAAAGATGGGCTTATACACCTGAAAATGTTGACATATTGAAGACAATCTGTTCCTTAAATCCCTAAGCAAGAAACAATCAGCACTGTAAGTTGATACCTGGTTGACTGAGGAGAAGGCAGGACCTGAAACATCTATGCCCCTCACCCCTCAGGCCATTAGAATCATTTAGACCATGGGGAAGAATGTCTATTTTTCTAGTGCCAGAGGTTTCAATAATGAAATGTAGTAGTTTCACAGAGGACAGTGACACAACAAAATTTCCTTTTCCTTTTTTTTTAAAGGGTATGTGTGACATATATTACTGTTGTTGTCCAAATCTCTTCTGATTTTATTTTTAAGTAGCATTTATTCAGTTTTTTTCATACAGAAAAGTATAAAGAAGAAAAACACTGCCCAATCATCCCATTCTTAGAGAACCCCTCTTGACATTTAAAAATAAGAGTAGTATGTTTCATGACTTAAAAAACTCAATCAGTACAGATAGGAACAAAGTGAAAAGCAAATGTTTCTTGGTTTTAATTGTGAGATTTCAGATTCTATCTGCCTGGAGACAGTTCCAGATATGTCCCTGAGAAGGGTCCAGATTTAAGAATAAAAGAACATATGACAAGAGAAACCTCAAAAGTAGCAAGGGTGCTAACACACAACATAATGCTCTTTGTAAAACTCACTCCTGGGTATTCAAAGAAGGTGGCAGAAGAACTCCAAAATGCTAGAAATGATGACCTGTTAGAAAGTCAGAAAAGACAGGACAGCTTTGATGGGCTTATCTGAAGTTGTCACAGAGATTGCAAAGAAAGGCTTCATCCTATTTTACAGGATTGGTGGATGACTTACGAACAAGAAAGCAGTGACATGCTTCCATCCATGCATGTGTAAAAAGTAAATCATAGAGATTATGGGGTCAGCTGACCATATCAAAGTGAACTAAATGCATAATTTTTATATGAGTTTCTTACATTTTTATAAGAATGATAATAGCTTTGAGCAACCTCTAAAATATCTTCTGGCAACGAGTTTTATGATTATATAACAGCCTGACTTTCCTATTACGACATGTATGTATTAGAACTAGGATCCGTATCCTCCCACCATCAAGTAATAAACGATAATGTGGTAGTGTGTGTCTTGACCGTTCATTTATAGTAGATTGTAATTATATTTCATCTCTGCTGACACTTTCCTTCCACAGGCCATGAAAGTGACAACACCTTCTAAGGCTCTGAAATCACCATGGGATTATGACTTTTTTATTTATAATGGTGCTGTAGACAAGACAGCCCCAGACTTCTTAGCGTTCAAGGAGCATTTCAGTTTGTCTTGGGGAAGTATTTTTTCTCTCTTGGAACACATCGAGAAGTTTCTCAGGAACTATGCGATACCAGAAGTCAAAATAAAAGGGAACAGTTTAGTAGCGCTCCTTCCAGAGTTTGAGCTGAAGAATAAACTTACCAGATACGACTTTCTCTCAGTGTTAGAGAACCCAGCTCACATCCAAATGATGTTAAATCTTCCCGGGCAAAGATACAAGGGCCGAGATGGAAAGACAGAGGCTGCCATGAAGATCCAAGCCACATGGAAATGCTACAAAGCAAGAAGATTCTTCCTTGTTTATCACCGGCAGAAGTGGGCATCAGGTGTGATCACCGTTGCATGGCTCTTACATCGCCATAAGACCCGGCTGAGGAAGCTCCTGAAGGAATCACGTGAAAGACACCTGGAGAATTTCCGCGTTCGAGCCAAGGTATACAAGGCTGCCAGCTGTTAAGGCAGACCTCTTTTTCTAAACATTTCTTGCTTGAACGATTGCAGTAAGTTGTCTCTTTTTCTTTCCTCTCTCTCTCCAACTCCCCTCCCCACCAGCCTCCCTCACCTCTACTCCCTTTAATGTACAAAGCACAAACCCTACGCTTGTCTCTACATCATATTTTAGCCCTAATCAGGAATCTGGCTTTTGTGCCTGCAAAATCTGTTGCAATTTTTCTATAGAAAAAAGTCCCTTCGCTTTGACTACGGTCGTTCTGTCAGAAAATCAATGTTTTAACTGCATTACTTTTTCTCCCTATATATACCTTCTGGTGCTTTAATTTGCTAGGAAAAAAAAAATCCTCTCTTGTCTACGTTGCTGTCACCACTTTGTCAGAAAGTATTTAAGTTTGCAGACAGCCTTTTAATTAGTGCTCACAATTTCATTTATGTTTGCTTTCTCTTTTTTTCATTCATATTCTGTTAATTAAGTGAGCTGCCTCTAATCTTCCCCTGCCAGTAGCATCATGTAGCCACCTAATTAAATTAATTGGGGAAGATGTTTTAAGTATGTAATTAAATCAATTAATATAATTTATGCCTGGCTTAACTGTACAGTGGAAAAACAGCTGAAGTTTGACTAGATGAATCCACTACAGCTTCCTGTCACTGATCAATGCTCTTCTTGATTTTTAGCATCTGGCAGCCAACTGGAATCGCATCAGGACCTCCAGGAGGACTATTATCCATATCCCATCATTAGGTATAACACTTTTGCCTGCAAATCTTTCAGCAACCTCTATTACCCACCACATTATGGCTCCTTGATTGAGTTCAAGGAAGGCCCCTTGTTTTATTCAAATTGGTCTCGGCAGGAAAACGTTCTCGACATGATGAGAGTAATAACACAGGGCCCTCACTCGAGACGGCGTTTAATTTGGGGATTAAGCAAATAAAGTCATTATGTGGGGGCTGCTATTCAGTGGAGAGATGATTTGCTGTAATTCGCTTTCATCTGTATGAAATGAGCTAAAAAGTTGTATTTTTTTCCCCTGAAATAACAGATAATGTTTTCGATCTTCTTTAATGACAGAAGAGCACAGGCTTGTGAGTGTTGTTGCTGTTACACCAATAAGCCAGGATATTGCTTGTACACTGTTTTTAATCAAATGTGCAGTCAAAATGATAAGCTACATTCTCTGAAATTATTTAGTTCTAATTACGAGCAGATGGGATGCTTTATTTGCACCTAGGGCGCCTGAGCAAAAGGAAATGCTGTGTGAACAAGAATAATTAAGAAGTTGAATAGTGTTTTTTGCGCCTAAATAATCTGCAGTTTCATGTTAATTAGCACTAATGTAATTATTTAATTACATTTATGAATTGGGGAACCTAAAAGCTGTTGTCTGCAACACAGTGGTAAAATAGGTATGCCAAAATGACATTGGGAATTTCAGAAACGTGCACTGGAAGTTCTTTTAAAACATGAGCTGCTGTCAAAATGTTTGGGATTTGTTTGCATATTTGTTTTGTGTTGTTTTGCTTTTTATCTACCTAGTGTGTTAAATTTCCTTGGTGAGGCCAAATTTCCCAAGCTGACTTAGTAGAGTTTTGACAAACAGTAAAACTCATTGAATCTTCATATTACATATTAAGGCCTTTTAAGTAGAGCAACTCATTAAGTGATCTATTGTAATAGAATTCTGGATTGCAATTTATTTGTGCATACATGTTTGGGTACTTACGCATAGTATAGAAACTAACACATTTAACAGTAATATGAAGAGCAAAAAAAATTTTTTAATAATTATGTAAATATATTCCCTACAAAGGGATAGACTCAAAATCATGCTAAAATCTATGAACACTTAGTCGTACACTGAAGAAATGTCATTTCTTATTTTAAGAATTCTCAGTGGATTTTCAAAGTGCACTCTCCATGAGGCATGTATATTACATCATACAAAGACAGATGAAAATTGAAATAAAGTTAAGACAAAGAGAAAAAAATTATGTAAATATAATTAAGATGATAGGTTAAATAAATAAAATATTAGTAGTAACAAAGTAATGCAAACTTTCTTAGATTTTAAAGTACTTACATCTAAGTACTTATAGAAAAGTTAAGAAAGTACTTCAGTCGCATAGAGCCTTTTAGGTTTGGTCTTTTTTAAGGCTAACAGAAGAAATTAAGTTCCTCCTTAGTATGTAAGTGAGGTAAGACAGATCTGAATTTCATTCTAACTTAGGCTTTTGTTTTGGTGGGACTATTTTGCACACAAAATTAGTTCACACACAGAAATTGCACTTGTAATTGATTGCAACCAGAGAGGCTAATTGCAGACCCAATTAACTGACTTGAGTCCTTAGAATAAGGTGCAAAAGCCTTTTGCTTATGCAACTAATTGTGGACCTGACCTGATATTATGTGGGAAATTTTGTTTTGCATTCTCTGTTTTATTCAGAACTAGAAATAGAAACAAGACCCCCACTTTGTAATGCTGACAAGCACAAAGGTATTATAGATCCAATTTCCACACACTTCTTCCCTCCTGTACCCCCACTTCTGACTCTAAATCCCCAAGCAGTCAGCTCTGCAGGGAAGCCTGATAGAAACAGGCCTCCAAAGAGGTCAAATAATGAAAGTAACGGTTAGTGATATAAATTGGTTAATAAAATATAATTTAAAATGAAGCTGTCTTAAAATTCCAAAAGAGCTTGCTGAATATAAATTAAGTAGTAAAATAACCTGGACAGAAACTAGAATTAGAAAGCATTATTTTAAATCTGATAGTAAAACTAGTTTTCTTCTAGATTACTCATACTCAGTTTAAATAAATACATAATAAATCTGAAAGTCTTCCCTATTGCAGTAACTTCTGTTTGTTAACAACATAATAACCCATTTTAGGTAAGCAAAAAAAATTGCTAATCATGTATTTTCTAAGAGATAAGAACAAGCTCAGATATTTTTCTCAACTGAGTATTTAAAAAGCCCAATTTCACATTTTCACAAGAGAATAATACTTGGGCTTTGATCAAATTGTATTTGTTTCTAAAATTTAAGCTTTAGGTTATGAAATGACTTGTGGACATTCAATTGCATTTAACTAGCATTAAACTGTCATCTGGTACCTATTCCACAAGCATAATTCTCAAACCATACCTTTTTAAAAAAAATAATAATGGCACAGTTTTTTCTTATGTACCACTTCCCCTGGGAATACTTGAAGAAGATTTCAGCTAGCCATAACATGGCTACTTTGTCACCTCCACTGGAGACTTACCTACACAATTCATGAAAATAGAAGTGGATGAAAGTGAAGCAATTTTTTTCTCTAAATACATGGCCCCCCCAAATCTATTCAATATAGTAATTTTGTTCCCAGAGTTGAGAGGGATTCACTAATCAAAATCAATTGGTAGGAATGTAAGACTCAGGGACGCATTTAACACAAGTTGCAGCCTTGTCCTCTCTTTCTATTTCCGTAGGAAATTTGTGATCAAATCTGTTGTGGAATTGGCCCCAGAAATAATGACACCATGCACTAGCCAATTGGGGCTGCATTAAGTTATTTGAACCCTAAAAATGAAAGCTTAGTAGCTGATAACTACATAATATATTACAGTTGTAGGCATTGGTTATTTGTTTATACAGTGTTGCACACACAGGAGTAACTGCATTCTCCAAACCCACAATCACAGGAAACATGGCCTTTCAGCTATGTTTTTGACCACAAAATATTTATCATGTATTTAAAAATCTATGGCTTAATGATACGAACATGAAGACAATTATACATTACAGAGTAACCACCTCTTTGAAAGGAGGAATTACGAAACATGATTGGCTGTTACATATTTTGAGAAGTATTCTCAGATGTAACAAAAAGTTTTAGCTATTTTTAACCAACAGAGGTAGGATGTTGTTGATTAATTGTCCAAAGAAACAGATTGGCCTTGTAATTTTATAAGACGATAAAAAGAAAGTCATCCTTTCCAGGTTATATAGGCTGATCTCTTAATTGTATATTGCATATTTTTATCATTTTTATTAATGAAATATAATTATAATCAAAAAAAATCTACCATGGCTCATAGCAGGAATAGAATAGTAGGGTCTATTTTAAGTAAAATCTATCAGTCAAATTAAGAAAGAACTGCAATGAAGAATCCCAATTCCCCTAGAAAAATCAGAGGTCTAAATAAAACCTACAAACTAATTCTGCTTACAGTTTCTTTGCCCAAGTTACTTCCTCCACTTTTAATTTAACCCCTGTGCTTCTCTATTACAATGCATCATTTGCTACTACACTTAAACTCAGTGGCATTTTAAAATATATTGACATTAAATGAGATGTGCCAAGTATGGGGCTCTGGTCAGCCAATTAAACTCCCAGTGATGACTTTCCTCTCTCCCTTCTCATCCTCCCTTAAAATACAAATAGAGAATGTATTGAGGTGGGATTTCCTCTTTTCTCTATGTGATCTTTTATTTCATTGCCAATTGATTTAATAGCAAAAAGGAATGTATATAGTTCAGCTTCTTTTTTTTTTCCAACTGTGCATTATTTCAGCAAATTATCCTTGGGGTTAACACAGTTCGTGGTCTCCAAGATACTCCATTCCATAAAATTGTGGATCCTGTTATTACAAGGTTCATGAAAATGTTTTTCTGTTGCTCTGTATTGTCACAAAAGCCTAAAAGATAGAAAAACTAACTTTTATGCACAACTGCCATACCCCAAATACTCATGAGACAATTCCTTCGTAACCCCACTCCATTTCACCAGAGGGTAAGAACTGTGCTCGCCTCCATTTGTGAACAGGGGCAGGGTGGAGGACCAGAGCCCAGAGGGTTATATCTGGAATCACATTTTTACTGTGCCTCCAAGCACATTGACCCCTTTCTACTTTCCCATTTTGAGTTGACAACTCAAAGACGCGAAGATTCTGTTGCTTCCACCTCAAGGCTGGGAAATCAGGACTTTCAGTCAAATCTTTGCAGTCTTCAACATGTATTTTGGCAAGTAGGATGGAATCCTCAGTTCAGTTATGATATTGCCACATTAGATCTTTGAAACAGATGTATTGCCAAGATCTCCCAGACAGCAGTTCCAGAAAATCCAGGTCTTTGGGGATCAAGAACAAAGTACATTTAAAACTTCCAAATTTCTTTATAGCCCAAATTAAAATGAAACCATATTTCTATTCATCCATGTTGCATTCAGCCAAGTAATCCAAATCAACACTCATTCACTGGTTGGATCAGGGTTGGCCCCAAGACCCTGTAATATTAAATTACCCAGTTGAGCTTGGTGTTGTACCATGAAATATGGAAACAGCACTGAACTGGATGTCAAATGACACCAGCTCCTGGGCTTTTGATGAAATGATTAATATTAGGATATGATCTAAAACAAGTATTGCTTATACTAAGATAAAATATAATCTTTTTCATCTCCTTCATTCTCATAAAAAATATTAAAATTTGTGTTCAGTGGTCCTCAAATTTACACTTGTAACAACAACTGAAGACCCTAAAGAGCGTTGGTTTACATAGGTTGTATCCGTCTATATTTACCACATTAGAAACTAAAACTGAGAAACTTTAAAAATATTGAATTTATTTTAAAATAACAATACTAAGCACATTACCAATGTTCATCTAAAAAACATATTTTTATTTTTTAAAAACCGTTTCTTTTCCAAAACAAAAAAAAATTGGTGAGGGGCTTCCCTGGTGGCGCAGTGGTAGAGAGTCCGCCTGCCGATGCAGGGGACACGGGTTCGTGCCCCGGTCCGGGAAGATCCCACATGCCGCGGAGTGGCTGGGCCCGTGAGCCATGGCCTCTGGGCCTGCGCATCCGGAGCCTGTGCTCCGCAATGGGAGAGGCCACAGCAGTGAGAGGCCCGCGTACCGCAAAAAAAAAAAAAATTGGTGAGAAGATCGGCACTGGCTGACAAGTTTGCAAATCTCTTAAGAGAAGTTAGTTGGATTCTCCTATCTATTTCTGCATCCAATCTGTTGCAATATGTTGTTTTGGTTGAAGCATATGAAGGAAACCTGGCCTCATACAGATAAGTATTTGGAAAAGGGAGGTATACTTTATATATTTTACAGCCTTTTCAGATAACTGCGTATATTCTTCTTTGATTTTATACCAAAACTCAACAAGGATAATTTTTAGGAGTTAGTTGCAATATGGAATCTGAAATCAATAAACTTTTTGTATTTTGTGGGAAGATAACATTGAAAAGGGAAAATGTCATCTTAGTATTATTCTGAAAAGAGTTTTGACCTTCCATGCCCCCAGTCCTTTGGAGGGTCCCTCAACCACTCTTTGAGAATCACTGGCTTTAGTTGCATGCAGTGCTGTGCCAGTCGCAGACAAAAAGTTTGAACAAGAGAAAGTCTTCACTCTTCTGAAGGAAAGGCTTTCAGAACGACACAGAATCCATTTGGACAGTTTGGTTTGAGAATGTTTTCAAAACTCAACAAAGATTTGAGTTAAGTCCTGTGTTTTCTATGTCCTCATCACAAATTTCTCTAATTTTTCTCAGAAGCCCCCAAAAAACAACTCTCAGTTTTATTTTCATCAAATTGTCACTGGATGGACTATATAAATAACCCAGATAGGCCTCTCTCTTGCTGTATCTCATTTCCTATCTCAGTATCTTGTGCTTTCACACTTGCACAAGTAATTAAAACCATAATGTCTAGATCACATTTCTCTAGATGACTGCAGTATGCTGATCCGCAATCGTTTGTGAAGTATGTTCACATGTTCCCTAAATTTTTACTATTAGAGTCCAAAGATTAGCTAATGGTTAACTTTTTATGAATTGGAACAATTCAAGATTATTTCTAAAACAATGTCACTCTTGCTCAGCTTGCATCTAGTATGCTTTCTTGAGTGGAAGAGAAAGGGATGGAGTTACAGCTATTGTAACCCTGTGTATGCCCCTAGGAGTGTGTGATGCATTTGAACATTACCCATCACACGTATTCAAATGGGGAAAAGGTTAAGAATCACTGCTCCAGTCCATCAGACTGAGGCATGGATGACTACCATCTCAGGCCAGGGTGATCAGATGAATGACAACTATGTGGTAACTGGAAATCTGTTATTAACCCCTTCTCTGCCTTAGGTACCATTGTAAGGAATAGGACTTGGAGACAAAATAAACTAGGAGTCAACCACAGAGTAACAAACAGGGTTCAAGAACACTTGATTTTACTGCAACGGCAGGGGCGTGTCACAGAAGCACCCACAGTCCCAAGGAGGCATGGTCACTGAGCGTGGCCTTGCTCATGTTCTTAGGTTTCTCCAGTTGCTGTGAAGGAAAAGCCAATCCTAGCAGGACTCATTTACTGGGTTGCAAAGAGGCAATTAGCATCATCTGATAAGCGTTTGTGGGGGAGTGGGGATAGGGATGGGAAAGGAGATGAAGGCAGAAATGAGGATGGAGAAATGGTAGCCAGTAACCATTAATGAGCATCCTTGGTTCAACAGAAGACCAAAAGTATGGTAGTTGGATAACTTCAGAGAGACAGCACCCGGGTACCCTTCTTCAGTGTGAAGCAGAGGCAATAATATTTTATTTATTTATTTATTTATTTATTTTTGGCTGTGTTGGGTCTCCATTGCTGCGCACGGGCTTTCTCTAGTTGTGGCGAGCGGGGGCTACTCTTTGTTGCGGTGCATAGGCTTCTTATTATGGTGGCTTCTCTTGTTGCGGAACACGGGCTCTAGGCGCACAGGCTTCAGTAGTTGTGGCACGTGGGCTCAGTAGCTGTGGCTTGCAGGCTCTAGAGCGCAGGCTCAGTAGCTCTGGCGCACAGGCTTAGTTCCTCCGTGGCATGTGGGATCTTCCCTGACCAGGGCTGGAACCCGTGTCCCCTGCATAGGCAGGCAGATTCTTAACCACTGTGCCACCATGGAAGTCCCAGGCAATAATATTTTGAGGAAAGATGGAACACTCTATCAAACTATGAATATTTTGCAGGTGATGAAGGTGGCATAAGGAAAGAAGCTGCGTTCCTCTCTATACTGATAAGAGAAAGTGCCCCTTTATGCCAGTGCTGTTTTATTCTATGCTGATGAGGACCTAGAAAAAGCTACAAATCCCACTTACCATTCTTTGAATTCCTCAGAAGTTCTCCAGATCAGAGAACCCAGTTTCATGAGTGTTGTAAGGAGAGGAGGGAACGATGAAAACACAAGAGAGAAAGGGCTAAGAATTTAA
The DNA here is from genome assembly GCF_937001465.1 of Orcinus orca. Classification (NCBI taxonomy): domain Eukaryota; kingdom Metazoa; phylum Chordata; class Mammalia; order Artiodactyla; family Delphinidae; genus Orcinus; species Orcinus orca. The sequence continues at coordinate 91,595,630 of NC_064560.1, read as the reverse complement.
AAGACAGATTCTTTGAGTAAGCTCTTCAGGCACGTTTCATTGACTCATTTGACTGGCGATATCACAGCGTTTCTGCTCCAGTGGAGCTTACAGTCTGGCTACAGGAGCCAGAGTGATGCAGTGGGGAGGAGAAATGTACAACAAACAAGTAAACAAGCCAGCAAAGAAACCTGTAATGACAAAATGAGAAAAGTGTGGTGAAGAGAGGGTGCCAGAGAAAGACAGTGAGGGGAGACTGAGAACCTTCTTAGAAAAGGGTGGTCAGGCACACCTGATGGTGATTAGGGCCAATCAGCTCCATGAGCTAGAAGAACAGTACTTTGATAGCTCAAATAATTTGCACACATAATAATAATAATTTCTCTACATTTCAGTGAGGTTCCTTTTGAGAATTTAAGTCATGCTCAGCTGAGGTTAGGAAAGAAATAGTAAAACAACAATATTTACTGAGTGCTTATTCTGAACTCTGATTATGGATCTCAGTCCCCCATCCCCCATCTTTCAATTACAGGTGAAAGAGGAGTAGAATGTCTGGGGGGTGGTACTCATTGGGAGTAAGGGAAGGTAGACAGTCATAATAGTTTTCTATTGCCCTCTGACCAGATACCACAAGCTTAGTGGCTTAAAGCAATACACATTTGTTACCTTACAGCAATAATTCTGTAGTTCAGAAGTGGGAAAGGGGCTAAAATCAAGGTGTGGGCAGGGCTGCACTCCTTCCTGGAGGCTCTAGGGGAGAATCTGTTTTCTCACTCTTTCCAGCTTCTAGAAGCCACCCACAAAGGAATGAACAGGGAAAGCCCGGGGCCCGCTTCCTCCATCTTTAAAGGCAGCAATGTGGCATCTCTGTGCCTGTCTTCTGTAGTCCCTTCTGTAGTCTGCCTCCCTCCCCGACTTTTAAGGACTTTTATGATGACACTGGGTCCAGCCCAATAATCCATGAGAACCTCCTTATTTTAAGGTCAGCTGATTAGCAACCTTAATTCCATCTGCAACTTTATTTCCCCTTTGCCATGTAACTTAGCATAGTCACAGTGTCTGGGGATTAGAACATGGACATCTTTGGATGGCCACTATTCTGTCTGACACAACAATTGGATGAAAGTGGGAAAAGAAATCAACTATACTCCAATAAAAATTAATTTAAAACAATAAAAGTGGGAAAAGAGGCAAAGGCCCTCTGTCCCTTCTGGAGTTCTCTGCTCACTCTTGGAGAGTCATCTTCTCTCTTGCTTGACGTAACCATATTTGTCACAAGAGCGAAAGACGTAGTAGTTGAACTACATAATAATTTGTAGGTTTATGTTATCTCGGACAAGAAACAAGGCACTTGTCCTGAATATCCTTATCTATAACGGGACAAGGTTGAAGTAGATGGTTTCTCAAAACTCCTCTGGTGTTTCTAGTCTCACCTTTGATATATCCATGTCTTTGTAGATTATATTCCAAATTATATTCCAAAGTGTATTTTATTCCACCGGGCATGTGTGCTGAACTCCCCAAGGCCACAACATCCTTCTTGACAGTTTCCTGGTTAAGTCACTGTTGTATTTAATATATGCTGCCGGCATCGATGAGGTCTTCCACCCAGGAATCAACACATGTATTTTGTGGATGTACAAAACATAAGGATAAATCTGACTTTAAAAAAAATTGACTCCTAACTTCTGCTCTGCTGATAGCAATGTGCCTTGCATTGTATCTTGCTCATGTGGAATGATCTGTTGCTTGTGACAGAATTTGCTGTTGCTGTTACAAGCTTTGGAAGTACACATAGCTTGTGACATTAAAATATCTTCTGTTTACACAGCACTTTACGGTTGACAAAATGTTTTTCTATTTTTTGCTTCATATGATCCTCTATAACAATGTCCTGAGATTAACATACAGTTCTTTAAAATGGGTGTACTTGTAGGGTTAACTGAGTAACCAGTTTTATCATAATCCTGCATAATCATAATTGGGTCTTCGTTGCTGCGCGTGGGCTTTCTCCAGTTGCAGTGAGTGAGGGCTCCTCTTCATTGCAGTGTGCAGGCTTCTCATTGCGGTGGCTTCTCCTGTTGTGGAGCACGGGCTCTAGGCTCGCAGACTTCAGTAGCTGTGGCACGCAGGTGCAGTAGTTGTGGCTCATGGGCTCTAGACCGCAGACTCAGTAGTTGTGGCTCACGGACTTAGTTGCTCCGCAGCATGTGGGATCTTCCCAGACCAGGGCTCAAACCCGTGTCCCCTGCATTGGCAGGTGGATTTATATGCATCCTTGATCAGGGTAATAGAGGTACTAAGTAATTTGTTGGAAAACTGACCTCGAGTAATTGAAACACGGACTTACTCACATGCTGCATATGTGGCAACAGAGTGATGAGACATCCTTTATATTTTAAATTGGACATCATTTTAATGAGCTATCTCACACTGCCTTTTATCTTTACTTCTGAAAGGAAATGTGTTCATAGAATACGTTCATAGAATGATTAATGCACTTTTCTTAATCATACTTTATTCTCTAGGCATTTTCCTGCCTTCTTATAGTCTTGATATATAAGTTATTCACAATACATCTTCCTAAACACTTATCTGAGTATAGACAGAATTATACATAGGCAAAATCCCAAGAGTTACAATATTGCAACCACACATCAAGATGGCATTGTTTGTAGCTGTCTTTATTAACTTTCATATGTGGATGAGTTCCCAAAATTATTTTAGAAATTAATAATTTTTCAAAAATAATTCAAACAGCCCACGTATCCTTCTGCCTTTTTAGTTCTTAAGTTCATCTGCATAAAGCAAGAGGTAGATTTTAAGATGAATTGTAAACTCATTTAATTTCCAGACATTGTCTAGTGTTTAAACCCTAACATCAAAGCAAAGAGCCAATTATCAGAGTTCATTTGATCTGAAGCCCTGTTGCCTGAATTGCTATAGTTTTCCTTATGCTGAAAAGGAAATCTGTGTCACATCTCAAAGATGTAGTTTTTAAAATCACTTTATCTATAGCAGTTTAACTTGAAACATGTGTTTGGGCTCACTAACCACAAGGAGGCATTGAAGCATCTATTCAAAATGTGAAAAGCAGTTTTATTTTTTTTAAAGTTACACCTACAGTTGCTGAGTTTCATATAAGCAATTATACTGCTTGTGAGTATGCATGCCTTTTAAGTTCATGTTTTGGTCCACGTTCATTTTTTATTTTGACCCCTGCAATAGCAGAAAGTGTTGCCGCTGCTGTTGCCATTGTGGAAGATTTGGGGACAGTAGTAAATCCATGTGTGTTTTCCTTCTGCTGTTCCAACTGACATGAAGGAAAATGGTGGGGCTTTCATCGGTACTGACAAAGTAACTGCATTAACCTTTATTGTCCTTTAACGTTACAAGATCTTTTGACTGTGTGAACAGAAGCATATTTTAGTATTTAGAATTACTTAAATACATATTCGCAACAGCAAGAGTTTTAGCTGAAATCTGTGTGTCAGTTGAGAGTGATTCCAGGACACATCTTCAAAATGCCACATAAGAAGCATAGGACAACCCTCAGAATGGCAGAAAATATTCGCAAACGAAGCAACTGACAAAGGATTAATCTCCAAAATATACAAGCAGCTCATGTAGCTCAATCAAAAAAACAAACAACCCAATCCAAAAATGGGAAGAAGACCTAAATAGACATTTCTCCAAAGAAGATATACAGATTGCCAGCAAACACATGAAAGGATACGCAACATCACTAATCATTAGAGAAATGCAAATCAAAACTACAATGAGGTATCACCTCACACCGTCAGAATGGCCATCATCAAAAAATCTACAGGACTTCCCTGGTGGCACAGTGGTTAAGAATCTGCCTGCCAATGCAGGGGACACAGGTTTGAGCCCTGGTCCAGGAAGATCCCACATGCCACGGAGCAACTAAGCCCGTGCACCACAACTACTGACCCTGAGTGCCACAGCTACTGAAGCCCATGTGCCTAGAGCCCATGCTCCACAACAAGAGAAGCCACCGCAATGAGAAGCCCACACACTGCAACAAAGAGCAGCCCCCACTCACCGCAACTAGAGAGAGTCCATGTGCAGCAACGAAGACCCAACGCAGCCAAAAAAATTTTTTTAAAAATCTACAAACAATAAATGCTGGAGAAGGTGTGGATAAAAGGGAACCCTCCTGCACATTCTTGGTGGGAATGTAAATTGATACAGCCACTATGGAGAACAGTATGGAGGTTCCTTAAAAAACTAAAATTAGAACTCCCATATGACCCAGCAATCCCACCACAGGGCATAAAACCATAATTCAAAAGGAGTCATGTACGACAGTGTTCATTGCAGCACTATTTACAATAGCCAGGATGTGGAAGCAACCTAAGCGTCCATCGACAGATGAATGGATAAAGAAGATGTGGCACATATATACAATGGAATATTACTCAGCCATAAAAAGAAACAAAATTGAGTTATTTGTAGTGAGGTGGATGAACCTAGAGTCTGTCATACAGAGTGAACTAAGTCAGAAAGAGAAAAACAAATACTGTATGCTAACACATATATATGGAATCTAAAAAAAAAAAAAGGTTCTGAAGGACCTAGGGGCAGGACAGCAATAAAGACACAGACGTAGAGAATGGACTTGAGGACACAGGGAGGGGGAAGGGTAAGCTGGGACGAAGTGAGAGAGTGGCATGGACATATATACACTACCAAATGCAAAATAGATAGCTAGTGGGAAGCAGCCGCATAGCACAGGAGAATCAGCTCTGCTTTGTGACCACCTAGAGGTGTGGGATAGGGAGGGTGGGAGGGAGATGCAAGAGGGAGGGGATATGGGGATATACGTATACGTACAGCTGATTCACTTCGTTATACAGCAGCAACTAACACCACAATGTAAAGCAATTATACTCCAATAAAGATGTTAAAAAATAAAAGGCAAAAAAACAAAAAGCCAATATAGTTTTTAAACCTGAGCATAACTTTCTTACGTGCTCTTTTGAACATTCATGTTAAAATTTCCGAAACTTTTCCCGTGTTTCTATAATCCTGATTCCCAGAAGCTTTGCTGATATTGAAAAATATGAACCTCTCTGTTGCAGAATATGCTTCTCAGCACATCTTCCAGAATTAATGCTTAATCCCCTGAGAAGCAAGGACCTCATTCTTAGGAGTTGGATTGTTTCTGCGAGATGCTTCAGAGACAATTCTTTCCTGGAAATGTGGACCATGACACTGTGAAATCCTACTGTGCCATTTTGCCATGTTGACTTGCTCTTTCTGGGTTTTGACATCTGGTTTGCCTTTTAGGGTATTCCCAGCCTGTGCGACAAAATATTGACGACTTCAGCACGCAGCAGAACATGCAGCTGGGGAGGCTGTGTGACATCTTAGGTACAGTAAATACTTTTACACAAATGGCTCTTTGGAATGTTTATCAGTGGATGTTGATTAAACGTTCATTTTTTGCTTTTTTTTCTGTACAAGGAAAAGGCTTGGACTTCTAATCTTCTTGCAGGGCAATTGAATGTTTTGTTCCAAAGAACAGATTTATAGTGAAGTCAGTTGAATAAACAAATGACATTTTAACCAATTTACTTGGGTAGTTTTCTAATTCTCTTTGCTGCAGGCTTGAATAAGGATGTATCTCCTATAGCCCCAACTCTTCTTCATTTACTGAATCTGGCAGTGAATGAAGTCAACATTATATATTTGTGTCAATATTGTCCATTATATTATCTGAGGAATGGGTGGAAGGTAACAGAAATGAAAAGCATTATGTTTTCATTATAAGAATAAGAGGGAAATGAAGATAGATTTTTAAAAGAAGGTTTTATTTAAATATATATAATCTAGTTATGAGAAAATAGGAAGTACCTAGTGGAAGGAATTATTAGAAATACAGACCTTGAGTGATAGACACATCTTTGTAAAAGTCAAGTTCTAATATTGGTTTGGTCAGTTCTAAATCAGACACCAACCAGGGGCCAAGAAGGAAGGATACAAGAACTCTAGGCTTTGGCTGACACTGTTTGAGGTGAGGTTTAAAGAATAAATGTATCAAAGCCTAAGTAATAATATTGAATCAGTGTGGGAAGTCCTGGCCAGAAATTCAGGGTTAAACGAAAACTAGAATTTTTTAGTTACCAAATAAGAACTTCTTTGTTTTGTTAAAATATAATTGCTTTGGCCCTTATTTAAGCAAAACAAGGAAGAATTTTAAATTATCAATGACCAATTTAGCTGGCTCCCTGGAATGACATACTTTACGTGATTCATATATATTTCAGCATCATTATTATTTTATAAATGCCATTTGGTAACAAAAATACATCAGTACTAGAAATTTACAGTGTCCTAAAATAATAATAGGGTAATTGCTTTAATCTATTATCTAGGCACTAATGTTGTTTTTCAACCTTACCAAAAAAAAAATTAATGACTTAAGATTGATTTGTTAGTGCTGAGCTATTTCAACTAAAAACCTGACTGGGTGGAAACCAACGAAGTGCAGCAGAGGGCAGACTTTGCTCTAATTTATTTGAGTAATTTTTTTCTTTAGTTTTTTATATACCTTTCTATATATAGTCCATCACCAAAGAATTTCCTTACAAAGGATTCTTATTAATAATGAGAAGACTTAAGAGTATTAGGTTTCTATTTTAAATAACTCAATAATTCAGTCTATGTCTATCTGCAATGGAAAATTTTGCTAAGATGAACATTTCTGAGAGATTATTAACCAAATGCCTTTTCTTGGTACACTATCTTCATGATAACAATGCAATCCTAAAACCTCTTCAAGAGAAGTAATAAAAGTGTAGAAGTAAGTGAGAAAATAGAAAAAGTACTTGCTTGTGAAGTAAAAATATGAAGAAACTAGGAAAATTAGTGATAATTTTATGGAAGAATAAATGATTATCTTTCTTTAACTTGTGTTAATTCCTAGTAAAGGGTGTTGATTTTTCTGCTTATTCAGGGGAAACAAAGGTAATCTGATCACATTAAGACTTGTTGTTTGGATACTGGCTGTGAAGTCAGGGTGTCAGGTGGAGAGACCTCAACAGCTTGTATCTTCAATTCCTAGATGAGTTAAGCAAGAGGGTGACTGATATTGACTACTGACTAACAGTCAAAACAATCTTCATCTTCTTAATTCCTTTCCAAAATCACCTGTCAATTAATTTTGAACATTTGTTGATTCACAATCAAACCACCCTAATACTGGATATTACTGTTAGTGATTATAGTATTCCTTTGCCAGAAATGAACGGGAAAGGTAAAATTAGTAACATGATTGGTTATCATTTACAACCCAGAAATTTCTTCCCAAGAAAAATTTAGTTTTCTTCTGCTATGGAGACTTTATTAAGTTATTTTTGTTGTTTGCTTTTTGTGTCCTTTTTTTATACTTAAAAAAAAATATTAGTTTGGTTTTAAAGACCACTAGTTTAGTAAGACACTAGTCTCTTCTTGAAAACACGAGATTTCGGATAACGAATTTGATCATTCAGCAGTTGGATACAAGTTATTTACTGTCTCCTCAGTTCATTTATTTTGAGGTTCATGTGACAATGTGGTTTCAACATTAAACAGGAGCCACTTAAATATTTACATTTACGAAGCACCTACTCTGGGCCCAGCTCTGGGCCAGTTCAGAAGACACTGCTTCTAGCCACAAGATGCTCTTCTCCAGAACAGATTTCTCCTGCATGCCATGGGTCTCACTAATTGTGTAAGACTTTCCAGTTCCCGAATCTCTCCATTCTCCCAGATCCCTTTGGTCAGCTCACAAGTATTTATTGAGTGGCTCCTGCATCCTCGACATTGTACCAGGGCATGGGGGATTATATGAAAAGTATACACCTTGCCTTGGACGGACAAGATTGAAAGATTTGGAACAACAGGATGGAACAGCAGGGGACACTACTTCACCGTGTTTAATCTTGAGGCACTAGTTAAAAGGAGCACAAGTGTGGAAGGCGGGGTGTGGAAACACTGTTAGCTGGCCTAGTCAGGGTGGGCTGTGGAGCAGATTGGTGCATCTGTACTGTCTGCTGAGCACCTACTATGTGCCAGATACTGCACCAGGTGCTTTATATATATTCTTTCATTTCATACTCTCCAAAACTCTGTGCCCCAGGAGACTTTATTCCCCATTTTACAGATGAAGAAAGCAATGCTTAGAAAGGTTAAATAATATGCCCAGGCTCCTAGAAAGCTGAGCAAGCATTTAATCAGTCTATGCTCTGTATACTCTGCTAAACTGAACAGAGGAGTCTTAAAATCTCTTCTCAGCCCTACTTGACCAAGGAAACATTTTACAGTGCTCCCTCCTCCAACCTTCCCTGGGCACCTGGTCTGCATGTGTCTTGTGTCCACCACCCTCCACCATGTTTTACAGCTGTTTATACATGTGAAATGGTTGCTCCTCACAGGCAGCATCTCAGTTGCTTTGACTCTGGTATCTCCTTCCATGTCTAGCCAAGTGCTTTGCCCCTACTGATCAGTCAGTTATTTTACAAAAATGAATGGGTGACTCCACCGGCTGATGATTTCCTGTACATACTCCCTAAAATATTCTGCAGCCTGGAGTGGGGGTAATCTCTTCTCACTATTCCATTCGGATGGGATATTTAATTAGGATTTCTTTTCTATGCACATAATAAGAAGCACATCTTGAGAAGGAGAACAGTTAAATTAAGATAGCGTTTCCTTTAAACCAAGAATCACTAGATGTCCTATTTAAGTAATATACTCCTCTTCGGGAATGGAGAAAGGAAAAGGTTGCTTTCCTGAAATAATCATTGCTATGGTCATAATCAGACCATTTATTTGGACAGAACATTCCCTGAATTGGCCTTGCCAAATCCAGGCAGCATAAGAAATTGCAATTTCATCAGCTTTCGAAAGTTAACAGTTCTGTTTTATAATTTACTAAAGTTAATGGAATAAATTTTTAAATCACTATGCAAATCCCATTGATATTAATAGGAGTTCTGGAGCTAAATCCCTACGTATTATTTGAAAGTACACTTCCATGGTACCTCACAGCCCTCCTTCTGAAGGAATCATTGTGTCTATTTTTTTGGTGGTGGTGTTATTTATCTTTTCTTTAGAGAAATGCTAAAGGACAAAAAAGCCACTTAAATTGCTAAGATCTGTACAAAACCAATCTAAATTAACTTGAATGTGGCTTTTGGATATGCTCTTTAAACTGTGCAACATCAATCTGATACCAGAGTTCGTAATGTCTTTTACCTTTATACCAGTAATTAACATTGTGCCTGTTATTTTTAGATGCCAACGTAAACGTCATCTACATCTGCTCCCATCGAATGAATGACGAGTTGCTGCTGTATTACAATAAAATCCTGAGTCTACAGGCAGCTGTCAAATCAGGGAATCTTAAGGACAGAAGTGACCTGCGGGACAGGTTCAAAATTATCACCCCTGAAGCTATAAGCATCTTCACTGTGAGTTTGTCTTCTAATTACTACGGCTTCCAGGATGCAGTAAAATTAAATTGGAAATTTTACAACTTGCAACGTCCTGGTGCACGTCAGTGAAATATTATTGCAGGTTTAACAGCTTTACTGATTAGACTACAGGTCGGACGATAGGAAATAAATATCCCAGTTTAACTTGCAGACTTAGCTGAGCTACTGCTGCCCAGTTTCTCTGTAGCTGAAGCCTAATTGTAGTTATTGGGTTGTACCATTAACTAGGTGAATTTATAACATCTACGGTTGCTTTTTCTTAATTTTGTGTGGAGAACACCGAGGCACAGAAAGGCTGGGGCTGCCTGTGGTCACAAAGCTAGTTAAGGACAGAATCTAGACCAGGGCCCCTGTTTTCTGATTTCCACACTGGTATTCCTTGTTATTCCATGGGGTTTTTGTCCCTCAGGGGAATTTGGTCTTATTTACCATATCACATGGTTCATAATGAACAAGGTTCAGATTTTTTTTTAACTTTTTTAGAACTGATTCTTAATGAATGGAACGAATTCTGAGTTGAATCTCATCCCCAGAGAAGAACTTCTGGGAGATTCATAGAACCATGGGGCACGTTCTAGAATAAGGTAGTGCAAGAGATGGCTTGAAATGAATTTCTCTATATTTTAACAAGAATTTAAGCTTTCCATGGTAAACAATCAACATTTTAATACCTAATGGAGGACTTCCCTGGTGGCGCAGTGGTTAAGAATCCACCTGCCAATGCAGAGGGCACAGGTTCAATCCCTGGTCTGGGAAGATTCCACATGCCTCAGAGCAAGTAAGCTTGTGCACCACAACTACTAAGCCTGCACTCTAGAGCCCGCAAGTCACAACTACTGAGCCCGTGTGCCACAACTACTGAAGCCCATGTGCCTAGAGCCCGTGCTCCACAACAAGAGAAGCCATCACAACGAGAAGCCCACGCACCACAATGAAGAGTATCCCCCACTAGACGCAACTAGAGAAGGACCGCGCACAGCAACGAAGACCCAACACAGCCATAAATTAATTAATTAAATCTTAAAAAAAAAAATAAGAAAGCAGACAAATCATCACCACTTACTTATAATCTTAGAAACTCCCCAATATCCTCCACCAGTGCAAGGATTGCTTTGGTGCTTCCCAGCTATTCACTGGCTTCAATGTCAGAGTTACTGTGGATATTGGGAAGCAAGGAACTATCATTAGCGTGTGGTAAATTTCCTGATATTCTCCAGCCAGAAACTGGAGCTAATGCCTGGTAGCTGCTAATAAACAGTTTCTGCATATCTGAAATGCCAATATACATTGAAGAGGCATGGAATGGGGAAGGGGCACTAGATTTGGGAAAAGGAAAGTGAGTAAACAGCTAACATTTATCAAATGCTTAGCATACATTTTCTCATTTGATACTTAGAACACAGCAGCAAGACAGAAATTATCAATTTCCTTCTTTGGCTAAGGAAACCAACACTCATCTTCTAATCCCAAGTTACTAGTGGGGACAGAGTATGAAGCCAAATCTGTCTGACCCCAGAACCCTATCCTGATCTGGAATGACAGCCTTGCTCCTGGATGACCTTGTGGCCTTGGGCAAGCCCCTTTACCTCTCTGGTCCTCTGTTATTCATCTGTAAAATGAGGTGATGGATTAGATCATTTCAAAGTCCTTTCCAGCTCTGCAGTCCTATTACCTGAGAAGTGAATCCTCACCGTCCACTCTTCACCTTCTAAGAGGAGATAGGCAGTTGGTACTAACAGATGCACGGGGTTACATTCATAGTGTAGGTTTGCATCTCTGTGAATAGAAACAATTAGGAAATATTTTTAAGTACTTAATACTTCTCATAGTTTAAGTTTAAATTATTTGAGTAATTAATCACTCATAGGCAATCACCTCTCTAAAATACAAAAAGTAAACTCTTTCAAATCATTTCCTGCTCGTGTTTAGTTATGGCTTTATTTCTTTTTAATGGGTTTGAGAGATTGCATCAGTGCTGACTTTCTTTCAAATGCATGGCCTTGAGGAGATTCTTTTAAAGTGTGCCAAAAATCTGTTTTTACATCTCTCCAAGTTACTCTACAATGTTTGAATTTGTAATGGTGAAAATGCTGTTATAAAGTCATCGTGTATGTCTATTTTTGAACATTTTAATGTTTATGAAGACATCCTAAGCAACTACCTTTTGTCTCAGGTGAAAAAAAAATTAGTGGTGATAAATTAAATGTAGCTATAATGTTATGGAATTAGGAACATTTTAGATTTTTGTCATCTGTGTTAATCCACAGCCTGGATCTGATGATACTGATTTTCTCTAAATGGTCACACAAGACCTGCAGTCAGTAATGTGTCCTCTGCCATCACTTACATTCAAATCTTTATTAAACACACGTTGAACACAATACTGTGGTACCATCTTGCCTGAAGAATAAGGCATGCCCAGAGATGACATAATAGAGTTGCGTAGAATACTTGCCAAGAGAGATAAACAACCCTAGAGCAGACAGAAATCCATTCCGGCCAGAAATGTGCAACTTTAACGTTAGGTTCTATTGCTGCATCTACCAGCCCCTCATCACACTTCATAAAACTACCAGACCTCACTACTCAATCTGTAAAATGGGAGAAATCATGGCATCTATGGCATGAGAACTGTGCTAATACTGAACTTGAATCCTGCCTCTGCTATTTACCAGCTGTGTGACTATGGGCAAATCACCTGAGCCTCAGTTTCCTCGTCTCCAAAACAGGGACTGTTAATTGGTACAGTGTTGTATGGATCAAAGGAAAGAGTACTTAACATGAGAGGATTGCCCCCTTTGAAACATTCTTCTAGGTACCCTGAAAAGCCTACCACATACTTTGTGACTCAAGTCACCAGTTCTACAAGACACATCATTTTTTCACATTTTCTCATTGGAATAATTTGTAGGGAAAGGAAAGGAGTGAACTAAACAAGGGGGATAAACAGTGATCAATTAGATGGGAAACACAAACCCACGAGTTGCTGTCACCAGCCATTGTCTAATGGAACACCGGATTTCCTAGAGCTGCATTCTCAGAAGCAGGTTTTTGAAAATGGATTTAAATTAAGCAAAGGCATACTGCATACACCTAAAGAGCTTAGAATATAACACTTGCTCTGAAGGAAGGGTTCAACAGGGTAAATCATAAAATCCTCTTCTCAGAGGAGGTTTTTATTTTGTCTTTTGGCGGGGGGGAGGCGGAATATACATAACATAAAATTTACCATTTAAATCATTTTAAGTGTACAGTTCAATGAATTAATTACATTCACATTGTTGTGCAATCATCATATCATCCATTTTCAAAACCTTTTCGACATCCCAAGCAGAAACTCTGTCCTCATTAAACAGTATGTCCAGAAGAGCTTTGGTTTTAAAGGGAACATTGTATCACAGCTGGAAGGACCCTAGAGATTTCTAGTTCAACCCCTCATTTGAATGTGGGGAACCAAGGCTCAGAAAGATAGTTTTCTAAATCAACTTGCAAGTTACAAATTCAGACAGGACTAAAATCCAGGGGCTCTCCTCAGTTGCTTTCTCTTATACTCAGCAGTCATACCCTCCAACAGTTTGCAAACTGGTGCAGCAGATACTCCTCAAAATAGTGGCTCGGAATTTCTCCACACTTCAATGCCATATTGAGTAGATAATTTTGACTAAAACCAGGAGAGAAGGTGCGAGTGTACAAAATCCCTTGAACTCCATTAAGACTCTCACGTCTTGCATTATATTATTTGCATGACATTTTAATGACTTTATTTTTAAAAAGTTTTCTCCATAATAATATTGATAATTACTACCATTGATCGAATATCAACTGAATGCCATGCATTATAATAGGTGTTAAACATTTATGATCTTATTTTATCCTTAGAGGAACCCATCAAATGGGTATTTTTATTCCCTTTTAGAAGATGGAGAAACTTAGTCTCAAGGAGTCTAAGTCATTTGCCCAAGTTCGGGTTGTTTATAACGGATAGAGCTGGATTCAAAGACAGAACCATTTGACTCCGAGGCCCCATCACTTTCTCGTGTGCCATGATGCTCTCTTCTCTAGAGGAAATGAGCACAATCTTGGGTTCCCATATTCCAGCCTAGGCTATGGCCATCCTCACCTGCTAAAATCCTACCCATCCTTCAAAACTTACCTCAACCCCGACCTCTTTCATAACAATAATACAAGCTCACATTCATTAACTGCTTATATCCAAGGCGCTATTATAAGTGCTTTACATGTATTATCTCATTTAATACTCATAGCATCCTTATGAGATGGGTACTACTATTATACGCATCTTACAGATGAGGAAACTGAGGCCCAAGAAGAATGAGTAATTTGCCTTTTCAGCTTTCCCCACTAGCACGTGGCCTCTGCCTCCCTCCTCCCTGCCTCCAAGACCCTCTGTAGCTCTTTATGGCCCTTCTCTGCCTTGTATTAGTTATGCATTAATGGTACTCATCTGTGTCCCCACTCCTTGAGAGCAGAGATATGCTTGTATTAGTTTTGGTGTGTGTTGACCATCTGGCTCCATCCTCTGCCCCTTATTAGACATGCTGGATTTATTTATTTAATTGAATGAGACAGTCACATGTATTGCTGAGCTGGGTCTAAGTAGTCAAAAATAAAAAGAGTTTTCCATTGGAAAAGAAATTTGAGTCTCACTGAAATTCTCAAATATTTTCCATTCGTGAATCCTTTCTGGAGTGTTGGTTAAGAACCATGATAATCATCATAACAATACATAGTCTCTGAAACGGAATTTTTGGTAGAACTTTGGGAAGAGAGTATCAAGTCAAGTGCCTATTTCCTACTGAATCATTTAAAGGGTTGCCAGAATAGGAGTCCTGAACAGTGAAGAATACTATGGGGTTTTTTCCTTCATTTTTTTGTATTGATTTTCCAGACGCTTTAGTGTTAAACCATGCCAGAAGTGTTGCAGAGATGAATCACTATTATCCAAAGGCCACCAGCCTCTTTTCCTTCTGACAGAAGGATAATTCCACGTGGATCAAATAAATACAGATGCGTAGTAATTAGTTCTATTCCCAGTGAGCCTATTTCCAACACACTAAAGATGTGAGTGATTATGGAACCTCATCCCAACAGCTTTTATCAATTTAAACTGCTAAACAACGGGATAGTTCATAACCCAGCCTGTTATTAATAATGCATTTATTGTGCGTAACATTATAAATTAGGTGTGTGGACCAGAAAAAGAACACCTTTTAACAAGAATAATATGATCTCCCCCCAGAAGCAGCATATGTGCCTGGCCACTCACCTGATGTACAGTCCCAAGGCAATCAAAAGAATAAAAAATCTCATCCAAGGAACAGCAGCCTACATCGTCAGCGGGCTCCTCCACAGAGATGATTTAGCTGTGGCGGATATGTTAGACGTACCCATCCTGGGCCCAGAGCCTGAACTAGCTCATGTCTATAGTACCAAGTCCGGAAGTAAACGGGTCTTTGAAAGCGCCAATGTGCCAGTCCCTCCTGGAATATATGACGTCTATAGTCACCAGCAGGTATGCAGGGTGGACAGGCGAGGCTCTGTTTAAATATTTCACATTCTCTTGACCTTACGGGAACTTTAGGTCTTCTGGTGTCAGCCCTACCCAATGAAGAATATTGTGGAATACTTGAGTTGAGTTGATGGGATCTACTTTAGGCCTTCATGTTTCAAAGCGTCTTCCTAGGGGCCTTACAGAAATTGTTGTAATTCCCAAAGTATTTCTTCATTTGGATTAAGGAACTGAAGGCCCTATTCATATACTAATCTGCTATCAATATTTATTGACTTAACATGGATTAATTCATCAACATATTAGTTAGCAGGACCCTAAGAAATGTGAGAGTCAATTTTGGCTAAAAGGAGCAGGTTTGGAAAGCTCCAGGGAGTGAGCCCTTTCTGCTGAGTCATGTTGCAAAGGGCATGTGGCAGAGGGCTGCAGATATCTGTGGCTCTGTAAAAAAAAAAAAATCCCAGCTCCTCAGGAAGTGGCCATATAGGAAGGAGGGGGGAAAATTCCAGAAAGGGGAAGTAAAATGGCTCTAGGAGGAAAACTATCTGCTTCTGGGTTTTGCCTTGGTCCGAGTCTATGGCTATGCCTTCTTCCAGCAGATAGTTAGGGCCCTAACTATCTGGAGAACTATTATATAATATTAGTCACTACAAATGTAGCCACTAGAGAACTAGTAATTAGCCACTTTGAGTTAGCTCTGGCAGGTGTTCTCCCATTTAACTATTTTTTTTCACAATAAAGAAAATAAAGAACAAATGGCTGTTAACATTTCCTAACCTCTGTTTCAATACATCTCTTAACCATTACTCTGAGCCAATCACAAGTGATTCCGGGCAGCCACTTCTAGGGAAACTAAAGAACTGTACACAATGAGGATGTTTGTAAGGGACAATATTTAGGGATCACGCTTCTTCTCTCAGTTGCCTGATCCTGATGCTCTGCACCTCATAGCCGCTGAGCCCCAAAATCAAGCTTTTCAACAAATCATACTTTTCAGAGACTAATTTGAAAATTTAGCTTATTAAATTGCCCCAAAAGTGTTTCAGTCTTGCTAGATAGAGTGTCCTTGGGCAATACATGGGCTCATGAAGGAAGTTCCTCTTAAAGATGGCAGCGTCTAGAAAAGGCACAGGCAATCTTAATAGGATTAAAAGAGAGGGGCTCCTCCTAACCTGGCATGTCCCTTCCATTGTCATTAACCTCCACTGGAATTTGAAGGTAACAGAGTGGGTTGCTTAACTCTGCTTCCCTGTAGAATACAAGTGAAATGCATTTTTAAATGATACAATTTCATACATGTATATTAAACAATCTTCAAAGCCTTAAACTTAAAATATGTGCAATATTTATACTGAGTGAGTCTTGCTTTTGTCCCCATTGATGAGAACTCAGGCTGTCTTTGCTATGAAATATTTTAGAACTTTGTATGTTAATTGTGGTTAAAGATGCAGGAACATTTAATGCAGTAAAGCCTCCCCCTAATACTGATATTCAGAAGTAGGATAAAAACCTCTCCTCATAGACAAATTGGATTTGAAGGATGTCATTTCACCTATGGCATGTGCAAATTGTATCACAATAAACTAAGTTATAACTAAGGTCCATGCTATCTGTTTGGAAAATGTATCTCTAAGGTCAACAAGAATTGAAGTACTCCACTGAGATTTTTCCACATAGTGCCTATCTGAACATGTCAGCGTTTTGAATTTGCAGATGGTAATGAATCAATAACACTGACTTCTTACCGATGTGCATCATAAACTTAAAGCTGGTGAAAGAAAGCTGTGATTATCTTAATTTAGGTTAATAAATATTCCTGGCTATCAGTTGGATTTTAGCAGTAGACATTTTTCTACTTCTGCCCTACACCAGTATAAAATGTATGGCAATTAAAAAATATATTACATCTTTTGAACAGAGAGATTCAAATAGAAAATGATAAATGTTTGGCAATAGCATAAAGTCATTGGTTTATGATTAAGTAATTTATTTAAAAAATCCAACTTGAGCACAGTGAGCATTTCCTGTTTTGTTCCATAAAGTAACCATGCAAGTTCTCTTTCTGGCATGGGTTCCATATAAAATATTGACAGCTTTGGTTAAATAATCAAAAATGGTGACGCTATTTTAAAGCACTGTTCAATTTTCACTTAAAGATAGCGCATAATTCTTTCCAGTGGTGCAGTCTTTACAATACTATTGATCCTTTTCATTACTGTACGGGATTCATCAACAGGCACCCATTTATAGGATTCTCAGAAGCAACAAACAATAGGATTTAGAAGAAACAGATAATAATTCTGTTAGGAGTTGAAACTTCCAAATATACATACATCCAAACATACAATGAAAAAGGCTGTGCTAGAACAACTTTCCTTACATTGGCAAAAGAATTTTATTGGATATTAACAGTCCAAAGACCATTTCTACTTCTGCAATGTATGACCATAATACAACAAATAGAATCTATCTTCTCGACACAACAGTAGAGAAAGAAGGGATGTAACCTCGGAAGGCACATTTAAAAAACCTTCCTAGGCTATGCTCATAGCCATATGGTGTGTAGACCAGAGTACTTGTCATTTAAACACCCAAATTATCCAGACACTACTTGATAATTAGGGAGCTAAGACAATTTCATTTTCACCCTAATTGAATACCCCATGGTTGCATGGGGCTTCCAGGGATCCCAAGTATGCCTGTTTTGGTATCACTTCTACACTGCTGCATAGTGTAACATCCCCAGGAAGATTTGCTGGAAAGACACAACTCAAGAGAACAGATTGTGCCTTTAATCAAAATAATGTTAATCTTCCAGCTCCAGATTTCAACAGAACTATAATCTCGAGTTCTTTCACACCCTTTAGTTTTAAAAAATCCATTTGGTGAACAAAAACTTATCAAAGGTGAAGAGAATAGTGCTGCAGAGGCCTCCTTAAGCACAGACCATGGCCAAGAACAACATGGGGTAGGCTCAGGAGAGAGAACGCTTGGTATTGTTTTTTCCGTGCAATATAGACTGGAAAGTCAGATGAGAAGACTAAACAAAAAAATCATTTTGTGATCTAATGAGTTATTTTTCACCAAGGCTCTACTAGAACAGTATTACTTATAATTAAGTAATCTTGCTATAGACTTTTTGTCTGATTCAAACTTATCCCAAATGGCTTGTTGACTGTTTGGAAAGTTGCTTCTCTTGCTCCTCACTTCCTTCTCCACCTCACCCTTCTCCTCCACCTCTCTGCAGGTTGAGATGGGCAGCACAGTGGAGAAGAAATGGGCTTAGGTATTGGACTCAGAGCAGCCTGGGTGGAGTCTCTGCTCTGCCACTCAATGCTGTGTGATCATGGGCAAGTTATTTAAATTAGCTGAGTCTCAGTTATTTCTACATAAAGCGGAATTAATAATGATGCCTACCTCATAGGTTTTTATGAGTGTTATGTGAAAAAACTTGGAATTCCCTGGAGGTCCACTGGTTAGGACTCCATGCTCTCACTGCCAAGAGTCCGGGTTCAATCCCTGATCAGGGAACTAAGATCCCACATCCTACAAGACACGTGGCATAGCCAAAAAAAAAAAAAGAGAGAGAGAAAGAAAAGGAAACTCATGTAAAGAGCTTAGCCAAAGGCCTAGATCCTACTGAGAGTTCAATGATGTTAGATATTATCATCATTATTATTACTATGATATTAGAGCTTGAACTTCTATCCCTGAAACATTCATGTGACTGAGCCCAGTTCTTGAGGGAATAGTTTCAAATAAGATGTAGGATAGGTGTGTATTCCAAGAAAGTTGCTTTCATGAGTGTTTTATCTCCTTTATCTGTCTTGTACCTACAATACACATAATACACTTTGTCAACTGACCGGCCAAATGTATGTATTTCACATACACTAATGAGGAAAAAATTAAATGCTTTATAGACAAGAACATTTAAAAGCTCAGCAAAGCTCCAAACAGTTAAAGTTTTCGAGACTATAACTTTTCACAACCTTGAAACTATAAAAAAAAAATTGAAGGATAAGTAAACACATAATTCCCTGAAAAAGGAAGAAAACAGTATCAAGATTCAATTACAGATATTCACAGGTTTTTCCCTTTTGCCTTTAAAAGCCAGCAAATGATAATTTCATAATTTCTCATAAATAAGATTATACTTTTAAACATGTCTTTAGTCCCACTTGTGAGTGGTTTCTTCATACCATATACATATATATACACACACATACATGTATCACATAAAACTTCTTCTAATCTGTCTTAATAACTAGAAGAAAACCGAATGAACAGACTGTTTGAAATAAAGACACATGAGAAGTACCACAACTAAGTTAACACAATAAGAAGGAATCCAGGAAACTAAATGTTGCTGTGTCTTTGGCCCCACAGATAATAGAACAGGTGAGTCAGCTGGTCATTGATCACCTGGAAATCCAACGCTGGCTCTTTAAAATGGACTATGAGTTTGGAGGAAATGGGACTGCATTTTGTGACATTCCATCCCACCTAAAGTGCTACAAGTGGGTCCTAAAGGAGAGTCACAGATACGGCCGTGAAGACTGGAGAAAGAAATGGGCACAAGTGAGTGTTCGATGGTAACTTAAACCCGAAGTGTCTGTGAACAGATAGGAGATAAAGCAAAAGGCTCTGCTAGAAGATAAGGCACTTTCTTCTAGACTTAGCTGCGTTACCTACCAGCAGTGAGACCTTAGGCAAGTTTTTTACTTTCTTTGGCCTTAGTTCTTATATACAAAGTGAATGAGGTTGATTAGGTTATTTTAAATGTTCCTTCTTTGAGCCCTAAAAGTCCTCAAATTGATTATGATAATTAGGAAGTAATCTTTTTACCATATTCAAATAACATTACAAATCTAATCATTTGCTGTAAGTGGGTCTTGATCAGATGCTTCTAACAATTGTTATTAAGCTAGTTGTATTTTATTATGAGAGAGAAATTCTATTAGTGAATGCTTGTCACCTGGAAGCTAATGTATAATAGTATTCTGTCAGCAGTCATATGTTTTTGAAGACAATTCAAGGAAATTTATGTAACTGCTGGTGCCTGTGAGATGTTGAGAAAATAATACATTCCAGCAAGAAAATCTCCCGGCAAGAACTGAATAGGTAAAAACTCTTAGCATATGAGTGACGTGTACAGATTTTTCCACACATATTGATGGAAGGATGAATTGTACAACTTCTTAGTCTGTTTCAAACTTGCTTAATAATTAGTTTTATATGGACTCATATATGAATTATCCCCACCTTTCTAAAAGTTACATCATTTTGCATCCAGAGACCTCGACTTGCCTGGCTTCTCTTAATCCCAATCTCTGTTTTGGCTGAGCTACTGGTGAAAGCATAACTGATGCGGAAAATTCAGACGCAGATTCCCTTAACTGATTCCTTCCCCACTGATGTCTGTAGTAGTGGGCTCTGCAGTGATTTGCATCTGCTTTGAGCAACCCACTATATGAGTATATGAATCAAGACACAAGTGATAGAAAGGGAGGGGCACACAAGAGAGAACCCCATTATTCTTGTGAAAGTGAAATGACGAATACATCTAGAGAATAGTCAGAAGGGAGAGTTCCCTTTTACAAATGTTACTGTTCTCCTCATAATCTATTCCGGGCTTTTCTTCCCCCTCCATCAGTGAATGGACTAAATGCAGTACTTGTCATGGCCAGCTTTTTACATATTATTTAAAGGATACCAAAATGAATTACTCTTCTAGAAAAAAATAAAACAGGGAAAATGTATTTAATTTTGAGGCCCATAGAGGTTTCTCTTGTGTTCTCCTTGGACTAGATTTTGTTTCATCTTATATAAAAAAAAAATTTAAGCAAAACTGTTGAGATTAAACCATGAAAAGTATGACTTTTTTAATCTAAAAGACTGAAATGTTAATGTACAAAGTATTTGCTGTCTCAATATTTCAAACCAATTTTCATAAAATTCTCCTGACACTAGACTATGATAAATTTGAAATGTTTGACTTTAAGTTTTAAAAATATTTAAAATATTAGCATTTGGCTGAATTGCATTTAGAAACCTGAATATATATTAATTTCAATTATTTTAAACAATACCGTTTTAAATTGTCACCAAATACATTTGGCATTATTGTTAATGTTGTCAAATGTGACACTTTTGAATAATTAATAATCTGTCTAAATCTTTTTTTTAACTTAACAAGGGAAAAATCATTATTATGAAATCTTTTTACACTCTGAGACCTGTGCTTGGCCAGGGTGTGGTTAGAAGCCAAAAATAAAAATAAAAAATAAAGTAGTTCTGAAGAGTTTTTTTTTTTTTTTTGTAGGAGACTTTTGACATTCTTTTGCCTTCAAAGTGAAATTGCATTCAGAGTGGAAGTGAACCGCAATTTCCACTGAGTGTAGCTATTGAAAATTTAGGATTAGAATTATCTTTTGTCCCAGAAGACCGTCATAATGGTGCACATTTAGACATCAAAACATTACTTTATGAGCACAGGCATGTTTTAATGTCCTATTACAGTTTGTAGACCTGTTTCTTTTGATAATGAAGATGTTGTGTCATCAAGCCTAGCCTGGCACATACAAAACATATGCTGGCAGGTTATTAAAAATTTCAGCTTCTTGATGAAAGACTATCCTGCAGGCTAAGAGTCCAGAGAAAGACTCCATTCTGGGAGAATTATTAGAAATGAGAATATGACTGTAAGCACTAAACTATGTTAGTACTTACAAATAGCATCATTTGCATAGCAGTTTATGACACGATACCATGATTTTTCTCATTGGTATGTTGTAGGCAACAGATTAAAAACAGTGCTGTTTATGGGAGTTTGAACTGTTTTGAGAGGCTCTTGCATCTTATGTAAATATTGGGTTTAGAGGTAGGCATGATTCAGTGTAGACTCAAGGATCTAATATAAAGATCATCTTTTTTTCTACCTAATTGAGAACGAGAGTTATTTGGTTGCAGTTGAGACTTGAAACAAAGTCATGGAATCAACAAATGCTAAAACATTGAAGTCACATTTAAAAAATCAGTATTGACCTGTAGGTGATTTTAGGAAAAGCAGAATGTTACATGATGGCCACAGTGAAAACAGCACAACTCTCATTTTTTTCATGATGGCTTGGTACCAACCTTACTCTCTTCATCCTACCAGCTAACAAAACCTACGTCCGCCAACAGGTTCCAGTAAACTCACTCACTTAAGTACTCAATGCTTGTTAAGGTTCAAATGAATCTACACATGTGTGCATGCTCCAAAGACCCCACTCCCCAGTCGGGGGGATTTCATTTAGTAGGAATAAAGGCTTAAGCAAAGACACACCTGTAGGGGAAAAAACCTTCCTGGATACTCTCACCTAAGACCGTGTAGGGAGACCCAAGTAGACATTTGTTGTGGTACTAGTCCTTCTTGTGCCTTTTTCTTTCTTTCTTTTTTTAAAGGGTAAAATTTCCCTCCCTCGCTCCTAGAAGATTGGCTTGGTGGTAGTGAGGCCTGGTGACACTGCTTTAGAGGAGTAGTTGC
Source organism: Orcinus orca (assembly GCF_937001465.1). Classification (NCBI taxonomy): domain Eukaryota; kingdom Metazoa; phylum Chordata; class Mammalia; order Artiodactyla; family Delphinidae; genus Orcinus; species Orcinus orca. The sequence continues at coordinate 91,573,087 of NC_064560.1, read as the reverse complement.
CAGAATACTGGCCTAGACGTGAGATTTAGCATTTTGTAGACCCATGAATACACTATAAGGTCTTGACATTTCTCCATATTTCTTAATAATAATAATAGAATTGTACCGTTGCATATTTGATCCACGGGTGGTTGATGTGGAACCCGCAGATACGGAGGGTAACTGTGCAATGCCATTTTATACATGGGACTTGAGGATTCTTGGATTTTGGTATCCATGGGAGTCCTGGCATTTCAGTACTTTATGTGAATTGACTCATTCAATCTCAGAAAAAAACGGAAGTTTTTACTCATTTACTTCCACACCACTTTGACACGGAAGGTATTGTCACTCTGTTTACCGATGGAGAAATTGATGCTTGGGAAGTGCAGTGACTTGCCCAAGTTCACAGAGCTAATAAATGATCCGCACCTAGTTTGGAACACACATCCACTCCGCCTGGCCCCGTGCCGTTGCCACACTGAGCTGAATCCATTTAGAAAAGACCCGTTGTTTGAAAGCCTTAGTGTTCTCCCTCAGGTCCCTGCCGTTGTGGCCTGCTGCCCTTGTGGCATATTGTCTGCTTTCTACAGAGACTTGCGGGAAACACAAACGTCCCACAGCTATTGCTCTCAAATTTCTTCCCTTTCCTGTCTGAAAGGAGAGCTGCTGTCCTGTTGCCAGCAGGCTGAGATGTAAGAGGGCCATCGGTACACACACCTCATAGTTTCAGAGAAGAGGCCCTGTTGGGGGGTCTGTAGGATTTGGCTTTGCAACCTAACTGCCTCACGTACCTACTTATGTGCATGGGTGAGGAGAGTGAGTTTTAGATATCACCCTTTGATCGTTCATGGAGGTGACAAATTTTCAATGCCTTTCTCAACTTAGTACACTAGCAAGATCATTTTAGTGAACCTGTAAATTCTCACAGAGCTTAGAGTAAGTAGCCTATCTTCACAATCAGACACAGCATTAAAAATATAGTGAGTTTTTAAAACCCTGTTTTTTGGATAAGCAACCACATATTTTGTTTGTTTGCTTTTAGTCTCCTGTTCCAGGTTGACATGTAAACTTCCTCTGAAGCAAAATGAGGTCTGGAATAGGCTAGTATGAATAATTGAACATTCAGGATAAGTAGGAGGTGGCCTGGCTTCGTGGGTTCCATAGCCTAGGCGCACAGAGGTTACTCGGGGGGGAACCATGGGCAAGTCACTTCAGCTCTCCAGGTCTCTATCGCTTCAACTGTAAAGAGAAGTAATATTAGTTAACTGTCTCCTGGGGAGGTAGTGAGAATTAAATGAGATAACCTTTGTGGGTTGGCTACCAATGTACTTAGCACATAAGACTTCAAGAAATGCTACTTGTTATTAATATTACCATAAAATTGCATTACAGTTAAATTGTAGGTAATATTGAACAAGTACATACAATTTAATCTTTTTATGGTGATTCAGAAGGTCCTGTAGCATCTTGTAGGCTTCCAGAACATTGTTCTATGCATCGATTATCATTACATAGGATTGTGGCTGTTGTGGATACAAAATGTTGACCAAGTTGTGCCTACCCAATGATTTACCCAGATAATGCCTTTAAAAGAATAAACCATGAAAGCAGCCTGGTTTCTTGTAATTTGAAAACAGAAAATAATTCCAGTTATTTAAACTTCCTACATGTTGTATAAAGAGGCATTGACCTGATAAAGTAGAGATTTTTCTGACCACAAGATTGAGACCCGGTTGCTTCATTTTCCGGTTCCAGTTGGTGTCTTTTCTAATTAGTGTAGCAGCACGTCACCGCAATCATTGGAAAGTCTTAGTCATTTACATATTTTTCCTTATCTCTGAAAATGACTTAGAATGTTTTCTTCCAGTTCAATGGCTGTTTTCATGAAGCTGCCAGGGTTGGGTGTGAGGTGCTTCTCTGTGCCTGAGGAAGATGATAGGAGAAGGAAAATTGCCTCCCCAAGTTAAATGAAAGCTGGGTCCCCCTTCTGAGGACCTATAATAATCAGCTATACAAGCTGTTGGTTTGTGTGTCCTATTGATTTAATATGCTTCTAATCAGTACATAAAGCTATGGGCCTGCAGTGTTAATTTTTCATATGCTTACAAAGTACCCTTTGATTTTCTGTCACACGTTAATTACAGCGTTTTGCCATTAAATAGGAAGCTTTGTGTAAACTAATTACTAGGTAATCATTGTCTACTGCAAGCATGCTGTTTGTACCTTTTATTTTATTCTAAAAATGCACAGATCTCACAGTCTGGAAACCCTCTACCTTCCAGCCATTAGCTCTCACTAATTCATAGCATTATTGTGGTGAGAGTATAGGAGTTGTAATTGTTGTGGTATCAGAGCTGTTAATTACCGGAGTAAACAGTTGAAATGGTGCCAAGGTCTATTGTACAAGGCAGAGAAAAGGAGGTTTAAATGTTACTCCCACCATCTGGGGACTAGGGGAGAGGCAAATGCTTGAGAACAGCAGTGAGGCGCTATCGCCTCAGCTCCAGGGTTGGCGGCCATATGGATCCGGAATATTTTGAATCAATTGAATTTAACTACCAGTTTTCGCGATAACAGCGTGGAAGGAAGGAATAAAGCAAAAGATGAGAGGAACAAGAACTGGTTATGTTTTCACATACAGGAAGTCCTCATTGGAGTTCTTTTGGAAATATCTGCTTCAAGCCACAGAGCAGGCACGGATATTTGGAACAGATTCAGAGTGGGTTTTACTCTCCTCTGCCGGCCACTGCGCCATTTGCTTCTGGTCGTCTGTCCTCCATGCCCCTCGGTGAGAGAGGGATGCCCTTGAGAAGACCCAGACTTTCGTATAATTGTGCCAGAGCAAACAAAAAATCCTCACTTTTGGAATTCACCGATTTACTACCCTGGTATTTTAATAAGCATGGTCTGTAGAAAAAACAACAATACTAAATATATAATGCTATCACGTCTGCCTCCAGTATATACCTCTGTACACGTGGAAATATCAAAGAAGGTACAGACTCCGATTAAGAAAGGCAGATGCTTGCCCATTTATTTTGTATAAAATTAAAATATAAATCCTCCTGATAGTCTCCCATTTCAGTCGACAAATTCACCCCACTCCCCACTACTTGAATGAAAAATCAGGTCCAAAGGGCACGTGTTTTCTTTTGCTTTTAATTTTCAACTAAAGAGCTTTTTCAGCATATGCAGTATTCTCAACCAGCGATATTTCTCTAACTGGAAAGAAAGAAACCTATTGTCAATAACAATAACTATGGCCACTACCATTTATGGTTGATTTTTAAACTGCGTGGTTTCTGCTTTAAAATACTGTGTAATCTTTCAAACAGTCACATGGTTTTACTTGATGTCACTCATATTTAATATAATTGCCTTTAAACCCATTGTCCAACATTAAAAATATCTTTAAAAAAATCTACCACTTGCTCCTGTAACTACTTTTTAATATCATTCCCAAAACATGAACATATTCTTCTTTTTTTAAACCACCCTGGATTATTTATTTTTAATTGTTCTTTTAGCAGATGTTGAAGTAATTCAGAGAATAGTGTAAACAACTCCTTTAAAGAGAGCGATCACAGACGACCACATACACCATGAACCAAGGGCAGTGCCTGTCCGGCTTTTATGGTGGCCGCTTTGGCCCACAGGAAAAGTTTTTCCTGCTTTTGTGTATGTGCAAAGTTCAAGTTAGAATTTCAAGAAATGCTTAATCTTTATCTTTTGAAATCCCCAGCATGCAGCGCGACAGGGTGAGCCTAGAAAGAAAATCATGGCCCCCTGTGGAGAGGGGAAAAAAGAAACAGCAGTTGAAGAGCTGGAAAGCTGAAAGGGAATGAACCTCTCTAGCGTTTCTGGTCGGGGCGAAGCAGTTGTGCTGAGCTTTGGAATGGAGGCGCAACATATGTGCCTCAGTTGGACAAAACGCTTCTCGAGTCAAATCAACTGCTAGGCCTGCACGCTGGTGCAAGGTGGAGGCCTGGATAATGAGGGACAGACTTCTCGAGAAGCAGCGCGTGGATAATGCTACATAAGTATGGAATTATATACCACATTTTCACCATTCTGTTTAATGAGAGCCGCCACCGCAGCGAATCACTTGCCACACAGCCAAGATGGGCCATTAGCTATCAAGGGAAAATTGTCTTTGCCGCTTTCAGCAGATGGAGCAAATATTTTACAAAGCAATTTTACATACCAAAAGCATTTGTGTGCCTTGGTAATGTTGGCTGTTTTACATTATGTTACCTTCTACGGCAGCATAATTTGCCATCTCATCGAAGGCAAAGTTGGCATTTTTGATTTTTTCAACTCTCAATTAACAATTAAACATGGAGTATTAAGGTAGTCCTTAAACTTTAAGTAGGTGTGGAGAGTAGTTTATGACTTGCTGGAGACATTTTCATTTTTTCTTCATCCTCTCAGCCTATTTTTGCACTCTAAAGAGGGACGATTGCTAATGATTTTAATGGAAAGGAATGAGTGAAAACCTCACTACTGACTGCAGAATGAGAGTAGCCAATGCATAGAGTGATCAGAGCCTTTGCTGGCTTAAGCATCCAGCATGGACTGTGGATACACGGTTTGGCCCAGCCTTTGTATCAGTTTAAAATGTTTAATATTCAATAACACAAAGTCCAACTCAAAATGACTTTAAAAATAAAGAGAATTTTTAAAAATAAACATAAAAAATAAGCAGAATTTATTATTATCAGCTAACTGAAAATCCAGAGATTGGCTCTGGCATCAGACAAGGCTTAATCCAGTGGCTCAGTATCACTAAGGACCCAGTTACTTTCCATCACTCCTCTGTACTGTGCATAATGTCTGCTCCATCCTAAGGCTGGCTGTCCCCAGGGTCGCTAGATGGCTGCCAGTGGCTCCTGGAGCTTGTCCTTAGTCAAGTAGCTCCTAGAGCTTGTCCCCGGTCAAGGTAATAGGAAGAGAGAACATCTCACCAGGCAGCATTCTCAGAAGAGCATAAAAGCTTCTTTCTCAGAAGGCCCCAGCAAGTGTTTCCTAACACTTGATTAGCCTAATTGGGTCATGTGCCCCTCCTGAACCAATCACTGTGGCCAGGGTATGGCTTTGCTAACCAGGGGCCCATCCCTGGAGCTAAGCGTGGAGTCACTCTCAATTCTCGCATAGCTAAGAATGGGGTAGGGACAGTTGCTGAAAGGAAGTTGGGTATATCATTACCTGGAACGAGGGGACAAAGATGCTAGGCAGACAACAACAGATGTCCATTCTACCATTTGTCATAAATTTGACAGCACAGACTTAGCATCACATGTGGATGATCTAAATCTGACCCAGATGGACCATCAATGCCCACTGATGGCAGTTACAGACCCAGATCTCATCGCACTATGGCATACTGGTAGCAACTAGATTTGAATCCCAGTTTGCTACTTCATGGGTGTGTGACATGGAATGGAGATGATAATTACTACTTCAGAGACTGGCTTTGAGATAATAAATATAAAATCCCTGGCACAGACCTACCACATGGTAAGCTTTCAACAAGAGAGAGCTATTGTTTTACCTAAAAAATAACTATAGTGGTAAAAAGTGTCCTGTGCAAGCAAAGTAACCTTCCTAAATTCATCCTCAAATTAGGAATCCCTCCCTTCTCTCCATCTCTGTGCCGCTAGCCTTTCAAATCCTGAGCACCTTTCATGGAACCCACACTTTCCCTTTGAAAGAGGCAGCAGGGGTGGTGGAAACCACTCACCCCAGAACCAGAGGCAGCCAGAGAGCTCCTGTGGTCTCGCTGTATGAATGTAGAAGCGCCATCCCCTCTTCTGTTACACGAGGCATTTGTCTTAGATGTTCCACATGGCCTCTTTCAACACTGACATTCTTGCTTAGTTTTTCAAGTGATTGTCTTGCCCTTTTGTCCCTATTCCTCCATTTAGGGATATCAGAAGACTCTATAAAGCAGAATCATCTAGGTAGGTCCCTTGGTTTCTCTTTTGAACAACACCAATGTCTGATGTGAGAGACTGGAGGTGATTAGCCGAGAAGTTACTTTACTTAATTCACCACTGCCGATCCAGCAAAGAAGCTTCTGAAATAAAAGAAGTATTGGTGAGGTTGATATTTAAAGCATCTAATTTGTATTCTTTCTTCCTCCTTGCTCATCCTCCCCAACACACACACACGCACACACACACAAAAACACACACTCATACTCTCACACACACACACACACACACACACACACACACACACTTAGAATTTACTTGGGAAAGTTACCTCTCTGGAGCTTGAAGTAGCTTTAGTCATTGAGGGCAATATTAAATTGGATATGCTAGCAGCTTCCCCTGAGATATCCTGAATTTCTTTCAGTCAAATATCTCTTCCTTCAAATTTATACTTTCTTGATAGAAAAAAGAGAGAGAGCTGAGAGGCAAAGTCCATGCTTGATAGACAAGAATCTCTAGGATGCATTGGTCAGGCTGATGGAGGCCCTGCAGTTATCTTGGAACACTCCAAGGTCATGACTATCACTGATGCACTCTGAGGGGTAAATATGGATACTGGGTGACAAGGCTATGCAGTGGCACAGATGCGGCTCAGGTTCCTCCTGGATGGGAATTGCTCTAGAGCTATTAGCTCCACAAAGGCCAGCAGCTAATGTGCATTGCCAGAGCCAGTGCAATCATAATGGAATGAAGATCTGGAATTGATTTTTTTCAAGAAGTGAAGGGTATTTTTCTAACATTTGTTTATCACCCATGAGGTCTAAGCTTTCCTTTCCACACCTCCAGAGTTGTTAGCTCTAAACGATCTGCTGCATGTGGATGATAAACTCTCTGAAACACTAACCAGTAGTAGTCTATCACCTTGATGTGCCTCATTGAACTACTCATTTCATACGTATGTAAGATAGAGAATCTGTGCCCCGGTTGCTGGCTTGTAACAGATATTCTACACACACACACACACACACACACACACACACACACACACACACTTTGCAAGGGTGAAAAGCAGTGGGGAAGAAGGCAAACTAGCAATGGTTCCCCCAACTCCGTTGTTTTCTGTCTTCAGTCACGTGTTGAAAATCACCCAATAACAGAATCTGACAACTCAGCCAGTGATCTTACACAAGCCTCCTCATTCCAGGGGCCTCTACTTGCCATTTGTAGAGCAGGGGAAATAATCCTGTGCTGGCCCACCTCAGAGTGCTGGTGTCAGGACCAAAGGAGATAATGAATGTGAGCCTGCTGTGACAAGAGGAAGTATTTTATGAATACGGTTCTGATGATTCACATGAATTTGGGGGTTTGTGTGGCACGGTTTTGTACATCTGTGTCTGTGAGCATCAATGTGTACTTAAGCTTACTCTGAACAGAATAAGCCCAAATAGCTACAGATCTTCCGTTATCAGCATCTGCCCTTGAAGTTGTGGTAATTGTGTTTGAACTACGCAAAATGATAAACACTAGAGAACAGAAACTCCCAAGCTGAGAACTTGCATCTGATGTCTCTTCATTGGAACTAAGGCCATTCTTAGTATAATCCTTCTATTTCCTATCAGATGCTTTCAAAATAAAGAAATAAATTGAACAGTTAATACCTCCCACCCCATTATTTCTCTGCGTATCTTTTTCTTAGAGAGTTCCTCGTGGCCCCAAGCTGCCTCTGTGTGCCCCAGCATCCCCTATCGAATGTCACCCTGCAAGTGCCTTCGGCCCTGTACTTCTCATGATGGGACACAATTTCCACAGCAGACTTTCCTCTAGGAAATTTACCCCCTTGCTATGGCTTTGTACGCAGCACAAATGCTGTAGATCAAGGCAGAATGGCTGGCTTTGTAAGCAGGGCAGCCTGACACAGTGTCCAGATGCCTCTTGCAAGCTACAGCCTCACAAGTTAATTATTGGCCTTCATATAGCATGTTGCATCAGAGGTGACACTTCATAAATGTCACCTTATTTATCTTTCCAGTGCCCCTCAGAGGCCGGGAATCTCATAAAATCCACCCAGGAAGAATTGGTGCTTCTTAAGTAGTCATCCCCCAAGGTGGTCCCTGGGCAGCAAGGAGGGAGCCTGTTGCAAGGTTTCACATTTTCCCTTATTCTGTAACTTCAGCTCTTCGGGGCTGAGTCCCTGTGTTTATCACCGCCACGACTCAGTCCACAAATATTGAGTGTTCCCTGTGCTGAGCGCTGGGGAGCCTGACCTCAAAGCCACTGACCACGCCATTAAGGAGCCCCCGGGAGGCTGGAGAGCATGGGGAAAAGATACCCCACAGGGATGGCAGAGAAGGCTTCCTGGGGGAGGGATGACTGGAACTAACTCAGAGAGGGTGAGGAGCAGTCAGCTAGGTGAGGAAGGGGGGGAAGGAAGGCGGAGGAAAGACATTGAACCAGGGCAGTTTGGGGCAAGACTGAAAGCCAGAAAGGAGAGAAGTGAGGCTACACTAGGAATCAGAGGCCAGGTCACAGAGGGCCTTTGGGTGTCATACTGAGGAGTTTTGCCTTAATCCTTAAACAGATAGAGATCTAGTTTCAAGACTTAGGTGGCAAAGCTTTCACACACTCCTTCATTATCTCACCTCCATCTCTAGTCTCCCCGCACCCCAACACATAAACACTCTTTCTCCTTAGTTCAGTTAGGCCTGACATTCTGTAATTTTTTTCCTCGATTTTTTTTATTGTGGTAAAATACCCATAACATAAAATTTACGATCTTAACCATTTTTAAGTCTACAGTTCAAAGGTATTAAATACACTCATAATGTTGTGCAACCATCACCACCGTCCATCTCCACAACTCTTTTCATCTTATAAAACTGAAACCCCGTACCCGTCAAACACTAACTCCCCATTCCCCCTCCCCCTGACAACTACCATTCCCCTGTCTGTCTCAGTGATTCTGACTACTCTAAGTACCTGTCATTTTCTGCATGAATGAATGAATAAATGAATTACTTCTCTTGAACTGACTTGATGGGATAGCAGATAGCAGATCACTGGATAGATGGTTCAACACCTTTCAGAAACAGGGCAGAAAGGGCCCTTTAATCAGGGCAGAACAAAAAGGAAGTCTCCACTGTCCTGGTAGAGGGCCTGCCCTGCATGGGTTCCTTCCCTGACATTTAGTTTCCCAAGCAGGGTGGGAACCTACAGACGTGCTTCATCGTCCCAGCTTTGGGGCACTGCATGAATCATAGACAATTGGTCTCTTTCCATAGAGTAGGATGGTTTTAACTGAAACAAGTGTAAAACAAAAAGAAAGATGGGTGTGGAGGACAGTGCTCAAAGAAGGAACCAAGAAGGGGGGTCCAGGTTGTTGGAACTGTGTGTTTTGTGTGCTTGTTTCTGGTTTAGATGCAGGGCCTTGGGGAGATGAGGTCATGTACAGTAAAGAGCAGAGAAGATGTAAACTGTGCAGGATACAAGTGCTCGGGCTTTGACAGCAACTTCCCTGCCTATTAACTCCCAAGGTAGAGGTTCCTTGTGTAAGCTGGCTTCCCCAGCCCTTCTTCACGACCCCCAACTGTGCAGAGAGCCACCCTGAACGAGGGTGGGCGGCGGCACTCTCCCTTCCTCATGGCATTTTTGTTTTGTACGTCAAGCACTTACTAAGCTAACTAATGAGACTCTACCACCAGGATTTTCTGGATATTTCAGAAATTATTCAGGTGACTGGGACCTGCCTAGCGTGTACTCTCAGATATTTATTTGTCTTCTATTGTAGATTTTCAGAGGGCATGGGACCCAGAATGAATCAGATGTTCCAAGGAGCTGGGGGAGGGGGGAGGACAATCACTTTTTAAAGGCAGGGAAATTGAAAATAAATAGCTGTACAGATGATTTCTAAGATTCCTTCCTGCCCCACTCGCCAAAGCTGATTCTTTTCTGATTCTTCCAAATACTGATGTTCACTCAAAGATCAGAAAGTTCCCCAGCAACCCAAAGCAAGCCTGAGTTTTTCTCGTCATGTCCTATATTTTGAATATGAATCCTGCCCATCAAATGTTTTGTGTCTAGTGCCCTGCTCTTCTTCTGAGAGGAAAAATATCTGACGAGGTGGCTTCTATCTAAAAAATTTTAGATAGTCTAAGGCTTTCCAAAAAAAAAACAATACCAAAATGTCCCGACAAACCGAGTCTTTTCATGTCCAAAAGCCAGGTTTCTTATTCATCAGCGGGTTTCCTACTGTTTTCATTTTGACAGGATGCTCTGTAGTTTGGGGTTGTTGTACAATGACGTGGGGCCAGCCTCACATCTAGGCAGATGAGGCTATGACCTAGTGGGGCACATCAGGTGACTGAAGCCAGCCCCCCTCCCCATCTCACTCTTCCAACCTGCCCCCTCCTAAAATCCCACCTCTACAGGGTCAGCCGTGGTTTAAGGCTTTGATACCAGAGTTACATGGAGGCCCCGCAACCAGGGGGAATGGGCACGGCTTAAAGAGATGAAGGTGCCCAAGAAAGACCCTGCCAACTCCATGATCTCTCCCAAGATTAGCTCTGTTAGGGTCACAGTATAAAAAACATTCCCATCTGGGTTGCCAAGAGGGAGGGTGCGTAGGGAAGGGAAGGAATGGGAATTTAGGAGGAGCAGAGGCAAACTATTATGTATAGGATGAATAAACAACAAGGTCCTACTGTAGAGCACAGGGAACTATATTCAATATCCTGTGACAAACCATAATGGAAAAGAATATAAATACATGTATAACTGAGTCACTTTGCACTACAGAAGAAATTAACACATTGTAAGTCAACTATACATCAATAAAATCTTTTTTAATGAAAAAAAAATTCCAGTCTGAAGGACCTTAGGGAGAAGGTAGTGAACCCCACCTTTTACACAATGGGAAACTAAGGCCCAGAGTAGGGAGGCACAGTGCCCGAGGACATGCCATTGGTCAGGCTGCTGTGGGTCTGAAACCGGGGTTACCTGATGCCCAGACAGAAGGCTGCCTTTTGGAGACAACAGGCACGATTAGCAGCAATATTTAGGGGCCAAGTCACTTTGAAATATGAAAATTGAAATGGCTGGAAAAATAGAGAATATTTTCAAAATGGCTTTCTGACTCTGGGTAAACAGTAACCACATTTTTTTTGCCTGTTGGAGGCCTGGTTTTTAATCACTCCACAAGCAGTTTTCATTTCTGTAGTAAAATTGCTTGTGGTTCTATTTAATTTGTTTCTGCAGGAGCCAGCTTTGGTGAAGATCTCCGAGGAGCTGGCGGGCGTTTTAGCACAGCACGCACAGCCAGTCAATGAGAAACGGTTCCCGACATGGAGGAAATTCCTCCAAACATTTCTCAGTCAAGGTAAATAAGACTGTAAAGCTTCTATTGAGGATTAGTCTGCACAACCTTGAATTCTAGTTTTGGGTCAACCTGGGGCCAACTTGAATACCTTGCAACTCTTGTGTTGGTTTAGAAAAGTGCTCCTACAAGCAGACTTTCTTTCTCTTTTAAGCTTTGCCTAAATATTTATCTTGCACTCAGCCTCTTAAGTAAGCAGGAACTGAGCATACCAAGCATGCCATGCATAGCTCAAGATTCTGACTTCTCCTGAGAAGTAGGCTTTGGAATCAGATGACCTGGGCTTGGATCTCATCCTTGACCTTGAGGTAGGTTCTTAAACCCTCAGGGGCCCAGTTTCCTCACCTACTTCACAGGGTTTTTGGGAGGATTCAATGAAATACAGATATGAAAGTTCCTTCCGTGGAGCCTGACTCAAAATAAAGTCTTTAAGAAATGTTAGTTTCTCCTTCCATTTTCTAGGAGAGCAGAAACGGTCTCACTTCCAGTTCTGAAGGTAGACTTTGTAAATAAGATCCTCTACAGTCCTGGAGCAAAGTCAGCCTCTGTTTCTTTCATCCTCCTCCTCTTGACTTCTCCTCAATTTTCCAATGACATTAGGAGGTCAGTGGATGAGGGAATGAATGGAGCAAATGCTGCTTATCCCCAGTTGGAGAGGTCCTGTGGGAGTGCTACACCAAGGCACGGCCACACACTGCCCCTCACTCTCCAGAAGGTTACAGTGTAAGGCAGATATTCCTATATGCTTACCCACATGAATTATAAGAGAAGGCTAGGATACAGACCACAGAAGATATCTTTCCACTCTTTACCACTGTCAAACGATGATAATATATTAACATGAATATATAATCGTGTTATAATAATATTATATCAGACGCTAACAACAGCAGCAGCAACAACCCAGTGGTGAGAATAGCACAGTGAAGATGACATAACAAGCACAGTCTGTGCTTACTATGTGCTAGACTCTATGCTAAGTACACCTGTATTAATTTCTTTGATCCTCCCAACAGGCCTATGAGCTGGGTAGCATTATCACGCTTGCTTTATAGAGGAGGAAACTGAGGTACAAAAGATTAAGTAACTCACCCCGAATCACTCTGTGATTACGTAGCAGAGCCAATAAAAGGCTACCCCTGTGCTGCCCCAGGAGTCTTGGCCAGAGCCAATGGGTATATTTACCAAGGAATACCTCCTAGCTCAAGGTATGAGATCGCATGGGAAATGACAGATCTGTTGGGCGTTGGAATATACTGCAAGGCAGAGTTGGGTGGAAGGGCATAGTAAACACTCTGTTAATGAATTATTTAAGCAAGGCGTCGGATGGCCCACCATCTAACAAGAATGCTGAGAAAGGATTCTTCACTGGTGCAGGGAGAAGCGCGGGGTGGGGGGCAGTTATAATGCACAATCTCTAATGTCTTCTCAAATCTAAATTTCTGTGATTCTACAAATTTCCACATGCACCCACTGCCAGAAAAGTAAAGCTAAAAGAGTCAACCCCATGCATAAATGGAAGAAAATAAGGTACATGTAATAAAAAATGGTTAAGAATAAAGGATTTTTTTAAGTTAGGAGGGGAAGACCATGAATATCTCAGGTCCATACAGGACAGGATGTTAGGAAGTTTCCAGATCTTATAAGGTCAGTCTGCAAACCTTCCTCTAATCTGTTATTTTCATGGGAGCTTTGTAGATTAGAAAGAGTATTCCCAGCCACTGTCTCACCTGAGCTGTATAACCACAAGCTTAGGCTTTGCCTCAACCTCCTTCATCTCTATCCTTTCTTCCTCTCTCTCAGTCGTGTTGTAATCACAGTGCTTATTTATGGGAGGCAGAACAAGCTTTATTGAGCCCATTTTATAGAAAAAGAAAGCGGCTTAAAGCTAGGAAGTGACTAGGGCGAAATCACACAACAAATTCGTGGTGAATGGGAACACAGTTAAGATCCTACAATTTTAGCATGTCTCAAAAATCCAGTTCTGGTAAGTCATGTGTTTTCAAACCTCTGCGGGCTCTGAGCCCAGTGCGTACAGCAGGCCCTGCATAAAATGCTCACTGACTGAGAGAGGCCTTCCCCCAGGTTTCCTGACCCTTAGGCCACCATCTCCTGCCATCTTCCCCTATTGCCTGTTTCATTTCATTTCTACTCTCTGAAGTGTGCTTATGGTCACAAAGTGTGCTATAGATTTGATTTCTACATTGTCATAGGATTATATCAAAGGCAATACATTTTTAGAAGAGGAATTAATTGCTTCGAAAGGAAAAAAATTAACGGTGAAAAAACCATGGTTCTATTGCTGAGAACACAATACAAATAAGCTACTTTGAAGTAAAATAATCTTGTAACTGTAAAGGACAATGTGTTTTCACTGAAGCACCATCTTTCAAAATGTAGGTGATAGCTAAAGCCACAAAGTTTTCTGAATCAGAGACTCAATAGGTTTTTTTGCTTTTTCTTGTGCATTGTGTCATTGCTGTTTTGTTACCTTTACCTTGCTAAATCCCCCGCAACCGGTATTTGGGTACAGCACACACTAGGAACCTCATTTAAAGAAAAGCACATCTCAAACCAACCAAAAAGATAAATCAGTTTTCCTTCTGAAACTCAGTTTTCTTTAGGACCAGCTCCAACCACATTTATAGACATTTAAAGAAAGTGCCTTTTGTATAAAGTAACAGATGGCTGCATTTGAGAATTGTTAAAATTTCAGGATTTAACCATCTATGCTGTTCAAAGCCTGTGAGCAGAGGTCACCTCCCAGCAAATTCCTGAAATACAGGCCAAGTTTATCTTAATACTGTCAGGCTTCAGAGGCTGCCTTGTCTAGGAACACTTAATTGTTTTTACTTTTAAATTATGTTATCTGATTCTTCACAAATAATATTTAAAGTTTTTTCTATAAAAGGGATATATACAGTAAGATTTACAAGTTAGGCCTAAAAATAGAAAGTTAGGCCTAAAAATAGAAAATGTGAATTTCGTGGACACCAGTGAGCTGGACCACAAATTTATCCAGGGCTAATTTGTTGCTATGAACATCAAATTTGCCTCTATGATTTTTGTTATTCAGAGCAAAAGGTAAAATAAGATAAATTATGAAGCTCCCATTATCAGCACGGAGCAAGCTTACCTGATCTTCAAGAATGGCAGCATCTCCTGGCTCTATATTTTAAAACAACCAGCTATATATAGAAGTCCTTTGGCTGACATAATGGTCAGTGTTCTCTTATGCCTGATAAAAGCCCTAACCCGTCAAAATTTCAAAAAGCAGTGAAGTTGAACAGAAAGCGCAGTGGTCATCAAGGTACAAACTGTGGACTGTGGGCAGTTAATTCCCCCTGAGGGATTTGCTACAGTCCTCAGGTTCATTGTTTATGTACTGAATGGGCATAGGCTTGATGATCTTTACAGTGTCTTCCTAGTTACGATCAAAACTACCATTCAGGGCTTCCCTGGTGGCGCAGTGGTTGAGAGTCCGCCTGCCGATGCAGGGGACATGGGTTCATGCCCCGGTCCGGGAAGATCCCACATGCCGCGGAGCGGCTGCGCCCGTGAGCCATGGCCGCTGAGCCTGCGCGTCCGGAGCCTGTGCTCCGCAACGGGAGAGGCCACAACAGTGACAGGCCCACGTACAGCAAAAAAAAAAAAAAAAAAAAACAACTACCATTCATTGAGTCCTACTATACACCAAGTATTGGGCTAAATACTATAGACACAGTATCACGAAGATTCACAACAGTCTGGTGAGGTAGGTCTTATTATGCCCATTTTAAAAATGAGGGAAAGGAAGTTCAGAGAATTGAAACCACTTGCCCAAAGTCTCACAAGACATGGCAGATGCAGGCTCTGAGCCTGAGTCCCTCTGCCAAAGACTGGGCTCTTTCCTCTTGCTCTAATGGGCACTGTCCACGTGAGCGCGTCCTTTCACCTACCCATGCTTTTCCCCCCAGGAGGCGTGATCGAAGCATACCCCCCTTCAGAGTGCGTCACCAACCTGACAGTAGACATGCTGATAGAACCCAATGGGGGAATCAGGATACTGTCAACAGGGGACCAGTTTCATGCCGAAGGCCCCTTCATCTCCTCTGGGACCACCATGCCTCAGACCTCATTGGATCCCCAAGTTCTCAGTTCTTTGTGCCTTCAAATTGGAAATGCTTGTAAAATGAAAAACGTGATTGGTTACTTTTCCATCAACCTGGTGACTTTTATTGATCCAAGGACCATGGAGCAGCAGGTAAGTCGACTTGATGCCGTATGAAATACTAAAATATGTAAAGACTCCACACCGTCCATGCCTGTGCAACAGGGACTGTGAGGGAGCTTCTAAGATGCACTGCTCTTCTGATGAGCTGACTGTAAATTCAGCGTTTACATGGTCCATGGCAATTTGGGTGAGACCATGCTTTATGTCTGTAAATACAGGACCAGTGTTACCAAGCAAAGGGCTTGCTGCCCGATGGGCGCAGTAGCCAATACGGTACTATGGCACCAGCTTTTGAGAAAAGAAAAGGCTTTATTGCGAGGTCAGCTGGCAAGGAGACAGCAGGCAAGGTTCAAAGCTGTGGCTCCCTGATCTGGGGTTTGGTCAAGCTTTTACGAGTTAGGGGAAGAGGGTTGGTATGCAGGGCAGGTTTTCACTGAACGGCGTTGGAATTTGGCCATTTATGGTGAGGTGTGATAAAGGGGCCTTTAGCACCGGCTCTTCAGGGACAGCAGACCCCTCGCTTCTGTAAGGGCTCTGGCATTCAGGTTCCGGTCATGTCCAGGTCCTTTGGTTTCATGGGAAGAGAGACTTTGCTTTCGGGTGTTGTCTGAGGTCAAAATTTTCTCCTCGGTGCATACTTTGGCTGCATGACTTGTGGTTTTGTTCCGTTGTCTGTGAAAAACAACTCAGTTTCTTGTTAGAAACAGTATAGGGCTAGTTTCAGGCTGGTTCTGCCGATACACCAGGGTCTTCTCATTCGGTACAGCTGGAGTTTAAATGACTGCAACTCATTCCAATGGGGCCTCAGTTTGCCCATTAATGCTCTGCCTGTATCTTATTGTGAGACTGCTTTATGCCATCCAGGGAGTGAACCTTTCTAGAATCTGTTCTTAAATAGAAAGTTAATCATTAAAAAGGAGGTAAGAGTTCTTGTTTCTGTTCCTTTTCTTATCAGTAGTTCACCAGCAACTTAGGTCGTCAATTTTTTCTTCTTAAAAAAAGTGTATTGGGAAATATTTCATAAATATAAAAAGGTCTAAATATTAATGTAATGAACCAAGACCACCTCCAGTCCTGTGTACTCCTTGCCAATCCCCCTTGCATGGCCCTTTCTCCTCCCAGAGGTATCCACCATCTTGCAATTAGGACTTTTATTCCTTTTCATACCTTTATGCTTTTACTGCATGTGAATGTGTTACTCAACCATGTTCATTTGCCTGACATGCAGCAAGCCAAAACACTGAAATGCTGACGTTTGCAGCAAAGAAAGGGTTTATTCACACGGCAGCCAAGCAAGGAGAAAGGAGAACAAGTCTCAAATCTGCCTCAAGGGGCATGAGAGATTTATGGAATAAAGGAGCAAGGTGGTCGTAGGCTTGGGGAGCGACGGGACAGGTGATTGGAAATAAGAGAAAGGTGAGGGAATTGTCAACCTGCACAGGAGTTACTACTAAGCTATGGGGTTCTTCATGGGCTTCTTCATGGGAGGCGTGTTAAAAAATTGAGGCACTTGGCATGATCTGAGGGTGGAGTTTTCGGCTTCCTGATGTCAAAATGTCACGGAGCTGACACTCGCACATGCCCAGTTGGAGGGTCAGTGGTCCTATCCAGTCTTAACCAGCTCAGCTTGAACTAGACACAGCTGACTCCAAGTTTCTGGGAAACATCTCAGGCAAACATCGTTTAGGCTAAGTGCAGCTTGGAGGACATGCACTTTTTTATAGCAACAATTAAAATGACTTTGATCAGTGAAGGCAGATTACAGGTGTAATGGATTTATATATTACAGATTACAGGTGTAATGGATTTATATATTTAATATGTGGTTTAATTTTGTTTAACTTTTTATAGATCATAACGTCCTATGTATTATTATTCTACAACATGCTTTTACTTATTCAATATTTCATCCACGAGATTCTTCATGTGTACATGTGTGCCTCTCATGTACAATAATTATAGATAAATAATTTTTAATCTCTTTTGTCCCAGAAATTACAATGTTTAAATTCACTACTACTTCATGAGACTTATTTTTCAAAATGTTCAGTTCCTCTTGTATTAGTGTTGGGTGACCACAACTCTGTCTAAAGGATGGAATAACCTCCTGCCTGCCCTCTCCTGATACCCTCTGGCCATCCAACATTGTAAATAGACTTTAGTTGTTTTGTATTCCTTATTCTCAGTTTTGCAATTCTCCATTTCAGTCAGATGATAGTTTCAAAGTGAGAGTTTATGTTTTGAGCAGTTTTCAGCTTGTTCAATAATCATTTTCCATTTGCATTCCTGAGCCCTCCATTGGTTTTACATTCCTTTCTCAGGCCCACACATGGAAAGAGAAAAGGACAAACTGAAGGGCATTCAGGAATCAACCTGGGGTGGAGTGAGGACAGGAACAATGCCCTCTGGCAAAAGGGCTGGATGGCAAGGAAGCAAGGGGAGGAGATGCAGGAGAAGCTGCCCTCTCCAAATGCTTGTCATGAGAAACAAGGATTAAATCTGTGATCCCTGGGGCAGTAGGGAGGATGGAACTATGGGGACAGTTGACTTATGGTTTTTATTTATTCAAGTTTGGTATAGGGAGAATTGCACAAGGCAATGAGAGGTATCTTCTCCAGACACAGAGCTGGTCCTGTCCCAGAGCTTACTACTGTTCCCAGCATCTGGGACAAAGGTCCCACATTTCACTTGGCTGGTCCCATGTGCCTTGACAGGCTTTGCTCGCCCTAACTCCCCCTCTTTTCCAACCCCTTACTCATCATATTACCTCCTGCCACAGGGCTTTTACACATGCTGCCCCTCTGCCTAAAATGCTCTTGCCTCTTCTCTTTTACCTAGTTAACCCCCTTCGCATCCATCATATTTCAGCTCCAGCCACACTTTCTTAGGGAAGCCTCCCCCGAACTTCCTGACAAAGTCAAATTCCCCTGTTTTAGGTTCTCCTATCATCATGTACCTCTCCTTTATACCACTTGCTTTTGTTACAATTTAGACTTATTTACATGATTATCTGATTAAAGCTGTCTCCCCCTGTACAGTATAAGCTCCCTGCGGAGATATATTATGTCTCTTTTTGCTCCCCATTCAATTCTCAGCACTATCTCTGCCCCAGCACAGAGTAGGTGTTCAGTAAATTATTTGTTGAAAGAATGAATGAATGAATAATAGAGGTATTCTAGCAGATGTTGGATGGTGGTGTTAAGGCTTTTAGAGAAGAGTTCAGAGATTAGTTGATGGGTGGGATAAATGAATATTAACCCAAGATTCCCTGATTTTTTTTTTTTTTTTTCGGTACGCGGGCCTCTCACTGTTGTGGCCTCTCCCGTTGCGGAGCACAGGCTCTGGACGTGCAGGCCCATCGGCCACGGCTCACGGGCCCAGCCGCTCCGCGGCATGTGGGATCTTCCCGGACCGGGGCACGAACCTGTGTCCCCTGCATTGGCAGGCGGACTCTCAACCACTGCGCCACCAGGGAAGCCCGATTCTCTGATTTTATCATACTAATACTTCACCTTGTCTCTTCCTGTTAATATTTGAGTATATTGCCATTCGTGTTACAATTTTCAGTAGAACATTGGAAGAAGTTCTCAATGAGCACACCAAAAGGAGTTTCTGCATTGGCAAGGGAAGTACATTAACTCTCTGTATGTAATAGATTATTTGCAAAATCACTGGTATATATTCTTGCCATTTTGCAAGTGACATCACTTCAGAAAACACTGTATTTTCTCTTCTCACTGACATGCATTGTGGTGCCAATGAAGAGATTGGCATTATCAACCTGTCATTTTTGCCAATCTAACAGGGGAAAAAATGGCATCTTGTTTTCCTCAGTATTTCTTTGATTATTAGTGAGGATGAACATCTGTACTATATCTGTTGGCCATTTATATATCTTGACTTAATTGCCCTATCGTATCTTTTGCCCCTTTTAAATTGGACTATAATACAAATGCTGATTTGTAGTTCTTTGTATATAGGAAACTCTTATCCTTTAACTGTTATACATGTTACAAACAACTTCTCCAGATTGTCACTTGTGGCTTTTCTTTCTTTTTTCCAGCCATTTTTCTCCACCATAAAAATCATTGTTTTTTCCTTTGTAATTGATTAGTAATATTTTATGGCAAGGTGTTCCAAGGAATAATGTCTTATTCCTCATCAAATTTCCACACAAAACTTAGTATCCATTGCCAACTTTCTCCTGAGTCAGCCACCATGATGACAGTGGTAATTTTCTATTTCCATCATTCTTTCTACATAGATTAGTTGGAAATCTACTGCAATGAAGAGTTTTTCCTTCTCCATCTTTCGTTTACATATGTAGGCATGTATGTATTTATACCAGTTTAAACCTGTGAGGTTCTAGTCTCTTAAGTCAGCTGTATTTTGACACTTTCATCATTTTGATGCTCAAGTTGTCCCAGATTTGACTAGTGGGAGACCCTTCAGTGTGGCTCTTGTGTCCTTTTGTTGTGTCCCCATCATCCTTTGAGTGTTGTCTTACTTCCTAGCACAATGAGATGTTCCAGGTTCATTTTGCATTTTCTCTGACAGACCTAGGATCAGCCCAAGAGCTTTGGGTCCTTTTAGTGGAGGATGGTATTAAGGTCTGGGCTCTTAGTGCTATCATTGCTACTGGACTGCCATTGCTCTGGCCTCTCTCAGTGGACAGAGCTAGAAAATATATGTTTTATGTATGTATGATACACATACAAGCATATACATACATATATACATACATGCATGCACCTATAACCATGTCTATATCTATCAGTGTATATATTTTAAAACCATGCATTCCTGCCAATATCTCTAATTCTAATTTAACACTTCAAGATTCTTTCTAGACTTCCCTTTTTCCACACTTACAAATAAATACTTTCGCCAACAGTGAGAAACCTGAGTTTCTTTATCTTCAATATATTTACTTATTTACTCAGTCAATTTATTTATTTCTTCAGTGTAACCAATCTCCCAACCAGTCCTGCTGTCTTCTTCACTTACCACAGCTGCAGTTGGTACTGAACCCTGTCATTTGTGTTTTAAGTTTATTTCTAATGCTCTTCATCAGACTAAAGTTTCAAATAGTCAAATCTAGCCCCTTTTCTAAATTACTATGTTATCTTGAGCTTTTCACTTTCTTTCTGTCATCTTCAGTTTTATCAGCTATAAAATGAGTCAGTTAGCTTATCTGACTTCTGAGTTCAAAAATTATTTATTTCAATATTTGCACAGTATTTTTGTATTAAAAATTTAATAATAGAATCCACTTTTTAGAAATATCACAAGGAAATAATCATAAATATTTATGTACACATATATTAATCACATTATTAAGGGAAGTAAAAAACTTCAAATAGACTAAATTCTAATAGAGAATTTGTTAAGCAAATTATGATAGATGAATAGAATCAAGTGCTATGAAAACAGTAAAACTAAAGTTTTGAATAATATTTAACAAGAAACTCTACTCTAACAAGAATTTATTTAACAAGAAACTCTACTCTAACAAGAATAGTGGAATGGCAAAATACAGATTCTAAAACAATATATGTAATATGATAACAATTTTATAAAAAGAAAAAACATATATGCAGAGCAAAAAGAACCTAAAGAAACACACTAAGATGTTACAAGTCATTACTTCTGGGTTAGAGGATTGAGGGTATGATAGGCAGAGTAATGGCCCTGCAAAGATGTTCATGTCCTAATTTCTGAAGCTGGTGAAGGTTACCACACATGGTAACATGTGTATGTAATTAACCTAGTAATCTTGAGATGGGAAGATATTCTTGGATTATGCAGGTGGACAATGTAATCACAAGGATTCTGCTGGCTTTGAAAATGGAGGAAGTGACCATGAGCCAAGGAATGCAGGTGACCTCTAGAAGCTGAAAGGGGCAAGGAAACAAATTCTCCTCTAGAGCCGCCAGGGGGAATGAAGCCCCCTGACACCACGACTTTAGCCCAGTGAGACTTCTCATCTTTGACCCTTTAAGCTACTAAATGTACAGCAGTTTGTTACAGCAGCAATAGGAAACTAGTACAGAGAGTTATTTCTGTTTTGTTGTTTATGCTTTCTCCATTTGCATTCTCAAAAGTAAGCATGTATCTGTAGTCAGAAAAATATATATAAATAATGATAATCACAAATAATGATCATTATAAAGCACTTTCACATACATGACCTTACTTACGTCCACACGTGTCTTGCAACAGAGGTGGGAGGCAGAAAGCTGAGGTGACTGAGTCCATCTCAAAATCTTGCTGTCTGGCCCCAACTGGGCCCCCATAACTTACCATGCTGTCATAATAAGAGCAGAGGGGACTGGGAGACAAAGAAAGATGGATAAAATGACAGTGGTGCACCAAGGACAGGCCCACTATTGTGAATCAGTCCAGATAAGAATATGGAAAATCTTGTCCAGACTTGAGATGAGAGTGAGGTTCTAGGGTAGCAGAATGGAGGAAGAGTTTTGGAAATGTAGGGTTTAAATATTGGGAACGTCAGGGTCACTGGGAATAAAAGGAAAAGAGCCAGTCCCTGGGAAATGGAGCTGGTAAGAGCATAGTACAAAACCACTCCCGATAGTGGACATATGTCCAAGATTCCAGTACCCTAGGAATGCGGAAACGCCAAACTTTCAGAGACTGTGCAGAATACATGGAGCTATAAGGTAGTCATTTTGGAGATCTGGCCTTCCCACATGAGGATGAGGGGAGGGATCCAACCCTTATACAAAGAGCAGCAAAAGCTATTTCCATGCCCCAATGGGTCCTGGAGCAAGAGCCCTTTATGGGCAAAATCTACTCGGTTCCACGAGGGACGTGAAGCACCTGCCAAAGGCTTCAGATTGAAAAGACACTGACATGTTCATTGAACAAATACCTCCCCAGGGTCTACTCAGTCCCTATGCTGCATGCTGTGGGAACAGAGATAAACAAGACATGTTCCCTATCACAAGGAAGCTCATTTCACATCCATCACCCAATTCCATTTGATACACAAGCACACAATTGTTTTGTACTCTTACTGGTTCTTAGGCATAAACATTGCCTCCATGAGATTTGTAAAGCCTCTAGAAAATGCACTGGTCCTTGTATTTTTTTACCTCATCGTAACGTCTAACACAATGATAGTTACATGACAGCCAATTGATGAATGAACTTTGGGAACTTCTAGAACATCCAGATCTGTTGAGCTTATTTATATTCACTTTTGGGAAATTCTAAAGGAAAGAACCAGTGTTTATTGAGCATCTAGTATGTACAAGACATTATGGTAGTTACAACAGAGGCTGCAAAGATGCAAAAGAAGTGGAAGTGCCTGCCCTTAGGGAGTTCAAAATCTAGCTGGGGAGAAACACTTGAAAAATGAATTACAAGGAAAAGCTTAGGTGACAACTACATAGAACAATGAAAGAGACATCAAAAAGGCAATGCCAGTTTAACTGCCTTCTGTTTGGACCAATCAAGAAAGGTTTTTACAGAGTAGGTGGGATTTGAGCTGAAAGATAATTAGGATTTGAAAGAGGGTAAAAAAGAGTGTATTCCAAGTGGGAAAGATGCTCTGAAGGGTAGTGGTAGAAATGTACAAAACACATATGGGAAAAAAATGATGATCTAAGTCTTACAAACATCATGACTGACTTGCCTCATGTAAATATGCATTTATGTATCACTCTCCGTGGACCACCAAGGAACTCCCCTATATATCACTCTCCAGTTCCTTTTATGTAAAGTCACTAAACAAATAGATGGGCAAAGGTGCTTTCTGTTGAAATCCCCAGGTTAAAAACTCCTTTGTTGTTAGATAATTGTAAACTTTTGAAATAGCTATCTCTGTTATGAGCATTGACAGTTATTAACTTTTTAAAGGAAAGGAAATCCAATTTTGAAAAAAGAGTTTAGATAAAAAACAGCTGCAGGCTCCTAGCAATGGCCCTTCCTGGATACATAAGGTAGCTACAGAAGGAAATGAGACTTGTTACACAGCACAAACTATGAAGAAAGACAAAAATGGAAAGCCCTGATGTATGTAAGAGAATGTCTCATATATTCTGAAAACTGTTTCTAAGAGTTTCTAAATACAAATGTATCAGCCTAGAATAGAAAAAAAAAAAAAAGAGACAGCTGAAAATATTTTCATTATGATGGATGGGGGTTCTGGCCCCAGTCTTTACACTTAGCAGTTGTGATACTTTAGGCAACTCACTGGACATCTCTGAGCCTCGTTTTTTCATTCACAAATGGTGACTCCCTCCCCTCCTTACCACAGGGTGTTCTGAGAGGCTGAGCAGATATAAGGTGCTGTTCTTATTAAATCAAACAGCATAATCACATGTAAAACTGTCACCTGAGGCCTCAGCAGGTTCTCAAACTGTGAGTGGAATCTGAATTGAATTAGCATTGTTTTTAAAAGTCAGTGAACATTATCATCTCAAAGTGATACATAAGCATCAAAAGTGAATATATTTATTTCAGAGAGTAGAAAAACCAAGGTCTACAGAATATCGTAATTCCTTCCTATTCATTGCTATATACCCAGCACCTAGCACTACGTCTAGCATATAGTAGATCCACAATAAATATTTATTAAATGAATGAATGAATACTTCTCTCCAAGCTCCCCCCTAGTACTCTCCTTTGCAAAATCTCCCTATCTCTGTCTTCAAGATATACAAGGTATTCACCAAGGGGCCTCAATGAGATTTAGTTTTTCTCTTTAGGGAAGGTATTTTATTTATATGTAAGAAGGTTAACAGGGTATATCTAAATTAAAATTTATAGGCCTTTAGTATAAACAGAAATGCTTGTTATTCAGTGTTTTTTAAATGCCATAATAGACACATTGTAAATCACAAGTTAATACCTAGTGAAGGGAAAACAGATCCCAGGGTTTTGAAGTGTTAAAGTAAAAGACCTATCCCTTTAAAAGGTCTGCATCCTTGTGTCAATGAAAGAGACATGTAATATACAAGTAATGATGATGGTGAGGATGATGACTTCTGCAATGAACACAAAGGCAATGATGACAATAATTTTTATAGTGAAAATTACAATTCTGTTTCCTAACACTAATAGCGCAGGTAAACTAGTGACCAGCTTTGCTATATACAATCTTACCGTATGTGACTGTCCTTAAATGTTGGGTTAACCCCCTTACATTGTAAACCTTAACCTTCAGAAAGATTGAAGCCAAACCTAAACATCAGCTCTTGGGTAGGACTTTGGTTGGTCTACAAAGAATAGACCCAGTTCCTCTGTTTATGTCTAGTCGCCCCACCCAGGACTTCTTTAGATGACTGCTCTCGCCGTGGAGATCCTTGCTTCCTTTTGAATGAAACCCAGGCACTTCTCTCTGGACTTGGAGGTCTTTAACTAAATTTAATCACCAGAAACATTGCCAAGGAAGGGCAAATGTGCGCATTCACACTGCATCCTGAACTTTTCAGGAGGTGCCACGGTTCTGTAGGACTCAGGAGGTCCGCAGGTAGGGAGAAAGGAAAAGTCTCCCTGCTGATGCTAAGACAGACCAAAACATTCTCCACATACATGTGGTTACAACTTGTCTACCAGCATCACAAAAACAAAGCTGAGTGGCCCTTTCCTACTTCCAGCTGTCACCTGTGGTCAAGACTTTTTGTGTGATAAATTTTCCATTTCGAAACTGTCCTTAGCATTCATTTTAATTTTATTTTATCTGAACCATATGGTTGAGGTGACAAAGTACAGGGTAATTTGCTCTAGGTCTCACCTATTTCTTAAAACAACCCTGAACCATCCCTCTCCCACCATGTGGCACTAATTGCTTTTCTCACTGATCATGTCCAAAGTACTCTCTAGAACAAGCAAACTGACCTGCTTAGTGACTCCCATATTCAATAAAGACATTCTCATCCTGCCTGCCACGTGCCACCTTCATTCCTACAATTGGCCTTTCCTTTCTTTTCTATCAATATACAACTTCCCTTCTTTCGAAACATGTTTCAAAATCCAACTCCTCATGGAAACCCCCCTTAATTAATCCCCCTTCAGTGCCACTTCATTCTCTAGCTTCTCAGAGCTGAGGTAGAGTACTGACAGCCAGAGTACTTATTAATGATAATATCAACTATTTATTGAAGTTTTGTCACGCACCAGACATTCTGTTATGTATTTTACATGTAGTGTCCCTAATCCTCACGCCTGAAAAGTGAGTACTATTATCTCTAATTTACAAATGAGGAAACTGAGGCTAGAGTGACATGTTCAAGGTCACAGGGCAACTAAGTGGCAAATCCGGGGTTCAAACCATGATTTAGCTGCCTGCTGAGCCCATGCTCCTTCTCTCACAGCAGATATTCCCCACGGTACTGCACTGAATTGATGGTGACTTCCTTTGTAAGTCTCTCCCCCCTCCTCAACCATCATCACCAAAGAAAATGTATGTTCCTCTTGTACATCCTCAATATGCTTGTTGAATTGAGTCGAACAGCTTAAAGCCAGAAAACACATCTCCTATTTTTTTTTAATATATTCCATCCTTGTGCTCAGCGCATAAGGTAATCATTAAATGTTAATGACGAAGCGAAATGGAATAAAATCAGTGTTGTGGTAGCCATTTTAAGCTTTAAGAGTTTAAATCAGCAAGCCCGTACATAGCACCACAGCTGGGAGCGCCATCTTGCCATTAAGCCAGAAGGTGGATTCATGGGATGGGAACATTGAAAACAGACACCACAAGAATGGTTAAGTCAGCTCTCCAAACCACTTTCTACAAGTAGCTACTGCTTTTCCCTCCATAATAATTTCACAATGATTAACCTGCTAGGTGAAAAATCCCAGGCAAAAACCTGAGTGTCAGAGGAGTTTAGAATAACCACTGAGTAACAGGCTAAAGTTGGAGGTGATGTGGACAGAGGTAGACTCATTCCCATCTAGCTGGTCAGAAATGTAAGAGAACTGCCATCTAGATTTCTATTATGGGCTTTATCTTTCAGAATAAATTCCCTTTTTTTAAAATTATTAGATTTATGAAATCCAATCTCACATTCCAACACATATGGATATCAAAATGTGTATTTGGTGAGGAATAGTATCTTATGTTATCAATTTCTGCTTCCTTTGCTCATAGCACAAAATCCTACTTTTTGCTAAAACCTTACTTTGTAGCTTTTTAACTTAATTACATATATAGGCAATTACTGACACCATCTGTCTTCATAGAAAAAGAACAAGAAGTGACACAAAAGACTGGGACTCTGAAGGGAATCTTTAGCAAACAAATTCTTCTAGCTCCGCTACAGTAATATTTATTTTTAGGAGCCCTTATATTATTTTAAATCATTTATGCTTTTTAGAAATAATGAATTTGAGCTATACTTAAAATGTGGTGGCTTTCGTATGATTTTTTTTAAAAGAAAATATCAAGTAATCCATTGCTTTTTCAGTAAAACAAAAACTTAAACATGCTTTTGAACATCTGTTACTAGTACGTCTAACACAGCACTTAAAATCCTTTAAAATCCCTGAAAACCTTTATAAAGTTACATGAATCTTTTGCATAAATAGAACTGTTTTAACAATACGTATATTCCTTTAAACATATATTTTGCTTTCTTAAACATAAGATTCATTGTGTTGCCTAGCATTCCAAGCCCTTATAAATAAATAAATGAAATGGCTTCACTTTTTGAGGGAGTCAGTCTTCCCCTATCATGCCACATTCCTAGCCCACTCTAGAGTACTACTTATTTATGTCTGTTTTTTAAACCTTATGCAATTTCTTCACAAAAGTCTTAATGTGTAAATAATATCAAACCAACCCATTGAAACTTGAACAGGATAAGTCAGGAACCAATACAAAATAAAAGTCCAAATAAAATAACAGAATTCCCCTCCCATGAGGAGTACATTGTCAGGAAATGCAAAGGGATTATAGAGAAAAGTCACACGTGGCTCCAAGAAGAGTATGGAATTGGCAGTTACCACCAAGGAGGACAACTGGGTTTTTCTGCAGGTCTTCCCTGAACTGAAAGGAGCAGGTTTTGAACCCCTTGTTTCAGCTACTAAGAGCCCCACCCTCCATAAGTAGAAGTGTGTATAAGAGGACAGTTCTAATGAGGCGCAATATAAAAAAGACACTTTTCAAAGAAATAACTGTAAGACCTCTCTACACATATTAAAGAATTATGGTATACCAAAGAATGTGCTGTCTCAGATTTGGGGTGAAAATATCAATATATATATTTTGTATTTTTTATTCACTTGTTGATGAAGAAAATATGAAGAAAGTGATTTCACAATCACTTGTGATTGTGGAGCCCTAAAGCTCCACCCATATGTTTCTGGAAAGTGCCACAGGACTTCTTTTGATCACAGGTAGGAACCTCGGCTTTTTGCTTCCACTGAAGGACAATATTTCTTTGTCTTTTTTTAAAATATAAATTTATTTACTTATTTATTTATTTTTGGCTGCGTTGGGTCTTTGTTGCTGCGTGCGGGCTTTCTCTAGTTGCAGCGAGTGGGGGCAACTCTTCGTTGCAGTGCACAGGCTTCTCACTGCGGTGGCTTCTCTTGTTGCAGAGCACGGGCTCTAGGCACACAGGCTTCAGTAGTTGTGGCACACGGGGTCATGTCTAGTTCCCAGACCAGGGATTGAACCCATGTCCCCTACATCGGCAGGCAGATTATTAACCACTGTGCCACCAGGGAAGTCCCCCTATTTCTTTGTCTTTATAAAGCTCTTTCATTATAGGCTCTCAAAGTGCTTTACAGACAAATAATGGGGAAGGTGAGGCAGAAAGGTGTTAAGTGGCTTGCCCAAAGTTCCACGGTAAATCACAGGCCTTTCTCTGGCTTCAGAACCACCGAGTAATTGGTGGAGATTCTGGATGTGACTGCCAGCAGCACGGTGCTCTCTCACTTCTACCAAGCATTTGTTTCCCTGCCAGGTGGAGAGTAATCTCCAAGATCAAG
This sequence comes from Orcinus orca, assembly GCF_937001465.1. Taxonomy (NCBI): domain Eukaryota; kingdom Metazoa; phylum Chordata; class Mammalia; order Artiodactyla; family Delphinidae; genus Orcinus; species Orcinus orca. The sequence continues at coordinate 91,544,628 of NC_064560.1, read as the reverse complement.
CATGGGAAGAAAACCTGGACGTCAGAGCCAGGCAAACTTGGACCTTAATCCTAGCCCTGCCACTTAGCTGTGGAACTTGGGCAGGTTTCTGGGTTCCTTGAGCCTCCACTTACACTTCTATAAAATGGGGGTGTTAATATCTACTTCACAAGGTTGTTGTGAGGATGACATGAGAAAATACCAGAGTGCCTTGTACATAATAGACCCTTAATATACATTAATTCCCCTTCCTCTTTCCTTCCCCAAGTCTCCCTCCTAGAGCCTGTCCTCCATGTGGTCAAGTAGGCAGCTTTCTAAATATTGCTGCCATCAACAAAGACAGCATATTAGCTTGATAGGGTGCCAAATCTTTCAAACACCAGAGTCTGTAGACAACAAAGGCAAAGTCGTGGAATCCAGATTCATCTCTCAGATAACCAAATCCAAAAGGTTCCATTACGGTAAACAGCCCTCTACCATCACCAAATTAGTCATGACTCATTGTATTATTGGATTAACTCAATGTCACTATGGAGGGCATAGGGCTTGGGGGGCACCCAAAACCACAGAAGGAGGCTGAGGCATTGGGGGGCCCTCAAATGAGCAACAGGATGGAGGAAGGGAAGCAGATGTGTTTAAGACAAAGCTTCCTTTGTGCCCACTTGCCTGACCAGCCCTGCCTCTCTTCTGGATTTGACCACACTCAGCCCCACTCAATACAGGAGCTGATACAAAGTGAAAGCCTGCAGTGGGCAGTCAGAGGAAGTATTTTGCCTGTCACAGAAAAGTGACACTGCATCCCCAGACCTAACTGAGTCTTTTTGACAGATGCTAATATATTATCCCTTCCAGCCCATGGCTGCTTATTGAGATCCAGGTACTAACCCTTGCTGAGTGCTAGTTTGCTTTAGTGTATAAGGCATGTATTTTTTACCCACACGTGGAAAAGCTTTTGAAAGTGTAGACTTGAAGAATACCTAGAATAAATTCAGAGGGCAGTCTGGGAGGTGGTTTCTCACAGTCTCCCTCATTCAGTCATGATTTCCACATGCAACTAGATTCAAACAAGTGGCCATACAAATTGTGGATGGGTTTCCTTAGAATGGGTTTCCTGGAGACGGGTGTGTGTGTGTGTGTGTCACGGGCCTCTCACTGTTGTGGCCTCTCCCGTTGCAGAGCACAGGCTCCGGACGTGCAGGCTCAGCGGCCATGGCTCACGGGCCCAGCCGCTCCACGGCATGTGGGATCCTCCCGGACCGGGGCACGAACCCATGTCCCCTGCATTGGCAGGCGGACTCCCAACCACTGCGCCACCAGGGAAGCCCCAAAACTCACTATTTTAAAATGTACAGTTCAGTGGCTTTTAGTATATTCACTGAGTTATACAGCCATCATAATTATCTAATTTTAGACCATTTCCTTTACTCTAAAAGAAACTGTACCATTAGAAATCACTTCCCATACCCTCTTCCTTCCAGCCACTGAAAACCACTTTCTGCCTCTATGGATTTCCCTGTTCTTGACATTTCATATAAATGGGATCATACACTAGGTGGTCTTTTGTGCCTGGCTTCTTTCACTTAACAGAATATTTTCAAGGTTCATCCATGTTTAAGCATTTATCAGTGCTTCATTCCTTTTAATGGCTGAATAATATTCCATTGTATGGAGGTACCACATTTTGTTTATCCATTTCATCAGCTGATGGACATTTGGGTTGCTTCTCCTCTTTGATGGTAATGAATCGTGTTGCTATGAACGTTCATGCACAAGTTTTTGTGTAAACATGTTTTCATTTCTCTTGGTTGCATACCTAGGAGTAGAATTGATGGGTCATATAGTAACTCTACATCAACTCTTTGAGGAAATGCCAAACTGTTTTTCAAAGTGGCTGCACCATTTTACAATCTTACTAGCAATGCATGAAGGTTCCTATTTCTTCATATCTTTGCCCACACTTGTTATTGTCTTTTTTATTTCAGCCACCTGTGTAGGTTTGACATGGTATCTCTCCTGTCTGTGTTTTAAAGGGAAGATTTATTTCCTTGTGTTATTTAATGGAATAATCCAACAAAGATTTATTTCACATATATATATCAGGAGTGCTGTGCTAGGTTTTATGCAGGATTCAGATATGAACCAGAGGACCCTGCTGTAGGTCTGATTCTTCTCTCTAGGAATCTCCCAAATGTAAACAAACTTGCCTTGGACTTGAAATCAAGAGCTCTGAGCTCTTGTCTCTACCCCTCTTGGAGTCTTGTGCCTGGGGTTTGAGGAGACTGGGCAAGATCACCTCCAAGCCCACAGCCTGTGTTTCTTGCCCACATAGTCTGCAACCAAGGTTGTTCTTTATAAAACATTCTGGTTGGGCTTCCCTGGTGGCGCAGTGGTTGAGAGTCCGCCTGCCGATGCAGGGGACACGGGTTCGTGCCCCAGTCTGGGAAGATCCCACATGCCGCGGAGTGGCTGGGCCCATGAGCCATGGCCGCTGAGCCTGCACGTCCGGAGCCTGTGCTCCGCAACGGGAGAGACCACAACAGTGAGAGGCCCGCGTACAGCAAAAAAAAAAAAAAAAAAAATGTTCTGGTTTACTGGAGCTGTCAAGGAAACTGGGAGGGAATGCCGAACTTTGCTGTCAACTCATTGAACTGATGGGGCCATTGCTTCATGCACATCCCCACCTCACTTTGCAAGACAGCCTTCCATGTCCACAAGGACTGGGCACAGGAATCCTCCCCCGTGGGAGCTCCAGAACAAGAGCCTTCTGCCTTGAAAATCCACACAAAAGCCTTTTAGAGATCATTTGCAGTAACTTTAAAAGAGCACTTCTCAACTAAGCAAATCATTCACAAGTCCTGACATTTAGAGTGTGAATATTGAAGAAGAATAACTATATACAGCATGGGATTATTATATTGAATTGGCATGGAAGAAGCATATATAATTTACTAGTCCCAGAAACGCATAACAGGTTATAAAAATTGGGTTTTCATGTTTATTATAGCTTACTGCTTAATGTCAAAATAAGAAAATGGCCTTCCAAAAATTCATAATAAAAAAGTGAGGAAATACTAAAAGGAAAAAAGAAATGAGTATGTAATTCTGTACCTTAAGAATACAAATAATATCAGTTAGGCCATCAATCTCAAAAGTAATAGAAAATCATAAATTTATAGAGGTAGTGGAAGAAGCTTGGAAAAAGGAAGCAGAGAAGGCAAGAGTATAATAAAAATTTTGTGATTTTTTTTTTTTTTTTTACAAAAGTGGAAAACTAAGTACAACTGCTGATGGTGCAGGTTTAAATTTCAATATTTTCCATTTTGGATCCCGAAATTAATTTTGAATATAGTTCCTACACATCCTGAAAGAATTTCCAAGGTCACAGAGAAGCTTCTGGCACTATACAGAAATTGGACTATGAATGCTGGTAATTAGGTGTCATGGAAAGAGCTGGAGCAGGAATCAGGAAACTTGATTCCAGCTCTTCCCCTAATTGTGGGACCTGAGTGAGTCAGTTCACCTCTCAGAGTCCTCGACCATAAAATGAGGAGGTGGGAATGATGAATGTCATTTTAGGTCTGCCAGGACAGAGCTGTTTAAATAGACCTCTTTGGGCCCTGAATATTTTCAGATTTAGAGATTCCAATACCCTACATCACATCAAATGTACAAATGCACTCTCATGGAATGTGACATAGACATAACTGTGTAAAAGAGTTGTGTTGTGTTTAACTGAGATGTCAATTTTGTTGATATTTTTGTTATTTGATAGTTTTCTTTTCATATTTGGGGGCCAGTAACTTTTTTTTCAGAATCCAAATATTTTTAAGGCCTTTGAAAATCACAGAGGCCCTAGGCATGGTGGACTACTGGGCCCTGAGTGCTAAGTGGCAGGGCCCAGATTTTTTGCTGCCTTTGGCCCCATGAACTCCAAAGGCCCAATATAAGGGAGTATCCAGGGTGGGTGGGAGAGAGAATGGATACTCTAGTTGCTCAGAGACAGCCTTACGGAGCTGTGATTTAAATCATGCCCAAAAGGATACATAGGATTAATAGAGACAGAGGGGAAGGCCTCCAAGATGAATACCAGGAGTGTCAACTGTTGACTGGGGCCCTGGGTGACTGCCCCATCCAGCCGTAACTGCAGTTCTTCACCTCTCTGAGAGACTGGGCCATCCCAGAAGCCACCACTAGGTGGCAACATGCCAAGAGGCTGCAGTCCCCTCTGCCTATCTATAGATATTTTTATGTAATACAAACAATTCTTACCAAACATTATAATCACATTAATATTTTCCTACGTAAAAATTCTTACAGTGCAGTGTACCACCTGCCTTAAAATTAAGTATCAGGTGTGTTGTTTACCACAATGGAGAGTTTGATGCTGTTTGGTGATTTAGTGATGGGAAGAGATCTCATTTAGTTGCTGCTTAAGAAAGTATGCTCTCTGTGTGATAGCCGGGATTCTGGAGCCTGTTTTTAAACAGCATCTGAGAAGAGTTAACTGTGTACACTACCTCTGAGAATCAGGCCAGAATACCGAAGTCAAGAGCCAAGCAAGTGAGTTCTTACTCCTGCCCCAGACTCAGCTTCTGGCAGTCACACAGGGAACAAATCCAAACAGATTTGCTTCTGCCAGACCCCACAATAATAGTCTCATGCAATATCTCATGTAGTCACTGGATCTTCTCAACAACCCTCAGAGATAGCGACCACTGGTCTGTGTTAACAGACAAGGAAACTGAGGCCCAGAGAGGGGAAGGAAGTTAAGATCACACAGACAGTAAGTGGCGAGGCCAACACTCCCTTCCAGTGAGGTCCTGTAACTCTGGTTCAGTGCTCTTTCTATCCAGTGAAGACATTTACCTTCCTCCAGGCACTGGCCTCTCTAGTCCCTATCGCCCTCAAGCTGCCATCACTTCTTTTCCCTACCAAGCTGCCCCTACCCTTCTCAGCCTTATTTCATCTCAACCTAAACCTGCTGAGAAGCATGTCCCCTAGGGAAGGCCCCATGTCCTACAGACCTTGCCTCTCCCCAGCCAAGGAGATCCTTGAGCCCGAGGCCCAAAAGTAACAGCAGAGAAAAAGATGCCTCCCTACAGGGACTGATTCTGCTTTATCCCTCCCAACCCAGCCAAGCACATCCTCCTGATTTAACAGCTGAGAAAGGAGAAAAGGTGCCTGAGATCCCATCCCATCCTCTAGAACACCATTCAACAAAGGCATCTCACACTTAACACGCCAAAACCTGAAATCTTAATTTTACCCTTTAAACTATTCCTCTAGCCATCTTTCCCACTCAATACACGGTAATTCCACCCTTCCATTTTTTCAGGGCAAAAGTCTTGGAGACATCCTTGGCTCCTTTCTTTCTCTCACACCTGCATCCAACCCATCAATAAGTCCTTTAGGTTCTAGTTTTGAAATGTATCTATAATATGACCGCTTCTCCCACCCTCTACTAATACTGTGCTGGACCACCCACCATCATCTCTCACCCAGATTACTGCAAACAGCCTCCTTGCTGACCTCCCTGTTTCCATCCTTGTCCCCTTATGGTCTCTTCTCCCCATCGCAACCAGGGTAACCCTTTAAAAATATGAGATATCATGTCACTCCTGCTCAGCACCCTCCAATGGATTCCCAGCCTCCACAGTTAATAAGTAGGAAGTAAGCCCCCAGCTCTGTATCTAGCCAAACCAGTAAGGACAGAGGGAACCTTGACTACCCGTGGCTGTATCGCCCAGCCAGCAGAGAGCTGGGCAGGTGGCCTGGTCTCCATAGCTTAGGAATAGCTGTGGGTCTGTCTGAGGGTTTGGTCTTGCTCTAGAAAGAATCAAGTGATCAAATGGTGGGTTTCCTATAACGTTGGGACTGTGAATGAAGACATGAACATGGGCAGGGAGGTGGTACACACATCCCTCAGCCACGACAGGCTGCTGAGGCGGGTGGGCTGTGTATTGCCCTCTGTTCTAAAGGCCTGATGCCATCTCTATGGTGGGTGAATTCTCAGTGCTGCATCTCTCAGTAGCCTTAGTTGGAGGTCCACCTTTTAAAAAACTTCCACACGAGCAACAACATGGATGGACCTGGGGGTTATTATGCTTAGTGAAGTAAGTCAGAGAAGACAAATACTGTTTCTTATCACTTATATGTAGAATCTAAAACAATAAAACAAACTAGTGAATATAACAAAAAGGAAACAGACTCATAGATAATAGAGAACAAACTAGTGGTTACCAGTGGGGAAAGGGACGGGGAGAGGAGCAGGATAGGGGTAAAGGATTAAGAGGTACAAACTATTATGTATAAAATAAATAAGCTACAAGGATATATTGTATAGCACAGGGAATATAGCCAATATTTTATAATAACTTTAAATGGATTATAATCTGTAAAACTACTGAATCACTATGTTGTACACCTTAAACTAACATATTGTAAATCAATTATACTTCAATTTAAAATTTTGAATGGAAAAAAACCACTATGAATATCCTGAACAACCTACTGATTCTTTTTCTAAATTTATTATCAGAATGAAAGGTTCTAAATAAAATTTTCAAATCAAAAAAAATTCTACACATGCTTAGGAATCTTCCCAGGTAGCCTCATAGCTGCATCTAGAGGCAACTGAGGGAGGGTCCACCAGGACTATTATCCCCAGTGATTAGTCGAGGAAAGTGGCCCAGAGAGGTGACTTTGCTGAGAGTCACGAATATTTGTCTTAGACCCTGGTACCAAGAGTAGGGCCTTTAGCAAGTCACTTACCCTGTCTGGAGAGTCAGATTCTTCTCCTTACAAATAAAGATGAAAAAGGAAAGAAAACCTAGAGATGGGTCTGCAAAACATCCATGGACTCTGACAGCTCTGAAATTCTATGATTCTTCAACAAATATTATTTAATCTATAAGTTAGTCTCTCGGTCCCATACCTACCCCAATGCCCATAAGAGAAGGTTGGCAAGACCAAACTCTTTGCTACTTCATTTGCCCTTGGAGATAGTTACAGAATGTAGGGCCTTAGCACATCTGCCCACATCTATATCCTCTGCCACCCATCCATCCTGCCTGTCACAGGAAAGAGGCAGAAGCAGCAGGGGTGATCAGGCGGCCTCCATCTGCCTTGAGCACCTAAGGCAAAAAGAGCTCAATACCAGGACCCTCTCTCCCTCACCTCCCCACACAGAAGTGTGTTATTACCATTTCATCCCAAAGCTTGCAGCCCAAGAAGGACCCAGAACCTTGGAACGAATTGGAACAAACAATTCTGGGCAAGCTCGCCTCTGCCTGACCCTGTCTTCAGTTCTCACATGCTTGTTTAAAGGCAATGAGGTTGTTGCAGTTTCTGGGTTTGCCTTCTGCCCTGTGCTCCGCCCAGCCTGCCTCAGGTCTCCCAACACAGTGGCAGTGAGGACTGCATCCAGCCCAGCGCAGGTCAGGGAGTAGAGAGCTGGGCCTCTGCAGCACCTCTCCCCACCCCATCCCACCCCTACTGGCCCTGCCCCTGGCTGAAGTTGCAGTGGACTTTTTTTGCAACCAATCAAATTAAAAATAGAATGTGAGCCACATGTGTAAATTTTAATTTTCTAGTAGCCTCATTTTAAAATGTAATCAGAAAAAGATGAAAATAATTTTAATACATGTGTTTTATTTAACCCAACATAACCAAGAATAGTATCATTTTGACATGTAATCCGTATAAAATATTAATGAGATATTTCACATTCTTCAAAATCTGGTGTGTATTTTACATTTATAGCACATCTCAATTTGAGCCAACCTCATTTCAAGTGCTCAATAGGTACACGTGGCCAGTGGCTGCCATATTAGATAGTGCAGATCTAGAATATACATGAGAGTCTATATATAATTTTACTTACCATAAATCTGCTAATGTTAACATTTTGTTATATTCCCATCTAGTCTTTTCTAGATACAGTATTATTTTTACAAAGTTGAAGTCATAATGCCCATATGACTATATCCTTCTCTTGCTGTTTTGTGTATCTTCCTACATCATCAAAAGTGAGTCACAATCATTGTCTTTAATGATAATATCATAGACTATCCCATCACTTGGGTGTGTCATAATCTCCTTATCCAATGCCCAAATGTTGGACAGCTGCAATTTTTCAGTTTTACAAATAGTGCTGAGATGAAGATTTTTATGTTGCTCATGCTTCTTAAGGCCTTGATGTAAATCTCTCTAGTGTTCTAGCCAATTTTAAAAAATGGATTTTGAATATCAGTCAAACAACTATCAACAAGGGCTTTATGACTGGGAGCTGAGACACCTTGGTTTCTTGTCCCATACCTTTGATATGTGGCTCTGAAGCCCAGGGCAAACCACTTTGCTTCTCACACTAGAGTTGCTCCATTTATAAAATAAACCAGCTGTATTTTATAATTTTTAAGGGTCTTTCCAGCGCTAACCTTCAGTGATGTTTTTCCCCCAACCTCACATCTAACCAATTAACCTGTCAAACTAGTCATTTCAAGTCCTACAAGTCATGTCAAAGCCACCTCCTAAACATTTAAAAATATATCCACTTCTCTCCATCCCCAGTCGTAGTGCCTTTCTATGTACATCATCGCTCATCTAAATTGTTTAGCCTCCATATGTTTGTATTTTTTACAGATCTTTTCCTGTAATTGATATCTAGTCTCATGGCGTTGTGGTCAAAAAAGATACTTGATACAATTTCAATTTTCTTAAATTTACCAAGGCTTGATTTGTGACCCAAGATATGATCTATCCTGGAGAATGTTCCATGAGCACTTGAGAAAAATGTGTATTCTGTTGTTTTTGGACTCATCTAAATTGTGATGCAGAGTGAAATTAGGTTCTAAACATTAACAGCGAAATCCAAAATCAAGAATAGGATTAAATGAGATATGTATGAAAGCCTGGGGCTGGCACAGAGGAGATGTTCAATGAATATTTGCTGTATTTGAATCTGAAACCAGCTTCAAGAAACCCAGTCCCTGAAAGGTTGTGAAGGAGTTCACAGTGAAACATTAGAAGTGCTGCTGTGCCCTGCTGGGAGCCAGCCTGCCCCAGACACTGAGAGCTGTCAGAAGACAAAGACTCAGCAGCTTCCCCTAAAGGGCTGACAGTCTAGAGGGGGAAATGGGAACCCCTGTCCGCAAAACAAAGATGCCTCAGGCGGTGTCTTCAATGGAAAAACCAGATGGAGAACAGAACAATTATCTGAGCAATTCAGGCAAGCCTGCTGTTGAGGAAAAGGCGTGAAGAAATTTGTTCTATTTCCTTTGTGACAAGGAGTTAGGGAAGCCTGGGGTAGCAAAAACATTTTGAGTCTACAGAAAGACCAGCGTTCTGGCCTACGCTCTATGATTTTAGGCAAACCACAAAACCACTTTTTGATCTCAGTATCCTCATCGGTCAAATTGAGATACAGTAATACCAACTTTGTTCAAACCTAACCATGTACTGGATTGAGTTGTGAGGTTGAACACAATGATTATGAATGGGGAAAACAGCTTTTAAATGAAGCAATCTAATAACTACATAGGCAACTGAAAATGAGTCTCCTAAGATTCTACCCCTCTTAAAGGAAATGTTTAGTAATCATCAATAACATCTGTATTGAACTTTATAATATGCAAGGGAATTTTATGCGCATTTATTCTATTTTGTTTTCAAAACCCATTGTGGTAGTGTTATCATTTGTGCCTTTTACACTTAAGGATACTGAGATTGAGAGAGCTTAAATAACCGTTAAAGTTTCCACTCTTTGCGAGGGCCAGATTCAGGCTCTCTTGACTCCTTGGTTGCCTTCCCACTAAAATCCTCATCACCAAAACATTAATATTATTAACATAATATTAATAATGTTTGTTATATGCATTTCTCTTTGATCAAGGACACTGAAACATCAAAACAGAAGCTCTGGAAAAAAATGCCAGACATGTAAGAACAGCAAGTTCACTTTCTTGTATTAAGGAAAAGTAGATGTCCCCATCTGATTTGCATTTTATGCAATATAGCAGGAAATATTTAAGTTGACAAATAGGATATTTACAACTGCAACAGATCCTTGGCAGTTAGTTTTTAACAATTGTTGCAAATGTGATTTATTTGCTATTATAAAAGGGCATTACTGTGCGAATATGACTCCTGAAATTAGCATCAGTTTAGCAAGGGCCCTTGACAGCCTGACCTCTTAATATCCTTATAATGATGCCATTTACATTCCATGCTTACTCAAGTCACTCACTGCTAGATTTGTTTGAGAGGAGTCCACTCCAGGGCAGATGTATTCTGTATTTTAACACACCGAGTTGGTGTGGGGGGGGCCACATGTAGGCCTTCTAAGGGGAAAAACTGTTTAATCAAGTCTTCATGAAAATGTGTTCGTTTCCAACTTCCTACAGTGAAAACGCATTACTGCTAATTACAGCATACTCCAGAAACACAATACTTCATGTTTTCTCCACAAGACATTTCCATGGCATGGATATATTAAACAAGAACACGTTTTGATCCTCTGCAGCTTTAGCTTTTAGTGTGAGTGGGAAACTAGTCCTGGGTAAGGATTGGCTGGGCCAGGATTAAAGCCATCTCCACCAGCAGGGAAAGGGCAGAGGGTGGACTTGGAGCCAGGCAGAACTGGGTTCAGAACCCAGCACCACCACTTCCTAGCTGTGTGGACATGGGTACCTCTCCGAACCTCTGTTTCTTTATCAGTGACATGGAGCTGTTATTTTTAAGGTTATTATAAAGATCTGAGATGTTTGTGAAGCACCTGGCACACTGTAGGTACTTGATACATGGGAATTGGTCATGTTTGTGTTGCTTGTCAAAGCTCAGATGTTACCTTCTCCATGATGCAGCCCTGAGTTCAAACTAGACGAACTCAGCCTGTCTGTTCTTTCTGCTTTGGTACTACTTTGTTCCATCCCTTTATCATATCAAGTATTCATTGTGTTGTAATCAATTGAGTATGATTCTATCTGTCTTCCCATTCTTGATGTGTCTCTTTACCTTTTACACTCGGATAACTAGCACAATAATATGCCTTGAGCACTGAACTCAGGAGGATTCTGGGGGTGCTTCTGGATTCAGTGTAGGGGTGAGAGGTGACAAGAGAAATTAAGGACGGTCTGCCACAGGAAAGGAGAGAAGGTACCATATGACCCACTTTGCCATCAGCAGTTTAGCACATAGTAGATGCTCAGTTAAGTATCTGTCAAAGGTGTTAATGGACATTACTCAATTATCTAGTAGCTTAGAGTAACTTATTGCTTATATATATCTGTTTATCAAAGCATTTTAATTTCTACTGCATTATAGTATCCTTCTAATGACCCTGGGATTCAGCTAGGGTGGATGCTATCTTCGTTTCCCTGTTGAGGATACTGTGACATTGTAGGGTGGGTGAAGTGACTTTCCTGCACCCTTAAGGTAAAAATAGTGGTAGAGCTAAGCCTTGTAGGCCAACCCTAAGTTTCCCTTAAGAATCATGTTGAGATTCCCAGAGAAGCCAGCACTGCTTTTTCTGAAGCCAGGGCAAACTGCCCTTTTCTAATATTTACTCACTCAGGGCAAACTGCCTTTTTCTAATATTTCCCCCTCTGTCTGCTCTGCTTGAACTCCCCATGCTCTGGAGTTCCCATCCAGCTTCACTTCTCAGTAGTAAGCATTGCACTGGCTACTTTAGAAGTGACAAACCACAGGCAGAAAAATCAAAGTGCACATGAGCCTTTCGGGACCGGGCCTCTCCATCAGATTATCTTGGACAGGTGTTTCCAATTGTGTAACCTACAGAACCTTAAATCTTCTGATGAGAATCAGACTGGAGACTCTATCCCTCAGTTGAACGAAGGAGAAACAGAAGCAAAAACATCTACTCCGTTAAGTCACATGTTCACTGTTGTAGTTGGGTCTGGTGTGGTTTGGGGTGGCCAGAGGTGGTGGGGGCCTTCTCTCCTGGTGACTGATCACATCCTCACTTCTCTGGCTCCTTTCTACTCAGGTGTGGGCAACAGGCCTCAACCTCTCATACAGTGACCAGCTGGCCCTGACTCAGCTCACCTTATACTTGACCAACGGCCACCTGGATTGCAGTTTGAGCACCCTTGAAGTGCCCCGCTTTGTTCCCAAGGAAGACAAGAAAATGAGCCACCTAAATGCTGCGGCAATGCCGGTAAGTGACCGATGCTTCCTGATTCTCCTCGGTGTCAGCAATACTCACCCGCCATTTACTGAGCTCTAGTTGTGTGCCAGGCTCTATGGGTCCAGAGAGAAGAAAGAATCTCAGGCAAGTCTCTGAACCTACCAAAATGGGCGTCTGGTACATGAATGTAGGAAAGGGGAGGCGGCGTCCAGAAAGGGCAAGCACTATGTGGAAGGACGAAAGTACATGGGGCTTTCCAGGGCTGGATGTTTGTGTGTTCCCCTCCATTCTCTTGTCAGCTCGCTTTCCCGGGGCAGGTACATCTATACCCACTGCTTCAATTACCAGAAGCTTCCAACAAAACCTGTATTTTTCTAGCCCCAGTCTCTTTTTTGAGCCTCAGACTCCTAGATTCAATATTCAACAGAATGTCTCAAGAGTCCTCAAGGGTCAAACTACCCAAAACTGCACTCACCGTCTCTCCTCCCCTATACTTCCACCTGGCGGGTCAGGCCAGAAGCTGATCCCTCACCCTATATCACCACATCCAGTCAGCAACCAGCTCATGTTGATGCTAGTTGCTAAAATGCCTCGACTCTGACCCCTCCTTCCCCCGTCAAAGATACTGCCTTCACTTCAGCTTCCATGGTCTCACACTAGTGTTACAATAGCTTCTCATTAAGACTCTGCCTCCTGTCAAGGTGGTTAAAGTGAAAAGTGGATCTGAGCATGCTGCTCCCCTACTTATGATTTTGAAATGACTCCTGTCATCTTCAGGAAAATCCCAACTTCTCAGCTTGGTTAATGAGGCCCCTTGTGATCTGTGGCCCAATCCCCCATTCTCATCACTAGGCCATCTCTAGGGGGCTGGAGGCAGTAGTCCTGGGACTGGTTCAGGTTGACCAACCTCAGGACCCTGGATAACAAAGGGCAAACCTCCATGGGGACAGTGGGCTAGGTTGTTCCTGGGGAAGGAGAGCAAAGTTCAAGAGGACCAGATGGCCCTTCCTGTAGGTGGGATATGACAGCAGATTGGGGCTCAAGCCACAGCTGCTCTGACAATGCCAGAGGCTCTCTTGTGCCTTCTCTTACAGTAGTGGGCTTCGTGCCCTTTTTGCAAATGAAGCTCTACTTGAGGTCCAAATATGTCAAGCAGATAAAAGAGGAATGCCAGTGGTTAATAGGACCCCCACTCCAGTGCCCTAGAGATATCTTTTCAGAGCAGTATCTCCTGCCTCTCTGTTGAGTCTCTTTGGGTCCAAGAGACACCTCTGGATTTAAAGAACACTTGTTTGACTCTGCCCAGGATCCCCACATCACCTTCCTTGGCAGGAACTCGGTGTACACTTGGAAGGGTAGCCTGGAGAGGGTGCCAGATGTCTTGGGGGACTCAGGCGACAGCCTCCTTCTCCTGCTCAATCCACCTGTCCTATGAGGTACCATTGCTCATGGGAATACCTTAGATCTCTTTACTTATTAAGAAGAGAAGCAGAGTTGGACTAGGAGTGAGAAACAGACCTCTTTTAATTAGGTCCCAGGACCTTGCTAGGAATTTCCCAGGTTTGGTCCCACCTGTGGCCTCTGTCCTCTCCAAAGGGACCTACAAGACCCTAAGTTCAGTGCCAGAGGGAGGGACAGCAGTAGAACTTGACACCTTCTGGCTTAGTGAACCTATCTCCATGCCATTTCCAAAAGGAAGCTGGAAGCTGAGTTAATATTCAACGCAAGACTTCCAAAGACAATTTGCTGCATTTAAGTATGTTGCTTCAGAAGGCTGTAAGCAGAAGTTGTACTTTGAATTAGAAGCACTCTCCCATCTTCCCCATCTTGCCTATAGATTTCAATCCTAGCTACAGGTGACATACAGGAATTCTCCTGTGATCGAGAGTCTTAAACACTTTTAGGAATTGCCCATACACAAGAGGGACACATTATGATCTTCAATAATTCAAATGTCTCTACAGTCACTGAAGAAGAGCTATTCAGGTTTTCTGATGCAGGAATAAATTGAAAGTGCTTTTGGTTTTAGAAAGATACATGGAGGTTCTAACCCTGGTGCCACTGTACATGTGTGTGCACACACGTGCTCCTATGCATATGTGCACGTGTGACGGGTAAGTTTTAAAAGAATCACGCACGCACGCATGCACACACAGTACAATTTACAACCAAATTGAAGCTCCTGAACAAGTGTGAACAGACTGTGATGCCATCAGGTTTACAGTCGGTTGACAGCCCCCTTTGAAGACAAGAAAAAGGAAATACACAGATACGACTACAGTGATGAGGGCACATTCAGAACAAATGCCTATAAAAGGTTTCCAGTTTTGGCCTATTCCTTTAGATAATACGCTGTGCAGGGGAAAAGCAAAAACTTTTCTGAACTCTAAGAAGAGCCATTGTCCCCTTATTAGAAACAGGTGGCAAACCACTCTCATTTAGACCGGGTTAGACCAGATGCATGGGCTTCTGATCCAGTGTCCTCCACAAATAACCCCTTGAAGGTGGAAACAAGATCAGATGAGTCCCAGATGTACATGTTTTGAAAATGAAAAGGAATCACCTAATGGCTTTTTAACTTTTAATTAACGTTCTGTCAGACTGGACGTAAATTGCTACCCTTTTCTGTCCGTTTTTTACTCTTCCTCTCTCTTCGTGGACCCTCCATACCACAGTTGGTGAGTGGCCAAAAGGGACCATCTCTGCAAACATCTTAAAACAACCCCAGTCATTTATAAGCATTTTAACAGCACATGATCTGTAATGAATGATTAAGTAAAACCTTTTGTGTTAAATTATGATGTTAATAATGATTCTGTCTCCTGTAATTTATTATGAATTCTCAAATGCTTCGGGTTTGATTTTGATAGAATGCAACAACAGAGTTTATGTGATGACTTTATTTTTAGAACCCCTTCTTTGAAGGCAGGCCTTTCCCCACTACTGCTGCTACTGTAATTATGTACAAAACCAATCACTCATTAGAGTTAGGATACGTTATCTTCTAGACAGATGAGGCTAAATAAGCAACACATTAATAATTCAGAGAGCAGTTCATTATGCATGTGGATGCCTGCTTCCTAACTGAAATAAGAACCTCATCAGCCTCTGCCAACCCTTAAACAATAGTTCTGTGTTATTGCAACCACATTCAAGTTTACGCTTGTTAAACTGCTACTTGGATTATTTTATCAAACGTTCATTTATTTGTGGTCCCTTACTGCCGAGAACAGATTTTGGAAGCTCCTTTTTTAAGTTAATGATTTGAGCAATGGGTGTTATTAATTCTCAGAATATTATAAACATGATTAATTTTCAGGCAGAGATTTATTACGTAAGGATTTCAACTATGTCAACTGAAATGCATCACTGTCAAAACAAGTATCATGGCGAAAACAGAATATGCTCCACACTTCAAATGCTGGTGCTCAGAACTAAATCAATTTAAATTGTGGCTGAAGCAAAATTATATTCTCCAGTGAAAAGGAGTATTTCGAGCTTTCTTTATTTGGCTTGAAGCATTCTTGTTAGATTGTGATTTAGAAAGGTAGTTTAATAAAACTAGACTTCTACCAATAATATTTTGCCTTCTATTTCTTCCCCCTTGTTTTACTAGAAAAGGCTAACCTCTGAAATTCCCACACATTCCAAATGTGGCCAGTGGGAATTTGGAGAGGACAACACTGTTCTAAGTCAGGGGTCATGAATTCTGATCCTCTGTCTGGCCTCAGTTTCCTTGTTTATAAAATAAGGGAGACCTAAGTGACCCCCAGGGTCTCCTAAGGCATTTGATTTTACGGGGCCTGTAGAGTAGGGCTCTGTATCAAGCCTGGCCCAGGCAGTGTCATGTACAGTGGGGTACTGGGGACGGGAATCTTTCCTGTAAGGGGACATAGGAAGGGCCCATCCCTCTGTTCCACAGCCTTCCATTGAATGGTCTTTTTCTTGCAGAATCTTTTAGAAAGGAGTAATATTGTTGTGACAGGTCACATGCTAAGTCCTCGTCAGCCATCACCTTAGTTATCAGTTAATACTTTCAGCCAGAATCAACCAGAAGTAGGTTCACCTCTTTGTGCCAGGCATTCTACTAAGCGCAGAGGATATAAGGATGAGTAGCAAAGAGCTCCAAGTTTTTCAAAGGACCCAGATAGGCCAGCATATAGCTATAATGCATATAATAACATCCAAAATGTACTGAGCCTTTACTCCTCACCAGGTACTTTAACTAAGTGCTTTACATGAATCTTTATACAACCTAATATATGGGGCAGGTGCTGTTATCATGCTCATTTTTAGATAAGAAGACTGAAGTTAAGAAATGTTAAGCAACTTGTGGAAGGTCACTCAACAAGCAAGTATGGAAGCCAGAATTAAGCCCAGGCCTGTCAGACTTTAAAGCTTGTGTCTCAGCATTGTGCTACCCAACCTGCCTTGTGTTGGCTGAGAGTCAATGACCCAACCCCAGAGTACAGCTTCAGCTCATCCCTGAAGAAGTCTCTGGTTGAGGCCATGGAAAAAGCTCTTCTTCCAAAGGAGGCTTCATCTCCCTGTGTGATGAGGTTATTTGCAGGCATATTACTATTATCCACTGGCTCCTAATCTGCTCCAAGCTAGGCCAGGACTCAGTGAGCACTGAATGGGCCAGATGGTTGTGGAGGAGTCTTCTGATGCTATAAAATTCTTTAGGTTATGACTTTTTTGGTAAACCTAAATGGATTTCACAGCATCAGAAGAGAGTCAATTACACAAGTCAGCCTTTTAAAAATGATGTTTTCCATTTGTATAATGCTTTATACTTTAAATAGACATGAGCTTATTTGATCCCCAAGAAGTAGATAAGACATGGATTACCATACCTATTTTACAGATCAGGAAAGTAAGGCTATTCAAAGGTAAGTGAACTGCCCAAGGTCATAAAGTTAAGTAAGTAGCAAAGTCCAGGTTTTCTGATTCAAGTCCCTTTCTGATGAAAAGACTTACTGGTTGGTTGTTGTTTTGTCTTGTTTTTCAAATAATTTATCTTATTTGTGAAACTATTTAGTTTAACAAATGCTAATAAGAGCTAACTTGTTTTTGAGTGCTTATTCTGTGCCAGACACTGTTCCAAGGTCTTTACAAATTCATTTAATCCTCGAGACAACACTGTCACCTGTGCTATCAGGCGGGATAAAAGACAACACTAGATCATTGACAGTTTTTTCCTGTAGGAACTGCAGAGTTGGTTAAGTCTTTAAAAAAAAAAAAAAGTAGGTGTATTGTATATGTTCATCTTTATTTGCATTATTATAACACATTTATTAAGCACTTAAGATAAGCCAGCAATTTCACCAAGCATCCAGGATACAGAGACATTTGACAAAGTCCCTGTCCTCGAGGAGTTGAAAAGAAATATAAAATAGATAGCACATACACAAGGAAAAAGCACAAGGTCTCATTTAAGTGTCATTTAGGTGACAGTCCCTTAACCTGCTGCTGGAGTTCTTAGGAGAAACAACTGTGGACAGGCGGAGACAGAGGATGCTTTACTAAGAACGCAGAACTTGGTCTGGCCTTAAAGACTAAGCCAGTCACCATGGCAAGGAGCGGGAGACCTCCCCCAGCAGAAAGGACAGCAGCCAAAGAGAGCCCGTGGTCTGTTATGAACCAGTTGGGCTGGGGCAGAGAATCTGGGAAGAAGGAAGTGGGAGAAGTGGTTGGAGCAGTCCACTGAGAACGTTTGGGAGAGTCTTCCAGCCAAGCCAGGTGTCCAGATTTCATTTTGAAGGCAAAGAGGAGACACTGAAGATTTCTGAGCATTGACCAACCTGAGTTTGGGAAATGCTCAATGTGGTACTAATGCTCAGAATCCCAGGTACCAGTGGGGGCAGGAACAGCCTGGAAAATTACATTTGGTGTAGGTCTACAATGCTCCAGGCCCTGCGATGTTTTCAAAGAAACAGCAACAACAATAGTAGCTACTATGTATCAGGTGCTAGGTGCTTATTGAATCATCAAAAGTCAGGGAAGTTAAATGACATATTCAAGATCACACATATACTAAGTGGCCTAGTCAGGTTTTGAACTTCAGTGATTCTGACTCTGTATAACCTTTCCACTATAGAATTCTCCTTGCATCCCCACCTCCCTAGTAGAAAGAAGAAGCTGCCCTCCAGGCCATAATGGTCTGGACTAGGACGGTGATGGTCATGGAAAAGATGATGTCGCTTGGAGACATACACCAAATATCCTGGCTTTTCTTTCCGATTCCTTACGAATCACAAGCCCAGGACTGGGAGGAGGGGGAATTGCAGTCTGTCTCTGTAGAGCAAAAGAAACCTCAGGATAGCCTGTCCTTACTTGCTGTCCAGTAATACTGGACAGTGAGCTCTTCTGCCTTGCTTTGGAGTCAAGATTCACAGCACTGAGCTGGATCCTGCTACCAGATGCCTGCCTACCTCTCTCCCTCGCTAACTGGGTCCTGATCTTGGGTTTGCTAGTTTATATACTATAGCAGCATAAGACAAGTTTAGAAGACAAAAATAACCTTGGAATTATCTTGTGAATTCATGGTAATTACCACGCAATTACATGCTCAGTAACTACAATGGAATTCCAGAGTATTTACAGTTCACTTCTATACACAAAAGCTCAGGCTTCTGGGCCTCCGATGTGAAGGCAGGAGCATGGCACAGCGTGACATGGCAGGGCAAGCAGGCCTGGTGGTCACGTTCCTCCAGCCTGACCTCATAGCTGAGCCAGAATTTCACTTAACCAGTTCTTGTTACCCCACCAATAATCCCTGTCAGGTCTACCAGAGCTACGTTGTCCTCCAAAAGATGTCCTCTAGGGGCAAGACCTGGGATGACTGTCCTGAGCTGTCATTCTCTAGGGATGGTGTGACTGTCCTCTGTTTTGTGAATCAATCTCTTCTTCTGCCCCAAAGCGCTCAGTGACTGCAAGTCCCCTGAATTACATCCTTTGAAGTGTCTCTTAAGTCAGAGAGAAGTGCAATCCACTTACCCTATTTCATGTATCCATTCTTTATTTCATTCAAGAAACACTGAATGCTAGCTAGCATCATGTCCAGCCTGGGGATTCAGAAACCAAACAGTGCCTGCCCTCAGAAAACTCCCAGTCGTGTAAGGGAGCCAGACAGGGGAACAACTCATGATAGGTCAGGGTGATAACAAAGTACAGTTGTGAGGCATAGAGGGTCAAATAGATTTTCTTTTGTAAAAACAGAATTCCCAATGGCTCCAAGTGGGACAATACCAATGGAGATGCACAACTCGATGCATTAGCCTAGGGGAGCCTAACATTTCTGTAGATGTGGATCCTGCTTATGTGTGGGAAGAATGGGCTTAATTACTACTACTGATAACGCAACCATCAGATACACTACTTTACGTAAATGTGGAAGGAAAAGACACCATATGTGGGGGACATATGTCACAAAAGGTGGACATGAAATCTGAGTGTGTGTGTGTGTGTGTGTGTGTGTGTGTGTGTGTGTGTGTGAGATGCAGGTGGGGAAATGATGCTCATTCTCCGCTGGGCACTCACTCAGTTGGCATTAGCTCAGAGACAGAGAGTTGCCTTGCATTAGCTCAGAGACAGAGAGAGAGCCTGGGGTTTCACAAAAGACAGTGTGTCAGGTCATTAGGATCCTTGCAGCCAGCTGTGAACCAGCAGCACCTCCTTTTCCTTCTCCTATTTCAAGTCACTGCATGCGATCAGGCACCTGGTTGCCCAGCACCTGAGGGTCTCCAAAGTTCAAAATCTGGTCCAGGCATTGCCATTTTCTATGCCCTAAGGTTGGCCATGGCTCTATGTGCAGTTCTCCAAATTTCCATTTACCCAAGGACAAACAGAGATAATTGTCAAAGGCAAATATCATATTTCACAAAGGACATGCTACAAAACTATCGGGATTCAATACTTTCTTTTGCACATATTAAATTTTAAATATTTTAGGAGATATTACAGTTGAAATACTTTGGACCTACTGTAACCAGTCTCTTTGGGATAGCTCTCATTGATAGGCAAGCAAGATATAGAATAGCAATTTCCCAAACAAAGAAAGCAGGTGGAATTAAAATTCTAACACTGGTCCCTTCAAGGAGGTGGAGTGCACTTAGTGATTTGCTGCCGAAGAGCGAAAAGGGGGAGGGTATCTTTACAGCAAGAAACCTGATGAAAACTACCTTAGCCAGGTGACCAAGGTCGGTATCAACAGTGATAAATCATGTTGATATATGTATCCTTGATATGAGGTGATGAAAGTGGCAGTTTACCTATGTAGTCCTTCTCTCCAAAACCAACAACCCCCATCTAATCATGAGAAAAACATCGGACAAACCCAAATTGAGGGACATTCTACAAAACATTTGATCAGTACTCCTCAAAACTGTCAGGCGAGGGCTTCCCTGGTGGTGCAGTGGTTGAGAGTCCACCTGCCGATGCAGGGGACACGGGTTCGTGCCCCGATCCGGGAGAATCCCACATGCCGCGGAGCGTCTGGGCCCTTGAGCCATGGCCACTGGGCCTGCGTGTCCGGAGCCTGTGCTCCGCGGCGGGAGAGGCCACAGCAGTGAGAGGCCCGCGTATCGCAAAAAAAAAAAAAAAAAAAAAAAAAAAACTGTCAGGCGAGACTGAGAAACTGTCACAGCCCAGAAGAACCTAAGGAGACATGACAACTAAATATAATGTGCTGTCCTGGAGGGGATCCTGGAACAGAAAATGGAAATTAGGGGAAAACTAATGAAATTCAAATAAAGTATGGACTTAAAAGTAATGTGGCAATTTGGTTCCTTAGTTGTGACGAAGGTACCACATCAATGTACGATGTTAACAGTAGGGGAACTGGGTGTGGGCTATACAGGAACTCTCTGTATTATCTTTGCAACCTTTCTCTTAATCCACAATTATTCTAAAATTAAAAGTTTATTTAAATATTTAGTAAAGAGTCTGACATTCAGTTGTGATTTTTTTCCAGGCAACCAGTCGCTATGCGGTGATGAGCACCAAGCTGAGGCACGACAATCTCTCTCTGATTTTCCACTATGTTTTTCTCCAGATGTGTAAGGCCCATGGCATCGGCTATGATATTGAGGTATGAAGGGTGACAGCTGGCCAAGGCTGGACCAAATACAGGCCTGTGGGTGATCTAGGCAGCTAATAATTTGATGCACCTTCAAACAGATATTCTTTAAACATTGGTTTGACATGTATTTAGAGGAAGGTTGAGTGCTGCTTGGGGAAGGGCAGGGGGTGGCACTTGGTCCTGGGAAGTTGATCTCTGACCCCAAACTTGTACACCCAACTTAGTAAAGCAAAAACCCTGTAGCTCACCAGACTTAGGAGTCATTTGGGGGACCATCTCTTAATCTTGAAGCATGTCCTGAGCTTTCTGACCCCACCCAAAGCTGCTTACTAATAAATATCCTCTTAGTCTGTTTGGGCTGCCGTAACAAAGCACCAGATACAAGATGGCTTACAGAAATGTATTTCTCACAGTTCTGGGGTAATCCAAGGTGAAGCTGCCGATCAATTCAGTTCCCGGGGAGGACTGTTCCTGACTTGCACAATAACTGCATTTTTGCTGTGTCCTAACACGGCGGGAAAAGAGCAATCTCTGATGTCTCTGCAACCTCTTCTAGAAGGACACAAGTTCTAACTGAACAGGGCTCCACCCTTATGACCTCATTAACCATAACCGTTCCCTTAAAGTCCCTGTTTCCAATACATTCACATGGGGGATTAGGGCTTAAACATCTGAATTGGTGCGGGGCTGGGGGGCGGTGTTACACAATTCAATCCATAGCATCCTTCTACTACATATCATAGTTTCTTTCTAGGAGCAGTTCTGATTTTAAAAAAAAACAAAAACAGTTTCCCCCATTTTTGGTCTATCCAGTGACATTGATGGCCCCTACCCAGCTTCTTCATCCTTAGTGTAGCTGGATGGGGGCAAAGTGGGATGTAATATCTCCTACTTAAACTAGAACCTCCATTTTGTGCCTAGAGATTCATACTACTCTGAGAAATAGTTTCATGATTTTGCACTTTGATTCAGATCTTCAAATCTGAAATTCTTAGAGGGTTATTCTAAGACCTGAGTGACTCTATGTGCTCTTGTGGAACACCCTTCCCACATCACATCAAACATATTAAAATATATTCACCTCTCACATTAAATATAATTTATAATGACAAAGAATTGAGCAATAACCAATTGATCAAATGTTTTGATTTATAGATACTCAGTTCCATATTTATTAATTTTTGTTTTTCATACTTGAAAACAAATAGAAGTTTTCAGGGTTCAAATATTGTTATAGGCCCTTGAAAAGCATATGGACCTTAGGCACAGGGCCAACAGTGAATAGGATGACCTGGCTGACACTTGGCAATCCCCACCACACTGTAGGGCACTGTCAGGGTGCATAATGCCTTTTGATTAGACTGATTCATGCTGACTGCAAACACATAAAATGAAGCTCATATTCCCTTGCAAATTACATTAAAATTTATACAATATAGAAAGAATGAAAAGGACAGATTGAACTGATTTATCTGAAAGTAATTATTACATCTGCTCAACACAATCTCTTTGGAATTAAATACAGTTGATCCTTGAACAATGCCAGAGTTAGGGGCACTGACCCTCCACATAATCGAAAATTCAAGTGTAACGCTATAGTTGGCCCTCTGTATCCACAGTTCGGCATCCAAGGATTCAACTAACAACGGATGTGTAGTAGTGTAGTATTTACTGTTGAAAAAATTTGCATATAAGTAGACCCATGCAATTCAAACCCATGTTGTTCAAGGGTCAACTGTAGTTTTTAGCCCTAAATTAATTAGACTTACATGTGCCAGAAGGTGGTTAAATCTAACTCTAGCTTTATCTGAATCAACTTATTTTATTTTCTTCTAAAATATCAAAGCAGAACAAGCTCTGTGAGTGGGCATATTTGGCAG
Organism: Orcinus orca; assembly: GCF_937001465.1. Taxonomy (NCBI): domain Eukaryota; kingdom Metazoa; phylum Chordata; class Mammalia; order Artiodactyla; family Delphinidae; genus Orcinus; species Orcinus orca. The sequence continues at coordinate 91,521,545 of NC_064560.1, read as the reverse complement.
GGAAAGTCTCCTGCTGAAAAGAAAACGGGCTCTATAACTTTCTATTGCCCAAGATTATTATTAGAGATTTATTTCTTTGGCTGAAGGCTTTGTACTTGACTGAAGTTCTAGTACTCCTGGGAAAAGTAAAGCACCAAACTTTACAAGTTATTTACACCTTTGTGGCTCTAGTTGATCAGATTCATTTCTAAGAACAAATTTTAGTACAGGAAACAGGCTATTAAGGCCCAGGGGAAACAGTGGATGGTGCAGAGGAAGGGATTCCACTGAGGGTGAGAAGAATGAAGAAAGGGCAGAGGGGCACAGAAGAACTGACAGGCATATTTCATAGACTCTGCCTCCAGGTCAACTGTGCTAAACAACATATAAAGGATGAAAGATGAACTGGAAGAGAAAGAGAAATAGAGATTGGGGGTGACGGAGTGATGGAACAATATGAAGAAGAAAAAGATAACAGAAGAAAATAGAGAGGATAAAATCCAGAGACTGGAACAATCTATAAAAATAAGGAGAGGATAAATAGAAAGAAAAAGAGCAAATAATAAACAAAAGTACAAGAAGAGAGGAGAAATGGAATCATAAAAATCTGAGGTAAGAAGAAGGAGACATGTGACTACTTGGAAAATTTGGAAATTCTCTAACAATGTCCTTGCTCTATTTTTCCTAAGATGGATTCTCATCTTTTCAGACACTGGGGTCCCTCCCTTGTCAGAACTCTCCACTTGTTCTCTCCGTTGCCTTTTGTTGGAGAGACATTTACCAAACACCTACTATATGCTGGCACTGAGCCAAGCACTATTACTTTATTATCTCTTTCATCTTCATATCTCTCCTGTAAGAATTTATTTCTACCATATCGCAGTGAGGAATTTATGTTTAAAGAATTTAAGCACTTTCCCCAGGTCACACAGCCAGGCATTTTATGAAATGCCTTAATCCATAATTGTCTGTAAAGTCAAATATGATTCTTTTTCTTACACCAGGGTATTCCCTATGCACCTTTTTCCCCCTAAAGACTGTTTCCCACTAACTGTGTATGTTTCTAAAATATTATTACCAATCCAGTCCAAGAATTCTGGGATCCATTTCAAATAAAATACTCCACCTAGGTAATTCTTGTGTATTCAGCTGAAGAAGCACAAACTTCTCCATAACCCCCATGACTATCTCCACCTTACAAAAGAAAAAAAAGTTATGTCTAACAATTAACTTCCCTAAAATTTTATTGCCTCTTTGGGTTATTCTGAGTCTTAAAAAAAGATCACTTACCCTAATTCCAGTGTTACCTATGCCACCTGCTTCCACTCTTGGTCAAATTTAATGTGGGTGGCTCTTTCCAGATAAAGAAGCAACATTAACAATACATCAGTGTCATTGCTACCAAAAGAAGAATCTTCAAAGTCCTTATTCTCAACATTATGTTTTTCTTCCCATTATCATCATAGAATTTCACATGACGTTTCTTGTCCAAAATCTTAGGGGTAAAAGAGGGAAATGAGATCACCCTTTGAGTTTATTTTTCCTTGCTGAATATTGGAAGGACGACGCATTGCTGAGTTTGTAACCAACTCGGTGGGTCTCATTCCTGGTATTTCTGTAATGCTACAAAATACCCCCACTGATTTCCTAATGAAATGAACTTGTAATGAAAGCCATATGGAGAAAAGTGTCATGTTTACTGCCTGCAACAGTGTGGCAGGGCTGGTTTCACACATACATAGGCAGTGTGCCATGATCCTAAATAGCTCCACAACCACCAGCAATCACTTCCTCGGACCAAGGGATTGCCATGGTGGCAATCATTAAGGCTGTTCAAAATGTTCTGATTCTCCTCCTTCCAGGCACATAACAGAATTGTACTTCCTCCACCCTGTCCCTGAAGTCAGGCGTGGCCATGTAACTTGTTTCGGCCAGTAAAATATGAACAGAAGTGATATACGTCCTTTTTATGCCTTTAAGAGCCACTCTATGAGTCGCCATAGCCTTTTTCCTGCCTTGGAAATCCTGGAAGAACACTGAGATGGAGCCTCCTTCAGCCCTGAGTGTACCTGGGACCAGAGATCCATGCTGACCCATGTGGGAAATGGAGTATAAGCAAGAACCAACTTTTTTGTTACACAAACTAAGAATTGTTTGTTTTTTTTAATGACTGCAGCGTAACCTGATTGATTCAGAAATTAGTGTCAAGAAAAGGATGCTCCCCAAAAAGAAAACAAATATTATCACTTCAACATGTAATCCGTATAAAAATTAATAAGATACTTTACATTTATGTACTAAGTCTTTAAAAGCTACAGCACAACTCAATTTCGATTACTAACATTTCAAGTTCTCAGTAGCCCCATGTAGCTAGTGCCTACCACATTGGACAGCTCAGTAAAGGATGCAAGACAAGATCAAACTAGTCAATAGCTCTCAGTCCTGGCGGCCCATTAGAATGGCATGAGTGAGGAGATTTAAAAAGTACAGATGCTCAGGCAGGGCTGGGATTAGTGTGAGGCAAGTGAGGCACTTACCCAAAGCACCTGAGTAATAAAGATAAATAATATTGTTAATCAATATGTTAAAAATCAAAATTAATGAAAGAAATCCATGATGAACAAAACATCAATATTTTAAATAAACATATACTGATGTTTTTCCTTTGCCTTAGGCGCCAATATGGCTTAGCCTGGCACTGTACCCAGGACCCACTCCAGACCAATTAAATCAGTATTTCTGGAGGTAGGGCCCAGGCATTAAAATTTTAAAGCACTCAGATGATTCTAATGTGCAGCCAGCATTGACCACAGTTCTAGTCCAATGTCTGTCCTAATGCCCAGATTTCCTGATAAAATGAGGAGTCAACGGGCAGTTGTAATTCTGGCATGTGGTATCTTTTACCAAATCCCCAAAATGTAGTTTTCTCTTCTGTACTTCCAGTGATGAGGAGTTCACAGCTTCACCATTTCCCTTATTGCACAACTGCAGTGTTAACTTTTATTTATCTGGAGAAGAACTGTTAAAAGATAGTTTTCAAAAAAGGATAAAATCATGCCTCTCATACAAATATGAAACTAAACACATGATAAAGATTTATTTAAAAGAGAAGAATTAAGCAGATATTATAACCAGGACAAAAAAGAATCCAAAAAACCAGACAACTTTATAGATCATCACTACTGAAATGAATATGCAAATGGAGGCAAAACTGGTTTTTCCACAAGGAGAGCAGGAGAGGAAAATCAGTTGAACCTCTACCAGACTGGACAGAATTTGCTTTTCTCTCAGTCACCTACAACTTACAGAGTTGTAAAATATCTCCCATAGAATCAAGGTGTGATATAGACAGCACGAAGTTTTCCTTTGAAGTACAAATTATTTTCCACACAACAAACTGCTTCCCTATATTTTTTTACCCATTGCTCTTAGAACAGTGGTTTTCAAATTTTGATGTGTGTGAGAATCACCCAGGAAGTGAGCTAAAAGGCAGATTTCCAAAGAAAACAAAAGCAAAAACAAATGAATGGGACTTAATTAAACTTAAAAGCTTTTATACAGCAAAGGAAACCATTGACAAAACAAAAAGACCACCTACTGAGTGGGAGAAAATATTTGCAAATGATATGACCAATAATGGGTTAATATCCAAACTATATAAACAGCTCATACAATTCATCATTAAAAAAAAGAAACCTGATTAAAAATTGGGCAGAAGACCCGAACAGACATTTTTCCAAAGAAGACATACAGATGGCCAACAAGCTCATGACAAGATGTTCAACATCATTAGTCATCAGAGAAATGCAAATCAAAACAATGAGATATTACCTCAGAATGGCTATCATCAAAAAGAGCACAAATAACAAATGTTGGTGAGGATGTGGAGAAAAGAGAACCCTCGTACACTGTTGGTAGGAATATAAATTGGCGCAGCCACTGTGGAAAATAGTATGGAGGTTTCTGAAAAAACTAAAAATAGAACTACCGTATGATCCAGCAATCCCACATCCTGGGTATATATCCAAAGAAAACAAAAACACTAATTCAAAAAGATACATGCACCCCAATGTTCATAGCAGCATTATTTATAATTGCCAAGATATGGAAGCAACCTAAGTGTTCATCAACAGGTGAATGGATAAAGAAGATGCAGTATGTATGTACAATGGAATATAACTCAGCCATAAAAAAGAATGAAATTTTGCCATTTGCAACAACATGGATGCACATAGAGGTATTATGCTTAGTGAAATAAGTCAGACAGAGAAAGACAAATACTGTTATTACTTATATGTGGAATCTAAAAAATACAACAAACTATTTAACACAAGAAGAAAGAAACAGACTCACAGATACAGAGAACAAACTAGTGGTTACCAGTGGGAAGAGGGAAGGCAGGAGGGACAAGACAGGAGTAGGGGATTAAGAAGTACAAACTATGGGCTTCCCTGGTGGTGCAGTGGTTGAGAGTTCGCCTGCCGATGCAGGGGACGCGGGTTCGTGCCCCGGTCCGGGAAGATCCCACATGCCGCGGAGCGGCTAGGCCCGTGAGCCATGGCCACTGAGCCTGCGTGTCCGGAGCCTGTGCTCCGCAACGGGAGAGGCCACAGCAGTGAGAGGCCCATGTACTGCAAAAAAAAAAAAAAAAGAAGAAGTACAAACTACTATATATAAAATAAATAAGCTACAAGGATGTACCGTACAGTAAAGGGAATATAGCCAATATTTTATTAAAACTATAAATGGAGTATAACCTTTAAAAATTGTGAATCACTATATTGTACACCTGAAACATATAATATTGTACATCAACTATATATCAATAAAAAAGATGCAGTGTATATATGTAGAATGGAATATTACTCAGCCATGAGAAAGAAGGAAATCCTGCCATTTGTGACAACACAGATGGAACCTGACTGCATTATGCTAAGTGAGATAAGCCAGACAAGACAAAAATTGTACAATATCACTTATATGTGGAATCTAAAAAAGTCAAACTCATAGAAACAGAGAGTAATAGTTTCTGGGGATCTAACGAACAGCATAATGACTATAGTCAAAAATATTACATTATATGCTTCAAAATTAATATGAGACTAGATCTTAAATGTTCTCACCACAAAAATAAAATGATAAGTATGTGATGAGAGAGAGGTCTTAGCTAAAGCTACAGTGGTAATCATATTGCAATAAATAAATATATAAAATAACATGTATACCTTACACTTATACAATGTTATAAATAAATTATAATCTCAATTTTACAAAAAACACTGTCCTAGAACATATCTATTCCATATTCTGGAGACATCCTTTCCAAATGTGCTTCTCACAGTATTTGCAATTAGCTCTAGATTTCAGTTCAAATCAGCCTTATTGGTCGTAGTATAGTATGTTTTCTTTACTTTGTTTCCAACATAATATGCTATTTCTTTTCTTCCCATTCAAATTTTATAGGACAGACAAGGAACTATCTTTATATTTTATGAACATCTGAAGAGAGACAAGTTGGGAATGTTGTGAGTATGAAGTGTGTCTATGAGATATAATAAGCTAAGAAAATAGACTGTAACAACCAACAAGAATGATGCTTCTCATGCATTTTAATCAGCATGCTGATTTATTGGTAGTCTATCTTGTTTTATTTAGATCTTTAAGTATTTCATAAATTGACTTTAGAAGTGTCAGCAGGAGTTCATAAGTATAATTGATTAATTATCCAAAATTGATGGGTAAGGGGCTAGTTTTAACAACATATTACACTCAAACACATACACCTACAAGGCACAGCAAATCTGACTGATGCGGAACCAGCCCAGATGTACTGATTGCAGAAGGGCAGTTTTCATTCTGGCATGCTTAGAAAAATGCTCTGGTGACTTGGCAAGATGCTCCCCAAAAAGGCAGGGTCTGTCGTCCCTCTTCAGATCCAGTTCTGGCCCTGATGCAGTCTCCTCAAGATACATTTATGCTGAGAAGCATCCTATTGCACCACTCAGGAGGCTTCTCTATGCTTCCCTGTTTCCTGCAGATTTCTCTCCAGGTTATTCTGGAGAACAAGCAAAGTTGTCTCCTCATCTAGGACTCAGAACTTTAGAGCCACAGCCTTGAATTGTGTCTTATTCATATCTTGGAATATGGTTATTTGGTACCTTTAAGTCATCCTGACTTATTGGGAAACTGTTTCTATCTTATATTTTTCTTCCTTTTAATATCTACAGAATATTGAAGAAGAAAAGATGAGCAACTGTAAACTTTTCTTTGTGTTGCTCGGTTTTCTCTGGAGGATCAAGGCGAGGCTTTTCATGAGTTGGCTAGGCTTTGTTTGGCTTTATTGCAGGCAGGTCCCATCAGGTGAGGGCTCCAAGAGGGGATGACCCTACAGACCAGAATTGTGTGGTTTGGCTTCACTGGGATAACTTCATACTGACTCCATTTGTACCGGCATATTTCTGGAAATAGTGGCATGTGAGTAGAAATTTCAAGGGAAAAATGAAGGAAACTCTAGAAATGAATTATTAATCGGGAACAGGACTTAGAGTCCATCTAGTTTCTTGATTCCCAGCCTGGGAAACATGGACCCGAGGAGGCTGAGGAGGGGTGGCGCGAGGGGCTTGAATCCATGTGTGGACCCAGCATCACACACACACACACACACACACAATTTTTTTAAAGTACGGGTCTCAATCTTTAGTATATGTAAGAATCACCTTGGGGGACTTGGTGAAACTATACTTGGTGAAACTGCACAATCAAAGATTCTGATTTCGTTGATCTGGATGGGGCCCAGGAATTTGTTTGGAGAAGCACCCAGGGTCTAATACATACTGAACCTGTGGCAATAAAATACAAATCACTGTTAAAAATTAATGACTCTGAAGTTGCCTTTGGCTATTGTTTTTTCTATTAAAAGAAGAGACACTAATGTTCAGTAGCTATAAGGGGTAGGGGTAGGTGGTCTTTGGATTTGGGGAATCTAACTTTTAAAAGTTTGGAAGTACTTATCTAGTCCAATTTCTTCATTTCAGAGAAAAAGGAATGAAGACCCAGAGAGCTTAAGTAACTTCCCCAAAGTTACATAGTCAGTGGCAGGACATAGAGCTCTGGGTCTTCTGTCTTGGAGCCTGGGAAGCTATCTACTCCCACCCTGACCCAAGGGAAAGCCCAATCAGGCTGGAAGGAAGCCATTCCACAAGTGTCTAAGCCTTAGACTCTAAGGTGACTTATTTTACAGTTAACAACTAAGAAAAGAAGTAATCCCAAAGTTCTTTGCAGCTGCCTTAAAAGGCAGCTTGCTCTTTAGGTTCACCACCTCAGGACAGAATGATTTTAAAAAACTAATCCATTCATTTAATCTGTTTTTAACTTCGATTTTTAAAAAAGTTTGAAAAATAGCTAGAAAAATACCCTGGAGTTTTGTTTCCAAGTTAAAACTTAGCAATGATCTAGTTGTTTGGGAATGTTCACTGACCATAGTTTAATTCTACAGGATGGTTTGCAAGTTGTCTCTGAAATCTTCTTTAAATGTATGTTCAGCTTTATAAAGACAGCTGTTCATGAATGGGGCACATTCTCCTCTGCACATAAATGGGGTGCATTCATAAGTAGCAGGAATCACTTGTATAAATGAAATAGAAAACAAACTCTAGATGAAAGTCTCCAGAATACTGAGGTGCACATGTCTCTGGAGGCAAGTAAATTGTTAGGCATGAATTTTACTCAGCAACAATTCTCTTAAACTAACAGTTTTTAAAATGAGCTAATACTAGTGTCCTAGCTCAGTGGTAGCCTTTTGCTAGGAATGACTGAACCTATTCCTACCTTCTGCTAAGTTGATTAATAAAAAATATTTATTACACAAATCCTTTTTGTTGACAAGCTAAAATGGAGCCTCATCTTTCATATCTCCCTGAAGATTCCCACCTTGTGAGATTGAAAATACTCATTAAATTCCATCACCAGACAGGCACAAATGAGAGGGTGATTGTTTTTAAGCATGTGAGGGGAATCGTTGGTAAACTCATTTGTTTGGATATCATTAACAGAACAATCGGTGAGGATCTCCAGGGGGTCCTCATGACCTTTGCTCGCAATCTCTTCATCATCCATCAAGAAATATCAGCACCTAATATGGAAGGCGAGACCAATTTTAAGGTGAGGTGTTAATTAACTAACGATCCTGGTTAATTTCTATACAAGGGCTGAAAATACCTCATGCTGCATTGTAAACAAGTGCTAAACCATTTTTTTTTCATTGTAAGCAGTACATATTTTACAACGTGCAGGGTCAATATTGTAAGGTTCCCACTGAACCCATTAGTTAAATTTAATAGTTTGAAACTTTTTCTTTGAAATATAGTAGACTTGTTTTAACTTACTGCAATTTCCAAATGTAAGCTTACAAGACAACAAGGCTTTTTGATGTTGAAGGTGAAGTGCCACAATGGAGCCAAAACAGAGACTGTCACAACCAAAAATCCTGAATATAATCTACCTGTATTTCAGATAATACAATGTCTGGCTAAGGATTCCTGGGAAGCCCAAATTTCTAGAGCCAGAGAAGTTCTGAGACGCCAGAAGGACAATGTGTGTAGAGAGAAGAGGAAAACCTCACCATATATGTAACCCATCTGCTCCACCCCATTTCGCCAAAGTGGGACAGGTGTTTCTCATCGCTAACCTTTTGAAGCTTCCAAACATCCCTTAAAGATGTTGGTTCAGGAAATCCAGTCATGTGTAATTGACCAGAAGTCTCCAAACTCTAGAAAACAGGAGCAAGATCTACACCGAAAGTTTTAAAAATACCAGCTGAACAGAGGTGAACACTTGGTATTGCTCACCAGAGTCTGCATCTGATTGCCCGGCTGAGCCTTCATCGTGTCTGAATGGATCAAGTAAGTCAAGGGACTCATCAGAAACCACACGCGGGGACTTCCCTGGTGGTCCAGTGGTTATGACCCCGCGCTTCCACTGCCGGCGGTGAGGGTTTGATCCCTGAACAGGGTTTGATCCCTGGTTGGGGATCTATGCCGAGTGGGCCCCCCCCCCAAAAAAAAGAAGGAAAGAAGCAGGGAAGGAAGGAAGAAAGGAAGGAAGGAAGAAAGAAAGAAAACCATATGTGATTTTTCTCTTAAATGGAAAGCCCGACAAAAGCTTGATAAAAATAAAAATTTTGAATACTTTTTTTCCTTGAGCTAGGGCCTGGTCCCTCTAGTAACAGTAATAATGATAATAATGCTTTGCTCTTCAATGTGATTTTATGTGTTGCATCAACTTTCACTGGTCCTAAAGGATCTATGCTCATCGTTTATATTCTAAGTTCCTGCCAGCTAGCATCATTTCATCTGTTACTGTGATGTGCAAAATTCTGAGCCTATATGCACGTGATCAGTTATCTGTCCAAATACAGCTAATAGTCAGAATCAGATGGTGCTGTGGACTGAATTGTGTCCTCCCAAAACTTCATGTGTTGAACCCTTCGTCCCCAATGTGATGATATATGAAGACGGGGACACTGGGAAGTTATTATGTCTAAATGAGGTCATAATGGTAGAATCCTCATGATGGGATAAATGCCCTCAAAAGAGACCAGAGAGCTTGCGCTCGTTCTCTCTGTCTCTCTCTCTCTGTTTCTCTCTCTCTCTGTCCCCCTCTCTCTGTCTCTCTCTCCCGACCCTATGAGGATACAGCAAAAAGATGGCTGTCCACAAGCCAGGAAGACAGCTCTCACCAGGAACTGAATCAGCTAGCCTTGACCTCGAACTTCCCAGCCTCCAGGAATGTGAGATATAATTTTTTGTTGTTTAAGCCACTCTGTCTACGATATTTTGTTATAGCAGCCTGGGCAGACTAAAGCAGATGGTTTATCCCCCTAACCATGCATACTTAGTAGACTCTGAGCTTGGACTTGAGGTTGGCAGAGCCAGCTACTGTTGACAAAATAAAGGCTATTTTGGGCTTCCCTGGTGGCGCAGTGGTTGAGAGTCCGCCTGCCGATGCAGGGGACACGGGTTCGTGCCCCAGTCCGGGAAGATCCCACATGCCGCAGAGCAGCTGGGCCCGTGAGCCATGGCCGCTGGGCCTGTGCGTCCAGAGCCTGTGCTCCGCAACGGGAGAGGCCACAACAGTGAAAGGCCCGCGTACCGCAAAATAAATAAATAAAGGCTATTTTCTCTGCGCTTTGTCTGACTTTAAAAATCATCAAAAGTCAGATGTTCTTAAGTAGCTTTTAAATATCTCATGGTGTCTAGCCTTCTCATGTCATATAAATAAAATTGCTATCTTGACATTTTTTACTCTTGTTAGAAGGTCTAAAGGTAAAAACTTTAAATCTCAACAAAATAGGAATAATTTTTTTAAAAACGTGAAAAGTGGACTAGATTCATTTGGGTAGTATTTTCTGTCTACTCTCCTAACGACAGTCGAATAAGAATTTTCAGTTTGTAGACAAGGATTTACCAGCAAAGTAAAGGCCAAATAAAAATGGAAGGTGATGCAGAAAAAGCATTTAACAAAATCTAACACCCTTTCTGGATAAAAACACTCAAACAAACTAGGAATAAAGGTAACTTCCTCAACCTGATAAGGGCATCTAGGAAAAACCCACAGCTAACATCATAGTTAATGGTGCAAGACTGAAAACTTTCCCCCTAAGATCAGGAGCAAGACAAGGATGTTTGCTCTCACCACTTCTATTCATCATTGTACTGGAGGTTCTAGCTAGGGCAGTTAGGCAAGAAAAAGAAATAAAAGGCGCCCAGACTGGAAAGAAATAAAATTATCTCTATTCACAGATGACATGATCTTATATATAGAAATCCTAAAGAACCCAGAAACAATCTATTAGAGCTAATAAACAAATTCAGCAAGGTTGTAAGAACCAGCATCAATATACAAAAATCAGTTGTATCTCTATACATTAGCAATGAACAATCCAAAAATAATTTTAAATCAATTTTTTTAAAAATCAAGAATACTTAGAAATAAGTTTAGCAGAAGAAGTACAAGACCTGTCCACTGAAAACTACAAAACAGCATAAAAAAAGGAGACCTAAATAAGTGGAAAGACATTCTATGGTTTATGGAATATAAGACTTAGCATTGCTAAAATGATAGTTCTCTCCAAATTGATCCACAAATTCATTGCAATTCCTATCAAAATCGCAGCTGGCTTTATTGCAGAAATTGACAAGATAATCCTAGAATTCATGTGGAAATGCGAGAGATCCAGAAAAGTCAAAATAATTTTGAAAAAGAAGAAAAAAGTTAGAGGGCCTCTCAATTTTTAAAACTTACTACAAAGCTACAGTAATCAAGACTGTATGGGGACTTCCCTGGTGGTGCAGTGGTTAAGAATCTGCCTGCCAATGCAGGGGACACGGGTTCAATCCCTTGTCCGGGAAGATCCCACATGCTGCAGAGCAACTAAGCCCATGCGCCACAACTACTGAGCCTGTGCTCTAGAGCCTGCAAGCCACAACTATTGAGCCCGTGTGCTACAACTGCTGAAGCCTGAGTGCCTAAAGCCCGTGCTCCACAACAAGAGAAGCCCCCACTCACCGCAACTACAGAAAAGCCCATGTGCAGCAATGAAGAGCCAACGCAGCCAAAAAAATAAAAATTAATTTAAAAAAAAAGACTGTGTGGGGCATTCCTGGTGGCGCCCTTGGTTGAGAGTCCGCCTGCCGATGCAGGGGACGCGGGTTCGTGCCCCGGTCCGGGAAGATCCCACATGCCGCGGAGCGGCTGGGCCCGTGAGCCATGGCCGCTGAGCTTGCGCGTCCAGAGCCTGTTGCTGCGCAACGGGAGAGGCCACAATAGTGAGAGGCCCGCATACCGCAAAAAAAAAAAGACTGTGTGGTACTGTCATAAGGATATCTGTATAGATTATATAGATCAATGGAATAGAATTGAGAGTCCGGAAACAAAACTTCACCTTTACAGTCAATTGATTTTCAACAAGTGCCAAGCCCATTCAATGAGAAAAGAAAAGACTTTGACAAATGGTGCTGGGACAAATGGATACCCACATACAAATGAATGAAGTTGTACCTCTCTACTCCACAGCATATACAAAAATTAAGTAAAACTGGATCAAAGGCTTAAATGTAAGAGCTAAAACTATTAAACTCTCAGAAGAAAACAGGCATAAATCTTCATAACCTTGTGGTTAGCAATGGTTTCTTAGATATGATACGTTAAGTGCAATCAACCAATGTAAAAATAGTAAGTTGGATTCCATCAAAATTGAATACTTCTGTGTGAACCAAAGGACACTCAAGAAAGTGAAAAGACAACTTACAGAATGGGAGAAAACATTTGAAAATCATAAATCTGATAAGTCTCTAGTGTCCACGGTATATAACGTACACTTACAATTCAACAGAAAGACAAATAACCCAATTAAAAAGTGAACAAAGGACTTGAACAGACAGTTTTCAAAGAAGATATGCGAACACTCACATGAAGAAATGCTCAACATCATTAGTTATTAGGGAAATGCAAGTCAAAACAGCAAGATACCATTTCAGACTTAAGACGGCTAGAATCAAAAAGACAGACAATAACAAGCTTGACAAGGATATGGTGAAACTGGAACCCTCATATATTGCTGACAGGAACGTAAAATGGTGTCACAGCCATGTATAATTTCATATTTCCTCAAAAAGTTAAACAATAGGGATTTCCCTGGTGATCCAATGGTAAAGAATCCATCTTCCAATACAGGGTATGTGGGTTCGATCCCTGGTCAGGGAATAAGATCCCACATGCCCGTGGGGCAACTAAGCCCACGTGCCACAACTATTGAGCTCTCGTGCCTCAATGAGAGAGGCCATGTGCCACAAACTACAGAGCCCACACGCCACAACTAGAGAGAAGCCCGCACACCACAACTAGAGAGAAACCCGAGCAGACCATGCGCCTTAACGAAAAGATCCTGCATGCCTCAACAAAGATCCTGTGTGCCACAACTAAGACCCGATGCAGCCAAAAAATCATAAGGAAAATAAATAAATAAAATAAAATAAAAAGTTTTTAAGTTAAACATAAAATGACCACATAGGGAATTCCCTGGTGGTCCAGTGGTTAGGATCCCATGCTTTCAGTGCCGAGGGCCCTGGTTCAATCCCTGGTTGGGGAACTAAGATCCCACAAGCCACCATGCAGTGCCATCAAAAAAAAAAAAAAAAAAAGACTCAGCAATTCCACACCTAGTTATATACCCGAGTATTGAAAATATATGTTCATATAAAAACTTGTATATTAATGTCCATAGAAGCACTACTCATAATAGCCAAAAAGTAGAAACAACCCAAATTCCCATCAACTAATAAATGGGTGAATTCCATTATATTAAATGAATAATATTTCATACATTGGAATACATAGGTGTAAATCTTCATGACCTTGTGGTTAGCAATGGTTTCTTAGATATAATACCTAAAGTGCAAGCAACCAAAGTAAAAATAGATAATAGATACAATGAAAATATTATTCAGCCATAAAAAGGAAATTAAGTTCTGATCCATGCTACAACATGGATGAACCTTGAAAACATTATGCTAAAACACAAAGGCCACAGATTGTATGATTCCATTTACATGAAATGTCCAGAGTAGGCAAATCCTTAGAGACAGAAAATAGATTAGAGGTTGCCAGGAGCTAGGAGAGGTGGAAAATGGGGAGTGGCAGCTAATGGGTATAGAGTTTCTACTTGGGGTGATGAAAATGTTCTGGAACAACACAGTAGTGATGGCTGCTTATGAATATACTAAAACCCACTGAATTCTATACTTTAAAAGGGTAACTTTTATGGTATGTGAATTCTACCTCAATAAAAAATAAGTAACTAGAATAAAATGGAAAGGTGCCAATTTTTCTCCCAAAAACCAATGGAAATAAATGCTCCCATCAGCCAACTAGCCCACATTCTAGAGTGACTAGACCAGTGCATCTCAAATTATCTGCAGTGAAGGACCTGTTTGTTTTGTTTTTTCTGACTTATCATGCATCAATACTTTTGTAAAATACAACAAAAAATGAATTACTAGAAAAATGAAATGAAAAAATTGAAGACATAAAATAGAAGCCCATTTTTTCATTATTAGATTTAATAGACATAAAAATTTCTGTAAAGGTTTCCAAGTTCTTACCCTCAATTTTTTTTACCCTTTCATTAAGACTGATAATCAACAATCTGTAGAGGGGTGTTGGTTAGTGGAAAACACTTTAAGCAGAACTGGTCTAAACCACACTGAACTCCGAAAAGGAGCTAATGTTTGAGGGGCTGGATGGAAGACTTGAAAGAGGTCTTTAAGTAACAAGTATTATTTTTACTGTTCATTTACAGACCGCCATTGATGACATTGATGCCATTCTAGGAGTAACAGAGGAAAACAAATTGAGATTTGAAGAAAATCTAGAGTCCAAAGATGATAAAAAACCTCTCTGAACCCGAAAAATGAATGGTCCTGGAATACATTACTGATTTTGGATTCCAATCTAGAGCCAAAAAAGGGGCAACGTTCATTTTGCTATTAGGAATAAAAGGAAGGGAAAGTTAGTTTGCTTTGTTTGCTAGGAGGTGAATCAGAACAGATTGTAATGTAATGCTCTTTTTAAAAAATTGTTTATTAAGTGATCTTATTTTACTTATTAAACCAAAACCTGTTTGTGTTATCATTTCAGAGCATTAAACAATCTCTTCCTCTTCCCAAACTCAGGAAGAAATAATCTATCAGGAAAGTTACAAGTCTTACTAACATCACTTCTGCATCTACCTCTTTTTAAACTTCAGGATTATAAATGTTTTATAAAGTTTTCTCCTCCTGTTTCTGATAGTAATTTGTCTTCTGCATTTAAAAAATTGAATAAAGGTTTAACCATCATTATTTGGCAAAATGCAAATGTCTTTTTTTCCCAAGAAAATTACATTATATGGATTTTTAAAGTGACCCTTTATCATTCATTGTATTTTTATTGTATCAAGCCACTATTGTCTGTTGTTGCCATTTTTCAAAAAGGTAAGCCAACATCTAGTTAAATAAAGCAACAGAATGTATCTAGGTGGCAGTATCTGCTCTTAGTTTAAGATATAGTGTAACTCAGCCCTTTAGCTTGAATAAACTCAGCCCTCTAGCTTGAATAAACATTCTCTAGTTCTCCATTTAATACAGCAGTAGGATTTTTACAAGCATAATTCAACAGTACCTTTTAAAGGGCAAATTATTAAAATTATGCACTGTTGACACTAACTCTCAGCATTTGTAATTGTTCAAAGTATTTCTGCATCATCCAGCTTTACTGAAGGGGGAAATATGCAAGTCACAACACCAAAATCACAGAGATGTTTTAAAGAATGACCTTCATAGCTTTAAAAATATTTGAGTGTGTTGGGGAAAAGAGGGGTATTTATAACCTAAGGAATTCCAATAATGTGTTAACTATGCCTCAGCCATAGGCTGAGTTTCTGCAATAAAATTAACATTAGTGTGTGTATGTGTTAGCTTTTGTTTTGCTATAGTTGGAAATACATTAATTAGCCAGGTTTCCTGCCTGTGCTAGGTAAAATGATGACCTCTTTTTCTTGCCAGATCGCTCTAATCCATATGAGGGGCCCATTGTCCAGACACTTGACGGATAGGAAGTACTACATGCCCATTAGAGTCTCGCCTCAATTGAAGCCAGAGCAACATAAGGTCCAAGAGACTCATTAGTTCACTGGCACAATGGTGTCCTGAGAGTAAATGAAACCCTCTGTCTCCTTATGGCTCTCATCTGCTCTGGACTTTAAAAGAAAACTGTCTCTGTTTTGTTCAGCACAGCAGTGGATCTTTCACATGGTGAGATCCCCGTCTTAATAGTACAAAACTGTTAAATCTATCAAGGAAGTTTTTATATGTGAATTTTGATTAGCGCTCTTGAGCCCCAAGCTGCTGGCAATAGTAAAATGAGTTCACTCTCTGGTACTTTTTTTTTTTAACCCACATGATTGCTTTCTCAAACAATGCACTTTCCTTCTTTGCCTCTATCATTAACATACACCACAGAGTGCCTGTTTCCAAATTCAGGCCTTATACTCAGATTCAGGTCTCACTGGAAAGTGATTGGGAGTCAGGTTCTCTACCTAAAAACCTGGGGCTTCAAAATCAAAGGAGAAAAATTGGTAAAATAAAACAATCACTTCAAGTAATTAAGGGAAAGAAGCCAGAGGACCAGATTAAATTAGTGAAATGTTTTAATTACAGAACATTTGAAAAGACGCATAGTCCATTATCTTTTAGCACATATGAATAGCAAAGATACTGTGCTGTCGGTAAACTAAGGTAAGTTTGAAAAACAAATCATGTATATGTGTACAATGTATCCTAAACATAAATTAATCAATATAAGTTACTGAGCTTTTACTATTCTAAATGGGAAACTGAAATCTTTGTTGATAAGAGGATTTTTGAAAATGATGTGCCATTTTTCCGGGAAGTTTCGGGGAGAAGCATACGTTTAACAGTAGAGCTATCTTTGTATGAGAAATGACCCATTGTTTAATATTGAATGTTTGTGATGGTTTGAGAAGCAAACTCTACTAACCATTTAGGAGCACATTACTGGATGATGATAATTATCTTCCTTTACATATTACCTATTTTAACTTGATTTTAAAGAAAGCAAATAAATGATATTCAGTGGCAAATTGTGCTTTCTACTTAACTACCTTCCACTACCTACTTACACTTACCTTTTATTGAACACTTATTACTGGCAAGGTGTGTACTGTACTAGAAGCTTTATATACATTTTTTTAATTGCATCTTTCCAACAACACCATGTGGGAAAATACTACAACTGTCCTCACTTTACATACAAGAAAACTGAGATTTAGTGAGGGTATCTCACCCCATGTCTCAAGCTAAATGAAATTTGGGATTTAAACTAGTTTAACACAAATTCTAGCATATTGTATAAAGTAGACAGTTCAGTGTCTACTTGGGATTTAAACTAGTTTAACACAAATTCTAGCATATTGTATAAAGTAGACAGTTCAGTGTCACTTGTCCCAGATCAGGCAAGAGACTTACTCTTTTATAACAAATTCTAGTGTGTTGCTTAAAGTACAGAAGGACGGTTTAACTTACACATGCTTCCTGCTAATAACATAAACTTGGGCAGCTGACTGCATTGTGAGGCATCACAACTGCATGATCAAAGAAATCAGAAGAGAAAGTGGCATCAGTGGAATTCTCCTGTGGTGATGGATCTGTAAGACTTTGGTGGAGGACTGATGATGGGAACATGCAGAAGAGTTTGAAAGCTGGGAAATCATGCCCCATAGTTTCACTCGAAAGATGGGTATTAGGTCAAGAAACTGGGTAAGGTTAAGAAAGGACTTCCAACAGGATGTAGAGTAACCTGGGAGGAGTTTGGGGAGCATTACTTCAGCTATATCATCCTAAGAATTGCAAGCATGCTATTTTTCAAGTATAAAAATAGGTATTTTATCCTAAGTAATATATTAGTAATCATCTGATAGCTTTAACAATTAATCATTTGTATGCATCTGGCACCTTTCTTCTAAAGAGCTCAAAGCACTTTACATTTGTTATCTCATTAATTCCCAACACTGTCCCTGTGGGGAAGGTGATAAGTATTTTAACATTTAAATGTTTATCTTTCAGAATTTCTCAAGCATACATTAATTATATTTCCAAAAGTATAAATGTTCATTAGTTTTATTTTACTGTTCCTCTGGCTTTAATGTGCATAGCAAATTTGTTCAACTCTTTAAATGTGCTAATCACAGTAAATCTTATTTGGAAAACTAGAAATTATGTTGCCAGGATAATGTGAGGGTAGAGGTTGCAGGGAGGGAGGAAGCATCTGACTTTGTCTTTCTCCTTGGAAGAAGTTTGGCCTAATCCATTGCAAGTGCGGATGTAATGAATGTGCTGTGGCTCTTCATATCTTTTCTGTATTCCATTCTTTCCAAAAGGTGTGCCTCAGGAGGGTAAGGACTGTATCTAAAAGCCTGAGGCAGACTGAGCTTTTATTTCCATCTTTGTTTTATTAATGATTTCATCAATGTGGAATAGAAAACTGATGCATTCTGTTAGGAGTTACATTCCAAAGAGTCACAGAATAGTAAGGGCTGGAAACTTGTCTCCCCAATCCTCCCTCTCTCTGAGATGGCCATACCTTCCTCAATTTTCTAACTAGAAAAATGGCAGATAGTTAATACCTGCTCCTTAGGGAAGCCGTAGAGATTAATTGGCCAATGTTGGGAAAGTCTTTCAAAGATGAATCACTCTGCATAAATGTTTAAGTAGTATTGGAAGGTCTAACTTTGAAATGTGATTATACACTTTCTAAGAAAGCCCTTTCATAACCACATATATAGATTTATTTTTCACTCTAACAAACAGTCTAACTCATGGTTGTGAAAATTTATTGCACTTGATGGAGGGGCCTGGCTTTATTAGTTTTAAACTGCTAGTTTCTGGGGTATTTATGTAAGTGAGGGAAAGATACCAAAACAGTAAATAATAAGCATGTCCCTGCTGTTTAAAAATCTGTTGGTAAAAACAACTTTTGTTTTGTTATAAGAAGACCCTAAAGGTAGCACGGAAAAATATAGCTTTGGCATCTATGTGTAAGTGTTTTTTGGTTTGGGGGGGTTTTATGATGGTGGTTTTCCCCCCAAGCATTTCTTTTCCATTCTTGTAAACATTTTGGTTCACTTCCACATTTGTCACCATATATATTATATATATATGTGTGAGTGTATGTATGTATGGAGAGAAAGAGAAATGAGTAAAATGCAACATTTTAAGATTTTTTTATTTAACAAAATGTTAAAACGTATACCAGATGGCTAATTATAGCTCCCAGAAACAAAAGGCCACACCTAAGTTTATTGCAGTTGCCTCATAAGGAATGTTATGATGAAATCATGGTTCCATAAACTTGACAACAAAACAGCAAAATAAACTTCAAATTTAAATTCAAATTTTGGTTCATTTACAGACTCACGTCACTTTGCTTCCCAGAAAAGGACACAAAATACTTACTTTGCAATCACTGAAAAACTCAAAATTATCTAACAACATTCTCTTTATCTAGGTTTCCTTCACAATGCCTCATTATCTTGGGTGTTGTTTTGTTTTTTTCTCAAGTTGAATATCTGTAGCCACCTTCCTAAGCAAAAAATTATATATCATTTGCAACAATAGTGAAAAATCAGAAAGGTCTAAATGTTCAACAATAGAGTATTGCTTAAAAATTATGAAGAGCTATATAAAGGACCTCTGTACAGCCATTAAAAAAATCATTCCTACATTTAATATATGATCCAGCCATTCCACTCCTACTTGTTTACCCAAGAGAAAAGAAAGCATATACAAAGACTTATACATGAATGTTCACAGCAGCTTTATTTGTAACAGCCCAAAACTGGAAAAAATCCAAACATCCATCAACAGGTGGATGGATAAACAAATTGTGGGATATCCTACAATGGAATACTACTTAGCAATGAGAAGGAGTGACCTGTTGATAAACTCAAAGACATGGATGAATCAATATAATTATGCTGAATGAAAATATTTAGATTAAAAAAGTACATATCGGGCTTCCCTGGTGGTGCAGTGGTTAGAAGTCCGCCTGCTGATGCAGGGGACACGGGTTCGTGCCCCGGTCCGGGCAGATCCCACAGGCCGCTGAGCGGCTGAGCCCGTGAGCCATGGCCGCTGAGCCTGCGCGTCCGGAGCCTGTGCTCCGCAACGGGAGAGGCCACAACAGTGAGAGGCCCGCGTACCGCAAAAAAAAAAAAAAAAAAAAAAAGTACATATCCATTTACATAGCATTCTAGGAAATACAAACTACAGTGACAAAAAGCAGATCAACAGTGCTTAGGGGTGGGAAGTGGGAGAGTAGGGAAGGGGAAGAGCAGGATTACAAAGGGGCAGAAGGAAATTCTGGGGCTTCACTATATTGATTGTGAAAATGGCCTCTTGGATGTCAAAACTTATCAAGTTGTACACCTTAAGTAAGGGCAGTGTTTGAATGTCAATTATACCTCAAAAAACTGTTCTTAAAAAATCATATATTAGGAGAATATGTTACATTAGAAGTAAATGAAATGATATTTAATTATTATGAATTAAAGACGCGTATTTTAAAACAGCATGAAAACTATGACTCCAAATTATGACTTTTTAAAAATGTGTACATATATGTACACACACACACACACACACACAAGCATACACACAAGACTGTAATCCCTTAATGGGATTTTTTTCTTTCTGTATTTTCTGTCTTGTAATGAACCTGTTTTTAATTACTGGAGCAAGTGAAACAAAAACTTAATTTGGGGGAGGTTGGGAAAGCAAAATATGAATTTCTTCATTGTAAGTTCTGCTATCCAAAGTGATAATGAACTTAGGGACATGGCCTGGGAATATCATAACCACCTTCCTGCTCCAAGTTCCCAAAGCTGTCACCAGACAGTAATGGCCTGTTCCCTAGCACCATGGTAGGGTATTCTAAGCTTAATACCCTTAGTATTCTAGAATTCAGACCATGACTTTAGTGTGATACCTACTCATGTAAACAGAGATGCATAAAAGGGTGAATGCTTCTGCCATCTGCAAAGGTGGGACAGACAGTGATTAGGTGGCATTTGTAGTTATTCTAAATGCGTATGGAATATATATATAACATCTGCTTTAGGTTTAACTGTCTTAATGAGTTTCATTTCCAGTTCTTTCCTTAATGGACAATAATTTCTCCTCTCTAGTTCTCGGTTTTCTGGCATGTAAAATAAGAAAGTGGAACTGATATTTAAGCTTAATCCTAGCTCTAATGTTCTATGATTCTATGCCACCATCATCAAAGTATTAAAAGGGCAACATCTGATGTATCACACAAGAAGGTGATTTTTTTCTTCTAGCTTTCTCCTCCATCTACTGGAAATAATGGATGAAAGGATTTTGCAAATTAGTTCAGCCTCTTAAGTTTCCCCATCTACCATTGAAAAGGGATGTGATTTTGGGACTTCCCTGATGGTCCAGTGGTAAAGAATCCGCTTTCCAACGCAGGGGACGTGGATTCGATCCCTGGAAGGGGAATTAAGATCACACATGCCTCAGGGCAACTAAGCCTGCAAGCCACAACTATTGAGCTCTCACGCCTCAATGAGAGAGCCCACGTGCCACAAACTACAGAGCCCACGCACTCTGAAGCCTGCGTGCCACAACTAGAGAGAAGCCCAAGCACCGTAACAAAGAGACTGTGGGTCGCAAGGAAAGATCCCGCATGCCTCAACGAAGATTCCACATGCTGCAACGAAGATTCCGCATGCTGCAACTAAGACCAGATGCAGCCAAAAAAATAATAAAAGAAAATAAATAATAATAAATTTTTAAAAAGAAGTTTAAAAAAAGGATGTGATTTTAAATGGTTACAATGTATTTTATAATTTAAAATAGTTCTTTGCAATGCCAATGGCTTTCTCTTGGAGGAAATTTTTTTGACAAAATAGTAGCAAGCCAAACATGCTCTTTAGACTGGAATCACGTCTTTCATTTTGGGGGGTTTTCACTTTCTTGCACTGAACTCTTAGGTACTGCAAATCACCTAAAGTAATGGAAACATTTTTTTTTGAAAACATTTTTATCTAAACTGATATAATGAGTACCTCCTGTAACTAGAAGATCGTAGTGAAAATAGATGGGATTGAAATGTGAATAAAAGCTTTAAATGTCCCTGTATAAACCAGAGCATGTCTTCTTTTCATATCTGCTTTTCTGTGCAGGATGAATAGCTAGAGTTCTATCTCTGAACTTTAATTTGTACCTGGACTCAAAAAGAGATGGAAGATGTATTTTGTAACATTCCAGTTTGCTATGTAGCAGATGTCCTCCCTCAGGCTGCATAAATGGGCAGCTTTAATCCTATATTTTTAAACACCTCCCAAAATGCACTGTTTCCTGGGCCACATCTAAAAGTGGGCAGGCACTGCCTTTCTCCGAAGTACTCTGACATCCCTGCAACAAGGCCTGAACAGGGAGCTGAAAGTAGGACGATTCTATATCCCTCCATAAAGTCCACACTAATTGTTATAGCTAAAACACTTCTTTAAATTTCATTGCCAGGGCAGAAATCCCTTTGCTTCCTTCATTCTCACTACCAGCTTATAGATTCTTGGCACTAAAACCATGAAAACAGAAAATTATAGATGATGTAAGCTTTTAAAAGTACTTATGAGCATTTTTCTTAAGATGACTTTGTCTTTCAGCATATCTGGATTTTAATTTTTCTAATTACAAAAACACATACTCATGATTAAAAAAAAATAGGATCACATAGCTTCTTCAAAAAAACGAATAAGTAGAACAAAACAAAACAAAAACCTTTTGAAAAACAGAAAAGCACAGGGAATAAACTAAAAAATCAAAAATTATTTCACCACCTGGAGATTAACTACGGTTAAGGATTTGGGGTGTATCTGCTATTACTCCTGCCTAGGGCCTCTACATTGCTAACTTCTGCCTGGCACACTCTTCTCCCAGAAATTTCTGGGGCTCACTCACTGCATTCAGTCTCTGCTCAACTGTCAGTAGACCAGAGGGGCCCTTCCTGACCACCCTTCCTAATTAGCACTCCCTTATTCTCTAACACCTTACCCTCCTTTATTTTTCTCCAAAGCACTTAACAATATGTGATATTACATAATAGATTTGCCTATTTTTTAATTATCTGTCTCACCCAAAGGACTGTAAGTATAAAGATATAGCCCAGCTCCTAGAATAGTACCTATCGGTAGAAAGAGTCACTCAATTTATATATATATATAATTTGTTCTATTATCACATATATATTGAGTTCTATTATATCTTTGTGTACATAATTTTTTAAATAGGATTATATCAGACATACTGTTTTGCAGACTGTGTTTTTCACTTAGCAATAAATTATGAAGACACATCAGAAATTCTTACCCAATGCCATTTTAATAACGGCGTAAGGATGTTACTGATCCTCTATTGTTAGACCAGCACATGGGCATTTCGATGCATCCTTCCACATATCATGTTAATGACAACCAGTTAAGATAGTTAATAATATTAACAATGCCTTATATTCACATGGTAATTTATAGTTCACAAACTATTTGCATATATCATTTGGTCCTTACAATAAACTCAAGCAAACAGAGCAGAAACTCAGAGAGGTTACGTAATTTCCCTAAAATCATAAAAAACAGTAATAGGGAGTCCAGATTCAAACGTAGGTCTATCTATCTCTTCAGTCTGGGCTCCTCACTGTACCTCATCACCCCTGGTTGAAGCCTTCATTTTACAGATGAGTGATCCATGCTTAGAGAAGGGAGTAATGATATGCCCAGAGTCACAAAGCTTCTTCAAGAAAAAATACAGATAGAGTAGTAGAACCCAGGACTCCTGACTCCCTGTCCAAGGCTCTCTCAACTACACTATCTCTCAACCACATGCTGGGTCAATAAATTAGAAAAAAAAAATCCTGAATTGCTGCATAGTTAAAATGGTGACCAATACATGCTGTTGAACTTCTCTGAAGATTACACAGTATATTTGCTTGGTGCTGCGAAGTGCCAACCCGATGACACTTGCAATCCCGAGCTTATTTGATGTGGTTGGGAAACAAATGAGATTCCAGAGCCCCTGTTGTGCATAGGTGCTCAATGAGCATTTCCTGCATGGTGGGAAAGTGCCCTATATTTACAGTGTTTGATCCAGTTTAACAGCAAGATCTAATGTTAAAATTAGCCTTGTAAAAGTTTTCACCCTAGTTCACACAAAAAAAAGATTCTGAGATTATGACTAGCAATTTTTCATGAGTTGATTTATCTGAATAAAACCTATAAGGTTTTGAACCATTAAACATTCGATTTAGAAAAAAAAAAACTCAGCATACAGAAGAATAAACTAAGAAATGGAACAGATTTGTTTCTTGCAATAATTATGAGCAATATCTCAAACTCAGCATCCTTAGACCATCGAGCTGTGTAGGATGAATGTGCTAATTAATCAATTACTACCCAACAATGTACCCTGTTTATTTACTGAAATGCACTAGAAACATGTGCAGAACTGGTAATTATTAATCATCTTCAGTAACAAATATGACTCAAGTTCACCTTCATATAATTAATAGAGCATGTAGTTAGCTTTAACATCTTACTTTATTCGAAATAGCAAGAAGGAATAAAAAGGAAGAGCTGAACCACAGATGTGGTTCACTGAAGTGCTGGCTTGGACTAAATGTGCCTATTACCCACAGCAGCAGCATTTCTCATACGTGTCCAAACTATGGCCAGATTCACTCTCCATTAAAAACCGAGTTCTCAAAACTAAACTTTTTAATGTGAATAAAATTTTAGACCTGTAAAAGCAGTCCAAAGAATTCCTACATACTCTTCGTTCAGGTTCCCCGAATAAAATCCAAGTTTTAGAGCTTGATAACTTGCTTAGAGTTGGGATAGTTGGTGGTGGTATCCAAACTCCTTATGACTCCTTATTGCATGCCTTTCAGTTTTAAAGATAAAAGTACTTTCAATATGCATAGAAATAGTTGTTTTACAACAAATTTTGCAAGTGATTCTGTTGTGAAAAATCTTTTTTTTTTGAGAGTCATAATGTATGTCCCCAAATTTCCCTTGAGCCAGACAGAGTCCTGGGCTAGATGGGCCACAGTTTGGATCTAGAATGCTATTTCCTGTCTCCTTACTAATTGTGTAACATCTAAAGGATGTTAAATTGTGTCAGCAACTTTTACATTTGAGTCTAGCATCAGATGGCTCTTTTTAACTATGGTCAAACATGGGGTTTTGAGTCCTATCAATGCACTGCGTTGGCCAACATGTTCGTTTGGGGTTTTTTCATAAAATGGCTCTAATAGCGCCTTGTTGTCTTTAACTTCATTTGAAACCATTTTGTTAGACTGTATTGTGACAGCTGTCGTATCAGCATGCATTTAAAAACAACTTATCAAAATTGGTGAATTTGGGGGACTTCCCTGGTGGCACAGTGGTTAAGACTCCGTGCTCCCAATGCAGGGGGCCCATTGTAAGAAAAGGTATTTCTTACAATGGAAACTGCAAATGTAGATTCACATTTTTTTTTTTTTTTGCGGTACGTGGGCCTCTCACTGCTGTGGCCTCTCCCGTTGCGGGGCACAGGCTCCGGACGCGCAGGCTCAGCGGCCATGGCTCACGAGCCCAGCCGCTCCGCGGCATGTGGGATCCTCCCGGACTGGGGCACGAACCCACGTCCCCTGAGTCGGCAGGCGGACTCTCAACCACTGAGCCACCAGGGAAGCCCAGATTCACGTTTTTCAAGTTTTCTTCTGAAGGGAAAAACTGGATAAAGTGTAATGCTTTTGTACAGTAAATTAAAAAACTGTCCCATCTGAAAATACCAGTGGAATGCCACTTCAAAAACTAAAACTGACAAATCATAAATCAGCGGGTGGACTACTGTATTTCTATTATAAAATGATTAAAGGCCCCTTTAAATGGAGAGCCCCCTTAGGGCATCTCAGTATTTGTTTATAGATCATTAACTACTTGACAGTGAGACTGGGGAGGGGGCATAAAGACTCACAGCTAAAGTGCTAAGAGTCACTGTCGGTTGAAGATCAGCAGCAAAGCCAAAATATCTTAGGAATTTGATATGAAAATATAATTTCTGCTACAAAAATGTTGTATGCTATTCATGAATGAATCTGTTAGTAAAACAAGGCTCACTTTATGAAGCTGAGACCATAATTATGACCCATATGACAAGGTGAATTTACTTGGCCATGTTTTCAAATGCTTTCCCTAAACACTGACTACATATTATTAAGATTGTAACATTGAAAACATGCCCAGGAAATGGATTGTGTTATCTACCAGCATAAATCATTAGCTGGTTTCAAAAAGTCACAAATATGTCTCCTTGCTACTGGATTCTAGCATCCATGTCAGAATAGCATAGAAATATTTCCTAATGAAAAGCTCACTGAAAGCTGGGAGGCCAGAATTTTGATTCTTGTTTCTGGTATATGATCTTGGATAAGTTTCTTTCCTCTTCTGTAGTTTAATTTCTCCAGCTATCAAAATTAAAATTAAAACCACTGACCCTGAATATTATGATTTCCTTTCTTCAACATCCCTCAAACACACTAATTGTACTCACTTTACCCACTTTTTTTCCCACTTATTCAACAAATAGAGTACCTACCATATGCCAAGTTACTAGGTGCTGGGATCACAAAGGTTAATAAAACAAACATAAACCTCTGGCCTTAGAAAGTTTACATTCCAGTGGAGGGGAGAACTTGAGAGTACTTTAGACACAAGATGCTTTTGGATGAGATTTCTGTACCCACTTTGTTCACAATAAAATGTTTTACCAGAGTAATTCTTCTTGCCACTCTTTGTAACAGCAGCCCCAGCTGCCAGCCGACTGCCTGGGGGCTTTCAGAACATCAATCAGTTCCACAGAAGGACTCAAAAAGATCTAGATAAGAATACAGCAGTTCCTTCCTTTCCTAATAACTCCTGCCATAACCCAGTACTTCTATGAGGATAATTTTGCATAAAGCCAATGTATATTGTCCTTGCCAGGGCACACACAAGGATACAGGAATGGAGCAGCAAGCACTGTTTGCCACTGATGGGAATAGGGAGAACGAAGGAGCATTCTTCCAGCTATAGGGGGAACTCATGCCACTTCCTCTGGTGCTGAGCTGGGCTTAGAGGGCACTGAGCCATTAAGTAGATTTGGGTTCCTAGGAGACTCAGGATGGTGGTTCTTTGAAGTATCTGTTTTTAAGTTCTAAAACATGCTGGAATATGAATTGGGGCAGCAGCAACTCCATGGTCCTCCTTTTCTTGAACCAAAAATCCTAAAGCTTCAAACTGGAAATTGTAAATGAAATCCTAAGTGTAAATATTTCTATCCCTTTTAAATAATTCCTTTATCTTTTACCAACATGCTGACATATGCACCTAGTATCTTGCCCTTAATTCTCCTGAGAATAGCAGTGAATTAAAATCCCCATGCCTACCCTATTTTCTTTTAAATCACACTATTAGAAATATGTGAGCAAATCAGGATCTCACAGTAAGGTTGTCAAAACAACATGAGAAAAAAGATGCTATATATGTACAAGGTCATGTTTCGGTCATGTCCACTATATATGTTCTCTATACATATTTCTTAATAAACATGAATAACAGGATGTGTTATTATATAATACTACCTGCAGAACTCATTGTTTTTTTCAAACTTTTTATTGAAGTATAATATACATGCAGAAAAGGGCACATATCATCTGTATTCAGTACTTTACAAACTGAATACACCCATTTAACTAGAATCTAGATCAAGAAAGAGAATAATCCATAGGTTCATCAATTATAACTAATGTACCACTCTGGTGGGGGATGCTGATAATGGGGGAGGCTATGCATGTGTGGGGCAGGGGATTCATGAGAAATATCTGTACCTTCCTCTTAATTTTTCTGTGAGTCTAAAACCACTCTTAAAAAATTGCTTTTAAAAAAAGTATAGAAATAAAAGAATGTTTTGAAAAACAGAGAATAATCCCAGTCCCGCAGAAGTCACCTCATACTCCTCCTAGTACTGCCTCTCCACTCCAAGAGTGATTGCTATCCCCCTTCTAACAGCATAGATGAGTTTAGGCCAGTTTCTATACTTTATGTAAATGAAATCGTACAGTAAGTTCTTTAGTGTCTGCATTCTTCCACTCTTCCTCATGTTTGTGAGATCCATGCATGTTGTGTGCGACTGTAGAGCATTCTTTCTTGTTGCTGTAGTATTCCATTATGTGAATATGCCACAATTTGTGTATATGCTCTACTACTGCTAGGCATTTGAGTAATTTCCTGGTTAAGTATTACAAATATGAGTAGTGCTGCTATGAATATTCTAGTACATGTCTTTTGAAAAACATATGCACGCAATTTCTGTTGGGAATTGCTAAGGACTGAATGTTTGTGCCCCCTCAAAATATGCTGAATATGCTGAAGCCCTAATACCCAAAGTGACTGTATTTGGTGATAGGGCCTCATGCAGGAGGAGGTGATAGGGGTTAAATGAAGTCCTAAAGGTGGGACTCATAATAGGGCTAGTGCCCTCATTAGAAAAGAAAGAGTCAGACACAGAGTTCACTCTGTCTACCATGGGAGGATACAGCAAGAAGAAAATACAAGCCAAGAAGAGAACTCTCTCCAGGAACCCAACTGGCTGGCACCTGATCTTGGACACCCCAGTCCCCAGAACTGTAAGAAATTTCTGTGGTTGGCTAAACGCAGTCTGTGGCATTTTGTTATGGCAGCCTGAGCACACTAATATAAATATATACCTACGAGTGGTATGGCTGGGTCATAAGGTATGCATGTATTCAGCTTTAATTTAAACTGCCAAAAAATTTTCCAAAGTGGTTGCCAGCGATGCATAAAAGTTCTGACTGCTGCATATCCTCACCAACGCTTAATACTTTCTATCTTTTCTAATTTAGCCACTCTAGTGGGTGTGTAATATGTAAGGTAATATATATTTTAATTCCCATTTCTCATATGATTAGTGAAACAAAGCACTTTTTCACATTATTAAACATCTGGATGTTCTCCTTTGTGAAGAGTCCATTCAAATATTTTGTCCACCTTTCTATTGGATTATTTTTTTAATGATTTGTTCTAGATACCAAATGCTTTGTCAGATATACGTATTACAGATATTTCTCCCACTCTTTGGATTACATTTTCACTCTCTTAATAGTGCCTTTTAATGAACAGAAATTTTTAATTTTAATATATTCCAAACTATCAACTTTGTAGAACTCATTTTTAACATGTTCTGAACATCTACAAGGTCCTAGGTGCCTTTAAACAAAACCAAAACAAATTCCCTTCTTTCTAGGAGCAGCATGATACACCCATGCACATGTTAAAAGCTGTACACGGTAGCACTATTGATAGCTATTTTTAAGGGCTTCCTTCTAAGGGATACGCCATTTCTCCATGCTTTGTGGAAAACTAAGTATTCGTGTATTTAATGCATTTAATTCTTAATTACTGGACACAATATTTTTGAACATTGACTCAGGCTTTTGAATGCCAACTTCTAAGCCCCTTTGTTTCATGACCATGAAGAATTAGAACTGAAAAGAAAATCAAGCATCTGATCTGAGTTGTAGGTTTTTTGAGAAATTATTTTATTTCAACTATGGAAGGAGTACCATAAAATCTTAAAGTTAGAAGAGATATCTAGATGTCATGTTCTCCAGCTCTGTATCTTTAGGTTAGGGTAATATTTCATTCAAACACTCTTGAAAACCTGGGTATGGTCCAACATCTATCAGAAATCTTTGGAAGAACTTCCTACCTTAGAATAGAAAAGAGAGATAATCAAAGAGCCTTGGATTAGAGAAACCCTCATCACTGCTGAGGTTTTTCCAAGACAGGGTCTTGCAACAGAAATCCTTCAGCCTTTTCCCAAGCTTTCATGAGACAACGCAGTGAAACCTATGTAAATATCTGCTTCTCTTTATCAGTAGTTTTACATTATATGCTACAGAACCTAGGGCTTCTCAGACAGAATTCAGAGGTTCCCCACATGTTTGATTCAAATTTCATTTTTTAAAAAATAGATTTTTATATTGCCAAAGGAGAGATAATGTCAATTTTTTTAACATATTGCAAACTGCCCATGCATTAATTTGAGGTTAAGTCATTTCGGTGTAGATCTCAGAATTAATCTCCTCCTGCCATCTCTAACTGAAGCACATGCCCAAGATTTCAAGATGAATCATTTAAAAACCACTCTTATCTGTATCCACTTCTCCGAAGGGATCAGGATTTTCTTGATAGTATGCAACCAAAACAAAGGAATAAGAAATAAACTGTTCTGAGGCTGCTATAGCAGCAACTGTTGTCAATAGCCCCCAACTTCAAAAATTTTTGAGCGTGAAACAGCAGGATCGGGACTTCCCTGGTGGTCCAGTGGTAAAGAATCCATCTTCCAATGCAGGGGACACAGGTTTGATCCCTGGTCGGGGAACTAAGATCCCACATGCCGCAGGGGCAACTAATACCGCACGCCACAACTACTGAGCTCGCATACCTCAATGAGAGAGTCTGCGGGCCGCAAACTACAGAGCCCCTGCGCTCTGGAGCCCACGCGCCTCAACTAGAAAGAGAAAACCCACACGGCCATAACTAGAGAGAAGCCCACGTGCCGCAACAAAAAGATCTCGCGTGCCGCAACTAAGACCTGACGCAGCCAAAAAATTAAGAAAAAAAAAATCAACTTAAAAAAAAAAGATTAAAGAAAAACCAAACCAAGCAAACAAAAAAATCCCGCAGGGTCAAGAGTCCAGTGGCATGGGGCCAGCCACGGCATCCCAACCATACTAATTCCTGTTGGTCTTACCTATGTCTTTGCCGGCCAGTCTCTCTTGATTCCTTCCCATTGCTAAGCTTGGTTCTGCAGACGTCCTATTTATTATTTTAGCTATCCAATTTCCTTCCAATAAATTCCTTTTCTGCTAAAAACAAAACAAGCAAAATAAAAACCCAAGACAACAACAAACTAGACTCATTTTAAAAACTTTAATGTTAAATTTTTGCACTTATAAATGTTTAGTAATAAAACACAAGTTTTCATAGGTTGGGGTTCTATGACAGATTTTGTTTGAAAAAGGACTCCAGTGCTTTTAAAAATTTAATTTGAAATCACAGTATTGAATCACCTCCCTGACTTGTCTTAGCCTCCCTTCAGCCATTTCTGCGCAAATCTAACTACATCGTGCTTCCCCCTAAAATCTTTCAAAATTTAATAGGGAATCCTATAAAGTTTAAATTATTTGCATGACTACAAGGCTCCTGAAATGACTTAACCCTACAAGATTTGGCACATGGTTATGGGTGCTCAATCATTGCTTGTTGTAGGAATCAATAAGAACTGGAGAATGCAAGAGCTAGCTACACTATCCTACATTCTCCTACACTATCCTACTCATATCCTACATGAGTCTTCAACAACAATAACAGCAACTGTTATATGGTGTTTACACGTGTCTCATTTACATACAGTACTTTCCAAACACATCTTATTTATGTATCGTTTCTCCAAACATGAATTTAGGACATGTAAGAGGAAATGCTTCTTTAGAAAGCAGATGTATGTAAGTTATTACCTCAAGAGGCTGCAAAATTTGAGAAAAGGTTTTCCTAAAGTACGAGATTTGATAATGAGTGACAGGATTATTACGGTTTAAAACTACAAGACTCCTGGCCTGGCGTTCACCAGACTCTTAGGAAGGAGGTGGTGGTGCACACTGCATGGAGAGACGTAGGACTTTCTAAGAAATAAACTTTTTCTGTTGAAATATCTGGGACTTATTTTAAACAACACGACAGCGGGGATCTGAATACAAAAGTGCTCCCCGACTTTACCAGCCACTGCAAATCTGGGGACTTGACTTTTAACTCGCTTCCCTGAGGACACCTTCTCAAGGGTTTCCTCAACACCACCAACCAAGGATTGCACTTAAGCCTGCGGCTTGGAAGAGAGATACGGGTGTGAGTTTTGCCACTCAGTAGGGTGGTTAAGTTATTTAATTGTTTTAAAGCTTAATTTTCCTCTTACCTAAACTGATAATACTCGCGAAGCCCGCCCTCAACCCTCCTCAGGGTTATTAATGAGTTCACGAGGTCCTCGGTCATGTTTTCACTACCTCCTCAGCGAGAGTGCCTCCAACAGCCCGCCCGCGCCCCGCTCCACTCTCCCTACGAAGCCGCGGGACCTTTGTGCGCACGCGCCGCCGCGCCCGGGGGCGGGGGGATCTCGCACACTCGCGCGGCGCCCATTGGGCGTCCCCGCCGCACGCCCGAGGAGCGAGCGAGGGCTCGCGCTCCTTCGGCCCCGCCCCCAGCGGCGCGCGCCCCTACGGCGGCCAGGGGGCGGGGGACGCGGGCAAAGCCGGTAATGGAGGCCCTGCGGAGGGCCCATGAGGCCGTGCTCTGGCTGCTGCTGTGCCGGCCCTGGGCCTTGGGCGCCGCCTCCCGCCCGAAGCCCCGCGCCTCGGAGGTGCTGACGCGCCACCTGCTGCAGCGGCGCTTGCCGCACTGGACCTCCTTCTGCGTGCCCTACAGCGCCGTCCGCAACGACCAGTTCGGCCTCTCGCACTTCAACTGGCCCGTGCAGGGCGCCAACTACCACGTCCTGCGCACCGGCTGCTTCCCCTTCATCAAGTACCACTGCTCCAAGGCCCCCTGGCACGACCTGGCCCGGCAGGACCGGTTCTTCACGGCGCTCAAGGTTATCAACCTCGGTGAGTGGCCCGGGCCGGTGAAGCATGTCGCGCCGACGATGGCCCCACTGTTTGCAAAGCGCGCTGACAAACGCTCTGGCTCCGAGGCCGAGCCCCCGGCCCTAGGTCAGACCGCGCCGGCCCTGGGAGACCTGCCCCGGCCCCGTGCAGGCTCGCCCGGGCGCACGCGCTCGCCACGCTTCGCCCAGTGTTGGCGTCCCAGCCACTCTGCAGCCTTCCAGCCCCGGCCCTGGGCTTCTGTATTCCCCCGCCCGGCAGGTGCCTGTCAGGGCTAAGTTGTTGCTCCTGAATCGTACCCCGGAAAGTGGGGCTTATCGACATGCCTGTACTTAGGGACCACCCTGCATCACCCCGGGGAGAGAGCATTCCATCCTCGCTACCCTGCAGCTCTTAACTAGAAGGACCCCTACATTGGGCAGTGAGAAGAAGGGTGTAGGCCCCTGGAAAGTGGCTCTTAAGTTTTTAAAAAATGCCTAATTGCATGGCAGGACTCGTTCCCATGAACACCACTTTGTGGGTGCGTTCATATTATAAAAACTGGAACTACTTTTTTGAAGTTTCTTTGTTCTCTTTATATGAAACCCCAGCAAGTTTATTTTACTAAAAGCACTAAAGATTTTCACCAGTGATGCTAGGCCTAAAAGATATTTAAAAGACTACCTCTTTAATATTGGTATGTTTTCCTGGAATATTCTAACTCTGAGAGTGTTAACTCTTGCTGGATGTTTATTATCTTTTGGTTAATGACCGAAGAGGCGTGAACGTTGACATGAGTGCATCTTTTATATTTTCTAGGTCAGTGAAAAATAGGCCTCAGGATGTTTGGAACCTATTCATATAGCTGATATCAAATTAATCCATATTTCAGTAATTCAGAATCTAGATGTACAAGCTGACCCACGTTACCCAACCAGGTTTTTGAACCAGAATTAAAGCTAAACGCCTATGCAGCTGCACTATTACTATATAGCCTGATAGTTTCTTAAATTTAAATGTGGTAGGTGTATTTTTGCTTATAATAACTCCCATATGGCAGTCATGGGATTTTGGAGCCATTGCTCCACTGGGACTGTCTTGGGTTCAGTCCATTAAGGAGAAGATTATTCAGCAATGTGTAATCCTTTAAAAAATATGTCTTATAATTTGGCTGATGAACTATATAGAGCATGCCTACTAATTTTGATGCAAAGAAGTTGAGTGTAGTGACTCAGAAAATTCAGTTCAAAGTTATTTGGAGAGACTGGAGTGATGACTAGATTCAAGAAGAATATGTTTATTTTAGCATTTTTAGAATCAAAAAAAAATCATTCTTCCCAAATGTAGAGTAATAGGTTAGGAAAAGCATAACTGGAGGGTTATAGGTAAACCGTGAGCCCAATGCCTTTTTTAAAAAAGTTTTCACCATTTAAAACCTAACACTTTAAGACCAGCTTAATGATTAGGGGCTTCTCTTTTTAGGTAGAAAGAAATCCAAAGAAAAATAGGGTGCCCAGAGCATTCTCACACAGAAAAGTAGTAAAACCTTTTGAAGAAAGAAACAGCAGCTGTAGTTTTTTTTTTAATGTGAAAGAGAAAGCTGAATAGTGATTTAATGGTCTTTTGAAAATTCTAAAAATTCTGTTTAAAAGAGAATAAGAGTTTTAAGTTAAACAAAAAGGAAAACTTTTTGCACAAGCATGCTTGAATACAAATTAGCTTATACTAATAAAGGGAGTTATTTTTTTCTGGATTTTTTATTTTAAGAGTATTAACCAATTTGATAATGTTAATATTGTATTTTTGTCTTAGGGTAGGGAATTAGATGGATTTTTTTCCTATTCTATGTTGTGCAGTTGCCCCTCTGGATCATCAAGTACATATTCTATTTAAAAATACTTAGAATTTTCTTCTTCTTCTTTCCTTTCAAATTAGTAATTATCAAAGTAGTTCATTTTTCCAT
Organism: Orcinus orca; assembly: GCF_937001465.1. Lineage (NCBI taxonomy): Eukaryota > Metazoa > Chordata > Mammalia > Artiodactyla > Delphinidae > Orcinus > Orcinus orca. The sequence goes on along the minus strand of NC_064560.1, from coordinate 91,487,242 downwards.
TTTGTAAATAATAAAGATTTCTCTTTTACCCATTGGTTCCCTTTCTCTTTTACCCATTTGTTCCCTTTCTCTTCTGCCTTCCTTTCAATGGAAGCTGACATTTTACTGATGGTTTACTAGTCTGGGTATCCTGCTGGGAAGTAGATTGAGATTTAAGAAAAGCAGTTTACCATTGGAATGAATGGGTAATTGGAGACTTGCTACAAAGTTCTAATTTTTTTAAAGTGCTTAATTTGACAGTGGTTTACCTACTGTTCAGCTGACTCAAAATGAATTATTGTTCAAAGAACTGACTTGCACATTCATTTTGATGTTATGATATGTTTCAGACAGTCTGGAAAAAATTTAATTTTTCATCAAACCGTACAGACTTTACAGCATTTGTGCTGTAAAGAAAATTATGGGGTTTTTTAGTGTGTAAATTATATATGTGGCTAATCTTCCCATTTCGTGTATTAGCCTGACTGCATTTAATAAGTGGACTACAGGATAAAAAAAAAAAATAAGAGAATTTCTGACTCCTACATTACATCTCCACCCCCTATCAAATAGCATGAATGATAATGATTCCTAGTTGTTTCTTAATAAGAGATAATGTAGTTATTAAGTTAGTAATCCTTGATCAGTCCTCCATTTTAGCTGAAAAAATATTGACCATTTGTGTGATTTTTTTTTAAAGTATCAGTATTTTAATTGAAAACTGTGATAAATACTGTAAAACAAAACTTTCAGTGTCACCATCCATTTCTTAACTGTAAGTCCTTAGCATTGGTTTAAAAGTCATATTTTATGTATTTTACTATCAGTATATTTGGAAAAGTATAATTATTTCTAGAGCCTGTTTTTCTTTCTCACTCTGTTTTCAGCTTTTGAAGTTGTGATACCATATTTTAAATTTATTTTTTATTTCAGCTGCTCCCTCTACTCTTCACTCGCTTCTGCCTGCCCTGTTCTCGTTCTCTTGTCCACTCCCCCACTCCACGCCACTACTTGCCTTTTTTTTTTTTTTTTTTTTTGCGGTACGCGGGCCTCTCACTGCTGTGGCCTCTCCCGTTGCGGGGCACACGCTCCGGACGCGCAGGCTCAATGGCCGTGGCTCACGGGCCCAGCCGCTCCGCGGCATGTGGGATCTTCCCGGACCGGGACACGAACCCGTGTCCTCTGCATCGGCAGGCGGACTCTCAACCACTGCGCCACCAGGGAAGCCCTACTTGCCTTTTTATTTCCTTTTGGTTGAATGATTTATAAATAGCTTTATGATGCTAGTTTTTGTGAATTTTTTGTGACGTTCCCTTGAGGCATTTAGAGATTTGGGGGGAGGTATTACCAAGGCAAAGAAGGCAATATACTGTGAAAAGTTGCATAGGAATTCCAGGGAACCCTGTGAAAGTAACAAGCTGTGACCCAGTATATTCCTAAAAATAGGCGCCAGTCTGAATGGGCATTTTTGCCTCTCTCATTGCCAACTAGTGATGCTTCTCCTGATTAATCTCTGGCATCACAGTGGCTGGAATGCAGCTTCAGCGAATAAGCACAAAGTAGTCCAATGAACTTATACACTCAAAAAGAACATAACACAGCAAATATACTCTTGCAGAAAAATAAGAAAAAAATTTAACAATATGATTAGTCCTGAGCATGTGTTGATTTCCCTCTTATCTAGAAAGAAAATGATTTTCCAGTTGCACAGCTCTCCTTTAAAATTGTTATTTTCTGTCCAGCTCATACCCAGGAACAATAATATTTGTGCAGACTATACAATATTTGTTATTGATTCATGTGCCTGTGGTTTTATACATATGTTTTTTAATATGTTAATAATAGTCATGGATTAAATAAGTGTCTTACAAAAAAATAGGAATTGTGAAAGTTTGCTTTGTGTCCAGTTTAGTGTCATGTGCATATGAGTGCTTAATCCATATCTCTGGCTAGTATATATTTAGTTTCATGTATCACAAATGGCAACTAATCACAAATGGAAATATTCCAAAGAAGAAATATATTATTGCAGTCTATTATGTACCTATTTCAAATAGGTTGAAGCAAGATTTTCAAATCAGTTGTAAAAATATTAATGGGATTGTTTCTTTCTCATGTTTGTTATTATACTAAAATCTTCCTTACAGTTAGGTTTTGCCTTAGATTTTGAAGACAGCTTTTTGACCCAGTTTCTTTTAAGTTGTACAAGAAATTATTTTAGCCATCGGTATTACTGTCCAACTTAAAAGCACAATAAAGATGACCTAGTAATTTAAGCTCAAGGCCAATCATCAGGAGCATCTACAACTAAATTAATGACACTTCTCTGTTTGCTTATTTGTGAAAAGAATATAGAATTACTTCATAATTATTTGGAGGTAATGAATTAATGTTTGTAAAGTACTTTGAATTACAGTTTACATCAGCTTTATCTATAGTTTTTTAAATCTCTAGGCTTACACAATTGTTACTATGTTCCACAAACATAGATGAAATTGACCTTTTAGATTGAGTCAGTGTATACTCATTTTTGTAACTTTATAATTTCTTGATGTTGCTGAAGAGTGCTATGTGATTTATACCATGACAAATATATGAGTACATGATTAATAGGTATTGATTTCACAAGTAACATTCATTTGTTTTCTAGGTATTCCAACTTTATTATATGGACTTGGCTCCTGGTTATTTGCTAGAGTCACAGAGACTGTGCACACCAGTTATGGACCAATAACAGTTTATTTTCTAAATAAAGAAGATGAAGGTGCCATGTACTGAAAGTATGCACTGGAGGATGAAAATATCAGTAGATTTTCTCATGTGTATGTGCAATATTTATTTTTGATCCTTTAAAATAAAACTTTGCAAACACCTTTTTCTTTCTACGGTGTCTGGTTCTTTAAGATGAATCATTGCCCTCAAGAGGCAAAGCTTTTCATATTAATACATTGTTATATATTGCATACTCTGTGTAGCCAATGGGAACTACAAACACATAACGCTTATATGAATTTTTTCCTATAACTAGGTTAAACTAGAGATAAAAAATGATTGTAACTTATAGATTCTGTAGTTATGTATTAACAATTTAAATCAACTCTTTGAAAATATAGATACCCCACAAGGAAGGGGAAAAAATCTTTAACATTGGGAAAAGAAGTAGAGAATTTTAGGATATATGATAGAGATAATATAATATCATTGGCAAATCCAAAGTTGATGAGAATTCTAACTGCAATCTGAAATTTAAACCATTCAGCTGTCAGGATTTTAAATGGAAATGTATTACAGCCCTTGTGCCATTTACCTGTATGAGAGGTGTGGGTGTAATGTTGAAACTTCTTATTACCTAAAGAACCCAATACCATACTACTTTTTAAAAAATGTAATAACAACTCTAGGTAATGTAAATGCAGCAAGAAGAATGAAATTAAGACTTACTAAAAGTTAAAATGGCATGCCAATAAAGCTGTAAGAACAATTAAAATCTAGAAAGACCCAGAAAAAATAAATTTGGTAACTGTTTAAAAAAGCAACTAGCTGAAATGGTGCGTATCCATCCATAGACTTATTGGCGATGGAAAGTGGGCTGAAATTTTAAAGACCTGATGGCGGTTTTGCATTAGAATTTTATTAAGTTAATTGCATTTTTTAAAGCAAAGTCATTAAAAAAAATTTATCCTTGGGGGTAGTTACAGAAAACCCAGACGAATGGTAAATTTCAGAAATTTGGAGTAATTTAGGGAGAACTAAGAACTATTTAATTTCTAAACCAATGGGTGTTTAAGATTTATGATCTCTCCCATAATTACAAACATGCATTATATATCATTTTATGTTAATGTGTTGCTGATGCTCTGCAACGTTTACACAGTTTTGTAGCAAAATATTTTATAGAATTCAATCTAACCAACGTTTGGGTGCCTACTTCTGGCAAATCAGTAGGGAAGGTGAGTGGAAGTGATTGAGGTGAAAGCACTGGAATAATGAAGTGACACAAACAGGCTTCGTTAAAGGTAGTCATTTTAAGTGAGCTACAGAGTGAACTGTTCTTCAAATATATGTAGTGTTCACTTGTCTAACAGCAATTCTAAATAACCTTTTAATCAAAGAAGTACTTATGCCAATATATTTAGCCCAGAAGAATATACTTGACACTAGTTAAGTGAATGGCTTACGCAAAGGAGATAGTGTTACATTAAGCTTCATTAATAATAAAACTGACTATTAGCATTTTGCAAGGAAGGCTAGAACTGATTTCCTCTATAATGGGCAAAGTTAAATAACTATAGCTCATAAGTTTTAAGTCAAATACTGCTCATTCATTGCTCCTGATCTTGTCAATACTTGCTGTAAAGGTTTGGTCCCAACACAAGGCTGATAAAATGGTTTTTATCAGACCATAAATAACAGCTTTTCAGTAGAGTTGCACTTCTTTTCACACTGGCCTGTTTGATTTCTGATAATTTGTACTGCTGACTGTGCTTACCTGTTTTTCAATAGCTACAATCGGAGTGACTTCTTGTCCATATGGTGATAGGTAAGTCTCCTTGGAGAACATCTTTGACAAACTACCCTATTGATCTCTGTAATTCTCTGCTGCTTGCAGCATTAAATAGAGCCTTGATTTCTTGTCTGATGTGCTCACTGTGTAAAAATTAAGCAAATGTAATATTTTCTTGTATTACATGAAAATCAATAGACCTCTTGCTCTCATGAAGTTGATCATGGTAAAGGATGAACTCAACAATGGCTAAGGGCATGGTTCAAATATTTAAAATATCATTCCTTGGATTTATGAAGTCTTGTAGTGAACCGTTTAGTCTGAAAAAATTCTTCTCATTGAACAGCAATGGTTCAAGTTTTTTCTTTAAAGTTGGATATTACATCAAAGTATTATGGCCTAAAAAGGATAAAATATAAATGCTGGAGGCAGGGGATTGATTCTATTTTTAGCAACAGTGCTATCTTACTTTTTGACCTCAGGCTAATAACTACTCCTTTGTATCTTAGTTTTTTCCACCTGTAATCTAAGAAGGACAAAACAAGAAACCTTTCTGCCTTAAAATGTATCATGAATGTGCTTGTAAGCAAATGTCCGTTTTACCTTAATTTCAGAAAAGCTGGTTTTGTAATCCTCATTCTTGTGTTCCATATATATTTAAGTTTAAAAGACTTCATCAATAAAAGGATTTTTTAAGTAAGTGAGAGGAAGGGAGGAGGAGACACAATGAAGGCAGTTTGTGCGAGTGTGCCTGTGCGCATGCTGGTTATGCCTGAGGTGGCAAGGAGGGTTCTAAGTGGACCCAGCCCTTCTGGATAGCAGGAGTTTTCTTAGTTGAGGAAACAGCTTTTCTGCCTACACTTCTTTAATGGGATTTTTAGTCTTCAAAATAATCCAGGCAACTATTTTTTGAATGAAGATGAAGTTTTATTTTAGTTTAAAATCTTGCATCTCTTCTATTGTTATTTCTATACAAATCAATTATCAAGTGTTGGAAGAAGTTTCTAGTCAAAATTCGTAGTTCCTGTATAAGTTGTGAACCACCATAAAGATGCAGTAACAGAGTTGGGACCAAGAAAGAGGTTGCTAATTAAAAAAAAAAAAGAAATCCCTAGTTTCTCAGTGCTAATGGCTTAACATACCAAATTGTACAAATAGTTATAAGTTCGTTCATCATACATATTTGGCCACTAATATTTTGCTTATTGTTGACCAGTAAAAATGGAAACAATTAAAAGCCATGTGTATTTCTTTTAAAATGTACATTTTATTTTGTCATTTATATTTATATCACTCAAAATTATAATCACAGATCATCTATAATTCTTCACAAAATATCTCTTAATTCTATTAAAGAATGTTGTTTGAATGAGTGGAGTGACCTAAAGACAAGGATCTGGGTTTCATTTCATTTAAAAGCTAATGCAGATAACAGAAACCTTATCCTAAAGCTAGTGGATCGGGTATCTACTTTTTTTCAGCACTTACCATTCAGACAGTAATGACGTTTGGGGGCATCTTAACCTAAACAAGTACTTAGCATTACATCTCACCTGGGTCAACAGTCTAGGGTATCAGAGTTAAACTCTGTTACTGTAAATTAATGGAAAATGTAACTGCACTTTGCTGAAAGATCAATGTCCAATAAAGGCTGCACAATCAAATCTTGTTGCAATGATTGAGGTCTTTAATTGCCTTTCAAAGATAAGGTGGTAATCAACACAGCTTTAACTGATCTTTTTTACTAGTTCAATTACATGCTAATGACTAGTGCCAAGTCAGAATCTTTAACTACTTATTAAATCTTACGTTAGTAATGAAAAATTACTTTAGCTTACAAAATCGATAGAACACACATCTTAATTACTGTATATCACTTTTATACCATTTTATGTGCTTGACAAATGTTTCACAAGAGCTTTCCCAACAATAAGAAGTGTTATTAGTAGTGACCACAATCCACAGAGTATTTTTCTAATATATTGGAGATCAGATGTTGAGAAAAAAAATTCTTTAAATGAAGATGTGGATAAAATAGTTTCCAATGACACAAACTCGGCCATCCAGCAACTTCTCAGACCTGTTTTGCTAATTGAGAGTACATTTAATACAACTCTAGGCACACAGGCTTCAGTAGGTGTGGCACGCCGGCTCAGTAGTTGTGGCTCGCGGGCTCTAGAGCACAGGCTCAGTAGTTGTGGTGCACAGGCTTAGTTGCTCCGCAGCATGTAGGATCTTCCCGGACCAGGGATCACACCCGTGTCCCCTGCATTGGCAGGCGGATTCTTAACCACTGTGCCACCAGGGAAGCCCCTAGTAAGTGTATTTCTAAATTCAGTTAGCTTTCTAGTAAAGAAACTGTGATTTCATATACTGCCTTCTGTAAAAATCTCCTATTTGGGGAAAGGATAAATGTTAGAAAAGGCAAATGACAAAAAAAAAAAAAAAGTTAAGTTGGACATCATCAAAATTAAAAACTTTTGTGTTTTAAAGGACACTATCAAGAAAATAAAAGACAACTGATAGGATGGGAGAAAATATTTGCAAATCATATATATGATAAAGGGACCTGTAGCCAGAATATATAAAGAACTCTTCTAACTCAACCCAATTGAAAAATAGATTTGGACAGACATTTCTCCAAAGAAATTATACAAATAGCTACTAAACACATGAAAGGTGTTTAACTATTAGGGAAATGCAAATCAAAACCACAATGAGATACCACTTTATACCCACTAGGATGGCTACAATCAAAAAGACATAATAACAAGTGTTTGCATGAAATGTGGAGAAGTTGGAACCCTCATACATTGCTAGTGGGAATGTAAAATAGTGCAGCCACTTCAGAAAAGTTTGGCCGTTCCACAAAATATCAAACATGGAGTTATCATATTACATAGCAATTCTGTTCCTAGGATACATACCCTAGAGGATTGAAAATATGTTCACACAAAAACTGGTACACAAGTGAGCATAGCATTATTCATTCTAGCAAAGAAGTGGAAACAAATATCAACTGATGAATGGATAAAAATAAAATTTGGCATATTCACACAACAGAATATTATTCAACCAAAAAAAGCAAGGAAGTACTGATCCATGCTACAGCATCGACAAAGCTTTCTTGAAAACATTACACTAAGTGAAAAAAGCCCATCATAAAAGCTCATACATTGTGTGATTCCACTTATATGAAATGTCCAGAATAGGCAAATCTATAGAGACAGAAAGTGGATTAGTGATTGCCTAGGACTGGGGAGGTTGGTAGGAAATGGGGAGTGACTGTTAATGGGCACGGGGATTCTTTTGGGGGTGATGAAACTGTTCCAAAATTGATTGTGGTGATGGTTGCACAATTCTGTGACTATACTTAAAACACTGAATTGTACACTTTAAATGGAAGAACTGTATGGCATGTGAATTATCTTTCAATAAAGCTGTTACAAACTCGTAAAGGGGGGAGGGGAAGTGGGCAGTTAGTGTTTAATAGGTATAGAGTTTCAATTGTGTAAGATAAAAAGAGTTCTGGAGATAGATGATATTGATGGTGGTACAGTAATGTGAATGTACTTAATAACACTGAACTGTACACTTAAAAATGGTTAACATGATAATTTCTGTGTGATGTGTATTTCACCATAAATAAAAATAAAATTTAAAAATTAGTATTCATTATTACTATGATAAAATATAACTGACTGCATAATTTCTATAGAAAATAACTGTTTAGAAAAATGTTAGAAATTAAAAGAGGTAAAACATTAACATCATTTTATATGTTGTATTCTTGGAATTTTAAAAATGTTAGTATGAAACCTAGTTTTTATTTTTTTAACATCTTTATTGGAGTATAATTGCTTTACAATGGTGTGTTAGTTTCTGCTTTGTAACAAAGTGAATCAGCTGTACATATACACATATCCCCATACCTCCTCCCTCTTGCGTCTCCCTCCCAACCTCCCTAACCCACCCCTCTAGGTGGACACAAAGCACCGAGCTGATCTCCCTGCGCTATGCGGCTGCTTCCCACTAGCCATCTATTTTACATTTGGTAGTGTATATATGTCCATGCCACTCTCTCACTTTGTCGCAGCTTACACTTCCCCCTCCCCATGTCCTCATGTCCATTCTCTACGTCTGTGTCTTTATTCCTGTCCTGCCCCTAGGTTCTTCAGAACCTTTTTTCTTTCTTTTAGATTCCATATATATGTGTTAGCATACGGTATTTGTTTTTCTCTTTCTGACTTACTTCGCTCTGTATGACAGTCTCTAGGTCCATCCACCTCACTACTAATAACTCAATTTCGTGAAACCTAATTTGAATTAAATAGATGAAATCTCATTTGGGATCATTTTTAGTAGCATTAAGAAAAGGGTATACTTGGTTTGAGATACTTTAAGGCCAGGGACTGCCCTGGCAGTCCAGTGGTTAAGATTCCGTGCTTCCACTGCAGAGGGCATGGGTTCATCCCTGGTCGGGGAACCAAGATCCTGCATGCCGCGAGGCATGGCCAACAAGTTTTTTTAATTTTAAAAATTTAAAAAAGATAAGACCAAAGAAAAGTATGTAAGATGTTAGTAAATGAAAATATCCTCTTTTACATCCTAGTTGCTAGATAAAGAATATCAGCTACTACTAGAATGAGGTTTTATATAGTATTGCTTATAGCTATTTTAGTTGCACTTATATCATTTTAAATACAGTTTATGAACATTGTACTACTCCATTATATTATTAATTTATCTTCAGTAATATTTATGGTATCAATTTAAACGCTGTAAAACTTCATGAAAAGTAGCTTAAACAAGGATTTTGATAAACAAAAGCTTTCAGTTTTTAAAAGCAAATCATGTACTTCTTAAGGAAGATTTGAAGTATTTTGTTGTTGTTGATAGAATTATGAACCTTATAAACTTGGTATTTTTTAGTTAACCTAAATACATAAATCTATTCGAATTCATCTTATGAAAAGAGATATGTCATCAGATATATGATCATTATATGCTTTAGTGATTCATGGACCTTGTTACATACATTCTTTGTAATGTATGAATTATTTAGTAAGAAAAATCACAATAATTTTGTTGTTACTCAAAAATTTATGGGTTGGCAGAAACAATTATGCAGCCCCTGAAGCTGGTATGTTAAGGTAACATCATTAACGCTACATAGTATGATTTTTTTAGTAGTTATTTGACATAACCTTTACTGCTTTTGCTAGAATATATCAGTAATTTTATAACAAGCTGTCTATAAGCAGAATATTGAATTTATTAACCACAAAGTGATTCATTTTACTCTATTTTCATATAAGTGCATAACTTAAAATCAGATCTAAAAAGTTGTCTACCCTAACCCTAAAGGAAAAATAAAAATATACAAAATAAAAATCCGTACTCTAATAAATAGATGTGAATTTAAAACTCCATTTAAGGAAAATGGATATTTTTATTTCAAAAAATGTATATATTTATGAATTGGATTAAAATAATTCATAAAAGTAGGAGATGAGGGCTTCCCTGGTGGCATAGTGGTTAAGAATCCGCCTGCCAATGCAGGGGACATGGGTTTGATCCCTGGCCCGGGAAGATCCCACATGCCGCAGAGCAACTAAGCCCGTGTGCCACAACTACTGAGCCTGCGCTCTAGAGCCTGTGCTCTGCAACAAGAGAAGCCACGATAATGAGAGGCCCGCGCGCCGCAACAAAGAGTAGCCCCCACTTGCCTCATCTAGAGGAAGCCCATGCGCAGCAAGGAAGACCCAACACAGCCAAAATTAAAAATGAAAAAAAAAAAGTAGATTATCTTGCAACCTTTCTTTACACATAGTATTAAGGCTCTGACTGTGAGATAAAGTCAAAATTTTAGTTTCTTATGCTTTCAAATATCCAAATTTTATAAAATGAAAGGACCAAGAATTTCAAAGTTTGAATTAAAATCTAAATAGTGTCACTTACTTTTAGATTACATTAAAAATCAACAGTCAGGGCTTCCCTGGTGGCGCAGTGGTTGAGAGTCTGCCTGCCGATGCAGGGGACACGGGTTCGTGCCCCGGTCTGGGAGGATCCCACATGCCGCGGAGCGGCTGGGCCCGTGAGCCATGGCCGCTGAGCCTGCGCGTCCGGAGCCTGTGCTCCGCAACGGGAGGGGCCACAGCGGTGAGAGGCCCGCGTACCGCAAAAAAAAAAAAAAGAAAGAAAAAAAAAATCAACAGTCATTCATTCATCCTACAAATCTTTTGCATTGACCATGTTGAAGGCAAATTTTATTCAATACTAATTTTACCTGTCAACAAAATCTAGTAGTTCTGAATCTATATCCAAGGTCCATTCAAGCCATACTGAAAAAGACTACTTCTGTACACAGCTGGAAGAGAACAATGTGTTACTAATTTTTGTATTTCCAGTATCTGTCATATAATGAAGGCTGTATGTCAAATGAACATGTGATGATTCAAAATTAAAAAGAAAACATGCCTTCATTTTTAAGAGCTTTAAGAAAAGGATACTTTAATTGGAAATCATATGGATTCTTTACAAGAACAGCAACAAATTTTGAAATATTATCTCAGGTGTAATGAACAAACTTACACTGTTCCATGCCTTCTGAAAAATAAAAGATTGGAATCTTGTTGCGTTATCCTTTTGAGGCATCTCAAAAGGTGCCATCTATTTTCTCATACAGGAATTTTACTATTTTAAAGTCAAACAGAATGATGTGTAGAAGTATGTGAAATGAAACATTAATCAGAAACTACTAGGATGAGTTAGACTTACTCTTTTTAAACAGAACTAGAAATAGTGTGTTGGTAACAAGGAGACAAGAAGAATATTTTAATTGATTTGGCAAAAAATGGAATGGGGTGCCTCTTGAGGAAGTGAGTCCCGTTATTGGAGATGTTCAGAGAGGCTGTATGACAATTCCTTAGGTAAATGTGGAGAGAATTCTTGAATTGGGCAGAAGATTAGATTGGTGATTTTGTAAGTTTCCTTTAACTCTGAAATTTTATTATCATTCTTTCATGCCTGATTTAGCTTGATGTTTATTGCTGTTCCACTATGTGTGTAATACAAAGAACCTTGTTTTGGAGATGAAAAATATGGTTTAAGTCTTGCTATACCATCACTGGTTGAATATAATTGAGAAAAATTAGAGCCTTCTTAGTGTCTCCATATATACAATAAGGAGTTTATCTAACACTTACATATTGTTTCTTTGTGCCAGGTCCTAGACTAAGCACTTTACACATATTAGCTCCCTTAATCCTATTTTTATTCCCATTTTTTAAGCTGTGGAAACCAAGAAGTCTTGCTCAATGTCACACATGGTGAGTGTTATTCCAGTCCCTGTAACTTGTCTACAGAGTCCAAATTCTTAACCATTACGCTATACTTCCCTACGATGCACATGATAACGAAGGGAGACATGCTTTGCAAGCTCTAAAGCCCCACAAAAATGTGAGATATAGTTTGTTGGTTAATATAAAGAAAAGAATATAGATATGTTTAAACCATCAAAAAAGGGAAATAAAGCTTAAGTGATTTGTAGGAACACCAGCCTGCTCTACCTGAGAGAAAATGTATTACGTAGAAATTAAATCCAATGACATCATAAATTAATTCATGTTACAGCGTCTAAAGTCCATAGCACATACTTGGTGCTCTATGAATATCTGTTGAACTGTTGCTTCTGCTTCTGCATGAGTGCTGGAATTGCTCCCACTGTTCTTTTCCATTCCTGCCACAACACAAAAGAGCAGACTTTCCCATCACACTTTCAAGGGTTTTTCTCTTACCACTTTTTTTTTAATTTTTAAAAAAATTTATTTATTTTATTTATTTATTTTTGGCTGTGTTGGGTCTTCGTTGCTGCGTGCGGGCTTTCTCTAGTTGCGGCGAGCGGGGGCTATTCTTCGTTGCGGTGCACGGGCTTCTCGTTGTGGTGGCTTCTCTTGTTGAACAGCATGGGCTCTAGGCGGGCGGGCTTCAGTAGTTGCAGCACTTGGGCTCAGTAGTTGTGGTTTGTGGGCTCTAGAGCGCAGGCTCAGTAGTTGTGCCGCACGGCCTTACTTGCTCCGCTGCATGTGGGATTTTCCTGGACCAGGGCTCGAACCCCTGTCCCCTGCATTGGCAGGCCGATTCTTAACCACGGCGCCACCAGGTAAGTCCCACCACTTTTGTCCATGCTTCTTCATATCCTTTTTTTAAACTAATGGATATTAAGCACTATGAAGAAAATGCTTATGTTTATTTTTCAGTTGTTATTGTAATAACAATAAATTATACCTTTTTCAAATTAAAATTTCTAAGACATTATTACAAGTGTGTAGAAATGCAACTTATTTTTTAAAAAAACTTTTTATTTTGGAATAACTTTAGATTTACAGAAAAGTTGCAAATATAGTACAGAGAGTTCCCATCACCCAGATTCCCCTAATGTTAGCATTTTACATAATCATTGCACCTATGTCAAAACTGAAAAGTCAGCATTGGTACATTATTACTAACTAAACTCCAGACTTTATTCAGATTTCACCGGTTTTTCATTACTGTCCTTTTTCTGTTCCAGGATTCCACTGAGGATCCCACAATACATTTCATCGTCATGTCTCCTTAGTCTCCTCAGGTCTGTGATAGTTTCTTTGCATTTTGTTTTTTATGACCTTGGCAGTTTTGAGGAGTATTTGTCAGGTATTTTGTAGACTGTCCCTCAATTTGGGTTTGTCTGATGGTTTTCTCATGATTAGATTGGGGTTATGGGTTTGGGGAAGAAGACCCCACAGGTCAAATGCCCTTCTTGTTGCATCATATAGGAGAGTACATGACATCAACATCACATCACTGGTGATGTTAACCTTGATCACTTGGTTAGGATGGTGTCTGCAAGATTTCTCCACTAGAAACTTACTGTTTTCATCCTCTATTCTCATCATATTCCTTTAAATCAAAATCAACAAGTATTGGGAATTCCCTGGTGGTCCAGTGGTTAGGACTTGGCACTTTCACTGCTGGGGCCCGGGTTCAATCCCTGGTTGGGGGACTAAGATCCCTCAAGCCACGTGGTGTGGCCAAAGAGAAAGAAAGAAACAAAAAACAAAAACCCCCAAATCAACAAATATTTGAATGATATATGTAGGGACCCACACCCGGCACTGAAGAAGACAAGTGGAATTTTTGAATACAGGAGGCAGTCAACATTTGTTATAAAGTTTGTGGTTCAGTGGGAGTCTATAATTGTTGTGGTCTCAGTCTCCACGATGGCAGTGGTTGTGGAAAGGCCAAGGAGCAATTGCGGCTCAAGACAGGCAGGAGATGCACATGGTAGTTGCATTCCTATTACTCAACCCACTTTGCCTTCAAAATCCAGTCATTCATTTAACAAATATTATTAAAGTGCCCACTGTGTGTCAGGTACTATTTTAGGTACTAGGGACATGGCAGTGAATAAAACACATACCGGTCGCTCCCTCGCCAAGTTAGTTTAGTGAGGAGACAAATACAGGATTGAGACATGTGGCATGGTAGATAGTGGTGAGGGCCAGGAGAAAAGTAAACCAGGGAAGGGGACCAGGAGTTGTGCACACCTGCGTGTTCGCATCTGTGGGTGGGGTGGGTTTGGGGCTGGTTTTCAAGACTGTGCTAAGGGAAGGCCTCAACACGAAGGTGGTTTTTAAGTCAAGATCTGCAGGAGGAAGTGAGCCATGTGAATATTGGGATAAGAGCAATCCAGGGAGAGGAAAGGGCAAATGCAAGACCCCGAGGTGGGATGCCTGATATGTTCAAGGAAAAGTAAGAAGGAGGCTGGTGTGAATGACGTTTGAGAGATCATAAGGCCAGAAGGTGTGGAGGGTAGACTGTGTAGTTTTGCAGGTCAAGGAAAGGACTTTAGTTTTTATTCTGTACAAGTTAGGAGGCCATCAGAATAGTTTTAACCAAAGGGGTGACTTGGTATTCTAACCCTGGTAATTGGGTTGAGCATAGACCATTGGTAGCAGTGGCAAGAATGGAAACAGAACTTTAAGAGAGAAATATAATATAAATGTAATGGTAGTTTGGACTGGGATAGTATCTGAGAAGCAGTGGGAAGGGATCAGATTCTCGGTTAAGGATTGGAGTTTGGGAGCAATGTAAAAAGATATGAAAGAAAACATCTCTGAACTTATAGTAGTAAAATGTTAATTTTCCTCATTTAAAAATTACTTTATAACAGAAAAGATAAATAAGCCAATTTAAAAACGGGCAAAGGACTTGAATAGACAATTCTCCAAAGAAGATATACAAATGGCCAACAAGTATATGAAAAGATGAACATCACTAATCACTAGGGAAATGCAAATCTCAACCACTTTGAGATATCACCTCATACTCATGAGAATATGGCTTCTAACAAAAATATAGAAAATAACAAGTGTTGGTGAAGGTGTAGAGAAACTGGAACTCTTGGGCTACTGGTGGGAATGTAAAATGGTGCAGCCATTGTGGAACATGGCAGCTCCTCAAAAAATTAAAAATAGAATTGTCATATGATCCAGCAATTCTACTTGTGGGTATATATCCAAAAGAATTGAAAGTACAAATTGAGTTGGTTTTGCCCATAGTACTATCAATAAAAACCATTTTAACAAATCATGAGTTCATAGAAAATCTCTGGCCTTGTGGTCTATTTTCTCAAATAATAAGAAATGAACTTTCAATAAAAAGTGCATGGGGACCTTGAACAAATGGTTTGTTTTTCACAAGACTGAAGTGCAGGTGGAAAAAGGCAATTCTTTTTTTTTTTTTTTAACATCTTTATCGGGGTATAATTGCTTTACAATGGTGTGTTAGTTTCTGCTTTATAACAAAGTGAATCAGTTATACATATACATATGTTCCCATATGTCTTCCCTCTTGCGTCTCCCTCCCTCCCACCCTCCCCATCCCACCCCTCCAGGCTGTCACAAAGCACCGAGCCAATATCCCTGTGCCATGCGGCTGCTTCCCACTAGCTATCTACCTTACTACGTTTGTTAGTGTGTATATGTCCATGACTCTCTCTCGCCCTGTCACAGCTCACCCTTCCCCCTCCCCATAACCTTAAGTCCGTTCTCTAGTAGGTCTGCGTCTTTATTCCTGCCTTACCCCTAGGTTCTTCATGACATTTTTTTTTCTTAAATTCCGTATATATGTGTTAGCATACGGTATTTGTCTTTTTCTTTCTGACTTACTTCACTCTGTATGACAGACTCTAGGTCTATCCACCTCATTACAAATAGCTCAATTTCGTTTCTTTTTATGGCTGAGTAATATTCCATTGTATATATGTGCCACATCTTCTTTATCCATTCATCCGATGATGGGCACTTAGGTTGTTTCCATCTCCGAGCTATTGTAAATAGAGCTGCAATGAACATTTTGGTACATGACTCTTTTTGAATTTTGGTTTCCTCAGGGTATATGCCCAGTAGTGGGATTGCTGGGTCATATGGTAGTTCTATTTGTAGTTTTTTAAGGAACCTCCATACTGTTCTCCATAGTGGCTGAACCAATTCACATTCCCACCAGCAGTGCAAGAGTGTTCGGAAAAGGGCAATTCTTTGACTACCTGGAGGATCTGACTAAATGAATTTCTACCTAAGCTCTTCATTTACAATAACTGAAAAGAGATAATTTATCTTCTACAATGGACTTTCAAATTAAATATAAAAGGAATGTAGGGACTTCCCTGGTGGTGCAGTGGTTAAGAATCCACCTGACAATGCAGGGGACACAGTTTTGAGCCCTGGTCGGGGAAGATCCTACGTGCCGCGGAGGAGAAGCCCGCACACCACAACGAGAGGCACTAGAGAAAGCCTGGGCGCAGCAACGAAGACCCACGCAGCCATAAATAAATCAATAATAAATAAATAACTAAATAAAACAAATACTACCAAAAGAAAAAAGGAATGCAGGTAGAGAAAATATGCAGTAAAAAACTGATATTATACCCAAACTGGCCAGTATTTAAATTATTTTTTCTCTCGCATTCATCAACTATTTGTTAGAGAGGGGAATGACACTCCTCTCCCACCGAATTTATACAAAATTCAGCCCCTCAAAGTAAAGCGATATGTGGACTTTTCTTAGAGGTAAAGGACGAAACTACGCGTTGCAGTTTGTAAACAAACTTCTGTATAGGCATCATAGATGAACAAAATTATGCATTTAAAAATCTGAGGTTAACAAGGAATTTAAAAATAACCAAGCTACTGCCTGTGATATCACTGCGTAAACATTGGTATCTAGTTGAAAGTTTATGGACTGTCTAGGATATTTTTTTTCAAAGGTTTAATAAGAAAAGATGATGCCACTACTGCAACTGTACCCAGGCAGTTAAACTCTTCACTGAATTTCTTTACTGTTGCTTTTGAATAGTGCGCTGTTTGCTATTTTAGGGTAACCATAGGGGTAACGGACCTCACTGAAAAATCCACACTCGCTTTGCTCATTTGGGAGAAAGATGATCCTCCGGATCTGTGACTTGGAAGAAGGAAAAAAAGACAACCTTGCTCTTGATCATTTGATGCACAAACCTCCACGAATATTTAGGTACAGGGCCTGATAAAGTAGGAATAAACGAGAGGGGCAGTTCTATTTTTCTAGTCTTCTGAACAGGGAAACAACGCATCTTAAGCCATCAATCGGCTTTTGGCGGACCCCTGCTCTAGTTCAGTTTCCTCCTTCTTTTGTTAAATGTTTTCACCTCGCTGACTTTAATGAGGGTCGGGAAAAGAAAGGGCTATCACCCGGTCGCCATGGGTGGTCACTTCGCGACAGGGGAGGTGGGGTCTCACGACTGAAGAGTCCAGTCGGTCCCCTCACTCCGACCCCGGCGCCAAGCCCTTGCTCCTCGGGTCCCGCCCACCGGCGAGCGGGGGCGGGGCCGGCCACGAGCTGCCCTCTTCCAACATGGCGCCGCGGGAGGCGGGTCCCCTCGCCGCCTTCCAGGGTTCCGGCGCCGCGCATTTTGGTTCCGGAGTAACAGTGCCCTCGCCGCCGCCTTCTCCCTCCTGCCGCCGCCTTCCCCCTTCTACCGCCGCCTTCCCCCTCCTGCCGCCGCCGCCGCCGCCGCCGCCGCCGCCGCCGCCGCCGCCGCCGCCGCCGCCGCCGCCGCCGCCGCGACGCGCGGCCTCGGGTTGCAGGTTCTGAGTCGCACGCGCCGTGCACTCTGGCTCGGGGTGGGGCAGAGGACTCGCCCCCGACCCTCCCGCGGAGGGCCCCCTCAGCTTTCTTGTGGTCCGGCGGCCCTGGGGCTCCTTCCTAACAGCCCCGGACTGAGTCCCCTCAAGTCGGGGACCCTCCCCGCTTCTTTAAGGAGGAGTGGACACCTGCCGCCGTATCTCTCTAAAACGGCGTCTTCTCTGTGCTGTCCCCTCACACCCACACAGACGGCAGAGAGCTGCAAGATGCCGTTTGCTCTCTTTTCCAACTCCAGAACCTTCTGATCTCTGCTGGTTCCTACTGGCTCCTACCCCTTGCTCCGTCCACGCTCACAGGGAGACATCCCTCAACCCCATACAGCCGGGGCCTGGCTCCGAGCCTGCGGGCTGCTTCCGGACCACCTCCTCTCTTCACTCCTCCTCCCCCTCTGTCCTCTGACCCTCAGTCCACTTGTCACCTCTAAGAGCCCCCGCGTAACCAGGAGCCAGGGGGTTCCCCCCTACCAGGATGTGAGCCCCTTTAACCTGTAATGCTGTGGCTGGCCCTTGGCCCCTTCCATGCCATGGAGAACCAGGTGCTGGTGATTCGCATCAAGATTCCAAATAGTGGAGCCGTGGACTGGACAGTGCACTCTGGGCCGCAGCTACTCTTCAGGGATGTGCTGGTAAGTGCTAATCTCAGTGTCCCTAGCGAGGGGGGCGCAGGGATTTGTAGGGCAGTAAGCACCTTGATCACCAAATCTTACCCTGGTGGCCTGAGCTAGTGGCCATTGCTGGCCTCGTATGGGGGCAGTTTTATTTCTTCCACCACAAGCATTGATTAATTGTATAGACTGAAATCTGACAAGTGTGCAGGTTCCTGGGGAAGTAGAGATGAATCACATTGGACCCCTGCCCTCAAGGAACTCACAGCCTGGACTGGGACATAACACACAGAAGCAACCAACTGGGATACAGAAAGCTGAATCTAGAAGAGAGTTTTTTCTCAAGGATTTTTTGGAATGTCCCTGGCCAAATTCCAGCCTGTCTTTCTACTGAGTTCTCTAAACTTGGTAGCTAGTGGGAAAGGGAAACAAGGCAACTCTAACCAATCATGTTTCAGCAAGCCTAAGACATCATAAGTTTTAAGATATTATTTTATGTACCGCTAAGAAAGAAGAAAAATGCGACCTGTTAAACTGTGACATGCCACACATCGTAGAAAACCCAATTTCAGAGATGTTAAAATAGAGGGGAAAATGTGCATGTTAGAGTCAATGGTGTAGTTTTACTTTCATAATAAATATTCAAAATATATTTCAAATAAAATCATGGAATGTTAGAGCAGATGATAACCTTGGAGGTGGCCTGTTGAGCCCTCTGATCTTTTTGGCAGATAGTTACCGAGGAGAAGTGAGGTGAAATAGCTTTTCCAAAGCCATGTTACTTGTGAGTGGGAGAGTCAGTGCCAGAACTCAGATTTCCTTACTTTACTTGGTATTTATTTCCACATGCTGTAGTACTACTTCTCAGCTTTTAGTATTCATGTGAGATAGAGTACATCGTGCCCATTTTATATTTTGAATAACTGCGCTATCAAAGGCAGAGCTGACATACCAAGGAGCATGTTGCAAGTACCAGATCTATACTGGAACTTACCTGTAGGATAAGATGGGGCTGCATGGAGGTTTGGGGGAAGAGGAAGATCTGGGATGTGGTTTTTGGTTGTCATAGGTTACTCAATCAAAATTTGATCTGTGTACCGTCATTTTGAGTTATGGATGTTACTGACCACCTAGAACATACAGATCTTCAGGTGTCTGCACAGGAGTGCAGAAGCTGGAGTAAACCAGCAGCCTCCAATCTTGTACACATATGCCATCCTTCTCTTTGCATCCAGAGTTCTCCACACGCTCACATGCATGTGGATCTCCCTTCATGGTAAGGCCCAAACTCCTTGGCGTGATCCTCTGGGCCTATATATATATATATATAAATAAATTTATTTATTTATTTATTTTTGGCTGAATTGGATCTTTGTTGCTGCACGTGGGCTTTCTCTAGTTGCTGTGAGCGGGGGCTACACTTCGTTGCGATGCGCGGGCTTCTTGTGGTGGCTTCTCTTGTTGCGGAGCACGGGGTGTAGGCGTGCAGGCTTCAGTAGTTGTGGCTCGCGGGCTCTAGAGCGCAGGTTAAGTAGTTGTGGCTCACGGCCTTAGTTGATCCGCAGCAGGTGGGATCTTCCTGGACCAGGGCTCGAACCCGTGTCCCCTGCGTTGGCAGATGGATTCTTAACCACTGCACCACCAGGGAAGCCCCTCTGGGCCCATCTTGATTGGCTTGTACCTGCCTGGCACCAGCTTCATCTCTCACTACACCCCCATGAGCATCCTGTCTTCCAGATATATAGAATTAACCGTGAGTTCTCCCAGGTGCCCAGGCCTTCTTCACTGGGCCTCTGTCTTCAGCTTGCCAACTCCCACCTGTACTTCAAAGCCCAGCTTGGCTTTTCCTCTGTGTTGGTCTTGGTCACATGCCCCTCCTCTGTGTTTCCACAACTTTGTTTTGGCAAAGTATATGGGTTTTGTGCTAATTTTGTCTGTCTCCTCCACGAGATGGTAAACTTCTGGAGGAGACGGACACCTCTGTTTCCTGTTTCTGATGCTTCATAGGACCCTGAAATATTTATTTAATGAGGGAGCTTCAAAGAGGATGCACACCGTTATGGTTTTGTGGACAGCACACTAGGTTTTGAATCAAGAAATTTGTGTTTAATTGTAAACCATCCCACTAACTAGGCACGTCACTCTGCCTCTCTGAGCCTCAGTTTCTTTATTTGTAAATTAGGGATAATGATACCTGCCTCAAAGACTTGTAAAGATTAAGTGAGATTGTGTCTCTGATGAGAAAGACAAGAGCTTTCTTTCACTTTACTCATTTGAGACAACAGAAGGTATTATTTTAAGTAGAATGGTACAGTGTTAAAAACACAAACTGGAGCCAGGCTGACTGCGTTTACATCGTAAGCCTTACCAGACTCACTTGGGCAAGTGTCTTCTGTATCTCAGTTTCTTCATCTGTAAAAAGACAAAAATAGGGTTGGGGGGATAAAAGTAGTGCCTACCTCACAGAGTTCTGAGGACTAGTGGAGTTGGTATGTGTAAAGTACTTACAACAATCTGGAGCATAGTAAGTGCTCTATAAGTGTTGTTATTGCAGCAGAAGGGATAGGGCCTGGGCATCTCTCAATTGTACATTGGCTCAAGGATGACTGGCCTAAAAATAAACTTTGCACAAATGGTCCCACCATTGAGAGCTCAGAGTGCCATGTGCCACGTGCTTGCTCAGGTACGCCCAGGTGGAGCGTGTTATGTTGGGAAGGCCTCATGGAGGGCTCGTGACAATGGGTGCTGTATATCAAGTTCCTGGAACTGCAAGCTCAAATCCTGGAGGACTCCTTAGATCTCTTTTCCAGGTTTACCTTATCTCTTCATTGAGAAATAGGCAAAAAACCAACAGTCACATCAGCATCTTTGGCTTGGAACCTTAAAATTTAAAGCCAAATGAAACCTGGAACGTTCCCCTTCATCTGATATCTCTCCTCACTTCAGTTTTCAAATGAGGAAGCATGAACCCCTGATGGGGAAAATGCTAAAGCCACACAGCTGGTTTGTGGCAGAACCAGACATGGAAGCCAGAAGCAATTTGTAGTCACTGAGTCAGCTTGAGTCAGCTGGAGCTGAGGGCGTTTTGGACTCAGAGTCAGTAGTTGAGGGCTCCATTCACAATTCCATCAAATGGCTGGGACTCTGTGGGCAAGTCACTGGGCCTCTCTGGGACCTTTGTCCTTCGTCTGAATAGTTAGGGACTGGTGCATTGTGAAGTAGACCCAGCTGGTCCTCATAGGCAGAGGCATTTGGGTTATCTGTTTTTCAGCTTTCTGTGTTTCTCCGTGGCAATCCAGTCCCCAGTTAGGGGAAAATTGTGCAGGAGATCTGAATGTTCCCCCTTTCCTCTTGCTGTTTGAATCCTCTCTCCCAAGTTCCAGCCCAGATTTCCCCTCATCTGTGAAGTTTCTTCTATCTTAACTGAGACCGTGATTTTTACTGCCTTCTGAGTTAGCACCTACCGTTTGCTAATGTCTTTTGTTTGGCTCTTTTATCATACTATAAGTGCTCTGATTTGTTAGTCTTTTAGGTTTGTCTCTATCTTTGTGACAGATTATAATCTTCCTAAAGTCAAGGAGCAAGTCTTATTCTTCTGTAGCCTACAGTTTTGTAATCTTTATCCTCCTGGCACGTTATAGATGCTCATTTATATTTTTGGTTTGCTATTTGTTTGACTGATTTATTGAAAGGAAGGAGAAGAAAAGGATCAAGAAATGATCACCAACAAGATATGTGAACTTATGTGCTCTTTTGAAACTTTCTTTAAGTTGAGTAAAATGTTGAGAATAAGACAGGGTCATTTTGAAATAAGTCACTTAAAATACAACTGGAAAATACACATAAAATTAAATGTGCCTGCTTAGAAAAGACCAGGAGATACTGATTGAGTTTTACCTCTTTGTCATTATTATAGCCCCACTTTATTTGCTTTAACAGAACAAGATGGTCAGTTGTGTTCACGTGATTCTCATGATTCTCTCAATCAGGTTTGCTTTTTCTTTCTCCCCCCGCCCCCCCCCCCCCCCCCCCCCCCCGCTGCATTAGTTGTAAAGTTTGTGTGGCTCCTTGTTTATGTTGATGGGCAAAGGAGGCCATTGCTGCTCAGCAGGGTTTTCAGATGGTTGTTAGAAGTTTGCTGTTTGACAGGTTCTGCTATTCATAAGTAGGAAGGATCCTAAATTAGTTTGCTAATACTCTAAGGTTCACATCTCAAGATTGGTTGTCTGGAAGTAAGCAGTGATAACCTAGACTTGGAGGGTTGGGGCAGTGGAGGGTCCCCCCACCCCCACCCCTTTTTAAACCAATACTGGCTAATCCTCAGTAAATGCTGTGGAAGGATGAAGTAAGTGAACCAAAGACCATCCTCCACTGATTGTCAGGTGCTGAAATTTAGGATTTTGTTATGAGGTAAGATTTGTAATGTTCCAGTCATTAGTGACTTGTTTTATTTATTTAACAGACACTAATACTTGCACTTACCATGTGCTAGACACTCTTGTAAACACTTTATAAATATTAACTCATTAGTCTACAAGGTAGGTACAGTTATGATCTCATTTTTACACAGAAGGAAACGGAGGCACAGAGAAATTCAGTCACTCAGTGACTGAACGGCAGAGCCAAGGTCCAACCCTAGCAGTTTGGCTCCCGTCCACACTCTTAGGCGTTACACTGGCTGCTTGTGTATTCTATACTCGCTCAACAGTTTTCATTTAGCTGTCAATAAATACTTTCTGCCTACAAATATGTAGAAAGGATTTTTTTCAACACTAAAATCTTTTACAAATACTTCCACAGAAAGTTGTTTCATTTGCTAAGACTAGAGTAAGAAGAAAAAAATAATCTTTTTTGGCTCTAATGAGTGAGGGCTGCCTAAGATAGTTCCCTTTGATCAATTTTTTTTTTTTTGCGGTACGCGGGCCTCTCACTGTTGCGGCCTCTCCCGTTGCGGAGCACAGGCTCCGTACGCGCAGGCTCAGCGGCCATGGCTCACGGGCCTAAGCCGCTCTGCGGCACGTGGGATCTTTCCGGACCGGGGCACGAACCCGTGTCCCCTGCATCGGCAGGCAGACTCTCAACCACTGCACCACCAGGGAAGTCCCCTTTGATCAATTTTATATGCACAGATTTATTTAAAACGCACCCCCCCACACACACACACACATACACAGTAGAGGCAAGGCTATTATGCAAATTGCCACTGCAGCAAAAGCTTCTAAAGAACTGCCTTCAGAAGGAAGTTGCAGACGCCACCCTGCTAAGTGCCCTGCTTGGAAGGGCTGTGGGCTCCCTGCTGAGAAATACTGCAAGTGGCTTTGTCAGCTGGCTGCCTGGTGCCATTTGTGGCACCGCCCAGGAGGGACGTTGTGGCAGAGCTCCCTGAGAACATTGAGGTTTGCAGACCATTTGGGTTGGAGTGGAGATAATGGAGGGTCACTTTTCCCAGAACTAACAGTTTCTCGAAGGTGTTCTGTACCTCTTTAAATAAGCTGTCTCTGTAGACTGTTTTTTAAGTGTTTTCAACTTTATAGATTCATTTAAACATTGATATCAGGTTATATACACTTTTTCTTTTGTAGGCTAGATTAACTTTATTTCGGTGTCATTAAATATGTTTTTTAGTTGCTCAAGAGTAAAGGTTGATAAGAATTGTTTGTGTTAAATGTATTGTAGTATTGTAGATTTACATCATCATCATGGAAACTTGTTTTTTGAACTCTTCCCAGTATGAGTGCAAGGAAAGGTGTTGGTAGTCACATATCCAGAGCTGCATTTGTTGAAGGTCTACAGTGTGTTAGGCTAGTTCATGTTCATGTTTATTACATTATTTAATACTTTTTACATTACCTCTGTAGCATTATTAGACCCATATTGGAGGATAATCAAATTGAGGCTCAGAGAGGTTGAGTAATTTGTTGCTAGTCACACAGCTTGTTTAGTGCAGAGCTGAGATTCAAACCCAGGCCAGTCTTGACTCCCCAAACCTCTTTTTCTACTAACAGTACATTCCTTCTATAGCCTCCCATGGAAGAAACCTATTTTTTTTTTATAAATGCACAACAGTGTAATTGTCTATGCTGTTGAATCGAGAGTAAAAAATTATGTTATTAGTACGGAGTGGAAAGTATTTTTTAAATGGTCCCCACCCCCAGTATAGAGATTTAAGCTCCAGAATAGAGATTTAAACTCTGGATTTAGATTGCTGGGCTAAGTGTGATTATGAGCTAATGTTTTTATAGTTTGTGCCAACATTTCAAAAATCTTTTCCAGGTTCTCCTTTTTCCTCTAGGATTTGCCGCATGTTAGCAATAAAGAAGATGGCTAATTGTGTTCCTTTATTCTTTCTTTGTTTAGGATGTGATAGGCCAGGTTCTGCCTGAAGCAACAACCACAGCATTTGAATGTAAGTCTGGCTTGTATACTTTCTTGACTGTTTCTTTCTGCAGTAATTTTTCAAAGGGTTTATGGGTTGCGTTACTTTAGAAACTGACAAAAACAGATTATTTATGATCATCATATGGTACATTTAAATATTTATAAATTAATGCAAGTTTAATGATGATACTGAACCGAGGAATATTTTCTTATTTAATCATATCTTGGGTGTGCATATTTCTGTAATATAGCTTTAATTACCAACATGACCTTTATCTGCTCTTGCTCCTCACTGTAATAATAATGTGGGACAAAATGAAACGTGTAAACTACCTGTAGGCCAGTGATTATTGATTAAAAGATTTTAATCCTTTGCTGCTTTAAAACAGCAACAGAGTAGAACATTTAAGTGAACGTTGCATGGAGTAATTCTGTTTTATTGGGGCTTGGCATGGCTGTTAGATGATGGCAGCAACACTTCAGGTCTTGAGTCCTTCCCACCCCCCCAAAACAATTGGTTTGGGGACTGGGGTGGGGGCAGGGTGTACTAGAAAAGTGGTTTTGACATAAGCCAGAGGGAGGTCATGGGCTGAGTAATGTTAAGATGAGAGTTTAGTCAGCACAGGGGCTCTGGTGTTAAGAAGAATAAAGTAAGGATCTATAACTGTGGTCCCATATTTTCTCCAAGATGTGGTCTGCTTTTGCACGTAGAAAAATGTACAGTTTCTCCGCATGATTTTTTCCTTTTTGTTCTTGTTTTTTAAGCAGATGGTTAACTACAGAGAGTACAATTGTCCTCTCTTTTATTTATGTTCTCTTGGGGGACAATTTGGCAATACTTACCAAAATATAAAATGTTCAAAACCTTTGACTCAGCAGATCTACTTTTAGGAAGCTGTCCAACAGAAATACCTACACATGTGTTGAATGCCCTTCAAACAGAGTGTTCCTTGTGGAATTTTTTTTTTTTTTAAATTTTGGCTGCACCGCACAGCTTGCGGGATCGCAGTTCCCCGACCAGGGATTGAACCTCGGCCACGGCAGTGAAAGCGCCAAATCCTAAGCACTAGGCCACGAAGGAACCCCCTGGAGTTATTATTTATTTATTTATTTTTGACGGCGTGGGGTCTTAGTTGAGGCATGCAGGATCTTCACTGTGGCATGCGGGATCTTTTGTTGCAGCGTGTGGGCTCTTCATTGTGGCATGCGGGTTTTCTCTAGTTGTGGTGCCTGGGCTTCACAACACGTGGGTTCTGTAGTTGGCGGCACGCAGGCTCTTTAGTTGAGGAGGGTGGACTCAGTAGTTGTGGCTTAGTTGCCCTGTGGCATGTGAGATCTTAGTTCACCGACTAGGGATCGAACCCACGTCCCCTGCATTGGAAGGCAGATTCTTTACCACTGGACCACTAGGGAAGTCCCTGGAATTATTATTATTTTTATTTTTGCGGTACGCTGTTGTGGCCTCTCCCATCGCGGAGCACGGGCTCCAGACACGCAGGCTCAGTGGCCATGGCTCACGAGCCTAGCCGCTCCGCGGCATGTGGGATCTTCCCAGACTGGGGCACGAACCCATGTCCCCTGCATCGGCAGGCGGACTCTCAACCACTGCACCACCAGGGAAGCCAGACATGGAATTATTTTTAATAGCAAAAAATTTAGAGGTAAGCTAAATGCCTAGAGTAATGGATTAATAAATTAATTATCCATAGTCTGAAGCATTAAGCAGTGGCTAAAAAGAATGAGAATTTTAAGCATTGACATGGAAGTATATTCATGATATACTGTTGAATAAACAAAATATGTATGGTATGATCTCATTTTGTAAAATATTACAGAAAAAATGTTTAAATTTCTAGGTTTAACTTCTTAGAGATCATGTTCCTTCTTTTCCCCCAACAAGGGCAGAAGCGTATACCCATCTGCATCTGGATCAGTTTTAGGTGAAAAGAATAAGAACACAAATACACAGAGACAAAATAATAATAGTTCTTTGTTTTTTTGCGCTTAGATTATTGTGTACTTTCCATTATAGACTTAAAATCCTAGGCTGGCTTTTTTCGTGATTGTTCTGGGGCGACCTTATTTTCTGTACCAAGGATCTTCACTAATAAATGAAATCTATGTATAAGAAATAGTTGGAAAGATGTAGTTTATAAGCTAAGTGGTTGAAATTTTTGAGCTCTTTCAGTTGTTTATGGTATGATGGAACAACTCCTGAATAAATAAAACTTTAAGATATTTACAGTAATTTATTTAATACTGCAAAGTATACCCAACATTAACTTATACAAAAGAGGTGTTGTATTTAGTGATATGAATTAAGCCACGAGAGAAAGGACAGTGTCAGGTTTACCTGTTTTACATAGAGAAAAAGAGTTGAGTAAGTGGAAAAGAGGGGAAAGGTTAGGTTCTCTTACTGATAATTCAGTTCTAAGAAATGCCGTCTCTTTGGTGAAGTCTCCGATCCCCGCAGGTGTGGTTAATCTCTCTGGGCACTTTACTAGAGAACATAACCTATTGGGCCTCCCTTCCGGTTGGTTGTGTGCCAGATTTTGAATGACTTGGTGACAGAAACCATGTTTTATTTCACTCTTGCTTTCTTCTTAGTACAGTTGGCCCTTTGTATCCTTGGATTCCACACCAGCCCGATCCGTGGATGCGGAACCTGTGGATACAGAGGGCAAACTGTACAATGCCATTTTATATAAGGGACTGGATCATCCACAGATTTTGGTATCCTATGGGTGGGGGGCAGTGGTCCTGGAACCAATACCCTGTGGATACTGAGGGACGAGTGTACACTGTGCCGTGTAGGAATACCCTTGTTGAATAAGATGGAATGTTACATATGTCCGTATTCAAAAGAGAATTGTAAAATGCATGTAACCTAAAGCTTAGTAAGTAATTTGCTTTTTTGGGATTATTTTTGCAGTTGCGCAGGCGTGGGATGTAATTGGTTGGTGGTGGACAATTCAGGCTCCAAATTCAAATTCCCACACTTGACTGGGCCCTACGTCCAAGGGGGCAGAGGGTGTATAGTGGTTATATTCTTTCTGATTTCTATCCCAGGGGATGGTGTTTCCAAGGGGATTTAGGAGTGAGTGAGGGGAGGGAGTCCCATTTGTGCCAAACTTACCTCTTGGACTGATGGTCCTAAACCTTGTTTTTTTTTTTTTTTTTTTTTTAAACCACTTTTAGGTCCTTTCTCCCTTACAGTAAGAGCACAGATGAAAGTACTACCTTTCAATAAATAGTGTCTGATTTTTTTTCTTTAGTTAAGAAGGTATAGATGATCTTTAAAAAAAATGCAAGCAGTATCGAAATAAAACAACAGGTAAAAGTCCCCATGTCCCCAATTCCCTAGTTAACAGCTTCTTCTGTATCCTTCCAGAAATTTTCTCATACATAATATATACTGGATTGCAACTAGTTTCCCCTGTCCCCACTTAGTAGTATGTGTTGGGCGTCTTTCTAACATCAGTGTGTACAAGTCAACTTCTTTCTTTTAGATAATTACATTATACTTAATTATATGGGTATGACTTAATTTAACCTGTTGATGGACCAGTTTTAAATTTAAGATGTTACCAGTTTTTCAGTAGTATTAGAAAAAGTGCTGCAGTCAACAGCATTGTCTCTTATGGCTTTCCACATTGTAGAAATGTATTTGTAGGATAAATTCCTAGGATTTGGAACTAGTGAAACAAAGAGTACCCATATTTTACGTTTTGATAGGTATTTCCATGTTGTTCTTTAGAAGGTAGAGCCAGTTTGCACTCCCACCAGCAGTTTTTGAGAATGCCCATTTCTCTCTACCCTCGCCAGCTCTTGAGTCCAATAAACTTTTTAGTTGATGTCAATTTGATATGTGAAAAAGATTATTGTAGTATTGTTTTATTTTTATTTTGTATTTCTCCAATTATAAATGAGCTTGAGCATCTTTTCATTTATATTTTGGTCATTTGTATTTAATTTCTGTGAACTATTTATCACCTTTGCCCATTTTTCTATTAGGTTATTTGTCTTTTTCTGATTGATTTAAGAGCTTTCCAATATTAAGAAAATTCCCCTTTGTCTTAGATGTTATAAATATTTTTGTTTAGTTTATTGCTTTCCTTTAAGCTTGTGTAGGTCGTTTTTTCTCTTTTTTTCCATGGAGAAGTTTAAAGTTTTTACAAGAACCGATTTGTCATATTTTGTGACTTCTGGATTTATGCCATGCTTAGAAAGTTCCACATTCCAGGATGTTGAAAAAACATTAATTCAAATTCTTTTTTCTTCCTACTTTAATGGGGTTAAACACACACACACATTTATAAATATGTACGCTTGTATATGTTTTTGTGTGGATTTTTTTTTTTTTTTTATAAAACAGCATGTGTTTTTATTGCAGACAGAAGATTTTTTTTTTTTTTTTTTTTGGTACCATCTTTCAGTTTATTTTGGTGAAAGGAGGAGTCAGGTGGTGATCCAGCTTTATTTTTCAAGCAGATAGACAGTTGATTCCATGCTGGTTATTGAATAATTTGTCTTTTCCCAGATGTGAGAACGCTTCTGAGATGAAGCTAAATTCCATAACCATGAAAAATCTTGAATGTTTGCATGTGTGGGCCCTACGTATGCTGTAGGAGCTTGACATTCATATAGGCCCAAAGATCCCTGCTGATTTTCACAATTTCGTTAACAGATTAATGAGTACACCAACACATGAGGTGATGGAAATCAACTGTGCCCACTAATGAGTGTCCTGTGCATATCTGTTACATGTGTTCCTCTCCCTGGATTTTCTCTAGACAAGTTACTGCTGTAAAATTACTGTTGGGCTGGGGCTTCCCTGGTGGCGCAGTGGTTGAGAGTCCGCCTGCTGATGAAGGGGACACGGGTTCGTACCCTGGTCCGGGAAGATCCCACATGCCGTGGAGTGGCTGGGCCCGTGAGCCATGGCCGCTGAGCCTGCACGTCCGGAGCCTGTGCTCTGCAATGGGAGAGGCCACAGCAGTGAGAGGCCCGCGTACCGCAAAAAAAAAAAAAAAAATTACTGTTGGGCTGGTGTTGCTGGACAGTAAAATCTGTTGACGTGAAACATATGTTTTTTTAAATTTTTTTTTTATTTTGCGGTACGCGGGCCTCTCACTGTTGTGGCCTCTCCCGCTCCGGATCCGGACGCTTAGGCTCAGCGGCCATGGCTCACGGGCCCAGCCGCTCCGCGGCATGTGGGATCTTCCCGGACCGGGGCACGAACCCATGCCCCCTGCATTGGCAGGCGGACTCTCAACCACTGCGCCACCAGGGAAGCCCGAAAGATATGTTTTAAGTCTATGTAGACAACCACTGACTTATACCTATAAATAACATATGGCCCTACTTTTCCATGATACTCTGACATCCCATATTCTGATCTGTAGCCCTCGTAAGTATCTTCATACTGGTCAAACCATGTGTCTGAGTTTTGGTTCAGAAAATTCGACTATAGGATAAATCTTTATTTTATTTGTTTTTCTTTAACCATGACCATTTTATACTCACTTTTCATTGAATAGATTTCTTTTCAGTTGTTTTATGAATTTCTGGAAAAATTCTGGGAAAAGTGAAGTTTTATTTTCTTACAGTATAGCATATGTAAAAGATAACTGGTTGCTTATAAGAAAAACTGGGTAGGTTAATGAAAAATTGTAATTCGCAATAGATGTACACTGAGTCTAAAAATTAACATGTAAGAGTTAATTGTGTATCCTTAGAATTTGAGACGATTTGAAGAGAGCTTTAATTTATTGAAATTTTGTTTTGAAATATCATCGATGCACAAAGTCCTAATCTTTTTTAGTCTTATGAGAGTAGTTAGTAGTAGTAGTAGTAGGTATTTGTAGTCTTATTAGTTATTGTTAGTAGTAGTAGGTGTTAGTAGTCTGGCTGTTTTACATGAGAATTAAGAAGTTTAAGTCCTTTACCCAAGCACCAGGCTAGTTCCTTGAGGGCAGTAGATAATGCTGCTCATTTTTGAATTGCTAGAAACCCAGCATAGTACCTGGCACATAGTAGACTCTCAATTTGTGTTTCTGGAATGCATGGATGGTTGAAGGAATGAAGTAATAAGGACAAGCAAATATATCCAGCATGTGATGACTGCTCAAAACCTCAACGTGGTTTAGGTCACCATCGTCTCTTACCTAGACTAGGACAGTGGTCCTCTAACTCGTCTCCTTGTTTCTGCTTTGCCTCCGTATAGCCTCTTCTTCACACAGCAGCCAAAGAGATCCTTTTAGAAGTTAAGTGAGATCACTACAGTCAAGACCCTCCAGTGGTTTCCTTGTCACTCAGGAGTGATAGCCAAGTCCTTAACATGCCCTACAAGGCCCTGCCCTTCCTCATCTTCCCCCAGCTCTGCCCCACCATTACTTCTCTGAACTCGTCTCTCTCCCCCATCTTATTCTCAATCTGTTGCAGCTACTCTGGCTTTCTTTCAGTCTCAAGCATGCCAGGTATTCTTCTGCCACAGGGCCTTAGCGTGAGCTGTTCCCTCTGCCTGGAACATTCTTTCCCCAGATGTCTGTATGATTCACTCCCTCATACCCTTCAGTCTCTCAAGTAGAGTGTAAACTCCATGAGGGCAGGGGTTTTCCTTTTTCCACTGTTATTACCCCAGTGTCCAGAACATTGCCTGCTACATAGTGGGCACTTGAATATTTTTTGGAAAGAAAAAGGAAGCAAAGAAGTAAAGAAGGAGTCAGGAGGTGGGAGGCATGGAGCTAAATTAAAATTCATGGATATGAAGATTTAGCCTTAGAAACTATGGCCTCTGGTCCTGACCAGATCTTAGATCCCACACCTGAGAAGGGTTCTAAACTTGACAGCTTTTCTGGTAATTTCCTATTGATGCCTTTTTAACCTCTACAGTTATGTTTTCATTTCTTTCCTCTTGCCTTAGAAAAATGCCTTTGCTGTAGTTCTAATTGACTCTTCTTACCTGGCACTGAAGTAATATGACAAATGACATATAAAGTACAGTATTGCCTTAACTTTCTGTTGCCCTTGGTAGAAGCTAAATTGTTTTTCTAGAAAGCCCACTTGAGCCCTGCCGCTGCACTGGGTGCCGTTTGGCTGAGCGCTCCCCAGAGTCTGATGTTTTTGTGCTGTTTACTCAGTAGGCACTCTGCTTGCCATTCTGACCGCCCCTTACCTGAGGCTGTGTCTCCGCTCTTGGACCTTTATGTTCCTCCTCTTGGTTTCTCTTCTGGATTGCACGTTGCTTGAAATAAAATCGCTAACAACATATGGCCTGTTATGATTGTCTTTTCCCAAACTCTGCCATTTTGTATATTTGTGATACACTGCAGATTTTGTGAAGATTGCTTCATAATATTTGTTTACCATCTGCTGCACTCTATTTGGTATCTTGCTAGGATTTTTGCCTCCATTTTAAGTGACATTAACAAAATCCAGCCAGTACATAGACTTTCTGGTTCTACTTTTGCTTCCCTAATGTGCTGGAAAATCATATTACTATGCTCCAGGCAACTGGAGAAGCCTGGAATTCTCATTGTGAACCAGTGTATCAGAGTGCCCCCCCTCCTCTGCCTTCTTGGTCATATCTAGTAATGCTTTTTTGGTCAGAGGGCAAAGAATCTCCATGTGTAAGACAAAAAGAGTTCAAATTGTTTTTTTCTGCTTCGCTCTACTTCGTGCCATGGCTTTCTAGTGTTCTTCAACATATTTATACCTTTGAAACTCTTTGTGCCATTTTAGTAAGTTTTTTATGATTTATGTTTCCAGTTAGTGTACTTTTTATAGCTAATCCGGTTTGATAGGCCCAACAAGAGTCTTTGCTAGATGGGCTGGCTGTGTATATACAACTTTTTATTCAGAAAAGTATTTTAAATTATTGTCATATTAAATTGCTTGGTATGTATTTCTACTTTCTTACTGTTCACTAACTTCTCATTCCTCTCAATTCACTGTCTATTAAATTTTTTTTCCAGGTTTACTGAGATATAATTGACACATAACGTTGTATAAGTTTAGGGTGTATAGTGCATTGATTTGATCATTACATATTGCAAAATGATTACCACCATAGTGTTAGCTAACATATGCATCCTGATGCATAATTACCATTTCTTTTCTGTGGTGAGAACATTCAGGATCTATTAGCAACGTTCAAGTATGTAATACAGTATTTTTAGCTATAATCACCATGCTGTACATTAGATCCCCAGACTTTGTTAATCTTGTAACTGGAAGTTTATACCCTTTGACCAATATCTCCCCATTTCCCCACCCTCCAGCCCCTGGTAACCCTGAGTTTGGGTTTTTTAGATTCCACATATAAGTGCTGTCATACAGTATTTGTCTTTCTCTTTTTTTCACTTAGCATAATGCCCTCAAGGTTCATCCATGTTGTCACAAATGGAAGGATTCCATCTTTTTCATGGCTGAATAATATTCCTTGGTGTGTGTGTGTGTGTGTGTGTGTGTGTGTGTGTGCGCGCGCGCCTGGGTGTGTGTGTGTGCATATCTTCTTTATCCATTCATCATTGATGGACACTTGAGTTGTTTACATATCTTGGCTATTGTGAATAATGATGCAATGAATATTGGAGTGTAGATATCTCTGTTAGATTCTGATTTCAATTCCTTTGGATGTAGACTTAGAAGTACGATTGCTGGATCATATGGTAGTTGTAGTTTTAATTTTTTGAGGAATCACATACTGTTTTCCATGGTGGTTGTAGCAATTTACATTCCCACCTACTGCACACAGGGTTTTCATTTCTCCACATCCTCACCAACACTTGTTCTCTCTTGTCTTCTTGATGATAGCTATGTAACAGGTGTGAGGTGATACCTCATTGTGGTTTTCATTTGCATTTTCCTGATGATTAGAGATGTGGAGCACCTTTTCTTGTACTTGTTGGCCATTTGTATGTCTTCCTTGGAATTCCTTGTATTTAGAGAGAAGTGTATTCTCATTTTAAATGTCAAGGCCAGTGGTTTGCTCTTGGGTTGCCATGAGGGCATCTGATAGCTTGGATTTTGCCTCTGGGCCAGAATCATTAGTCTTCTCTTATGTGTAATTACTTTTCCAACTCAGTCTCCTTTCTGACAAGAACGAGGAGTCTTCATTAAAACTACTAATTACAGATATTAAAGAATGAAGCAGACAGTCCTCCAAAGAGCAATCTGTAAAGGAGAGCAGTACCTACATAAAATGGAGGCTCTTATTAATCCATAAAACTATTAATCACGGTGTCATATAAACCTGATTTTATCCTCAGGCTTTATTAGAATGCCTCTTTCACTTACCTTGTCTCCTTATGGGACAGCTCCAGCACTTTAGGTTTGCATCAAAAGCTATTCTGGCCTTTTGTCCTCAGTTTTCTGTCCACTTAAAGCAAAGTGCCCTTTAGTGTTTCATAGCTGCTTTCTATGGAACTGCTATGTAAGGGATTAGTCTGCTAACTGACTTCCCTCACAGTTACCAGATTATTTCCGGTAACTGAAATAATCCCTTAGAGATTTCATAGAATTTGAGAATCTTTAGTTTTAAGTAGCCTTAAAGGTTCAAGCCCTGACTTTGAGAGCTTAGAGAATTCTTTTTGTTGTTGTTGTTCTTGTTACTGATTTAGAGAGATGTGATTTAAATGATTTTTCTGGAATCTGTGCCTTCTCTTTACAAATTATAAAAAGGTTTTTCACCTATTTTATTGAACTCCAAGCACTTCCTCATTCCATGTGAACAATACCTTATTGAGATCTTGTGTATGTTGAAATTCGAATATAATCTGTCCCTTTGTGGCCACCATCTCTGTAGCTAGCTCTAGTGTAGAAATGAGATTTACAAAAAGCTACTTTGTTCAGACTGGAAATTTTATGAAGTTCAGGACTTCATAGAACAAATCATTTCAGTACACATCCAAATTGAGAATTTGACTTGGTTTTAAAACAAAAAATGTAAAGTGCTTTCATGTGTGGTCATATGTAACATTATATTCCTTTATACAATGTCTGTTTTTTCCCCTTTGTTTCCTGCATTTGTATGACAGCTTTTTGACTTAACCTTGAAAATACTAGTTTCTGGAACCTCTATAGAAACTCCCTCTGTTTCCAAAATTAGAATGGCATTTCTCTCCCAGTTTGGCTCTATAGAGTCTGTAGCTTTAAAAAAAAAAAAAAAGAGGGAAGGAAAATGCTAGATTTCTCTGTAGTCCTTTATATATGTAACCTTCCTAGGAATGTGCCTTCTTTGTTACTGATAATGACCATTGTGTGCCTTTTATACTGAAAATAGGCAGCTCTTGGTAGATAATACCAGTGGTGACTGTGACAGCTCCTAGCTATGTAGATATTCAGACAGTGTGTCTTGATGATACTGATTTACATCGAGTTGGGAAACTCTGCAGGAGTGAACCTGTATCTAGGATCCAGGAACAATTACTTTGGAGAGAAAACCCCAGTGAGAGCTGTTGGCTTGGTCACTGAGCAGGACAGGCTCAAGTGCTGCTTTCCCTCATGATGTCAGATTGCTATTGGCTGTGGGAGAGAAAAAGAAGGTAGCATTTTGCTCTGAAATAGGCTAATTAGGGAGAATACAAGCTCCCTTCTAGGGTTCCCATGGTGTGGTCACCAAATGGGGATATCTTAAGAACTGCGGCTGGACAGGAGGGAGGGCCTGCTGAGGTGTGGTGGGCTAAGATCCAGGTGCTGAACTGAACTCCCCCAGTATTCTCAGTAAGAGCCCCCAGAGCGTGTCATGCTAGCTTATTCTCTTTATGGTGAGAGATTTGTCTTATTCCCCAGGCCTGGGATCAGGTTCTCTGCATCTGACCAAATCAGCAATTAGATGCCCAAGAGTGACCAAAAAAATAATAACTCAGTTTAACAAGTGCACCAGAGCTGAGGCATCCAAATGAGAGAGAGCCTGCGCCTTCCAAGTTGTCCCCCTGGGAGGCTGTGTACGTCTTCCAGCAATGCTGCCATTGCTCAAAAGGTTCTTAGCATTTTTCTTTCAACTGTACATTTAAAGTCTACCACATATGCTGTTATCCTGTTGACAGATCTTAATCTTTAGAAGGATGAAGTAGCTTAGTAAATATTTAGAAATAGCCAAAAGTCATTCTGGGTCCTGCCTGGCAGATGGTATAGATGAGCGAGTAATCAGATGGCCAGTTCCATTTTGGGCTGAAAATCAGATCTGATATTTTCACTTGGTTTATCTTCAGGTTATTAAAACAGTTTTGAAGACATATTTCAAAACTATTTTAAATAAGAGAAGGATCAATGAAGTAAGTACATTGTTTCTAGATGTGGCTGCTTCGGTGATCCACTTACTGAAATATATCCATTCTGGTTAAGTGTTTTGTGAAGTCGTATTATCCTCCAGTTTTTTTAAGAAATTAATTTAATTAATTAATTTATTTTTGGTTGAGTTGGGTCTTCGTTGCTGCCCACAGGCTTTCTCTAGTTGCAGTGAGCGGGGGCTACTCTTCGTTGCGGTGCGTGGGCTTCTCCTTGCGGTGGCTTCTCTTGCTGCGGAGCACGAGCTCTAGGCATGTGGGCTTCAGTAGTTGTGGCTCACAGGCTCTACAGCGCAGGCTCAGTAGTTGTGGTGCATGGGCTTAGTTGCTTTGTGGCATGTGGGATCTTCCTGGACCAGGGATTGACCCCGTGACCCCTGCATTGGCAGGCGGATTCTTAACCACTGCGCTACCAGGGAAGTCTGTATCCTCTAGTTTTAAGACCATTAAATTATTCAACAATAGCACGAATCACCATTTGAAGCTTACTATGGTCAGAGAGTACCCAGTACAATTGAAACAGTTCAGAAATAGAGAGCTACAAGATCAAGTGGGTTATAGGAGAACTGTATTAGAGTTGCTTTGCAAGTTAACCTTATACTAGGCTCTCAGTTCTGTAAAAAGGGAATGATAGTAATCAAGTCATGTTGTCCACATCATAGAATCATTGTGAGGCTTTTAAGGGGGTATGGAGCATAAATCACAGTGCCTTGTGTACGGTAGTGTTCAGTAAATGTTAGCCATTTTTATTATACTATTATGACATGACAGGTTGCCTGGGAGAGAGGAAGAATGGAGAAATAGAGGGATGGGGTGCCGTGTGGGAAAGGAAAAAGTACTAATAGTTAAATAAAACTGGCCTTTCTTTGGATTTTAAATTTCTCCAAACCAAACCTGTTCAGTCATACTCCAGTTATATTGACTTTATTTTTTAAATTTCTATTTATTTATTTATTTGGCCACACGTGCAGCATGGGGATTTTACTTTCCCTACCAGGGATTGAACCTGTGCCCCCTGCAGTGGAAGCACGGAGTCTTAACCACTGGACCGCCAGGGAAGTCCCTATATTTACTTTAACTTAGATACATGTCTTGAATGACATGAGCAATATTTTAATTTTCAACTGTTCCTAAAATTTTTAGTTCTTTATTGAGATTCTGGTTGTATTCTAAACTAAAAAACAAAACCACGAACCAAAAACCTTAACATCCACAAGATATGGTGTTGAGGATTTGGATATCAAGTGTACAAACCAGTTGTATTATGTTCCCAGATAACATAGTTTTGTACATTAAAAAATGCAAATCTTATCACTTGTATTATATTGCTTTTTAAACAGATGAAGATGAAGATGGTGATCGAATTACAGTGAGAAGTGATGAAGAAATGAAGGCAATGCTGTCATATGTAAGTATATTACAAATGAAGACTATTTTTTAAATGTTAATGTAATTAAGGATGCTGTTTCTTGGCATAGTGAAGATATAAAAGTAAATCACAGTTGCTATAACACTTTTCTGTATAATATATAAGATTTTTAAAGATTTCCTTACGTGAAAGTTAAGGGCATTCTTTTCAAAAGACACTTACTGATCATATCATGAACATTAAGAATAATGCATCTTAATGACTTTTGCATTAGGTATGGTGCAGACTAAATGGACTATCAATTTCCTGTATTTTTTATGCAGTACTTAAAGTAACGGCTCATTAAAAACGAACCCCTGGGCTCTAAAAAATTTTTCAAAATCTACTTTCAACTGGAGATCTCTTTCACCCTTACAAACAGACCATAGTTATAATGTAGCTGCAGGCTTAATATGGATACATGATTTAAGATGTACTCTCAGTTATTTTATGCACTAACCACCCCACCCCAAAATGAACTGCAGGGTTACTTACTGAATCTAAGTGATTTGAACATATCCCAAAATGACTTTTCTTTTGTGTTTCAAATTTCAGTGAAAATTTGCATTAACATTTGTCTCAGGACTGAAGTAGATAAACAGGAAAAAAGGATACATTTCTAAAACTTTAATACTAAGCTTGAATAATTCAGTGACAATGAAGAGACATAGCTTCCCTGAGCCCTGATTTGTTCTTTTCTCTTATTTTTATTTTATTTTCTCTTGTTCATTTTATTTTATTTTTTCTGAGTTTGCAGTCTGTGTACGAAACCTTCTCTAGTGGTCTGGCGAAAAGAGCATTGGACTGGAAGCAAGGAGACCACTGCTCTCCTCTGGCTTCCTGGCCTTAGGCAAAACACTTAACCTTTCTGTGCTGTAGTTGCCTCATCTGTCACTTGTAGATAATAATACTTGTCCTTTCTACTGCACAGGGTATTGTAATGACCAAATGGGATAATAGATGTGAAAGCCCTTTGAAAAGTTAAAAGTTCTATACAAATGCAAAGTGATATTATGGTGGAAATGATGGAATCAGGGCCCTTGCTTTTCAGTGAGACTCTGATCTCAGCCAGTGGTTAGGTTGTAGGTTTTTGATAGACCTCAACTTTAACCAGGATATTTTTTCGTCGTGATGAAAACTGTGAAATATCTGTATGGGTTTCCGCCAATAGTTTTAATTTAGGGTAGGAGGAAAGAGAACAAGAAGGATGGCATGATTAACAGAGCGTTGCATTCAGACGAGCACAGAGTAGGAAAAGTCAATTTCCCATTTACTTCTCATTAACTTATTTGAGAGTCTTTGTGCCCTGAGAATTTAGAGCAGGGCTCATCAGTACCTTGAAAGGCAGAGTAGGATTGTCTGCTGAAAGGTCTAACACAGTAATAATAGATTGGCTAACTCTCCTGAGAATGTGACATGCTTATTTTTATTTTATTTGTTTATTGTTTTGTGGTACGCGGGCCTCTCACTGTTGTGGCCTCTCCCGTTGCGGAGCACAGGCTCCGGACGCGCAGGCTCAGCGGCCATGGCTCACGGACCCAGCCGCTCCGTGGCATGTGGGATCTTCCCGGACCGGGGCACAAACCCGTGTCCCCTGCATCGGCAGGCGGACTCTCAACCACTGTGCCACCAGGGAAGCCCTGGCCTTTATTTTTTAGGTTCAGTTTGGCTCTGAAAAATTTTGATTCCAGGATTTGGGTGGTGGGATAGGGAAGATACTGACAGATGACCACGTATTTACTGTTAAAAAAAAAAAAAAGCTATGTTTTTCATGTGGAATTCAATAAATTTGTAGTCACCTTAGTATTTCTTTAAAAACCATATGGGGAAAGCAAAACTAGGCATACTTTTACCATAAATCCTTTACACATTCTTTTAAAAAAACTACAGTGTCTGAGTTGACACTTGCAGAATTACTTTTTTTTTTTTCCCCTTGAATTTAAGCATTTTATGGCTTTGGGCCAACAGAAGCATAAGTTTTTATCAGTAATTTAAATAGATTTTTGTATTAGACCTGAAAATGTTGCCTTTTTAATTGAAAACTTATCAATTATTTAAATTGCTAGCAGCCTTAAGCTGTTAATTTTATGTGTGCCATAATAATGGCATACAGTGGATTTTGATACATGTGACACATGGACTGTCTCATTGTGGTAAGGATTTGTCACGACAATAGGTTGTTGTGTGCTGTTAAATAATAACCAACATAGTAAACCAAAGTCTGTTGTCACACATTAGTACCATTTTATGTAAGTTATTTAGAAGTTGTATTCTTTTCTTCATTAGATATATTTTTAAGAGATAATGAGAGGAAAACAAAGCTATAATAAATTGTCTTTTAAGAAAATGTAAAGTAATTTGGTCTTCAGGTAGATATTTAATGTATTGAGAGAATTCAGCAGCCAAGTGTTATTACAGCACCATTGTGATCGCTCTCTGCGTTTTGTTATGAGTTTGTGTTAATCAACAATCTGTTTTTATAGCGTAGTTTCTTGTAAGTTACGGTGTTAGAATATTCTACTTCTGGGATCATGGCTTGTCCTCTGACGCTATTGTATCTTTTTAATTTCTCCATAAAGTATTTTTTTAATTAGAATTTGAAATGCTTTACTAGGAAAAAAATACAGCCAAGCTACATATCCTGAAAACTAAATACCTGATCATTGCTAATTATTTAAAGGATTCTGTTAAATATTCCCTTAAAGTAGTTTAAATTTTTTTGTTGTTCTTGTCTTCTCCTCTCATTTTCCAGAAAGACTGAATAGCATACTGCTTTTCTCCTTCCATCTTTTTGTAATTGTTGTCTGGTAGTGCTGGCCTCATTTCCTTATAGCATCAAGCACAGCAGTGCTGGGCCTTATTTATTGATTCATCATAAGCTTTATTTATCACTGAGACCCAGTTATAGGAGGAGGTTATTTTTATGTTAACCTCTGCTTTTAGGTGACCTTTCATCAAGAAACTCAGCAGTACATCTTGCTTTTGTAAATGGACTCCTATTTGTTTTTGCTAAATCCTGTGGCTAGTAAAGGATTTATTACACCTAGTTCTCTCAATACTGAGAGGCTTATATGAGTAGAGCACAGTATTAATAAGAATAAGTTTCTTCATTTTGCCAGTTCTCTCTCTTTATACGGTTTCTCCACATTGCCGGAAGAGTATGGGATGAGTTTAACTGTAATGCCTCCCATTATGGCAGGGACCTTGTGTTTTATTGGAGTGTAAGTATTCCCTTTGGTATACTTGACGGTAGTGTACCTTGTTAGGTGTTGGGTACCATGAGGGAAAATACTTTTTGACCTCTGTAGCACCTTGTAAATTGGGATATGATTGGCTTTATCCTAGCATGCATAACTTGGAGACTGCCTCAAAAATCATAGTTGCTCAAGGAGAGTTGGAAGGGAACATTAGAGGTCTTGTCCAGCTGTCTCATTTTACAGATAAGGAATCTGAGGCTTAACGAGCTCAGATTCAGTTTGAGGTCACATTGCTAATGAATGGGAAGGCCTGGACACAGACCTAGGTCTTGGACTTCCAGTCTTCCCTCCTGGTGGTTTTAAATGATGTTTTTGTTTTGGCATTTATTGAGATCCTGCCGAAGAAGCTTTGCAAATACTACTGTTTTCCTGGTAGCAAAAAATAATGCTATTTACTAGAATGTTAGTGTACCTGAGTTTGAAAAGGAATACAGACAAATACTTTGTGGGCTTTTGAAGTTTTCAAGATTTTGTCCTTCCTACAAGGCTGAATTTTACCACAGAATTTGTTGCCCACTTAGTTGTTGAACATTTAATAGCCTCAGGGCCTTTGCTATTAGGAAGTTTTCTTTAAAGAGTAGAGATTGGAACCTCACTTTCTGCATGGTGCTTTTAAACATGTTCCATATTAAGTTGGTCCTGCTTTGAACTTAACTTTGTATGTGGCATAGTCATCTCGGTCTTCAGTGAGTGGTTAGTCCCCTAATTCAACGCGATCCATGTAAACAAGTGATAATACTCGATACTCTCCTGGCAGGGTGGAGAAACAGTGAAAAGAGTGAGACAGGAAAACTGAATGAAATAAATAAATAGTTGCGGAAATTATTCTTTTTTTTTTTTTTTTTTTTACTCAAATAGTGACATGCTCTAAGCTGTAAGTAAAGTTTTTGTTCTGTTTTCTCATCCTAGTCAAAGAATGAAACTTTTTTTCAGAGGCAGATTGTTTTAACTCTCTTCTCTGTGTTGTCTGGGTCATATGGATGCCCTTGAAATAGTGATACGAATGTAGTAGCCCCTTATTTAGCCCCTCTTGTGAAATATCTTGGGACATCTTTGCTCTCAAGAAGCAGAAGCAGACTGAAATTTGCGTCAGTTTATTATGCAGCTCATGGAAGCAAACGAAGAGACAGCACAAGCAGACCTCAGCCAGGTGGCATCAGGGCATTCTGGGTGCTTCGAACCACCAGTATTTTGTCATTAACATGGCTGTGCTCCCAGTTCAGCTCCGTCTCTGTGGAGGGCTCAGTGTGGACTACAGGTTGATTCCTCTGGGGTCCTATGTTGAGGCAGCTGGCATGAGGGGGCAGAAAAATGTAGGACATCAATTAGCCTCTTGGTGGCTGTGGTAGGGGCTTCTCTTCCGGAGAGAGATGGGCTGCGAGGGAATGATGGACCTCTAGCAGTAGGATTGCTGTGGGGCATAACCAAGGTGTTCGGCTCTTGTTGGCAGCTCCTAATGAACCTGTTCTCTTAGGGCCAGTTTTACTGGAAACAGGAGGGGTATTTTCTACGTATACCTGAAAGATGAATATAAATTTGCTATAATACAGTAAAGTTAGAGGAATTCAGTAAATTATCAACCTAGGAATATAATATGTCCAAAAAGGTGTAAATTGAGGTAATTGGAAATTTCAAAACAATTTGTTTCTCTCTTAATATATGTTTCTCTGTTACATATATGTTCTTTACTCATTCCTCACTACGTTTTCAATTATTTTTTAACAGCATTTGAGCAGTAGGCTGAATCTTTATTGAACACTATTGGAACTGGCTAAATAAAGTAGTTTATTTGTAAGGGAATGTTCCGTTTGGCCTGCTGGCCGCATGACCTGATGGTCCTGTTTTATTTAAGTTGTAGGTTCCCTGAAGTTATTTAAACTTCTCCTACTTTGGAACTATGGCAGAATTGCTACAACTTAGAAATCAGGTGAAAGGTCAGTGTAGACAATGCCTCAAGCTAACCATGGTGATGGTAATGACTATGAAAGCTTCAGCTGAGAGGA
Source organism: Orcinus orca (assembly GCF_937001465.1). Taxonomy (NCBI): domain Eukaryota; kingdom Metazoa; phylum Chordata; class Mammalia; order Artiodactyla; family Delphinidae; genus Orcinus; species Orcinus orca. The sequence goes on along the minus strand of NC_064560.1, from coordinate 91,444,597 downwards.
ACCTACTAGTTTTGGACCCATCGCTGAATACAAATTTAAACTCGTTCTGCCAGTGCACGTCACCTTAAACTTAGCCAAGTTGAATTTCATCTGCTGTTGGCTATCCAACCTCCATTCTTTGAAGACCATCTGGAGCTCCCTAACATCCTTTACAGTTTTACTGTCCAGAACAAATAGTGTTATCATCAAACTTGGCCAACTTACTGTCTGTTTCATTTTTAAATCACTAGTAAATACGTAAGTACAGTAACATTAACCTATAAAAGAGGCCTCAGAGTTGTTTCCTGCTGACCTTTTCACTGGAAGACTTTTCATTGTGATTTTCTTTCTCATCATCGAATCAATCCATGACCATATGTGGACCCTTGGTCTAGCATCATTTAAGGAAGCGCGTGTGCACACTGTAGTCACCTCAAGGCAGGGGCAGTGAGTTATCGAGGAGTGGGAGGACCTGAAGCCAGGTAAGTAAATACAGTTATTAATTTGGTATTCAGAATAGATTAGCTTCATGTGTTATTTTCGACTGTTGGAGCAGTTGTGTGCTTCTTAAGAGGCCAGCATCACAGAGGGGATGCCTCTAATGTAAAGTATGAGAAGTAATTGAAAGGAGGTATAACTGATGGCACATCTGAGTAGTGTTGTAATTGAATTTGTAGCCATTTGACAGAGTTAAGATTGTTGGGTTCTTCACTAGGAAAACTAACAAGTTAACTATGGACTGCAAATAGTTGGTTAGTTTATTGATTATTGCTGTAATTACTGACTGAGCTACATATAACAGGGTATGCTTGCAATATTGACAAAACAAGAATTTGAAAATTTTACCATTAGTAGGGAAAAGCCAGCACGCTTATTCTTTATAAGTATATTCCTCATACTGTACTGTTTATGTTGTCTGTTAGAAAGCATGCTAAGGAGAGATTTAAGAAACCCTTCTGTTATAAATGTATAGAAGAATAATAAATAAGTCTGATTTGATGTGAGTTGATATGTAAGACTTGCCACTGAATAAGTTATAACCAATGAGAGTACGTAGTCACCACGTCTGTATTAATTCCTATTTGCCTCCTTCCCCTTAAACATTGTGGAGCAGCCATTATGTGTAAGGCATGGTGCTAAGCATTCTACGGCAGTAGTTTCTTAGATTTTGGGGGACACAGGGCTTTTTGAAAATGTGAGGAAAGTTGTTTATTCTTTTCCCAGGAAATTCACACAGTGCAACATTTTACCTAGAAGTTCAGGCCCATATAGACCCCAGGTTAATACCTTTGCCATAAGAGATAATAAAATGCACAAGACATGGTCCATGCCCTTGATGAACTTCCAGAAAGAGAAACAGACAATGTTCCTTATAGTACCCTTTTACTTATTTTATTATTTATAGTACTGTAGTAATTGAGGGAAGGGGAGGAGATACTGAATCAGCCTTGATAAACAGTTAAATTCTGCTTCTGTACTTGGTCTAAACATTTCAGTGTTCTTGTTTAGTGGTTTCTGTGTCACCCTATCGTTATGGCCATTTTTCTTCTATGTACTATTGCTTGGAAGTGGGAGATTCGTAGCCCTGTGCCCTATTTTAAGATGTTTTTCAAGTACTTTATAAAAAAGTTTCCATATACCAGCTTCTGTGATTTTGATCTTCCTAACACCTTTATGAGGTGAGCAAGGCAGCTATTTTTCTCATTTTTACAGCCGAGAATACTGAGGCACAAACAAATTGTATTCCTTTCTCAAGGTCATACAGCTATGTAGAGCTGGGACCTGCGATCACTCACTGATTTGCTCACTTATTCATACAGCCAGTTTTTCACACATTAAATATTTATGGGATGGCAACTCTCTGGCCAAGCCCTATGCTAGCTGGTGGAGGTGCAGTGAACATATAGTTCACTTTTTCAAGGAGCTCATGCTCCAGTCAGGGAAGTTAACAAAAAACGAAACAGTGTTTGGTGTGGGAGGATGAGAAAGACTCAGAGCTACCAGGCATAGTGATAAATGCTGTCATATGCCTAAGCATGAGGTGTTCCGTGAGCACAAAAAAGGAGCACCTGATCTAGCTTTGGGGACAGAGAAGGCTTCCTGGAGAGAGTGGTGTCTAGGTGGAGTAGGTGAGGACAAGGGGACTGGGAAGGGTGTTTGAGCAGAGAAAACAGTGTTTAAAGGCCCAGGTGAAAGGATGCCTGGTGCATTCCGGAGGAGCTACCCATGATTAGTGTGGCGTGGACAGTGGGGAAAGGGTATGAGATGAGGTTGGGAAGGCAGGTGGGCTAGATCATGGAGGGCCCTAGCTTGAGGATTTGAGAAGTGGGGAAAATGCAGAGTTAATAAGACTGGTGATTGATGAGATGTGGGGATGAAGGAAAGAGAGATGGTCTGGATGACTCCCAGATAACTGGTTTGGGAAGCTAGGTCATGGTGATCTCATTCACCCGGTTAGTGAACCCATGTGGTGGAAGACAGGCCTAGGGCAGGAGGGAGGGGTGGGAGAGGTAGGGACCTGTTGAATTTGAGGGGCCTCTGGACAACTAGTTGTGTATGTTCCGAATCTTAGGAGAGAAATCTGGGCTGGAAATAAAGGTTTGTGATTCATCAGCTCCTAATTAGTCTCAGTGACTCCACTGGTAATTGAAACCTTTGAAGTGGCTGAAGTTAACTCGAGGAGAGTACAAAATAAAAAGAAGGTTGATGAAAAACCATGGGGAACGTGAGCATTTAAAGAAGGGATGGGGAGAGAATCACTTACCGGAAGCTGAGTAGAGTGGTAAGAGAGGTAGGAGGAAAATGTGGACAGGCAGGGGGAGTTGCTGAAGAAAGAGGGCGAAGTCACCGGCCAGCACAGGTATCTGCATCACACCACGCTGCCTTCCCCAGTCTCTGAAAGATCAGGTGACATGGCCTAGCCCACACAGGATATGAATGAAGAAGCTTTCCACCAGCTCAGGAGTCCACCCAGTAGCCTGCTTTAGTTAAAGGTTTTGAGGTACGAGAAACAGGAGATAACTTACCTTTTGACTCTCAAATAGCAAACATTTTATGTTCTGAGTGCATGGACTAGAATGAAAGAAGTATTTTTCTTGGTTGACTGATAAACCGTTTGCTACATCTGTGAAACAGGGGTGATGATACTCCCAGAATAGGATAGGGTTGTGAGAAACTAGATGAATAAATGTAAATATCTAGTATTGATACTGAGCAAGGGTTCTTGTGCCTGAGGTGCAGAAAGCCAAACTCTGACAGCGGGGTTTGCAGCAAAGTGAGGGTTTATTTGCAGGGAGCAAAGCCAGGAGAATGGGCAGCTCATGCTCCAAAGACCCGAACTCCTCCATAGCTTTCAGGCAAAGGTTTTTAAAGACAGTGTGAGGGGAGAGGGTTGTAGGAAGATGATCAGCCCGTGGACCTTCTTCTGATTTGTTGGTGGTCAGGTAACAGGGTGATGTTTAAGGAATCACAACCTTCTGGTTCCAACCAGTCTGGGGTCTAGTGCTTGTGGTCAGCATGTAGTCACCATCCTCCCTCCACCTGGGTGGGAGTCTTAGTTTCTATAGAACAACTCAAAGATTTGCATCAGATTGTTATCTGTATCCCCTGAGGAGGCACTAGGAGGCCTGTGACTCTGTTGTCCTAATAGTTAACTGCTTGAGTCTGCTCTTTGGAACTCAGGGAAGCCGAGGAGACTAAAGCCTTTTTCTACAAACAAGAAACAGGGGATGTGGATGGGCTTTTTTGTACCTAGGATGGCCCCGAAGGATCCTGCTTGGTTTCAATCCCCCGTTTTCTTTGATACTCCTCAATCCTGAGGGGAATGGGGGCGGGACAAGAAAGGGAATAAAATTTTGGATGGAGACGTTAATCATAAACTTGGCAGGGGGTTTAGGGGGACTCGGTTTCAGTGTTGAGCCTAACACACAGTAGGTATTCAACAAGTGATAGTTGTTTCTGTGTATCTCTCTCTCACTGTTTTCTCTCCTTTCAGTAGAGAACTTGTGCCTTGTAAAGTTTAACTGTGCTGTTTTGGAATTCAAGTTTTTATATGGCAGATTTCCATGAAGAAAAAAATGTAATTATTGATTGAGTTGTGCTGTTAGAATTAGGGTCATAACAAATAGGAACACTGTATGATAAACTTGCAAACAGAACAAAGCCAAAAATTGTACTTGCTATCCCCTTGTTCAATCTGGCCCTCTGTTTCAAATTAATTAGATATTTGGATAACTATGTTAAACTTTGTCACATCCTTATTAAAATTGTTTAAGGATTTTGAAGAACATCTCAGAGGGACTCTGAAACTAATCTGAGTCTGGTACTGGAGATTCCATTAGCAATCACAAAACTGATTAATCTTTTACTCAGTTAGCTTATTGATTATTGCTGCAATTACTGCATGTAATGGATTCTACAAGGGATACCAGAGAAAATATGTTTTATAACTGCTGCTGACATGTTCAGTTTGAGTGCAGACGTGTTCGGTTTGTACTTGTTATACATAATCATTTTTGTGTTTTTAAATTCCGTAACACTTCTACTCAGAAAGTGCTGTGCTTAATATTGTTTCACTACTAGGAGGTTCACTTTTAAATTCCTCAACTACTAATCATTACAGTTTACAAATGCCTTCACTAATTCTATTGCTGCAGTTTAATTTTGAGCTTCACAGTAACCCTATGTAATAGAGTTGGTATCTTTACCCTCATTCAGAGGAAACTCAGGTTCAGTGAGGTTAAATGACTTCCTGAAGACTATACAGGTTAATAAGTGGCAGAATCGGGATTGGACTCCATTTCAATCAGTAAATATTTGTCAAACACCTACTATGTGCAGGACTTTGTGTTAGGGGTAATGAAAGCCAGGATAGGATTATAGAGATTAAGCTAAGAAGCTTTTTGGATAATGTCAGATTATGGCTCCATTAACGTTATCATGGTCACTTTGTTACTTTTCTGTCCAAGCCATATTAAGTATATTGGCGTAAAAGATTTAGATTTTGGTTTGGTTTGGTTGGTTGTCTTTTCATTTTGTTTTTATCTAGTGGAAGCCTTGTCTTTGGCATTATTGCTTATTTTATCAGTATTTAGAGCAAAATTGGAAAGATCCCCTTAAAGGGAGAATGTATAAAACCCTGAGAGAGAATGAAGATCCAAAAAGAACTTGCTTTGCAGCTTATTAAGTGTTCTCATATTTTCTCATGTGAGTTTCACAGTAATCCTGTGGGTACATACCACCTTCATTTTACAGCTGAGTAAACTGAGGTGAGGTGAGCATTTCTTCACTGAGATCATCAGCTAGAAGTGGCCAGTACTGAGACCCCAGGGTTTGAGCCTGTAACTCCTCTAAGTGCCTTGCTCATCTCACTGGGCAGCACAGGCCTTGTGGCTCATCAGGACTGCTCTGTGCCAGGAGGTACTGCACATGGCCCACGTTTTATTCTTGTTTCTTAGGGAATGCCTTGTGAGCAGTGGCCTGAGCTCCTAGGCCTAGTGCCTCCTTGATGGCCCCCCGACCCTCACCAGGCCCGCTCCTGAGAGGTCGGTTGCCTAGAGTGGGCCCATACCATGGGCCCATAATTACCACCCTTTATAGTTTGTCCGTGATGGTGAATTACTTTGGTGTGTGAAACACAAAATTCTCTGATAATACAAACACAGATCAAACCCAGTATTTTAGCAGAAGAAAATGTTTCTAGGATTTGGAAGAACTGTACAAAACAAAAAACAAATCCTAGCTACTTGCTTTGGAGAAACTGTCAAGTGGCATACTTAATATCATTACCGTGGCTGTGTTAATTACTGTACAAAGAGATGTTTTTAGATTGCTAAAAAGTTCCTCCAATGATTATAAAACTATATATAGTTTCCCAGTTGATTTGAAATGAAAGGGAAACCATTTTTATTTATATATTTTGTGAGGTAAATAAATAAAGTTGGAAAACAGGTCAATTTCATGCATGCAAGGTTTTATAGTAGGAAAAAAATGCCTTGCACCTGTTCTGACCCTTTACATTGGAGGTTATTTGTTTTCAAACTTGACCCCAAGCGCCAGTTTCACACAACTCTGTAAATAATTTGTTAGATAAAGCATAAGGATATTTTATTTGTTTTGATTTCTAGGATTGTGGTAAAGTAGTAACTGAAATTACTAACCTATTGTACATAGCAGTTAATTAAAGAAAAGCATTAACTATAGGAGAACACCACCACTGCTGTTGTCTTGTATCAGTATAAAAAGGCAGTAATTTTTTTGACAGCCACTGATTGGAAAGTTGCTTGCAGCCTTCCAGAAGCAAGAGGGTACATGCTGTGGATCAATAACCGGCAAATTTCCCATTAAAAAGAATACCTGAGCAATGTTCCAAATAGCCACTGGCATCTTAATTTTCCATGAAACCTCAAATACTTGTGTGCTGAGGACAAGTCATTTTCGGACAATTTTTCCAGACTACTTGTTAACAGTTATTGCTGTCCCAAAAGGTTGACAGCCTACATGATTGATATTTCATTTACTTGTCATCACTGCTTGAGTAATGGCGAGAACGATATTTCTGTGATTTTAAGGAATATAGTTTCCTGAAAGACATTTGCCTTAGTATGTATTCCAGAGAGCGTATCACACATATTTATGCTTTATGTGTATAAGTTTTTACATCTATAGAAGGAGAGGATCAGTTTCCTATACAGTTTGAATGTCTTCAGAAGGCAGGGTATACTTATATCAGTCCATAGCCATCAAAAATACACTTTCACTTCGTTTTTAGGGCGAAGAGCCTTAGACTTGTTAACTTGTGATTCTAAAGATGATGTAGAATTTTATAACTCCCCTTTATTTATAAGGGAAAAATAAACTTGATCTTGTAATAATTTTAATTATTACATAAAAGCAATAGGAAGATATATGTACATATTTTTTAGAAAGAAACTTTTAAAGAATGTCAGCAAATAATGATTATCCAGGAGGAATTTTCTGAAAATATGATAGTTAAGTAGAAAATGTGCTTATGTTTTTTAATATAGAAACAACAAGTATTAAAGGGGAATTCTGCTCTGTGAGAGCCCCTCACAACACAAAATCAGTGGTTTTCATCGTTGATATTTTCCACCAAGAACATCACTGTTGTTTGTCAAGTGTTAAAAAACAGTTAGGACAAGGACTTCCCTGGCCGTACAGTGGTTAAGACTCCGTGCTTCCAATGCAGGGGCCGCGGGTTCAATCCCTGGTCAGGGAACTAAGATCCCGCATGCCATGTGGTGCAGCCAAAAAAAAAAAAAAAAAAAAGTTAGGGCATAGAAGCCACATGCAAGTTAGGTGGACATATGCTCACCAATTAGGATATTAAAGAAAATGGGGATAGACCGTGATACAGCCTACTGAATGAACTTGTTTATGATGGAGTATGAAAGCTTTTTGAACTTGGAACTTAATTTTTCATGCCCAGATTTTTAAAGTGAAGTTTGAGCTATACTAAAGTATTTAGAAGACTAAAACGTGAAGGTATGTTTGCTTGAAACTGGGCTATCTTTTTATCATATTAATCCTGTCATCTTTGGATGGATCATATCTTGTTTCCTTGTTCCACAGTCTCTGTGATTTTGATTTCCATTATCTGTACATTTTATACACAAATATGAATAATGTTTGATTAACTGACTGGCGTATAGGTCCAAGCTAAATGTGAGGTGTCTCCATTTTGCTTTGTAAAATCCAGGGAAAAAGAACAAAAGGCAATTTGAGAAATTTCTACTAAAATGCTTTTTGTGTCATTTTAATTTATTTAAAAATTATTTTTTATAAGATTCTTTTTTTTTTTTTTTAAACATGGACCGTTTTTGTTTTTTGGTTTTTTTTTGCGGTACGCGGGGTTCTCACTGTTGTGGCCTCTTCTGTTGCGGAGCATAGGCTCCGGACACGCAGGCTCAGCGGCCATGGCTCACGGGCCCAGCCGCTCCGCGGCATGTGGGATCCTCCCAGACCGGGGCACGAACCCGTGTCCCCTGCATCAGCAGGCGGACTCTCAACCACTGCGCCACCAGGGAAGCCCCCATGGACCGTTTTTGTTTTATGTTTTGGTTTTTTGGCCATGAGGCATGTGGGATCTTAGCTCCCCAACCAGGGATCGAACCTGCACCCCCTGCATTGGAAGGTGAAGTCTTAACCATTGGACCGCCAGGGAAGTTCTTGTGTCATTTTTAGTATATGTCATTTTCAGAACATTTCTAGAGATCAGATACTAACGTAAAATCTTAATCAACATTTTTTACTCTTAAAGATAAATGACAATATGGAGGATAACACTATACTGGACTTTTAGTCCTGAGTATTCACTGTAGTCCTATTGATGTGCAAATAGGGAAAAAGAATTCTCGAGGTTGATATGTATATACCAGTAGTTTACAAAAGTACTATGAATTAAACAAGCCGTAAGTGTCTGTTCCAGTATTCATACATTACTGAGTAATCTCTTTCTATAATCTCTTTGCAGTATTATTCCACAGTAATGGAACAGCAAGTAAATGGACAGTTAATAGAGCCTCTGCAGATATTTCCAAGAGGTAATGTTGAACAAATTCTAATCAACAATGATTATTTCAGTAAACTGTTTCATCAACAGTTATGTTTTCCAAAGGTTTAAATGCACATAACATGATGTTTAGCTCTTAATTTGAAAAAACAAAAGAAGTATTCATTATCGTGGGGATTGCAGGCTGTATTATAGTTATGGCAGATAGAATATCTAATTTACTAGAGTAAATTAAACTAACTAGATTGGTTTTCGTTTTTGAAGTACATACTTACATTCGCTTAAAGAACTCTTTGGGGGTCCACATGGTTTCTAAGCCAAGGCAAATGAATGGCTTTAATTTTGGATATTTATAAATTGTGGCTCATGATGGTAGCCAGAGCTGCTATTGAGTAGAAAGCTTTCAGCTAGTGCAGAAACCAAGATTTACTGGGGGGTTTTAAGAGCGATATTTTGGTGGAATGTTTGGTGCTTGATTTCGGGGGGAGACATTTTCTAAATAATTGAAAATCCTCATAAATAGGAATTCGATTGTTAAGTTTCCAAAAATATGAGCTAATGAGAGTGACCCTTGGTGAATCACCTGGTTAAATCATTTGTTTTTCCCTTTAGGTTTGGTAGTACTAGCCTTGTATCAGATATGATTGCTCAGCTCTATATAAATGTTCCCTGAAAATTTGAATAATGGTGAAAAAGAACAGTTTAATTATATAAACCATTAAGTCTTTCACCCATTATACATTGCCCCACTTGGAAATCTGTGTTTTCTAACTGATGGAACAGATAAGAAAATTCTCTAAGTAAGTCTTCTAGAAATAGCTTAATTGAAATAATTAAAAGTTAAACTTACCTTCGTTAACTGATACTGTACAAATAATCATGGTATGGGTTTTCCAATTAAGCATTCTAGACTTTCATTACCTGTAACTCTCTGAAGTTTGAATAGCTCAATTAACCAGTAGACTCCTCTTTGCACTGATAGTCTCCAGCGCATGAGAAGATCTGGGTTCAAGAGTAATGCTGTTCTTCTAGCATTAACATGGGCAGTGGCATTAGGAGTATTTAGTACATTATTAATAATAACTTATCAAAGACCTAAGTAAGTAAGTAAAATTGGGCCATTGATAGCGTGTCTGAAACAAGATTATGATTATTTCAGTTCTGTTGCACCTGAAGACTAAAAACTAAAAAAAAGAGGGCTTCCCTGGTGGCGCAGTGGTTGAGAGTCCGCCTGCCGATGCAGGGGACACGGGTTCGTGCCCCGGTCCGGGAAGATCCCACATGCCGCGGAGCGGCTAGGCCCGTGAGCCATGGCCGCTGAGCCTGCGCGTCTGGAGCCTGTGCTCTGCAACGGGAGAGGCCACAACAGTGAGAGGCCCGCGTACAGCAAAAAAAAAAGAAAGAAAATGTTGCCATTTCTGTGTATTAAGCCAAGAACAGGGTGCAGATTATTTCTTAATATTTTCAATAACCAGAGAATTTGGGCAAGTTTCAAAATTGTTTCTCCACAAGGAGTATTTTTTTTACCAGCTGGAAATTTCCATTCATTGCTTTCCTACTGGATGACTTTATAGCTCTTTTGTAGCAAACCCCAGAAAGTATCCTGGAGAATTATAATTCTAATGCTGAGGGCCTTCATTTTTTCTTTTTTTCCAGAAAGTATTTACTTCTCTTCATCCAGAATCTTTCTAAGTTCTGTTTGTTTTCTTTTATCTTGTGAACAGCCCCTGTCAGTGTCCCTGTCCATATCATTGTGCCCCTCCCATGATAATAACAGCCATTTTTAGCCATCTTCTCTGTTCAGACACTAATACTGCTTTGTGTGTCACCATTTCTAGTTCTCCCAACAGTCATGCCTATTATTATTGCTTCCATTTTATACTTGAGAATATTAAGGTTCAGAGATGTTAAGTAACTTCAGAGTCACAATTTTTAAGTGGTTAATATACCCTTTGAATAAGAATTTTGTTTAAGTTGTAATTTGCTTAGAGTAGAAGGGCTATATGGTCTTATGTAGGTTAAAATATTAGTAGAGTGTGCATGGGGGTAGTTTGGAGGGCTTGGTAGGAGTGTGGAGAAGAGTATATTGTAGGGAGGAGATTCTTAAAGAAAATATGTGACATTTGAGTGTCACATGTAGTCCTAGGACAGAACCTATTAGTCTCCAATAAATTATTAAATACAGTTGTTCCACGCTAAATTTAAATTTTTTTAAATATGAGACTCAGTCTCCCTATCTGTGTGGTTTTGTGCATACTGTTCTATGTCCTTAGTTTTCTACAGTTTTTTGCTTATTTATCTACACGAAGTATAGATTTTATGCAATTTTATTTTTCATATAAGTTTACATAAATCTCTAAATATATATAAAATTTTATGTAAGATTTATATAAATTTAGAGGTTATACAGATTTTTACAGTTAGAGTATAGACATTGGGTATATTGCCTGGGTCTACTGAGTTGGTTAGAGACTCTCAGACCTTAGATTCTTAGATTCTGTGGTCAGGCCCCATGTGAAAAAGAATCTCTAGACTGAGCAAATCAGAGGACAGGAGAAAACAATTCTCTTCTAACATCAGGTCTTCTCATTCCAAGTGGCACAATTGCATTGGATAGTAGCTCCCAGCTCAGGGCTAATTCTCTTTGTAGTTATAAGATATGTTAACTATTAATAAGTATGAAAATTCAGTAGCTTTACAGTAACTTCTGACTCCACAACTTTAGGAAATATGAGGCTACTGGGTTTTTTTGAATACTGTTTACTTTTTATTTTATTTTTTAATTAATTAATTTTTGGCTGCATTGGGTCTTCGTTGATGCGCGCGGGCTTTCTCTTGTGGTGAGTGGGGGCTACTCTTCGTTGCGGTGCGCTGGCTTCTCATTGCGGTGGCTTCTCTTGTTGCAGAGCACAGCCTCTAGGCACGTGGGCTTCAGTAGTTGTGGCACGCGGGCTCTAGAGCGCAGGCTCAGTAGTTGTGGCACCCGGGCTCAGCTGCTCTGCGGCATCTGGGATCTTCCAGGATTAGGGCTCGAACCCGTGTCTCCTGCATTGGCAGGTGGATTCTTAACCACTGTGCCACCAGGGAAGTCCCTTGAGTACTGTTTAGATTTCCAGTCATAAAGATTTAAGAAGCCAGTTGAGGAACTAGGCAGATGTTAAGGTAGGAGATAAGAGTTGATGCCTGTCTCTAATTCCTTAGTTAGCCACTTTCTTACTAAATGAAGTTTATAATGCACTGGCTACTTCAGAGGAAATGCTCTGAAGTGTTGTCTTAGGAAGTATTAATGGTCCCTAAAGGACCAAGCATCAGATGTATGTGACTGTTGTTTTGTTCAAAAAGTTAATTTCCATCTTTAGGAAAGAGGATTTGGAGTCTTAATTTTAACGTATTTTAGAAAAACAAATAAAAATCCTTTATTGAGGTTTAGATTTTTTTTTAAGGAAAATAACATAATGACTTTGAATGTATTTGATATACACAAACCTAAAGCACCTGATGTGCTTTGTAATTATTAGCCACATCTTCTTATTAAACAGCTCGATTTCTTGTCAGAAACAGAGGAAAATACATGTACATCTGAGAAAGGAGCAAAAAAAAAAAAAAAAAATCAAATTCATCCTTTCCCAAACAATCAATCAAAATTGACGGCCCCTTAACATATAATATGTAGGACACTGTAGTTTTCAGATGGAAGCAGCCTATAACATGGGCAGGAAGCACTTTATTTTTTTTAACATTTGATGAAGAAGCATTTGCTGAATTGGAAAAGTACTAACCTGTAACTCAAGATGGTGTCAGGAAATTAATATTATTTTCGCTGGTACTGCTTTATGTTTAGACTTAAATGTTAGCAAATGTCAAGATTTGCAAGAAATGTCATGAAATTAATGGTATATCGGTATTCTAACAAATTTGACTGCTTACTGCTTTGCAAACTGATGTTCAAACTTAAATATTTCATCTTAGAATCTCTAGCAATTGTTTTGGCGTTAAAAGATCCTCCTCCCACTCCCCTCCAAAAACCCCAGCTATTTTCATTGTAGTATTAAGTGATAACAGATATACAATGTAATAGAGTGAGGAAAGATGATGGCAGAAATTTGAATTATGAAAGGAATCTAATCATTTTAGCTCAGTTAACTTGATTTTTATATGTTTTAAGCAGAAATTGGAATTTATATGAGGTGGTGTCAGAAAGCTCTTTGCATTTATAAATGCTCACTCCTGCAAGTTAAAAACCCTGGTTCATAATTCCCACTTTGGGTCTTGGGAGCCACTTTTCAATCATTTCTCTCTGCTAATTTTGGTGTCACCCTCATTTCTTTTTAAACGATTCATTTTGAGCAAATTTGTAAATGGCCCTGATGTGTTCTACAATTTAGTCAATTACTGTTTCAGCCTGCAAGCCTCCTGGGGAACGGAACATACATGGCCTGAAGGTACGAATTTCAATAATTGTTTCAGTAAAGTTAGATGGATTTGTAATGCTGTGTTCCACTTATTGAAATGTCAAATAAAACTGCACTTTCTCAAGCTCTGACAAGCGTTCCTTTTTTTTTTTTTAAATGGGTTGTGGAGGGGGATTCATTAGTATTTGTTCAATATGTGTACATATTGGGGTTTTGATGCCATATTTAAAAAAAATTATTATTTGGAATTCTTTTGTTGGTCTGTTTCTTCAGGATGATCCTGGGTACTGGTCTCCACAAAGATTTACTTGAGTAAAAATAGAGACTTCATTTCAGTGATTAATTAAGCACATAAGCATATTGCACACAGAATACCCCCCTCTTCTTTTGACATGTTTATGCTAGAAACATATATCTATTTAATGTCCTTTCATTGTTCTGCATATTTTGAATTCTGGATTTCTGCTTAAGGCTTTACATTTAAAAGAAAAACTGGCTATTGTATTAGACTCAAGCGTTTTATATTTAATTACTTGGACCTCATTTTTCAGTGAATAAGAAACATTCTGCAATGTTCTGCCTGGTTTTAAAGCTGAAGGGGTATGATATCGTGAGGTTCACTACTAACCCTTAGATGTATTCTTAATATACTTTTTTGAACATACTGTTTTTTATATAAAACAAAAAAACAGTGAACTGAATTTTTTCACTAGAATTGACTTCAATTCTAGACAGTGAATTGAAAATGTCCCCAGTTTATCTCTCCCTTTTTCAGCACTATTTAAGTATTTGAATAATGACAGGAACAAAGTATTATGTAATATACAGGTTGTACAGTTTTTATAACCTATATACTGAATAGACTCCAACCATGGGTCTGTCTAGTAAAAAGCTAATTAACCTTCATAGTGAAATGAGAAATTTGTGGCAAATTACAGGTTAATTAGAACTGTGTCCTCAGAACACAGACTGATCAAGATCCTTTCTTTACTTGTAGGTGAATACCCGGGCTGGATCCTCTCAACACAGCAGCCCAGCAGTCTCAGATTCACTTCCAAGCAATAGGTGAGAGCGAGCGAGTGACATGTGCCTCTGAGCGTGAATATCTACATAGTTGGGAGTGAAGAAGAGGCTTGTGGGATGACATCTCTTTTTTTTATAAGACCTCAAAAGTGTGTATGTGGCTAAAAAGAAATCTGACCAGTTAAGTAACCCTAGCTCTGTATTGACTGAAAAGAAAGGACCTCATAGAGAAAGATAAAATTAGACATGTTGAACTGTTTATTTTGGTCTGTGGAATGGTTTTCCTTCAGTCTCCAGATTATGCAGAAACAAAGATTCAGTGCCGTTGACTGTTTCCATGCTTTGATGATCTGGTTTGTATAATGCTTATTATTTTTGTTTTGCTTGTCCATCTTTTGGCAGTGTCATGCTTCACTGATATCTTTCCCAGAAGGAGGCAAGGAAAGAGTAATATGGTGAAATTTAAATTGACCAGCCAAGTTGTCCATTTATGTATCTTTGGTGCACAAGAGATTGAGCTATTACAGAAGGAAGATAATTTTCATTAATTCATGCTAACATTGTCCCATACCGGGATGGATACTAAAGACTTGAGCCTCTTCAAAGTGTTCTTCTGACAGACCTGAGAACTTACTTCCAGAAGATTAAGGTTCTCAAGTAGAAGGACCTGCTTAAGCTGAAAGAATTCTAGATCATATTTGTTACATATTCAGTTATTCAGCTGGTTAACATCTTATTACTGTACTTGAAGATGACACTTGAAGGTGATTGCTCTGTGTGTATGTATTCACACTGGTGACTGAAAAGCCATCGTTGAGCCGGATCACGCTTCCATTGTGTGCCCAGGTCTCTGGGTTTAGGGCAGTAGTCAGTGTTTGCACAGCCCTTATCTGCTGAGATGTAGCTTAGACTTCTACTTTCCCTTCCGTGCCCCTCCTTACCCCCTCCACCCAGTGTCTTGGTTCTTTTGCCACTGGGCTTTACTGCAGGTAATTTAAAGTCTCTCCTTCTGACTCTCTCTCTACTCTCCTGTCCCCTCCCCAAAAGTCACTTCCTTGATTGCTTTATTATAGTGTCAGTATATCTTACGCACAGCTTTCCTGCTATGAACACACTACTCTTAGAGTGTGTTTCCTTCTTAAACAATTTATTCTGTATTAAAATACATCCACTGGTTATTCACCAGTGGATCACCTGTCTTGTGGTCCTGAGGGGTAGGTCTTTTAGTCCTCATCCAAGTGCTTGGCCCTGCCAGGCGATGCTCTGAGGCTTCTCTTTTCATGCTTGTTGGGCATGAGAGCCATGTCCGCCGAGTAGAGGCATGGGGACTGAGGGTCATTTGTTACATTCAGCTCGAAGAGGGCAGGGCCTCTAATTATTACCACTACTTCTAGAAAAAATGTTATTCAGACAGACTGACTATTAGCCTTGAGTGAAAACAAGGACTTTTCCTGGTGTTTTAGGTCAAAGTTCATCGTGGTATAAAAAGCAGGATGGAGTTGAAAAAGACAGTAAGGCAGAGAAGCAGCAGGATAACTTTTCAACTCTCTCAGATTTGGTTTTAACCAAAACCAAAGTGAATTAGCTTGGCTTTTTAAAAACTATCATTTATATTCACAGAGTATTATAACATCTTTGGGCTGGAAGGAGACTATCTGATCTAGTAGTTCTCAGCCCTTTGTTGCAGCATCTTCCTTTAGGGATATGACAGCCTCCCAAATAGTAATGGTAGTTTGCTCCAGAAGTGATTTTTGTTATGGGAGGAATGCAGTTTGAAAAAGTCCTACAGGTGATTTTAATATGCCACCCTAGGTTGGCCATGTTCTGTGCCCCATATTGATAACTAATCAAAAGTATTTATCGAATGCCTCCTATTTATTCAGTGCTGTCCTACCCACTAGGAATACAATGTGGTCCTTATCCTCTGGAGCTCGCTGTCTCATAGGCATACAGACCACCTCCCCCCAGTATACAAATAATTATACTTTATAATTAGTGTTATGAAGGAAACAAGCAGATTTTGAAGTGAGAGAACACTGGGCAGGATTGTGTTTAGATTTGGACGGGGTGCCCAGGGGAGAGTGGCATTCCACTTGGGCCTGAAGGATGAGAAATACCTAGCCACATCAAGAGCCAGAGAAGGGCATTTCAGAGGGTGGGGAGAGTAAGTGAAGGCCCTTGGGTGGAAAAGGAGCTCCATGTGTTCAGAAGAAGGCCAGTTAGGCTGGAGCCCAGGGAGGGGTGCTGGGCTGGGGGAGGGAATGGAAAGGTGGGGAGAACAGTAGGAGTGATAGGAGAAAAGGAGGTGACAGGAGCTGGCTCCTGGGGCCTGGTGTTTGAGCTTTCCCCTCAGTGTATTGGCAAGCTGTTAGACGACTTTCAACAGAGTGCCATGGCCAGCTCGTTGTTTATAGAAGACTCTTGCCTGTGGTGTGAAGCATGAGAAGGAGAGGCCCCCATCTAATGCTGCTCTCCTTAGGTGCCCGACTCCCCACTCCTTGCCAGATGGTCATCCAGGCTCTTCCTGAACAGCCCTGTGGCAGGAATGCACTTTGTTGGCTGAGGCACCCGTTCCATGTTCATGTAGCTATGTCTCAGAACGTTCTTTTTGTGAGCTGAGATTTGTGTCCCTTTAGCACCCACTCGTAAAGATTGAGTTTAGCCCTCAGAACAGGGCTGTTCCCTCTTCTAGGTAATAGCTCTACTAGTCATCTTCCCTCCAGACATACTTCTTCTCCTGGGTTTCCTGTCTCAGTAAATTCTCCCACGTCCACCCGGATGCTAACTCCAGGGGACCCACCAGGCATCATTCACTGCTTCCTGGGTCTCCCTCAACCCCACATCCAGTCAGTCCCTCCATTTATAGGTTCTACTTTCTGAATCACTGTGGAGTCTGTCTACTTGCCAGCATCTCTGTTGTTGAAAAGGTAGATCAGGCTCCCTAGATTACTGCTGTAACCTCCCGTGTTGCCCCATTGCAGTCCCTCCTCCACACTGCAGCCAGAGTGGTCTTGCTAGTGCATGTTCTGAACCCATCATTCCCCCCTTTACTGCTCCTCACAACCTTCAGGACAAACTGTACCCTCCACAGCAGGTGAACCATGGCCTGCCATGTGTGGGTCCTCTGCTCACTCTAGCCCCCTAGCCTGCCACTCCCCCCTTCCAACTGATGGTTCAGCTTTGCTGATGAATACATGGTCCCCTTAATGGATCACATTTCGTCTCACTACTGGGCCTTCACATCCACTGCTGCCTCTTTCCTGCTTTCTTCTTTTAATCCATTCCCTTCTTTGCCTTCATTCCGGCTAACCTTCGTCATCTTTGATGAACAAAGATGTTATCTTCTTCTGAAAACTGTTCCTGATTATTGCCCACCTCCCAGTCTACGCCAGGTACTCCTTCTATGAATTCCCAATATCTCCCTGTGCTTGCTTTTACTGTAGTGGTTAACACATTGTATTATAATCACTCCTGTCCCCCAATAGATTCTGTACTCCTTGAGGGCAGTGACTGTAGCATATTCATTGTTTATTTTATTTTATTGAAGTATAGTTGATTTACAATGGGTTAATTTCTGTTGTACAGCAAAGTGATTCAGTTAGATATATATATGTATACATATATATATATTCTTTTATATATTTTTTTCCATTACGGTTTTGAATGGATAAAGAAGATATGGTACATATATAAATGGGATACTACTCAGATGTATTCATTGTTGAATCCTCAGTTCCCAGCAGGATGCTTGGCACATAGGTGATAGTCGGTAATTCCTGAATAAATGAGTGGACAAATGAATTTATATTCCCTTTAAATCTTGTCTCTGAATTAAATTCTCCAAACTCATTCAGCTTTTCTGATACAACATTATTTCTGGTCCCCTCACCCTTTTACTCTTCTTTGGGTATCTCAGTGTCCCCTTAAAATGTCATTTGTATCACATTAAAATTTTAAAGTGTTTTTAAAAGTGATTTTTGGATAGTTCAAGTCACTGTGACCATGCAGATAAATAAAACATTGAGGGACTTCCCTGGTGGCGCAGTGGTTAAGAATCCACCTGCCAAATCCTAAAGATGCTACCAGAAAACTACTAGAGCTAATCAATGAATTTGGTAAAGTAGCAGGATACAAAATTAATGCACAGAAATCTCTTGCATTCCTATACACTAGTGATGAAAAATCTGAAAGAGAAATCAAGGAAACACTCCCGTTTACCATTGCAACAAAAAGAATAAAATAGGAATAAACCTACCTAAGGAGAAAAAAGACCTGTATGCAGAAAACTAAGACACTGATGAAAGAAATTAAAGATGATACAACAGATGGAGAGATGTACCACATTCTTGGATTGGAAGAATCAACATTGTGAAAATGACTCTAGTACCCAAAGCAATCTACAGATTAAGTGCAATCCCTATCAAACTACCAATGGCATTTTTCATAGAACTAGAACAAAAAATTTCACAGTTTGTATGGAAACACAAAAGACCCCGAATAGCCAAAGCAATCTTGAGAAAGAAAAATGGAGCTGGAGGAATCAGGCTACCAGACTTCAGACTATACTACAAAGCTACAGTAATCAAGACAGTATGGTACTGGCACAAAAACAGAAATATAGATCAATGGAACAGGATAGAAAGCCCAGAGATAAACCCACGCACATATGGTCACCTTATCTTTGATGAAGGAGGCAAGAATATACAATGGAGAAAAGACAGCTTCTTCAATAAGTGGTGCTGGGAAAACTGGACAGCTACATGTAAAAGAATGAAATTAAAACGCTCCCTAACACCATACACAAAAATAAACTCAAAATGGATTAAAGACCTAAATGTAAGGCCAGACAGTATAAAACTCTTAGAGGAAAACATAGGAAGAACACTCCGTGACATAAATCACAGCAAGATCCTTTTTGACCCACCTCCTAGAGAAATGGAAATAAAAACAAAAACAAATGGGACCTGGGCTTCCCTGGTGGCGCAGTGGTTGAGAGTCCACCTGCCGATGCAGGGGACACGGGTTCGTGCCCCGGTCTGGGAAGATCCCACAAGCTGTGGAGTGGCTGGGCCCATGAGCCATGGCCGCTGAGCCTGCACGTCCAGAGCCTGTGCTCCGCCACGGGAGAAGCCACAACAGTGAGAGGCCCAAGTACTGCAAAAAAAACAAAAACAACAACAAAAACAAAAACAAAAAACAAATGGGACCTAATGAAACTTAAAAGCTTTGCACAGGAAAGGAAACCATAAACAAGACGAAAAGACAACCCTAGAATGGGAGAAAATATTTGCAAATGAAGCAACTGACAAAGGATTAATCTCCAAAATTTACAAGCAGCTCATGCAGCTCAATATCAAAAAACAAACAACGCAATCCAAAAATAGGCAGAAGACCTAAATAGATATTTCTCCAAAGAAGATATACAGATTGTCAACAAACACATGAAAGGATGCTCAACATCACTAATCATTAGAGAAATGCAAATCAAAACTACAATGAGGTATCACCTCACACCAGTCAGAATGGCCATCATCCAAAAATCTACACACAGTAAATGCTGGAAAGGGTGTGGAGAAGAGGGAACCCTCTTGCACTGTTGGTGGGAATGTAAATTGATACAGCCACTGGAGAACAGTATGGAGCTTCCTTAAAAAACTAAAAATAGAACTACCATATGACCCAGCAATCCCACTACTGGGCCTATACCCTGAGAAAACCATAATTCAAAAAGAATCATGTACCACAATGTTCATTACAGCACTATTTATAATAGTCAGGACATGGAAGCAACCTAAGTTTCCATTGACAGATGAATGGATAAAGAAGGTGTGGCACAGATATACAATGGAATATTACTCAGCCATAAAAGGAAACAAAATTGAGTTATTTGTAGTGAGGTGGATGGACCTTTTGTCTGTCATACAGAGAGAAGTAAGTCAGAAAGAGAAAAACAAATACTGTATGCTAACACATATATATGGAATCAAAAAAATAAATTTTTTTTTCCTGAAAAACCTAAGGGTAGTACAGGATAAAGATGCAGACGTAGAGAATGGACTTGAGGACACGGGGAGGGGGAAGGGTAAGCTGGGACGAAGTGAGAGAGTGACATGGACATATATACACTACCAAATGTAAAATAGGTAGCTAGTGGGAAGCAGCCGCATAGCACAGGGAGATCAGCTTGGGGCTTTGTGACCACCTTGAGGTGTGGGATAGGGAGGGTGGGAGGGAGACACAGGAGGGAGGAGATAAGGGGGATATGTGTATATGTATAGCTGATTCACTTTGTTATAAAGCAGAAACTAACACACCATTGTAAAGCAATTATACTCCAATAAAGATGTTTAAAAAAAGAAAAAGATCCGCCTGCCAATGCAGGGGACGCGGGTTCGAGCCCTGGTCCAGGAAGATCCCACATGCCGTGGAGCAACTATGCCCGTGCACCACAGCTACTGCGCCTGCGCTCTAGAGCCCGTGAGCCACAACTACTGAGCCTGCGTGCATAGAGCCTGTGGTCCGCAATAAGAGAAGCCACTGCAATGAGAAGCCCACGCACCACAACGAAGGGTAGCCCTGCTCGGCACAACTAGAGAGAGCACGTGTGCAACAACAAAGACCCAATGCAGCCAATAAATAAATAAATAAAAATAAAACATTGAGTAAACTGGGGCACAAAGAAATTGCCAGGATATATAAATATAATTTTTTACCAAAGTTCATAGCCAGATATTGACATAATGAATAAAATCAGTTTTATCCTCTGTTACTCTCAAAGCATGAATTGGTCTTTGCCTTAGGTGGATATGTTTATTAAACTGAGCTTACTAATCCACATGGTGTTCCTAAACCATAGTTACTGAATTCACGTCCCACTGCCAAGGCACGGCCTTTCCTAAACATTCTGGCTTTCTCCTTCTATAAAATTAGGATGATTAAATTTTCCATCTATCTACCTCTGGTGTTAAGAAGATTGATGAAGTTGTATTAAGGAATCACAGTTTGTTTCTTGGATGAAAGGTGTTTTGTAAATGCATTGAATCAAAATGTTATTATTTTAAGTTGCATGACATAATGGAATATCTGTGGAGAAACATTGCCTGAGCATTGTTTGGTCATTTCTGTTTTTATAATAATTGCAAATATTAAATTGGGACCATTTATGGCAATATCAGGGGTCCAGATGTTTTCCAGAAAAAAAAAGTATGTGTGTAAGACAGACAGACTTTGAACAAGGTTCGTACCTTAGTTTTCTTTATGTATCAGGAGTAACTTTCCCCCACAGGGTATACCCACAGCGGGATAGTTACTGTGAGGATTAGATCAGGATACTAAGTAATAGCATTTAGCACAGTGCGTGGCACATGGTCATCACTCAGGAAATGGTAGAGGCTAATATTTTGTTTTCAACTGGACTGATCTTAGTCAGTTTATTTTGGGGGGGATGTATTTCAGCTTTAGTCCCATTCTGCAGTATTCTTAATTGCCACTTGAGTGCATGAATTCTTAGACTTGGGAGGATGTTATTAAAGTTTAGAATCATTGGCTGAAGCCATGTTCTATAAAATCTGGGGAAAGTAGAGACTAGGGCTCCATAGTTTGCATTTGACTGTAGCAGAAGTTTAAGAAGTATTTATTAAGAAAAATAATTATAACTTGGAATCGTGAGTGTGGTCAAACTTGAAGTCTGAGGTTTTCTCAAATATAACTTATTAAAGGTACCAAATGAGTGTGTGTGTGTGTGTGTGTGTGTGTGTGTGTGTTACTACCATATAATAACAACCAGAATAATGACTATCACTTATCAGACACTTAGTATGTGCCAAGTCATTGGGCTAGGTTCGAGAGCGGGAAGGAAATGGAATATATAGAGAGGTGAGTAAGATGTGGTATCTGTTCTCAGGGAGCTTCCAGTCTTGGGAGAGGGTGTGGTGGGAAGAAAGGTATCTACAGATAACTACCAAAGGGAAGAGAGTTAATTTGGCAGATGGGTAGAGGGTTAGAGTAGATAGATTAAGGATAGAGTTAACAAGCTTTAAATTTCAAATTAGAACATTGATGGGAGGAGGTATTATTTTATGCACCACTCTGGTAACTGGGTGGATGTGTACAGGTATAACTCATTATAAAGCTAGAAGGACTTCACAGCATCTTTCGGCCGCTTTCCCTAAACTCATCCACATAAATGTTTACGTAGTCATAAATGTCCAGAGAAGAAGATTTCTATATTTCTTACATACCTACGGAAGCTGGGTTTCATACCTACAGGAAAGGAAAGGAAAGAGAAGGCAGCTAAAATTGATTTAATACTTACTATGTGCAAGAAACAGGTGCTAGGGCTTTTTGTAATATTTAATTTTCTTGGTTACACTATAATGTTGATATTTCCCCCATTTTATAGAAAGGGGTAATTGAGGTTCAGAGCGGATAAGTATCTTGTTCCAGAGCACACAGCTAGTGAGTGCCAGGATTTATTTCTATTACACATTTACTTCCCAGGAAGCTGAATTGTAACTCTTAGCTATAGTACAAAATCAGGACTTAAATTATTTTATCTTTTGAAGTTCTGTAATCTTTGTTTGCTGTGGACATTCTAAGAGTGCATTGTTAAGTACTTGACATTTAGTAGATGACAGAGTCCACATAAAATAACCACTGTAAGGCTACTCAAAGGCAGCAGAACTAATAGCAACAAGAGGTCTCTGAAATACTCCATACAATAGCCTAGCTTCATTATGACAGTAGGCTTTTTTATTGCTTTAGATTACCAACGGGGTTTCAGTCCCTTATCGATACCTTTGCCATTTGGCCAGTTACTTTAGAAAATATTTTATGTAGGGAGAAGGATGCAAAGAGTAGTGTAGTCTATGTCTACACCTAAAACAAAAGTGTGTTTTAGTCTGAAATTTTCAGTGGTGTTCAGAGGTGCTGATGAACTTGCCATTAAAAACTATGTCTTTTCTTTTCAGCTTGAAGAAGTCTTCTGCTGAACTGAAAAAAATATTAGCCAATGGCCAGGTAGGTGTCATTACATATTAAGACTATAGTAATAACTTAGTGCTGTCTAGTTTTTGTATCCATAAACTTAATAAGCAGATAAAGGATCTATAAAATTCTTCTTGTCATAAATGAATTACACGGCTTAATTTGATTGGCAGAACAATTTGCAGCACGTTTTTCAAACTGTGCTAATGGGTTTCACTCCCAGCAGATTGAAGTACCATGCACACACCCTGCTGCCAGCTCGGTGTAAAAAAAGTTAATCAGTTCTGAACAAGTGTGTCAACCCATGGGTTGTTGAAGTGGCCCTGCATCCTGAGGTGACTGTTTCTTTCTTTATCTTTAGGGAGAAAAAGAGAAACTGCTACTTTCTCACCTTAGTTCCTTCTTTTGTCCTGAAACTAACACTGGCATTTTAGGGGAACAGAGTCACAGCAGACCTTTGGCATTTAAAATTCCTGGGCTTCAGGAGCCCTCAGTTTGCCTAGTTGACTGGTCGTCTAAAGCAGAATGACCTACTCCAGCCAGTGAGGGATAAACAGTCCTGCAGCCCAGTTATTTCTCACTAATTTTGATTCAATTAAATTGACACATCTGAAATAGTATAGTGCCTTTAAACATACACTGGTAAATTAAGCTACCTGCAGGGTCCTCGATTCTTCAATAGCAACATAAATGCGTTTTAATGTTTGTTATAGAGGAAGCCCTTTGATAGCCTTGGAGGCAGGCGCCTGTCCATCGCGATCAAGCCTGCCTATTAGGCTCTATTGACCGAGACATCTGTGTCACCGCAAATAAAAGACTCTTATTGATTTTCTTAACTGCTGTTCACTTCCCGTCCATGTTTCGAAGGCTGAAATCTTAATTATCTCAGATGCTTATTCAGTGCTTTCACATGCTGACCTCTCCAATCCTCATTGGCATTTCATGAATCAGGTACTTGTAGTGGAGCATGTCAAGAAGACAAAGCTGGGTCCTCATGCTTGTCCTTTAGTATCACCTGTAACTTTGTGGCCTAATAGATGTACATGCCTTAAAACAAGGACTGTATGGTGGTACTTCTGGAAGCCTTACTTGTTTAGCCTGGAATCCCTTGAATACAGTTAGAAAAAGTGAGTTGATCTGGTTTTGACACCTGATCATCATCTGTAGTGTGTGAATTCTAGTCCTTAACTATTCAGTATACGGCTAAGGAGAATCTGGTGTTGTATGTATATGCAACATATGTATGTATGTTGTATGTATAATCTTAATGGTCCCCATATTTCATATTTATCTAATAGTACTTTTAACTTTAAGCAGCCAAAGTTTTGTTTAGATTGAGGTCCACATACATGTCCCCTAGTGCCCTGCATGTTTTCGGAAACATGAAACAAAACCTGGTTGCCCTTCTCTCTCCTTCTGGTCACTGCCAAGCCCATTATTGTCCTCTTGTTCTCCCTCTTCTCCCCACCGGAGGGAAGCATACATGGTTCTGCAGGTGTATTTCTTACATGTCTCCAGCACTTGGCGTTAACGTGACTAAAAGCTGAAATATTGAGCCTACGATATTCATGTATCTCCAACACGTTTGCATCCTAGTTACTAACTGTAATTTATGTGTGAGTTACTAGTGTTCTTCAGCTGGAAAATATATTTCAAAATTGACATAAATTAAGAAGCTTTAACTACATTTGTTCAACCCAGGCAATGGAAAATAACCTGTCATAGATTCCTCTTTCAAAAATGAAAAACAGTTATTTCCAGGGCAAAAAATAAACATTCTGAAATATTCCTAGTGTTCTGAACCTAGTACCATAAATATCTTAGCGGTCTTGGTTAGGAGATTCTCTTTGGTGGAAGATTGTCATGGCAATGATTTTTGACACTTAAAGATTGTTTATTGCTTTCCCTTGGGAATGTGATAATCCCACATTAAACAGTATGGCATTTCCTTTCTTTTAAGGATTAGCCATTGTTATGTTTACTTTTATTCACGAAAACGAACAGTACAAAACAAAGAACTCCCACCTTTGGAAGTCTTCAAAATACCTCCTCCTCTTAATTCCTCAGTCCTTGGTGCTATCAGGTAACTAAAGAGTGAGTGAGATTGCATTGCAGTGAGGTAATGTGCACAGTGTGGCATCAATAAATTTGTGGGCTGAACACTGACACCTCTTGATATGGAAGATGTAAGTCACATTTAACGATATCTTAACACTTGAGCATAGTTTTTTATTTTAGTGGTTTATGCTCTCAAGCATTAATAATGATTTGCCTTTCCACTAGCCTCCACTTAGATTTAATAAGGAATTCATATTAATCATTAAAAGAAAGGGACATGATTCTTCAAGATAATCAAATATTGACAGGTTGGAAATAGCTTTCTGCCTGGGTTCATTGATATAGGTTATGTGATATAAATATTTATTTCTTTTCTGTCACTCAGAGTAAATGCCACCAATTGATTCAGCATTGATATAGTGTCAACAGTTCATAAGAAACATTTGACTGGCTTGTGTTTTCCGATTAGTCTCTGCTCTATAAAGTGGGATTTACTAAATCTCTCCAATTGTCTGCTCATAGAGTGTGACTGCTTTCTGAAACTATTATTGTTTTGATTTGTGAAGCAAAGGTCTGGTGATAGGACTAGTTTCTGTCAGACCTTTACATATAAAATAAGGATTAATTGAGCTTTTTTATTTTAATGATTTATAAGCAATAGGTACTGATTCTTCTTAACACAGGCAGATAATAAACAAAGAATATTTTCTTTGCTGATCTATAATTGAATTCCATTTCATTTTCCCCATTAATTTCGTTAACATTATATTAAACACTTTAAAAAGTTTAACATTTAGTCTTTGGAATGGAGACATTGTTCTTCTGTAATTGCTTTGTGAGGGAGGATTCCTTTTTTCCAGCTTAAAAAAAAACCAATCATAAGGTATTTTTGGCAAGTTGTACTGAGAGCTATAAATCAGCACCACTGATGTGTTTTCTGGGTGTGTTTTTCCCACTTCAGTTGTAGTGCAGTATCATCTGTTTAACGTTGGCCCTTGATTTGAAACTGATTAGAAATGGCCCAGTGGGTCAATTTAAAGGATTAAAACAGTACAGTCACTCCAAGGATGTATGACTTTGACCTTTGCATCTCTGAAGTTGTCTTTCGTCTGTTTGTTTTTTATAATTTGTAGGAGAGGTTGACAGTATTTTTCTATTTCTGGTAAATCAAGTATAAATGTACTGTGAAGTCACAAAACTAGAAATAATTCTAATCCTGCTTCATGTTTGGCTGTTATTTTGAGAACTTCAGATGCCTTTAAAAAACTTTCTGTGTTTAGAAAAAAAAAAAAGGAGAAAGAAAAATAGTATTCGACTGTAAAGTTAGCTTTAAAGAGTGTCCTATTACCAGTACATAAAACTCTTAGATTCTTATGGTTCGTCTCAGATCCCATACAAAGACCTAAACATAGATGAATGAGATTGTGTAAGTCCAAACTGCATGGCACCTCCCCTCCCTGCACAGACACAACCTTTCCGCCCCCTGGGGTGTCTCGTCCACGTTCTTTCACAGCCCCCACCTCTCTTTCAGCAGCAGCAGCAGCAGAGCCCAGTGCCAATCACCCCTCCCAGGTCATTTGCCGTCACGGCAGTTGACACGTCATTGTAACTCTCAGGGTTTTTTCTCCCTTCTCCCTCACATCTATTATTCTGCCTTTCATTTGCTTTTTTTTTTTTAGTCAAAACAAGGAAACTGATTTATATTTTAAAATTATTTGGTATCTTTATTGAATAAAAACTTTCTTTTACCTCTTTTTTATCTAGAGAGCTATGTGATTTCTCTTCTTAAAAGCAAATATCGTAGTTGATGAAATCGCTTTTAACTTTTGAGTGCCCTTCATTTGATTATTTTCCTTCCTATGGACCAGGCACCATTGATGGAGAGGATGTCCCTCTGTACTTACACATGAGATCAACTGCTAAGATAGAGCACTGAGCAGAGTAACCTGAAAGACTGAGTTCTCACCTTGGCTAGTTGCTATTTACTAGTTATATGACCCAAACGAATTGGGTTATATGTTTCAAATGTTGTAAAAGTGTGTGATTTTTATGATACTTGATCCCAACTGTAATATTTAAATGTTGTACTTTGTAGGCTTATAAATCCCACTTTTGTATCATAATGAGTACAGTTCCTATGCTTTATTTTGAAAAGTTGAATTAATATGCTCTCTAAAAAGGCAGAAATGTTATTAGCTACTTGTTGATCCCTTTAATGATTTTTTTATATTTAAGATCAATTAAAGTAATCCATTTTGATTAGATATACAAAATTCTCAAAATTCGTTTGTGATCAGTTTATAAGCTTGACTCTAATAGTTTTTAAAACTTTTTTAACATGAATAATATTTGAATACTCTATAAAAATTGGAAGATTCAAATAAGCAAAAATAAAAAAAGATCTGATATATATATATATATATATTTTTTTTTTTTTTTTGCGGTACGCGGGCCTCTCACTGTTGTGGCCTCTCCCGTTGTGGAGCACAGGCTCCGGACGTGCAGGCTCAGTGGCCATGGCTCATAGGCCCAGCCGCTCCATGGCATGTGGGATCTTCCTGGACCGGGGCACGAACCCGTGTCCCCTGCATTGGCAGGCGGACTCTCAACCACTGTGCCACCAGGGAAGCCCCTGATATTTTTAAATAGAATAATCTATCAATCAATTTATAGGCCAGGCAAATGTCTATATAAAACTTTAAAAGTGTCGAAACAATTTTTTATAGATACTGTCTTTTTGAGTGACGTGGTTCTAGAACTTATTTTTTAAAACCATTTTTATCTTTATGAGACTCTTAAAATCTTTCTCATTATCTGAGGGATTCCAAATTTCCACCCTTGAATTTGCCTAAACATTGTGTTAGCGTGCGCACGCATGCGCGTGCACACACACACACACCCCCATGCCCCATACAACGCCCACAACATCATCCCCCATCTCTCTGGAGCGTTCAGCTTATCCCCTGCCTCTTTTTTTTTTTTTTTTACATCTACCACTCCTGGTTAGGTTGGAGTGCTGGATGGGTGGCTGCTCCACTTCTCTTTTCAACCTAGTGGGTATTAAAGTTTAAAAAGACTATGGTGTTGGGATTATAGTGGTTGAAGCTGCTCAGAGACCTGCCCCTTTGCATTTACTGCCTCCAACAAAATACCACAAAATCAAGCCCCCTCCGAAGTCCTAGGTCTCTCACAGTGTATGACTGGAATGTATAATATCAATGAGTCTTACGTTTATATTTTTCTAAGAGGAAACTACTGGTCCTTTTACCTGGAGTGGTGGAGGTGGAGGGAATGTAATCACAGGTTGTGACCTCTCCAGAGCCTGGATCCTATAGCTACATCCTGCTTACCCTTAAATTTCAGTGCCACCAATTCAGAATTTGTAGACGTTGAGTGAGTAAAATTTCTCCTAGAAATTTACTTCAGGCTGTGATGAGGGTGCAGCTTGTTAAGCAAGTTAATAGTACAAATTAGGTTGTTAGAGTCATGTTTGGACTACCTTGAGGAATGTTTTCAAGGAATTAGCCTGTTTGTACCTGCCAATAGATACTGCTATTTACATATGTATCTCTTACACCCTTTGATCAAATCAAACCCAGTAGCAACTCTGCTAGTTTATTTAGTATCTCAACTTGATGTGCTACTTTTCTTCATGCTGTTTTAAAATTTGTTTTTTGGTCCAGAATAATGAGATTTTCTTTCTTCATGCCACAGAATTTCCCTCAAATAGGAAAATTGTTGCCAATTTTTCTGACTTGTCTGTCATTTTGCCTCTGACCCTAAATATAGTAACTAGCTAATTGCAAATTAAGTCAGTCAGGTTTTACTACAATTAAATGGGGTGCTGAATTGGCCTTTATACATTAATCTGTCAATATTCTTTTAGGGTTTGGCAGAATGGCTTGGAAAGGAAGCTGTTTCTGTTATCTGCACTATGTTCCTAATTATCACAGCTCTCTGAAGCTTCAGCCTCAGAAATGTATAGACAAAAATATTTCCCTTGATAAATGGAACCTTGCTTTATTCCATTGGTGGAAGTTCAGAGTAGAGCAAAATATTTAAAGCTTTACTATAATGGTCTGAAAGCAAACTATTTTTTTCCAGGTGATATTGAATTAAAAACGCCATCCATTTCCTGCCCATGCAAGGCAGTGCAATTCCCTGGAAATTGATTTTTTTCAGGGCTTACTATGGCTTTTCCCGAGCTTTAGCTATATGGAAAATAACACCTTTATTGAATCCATTTAGTGAATAAAGTTGGCAGTTAATTTTTGAGCAACTGGACCAGTGTGTAGAAAATTACTGAATGCCTCAAATAGAATCTGACTAGTCTTAAAGTCATTTGATAAATAATTATTTAGGGAGTTCTTTCAAACTCTAAAACATTATTTTTGGGGTACTAAAATAGTTCACTTCTATTCACGATTCAAATGAGAGTAGTATTTGTGGTATAATAGTTTTACAGAACCTGGGAAAATGCACATACTGTTTTATATAATAAATTACAAAAAGACTTTATATGAATCACATGCCTATCTATTTTCCTTTTATGCATTATAATATTTGACTATATGTGCATTTTAAAGTGCATTGATTTAGCACTTTTCCATGAGCATAAGATTTCTACCCAGCTATTGCTGTGTACTAATTTATCATTTTCAAAAAAAGGCTATATTGGGCTTCCCTGGTGGCGCAGTGGTTGAGAGTCTGCCTGCCGATGCGGGGGACACAGGTTCGTGCCCCGGTCCGGGAAGATCCCACATGCCGCGGAGTGGCTGGGCCCGTGAGCCATGGGTGCTGAGCCTGCGCGTCTGGAGCCTGTGCTCTGCAACGGGAGAGGCCACAACAGTGAGAGGCCCGCGTACCGCAAAAAAAAAAAAAAAAAAAAGTAAAAAAAGGCTATATCTACTCTAGGAAAATCGTTAACATTATTCAGTTAGTTTGTTTAATGTTAATTAGAGGGTCACTTGAGTTTTCAGGGGCTGATTTATTTACAAATTGTGCATTGGATTACTAGAAGTGTGCGTGTGTGTGTGTGTGTGTGTTTTCTTGCCAAGTTTGACTTTGGTTATGTGCAGTGCTGTTTGGCAGTGGTTATGTAGTGCTGGAGACTGTGTTCTTATCAGTATCTCTGACCTGACCCTTTTGAGCTATGTTATATCATTCCATTTTGACACCTTTTATCAAACTTTAATGAAATGACCCAGGCAAACAAATTGTCATTAAACTTTCCATCACTTTGTCCCTTGGTATCGTCTTTTATAAATTGGACAGCAAATGTTGTATTGATCTTCTCGTTCTTGCAGCTGAACTTGAAATGACCCAGACTGCTTGTTGTTTATGGCCCAGAGTTGCTTTTCCTTGACATTTCCATCCACAGCATGACACCCTTTTTGTTTTTCTTTCTTTCTTGTGGAGATGAATGAACAAGACATACGGTATCGAGACACTCTTGGTCATGGCAACGGAGGCACAGTCTACAAGTGAGTAGTCAATTTTGTTTAAACTTTCTATCCACTTTTGCCAAATGTGGGTATCCAAGTTCTCCATGGCAAAGATTTTTAAATGACCACCAGTGCTTAGATTTTATTTCCACATTTGACTCCAAAATTCTGCAAGGAATCTATTTTCTCAGGAATTGCTTGGAAAAGTGCATTTATATTGCCTTTTTAATATTTCTGAGTCTGCATCTCTCCTGGGTGAGCATTTAATAGTCCACCATTAGCAAGTGTACCTTTAACCGGCCTGAAGTTTAATGTATTTTTTTCCTTCGCTCTTTAACACCGTTATTTTTATTTTTTTTAACTTGCTAGCACCCTATGCTAGTCCCCTGCCTGTGTACGTACAGCTATGCTCAGTGGAAGACAAACCTTATAAATACCATTGCTTTGCCCTGTGTCAACACTCAGTTATTAAAAAGCCTTCTTCCTGTTGTGTTTCCTTCTCTCCTCACCCTACTCCCTGAGAGAATTTCTACACATTGATGAATATGTTAAGTTATAAAATTCTCCCAAATTCCAATTGCAGTGATCTTACCCTAAAGAAGTGTTCATTTTCATATTAAAAAATGTTAACCGTAAAAAATAGTTCTCTCAACAGGGAAGTCTTTCTCGTGCAGTAGTGCAAAGTTTAAACTACATAATGTAATGTCTGGTACTTAATAGTCTGCAATGGTGTATGAAAAATATTCCACTAGGAATTAAAAAATCCATACTCTGTAAGAAAGCCCTGAGGGAGTAATAAAGCTTTCCTCCAGAGAGCTGTTTTCCATATATACACTAACCCTGCATCACATTATGATTGTGTTTTTACCTTAGATGTTTTACTATTGATATTAATATATATTTTCAAAGTTGTAAATTATTTAATTTATGTTTAACTGATTACTGATTTTCTTAGAATTTTAAGTTCTTACTAATGACGTGAATACAGATAAAAATTGCCCTGTTGCAAAATCGCCCTGTTGCCCATGAATGCGAAAGATCACATCCTAAAATTCCAGAACATCCTCCACACAGATACAGTGTTGGCATAGAATCAGATTTCTCAGGGTTAGAAGCTCCTTCAAAGTTATCTGATCCAGTCCCCCACCCAGGGCTTCTGTCCTCTCTGTAGATAGAGCCAGGATGTGAGTCCTTTCTCCTAAAGTCCTTTAACATAGTCCTTTAAGAACATATGCATACATATTTGGATTGTTTTTTCCTATAGATAACTGACTATGGTGAATAGTTGGTCTGAAAGTTAAGTGCTTCCACTATGATAATTCAGAGAATTAAATAATAACACATTTCTTTCACAATCCTTGGGTCTTGCCCTTAAAATGTGTGATACATCATGTGTCTAAAAAGTTTGTTGTCCTTCCGTGAATCATACTAGCACTCCTTCCCATGCAGTTCCCCAGTACTGCATAAATAGCATCTCTTCGTCCTAGTCTTCTCTTCCTCACTCTTATCTGACTTGACTTTTTACCCTGTCCTGAAGGTTCTTGAGTTCAGGTACCTTTAGAAATAAGAAGGAACATGTACACTCCAATTTGCTTCTCTTGAGTTCCCTGGAGGGAGCGGTTTTCAAAATCTCAACCTTTCTTTTTCTTAATGCTTTTATGCTGGTGTTCAGGTGTAATAAAACAGAAAAGTTGTCTAGCAACTCTTTTGACTCCTTTTATTGGTCGAATAGAGTCCAAAAACATTTCTTTAGACTCCTAACCTACTTATTTTTGTTGTTTCACCAAATGTTTGATTCTCAAGCATGTTTTTATTTTTTACTTGAAGACCTATTGTGAATTTACTATCCTAGAAGGGTAGGATATTATTCTAGATATTATTCTAATAATTATTTATTATTCTAGAAGGGAGAAAGCGTAAGACCACCAAACTCCATCAGGTAATTTTTATTAGAAATAATATCCTAGATATTAAAATTTTAACCTTTTATCTTAAAACAGGTTCATAAAAAAAGGGGAGAGGGGATACAGGGAAGTGGAAATAATATGCCCATCCAGCAAGGAAAAATTACAACATAAAATTATGTTAGTGTTGTTTTTCTTTAACTGGTATTCTTGATTGTGGTAGAAACATATAACATAAAAATTACAATCGCAACCATTTTTAAGTCTACAGTTCAGTGGCATTAAGTACATTCACACTGTTGTGTAACCATCACCACCGTCCATCTGCAGGACTCTTTTTGGCTTGCAGATCTGAAACCCTGTACCCATTCAACAATAACTCCCCATTCGCCTGGGTTATGTTGTTTTTAGCTAAGAAGCATGGCTAGACATTTTCTTTTTATTAGGGCCACAGTATCCAAGGGGACGTCCTTAAGCATGAGTTCTTGAGTTCTTCAGTTTGCTAGGATGTTGCGGTGACATTAGCGACTTATCCTGGGTTCATTTAGTTAGCTACCATTGCTAATGCTCAGTATGTATTGTAAGATTTAGTATGTTTTTTTTTTTTTGCGGTACGCGGGCCTCTCACTGTTGTGGCCTCTCCCGCTGTGGAGCACAGGCTCTGGACGCGCAGGCGCAGCGGCCATGGCTCACGGGCCCAGCCGCTGCGCGGCATGTGGGATCCTCCCGGACCAGGTCACGAACCCGTGTCTCCTGCATCGGCAGGCGGACTCTCAACCACTGCGCCACCAGGGAAGCCCTTAGTATGTTTTTGACAGTGGTTGTTTACAGAGGGTTAGTGGCAGTATCATGATCATTTTAGTACTTTATTTTATGTAATAGATTTCTTATAAAAAAGAAGACATTTCACTTATTGCCTAGGTGATTCTTAAGGGGAGAGACATGAAGATATCACATTGAATAACCACTTATCATTGATCATTGGTCTTCATTTCTGTCTGGGTTTCAGTTTGTGTTGTTCTTATATCCCTGGCTTTTAGTGCAGCACAAAGAAATTGTATAATCATCAGGAAATGAAAAGCCACTTTACTGAAGTCTCTATAAAACTAAGTGTTTGGTGTGTTATGATTGACTTTCTCCTATATTAAGTTTACCTTAATGGTGTTGACTATAAAAACTGTGATTTTTCAAACAAAAATGATTACATTACAGTTTATGCTACATAAACTAGATGAAGAAAATATTGGAAAATCCACTCATTGGTAGCAAAACTGCCTAATGGGCCTATTTAATTTTTTTCTTATAAAGAATAATAAATGTAAAGCAAAAGTTTAATATTTCAGTCTTATTTGCTCCACTTGATGGGGTGTTGTGAGTTTCAAGGGATATGATATTGTGTAACTGCAATATATAGTATTTAATAGTTGATCACATTTTCATCCTTTAAGTCTAGATGTTCTCCTCAGTTATACAATATGAATTTCTGGGCCCAGATATTTAAACCAAACGTGGATTCTGTGTGTAGTCCCCTGCTGCGCTACTATTATGATATTGATCTAGGCAGGTAATTTTAAATTGTGGTATCTGTTGGATTACTAGTTTGGATGAAATAGATCATAAAGGAAATACCCTAGACTAAAGTATAGCCCAAGCCTAGGAAGAAGAATAATTTAAGAAAAGGAAATGAACGCACTTTAATTATTGCTCCATTTCCCAGAGTGCTACAAGTTTCTCCACAAAAATAAATCAGGAAACACACATGTTCTATTCCCTTCTGGTAGATTCACAATAAATTTCGAAAACTTCGGGGAAGTAGAGAACAGTATGTGTTGCGGTTAAATGTGGAGGCTCTGGGTTTGAACCCTGCACCTGCCACTAACTAGCTTGTGTGACCTTGGGAAAGTTATGTAACGTCTTCTACCTCAGTTTCCCCATGTGTAAAATGGAGATAATAATACCTATAATACCTATCTTATAAAGTTACTGTGAAGTTAAATCAGATGTTTCATAGAAAAGACTTAGCACTGTAACTGACACTTACTAAACGTTAGCTACTGTTCGTGATAGTACCAGTGATAGACAAATCGTTAATCCCTGGGCTTCCTGTGCTTACTTGGCCATGGGATTCTTTTTTTGAGGAATATCTCACAGAATTAGAGTTGTGTTGAATTAACTTTGAGAAGTTCTACATTATGTTATGATACATCATACACTTCTTTGTTTCCTTTTATTCTCTAGTTGCCTCATGAATATGATTTATTATTATATCTTATATATTAACTTAAATAGAATGATTCTGTTCAGAGTTTCAAGATATATTCTCTTTTATCATGGTTAATTTCAAATTGCTGTAGGACAGCTGGTATAATGGTAAGCACATTTTTCCACTGGAAAAAGCTAGAGCTCACATTCATGTGGCAAAGCCAGCACTCTACACAGCATCTCGTCCTTTCACTCTGTTTATCCCCAAGGCAGTGTTGTTTCTCAAGGTCAAGCAGAGTCCATTGTGTTTCCTTGTATTTTCTAGTGTACCCAGCACTGTCCTAAGGATAGAATAGATGCTTTATATGTGTTGGCTGGAATGAGAATGAGGCAAGTGGAGGTTTTTTCCAAGCAGGTTTTAGTAGAGCTCTTTAATTGGATCCTCCCCATACCTGGCTAGTTTTAGAGGCTGCATAATTTTGAGACTGTGTAATTGTTTTAGAACATTCACCGAGAAGAGTAGGGATTTCTAAACTAAGGGCATATGTTTGAATGATTAATTTTCTTTCAAATGTTAAAACTGAGTATTTGGTATCCATTAACATTCTAGTTACTGTCTGTTTTTCTTGGATAGTATGTCATGTAGAAATGAAAGTAATTAATAGGCCCAGTTACTTTGGAAACATTTTGTGATAATGAAGGCCGGTCACTCAGGTCCTTTGCTCCTTCAGTGCATTGTTTGATGGAGTCACATAAGCTTTGGGTCCAGAAATGAAGTAGTATCTAACTCTTAGGATTTAGGTCGTGCTAAGTCAGTTAGCCAGCAAGCACTTAAGGATCATCTGTTATGTTATCTTTTTCCTTAATGTAAATTATTCAGGCTAAGACTCAAGTTGTCAGCTTTCTGGCCATGTTTTCTAATCTCTAGGTGTTGGAAAATATTAGTGAACTTTCTAAATCCAGCTGCTTCCTACAGTACAGTTAAGGGTCTAACCTGGGTTTGTGGTAGAATTTTCTCAGTGGTTTAATCAGCAGCATATATGCTGACTACATGGCATTTTGAAGATTGGATATATACCATTATTTAAGAATTAATTTGACCATATCTAGAGACAAGAGAAGAGGGAGGGGATAATAATTCTCAAAGGTGTTGGTTTCTCTTCATTTCTGTTGTCTTACCAATTTTATGAAATATTTGTTGGGCGACAGGGTGAAGATGGTCCTTGGAGATGGTAATTGAGATCACAGGAGCTATTAAATTGTATTCTGCCCTCATGATATGGCTGTACAGACCAACTAAAACATTACATTTTTGTTTCGGGGCTGGAATTATATCAGCTCATTACACTTAACATGATTTATTTCATGAAAATTAGAAAATGAGAAAATACATGAATTGTTGTCTAATTAAATGCTGTTAGGTAAACAAAATATTTTAAAACATAGGATCCCTGAGGGGAAAGCATAACAAAGAGGTTCCCTGATGAAAATATTGGGAACCACATAATACCCAGAAAAACTCTCACTTCCCTTTTCACCAAACAACCTGAAGGTGCCAAACCAAAACAGGCCTAACCCCAGCTTCTCTGACAACTGTATCAGTGACTCCACTCCTTTATGTTTTTTCCCTGAAGTGCATCTTGTAAATTAAGAGTAGTTTTTAAATGGTTTTGATATTGACCCAAGAGCTAGGGTGATTGTTTGATTTATTTTAACTTTAAATTTCCAATCAAATGAAGCACCTTTTCCTTGCAGCCAAGATCATATTTTAAACAAGCAAACAAGACATCATCTTAATGTAAAATTAAATAACTTGTATATAGCTGGATTGTATTATAGTGTCATGTGACAAGCAAAGATATTAATATTTTCAGAAAATCAATGAGTATTTGTCAAATAAAATTAATTATGTATGCTTCCCTCTCTCCCTGTCTCAGCATTCACCCTTATAGGTTTGTTTCATACAATAATGTGTATTGTATTGATTAGAATCTGAAGAATGAACCTGAGCTCCTGATTCTCTACATCTTTCCCACCTTTGCTGCCCCATCTCCATGTTCCCATAGCTTCACACATGCTCATATCCATTATGGCAGTGATGGATTATTGGCATCCAGCCAACATGACAGGCTGTCACAGGTCGCTGAGCAGAGATTTTCAGACTCTGTTTCCACCCGAATTAACTATTATTGAAATAGTTTATTGAGATTGAAGTATTGATCATTTTCTGCTAACCTTCGCTTAAGGGAAGGAAGAGGTGGCAGCAGTGTTTTTGAAAGACACTAAATTTCATTTTAAAAAATCTCATTTATTTAGCCTTTTCTTCTTCCTGTTTTATAGCCCCTATTGTTTTATTGCTTGGAAAAGGGTATCTTGGCTTTATTTTTATGACAGTATAATTATACTTCAGAAATGCACTTGATTACTGTGGGTAACAAAATCGTTCTAGTATATTGGTTTGGCCAATATTGCTACACAAACAACTTTTCAGTCAATTGAGTCTGGTAAAAATCAATACATTATGGTAATATTTCAAGTAAGAATTTGCTGAATCTAAGTATTTCAACCCTATCTCCTTTCAGGGAAAAATAGTTTTGAAGCAGCAAGACTTCTTTCTAATATTTTATTTTAATAAAAGTGCTTTCTTTATAAAGAAATTTAAGTCCCCAGCAGAAGTCTTTGTGAACAGATAAGCATTAGCACACTTCTATTTTTATAGGGTGGAAGAGATCTAGTTTACACTAAAATCTGTTCTCTTGGCTGCATTAGGAGGGTATCTCATTTGGGATTGACTTCATCTTGCAGGGTGCCACTTTTGGATTTTTGTCTCTAGTTCTGGGTACTGGGTTTACAGAGAGATGTGGACAGTTCAGAGACCACTCAGAGGAGCATGGAGAGAATAACAAGGGGTCTGGGAAATTTGCCTGTCTAATCTCCTTCATTCATTAGTGGGGCATGTTCTGAGCATGTGCTGTGTGGAGGGCACTTGTGTCAGCTGTTGGGGACAGCCAGGCTCTCACTGGAGCTGTGTAGAGGTAGAGGGAGAAGGTAGAGGGAGGGAGCTCTGTCCACAGTTAAGTACGGGGCCTCACAGTCTAGGCTGTGTGTCTGTCTGTGTGGCACACAGCCTCTGGGGGGCCAAGGGAGGAGTGACGACTTTTAGCTACTTCCTCAGGAGGTAACAGGAAGGGCCTCATGGAGGAACTGTTATTTGAGTTGAGAAGTGGTCAGAGGAATTAGCTGACTTTTATCTGAAAAAAAGAAAATTAAGGGGTCCCATGACAGTGACATAAAAAAGTCTGAAGGGCATTTGTGTAGACAGAGGAACAGGTTTGCTTTGTGTTCTTCTGAAGGCCCACCTCAAATTGCTCGTCTTTTTTTTTAAATCTATTTTTGGCTGCATTGGGTCTTCGTTGCTGTGCGCAGGCTTTCTCTAGTTGCAGTGGGCGGGGGCTACTCTTCAGTGCGGCGCACAGGCTTCTCACTGCGGTGGTTTCTCTTGTTGCGGAGCACGGGATCTAGGTGCACGGGCTTCAGTAGTTGTGGCTCGAGGGCTCTAGAGCACTGGTTCAGTAGCTGTGGCACACAGGTTTAGTTGCTCCGCGGCATGTGGGATCTTCCCGGACCAGGGCTCGAACCCATGTCCCCTGCGTTGGCAGGCGGATTCTTAACCACCGCGCCACCAGGGAAGTCCCTGCTTGTCTTGAATGTCTCTGTGACAGTCTGCCTTTGGTTAGAGTGAACCATGTACTCTTCCTGCTGTTCTTCCTACTGGACTGTCCTGCCTAGAGGTCATCTGGGTGGGTATCCTCCCAGGGCCCGGCACCGCCCCTTACCTACTGTAGGTACTTAGTGTTTTAGGAATTAACCTTCAGAGGCAGAGTCTTCACAACCTAAGGATGGACACAAAGTGGTGTGCATTGCTGGGTGGCTCTGGCTTCTACCTTAAGCAGAACAATGTGGCTTAGTGTTCAGAATCGCTGAGAAAACAATTCCCACTTAGACCGGACATGAAGTAAGTGCAGAGGTTACTCCCGAGTATAAAGTTCCAGAATGAAGTTCAGCGTTCAGCTACCATAAAAATCTTAATGTCAGGTATCACTTGGTTTTTTTCTTTTAAATTTTGTCTTATTGTATATTCATTGAACAGCTACTCACCAAGAGTCACTCTGTGTGCCAAGGCCATCCAGTAGTGAACAAGACCGACAAGTTCCCGGTACTCCTGGAGCTCATGCTGGGGGGCAGACAGACAGTAATCGAGAAAATGAATACTGAAGTAAGATGATAACAGACCTTGCAAGTGCTGTATAGAATGTAAAATAGGTGCTCAGCAAGGCTTGTCTGAGGAGGGGATATTTGAGCTGAGACCTGAAGGACAGGAAGGAGCCGGTCATGGGAGAATCTGGGAGGAGAACCTTCCAGGCAGAAGGAACTGCTCTGGCAAATGCCCTGAGATGGGTGTGAAGGTGTTGTGTCTAGGAGTGTGGTTGGAGCGAGCTCAGGGGAGAGTGGAGAGATGGGCAGGGGCCTGATCATGTGGGATTTTTGAGACCTTGCTAAATCCCTGCCAAGAAGGCATGGTCGGTATGCTTACCCTCTTCTTACCAGTGAGAAAAAGAAAGCTTGGGGGATTCCCTGGCGGTCCATGGTTAGGACTCTGCGCTTTCACTGCCCAGGGCCCCGGGTCCAGTCCCTGGACAGGGAACTAAGATCCCGCAAGATGCGCAGCACGGCCAAAATTAAAAAAAAAAAAAAAAAAGCTTGGAAGGGTTAAGTGGCATGCCCACGGTCAAATCAAGACTAGAACTCAGGAGACTTCCCTGGTGGTGCAATGGTTAAGAATCCGCCTGTGGGGGCTTTCCTAGTGGCACAGTGGATAAGAATCTGCCTGCTAATGCAGGGAACACCAGTTCGATCCCTGGTCTGGGAAGATCCCACATGCTGCAGAGCAACTAAGCCCGTGCACCACAACTACTGAGCCTGTGCTCTAGAGCCCGTGAGCCACAACTACTGAGCCTGCATGCTGCAACTACTGAAGCCCATGCGCCTAGAGCCCATGCTTCACAACGAGAGAAGCCACCACAATGAGAAGCCCATGCACTGCAACAAAGAGTAGCCCCTGCTCGCCACAACTACAGAAAGCCCGTGTGCGGCGATGAAGACCCAACACAGCCAAAAATAAATAAATTAAATAAATAACTTTATTTAAAAAAAAAAAAAAAGAATCTGCCTGCCAGTGCAGGTGACATGGGTTTGATCCCTGGTCCAGGAGGATCCCACATACCACAGAGCAGCAAAGCCTGTGTGCCACAACTACTGAGCCTTTGCTCTAGAGCCTGCGAGCCACAACTACTGAGCCAGTGTGCCACAACTACTGAAGCCTGCTCACCTAGAGCCCGTGCTTCTCAACAGGAGAGGCCACCGCAGTGAGAAGCCCGTGCATTGCAGTGAAGAGTAGCCCCCCGCTCGCCGTAACTAGAGAAATCCTGCGCACAGCAACAAAGACCCAATGCAACCAAAAATAAATAAATAAAAATAAAATAATTAAA
Source organism: Orcinus orca (assembly GCF_937001465.1). Classification (NCBI taxonomy): domain Eukaryota; kingdom Metazoa; phylum Chordata; class Mammalia; order Artiodactyla; family Delphinidae; genus Orcinus; species Orcinus orca. Next base: position 91,404,511 of record NC_064560.1, on the reverse strand, counting down.
AAAAAAAAGACTAGAACTCAGTATCAAAACATCGAGTTGTACACCTTTAATTTGTTCTGACACCTAGGGTCAGTACTTGGGCCTACTTCTCAAGCCAGGGTTTTCCTGTTTGCCATTCACACTCTTAAGTTTCCTAATTTTTAACCCAAATTATTTTTGGATGTGAGATATAAATTAATATATAATCCTGAAAGTCAGTGATGCACCACCTCTAGTTGTTAATTTTAGATGCTTTTTAGTAGATGTTAAAGCAACCATTACTTGGCTGACAGAACTATTGCAACATAACTTGTTATTTGGTCTATCCTTTGGGTCTTTACTTATCAAAAGCTTTGAATTTAATAATTGAGTCCCCAGATTAATTGTATGGTTGTGCTAGTGGAGGTGGTGCATTTCTTGATTTATAAGACACGTTAATTTTTTTTTAGCTATTTTACAGTAGCTGATGTGTTAGAAAATTATAGGCTCTTGGTTGGCATATAGCACAAGCAAATATTTGTATACCATAGCATCTAGGGTATTTACTTAAATTGCTTTTTTTGGAAAATAATTCACTGGAAAGTCCAAAAGGCATTTACTGTGTATAACTTTCTGCCACAATTTTTTTTCATTGCTCTGTCGTTGGTTACCTTGATATAAGAGACCATGTTCCTGTTAAATTGCTGGCTTACTGGAGTGAAATAAGTTTAGGTTCTGATTTGTGACATAAAACTGAATTGGAGGAGCAGGTTACTAAATTAGAGGGGGAAATAGCAATAGCGACTTGGGCTGTGGGTATTAGGCATCAAGTTTTTTTAAACATTACTTTGATTTTTAAGTGTGACTTTGTATTATGTTATCCTCTTGACCCTAAAATTTCCATACTTTACCTGGTCAGTATTATAAGAGAAAGAAAGAAAAGGAATGTACAGTATTATTGCTCAAAGCAGAGTTCATGGTTTTTGTTTTGTGAATTCAAATAATGAAATGAAAAATGTTCAGACAAAATTAGAACTTGCTTTAGGGCACAATCAATATAGCATTTTAACAAGCTTAGTTAGTGTATTTGGAAAATATGTATTGTATAACGTTCTCAAACATACTGATTCTGTTACGGCTGCTAACTATAACAGCAAAATGTAACAATATACTTAGTCAGTAAACATAAAGCTCTGATTAAACCGTAATTAAGTTTTCTGAAAAGTTATCTAAAAACTATGAATAAAATATATTTTTACATTGTCTCAGCAACACAAAATATAGCCAATGAAACTTTATAGTGGTAGAGAAAATGGTACATGGGGTAAACTTACAGAGTGAATTTTTACCACACACACGTGTACTCAGTTAAGTTTCTGGACACCATTTGTTTCTTCTTCCTTTTAACTTTTTTTTAAAGGTAATTCTTAGTGAGTGTTGCAGAGTGTAGTGGGGTAACTGACTGAAGAGGTAAATGAGAAGTTTCCCTGCTTCCCTGGAAGCCTAGCAAAATGTTTTAAGACCCTTCCTTCATACACCCAAGATGCAGGGGTTGCTCAGAATCATATGGCTGCGTTTGTGTTTCCAACCTGGGCCACCATAGCATGCCAAGGGTTATCCCCAGCAGCGTTGGAATATAGCTGGGTAGAGTAGGTATCACCATCCTCATTTGACCTATGATGAAACTGAAACACCAAAATTAAGGGATTTCCCTAAGGAGTCAAAGCAAGACAAGGGATAGAACCACCACTGAAACTCATGCTTTCGTATTTCTTGGTCCTTTCCCAGTGCCCTTACTAGTAAATAATTACATTTTGATTCTGTGAGGAGCTAAGGTAAGCAAACTATGTGCAAGCCTAAGAATTTCCGATGGCATTTTCTAGCAGATATACTACAGTTGCATTTTGTATTTTTATTTTTTGCATCAGGCACATGTACCTTACAAATGACCCATATGAACAAACAGCTGTCTTCTTTCTTCTCTCCTTCCCTGGAATTTGTAATCTTTGAATTAACTGATTAATTCAGTGTTAAAAACATTAATGCCTATCTCCAGACTTCAGTCACTTCAGCATATGATTCTCCAGAAATTACACCTTTGGGTTTTTTCATTGCCCGTGATTTTGTGAGTGCTTTTGTCTGTGTATTTAAATCATCATTGGAATCTTGTAGATGTTTTCAGCTGCTGGTCTTTGTAAACAAGTCTGTTTTTTTCCTGCCACACAGACCCCTCTCCCTTTCTCCTCCCATTAATCTTACTTTGAAAATATATGACTTCCTTAAGCCTTACTCTCCTGAATGGATTGGAGAATAGCACCTCCTCTTGACTAATCTCAAAGGACGTTGTAAAACAAAATGTTGCTTAATTTTTGGAGAGAATGTTCTAATACAGTTTATATGTTTTTGGAAGTCACTACAGATATCTCAAAAAGAATACCATGGTGGAATTGAGTTTAGAATCCAAATACTTTCTTCTGTTGTCCAAAACATAGAGGCACAGATTTTTCCGTATTACTGAGTTTAAAGATGACTGTCCCTGGATGGTGGAAGGTATGATGGTAGTTTGAGTGTTGTTCAGTTTTTATGTTAAAGGAAAAAGTTGCTCCTGGTTTGTTTTGACCCTAGTCATGATACGCCAGTTTCATGAAGTCTGTTATGCACAAAAGTGCACAAAATGAAGATAAAGTGCCTCTCTCCAGCCTGACAAAAGCCATTCCTTTGCAGAATGGTATCTGCAGTGAAAGTAAATAAATGAATGGACAGCAATCACAGCCTAGTTGATGAAACTGTTCAATTAAAGCACAGGCATTTACATGGTGTAATTTCCCTAAATTGCCAATGAGCCCCTTTAGACACAACAGTGTTCAAATTGATTTCAGCATTGATTTTGGCTGAAGCTGATAAATTTCTGCTTGTTAGTTAAAGTAATTTTGCAGAAGACTTTGTACTGCAGTATTGAAGTGTTCATTTAGCTGATGGTTAAAAGAGGAGTTATTTACAGAGGCCTCTACTGTTGTTCAGAGATGGGACAATTCCCCAATCATCTTTTACTTTTAATTTTTTAGGCTTCAGTATACCAATCAATAGGTGATTGAAACTGATTAAAACTTATCCAACCAGCTGCCTATGGCAGTTTAATTAGAAGCTGGATGATTCTTAAATTAAAGTTGTCTTATTTTCATTGCATAACCATCTTCCAGAAGAGTAAGAGACTAACAGTGCTGAGAACTTAAAGTTTGGCTTTATTAAGGTATCTGGCAACTGTTAAATCACTCAATAGCTATTCCTGTGGCAACTCAGAAATGTATTCAGAGGCTTTTGCCCTTTATAGAGGTTAAAAGTAATAATGTGCTTACTTGCTAGCCAAGAGAACTTTTTTCCATCAAAGGGATAACCTCTAGTATAGTGAGATGTGTGAAAGAACAGCTGTTTGTGATATGTATCTTATTACATAAGCAAGATGAAATGCTTGGGCTTTATTTTTTAAATACTGCAGTACAGCCATCATGATGTTCTGTGCATCTCCCTGCTGAAAACCATCAGCTTTTGAATTTATATTTTTTTATCCTGTTTTAAGGTCTTGATTAAAATCATTTTCCAGTGAATGAAAACCCAATATTTTCCTATAAGTACGTGATGACTTTTCACCAGTATTGTGGGCAGGATTATAGAAGAGAGTTTTGTTTGTTTTGTTTTCCTCTCCCAGGGACACTTCCCCATACTCATTTTCTCTAGTGTTGGACAATTTCTTGAGTTTTTAATGGAAATGGGTTAATATTTCTGTCATAGGGGACATACTACATCTGGTACTACAGGGAAGAAGGGGATAAATGGCTCACTTTTCAGAGGTGCATTTACTCTTTGACCCACTAGGGTACTATTTAGTGTTCTAGGAGAGGTAATTTAGTAAATTGTACCCCAGTGGCCTGAAAAAGTTAATGCAACTCTGAAAAGTGAGTCATTCAATCGATTTTCCCTATTGCTTTTTAAAAACCAAAACTGACTATATCCAGAGAACCTTGCAGACAGCTGGAATTAGAGGATCTAGAAACAGTCAGTTTATGATAACACAGGGTTGTTGGGACATGCATTGGATTTGGCTTCAGAGGACTTGAATCCACATCCCACTCCAGAGCTTAGGAGATAAGAATCTTGAAGCAGTTGTTAACCTCACCAAGCCTTGGTTTCCTTATCTATAAAGTGGGGATAATAAGAATATCTACCTTAAAAATTTTTGTGCAAATTAAATAGCTTCCTTATATAAAAAATTTTTATAAACCACAAAGTATAATCAAATGTTAATTACTAGTAGAAGGGGGTTTTCTGAAATAGTCATTTTTGTATCTGATTTTGGAAAGTGATTTATTGTTAGCTTTCCACCAAGAAACTGTGAGCAGAGATGATACTGTAATCAAGCCATTTCAGGAGAGAAGTTTCCTAGCTAGTTAATCCTCACGATACTCCTGTTTTTTCCCCCACATGTATTGCCTCATGTTTTTCATTTTCATCGTTAGGCTTTCTCTTGCCTCTCCATTTTGCCCATTACATTCTTTCAGAAGCTTTGATCAAGAGATCACTATGACTGTAGCTTCCTTGATCTCAAAGATACTTAGGCCATATATTAAAAGACATTACTCTAGTTGATGTTAAAGGCTTGAATCAGGCCATATCAACTTACGGAAGAAATATGGAGGCAGTGATGACCATGTTAACTTTGAGGCAGGTGTGGGAGTAAGAAGGAGCGTATAAGCAAAGTAAATAGAAAGAAGAAGAAATCATAAGATACAGAGTTATGGTAGCTTTTCTCTGATTAGAAAACTCTTTCTACCCCTGCCAGGTTCCCCATATTATACATCAGGTTGATTTGTGAGCCCTATGTACGATCAGCATCTTGAAAGAGTTGTTAATATCTGTGACCTAATGACATGTTTGATTTGATAATTAAACAGTCTAGGGAGCCCTGTTGCTTAACCATAAATTATTTTACAGTCAGTAGTCAGCATCTGTAATGGGTTTTTAGACAGAAGGAAGGTTGGCACAGACTGCTATTTGAACTAGTACAGTTTATATAAAAGCTTTTTATAACTGCTGTTTACTTTGGATTTCGTATTTTAACAGCTAGAGCCTGGCTAATGTGTTTATCTATTATGGAAGGCAACAACTGTCAGTGTTGATTTCCCTCAAACTATTTGAATTTTTTTTCTGTGGATGGCTATTTTAGTATGTGACATATTGGTAAAATCCTCCCCCAAAGAAACCTACCAAGAGAACAAATCTCTAAGAAGATCAAGCAATAAAACAAAATTTTCATTCTCAAAACCATAGCTAGTTTACATTTGGTTACTGAAAGCACGTCATTGCATTAAAAGACAACATCCAGGGTTTTAAAAACATCTCACAAAATAACAAAAGATCTTTGTTTTAATTGTGTATATATGTATTTCTTAAGCCAAATCTTAACTATTGCTTTCTCCATTTTAGTGGCTGGATTGTTTTGTTAGGTTTCCTGTCCATTTGGAGAATTTCCAACATTTGATAGTGCTCTATAAATAATTCACAGAGTAATTGTGTCCCTCTTTTCACTAACCTTTTATGAAGTATGCTATGTGAGAAGTGGAACTTAAGTCAGTGGCATTTATTCCACGTGGTGTATGAAAGAATTGCCCTGCCCCCTTCACAGGGCAATGGCAATGCTGTTATTTCAGTGTTTTTGCTTTGCCATCATGATTAAAAGTCATCATACATGCAATTACTCTTGAGATCCTTGCTCCAAGAGGCAAAAAAGTGTGTGTGGGGGGTCGTATTTCCCTTCTCATTTTGGTGACCATTTTACTAACAAATTGACATTTATCGCATATCATATTATCAGTTACACTGAAGTGTGAAATATTTACAGTGGGGTCATAGGTCATCCCCCCATTCTTAAATTATCACAATCACTAGAGAAGCATAGATAGTCCCTATTATAAATTCTTTCTCCTCATAATTGAAAATAATTTGATTAGAATGTATTCAGAAGTTAATATGCAGAATAGCACGGTAGAAATTAGATGCCTACTTTAATTATGTGAGATTGTACAAGCTTTATCAGAAAATATATGATCAGCTCTAGGTTATTTATTTTGTGAACAGGAGTCAGCTGGGCCGATTCATATTTTTTAGGTTCTCCTAGAATTTGAGATTCTAAGCATAAATAATTTCAGTAAACATTGTAAAATACAGATGCAGTTGATCTTATGCATGACATAAATTTGTGTGGGGATCCAGATGTTAGAATATGAACACAGGTTGCTTCTCCCTTATGTCCTGTGTGAATGTAGGACTTTTTTACATTTTGTTTTCAAATTTTTCTTTTCCTTACTCACTTTTAAAGATTCTTATAGGAATTCAGTTTATTTTTTGGACTGATCTATCTTTTAATAACTTCTCATTAGGGTTTAGATGAAGGTAGGGACACCTCTAGCCTTGTGTGTATTGTACTAGACCCATCTTTAACATTTCAAATAGAAAATAGTAAGATTAATTGCATTTGTCCCCAGATATTGCTTTTGAAATCAGTCATATGTTCTTTTGGGCAAGGTACTGCACTTGGCAGTATGAGAGATGTTAACACCAACATTCAGGGCCTCAGGGGCACTGTTCTCTGGGTTCTGTTGCTGGCTTACTTTCTGTACCTTTTCGTCTCCTTTGCTCGTTTCTTCTCATCTTCCTGACTTCTGGATTTGGAGTGGTTCGGGTTCAGTCCTCAGACCTCGTCTCTATTTAATTTAATTCCTAAGTGAGATTTGGTAGTTCCATGGCTTTGTATATCATCTATATGCTGATGAAGCCCAAAAGTATATCTCCAGTCCTGTCCTCTGTCCTGAACTTCCGACTCATATCTAATTACCCGTTGAATGTCTTTTAGGCATTTCACGGTTACCCAAACCTGAACTCTTGGTTTCCTCTGAAACCTGTTCCTTCTACAGTTTTTCTAATCTGTAGATGGAAACTCTGTTCTACAAGTTGCTCATGACAAAAACTTTCCAGTCATTCTTCTTCCTTCTTTTTCTCTCAGACCATCCATCGTATTGACCCATAAATCTTGTTGGCTTTTCCTTAAAACTATTTCAACAAGCTGACCACCTCTGACTTACCACTATATTCTAAGCCTCTGTTATCTCTTGCTAGGATTATTGCCGTAGCCTCCCAACTAGTTTCCTAGTTTCTGTCCTTGCTTTCCTACAAGGAGTTCTCTCCACCCGATAGCCAAGATGATCTTTCTAAAATATAAGCTCTCCCCCTGACCCTATGGCTTTTTGTATCATTCAAAATGATAGCCAAAGTCCTCACCATGGCCTCAGTGGTATTACACAGTCTGTCTTTCCATTACCTTTCTGACCTTGTCTCCCACAACTAGCCCTCTTGCTTATTCCACTTCCATGCACATGTCAAACACACACTTGCACCTTAGAGCCTTTGAATTTAACATTTCCTCTGCCCGAAGTCCTCTTTTTCCAGCTATCTAAAGGGTATGCTCCTTTACTGCTCAAATATAACCTAATGAGAGGGGCATTCCCTAATTCCTCCCACTCATAGTATTAAAAAAAATGCCCCTAATCTTGATCACTCTATATCCCTACCTTTAGTCTTTTTTGTTGCACTTCTACTACCTGACATATTCTATATTTATTTGATTATTGTCATTCTTCCCCCATCAGAAAGTAAGCTTCAGGAAAGCAGGAACCTTGTCTGGTTTGTTCTCTATTCCAGCTGCAATACCCCCCATAGTGCTTGGCAGTTGGAGACATGCATTATTTATTAAATACATAAACTAAGAGGAGAGTATGTCATATCCCATGGTAGAAGTTGGGGACACAGCAATGAAGAGAATGAACCTTGACTTTGACCTTGAAACTTACTATAAAATAGGATAAGACACAGACCCTATATTAAGAATTTGCAATATAGTTTGGTAATTAGAGTTTACAGTATAGTTAAAGCACACACTAGTGACGTTACATAACAGTTTTAAAGAAAAATAATAATAACAGCAACATGTGACATATAAAGCATCAGAGTAGTTGATGCCGATGGATAAATTCAGCCACATAAACCACAGGGTAGGGAATATGGTAGGTGGAATTTTAATGCATTCTTGTTCTGAATTTCACCTTCAACATTCACAATATTCTGAAGTAAACTTATTTCAAATGTTTGCTTGTGTATACCCTGTCTATACTGGAAAGAACGCAAGCGTTGAAGTGAAGTAGACCCGGATTTGAATCCTGTATCTGCCATTCATGAATTCTTATTACCTTAATATCTCTGAGTCTGTTTCTATTATTATCTGTGAAATGTGGCTTATGTTACATACATCATACAGAGATTAGAATAATTCTGTGGACTCTCAGGAATTGTTAGTTCCTCTTGTTTCCTTTTTCCTTTCTCCTCTCTCCTGACTGCCCCATTTATTTATGAACTCCTAAATAATCGAGTATCTACTGTGTGCTAAGTATTGTTCTAGATGCTTTATACACATTGTTGAATGAAGTGGGTGTGCTCTCTGCCCTCATGGAGCTTAAAAGTGCAGGATTATGTAGTCAAAGGCTAACTAGGTCAGATTCTTCTATTTCTGTTAATAAACACTATAATTCTCCTGTGATCTTAGCTTGAAATTTTAGATTCAGCTTCCTAATCCCCATGTTTCCTAAATTATCTCTGGCCAAAATCTTTTGTATCTATTTCCCCTTTTCCATATCTGTGAATACTACGTAGGTTCATATCACCACCTCTTATGTAGACTAATAGCTTTCTAAGTGCCCCTTGCTCTCTCTGGTTTCTCCTCATTTCTAGTAGTATTGTGGTAATATGTAGCCAGAATTAGGATTTTGATCATATCACTTTTCTGTCCAAGAACCTTCAGTGGCATTTATTGGCCAGCAAATTGAGGACAGCAGACTTAAAACAATAGTAATGAAAGCTGAAAGACAATGGTATCCTCAAAAGATGAAAAGGAAATGATTGTCTCAATTAAACTATCATTCAAGAGTGAGGGCAAAATAAATACATCTTCAGAAATTAATATAAAAGAATATATATGTGTGTCTATGTGTGTAGACAGGGAGAGAGAAAAAGGTAGTTTGATAGGGAAGGAGGGAGAGTTAGTTTGTAACTGAGGGAAATGCTTTAGGTAGAAAGAAACTGAATCCAATTGAATCCGGAAAGGAATAAAATGAAAGAAAGAATGGTGACTATTTAGGTAAATGTGACTACAAAACAACAGTTGTAGTGATTAGGGGCTTTAAAATGAAGTCAGGGCTTCCCTGGTGGCGCAGTGGTTGAGAGTCCGCCTGCCGGTGCAGGGGGCATGGGTTCGTGCCCCGGTCTGGGAAGATCCCACATGCCGCAGAGCGGATGGGCCCGTGAGCCATGGCCGCTGGGCCTGCGCATCCAGAGCCTGTGCTCCGCAACGGGAGAGGCCACAACAGTGAGAGGCCCGCGTACCGCCAAAAAAAATTAAAATGAAGTCAGTCAAACAAAAAGACTGGACAAAATAATACAAGATGAGAAGAGCTGATTGGAATTATAGCATTCTGAGATTTTTATATTGTTTGAGAGAAGAATAGGGATAGCAATTAACTTTATATTTTGTTAAGTCAGATATTTAAAAACGTTTGGGTAACAACTGAAAGATAATGAATGGAATGTATAACTTCGAAACAAATAGAGGGAATAAAGGGATAATCCAATATAGTAGAGGGAGAGAGGTGTAAAATAAATGAATAAGGTGGTAGAAATAAATCTATATTAATAAGTATATTAAATATGTCAACTGATATTGCCAGTTAGTAGATTGGTCAAGTGAAACTTTAAAAAATACAGCTATCTACTATTTTTGACTATTTTAGAATGTATTCCTAAAACGTAAAGACATAGAAAGGTTGAAAGGAAAAGGTTGGGGAAAAGATACCAGGCAAAAACTAATCAGTAGAAAGCTATTGTGGTTATATTAACATAAGACAAAGCAGACTTTAAGGCAGAAAGTTTTGTGTTTTTTTTGTTTTCTGGGGTTTTTTAAGGGATGAAGATAGAAAGGACTACTATATGATGATAGAAGAGAAAGACTGTGAATACGTAATAGACCTAAGCTTGTATATAACTAATAACATAACCTTAAAATATGTAAAGCAAAAAACTTAACAGAATTACAAAATTTGATAAGTCCACAGTTATAGTGGTAGAATGTGTCTCAGTAATCAACAGATCAATCTGACCAAAATTAAATAAAGATATAGAAGAGTTTAGCATCATAGTGAACAAATTGATCACATGATCATAGAGCACTCTTTATCAGTCATGTTGAAGATATGTATATTATTTTCAGGTACAGAAAACTTAAAGAACTGATTATGTACTAGGGCACAAAGCAAGTCTCAATTAAATTTGTAACATACAGGTCACTTTTTCTGACTATACAGTTAGTTTAGAAATAAATAATAATGTTAACCCTCTCATTCATTTGGAAATTAAAATGCACACATCTGAATAATTTATTGGTCATGTAACACATCATAATGGGATAAAAATATTTACAACTGAACAGTAAAAAAATATCATATATGAAAACTCATGAGCTGCAGTCCAAGTCTTACTTAAAGGATAGTTTTTTGTATATATGTCAGAAAAAAATTGGATATAAATAGGTTTAACATCTAAATCAATAATTTTTTTTAAAGGGAAGGGGTTAAACCCAAAGAAAGTAGAAGGAAAGGAATACTAAAGAAAACAATTAATGAAATTAAAATTAAAGAAATATTAATAATTCAAGAAAACCAGCAGTGGGATTTTTGGAAAAATTTCTCAAGTATAACAGAGAGAAGACACAAATAATAAAAGTAGAATTTTAAAAGGGGACATAATTCTAGGCAGAGACTTTAAAAATAAGAGGATATGGGCTTCCCTGGTGGCGCAGTGGTTGAGAGTCCGCCTGCCGATGGGTTCGTGCCCCAGTCCGGGAAGATCCCACATGCCGTGGAGCGGCTAGGCCCGTGAGCCATGGCCGCTGAGCCCGCGCATCCGGAGCCTGTGCTCCACAACGGGAGGGGCCACAACAGTGAGAGGCCCGCGTACCGCAAAAAAAAAAAAAAAAAAAAGAGGATATAATGAATAACTTTACGACAATAAATTTGAAAACAGAAAATGGACAATTTCCTAGAAAAACAAAACTTTTGTCATTAAAAAAATAAAAAGACCTATAGCAGTTCAGGAAATTTATTCATTCATTCCACAAATATTTATAAAATGTGCCCAGCACAGTGTTAGGCACTGGAGGTACAGTAGTGAACAACAAAAAAAAATGTCCCTGTTTTCACAGTGCTTGCTTTCTGGTGGTATGAGACAAGCAATAAATAAATTGAATAAATAAAATTTATCAACTCTGTTGATGAATTCTATAAAAATAAAGAAAGAGAAAATGGACTGTTTTATGTAAGATAGTCAAAGAAGTAACATTGAACCTGAAGGAAGTGATAGAGCAAGCCAAGTGGATATTGGAGGAAGAGTGGTCCAGGCTGAGTGTAGGTGCAAAGGGCCTGAGGCAGAAAGATGTTTGGTGGAGCAGAGTGAGTATTGTGGATCAGGGAGATTGGCAGAAGCAGAAATTAGTGAGGTAATCAAGGGCCAGATCCTGAAATCCTTGTAAGGACTTTTGATTCAGCACTTAGAAATCTACCCATAAAATGGGGAGGATAATAACTTCTACTCATGTTGTATGTCAATTATATCACAGTAAAGCTAGGGAAGAATACCTCCTGCTCCTACTCATAAGGTTATGGAATTAATTAATTAAATGCATGTAGAATATCTACATGCATTCAATTAATTAATTAAATGCATGTAGAATGTCTACATGCATTCAATTAATTAAATGCATTAATTAAATACATTTCTGCTTTATTCAACAGTTACATAAACTTTTTTCATCCAGAAGTAATAATCATTTGTCAAATATCTGTTAAGTTTGGAGTACCTATATCATGGGCCAGGACTTGTGCAAAGCATAAAGAATGCAAAGGTGATTAAGACATGGTAGTGTCCCCGCCCAGTATGGAAGACAGACATATAAACAATTTTTCTGCAGTGTGCTGGGGGTTATAACAGAGATACTAAAGTCTGAAGGCTAGGAGAGGCCTCAAAATGTTATAGTCTATGAGGGTGTATATTAAAGGAAGTTGTGTGGATGTTTTAAGGTAGCTTAAATTTTCCTATTAATCCAAGGAGAATAAAAAATTAGGCTTCTCATTTAGCAACAGTTACTGTCCAATGGTGTTTCTGCTAAGATGCATACCTGGAATGTGGCACTTACCACACCTGAGTGTAATTAAGTTAACTAGTGGTCAAGAGATAAGCATGGTAAGAAATTTTAGAATTTGAATCATGGTATAGCCATAGCATTTCAGATGACTAATTCTTTGTTTTCAAAGTTGGTTCACCATGATGTAACACTACTTGCTTTTCTTAACAGTAAGTGCTATATTGCAGCTTTTTGCCAGTCTTCATTGTTAAAGTTTTATTAGCCTTCCTTTGTAGAGCACATAGCCTGAGTCTTAAAGCACAGAGATAACTCTTGCCTTTCAGCCTGTTTTAGTGGGTTTTAAAAAACCCAGCTACCCTGAAAACTTTCTAGCTAACATGTAATGCCCACTTACTACGTGCCAGGCCCTGTCCTACGTGCTTTCCTTATCTCACTGAACTTCACAAGTTTATAACGTAGGGACTGATTTCCCCTTTTCAGACTTGAGGCACTTGAGACAAGGTGAGGTTTAATAACAGGCCAGGTTCACATGAAGAAGTGTCAGAGCTAGCATCAGAACCCAGGCAGTGACTTAGAGATTACAAACCTCACTCTTCTGCCTCCCCTGGTAGATTGGCAGTGATTGCAGAAGATTCCTTGCTTGGAAAGATTCAGTGTGATGGTCTTAGCCTGATTGAAATAGGTCAGCACCTTTGTAAGTTTTGAATTATGAGTTCCCCTGTTCTAGAATGCAGTTAAGAACACTTAAACATTACCACATACTTTTTTAGGTCCTAGCATATATATGTTCTGCCTCAGTTCCAGTCTTGTTGTTGCCATTGACTGTGTAAGCTTGGACAAGTTTTTTAACCTGGCTTTTAGATGTTTCTACTGCAAAAGGAAGGAATTAGATAAGACAGTTCTTTATATTACCTATTTGCTCAATATATTATCTGAATTTGTACTCTACCAAAATTAAAGGTTGGTACCAACTTTTTTGTCCAGTCACATAGAACCTATGGTTCCAAGTAGAAAAAGAAAGTAAGGAAGTGTGGAAAGTATAGATGTTCTCTTTTACTGGTCTCCTTGTTATTTTAAAAACTCAAAAAGTTTATACCAGGCTACTTAGCTTTTACAATCCTAAAGTGTATATATATTGTGTGCTCAATTTTAAGGGCTGGGACTATTCCCAGAAGCCCTGTGCTGGTCACAAACAAAATGGAACGCTCAAGGACTCAGCGCTAAAAATAACTTATAAAAATACTCCCTCCATGCACTCACTGGAACAGGTAATTACTGTGGCAACAAACTAATTTGAAGTGTTAGCGGTTAATTAAAACAATGCAGAGGTGTATAGTTGTCTTTTGGTGTAACCAGAGCCTCCATTCAAACTTCATTAATCACTTTACAGTGTTGAGAAAGATCAAGACAATTGAGGTCAAGGCAATTGAGATGCAGTATCCACTGAAAATAAACAAATTCCTTTTCTCTGGGTAGAATGCCATTTGCAAAGTTAAGGGACACACTGGACTCATACCTGGCACTGCTTTTGTCATCCACTTCTCATTGATGATTAAGTGTTAAATTGGTACTCTCATTGCACTGTAAACCAAACCACACAGCATCTTTATTGCTCGAAATCGAACCCAAACTTCCACGGATGAATTAGCATGCATCATAATTAAATCATCAAGCCTCCGCTTTTAATTCATGTGGAAATAGGAGACCCTTCTTTTGGAAAAGAGATCGGCTTTCTTGACAAGCTAATTAAGTTGCCAAACTGTCCAGTATGGTATATATACTGGATTACTTGCTAATCATTTCCCTATCGCTCCTGTTGGTCTAAAACATCCAGGTGTACTCATTGTCCAGTGTAACATCACTGTTCTTTTTACAACTTTTGAATCCTTGTGTATGCATTCAACTATTTATCTTTACATTTCAGCCTTCAGTTAGTGATTCTAATATCTAGTATTTTATTTTATTTATTTATTTATTTATTTTGTGGTACGCGGGCCTCTCATTGTTGTGGCCTCTCCCGTTGTGGAGCACAGGCTCCGACGTGCAGGCTCAGCGGCCATGGCTCACGGGTCCAGCTGCTCAGCGGCCATGGCTCACGGGTCCAGCCGCTCCGCGGCATGTGGGATCCTCCCGGATTGGGGCACGAACCCGTGTCCCCTGCATCGGCAGGCGGACTCTCAACCACTGTACCACCAGGGGAGCCCTAATATCTAGTATTTTATAATGTTGAAATTGGAAGAGACCATGATAATTCAAGAGGAAAAATAATATGTCATTATTAAATGTTACATATTATATTACCTGGAATAAAGTTACTAAATTCCTTCAAGTCATACTGCAAATTGGCCTAGTCCAACAAACTTCTCTGTCTTGCACTGAGAAGAAATACAATGTAAGTTTTTATGTATTAATTTATTACATGAGTTCAGATATATCATGAATCAAATCATGACATGTAGTTTCACATTTTAAAAGTCTGATGTTATCATAGGTAGTAGAGTAACTGGTAATTTGTTGTAAAACCAGTATAATATAAGGGTTCCACTTTAAAAATGTGTATCACTTTATACAAAGTACAAAAATTTTTTAATAATTTAAGTTTTATAATTTAATAGTATTTATATATACTAGGGAGGTTGGTGTTTAGAGAAAGTCTTTAGACACTTATACAGATTAAAATACTCTTTGGTAAAGTGAACAATTGCTGATTTTTATAACCTTACCTTTCCTTTAAATGAGATATACGTGAATTTCTCTACAATTAATAGATAAAATAAAGGCTAAGTGTACCTTCCATAATAGGCTTAACCTTTGTCCACTCAAGTAGGAGAAGCAGAATGAATTTTTTATAACAGTCCTATGTATGGATATATGCATTAATGTTGATATATATGTTTTTTCTTAGTCATGCCTGATTTTATAACATTTTATATGTGAAAAGTTACAAATACTTGTAGGTTCTTAATAACTGAACGATTTCTTTAAGTCAGTCACTTTAAAAACACTTGTCAGTGATTGCACAACTCTGTAAATTTTCTAAAAATCTTGAATTGTACACTTAAAACAAGTGAATTTTACCATATATAATTATACCTCAATAAAGGTGTTAAAAATGAATATTTGTGCCAAAACAACAGAAAATGATGTTTTCATTTTGATAATAGTGAAATATATGTTTTGTTTTATGAAATAAGCAATTTTTGTAACTGTGTGGTGATGGGTGTTAACTAGACTTACTGTGGTGATCATTTCACAATATATTCAAATATTGAATCATTATGTTGTACACCTGAAACTAATATAATATTACATGTCAATTATGTCTCAATTAAAAAATAAAAGGAATGAACAATGTTTACTACTAGGTCATTACCCAGTAAAAATTGGGAGCCTGGTAAA
Source organism: Orcinus orca (assembly GCF_937001465.1). Classification (NCBI taxonomy): domain Eukaryota; kingdom Metazoa; phylum Chordata; class Mammalia; order Artiodactyla; family Delphinidae; genus Orcinus; species Orcinus orca. The sequence continues at coordinate 91,388,859 of NC_064560.1, read as the reverse complement.
TTTATTTAGCAACTTGGTATGTAAGGATGGGGAATTCCTGAGAAGCTAAATTCCATTCCCTCACATCTTCCTTACCCCACTTACATCTTAACACTAACTGGGTGAGGGGAAGATCAATTGGATCTTGGCTAATATGTAAAATCTTCTCTGGAGCAAGATTTTAGTTCTTCCAAACTAATTTGTTTCTTTATACCTATATGGACTTGTAATAACAGTGCTTGTTTATGTTATTTGGTTTGTTTTGAAATTTTTATATAAAGCAAATTGTTTTTGGATAGTTGGTCAGAATGTGCATTCCTTGCAGTGCGTGCATACACATTTCATTTCAATACAAAAGGTCTTGATGAGATGTAATGGTATTTTATTTCTGCAAACATTCTCTTACTCTTTTTCATAAATGAATGTATTCATATTATTTGATTTAAATTGTAATTATTTCACTGTATCTGATCATTTGAGCTTGCCTCTGTTCTGTAGCTTTTTAAAAAAATACTGAGAGATGCCAGCTTTAGGAAAAGATGAACCTCATACTTGAGCCTTGTATTGTGTGACTTTGTACATGAATTTATATCTTAAGCCATGTGTTTTGAGATTATTTTGATGAAATGTAGGGATGTAGTTTATCTGTATATATAACTGAGATAAAAGGGAAACCTCCCATTTTATGTGGCTCTGTACCATGCTTAGCAGAGAGCTGTAGAAGACACACACACACACACACACACACACACACACACACACACACACACACACACACACACACACACACACACACACACACAGTGACAGTATGTTGTAAGGGATCTGAAGCCAGAAGACTTGGGTTTAATGTCTAGTTCTGCCTTTTACTGACTCGTGCCATTGGGTAAACTGCTTAACTTCTCTATGCTTCAGAGTTCTGGGCTCTAAAAAGTGTATAATTACACCAGCATTACCTCAGAGGGTTATTTTAAGGTACTACAAAGTGACTCACTGTGTAAACCATTAAGCTCAATAGAAAATGTAAATTACTACTGTTATTAGTGTTCTTTGAAAGTATCATATATCCCCTTGCTGAGGATGTATTCAGATATACATTTATGTCCTTAACCACTTGGTAGGTTGTTTAGTGATCCCAAGTGATTTTATTATTTTTTTATCTTTCCGTAGAGCATATCATGTTCCAAGTGGGAAAATATTAGCTGTAAAGGTAAGTGCTGGATAAGTTTTATGAAATTCATGAAATTTTTGATGCTCTCCCCGCCCCCAAGCCCCCTTAGCTTGAGTCACAGGTATTGTCAAAGAAGAAATGAAGTGCTTTAAGGTTTGGGTGGTGGGTGATGGAAGCTCTGGCCCTGTTGTGACATTCGCGTCTTTTAAGTGCCTCCGAATGCTCAGTTGTAAGCTCCTCGAATTGTGATTCATCATCGTCACCTACACTTCTTTCTGTGTTCCCGGCTCAGTGGCATCACTGTCTTCCTCATCTTACAGTTCAAAAACTTAGTAGTTATTCACTCCTTTCTTTCCTTCATCTGCCACATCCTGTAAGTCACCACATCCTGTCAGAAATTTCCCCTGAAATGGGTCCATGTGTCACTTTCTTTCTATTCTCATTGCTTTGGCCTTGTATCAGGCCCACATACCTCCTACCTGGACTTTTATAATAATTTCCTCACTGTACCTTTCACTCTGCCACTGGAGTTGAGAAGTTGAATCCCCGATCTGACACCCCTCTTAGCACCCCTCTTCCCCCAGCCCCAACAGTGTACAACATAAAGCCTATGATGTCTACCTCGCTTCTTTACATCTTTATGGCATCCTGAGATACCCTAACACCGCAGCCCGAATGGAGTGAAGCTGCGCGTAACTCAGGGATCTTCTAGGCAACTACCTTAGATGCTCCTTACTTGTTTCCATTGTGTTCGTGGTCACACCCCATCCCTGCTGTACTTCAAGATCCCAGTCCTGCCCGTGCTACTTTGGATTTAATCTCTGGCATTGGCTGCTGGTGCTTGATTTTCCCATCATTTTATCTCAGATTTCCCTAATGGAGTCTCTTGAATTGCACCTCTGACTGAAACCTTTATTACCTCAAATTAACTCTATAGAACTCCACTTCCAAACTGGGCTCTTAGCTAACAAACTGGTCAGGCCTGCTTTGTTCCTTACTCCCCTGCAAATTGGTTAGGCACTCTACAGATAGGCCCCTGCCTACCTTTACAGCCACATCCTCTCCTTTACCTGCATGTTGCTTTCTGTTATGCCCATTATCTTCTGTCTCTGGGCCCTTAATAATGAAAGCTTTTATTTTTTGAATGACTACTATATGCCAGATATTGTGCTAGACTCTATATTGCTATTATCTTTAATCCTTAAAAAACTAAGCCTATTATTTTAGATTTGAGGACACTGAGACTCAGAAAACTGAATTGTCCAAGGTCACACAGATGGAAGAGCCAAGGCCAAGATTTAAAACAAAATCCATCAGCTCCAAAGCACATGTCTTCTGCTATACCCTGTAGCTTTTATATAAGTTATTACCATTGCCCATCCCTTTTTTTTTTTTTTTTTTTTTGGTGTGTAGGTGTTTGTTTTATTTTTTTTTATTTTTTTTTTTTAACATCTTTATTGGGGTATAATTGCTTTGCCCATCCCTTTGACTTCCATCTATCCTTTCAAGGTCCATCTCCTCCAGGATTCCTTCTTAGCTAACCATAGTGAGAATTCAGTCTCTTTCCCCAATACTTGCATAGTATATATTTCTGTATCTTTTTATCTTATCTAGGAAACTAAGAATCAGAACACTTAAATTGCAATTGGTTGTACCTTTTAGTAAAGTTAAACCAAAACTGAGACTCAGCTCTTCCATACCACACCTAATATAGCACCTAGAATGTGTTACGTGTATTATCAAGTCTAGTTTTAACAACTCAAATAGATTTTGGTGAGACACTACCACAGAGCTCCTTCTTGGGATATTTTCTTTGATATTCCAGCCAAACTAGGTTTACAGAATTGTAGAACTGAAAGAGACCTTGGAGATCATCTGTCATGGCCCACATTTGAAAGAGGAGGACCCTGGAGTCCAGACAGTTTCCAGGGTAGGTACTGTAGAGGCCAGGTTCCACCTCAGTCTTCCCCTGAGTTCACTGAGTATAGCTCTGTGGTACCAGCTCGTCATTGGGTTGTTCTTTCTGTACGTTCTGAGCTCCCTCTTCATTCAGAGGACACCTCCACCAACTCCAACACTGTTTTCCTTTTTATCTAGTTATCTGTTTGTTCCTCCGATGTCAAAACTTTTAGATTGTTGTCAGTGGTGTATTTAAAGACAGTCAACTTTAGGTTATTTATTCCAGGAGAGGAGAGCACTGCTATAAATCACCCCCCAAAACTTAACTATTTGGCCTTGCAAGTGCATTATAATTTTTCATAATTTCATACATTTTGAATTATGTTTAACCTAGGCTGATATTAAAATTCTTCTGCATGATTATTTAGTTGGGTGTGGCTAACAGTTGTTTCTGGAAAGGATTAAACGCAATTTTAAAGAAAGGACACATTTTGGGCTTCCCTGGTGGCGCAGTGGTTGAGAGTCCGCCTGCCGGTGCAGGGGATACGGGTTCGTGCCCCGGGTCTGGGAGGATCCCACATGCTGCGGAGCGCCTGGGCCCGTGAGCCATGGCCGCTGAGCCTGGGCGTCCAGAGCCTGTGCTCCGCAATGGGAGAGGCCGCAGCGGTGAGAGGCCCACGTACCGCAAAAAAAAAAAAAAAGAAAGGACACATTTTAAAAAGAGCTGTTAAAGTAGTAGAGACTTTCAATAAATGAAAACAGTAGGGCTTTACAAATATACTATTCACTAGACCTGACCATAAAACTGAGCTACAGAGCAGGGACTGTATTGTATTGTATCCCTCAATTCTATAAAATCACATACTAGATGCTCAAACTGAGTTGAATGAATGAATGATTTGAGTAGATATGATTATTGTGTTTAAACTTTTTGTTTAGCCCTGAGCTTCTTGGCAGTGAAGGCAAAAACAATTTTTGCTTATATAATAGTCATATTCTAAGAGAAAGAAATGTATCATTTCTTTAAAACAGGCAGAGTTTTTTTATTAAATCTTAGGAGTGTTATTTAGTTTCCAAATATTTGGGGATTTTTCCAGATATCTTTCTGTTACTGATTTCTATTTTAAATCCATTGTGGTCCAGGAACATACTTTGTATAACTGGAATTATTTTAAGTTTATTGATGTTTAATTTTTGGCCCAGAATATGACTTATCTTGGTAAGTCTTCTCTGTGCACATGAAAAGAATGTATAGTCTGTTGTATAGGATGTAGGATAAATGTCAGTTAGATTAAGTTGGCTGTTAGTGTTGTTCCAAATTTCTGTATCTTTACTGATTTTTTATCTACTTGTCCTATCAACAAGAAAGAAGGGTGTTGAAATCTGCAGGAACAATTGTGTATTTGTCTGTTTTTCCTTGAAATTCTATCATTTTTTACTTCATATTTTTTGAAGATCTGTTAGGTTATTTAGGATTGTTATGTCCTCTTGATGAATTGGCCCCTTTATCATTATGAAGTGATCTTCTTTATCCATGGTAATATTCTTTGCTCTGAAATCAACAGTGTCTGATGTTAATATAGCTACTCCAGCTTTACTTTGACTAGTGTTAGCATGATACAGCCTTTTACTTCTAACCTGTTGTATCTTTATATTTGGGATGGATTTATTGTAGGCAGCATATAGTTGGGACTTGTAGTTTAATCCAGTCTGATAATCTCTGTTTTTTAATTGAGATATTTAGATCATTTACATCTCATATGATTATTGATATGGTTGGATTTAAGTATATCAATTTGCTCTTTGTTTTCTATTTATTCTGTCTGTATGTCCTTTTTTTAAGCAGCTGCTTTAGAGTTTGTAGTATACATCTTTAATTTATCATAGTCTACCTTCAAGTGATTTTAATTTATTTTTTATGTATATATTTTTGGCTGTGTTGGGTCTTCGTTGCTGCATGTGGGCTTTCTCTAGTTGCAGCGAGCAGGGCTACTCTTCATTGCCGTGTACAGGCTTCTCATTACGGTGGTTTCTCTTGTTGCGGAGCACGGGCTCTAGGCACATGGGCTTCAGTAGTTGTGGCGCGTGGGCTCAGTAGTTGTGGCGCACAGGCTTAGTTGCTCCGCGACATGTGGGATCTTCCCGGACCAGGGCTCAAACCCGTGTCCCCTGCATTGGCAGGCAGATTCTTAACCACTGTGCCACCAGAGAAGCCCTACCTTCAAGTAATATTGTGCCACTTTACCTATAGTGTGAGAACTTTACAACGGTATACTTTCATTTCCTTTATCGTCACCTTGGTTATCATACATTTTACTTACTCATGTTATAAACTCCAGAATACATTGTTACTGTTTTTGCTTTAGACAGTTGTCTTTTAAAGGCATTTTAAATGTAAGAAAATATTTATATTTACTCACATTTTTTCAGTGCTCTTTATTCTCTTGTGTCGATCCAGATTTCTGTCTGGTATCATCTTCCTTCTGTCTGCAGGACTCCCATCTTTTACATTTCTTATAGTGCATGAGTGTCCTGGCAATGAATACTTTCAACTTCTGCATGTCTTGAAAAGTGTATATTTTGACTTTAAATTTTGGAAGACATTTTTGCCAGATATAGAATTCTAGGTTAATCGTCCTTTTCTTTCAGTAGTTTAAAGATTTTGTTTCACTGTTTTCTGCATTGCATTCATTCTTACTGTCATTTAAAATCTTTATTCCTCTGTACATTAGAACTGACGTCTTTTCTGACTGCTTTTCTCTTTTTTAAAAATCTTTATTGGAGTATAATTGCTTTACAATGGTGTGTTAGTTTCTGCTTTATAACAAAGTGAATCAGCTATACATATACATATATCCCCATATCTCCTCCCTCTTGCGTCTGCCTCCCCCCCATCCCACCCCTCTAAGGCGGTCACAAAGCACCGAGCTGATCTCCCTGTGCTTTGCAGCTGCTTCCCACTCGCTAGCTATTTTACATTTGGTAGTGTGTATAAGTCTGCTTTTAAGATTTTTTTATCACTAGTCTTATGCAATTTGATTTTGGTGAGATTTTATGTAATTCTCCTCATGATTCCTGTACTTAGGATTTGTTGAGATAGAAATTTGTGGGTTTTTAGTTTTCATTAAATTTGGAGAAATTTTAGCCATTATTTCTTCAAGTATGTATCCCCCCCCACACACATTTGGGAACTTAAATTGCATTTATATTAGGTCACTTGAAGTTGTCCCACAGCAAAATGATACTCTGTTGTTTGTTTATTCTAGGCTTTTTTTTCTCTCTAACATTTCACTTTTGAATAGTTTCTGTTGTCAAATGTTCAGGTTTTTGTCCTTTCATCTGCATTGTCTATTCTGTTATTAATTTTGTTCCGTATATTTTTCATTTCAGACGTTGTACTGTTTATCCCTGGAAGTTTACATGGGTCTTTTTTACATCTTCCATGTCTCTACTTAACATGCTCCATCTTTCTTCTACCTTCTTGCGTATGTGGAATATAGTTATGATAACTGAATTAATGGTCTTGCCTATTAATTCTATGATAAGTGTCATTTGGGGGTCAGTTTTGTCTGATTGCTTTTTCTCCCCATTTGGGGTTGTATTTTTTAATACCTTATAATTTTTGCTGGATGCCAGTCGTATGGCATAGGCTCATTCCTGTAAATATTCTTGAGCTTTATTCTGAGGTGCTGTTTAGTGAATCTGAAACAGTTTGATCCTTTCAGGACTTGCTTTTAAGCTTTATGAGATGGGATCATCCCAGTGGTTAGTCCAGAACTAATTTTCCCCAGTCAGCTGAAGCAGTCATCTTCTGAATACTTTACCCCAATGCCTTGGCAAATACAGGTTTTCCATCCTGGCTGGTGGGAACACAAACTCTGCCTAGTGTGAGGTTTGGAGATTGTTTCTCCTGGTTCTTTCTGGGGGTTCTTTCCCTGGCCTCAGTAGTTTCCTGACATCCGCGTGCTAGTTGTTACTCAGCTGAAGACTTCAGGGGTCCTCTGCAGCTCTCTGGAGCTGTCTCCTTTTGCTCTTCTGCCAGTGAACTCTAGCTGCCTTGGCCTCCTCGAACTCCGAGTTCTCTCAGCTTAGGGAGGTGACTGAGCTCCCCCTGGGTCCCATGCAGGGGGCGGGGTCTGGAAACTCTTGTCTAGTTAGTAAGCTGAACAGTCATAGGACTCATCTTATTCCATCTCTTAGGGATCACTGTCCTATTTTAGCTGATATCTAATGTCTAGAAGCCTGTTGATTTTTCTGGGGTCTTTTTTTGTTGTTGTTGTTATTTAATTTTTAGTATCTCTTCCTTCCTTGTCACCATGCAAATCCAGATGCTTGTTTTTGTCTCTTGTCAGACATGTTGACCAGCTTTTAAATTATTCTCTCAAAAATACAAGCTCCCATTTATTGATCATTTGTACTGTGCTAAGCACTCTACATACATTTTCCTCATTTAACGTTCACAGTGACCTTTTGCAGTTACTACCATTATGGATCCTCATTTTACAGACGCAGAAGCTGAGGCACAGAATAGTTAAGTAGCTTAGTCCCACAGCTAATATGTAATGGAACCAGGCTTTGAACTCAGGGAAGTCTTGCCTCAAGTCCATGCTCTGTACTATATTTCTGCTCAGTACCCTTGGATTTGGCTTCTTAAAACATAATTCTAGTCACATCTCTTCCCTTCTCAAAAGTCTTCAAAGGCTCTACATTACTTCCCAAGTAAAAGCTCTGTGGAATGGAACTCAAGGTCTTCCACAGTAGGTCATCAGCCTACTTTTAAAGCATTATCTCATGTGTCTGAATCCTGTGCTGCTTTTAAGTTGAACTCATTGCCTTATCTGAACCCAAGTAGTGTCTCACTTCAACACTTTTACTCATGTATTTCTTTCTAATTAGAATGCCTTCACCCATGTCTCCACTTATCAAAATACTTAACACCCTTCAAGGGTCAGCTCCAAAGCTTGCTCTTCCATTGAACTTACTTGAATAAATCCTGTCACATCTGGTATATCTATCACTCATTCACCTTCTCCCTGGAACCTCCCTAGAATTCTCTGTATGTCTCTTACGGGTGTTATCACATAGTGCCTTGTATTTTGCTATTAGTATACATGTACATTTCCCCTATTACACTGAAATCTCTTTGTAAGTGGGGAACAGATCTTATTTAGCTTCTTGTCTTACTCATTGATTCATGTAGAACGTTGCATACAGGGCCTAGTACAGAGCACTGAACATCTTGTAATGATTAGATGTTCAACACATAATTAGTTGAATGACTAACTAAATAATTTTATTCTGTCATTTGTTCTTTAATTCATTCATTCATCTTTTGAAGTAACATCCTGAAAGTAGGTTCAGCTCATGTACAGAATATCCCATAGTGTTCTTTGTATGGACCATTGCTCTCACCCAGAGTATTTCTTAGCTTTTTTTTTATATTAAAGGGTGAAATGAAAGGTTAAGAGTTAGAAGTGCATTTGGTCCTTTCCTGACCCTCTCCTGACTTTTGTGTGACTTCAAGCATGTCACTTGAACCTCTCAGTGACCTCAGCTGTGAAACGGGGCTGCCTGGTGTCACAAAGGGATTGTGAAGAGCAGCAAATCACAGTCCTTGTCTAAACAGAATCACCTGCAGGGCTCTGATGCCTGCATAGAATGATGAGGGAAATTTAATTTTCCAAGTCAAATGGTTGTTTGGACCCATAGTTTGAATGTCTGTGGGAGCAATTAGATGAGAGTCCTTGAAAATCTGTTACTTTTCTCTTCCTACTCAAAATATTTCTAATTTTTGTACTTGTAAATGTTCTTATTTTCTAGACTTTTTTGTCTAAAGAATATTGCAATGTCTAAGCATATTAGTGTTTACCTCTTTAGACTTCAAAGGCGGGAAAATATTTCAGATATTATAAAAAGAAAGTTGGATTTTGGGAAGAATAGAAGTATTTTGAATTTTTATTTTATTTATTTTATTTATTTATTTATTTTATTATTTTATTTATTTTATTATTTATTTATTTGAATATTTATTTTTTTATTTTATTTTTATTTATTTATTTATTTTATTTATTATTTATTTATTTGAATATTTATTTTATTTATTTTTATTTTATATCACTGAGTTTAGAAAAAAATTTGCCTCAAAATGATACTAATGCTAGTTCAAAGATAACTATTCGATGACTGTATATGAATATGTGTTTCTAACTAGTTTTTGGTGGGCGGCGGGGGAGGAATGTAATTAAGCAAGACGATTGCAAACAAGTAGAGCAGAAAACAAATAGCCATCTTGCAAACAGAACCTTTTTATACCGTTAATGTAGTCTATAAAATCTTTGAAAGAGTAGAGCTTAATAGATTCCCCAGTACTGTAAATATTCTAATTGGGAAAAATCTATCTTCCAGGAAATTTAGCCTTGTATGTAGCATGTGCTGATTATCATTCTTTGACTGCTTTGGGTTTCTGCTGCTTTTAAACTAGCATTTAAATGGACCATTTGATTAATCATTTGTATACTGACTGTAATCCTCCCAAATTTCCTTTCTGAGTTGTACATACTGTAAAAGACAATTATGTCGCCACAGATTAAATAAGCGAATTAAAACAGAATAGCGGCTTAATTTGACCTGTGATTTTGCTCTCCTTCCCTTTAGTGGAGCGTGTGCCACTCCAGCAAATAAATGAAGTCATCCATGACAGCTTGTGATGAATTGCCGTATTTATACTGTATATTTTAATAGCCTCACACTAATTTAAATTGAGCACAGAGTAAATTATAATTCAGTCACTTGACTGCTTATATTTAACTTGACAACTCATCCTTATTTGTCCTGGAGGTGTAGTGGAGAGCAGCGGAAATGCACTCAGGTATTTCAGTTTCTCACTTAACCCTTTCTCCAGGAAATGCTTCATGTTCAAATTCTTTCCAGTTTGAAAAATTTAGCTCTTCCTAAGGAGAAAAAAAAACAATCATGAAGACTTAAGGAGTTCATGCTTTCCTTGTTCTTCAGAAAAAAATATTAGTATTCGCCATGCTTTTTTTCCAATTTTTCCATTTTAGGGTAGATTTTACTTGCCCTCTCAAGTTCCCAGAAATTACATTTTCATTTTTTTACCATTATGGAATCTCCACTATTCTGGACTATAGCAAATTCCAAGAACGATCAAGACCTATTAGAGTGCAGTGGATTGGTCCCACAAATACGGTGTTACTTGCTACATGTTAGGCCAGTGTGGCAATTTTATTTATTTTGGTGTTTATGTCTTTGGTTTTAAATTCAGTTATAGAAATCAGGCAATTCATTTCCTTCCTGTCTAGAAATAGCTTCTTATTTGTAGGATTATGTTTGTAAGGAGTACTTTAATTAAGTCCCACATCACTTAATGGGCACCACTTGAGTAAGACCCTGGGCTGGGTGCTGGATATGCGGGGAGGGGACCAGAGAAAAATGCACAAGACAGTCGTTGCCATTGCTGTTGCCGTTGCCGTTGCCGTTCAGGGGCTTACAACCACTCTGTACTCTCTAGGCTTCTGTTTTTAGGAGATGAGGTATTAATGCTAAAGGCAGCTTGTGATAAGGAAAAAGATAAAGCATCTGATGGAGGGCTTTGGGGCTGGCTTTGTGGAGGTGGTGGTGGCATTCAAACTGTATCTAAAGGATAGGAAAGGTTTTATGGCCAGTGACTATGGAATGGAGCAAGGAAGCACACCTCAAGTGGAGGGAACAGCATGGGGGAAAGCACAGGATATGTGTGTGGACTGGTAGAAATCATCTGGTTTTACACGTAGATTGGGTTTGTGGTAAGGAGTAGTGGGAGAAGGAGCTAGAATAACGAGTTGGAGGTAGACTGTGGAAGAATTCCTTGACTATCATGCTAGAATTTTAACTTTATTTGAGGCCATAGGAGCCCAGTTAAGGTTCTCTGTGAAGAGAATAAGTTCATAGCTGGTAGTTTTGGGTTAATAATAAGGTTTTGGTTAGCCTTGTGGCATCATGTTGTTTCTTGATTGGGGGCCTGGAGGTGCAATATATCTTAGTAGTCATACTAAACACTGAATAAACAACATTTTTGAAACATTAAATAAGGGATTCTCAACCTTACTAGGGGTTACAAATTATCTGGGAAATTTTTTAAAAATGCAGAGATGTGGGCCCAACCCTAGAGATTCTGATTCCCTTATTCTGGAGTAAGCCCTGTGCATCAGGATTTGTTAGAAGTGTCCTTATATATTTATATAAACACCTAGATATATAGGTAATTATAATGTGAGGCCAAGGTTGAGAACCACTGCTTTAAGGTAAATAATACTGTACTCCTTTTAGCAGAGTTTTTCAGGTTGAAAGAGTCCCTGTACTTGACATAGTAGGATGAATAGCTCTAATATTTTATGGCATAGAATTCAAACAACACTAGATGAATTAATTTTGTTGCTAAATTTTATACAGGAACAAAAATGTAAGTGAATATTGTGGCAAATGACTATTGATTGGGAGAAATGTTTAAATGCTTCTTGGCAGTTTTGCATTACACTTACAGTCTAGTTTTAGTGAGAGCTTTTATAAATAACCCTAAAGCAAACTCTTGATAGAAACTGCTATGCCTTTTTGTACTCATTTTACCCTCCCCCCAACGGATGTCAGGACTATAAAATCTGTGTTTTAGAGATTATCCTTTTATTTCCTTGCTCTAACAGCAGTTTGCAATTCAAAATTTATGTTTTTTCCTCCAGTATTGATTATATATATGTGTGTGTGTGTGTGTGTGTATACACGCACACACACACACATATATTCTGCCATTGTAATACAAAATGTGGTTCAGTGTTGGATGGTGTTTAATTAGACTATCATTGGTAATCCTGAATGTTAAGTTTTTATCTAGAAATGTCTAGAGTCAGAAACTCTGCCACAAATCTTAGAAATTATCTTCCAGTTATTTTATTATCATCACTGTCTGTTTTAAGTAAAAAACAATTTCCCTTGAATTGGCTTCACAGGAAATGCTAAGTAAAATTTGAATGGTTGATGGTCTTCTTTCTTAAAAAAATAAGTGTTTGAAATAAACTAGAATTTGTTCTAGGTAAGTTTATAAATACACTATTGTACGTTTCTATGTTATGAATTTGACTCAGTGGTTGATATTTTAAGGAAAACCATAAAGCCTCAGGGCATACTGGAAAGTGCATGGTCCTTGGAATCAGGGAGGGGCCCTGACATTGCTGGGCCTCATGACTCCTCAGAGCCTTGGTTTCTTCCTCTAAAAGAAGGGAATTAGGGACTTCCCTGGTGGCTCAGTGGTTAAGAATCCACCTGCCAATGCAGGGGACATGGTTTCGAGCCCTGGTCCGGGAAGATCCCACATGCCCATGTGCCACAACTACTGAGCCCACATGCTGCAACTGCTGAAGCTTGCTTGCCTAGAGCCCGTGCTCTGCAACAAGAGAAACCACCGCAATGAGAAACGCATGCACTGCAATGAAGAGTAGCCCCCACTCACCACAACTAGAGAGAGCCCGCGCACAGCAACGAAGACCCAACGCAGCCAAAATTAATTAATTAATTAATTTTTTAAAAAGAAGGGAATTAGGTGAAATCATTTCTGAGGTTCCTTCAAGCTCCAACATTTTATAACAGTTTTGGCAAAGAAAGATTACCCACCTGGAAGAATATAAAAACCTGACATATTTTAAAAACTCCTTATTTCTCTCATAACTAAAAATCTACTTTAAATGTTATTTTTACTCATTATTCTCTCTGCTTTTGCCCAGTTTCTGAATTACAAGACAATTATTTTTTTAATGGTTTCAAGGTCATTACGATCTTCCTCTTCTCAAAATAACCAATGTGACCAAAATAGGGTGTATAAATTAAGGGTGTTATAACTTAACTGACTTTTAAAGCTGTTAATACTGACCTTTGAGACCTGGCTTTTTCTTTGATCCCATCAATCACTTGTATACCACCTCCCCCAATACAAAGTGTTAGACAGATGTGGACACAGTTTGTATTACTGGAGGTTGTGGTGGGGAGGAGAGAGGTGGAATGAATAGAGGAAACACCATATTTTTTGTTTTTATATTTCATAATGAATATGACTATATTTAATTTAAAGGTGAATAAATGTGTAAATGTTGATTCCTTTATATATTTAGGTCATACTACTAGATATTACACTGGAACTTCAGAAGCAAATTATGTCTGAATTGGAAATTCTTTATAAGGTAATTTTTTTCTTGGTCATTTTTCCTTATAAAGTATGCCTGTGGTATTGGCTTGCAGGCTATTAACTACTTTTGTCTTATTTTTGTTACAGTGTGATTCATCATATATCATAGGGTTTTATGGTGCATTTTTTGTGGAAAACAGAATTTCAATATGTACAGAATTCATGGATGGTGAGTCTTCCCTTTTATAATACTTTAAAAGTGATTTTGGGAGTAGAGTGCTTTAAAACCTGGTTTTGATATAGGTATCAAGTAGAATTAAAAGTAATGAAAATATACTAATAATTACCTCCTTTATGCTCTAAAACATCTTAGTGTTAAGGGTTCCTGTTGTTAAATATTTATAGCCGAGCCATAATTTCAAGAATGTAATTTCATTTACTTTTACTGAAAATTTAAATAGATTAAATACTAGTCTAATCGGTGGTGTGATACTTGATTCTTCCATACAATCTGTCTTCACTTGCAAAACAGTTGCTCTGTTCTTTTAATGTTTCAATAGCCAAAACAGATTTTCTTTTAAAGAAATCTGTTAATGCAATGTCCTGTGTCTTAGAAAGAAATCGGATCTTAATTGCAAGATAAGAAATTGTTTTCCAACACAGCTGTTTAGCCAAGATTTGTTTAGTTTTCTTTGGACTCTAGCCCTTTCCTTCCTTCCTTTATTTTTTATTCATTTCTATTTTGATAAATCTTTTTTGTTCTGAATATTTTGGCAAAATGCAAATTTCTTGGTACCCTATCAGTAAAATGATGTCATCATTGTTATTGTTTACCTATTTGAAATCAAAGCAGTCTTTAAATTTCACATATTCAATTTTTTAATGTCTAGCTCATTAAAACTCAACATTTGGGAGTTCCCTAGTGGTTCAGTGGTTAGGACTCAGTGCTTTCATTGCCGTGGCCCGGGTTCAATCCCTGGTTGGGGAACTAAGATCCTGCAAGCCGAGCGGTACGGCCAAAAAAAACCCCTCAACATTTAAAAAATATACTTAGTTCATTTGGGGGATTCTCAGTATATTAATAATACAATTAGTTCATTCCCCACAAGACTTTGTTTTTTTTTTTGGCTGTGCGTGGGCTGTCTCTAGTTGCGGTGAGCAGGGGCTACTCTTCGTTGCGGTGCGTGGGCTTCTCACTGCAGTGGCTTCTCTTGTTGCGGAGCACGGGCTCTAGGCTCGTGGGCTTCAGTAGTTGTGGCACACGGGCTTAGTTGCTCCGCAGAATGTGGGATCTTCCCGGACCAGGGCTCGAACCCGTGTCCTCTGCATTGGCAGGTAGATTCTTAACCACTGCACCACCAGGGAAGCCCCCAACAAGACTTTTTAATGAGCCATCATTGACACCTTATTACTATAATAATGTGTTCTAAATTAGTTATAGTAGATGTCAAGAATTAAAAGTCTTACAAACATATGGGAAGTATGACAATTAGTATTCAAGGAGACTGACTAGAAAAAATGGGTTCATAGAGCCAGTACATGTCATTACCTTATGACTTTTCATCATCCTTTTTTGAATCCTCAATTTTTGTTATATTAAAAAATGTATTTATTAAGATGGTATGTTCAAATACCATAAAATTCGTCCTTCTAATGTGTACAGTTCAGTGGTTTTTAGTATATTCACAAGGTTGTGTAACCATCACCACTAATTCCAAAACATTTTTATCACCCTGGAAACGAATTCCCTACCCATTAGTAGTCAGTCCCTATACCCTCTTCCCTCTAGTCCCTGGCAACCATTAATCTACTTTCTGTCTCTATGGATTTCCCTATTTTGGACATTTCAGATTAAGTGGAATCATACAGTATGTGGCCTTTGTGTTTGGCTTCTTTCACTTAGCATAATGTTCTCGAGGTTCACGCAGGTTGTAAAATTTATCAGTACTTCATTACTTTTCATGACTGCATAATAGTCCATTGTATAGATCACCACATTTTCTTTATTCATTCATCACTGATGGGCATTTGTGATGTTTCCATTTTTTGGCTGTTGTGAATGATGCTGCTATATACTTTTGTGTACAAGTTTTTTGTGGACATATGTTTTCACTTCTCTTGAGTATGTCAGTAGGAGTAGAATTGCTGGGTCATATGGTAGCTCTATGTTTAACACTGCCAAACTGTTCCATTCCATTTTACACCAGTTTGCATTCAGTTTGCTAAACTTGTTCCTTAAACTCTAATAGGTTTTTATAGATTCCTTAGGGTTTTCCATATAGAAGATCATGTCATTTGAAAATAGAGGTAGTGTTACATCTTCTTTTCCATTTTGGATGTCTTTTTTTCTGTTTCTTGCTAAACTACCCTGGCTAAAACTTTCAGGACAGTGGTTTTTTGGGTTTTTTTAATTTTTGAAAAAAATATTTATTTATTTTTTGGCTGCATTGGGTCTTAGTTGCAGCACCCAGGATCCTTCGTCACAGCACGTGGGCTCTTTGTTGCAGTGCACAGGCTTCTCTCTAGTTGTGGCGCGCAGGGTCATTAGTTGCAGCGCAAGGGCTCTCTAGTCGTGGCACACAGGCTTAATTGCCCCACGGCATGTGAGATCTTAGTTCCCTGACCAGGGATTGCACTGGTGTCCCCTGCATTGCAAGACGATTCTTAACCACTGGACCACCAGGGAAGTCCCTCAGTACAGTGTTGAATAGAAGTAGTGAGAGCAGACATCCTTCTTTTGCTCCTTAGAAGGGAAGCTTTCAGTCTTTCACCATTAAGTATGATGTTAGCTGTGGGGTTTTGGTAGATGTCATTTATCAAGTTTGTTGAGTATTTTTATCATAAATTGGCATTAGATTTTGTCAAGTGCTTTTTTTGTCTATTAAAATGATCATGTGTTTTTTGGTCCTTTATTCCATAGTTACAGTGTATTATATTAATAGATTTTTGCATATTGAATCAGTCCTGTATAATCCTTTTTATATGTTGCTAGATTCAATTTGTTAGTATTTTGTTGAGGATTTTTACATCCATATTCTCAAGTGATATTGGTTTGTAGTTTTCTTTTCTTGTAATGTCATTGTGTGAGTTTGATATCAGGATAATTCTGTCCTCAAAGAATGAGTTGGACAGTGTTCCCTCCTCTTCTGTTTTTTGGAAGAGTTTGTGAAAGATTGATGTTAATTCTTCTTAAAACGTTTGGTATAATTCACCGGTGAAGCCATCTGGTCCTGGGGTTTTCTTTGTGAGTAGTTTTTGTGGTCAGGTGGCATTTGTTGTCTCTCATTAGGAGAAGTCCAAGCACTGCTGCCCACTGCATCTTGGTATTGGAGTTGCCAAGAAAAACAGAATACAATCAAGCACTGGATTGAACAATGCTTCACTCACATAAAAAAAAAAAAAAAGACAGAGCAAGATCAGCTTTAGTAGTGGGTGTCAGTTCCCAATGGCCAATAGCAGGTCCCTCCTGGCAGTCTGTGCAGGGCAGTTGGCCTGCACATACCCATCTGTGTTGCAGCAAAAGTACCCCCCACTCTGCCCTACTCCCCTGGAGTCAGAAATACTGAAAGCTGGAGGTATGCCTAAGGTCCATTGATGCACATGCTTAATCAGGACAAAGGAGTACACACTGAGCCTAAAACAGGGAAAGATATTCCAAAGCAAGGAGATAAACCCAGCACAGGTTATGTGGCCTCTTTATCTCTTGGTAAGCAAGTGTTCCAGCCCCAAGGCCCATTCTTATGTGGCCAAGTAGGATTAGTAAGACAGTGTGCATAAGACTGTCTTTCCCAAAAGTTTTTCAAAAACTGTGGTATAACACATATATAATTTACCATATTAGCCATTTTTAAGTGTGTAGTTCAGCAGCATTAGTTCATTCACATTACCATGCAACCACCACCGTCCATCTCCAGAACTCTTTGCAGCTTGCAAAACTGAAACCCCATACCCATTAAGCCATAACTCTCCTTTGCCGCCTACTCCCAGCCCCTGGTAGCGAATATTCTGCTTTCTGTCTGTATGAGTTGGGCTACTCTGGATACCTCAGCTAAGCGAACTTGCACAGTATTTGTCTTTTTTGGGACCGGCTTCTTTCACTTTTCATAATGTCCTCAAGATTTACCAGTGTTGTAGCATATGTCAGAATTTACTTTCTGTTTAAGACTGAATAATATTGTGAGTAGTTTTTTAAATTACCAACCAATATCTTTATTAGTTATAGTTATAGGTTTATTCAGAATTTCTATTTCTTCTTGAGTCAGTTTTGGTACTTTGTGGCTTTCTAGAAGTTTGTTCATTTCATCTAGATTATCTAATTTGTTGGTAAACAATTACTCCTAGTATTCCTTTGTAATCATTTTTATTTCGGTAAAGTCAGTGTTAGTGTTCTCTCTTTCATTCCAGATTTTATTAATTTGAGTCTTATCCCTTTTTCTCTTGGTCAGGGCAGCTAAAAGTTGATCAGTTTCTTTGTCTTTTTCAAAAACCAACTCTTGATTTCTTTGATGTTTCTCTGTTGTTTTTCTATTGTGTTAGATCTCTGGTCTAATACTTATTAATTTCTACTAGCTCTGTTTTTAGTTTGCTCCTCTTTTTCTGTATTTTTAAGCTGTGAAGTTAGGATATTGAGATCTTTCTTATTTAATGTAGGCGTTTGCAGCTATACATGTCCCTCTAAGCACCTCTTTAGCTGTACTCTAGAAGTTTTGATATGTTGTTTTTTTCATTTTCATTTATCTCAAAGTGTTTTCTAATTCCCCACAAAGATAATCCCTGTGATTTCTCTTTTGACCCATTTTTATTTAGGAATGTGTCATTTTCCACATTGAATTTGTCCTTCTGTTGCTGATTTCTAATATTCCTTAGAGGTCAGAGAACATGCTTTGTATGATTTCAGTCCTTTTAAATTTATTGAGATTTGTTTTATGCCCTAAAATATTGTCTGTCCTGGAGAATGTTCCAGGTGCACCTGAGAAAAATGTATTCTGCTATTGTTGGGTGGAGTGTTCTTGAGATGTCTGTCAGGAGTAGGTGGTTTATGGTGTTAAGTATTTTATTTCCTTGTTAATCTTTAGTGCAAATTGTTCTATCTACTGTTGAAAGTGGGTATTGAAATGGGGTATTTTTTGGTTGTCTGTTTCTCCCTTCAGTTTTGTCAGTTTATGCATCACATATTTTGGCATTCTGTTGTTAGGTGCATGTATGTTTGTAATTGTTATATCTTCTTGATGAATTGACTGTTTTATCATTATAAAATGTGTTTCTTTGTCTCTAGTCACAGCATTTGCCTAAGAGTCTATTTTGTCTAATTTAGTATAGTCATTCCGGTTCCCTATTGATTACTGTTTGCTTGTTATGTCTTTTTCCGTTGTTTATTTTCAGCCTATTTGGGTCTTTGAATCTAAAGTGCATCACCTATGGGCAGCATAGAGTTGGATAATTTTTTTATCCAATCTGTTAATCTTTCATTCAGTTAGAGTGTTTAATTCATTTACATTTAATGTAATTAATGACAAGCTAGAATTTATATCTGCCATTTTACTATTTGTTTTCTTTAAGTCTTCTTTTATGTTCTTCTGTTCGTTCATTACTGCTTTCTTTTATATTAAATAGATATTTTCTAATGTACTGTTTAAATTATCTTGTGGTTTCTTTTACTATATTTTTAAGGTGTATGTTTGGTTTCCCTAGAGATTACAGTTATCATCTTAACTTATTCAGATTAATATCAACAACTTATTTCAGATTAGTATCAACTTCCTTTCAGTAGCGTACAAAAACTTTGCTCCAAACTTTATTTTATATCTGTGTGTGTGTGTGTGTGTGTGTGTGTGTGTGTATATACACACACACACACACAGAGAGAGAGAGAGATAGTGAGAGAGGGATTTGTATATATGTGTGTATGTATATGTGTATGTTTGGGAGGGTGTGTAATTTGCCTCTTTATTGATAGCCTGTATTTGGGAAGACATTATCCTCATACTTTAGTTCCTTACAGACGGTTTCCTTTAGTTATATAGATGTATATTAACATAGCTGATTAAAGATTTTTTCCAGTAAGTCCAACATCTGAGCTTTTTTAGGGACAGTTTCTGTTGATTGCTTTTGTTCCTGTGTATGGGTCATACCTTTTTGTTTCTTTACATGTCTCATTTTTTATTGTTGAAAACTGGACATTTAAAATTATGTAATGTGTTAACTCTAGAAGTCAGATTCTCCCTCATCCCCAGGGTTTGTTTTTGTTGGATATGTTTGTTTAGTGACTTTTCTAAACTATTCTGTAGTGTTTCTGTCTCCAGTGTGTAGCCACTGAAGCCTCTTTCAGTTAGCTTACTGGTCAGCTAATGATTAGGCAGAGATTTCCTTAAATGCCTGGGGCTAATAAGTCTCCCAGTCTTTGCTGAAGGGTTCTGAGTGTGTTGGGGCACACCTTCAGTACTCTCCCACTCTCAGAGAGGGATAAGTCTAGTACTCTCCCACCAGTTGATAACTGTGCCTTAGTCTTTGCTTCCTGCTTGTGCTGAGCCTCATGTTCAGCCCAAGGTGACTGCTGAAAGCCTCCTCCAGGCCCTCCTGAGCATGCACATGGCCTTGTGCATGCATATATCCTAGATTCCCAAGAATATGTTGCAGCTTTTCAAAGCCTCCATTTTCTCTTTTTCCAATAAATCTATTTATTTGTTTATTTTTGGCTGTGTTGGGCCTTCGTTACCGCGCACTGGCTTTCTCTAGTTGTGGCGAGTGGGGACTACTCTTTGTTGCAGTGCACAGCTTCTCCTTGCAGTAGCTTCTGTTGAAGCACGGGCTCTAGGCATGTGGGCTTCAAGAGTTGTGGCACTCAGGCTCAGTAGTTGTGGCTTGCGGTTCTAGAGAGCAGGCTCAGTAGCCGTGGCGCATAGGCTTAGTTGTTCCACGGCATGTGGGATCTTCCCAGACCAGGGCTCGAACCCGTGTCCCCTGCATTGGCAGGCAGACTCTTAACCACTGCACCACCAGGGAAGTCCCTCAAAGCCTCTATTGACTTCTCATTCCCCAGCTTTTCCTTTTAAGACTTTTGGTTAGCCTATTGTTTACCTAAACTGTTATCCGCCACCTCAATAAGTTACAGAGTTAATTGATTGCTTCTAATTGTTTTCAATAAATGCCCCTAAGGAAAAGGTTTTTTTGTATAAGGTGTAAGTAAAGACAGAATTGCAAGTGGGGTCTTCCAGGGAACCCCCAAACAGGTTAGAAGTGAAACTTTTATGAGAATGTGGATATGAAGGAGCACCAAATCAGTTCTGCCTGTGCAGTGGCTATCAGGCTGCTGGAGTTTACTGTGATGGCAGGCTGCTGGTTTTCAAGGCTGCACTGAAGCTGGAGATCAGGCAGTGGGAATAGGGCAAGTTAAAATGCCACAAAGCTTGCTGTTCTTACCAAGATTCAAGCGTTGTCCTGAATAAACAATTTTGGGGTTGCTACAATCCTTTGGCTAATTTCAAGAGTTGTGAACAAGTTGATTCTGACAATTTTTGTATGTTTTTTCATTGCTTTTGTGGAGGAGAGAATTTTCAGAGGACCTTACCCTGCTGTTTTTAGTGATGTCACCTTTTAGTTACATTTTAATACTTTAAGTCCTTATCTTAAAATATTCACTTTATAACCTATATTTAACCTCTTTTTTTGAGACTCCTCACTCTCTTGACTTGAGCTGCCTGAAGCCCTTCTCCTACTGCTGTTGGCAGCTTCCCTTCACTCCACCCTAACTGGTCCCTGAACACTAAAATTTCCTACTTCTTAAGTTTTGTTCTGCCATTCGCATCTTCTCTGCTGTTTCCCACATCAGCTCCTGTAAAACTTTATTACCCTCCCCCAGATTTTACCTACCTCTTTCTCATTTAGAGACAACATAGACTATCAGGTATGAGCTCTCATATCCTTGCTTTTCCACCTATAGCTTAGCAACAACTGCACACACCTGATCCACCTCTCACATGAAAAGCTGTTTAAGGTCAGTCCCTTTACGTGTGCATCCCCTTGGTGGAGTTTCTCCATTAACCACCCTCTCTCTTTTGGACCTTCATTCTCTCTGTAATAAACAAAATATTCCTCAAAAATACGTGGACCAAAAACTATGTGCCATCCTGTATCATTCCTTCTCTCCCCTTCCTATCTCAATTAAACTTCTCGACAACTTTGTCTCAACCCTAGTTCTGTTCTGTTAGTGTAAATTCCCATTATTTATTTTAATCTTATATTAGTTGTTTATTTCCAAGTAGTAATTGAGCACTTTCTTTCAGACACTGTTCTAAACTTGGGGGACAACAGTGAACAAGACTTAATCCCTGTTGGTATGGGGCTTAAATTCTAGAAGGGGAGACAAGAAACATACAGTACACTCTCAGAGAGGGATAAGTCTAGTTAGAACCTAAAGCAGGGTAAATGATGACTAATAAGGAGAGGAGGTGCTATATTGCAGGGGTCCCCAACCTCTGGGCTATTGACCAGTGCTGGTCTGCGGCCTGTCAGGAACCGGGCCTCACAGCAGGAGGTGAGCGGCAGGCGAGCAAGCAAAGCTTCATCTGCCGCTCCCCATTGCTCACATTACTGCCTGAACCATCCCCACACCCCACCGTCCGTGGAAAAATTGTCTTCCACAAAACCGGTCCCTGGTGCCAAAAAGTTTGGGGACTGCTGCTATACAGGACGGTCAGGGATGGCTTCTTCTATTTTTTTTTTAACTAAAAAACTTTTATTTATTTATTTTTTTATACAGCAGGTTCTTATTAGTTACCTATTTTATACATATTAGTGTATATATGTCATTCCCAATCTCCCAGTTCATCCCCCCACCGCCACCCTCACCCCCCCACCGCCACTTTCCCCCCTTGGTGTCCATATCTTTGTTCTCTTCATCTGTGTCTCTATTTCTGCCTTGCAGACTGGTTCATCTGTACCATTTTTCTAGATTCCACATATGTGTGTTAATACACGATATTTGTTTTTCTCTTTCTGACTTACTTCACTCTGTATGACAGTCTCTAGGTCCAAGGGATGGCTTCTTTATGGGAGTGGCATTTTAGCAGAGACTTTAATGTCAGTGAGCCAGCTCAGGGAAGGTCATGGGGAAGATCTTCAAGGCAGAGGATCAAGTATAAATGCTCTAAGGTGGGAAGCAAGCTTGGTGAAATCAGGCCCTACAAGAAGGCCATGGTGACTTGAGAGTAGTGATGAGAGGACCTGGGGCCAGACAGGAGGCCAGAGAAATAGGCAGAAGCTAGATTGTGTAGGCCTTGTAGGTCATGGTGAGGAATTTATGTTTCAGTCTGAATTTGTTAGGATGTATTGGAAGGTTTCAAGTAGGGGAGTGATTTGATAGGCCTTCTCATTAAGTCAAAATTAAATTCACTCAGAAATACCCAAATATAGCATCTCAGAATCTGTGTACATGTATTTGGATTACCATCATGGGAATAAGTTGTTTCCCCCAAAACCCATGTTGCAAAGAAAGAAACGGCTCTTTATTTTTTTCAACTGGAAGAGACTAAGAGAGTTTCTGAAATTTTTGCTTGTGGCTCCAGATTTCAATTTTGTTAGTATTAATAATAATCATGATCATTTTAAGGAAAATGTTGGGATGAATATGAAACTAAAGTAGTGCAAGACACTACTTTATGTTGTAGCCCTGTATTACGATAAACACAGACCTTACCCCATGAGTTCTTTTTTTTTTTTGCGGTACACGGGCCTCTCACTGTTGTGGCCTCTCCCGTTGCGGAGCACAGGCTCCGGACGCGCAGCCTCAGCGGCCATGGTTCACGGGCCCAGCCGCTCTGCGGCATGTGGGATCTTCCCGGACCGGGGCACGAACCCGTGTCCCCTGCATCGGCAGGCGGACTCTCAACCACTGTGCCACCAGGCAAGCCCCCCCCATGAGTTCTTTTGGCTTAATTTCATGAAGATGATAGCCCCAGTTCATCAACAGAAATGTGTAGTTGTTTGGCAGTTGACATGGATTTTTTGCTACTCTGTTAGCACTCTTCCTCCCGGTTCCCGTGGTGGATAGTGGCATGCAAGGAAATGCAAGGAAATGACTGTCTAGGGATGATCTGAGGCCAGGGAGCCTGAGGAAGTGACAGGTCACAGAGAGTAAACCAGTGACCTTGGAATCATGAGGAGAAGGTTCAAAGCAACCATTCAACAGATAAACGAGTATCTATATGCCTTGAATACCAGTGCCTCAGCAAATATTAAACTGTCTCTCTGAGTATGTGTCATATAGTAATATCACATTGCAATGAGACTAGAAAGTTCACATGTGATTCTCAAGCTATGTGATGTTATGGAGAAACCTTTTAGATCTTTGCAGTTCAAAGGTTCAGACCTTTTCTGAGTTCTGGCATCAACGGACTCATGGCTGTGACTAGAACACCCACCTCTCTGGACTCAGTTTCCCTCCTCTGTCAAATAAAGTCATTGGGCTGATCTTTAAGGTCCCTCCAGCACTAATGTTTGATGATTTGATGAGTCTAAAGATTGCCTAGGCCTATAGGATAGAAATGATAGTAAAACTCAGTAAAAATTCAACTGAAAACCCTCTGCCATTTTTAGCCTGGTAAGAGTTATTTTAATTGCATGAGAACTCATCCGGCTTAGTAGGAACTATTGATTCTAAGTGGATCTGCCACAATTTTTTTTTGCCTCTGACAGTATCTCTCTCTAATGATTATGTCAAGGACAGGATGAATCTGTGATGACACAAAGCCAGCTATGTAAAGATTTACCCATATGGATAGCTAAGGAGAGTGGGATATAACTGAGATTAAGTAGATATTTAGAAAAATCAGTGAATTACCTCAAAATGGGATTCTTTTTTGGCTTGTTCCACTAAAAATGGAGGTAATGTAATCTTTGATTTTTTGATTTAGCTTGTTGACTACTATCCGTTTAGCTAATTAAGCCCTGATTTATATCCTATGTAAAAATAAATCTTCTCTTAGCACCTCTTAGTAGTGTATGTGAATAGATTTGCACCTCCTGGTTTTGAGCCACTCAAGCTGTTCACTTCATAAGGGACTGGCCCACTAAACTCCATTAATAAGGATTCCAAATACCAACATGTAAAGCTTGATCTTCTTGAGACTGTTCATCCTTGCAACTGCCAATTCATCTGAAAGATCGATGAGAACATGAAATGTTTTTTCTACCGTGTTTTCACTTTTCTTGCATCTATAATAAAAATGCCATTTTAGTAAATAAAGATGGCTCACCTCATTGCAGAAGTGTCTTTTTTTCATTCTCTTCTGGGTAGCACCCAGAACCAAAGCATAAGGTTTACTAACACTGTGGTTTTCCAGCTTCTTTTCAGAATCTGGAAACTACAAGCCAAAGTTAATGAAAGAAGTGATCATTTTCCTGCTTTAAACAAGATAAATACAAAGCCAATATCTTTATATATATGGAATATATATTGATGTAATATTTTTTACAGGGAAAAATAATTTTTTCTCTGTTCAGTTTTAGGAAAACTTGACATAAAAATATTTATATTTGCAAAATAGACTTAACTGCATTTGAAAAGGATAATATGCTCCATGTTAACATCTTACGAGGCATACTTATAAAGCATCCAGTGGTAAAATTGTTAAATATGAATTTTTAGCCTCTGATAGAAACAAAAATTGTTTCTCAAATATATTGGATAATTCCTTTATGGAACTGAAAGACTGTGCACCTCACCATGACTCAAAGAAAGGTTATTACATGTGGTTAAAATAGTTCTCATATAATCATATCATTAATATGAGTAAAGTAGTGATTCTTTGCATATCTTCCTGAAATTCTTATACTACTTGTATAAGATTAAAAATTTAACAAGCATACTCAAATTTATACTTCCAAATGAATACTGGTTCCTTTGAAATAGTTTCCTGGGAAAGTTATGCCATTATTTTAATGATGTTATTGTTGCTGCAGATGGTTTGCAGTCCCTTCTTTTGAAACTGTTTTCAGAGCAACTTAACCTAGCTGGTAAAATTCATGGCGATTTACATTTATTTACTTATTCATCTGACAGATATTTATTGAATATGTACTCTCTGTTAGTTGTGCTGATTTCTAGGTTGATGAAAATTAAAATCAAACAACATGACCCCTGCCTTTATCATGTTCACAATCTATTGATTTTGTTTTTTGGAAACCACCAAAAGCTGAATTTGGTAAAGGTGAAGGATGTTAGTGAATACCATTTTAGTGAAAAAATGTTACAACATAAGGAGGTTTTTTTAACCTCATAAAGTGGTTTTCAAAATTATATCAAAGAGAATCTCCAAAAAAGAAAAAAAACATTTTGTTCTAAGATAGTATCTTTGGAATATGTTGATTGCTTGTCATGGTACCTAATTTGAAGGGTAACATTCATTTAGATAGATGTTAACATAACTATTTTACTTTATTAGTTTTTATGTGTATTTTGAATTTTATACGTACCAGCTTTTGTTTGGTTAATATGAAAATTCTAAGATAGGGTCCTGGTTTACCTTTGAGAAAACTGTTAACACAAGCTAGATGCCTAGATATGATTGTCCTATTGACCTTCAGTTTTGCGTATGTATTTAAGTTTACATAAAGTACAGATTCTTAGCCTGTCCTTCACTACTTTCCTTCAGTTTTTACATGTGTATGATTATACACTTGAGAACAAAATGAAAGTATCTAGTTATGCTTCATCTGGAAGTATGATTATGTCATAAATATTGATAAAACTGGACTAAAAAGCTAATTTTACCCTAGACATCCAATGCATGATGTCAGTAGAGAAAAAGAAGTCTCACAATGGATCCACAGAGGAGGAGGGGCCCAGTGCACTTTTCTAGTAGTTTCATTTGTTGTAACACAACATGTTTGTTTCTACAGGGGGATCTTTGGATGTATATAGAAAAATTCCAGAGCATGTCCTTGGAAGAATTGCAGTGGCAGTGAGTATATGGCTTCAACTCTATGAAATTTGGGTGATTTAATCTCTATAGTCAAACATTATTCTCTTTATATCCTCAGGATTTTTTTTTTTTTTCTTTTTCTTGAATCCATGCTGACTGCCAGGGCCTTCTTAACTCTCATCATTTTTGTCCTTTCTTCTTTTCATAGACCAACCTACAATAATAACATAGACACATGACAGTTTTCAGGCTTATGGATATTCTTTTTTTTGGCCACGCCGTGTGGCTTGCAGGATCTTAGTTCCCTGACCAGGGATCGAACCTGGGCCCTGTCAGTGAAAGGGTCAGGTCCTAACCACTGGACTGCCAGGGAATTTCCTGCATATTCTGACCTGTTCTCGTTTCATGTATTTGCAGGGACCTTACTACTCTTGTTAGCCAGTAAAATTTCCACGTTCTTTGGAAAGAAAGCTGTTTTAGGGACATTTTGTAGTTATAGGCATATGATTAGGAAATACTTTTAAAGCCTAAATTATTAAAATAAAACCATCTATAAGAAAATAGTACTTTAGTCTTAAAGATTTTTGCAGACTTTTTATGTACTTGGTTTTTAATTTTTTCACCACGTATATCTGGAATTTATACCTTTGTGATTTCCTCTTTTCTATATTCACCAATTTAAACCGATGAACTATATCAACTAAATTAACATTACTATATAAACTCCAGATTTCAAATTCAGAATAACATAGGCTAAACAGTGTCTAAGAGAAGTCGTGGGTGGTGTAATAGTAAACAGTTGCTAAACTAAAGGCGCTCTGATAACTTAAGCAGTTTAGTGCAGAACAAAGTGGTTATACCATGTACCATTTAATTAAATGGCTGATTTTCACATTCATTATACATCAAACTGACAACACAGATCCTTTAATCCAACATGGACACTTATTTAGTCTTAGTTCATTGTAATTCACAGCTTTCCTTTTTTCTTTCTAATTATTAGTGAGAACTGCCCAGGGTGATGAGAACTGTCTTTCCTGATGCTATTGCTGCTAAGTAGCTTCTAATCTACATGTTTAGGTAGATGAGTATGAAATTTGACTACTTAAAGCACTATTCTAGATGAAAATAAAAATGTTTCATTTCCTCTTTTAATCTCAGGGGGGAATGAATGCTTTGTGGCTTTTGGCATTTCTTAGCTCTAAAGTTTAAAAACGTATATTAAAGGGCAAAAAAGGAGGAATACCAATTGAAAAAGCAAAAAGTATATGAGTTCTATACGCAATTATCTATCAAACTTGGCTAAAATAGGAATCTGCCTTCTTCAGTAGAGAAGCTTGTTCTTCCTGGATTTCATAAATCTTGCCGCCCTCTTGTGTAGGGCAGCCACACAAGGCCATCGGTCTTTTCAATTCTACTGGAGTGGGAAGCCTGTGAAGTGAATGGAGTCAGCAAAAAAAAAAAAAAAAAAAAAATCCAGCTTCAGTGCAGGGCTTACCTAACTGAAAATATGACAGTGATTTTAGTGAAAGGCATTTGAAATAAGTGCTAGCCAAAGCATTATTTGTATTTAACCCTTACATTTTAAAACATGAGGCTGTTTTTGTTTTTTTTCCCTAAAATGTGTCCAATTTCACCAGCTTTTATGGCTTATCAGGTCATAGTAATGAAAATTGCCTGTGGCCAGAGTAAAAAAAAAAAAAAAATGCTTTTGATAATTTTACTCTTCATCTGCCACTTTTTATAAACTCTGCTAGGGCCTAAGCTTGTATAATACTTCCAAAGTGTGTTTTTTTAATGAAATTTTAGTAGACTACAAAGTTGGTTACTCCTTTTCTTGCAGCTAACAAACACCAGTGGAAGGGTTCTACCAATCAAAATAAGACTAGCAAATTGATGGTTTGTAGGACATGATTTGTAAAGTAAATGTTCTCACAGCCTGACTGGGTTCCCAGTATCCTTGACCATCACTCCTCTAGTGTTCTGAAGACAGCATCAACATCATTCCCTTGAGTTCCCTCAGGGAGGCCAAGGAAGCACATGGGTTCTTTTGCCAAGCCAGAAGGAACAGAATCGGGAGAGAGGAGGGAAATAGGTGTATATTGAGTACTTCTTTATGAAAATCATTGATAAATGTTTTATGTACAAATATTATGTCATTTACCCTTCACAGTAACTCTATAGATGATTGTACATATTTTATACAAGTGCAAGATGAGGTGTAGAAAAGTTAAACAGCTTGCCTAGAGATATCATGTAGCTAGTCAGTAATAATTAGAACCCAGGGCAGTTTGACTCCAGGCCCCATGCTCTTTCAATCTGGTTTCCTAAGAAAATGAGAAAAATGAAGAGGAAGAAATGAAAGGGAGAATGAGGTTTAAAAGTAAAAAAGAGAAGTATGAATGAAGAGAATACTGGCGTAACACATACAACTGCTTCAGATTCTTTTCATGTCTTAGAACCACATCTAGGCATCTCTTCCTCCCCCAAGTAACTTTATTTTCCAGGTTCTAATAGTCTGGCATGCTATACAGGTCCACAGATCCAACATTCATTACAGGATAGACCCCTGTCAGCCTTTATGATATGTTGTTCAAATTTTCTCTTGATGGATGTATGGCAAGAGAATATTTTCCCAGAAAAAGAAATCCATATAAACTGGTTGATTTCAGCCTTACACCTTGCTCAGTGATTTTTATTACTTTCCACTGGAATCTGGTCTCCTATAAAGAGGAATGCCTTTCTCCCTTTCCCTGCCATCTAACACATTTTATTTTTCCTCTCATTTCTGAAGCAGTGACACTGTGTACTGTATTTTGAGTGCTAATGTTGATTGAAGTTGTCCCTGAAAGGCTGTGCACTTGACATGTCAAGGAGTGAGTGACTGACAGCAGATATAAGTACTTTTAGTGTCAAGGCTTTGTCAAGTCGTTGTGAAACCTAGTTTACTGAATACCAATAATACCCTCTAGATTTTCAAGGGACAGATTTCTAGCTCCCCATGCATTTATTCTTCTTCTAAAGGAAAATGTAGTCTATTTTGATAAAGTTGGAAGAATAATATTTTCTTTTTGAATGTCCAACAAAACTTATAAATTTAGCGAGTATCATAAAATCAGTATTTGTTTTACTTTTTCTCTGCCTGATAATCTGAATATGGTGGATTGCCTTCCCCTGTGTGTTTTCTGATTATTCATTTTCTGTGGGACTAATTTTCAGTGGTGAGTTATCTTTAATGGGAGAGCTTTAAAATATGCAACTTATAAGTTGAGAACTTTAACCCTATTTCCAGAGCTCAGAGGGTGATTACTTCCAGCTAAATAAGATGACGTTGTCCTACTACTCAAAGAAAAAATTGTTTTTATTATTGATGTTATTTTTATAAGCATTTAAGGGAATATTTTTGTCCTGTTTCTTCCTTCTGTGTTATTCCTATTTTCATATTTTCTTTTTTTACTATCTTACTGTTCAGAGTACATGTGTTTTATTGTAATGCCACTTAGTCTGAATTCTGGAAGAAATCATTTGCTATAGATATGTATTCCGTTCTCTTAAAATAGAAAAATATATCACAGAATTGATTATAATGCGTTAGCAAATTTTTCAGGAGTACATTCCACTCAGAACAATTAAAATATGTTAACTTCTGCTCAGCATTAGTTGATATAGATTTTATCTTCTTCTAGACCTTTAGTATTTGGAAATCGGGTTTTTCCCTTGGCATTTCTATTTTTATTATTGCCCTTGGTCTTTTTTGATCAACTAAAATCCTTGCATATTTAGCTCCAACCCTCTTTTCATCTTTCTCAAGGTATGTAAATTACTCGGTTACTTCTCATAATGGTAGTTTTTCTTATATTCCTGACTCACCTAAAAATTTCTATAATGATGGGTACTTTAAAATTCTTACAGTAAATTTTTTTTTTTTCCCTGTGGTACGCGGGCCTCTCACTGTTGTGGCCTCTCCCGTTGCGGAGCACAGGCTCCAGACATGCGGGCCCAGCGGCCATGGCCCACGGGCCCAGCCTCTCCGCGGCACGTGGGATCCTCCCGGACCGGGTCACGAACCCGTGTCTCCTGCATCGGCAGGCGGACTCTCAACCGCTGCGCCACCAGGGAAGCCCCCCAGTAAATTTTTAATAATAGTGGTGTGTTCATTGTATCTGATACCTAATTATGAATAGTCAACCTTGAAATTGGTAAGTTCACACTCGTGTGCATTACAGGGTCAGTGGGTGTGAATAAAGACATGTGCATCTCCTTTTACAGCTATTTCTATATAAAGATTTTTAAAGCTTTTGATGATTAACTTTCCCACACAGAAGGTAGCACTTATAACCCACGTACTTAGGGTCTTGGAAACATCTTCTCTTCAGTACCTTATTCGACTAATTACTCTTAACTCAGTCTGTTAAATTAAAAAAATCTAAACTCTAACTCAGATGTTTGTATTTTCTCATTTTATTTCTTTTACTTGCCCTTTCAGTATTGTCTACATGATTCCACACATACTTGCATCAGTCAGACTGGCTTGTGAGGATCATCCCCTTGATATACTTTGTTGTTTCCTACCCTAAAATCATTTAAAATATTTGGGGGGAAACTTTTTATTTTGAAATTATTTTAACCTTCCAGAAAACTGGTGAGAGTAATACTAAGAATTCCCAAAGATGCTTCACCCAGATTTCCCAATTGTTAACAATTAACCACATTTGATTAAATATATATGTACAGATTTTTTTCCTGAAGCATTTGAGAATTATTTGCAAATATCATGACCCTTTACTCCTAATTACTCCAGGTGTGTATTTCCTAAGAACAAGGACATTCTCTTACATCATCACTGTATATGGATCAAAATTAGAAAATTAGCATTGATACATCATTATTATCTAATCAACAGTCCTTATTCAGATTTTGCCAGTTGTCCAATAATACTCTTTATAGACCAAAAGAAAAAAATTTTCTAGTCCAGCATCCAGTCTTGGATTATACGTTGCATTTAGTTGTCATGTCTGTTTAGTCTCTGTTAATCTAGAACAGTGTCTCAGTGTTTGTCTTCCTCGATAGTTTTGAAGAATGCACTGCCCCAACACTCTGATCATATATTTTTACCTTGGCTTGAATGCTTTTTTCACTTTTCTTCACATCAGTTGAATCTGTTACTCAGGGCCTGGCACTTTGGTAAAGCCTTCCTGACGGTCAGGGGAAGCAGCCTTTAGTCCACCCATTGCCCTCATTAGTTAAGTTTTTTAAAAATGTCTCTCCTTGGTCATAAATGTCATGACTTTAAAAATTTTTCTTTTCATGTACAGAAGTATAGAAAATAAGTGAAAATCTTTGTCCCTTTTTCCTGTCCCTCTCCTTTCTGCCCACACCACCACTGAGAACTTTGTCAGTGGACTTCCAGGTCATATTATGTGCACACATATCCATTTCTTTCATTCATCGTACCTTATCTTCAGAACACTGTGAGCTCATTAAAGGAAGGAACCTGTAGCTTATACATTCTGTGTCCCCACAGCGCCTGACACAGAAATGGGAGGTGTTCAATAAATGCGTGTTGGTTAACAGACTTTGGAAGGAAGAAATTACGGCTGATACGATTATGTGTTTAAATGTGGAAAGTTCCTTATAAAAACCATCATTGTCCTGTTTTCTCTTTCTCAATTTAGGTCGTTAAAGGCCTTACTTATTTGTGGAGTTTAAAGATTTTACATAGAGGTATGTACTGGCTTACAAGCTCTGACTTAATTTGGGGTAAGGTGGGGAGCTCTCCCTATACCTTGATTTTTAAAGTGAATAAATGATCTAATATTTAAGCCAGGTGATATATTTGGTAGTCAGTAAGATGGCTGCTTTATAAATGTTACTTAAAAAATTTTTTCTTCCTTAACTACTCTGATTTAGATTATAAACTTGGTATTGTATTTTTGTGAATAATGTTTACCAAACATGTAAAACGGTGTTTTTCATAGTATTTGGAAATGACAGGATCTTATTTTTCTTAACTCTAGTTAATTGCAAAACCTTCACTTTCTATATAATTGCATCCCTTCCTTTTATTAACATTTCAAATATCCTCATGCATTGTTGCTTAAGAGATTGCTTTACATACCTTGAAAGTGAAACTTTAAATAAGGGATTGGTAAGTGCATCAGCAATTAGTCTCCTAGTCTATTAACAGAACACATGAGAAGAATAATCGGATCACTGTTGAATGTTGCAAAAGGAACCTCCCTTTGCATTTTTTAATATTCCCCAAGTGTCTGAATTCATTTGGAAGTTGGCCTGATGTTACTAAGTACCGTTTAATTTCACACCTCTGCTCAGCCTAGCTTTATGCACCTTTGGAGAACGCAACAACATACACAGATGTGATGAAAGGAAAGTTTTGTGGGGTTTTTAAGGTATAAGGTATGAGAGAGAGAAAACAACTGATGTCTTCAATTGTAGTATCACATCTGTCACTAAGGGTTTTTTTTTGTTGTGGTGGTTTTAATATCCTAGTGGTTCCAAATTTGTGCTTAAATCTTCCTTCCTCTTTTGAAAAGGGTATGTAGATTTTGACAAGCAAAACTTTCAATTCAGTTCTTGAAGGTTTTTATGCTGATTAAATGGAATCATAAACCAAGTTTTTCTTTAAAGCCAGTCCACTCTATTTCTAGAGTATGTGGTTGGTACACATGTAGATGTAGGGAGAGTGAACTGAGTGTGTATTATTCTTCCTGGGAATAAATAAGCATGTGAATACATCTGGTGGGTGAGAAAAAAATGGAGCATTTTCTCCTCCAGGATTAAGAGAGAATGGTTGTTAACATAATATGACTTATATTGCTTCCCTGTACTCCCACCTCCCCAGACTCACCAACCCATAAGGTGGTTATAGCCATTTTAATAGGAATTATCACAGTGGTCAATTCTTGTCATTTTATTGATTTTTATGGACATCTGCTATCCATTTGACAAAGGAAATCAAGGAAGTCATCAATGCTCAGTAGCAAAGCCTTCATTAAAAGGACCTTGCCATGGAAATTCAAATGTTATTTTTTTTAATTTATTTATTTTTGGCTGCGTTGGGTCTTTGTTGCTGTGTATGGGCTTTCTCTAGTTGCGGTGCGCGGGCTTCTCACTGTAGTGGCTTCTCTTGTTGCGGAGTATGGGCTCTACGCGCGCAGGCTCCAGTAGTTGTGGCACCTGGGCTCAGTAGTTGCGGCTCCTGGGCTCTAGAGCGCAGGCTCAGTAGTTGTGGCACACGGGCTTAGTTGCTCCACAGCATGTGGGATCTTCCTGGACCAGGGCTCGAACCCATGTCCCCTGCATTGGCAGGCGGATTCTTAACCACTGGACCACCAGGGAAGTCCTGCAAATATTATTATTAAAGAGATCCTTAGGCTCATCCTGTACTCTGGGCACACAGCATAATTCTGGTTTATAAGAAATTCTCACTAGCCATAACTTTCTGTGAGGACTCTTAGTAGCACTAAGAACTATAATGGATAGGAAAATACTATTCAGTTATTCTGCAGTCATCTTTGTTTTTCTTCTTTAAAATCATTGGTTTTAGTTTTACTCTTCATCTGGAGGAATAATTGAATTTTTCATTCAAAATGGCATCTTGATGGACATGTTTCAAATGGATTTATGTCTGGATCTAAAAATAAAGTCTAAAGTGTTCGTCAGAGTCCTGTACAACCACCCTATAATCACTGTGGGCAAGTGTGGTTGACCAGAGCCTCTTAGAGGTAGGTAGGTCCTTCTCCCCAGCTGTGGTTGCAGTTTGGGCTAAGAAGGGTTCTTTGATCAGTGACGTATGAGGGCCTTAGTGGTTTGACTGATTTTGGACATAGAGGTTTCAAAAAGGAATCCTAAACCTGTACTTCTCTTTTTAGTCTGTGCTGGCCAGTCCAGTTCCCACAGAGAGTAACCACTATAAAATGCCACTGGTTATGGAATGAAAATATCTGCGAGAGGCTGAGTGGGGATAGTGGTAGTGGGCCAGCTAACCCTCTCAAGGGATTTCAGTTTTTTTAATTTATTTATTTAGTTAAAGTATTGATTTACAATGTTGTATTAGTTTCAGGTATACAATGTTGTGTCAGGTACAGCAAAGTGATTCATTTATACATATATATAGATTCTTTTCCCTTATAGGTTATTACAAAATATTGAGTATAGTTCCCTATGCTATACAGTAGGTCCTTGTTGGTTATCTTTTTTGTATATAATAGTGTGTATATGTTCAGTTTTAAATAAATACCAGTAAGTGAATGTGCATCTGCATCTGTCTAGATAGAAAGACTAATGAATTACAGTGCAGATGAACAGTTATTCCCCAGTAATTATGGGTACTCAGCTATAGAAATAGTATGCTATGGTAGTATACCTCATTAAACATATATGTTTAGCTTTTGAGTTTCCTTGTTATTTGTGGAAACTTGTACCTTCCAGATTTAAAAGTACGTGTTTTTATTGAAGAGTAGAAGAAGCCAGGTGTCTCTGAAGAATTTTGTAAAGCTTTGTCATAAGAAATTTACTCTAGATTGAGTAGATGTTAACTTAATATTTTAGATGTTTTGTCTATATTTAATAACTTGGATTTCATAAAATAAGATTAAAGATGCCTTTTTATTTACCAAAAAGCTATTTAATTTTGTCCTTAATTTAAAAATTGTAGCTTTTTAGATCAGTTCAATTAAAGATCAGAGCTTTTAAGTTCAGCTAAGGCAATTAAATAGGTAATATACTTGTTTATAGACTTTTGATATGTAAGCTTATTGCTGTACCTTCTTAAAAGCACACATCCTCATTTTTGCTTTCTTGAATGATGATGGGAGTTCTAGCTGAATATGTGTCACGTTGTCAAATCAAAGACAGTGGTCCTTCTGCAGGAGGGGGAGCCCAGTACAGGCGCTGTGAGAAGACAGTGAAAAGATGGTGAAAGAGAAGCATTAATGAGTGATCTAAGCCTCCTTCTCCTTTGTCTCGGTCTAAGTACTTGTGTTCTCCTCTGTCATTTTCTTCCCTACCAAATGCTGCCCCTAAAGACCAGGGTCTTGTACTTACGAACACAAATTTTAAAATATTAAGAAATGGATATATATTCAGTTATCTAATGAGAAAAGAGGATAAACTGTTTCTCACATTTAAATGGCTTCCTTGAAGTACAGTGGTCCTGGATTTGTAGCTGTAAATATATATGTGTGTGTGTATATGTACATATATGTGTGTATATATAGGTATATATATGTGTATATATGTATACATGTGTATATATATGTGTATATATAGGTGTGTGTGTGTGTGTGTATATATATATATATAGTGGAATTTATAAAATATAGTAAATGACTTCCAGACGAGCTGTTGAAAATCGAGTCTTTCCTATAGTGCAAACCCCATGAGGACTGTAGAGCAGAGTGAAGTCTGAGCAACAAGCAGCAACAGACCACTCATGCATCCCATGAAGCTTGTTAGTCTGGTACAGGTTAGTTTATTTGTGTATTATGGAAACTGTAAATTTTTTTAGGAATTGAAGTGTATCAGTTGCCATTCATAGTGGATCATCAAGTGATATATTCAACCAGGTTTTACTTTTGTTTATTTTGTTCTTTTTAAGATCTGGTTGAGATGATATATGTGAAAGTGCTTTATAAGCTATCAAATATTAGTAATGCAGGTATGTTTTAATTATATAATAACTATTATTAGAATTAACCACTTTATCCTGTTAATAAGAATACCTCACTCCCAAATCAAGCCAGGGAGAGAGTTTATTATACTTTGTATTACTAGGCGAAAAATTATGAAAATCTTTTCTTCAGGATAAACATGTGGTATCACATGAGGAAATAATTATTAAAACTGTTTGAGGGCTTCCTTGGTGGCGCAGTGGTTGAGAGTCCGCCTGCCGATGCAGGGGACACACGTTCGTGCCCCGGTCCGGGAAGATCCCACATGCCGCGGAGCGGCTGGGCCCGTGAGCCATGGCCGCTGAGCCTGCGCGTCCGGAGCCTGTGCTCTGCAATGGGGGAGGGCCGTGACAGTGAGAGGCCCGTGTACCGCAAAAAAAAAGAAAAAAAGAAAAAAGAAAAAAAAAAAACCTGTTTGAAACTTCCACCAAGATTAACTACTGTGGAAAAATTGTTTTTATTAAAAAGCATTCGTGTGAGCCCTGTGAGCATAGCATGTACTGACTGAGTAAAAACAAAGAAAATGAACAGTGAGAAAGTCTGTTAGGCCAGATCTGACATTACAGCAAACATTGCAGCTTAACTTCAAAACATACATCGCCACTAATGAGGTGAGAGCCCTGTATATTAATAAACCTACAGCTCCAGTCACAGCCATCATTACCCACATCAAACATAAATACAAGATTAACACCTATGCCATTTC
The DNA here is from genome assembly GCF_937001465.1 of Orcinus orca. Lineage (NCBI taxonomy): Eukaryota > Metazoa > Chordata > Mammalia > Artiodactyla > Delphinidae > Orcinus > Orcinus orca. Next base: position 91,352,324 of record NC_064560.1, on the reverse strand, counting down.
TTTGGAAGATGTGAGAATGCCCTGGCATTAACTGCTCTCTCCTTCCCTGAGGATAATAAATAGAAATGGAAGGGTAATGAGAATAGAACTTAGATTAAGAAAATAAAATTGGCAGTCAGGCTGAGGCAGTCTTACACAGATGGAGAAGTTTATAGAAAGAAAAAAACCTAGATAGTTGGTGTCCCAGGATATTTTTGTATATATGAACCTGGTTGGTTTCATCAATTTTCTCTAACAGGAGAGCTTTTTTATATTTTATATTATATATATATGTATTAAAAAATGTTTTTGTATTATTCTGACGGCAAATGCTGCCCAATTTGTGATTGGAGAAAGTAAGTCTTGTGGTTTCAATAGGCATGTTAGAAATTTCATTTTCTACCCCTGGCTCTACTTTTTATAAATCTGTCCTCATACATATTTTCCAGTTGGTGCCAAAGCCAGTGTTTTTAATTTGTTCATGGAGCAACTATTTATTTTTATCCCTACTGTGTTCCAGGCAGTTGTCTATGTAGTTGGAATACATCGATTTGTATAAAACAAAAGATTCTGACACTCATGGAACTTATACTCTAGCTGGGGTGGGGCAGGGTTGGGAAAGTAATGTCGCTAAGTAATGAATATAATAAAAAAAATACAGAGTGTGTTAAAGGGTAGTTATTAATAGGGAGAAAAGAAAAAGTAGATCAATCTTAGGGGAGGGAAAGGGCAGGTTGCAGTGTTCATCAGGTAGGCCTCATAGAGAAGATGAGATTGAAGCAAAGGCTTGAAGGAAGAGAGTTGCTAGACAGGAAGGTGTGTGGGGGAACAGAGCAGAAGATGCTGGTGGGATGTGCGTGGTGTGTTCATGGAACAGCAGGGAGGCCAGTGTGTCACACTGAGGATGGGGGTGAGGGTATTATCAGCTGTTAGGCAGTGTTACAGTAACCAGGTGAGTTACAGAAGCTCAGGTCAGGGAGACAGTCGTGAAGATGGGGAGAAGTGGTCAGATTCTGAATGTATTTTAAATGTAGAGTTAGAATTTCCTGATGGATTGCTTGTGGATTTTTAGAGGAAGAGAGGAGTCAAGTTTGCTTCAACTTTCAGCGGTAGTTTGGTGTGATAAAAAATGTTTCCTGCTACATTTTTTTTTCTGCTAAAACAGAGACCTTCACTAAAATTAAAGAAAAAACTGATAATATCAAGTGCTGACAAAGAATACAGAGCAACTGAACTCTCATACATTGCTAGTGGGAATATGAAATGGTCCAGCCACTTTGGAAAGCAGTTTGGTACTGTCCTACAAAATGATTTGGCAATCGCACTCCACATGGCTGTATTCATAGTAGCCCCAAACTGGAAACAACTCCATTGTCTTTCAACTGGTGAATGAATAAACAAACTGTGGTACATCCAAACATAGAATACTACTCAGCAATAATAGGGAACAAATAGAATAATACTCAGCAATAATAGGGAACAAACTACTGATTCATGCAGTGACATAGATGCACCGTAAGCTCCTTATGCTAAGTGAAAGAAGCCAGACTCAAAGGGCTACCTATTGTGTCACTCCATATATATGACATTCTGGAAAAGGCAAAGCAATAAGGATGGAAAATACATCAGTGGTTGCCCAAGGGTAGAGGAAGGGTTGACTATAAAGCTGTGAGGGAATTTTGGGAGATGTTGCAAATTCTATATCTTGAATTTGGTGGTGGTTATCAGACTGTACACATTTGTTAGAACACTTAGACTTATACACCTAGATAGGGTGAATTTTACTGTAAATTATCCCTCAGTAAATCAGACTTTTAAAAAAAAGAAGAAGGAAGAGAAAGAAGGCATTCTTTTAATTCTTAGCAGTGCAGTGGAAGCTCTACTTTATTATTATTATTTTTCTTTTTTTGGTTGTGTTGGGTCTTCATTGTGACATGCGGGATCTTTGCAGTGCACAGACTATTCGTTGCAGCACACTGGCTTCTCTCTAGTTGTGGCATGCAGGTTTTCTTTCTCTAGTTGTGGCATGCGGCCTCCAGAACATGTGGGCTCTGTAGTTTGCAGGATGCAGGCTCTCTAGTTGAGGCACGCGGGCTCAGTAGTTGTGGCGTGCAGGCTTAGTTGCCCTGTGGCATGTGGGATCTTAGTTCCCCAACCAGGGATCGAACCCATGTCCCCTCCATTGGAAGGTGAATTCTTTACCACTGGACCACTAGGGAAGTCCCATGGAAGCTCTACTTTAGAAAGACGTTTCCCCTGCCCAAACAGACAGACCATTCTTCCAAGGGGTCTGGTTGATTCTGTCATTATCATCATATCTCGTGGCTCCTGAGAAATCCTACCTAGGTTTGGTCTAGCAACTCACTAGCTTGAAAAAAAAAAAAAGAATCCTTCATGATTTAAAGGATATCTGCAATGTCAGAAAGACAGAGAGAGGGAGAAAGAAAGAGAGGGAGGGATGGGAGGAGGAAGGGAGAGAAAGAGAGAAACTTAAAAGTTGCTGTTATCCTTGGCTAGCAATTTGGAGCATCTGGAAATTGCACAGATTTTCCTTTTCTTAGTTAACCTGTTTTTTCCTCAGATATTATTTAAGAACTGTAGATGTGCCACACTGACTTGGTCTAACTTGGACAATTTTTAAAAAGCTCAATTTCTAAGAAGGAATAAAGTTTTATTTAAATTCCCAATCCAGTCCCTCTGACTGACTGCCTCGTTGTGTGACCCTGGAAAGGCAGGTGGCTCTTGCTCTCCGGGCCTCAGTTTCCTCATATATAAAATGAAGGGATGGCTAGATGATCACTCAACTTCCTTCAAGCAGCAGGATTCTGGATTCTTTGATTCGTGACTGAAGGAAGTATGACATATTACCAAGGTACAAAGTAAGTCAGGTATATAGGAGAAGAAAGAAAACGAATGAGAATCCCTGCGAGTAGATTTTGCTATGAAAATCGTAGTAATAGTAAAAATAATGAATATTTATTAGGCACTTACTCTGTACCAGACCCTGTTCTAAGTGCTTAACATGTATAAACTATTTTGTGTTCCTTCAAAATGGGCAACTCTGGGAAATATGAAATATTTTACAACTAAAGAGGCTAAAATGCAAGCAAATATTAATAATTGAGAATCAAAGCAATGTGGCTTAGCTAAGAATAATGTTGCTTTCTAAACCAAACTGATATAATCAATACAAAAGACATCTTTAAGGGGAAAGGGTTTTTAAACTATAAAGTATACTGAAAATAAAATATTATCATTAACAAAGAGTTATAAAAAGGACATGCAGAGGGGGCTTCCCTGGTGGGGCAGTGGTTGAGAGTCCGCCTGCCGATGCAGGGGACACGGGTTCGTGCCCCGGTCCGGGAGGATCCCTCTCCGCGGCTGGGCCCGTGAGCCATGCCCGCTGAGCCTGCGTGTCTGGAGCCTGTGCTCCGCAGCGGGAGAGGCCACAGAAGTGAGAGGCCTGTGTACCACAAAAAAAAAAAACGACATGAAGAGTTACAACTTAGATGGAAAGCAAAGGTATTCTTTTTTAAAAAAATCTTTTTATTTTGAAATGATTGTAGATCCACAGGAAGTTGCCCCCAAAATGTAACAGGAAGTTCACCTGCAAGGGCATCCTTTTTTTTCTTTTAACATCTTTATTGGAGTGTAATTGCTTTACAATGGTGTGTTAGTTTCTGCTTTATAACAAAGTGAATCAGTTATACATGTATCCCCATATCTCCTCCCTCTTGCGTCTCCCTCCCTTCCACCCTCCCTATCCCACCCCTCTAGGTAGTCACAAAGCACCGAGCTGATCTCCCTGTGCTATGCGACTGCTTCCCACTAGCTATCTGTTTTATGTTTGGTAGTGTATATATGTCCATTTGGCTCCTGTTTTTAAATTGTTGAAATATTGTCCTTTAAATGTAAATATTAATCACATGCCAGTGATGTAGTAGATTGTAACTTATGAACACTTGTGTGTTTGGAGGGAAAAAAAAGACTTAGCCCATTAACTGAGGTAAACAAACTAATTTAATGACTCTGGGTTGTTGGTTTTTCTGCAGCTCTGACTCACCACACAAATGAACATCTCTAAAAATTAAGCCTCCTTCCCCACGTTGGTCATTCATTGTCTTTCCCTCGGGTAATCACTAGGGATTTCTGTATTTGTGGTAATGATTTTCAAGACAAGAAACCCCATATAGCGTTACTTAAAAGGGTTCTTTTAGGGCTTCCCTTGTGGCGCAGTGGTTGAGAGTCCACCTGCTGATGCAGGGAACACGGGTTCGTGCCCCGGTCCGGGAAGATCCCACATGCCGCGGAGCGGCTGCGCCCGTGAGCCATGGCCGCTGAGCCTGCATGTCCGGAGCCTGTGCTCCGCAACGGGAGAGGCCACAACAGTGAGAGGCCCACATACCAAAAAAAAAAAAAGTGTTCTTTTAAAGAATGCATGTCTAGAGTATATGAAAAACTATCAAAATTCAACAGCAAAAAACCCCAAACAATCCCAATAAAAAATGAGCAAAAGACATGAAGAGACATTCCACTGAAGAGGATATACAAATGGCAAATATTTAAGCACAGGAAAGGATTTCAGCATCATTAGCCGTTAAGGCAATGCAAATTAAAAGCACAGTGAGATATTACTACATACCTACCAGAATGGCTAAAATTTTTAAAATAGTGATAACACCAAATGCCGGCAAGGATGCAGAGAAATTAGATCAGTAATACATTGCTGATAGGAATGTAAAATGATACAGACCCCCCAGAAAACAATTTGGTCTTTCTTAAAAATCTAAACATGCAACTACCACATGACCCAGCAATTGCACTCCTGGGCATTTATCCCAGAGAAATGAAGACTTACGTTTACACAAAAAGCAGTACACAAATGTTTATAGTAGCTTTGTTCATAATAGGCAAAAACTGGAAACAACCCCAGCGTCCTTTAATGAGTGAATGGTTAAACAAGCTGTGCTACATTCATGCCATATACTACTACTCAGCAATAAAAATGAATGAACTATTGATATATATAACCTGGATGAATCTCCAGAGAATTATGCCAAGTAAAAAAAGCCAGTCACAAAACGTTACATACTGTGTGATTCCATTTTTATAAGGTTCTTGAAATGACAGAATTACAGAAATGGAGAGTAAATTAGTGGTTTCCAGAGGCTAATGAGAGGATGCAGGGGTAGGAGGGAAGTGGTGTGGCTATAAAAGGATGTGGTGATGGACACATTCTCTGTCTTGACTGTATCCATGTCAGTGCCCTGTTTGTGATATTGTACAACAGTTTTTCAAGATGTCACTCTTGGGAGGAAATGGGTAGAGGATATACAGGATGTCTGTTATTTTTTACAACTGCATGTGTGTCTACAATTATCTCAAAATAAAAAGCTTAATAATAAAGAATATGTGATTGTTCTATGATTGTCTGCACTTGGGTGATCTACTTCAACAGAGAGGGTTGTCCTGGACTTAGTTTTTCTTTTATCCATGTGTCTGTGGTAGGATTTTTCATAGGAGAGTCATCCCTTTTAGGACATCTCTAAAAGGGTGAGGCACCCAGGGGAATTACCGTGCAAGCCACCTCCCCCTCCCTTTCTAAAAATGAGTATCAGTGGAAGCCTTAGGGAAGAGAAGAGAAGTCATGTGCCATAGAGTCATGTGCCATAGAAGTCATGTGCCATAGAGGGAAGGAATACAAATAGTCTGAGAGGGTATTTAGTCCTCCTGTTAACCTCCCCTAAGATCCTTCTGCCTTGCTGGGGATTGGGATTTAAAGTAGATTATGTGATCATTGTGGGTTTGACTCACAGTTCTTTATGGCACCCGAATATATGCCCCTCACCTTTATGATGAGCCCCTGTCTACCCACCCAGCACAATGCACTCGGTGGTCTGATGAATGTTTGATTCACCAGGCTCTGAGCACAGCTTTGTCTCTTATGCAAGCTATGAAGTTTTAGGGTCTTATCAGAGGGAGAGGGAGAACAGCTGTATGCTGGGTCATTTCTGTTGGTAGAGGTTGGAGGCCCCAGTTAATTTATGACACTGTGTGCCAGTCCATATTTGTTAGATGAATAAATTGAATCACAGTTTTCTGGGAATAATGTTTTTCTCCTGGAATTTTTTGTAGCGTGGCTTAATTGGATGACCTTTGTTCCGCTGTAGTATTAAAGTAAGATATGTATCCTCAGAGAGAATATCCTGCCAAGAATGTTTAGCAGTTAGAAGACTTCTCCATGTCTGTCCCTTTCTCCAAAGGCATGGTTTAAGGTGGTCAGCACCATGGAAATTAAATCCATTCTTTTGCTGTTGGAGGATTAAGTTCCTTCTGGATTGGGTGCAATTATTATTGTTATTAATATTATCATTCATTTAGTGCCTTTCTGTGTTTCAGATGAGGAAACTAAAGCTTAAAAAGGGTAAATAACTTAGTCATAAGGAAGGTGATAACTAGTGGGTAGCCTAATGGAATAGATCTATATTTAGGGTCAGATCCAGATTTAAGTTCTGCTTCTGCTGCTTCTTAATACAACTCATCTATGTGACCTTGGATCAGTTCCTTAACCTCTTTGAGATTGTAGCACTTTGTCTGGCACATAATAGATATTGTTACAGTTCAAATAACTGCTTCTCAAGACAAGCAGCAAGAGGTTAAGTGAAAGAATAGTTAGAACCTTCTCCAAACTTCCCTCCTATATCTACTTTATGTGAGAAGTGGAAAAATCTAAACTAAAATGTCTGAAGATCAGCCCAGCTATTCAAGGTCAAAACTGGGATAGTAATCGAGCCCATAAATTGAGATGAGATTTATCTCATAAACATAATACAGTTTGTTAAGGCTTAAGAGTTAGGATTGTAGTCTATAGTTGTGTGACCTTGAGCAAGTAATTTCATTAACTTCAGCCTCAATTTACTCATCTCTAAAAAGGGGTTAATAATAGTACCTATCTCAAGGGTTATGGTGAGAATTAAATGAGATATAATATGTATGAGGATAATGCATTTAGCCCAGTGTTTGGCATATAGCAAGTGCCAAAGAAGTGTTATCTCTAATTTTTGTTATTTCTTTAGAACAATTTACCAGAGTTGGTCTCTGGACATGCTACTCCAAGTCAACTCTATGATCAAAATGTATCTTATAATTTATTTATGCATTTAGTGTTGTATTCCATTGCTTTCTTTCCTTTTTCACTGAAAGACTTGTAATTGGTGGTATCTTAGACTTGTGGGAATTAAGTTGTTCAGAGCTGGGGCAGAGTATAGGTCCCTTCCGACCTCCAGGAACCTGTTCCTCCACACCCGGTATTTCCCATACATCAAACAGAGGATGTTGCTGGGTAGGAATCTAAAATCCACTACATTAGAAGGAAACCTCTTTTACTTACTAAAAGGAAGGCAGAATTGAGAAACCTGGGCCTCTTTTGCCCCTGGTATTAACCTTGTAAATGCTGCGTGTCTCCTGCAGTTGTCATACATGAAGAGGGAAAACCATGTTTGTTGCTTCCATTCAGAACTGAATCATGAGACTCCAGATAATAACTGCCATTTAGGATGGCTAATTTTGCTGCTTAATTTTATTTAAGGCTTTTGCAAGAATATTTGGATGACCTACCCTTCGTTGTGTGATGGAATGATTAGAATAACTTTTATATTGCACTGTGGTTTTCTCAAGTGTGTTCCTGTTGTGCACAGATGAATTTGTAGTGTAGAAATGTCAGCATAGTCTATGTTTTTTGTGGGGTTTTTTTTTGCGGTACGCGGGCCTCTCACCGCTGTGGCCTCTCCCGTTGCGGAGCACAGGCTCCGGACACGCAGGCTCAGCGGCCATGGCTCACGGGCGCAGCCGCTCCGCGGCATGTGGGATCTTCCCGGACCGGGGCACGAACCCGTGTCCCCTGCATCGGCAGGCGGACTGTCAACCACTGCGCCACCAGGGAAGCCCAGCATAGTCTATGTTTAATTGTACCTGCTGTTCTCATTCAGTAGAAAGCAGTCCCCCAAGAAATAACTAGATAAATATATTAGTTGTTGTCTTTTCATAAGACTAACAATGTAAAAAGATGGTTGCAGCACCCTGGCATAGTGCTAGGAGAGCTTACTAGGCATGAATACCTGCTAATGTGTCTCTGGCTCCTGGTAAACTGAGACTGGCTTCCTGGCATTCAAGCAAAATAGTGTAATCGCTTTATAGAGGGGAAAAAGTTGAAGAGAAGTTTATTTCTGCTTCCATTATCATCCCACAGGAGAGCCGCATACCGTATTTTAAAACTGAACTCGTGTTTCCTTAAGGATTGCACCGTGCCTATTTCTAAAAGCATTCAGTGAGGCTTACACATGAAAGCACAGAGCAAATTAAATATTTTAAATATGCTACCAAGGGGGAAGGGGGTGGGGTGGGATGGGAGGAAGTAGGAGATTGGGATTGACACATATACATTACTGATACTATGTATAAAATAGACAACTGATGGGAACATACTGTATAGCACGGGAGCTCTACTTAATGCACTGTGGTGACTTAAATGCGAGGGAAATCCAAAAGGGAGGGGATATATGTATATGTATGGCTGATTCATTTTGCTGTGCAGTAGAAGCTAACACAGCATTGTAAAGCAACTATACTCCAGTAAAAATTTTTACAAAAAGACAAAATGGAGACCAGAAGGGAGCAGAAGTGGGAGATATCACCAGCACCTGATATGAATAGATCACAGCAAAAAGGGAATCCTCAGTTCGCAAGAATTTCCTTTTCTGAAAAGAGAAAGCATAGAATGGCTCGTAGAAAGTCACGATTTTCTTTGTGACGAAACTTAAAGGAAATTGATGTGTAGAGCCCTGTATAAAACACGTTGGATAACTCCAGCTGTAGTTCTGTGAAAGAGGTTTTATTTATGTGTTTTGAGCAGCCCCCTCGGATCGCCTCCCACTCTGACCCCTGATTGTATTGGGGGTGGGTGCTGGGTAGTGGGCGGAGGAGCCTTTTGAGAAGAGCTGCAGAAAGCCCATGCTCTGTGGGCCTTTATTAGCAAGCTTCAGCTTGATGCTGTTCATGTGGGTTGTTTAATGGCTAATTGATACAGCATGTGTAAAGATACAGTTTCCTGCTTGGGGCTGTTATCGGTGGCAACATGGGTTTGTCTCAACATGATACCAATTTCCACAGTCAATTTGGTCAATTCAGTGAAGGAAAAAAAAAAGTCCAGCCTGAAAATCAGTCAAAGGAGTTACTAGAGGTTATTGAGGCAACTACGGTTGGTTGATCAAAATTTTCATGTTTGAACCATTTGTTTTCACATTTTGTATACATAGCCTTGGTCATTTTGAGAAATAATCTTAAATACACAGAAGTAACATTTCAAATTTAGTATCTTTTAAAAACTATCTATAATCACAATCAGGCTTTCTAGAACATATCATTTTTGAGAGGGAATAACCATTTTACCATTGATACGTAGTATACGATCAGAGTGTAAACAACTGATGTCTCATATTTTGTTATAAATAGAGTAAGAAGGTGACCACAGAGACCATAAAGGACCTGAAAAACTGTGGAGAAGTTATCAATAAAAAGAAGTTAAAGAATTGTGTTTTGGGCTGATTTTTAAAGCCACTTTACTGTTATATAACTTAAGTATCATAAAGCTCACCCGTTTTAAGTGTGCGATTCAGGGATTTTTAATAAATTATAGAATTGTGTAACCATAACCATAATCCATCTGAGAACATTTTCCATCACCCCAGAAAAGAATCCACATGCCCACTTGCCATCAGTTCCTGCTCCTAGCCCCAGCTTCTGCGAACCACTAATCTATTTTCTGAATTTATAGATTCGCGTTTTTTAGACATTTTATATAAACAGATTAATACAACATGAAGTCTTTTCTATCTCACTTCTTTCATTTAGCATAATCTTTTTGTGGTTTATCCATTTAGTAGCATGGGTATGTCAGCAGTCCATTCCTTTGTTCTAATATCTTTTTAAAATTGAGGTATAATTGACATACAACATTGTATCAGTTACAGGTGTGTAACATAATGATTTGATGTTTGTATATATTATGAAGTGATCACCACAATCAACCTAGTTAACATATGTTATCATACATAGAGAATTTTTTCTTGTTTTGAGAACTTTGATGATTTATTCTCTTAGCAACTTTAAAATATGTAATACAGTATTATTAAATGTAGTTGCCATATTGTACATTACATCCCTGTGATATACTTATTTTAAAAACGGAAGTTTGTACCTTAAGACTCCTTTCACCCATTTTGCCCACACCCCCCCTCCCTCCTCTGACAAACACCAATCTGTTCTCTGTATCTATGAGCTTGTTTTGTTGTTGTTGTTGTTTTTAGATTCCGCTTATAAGTGAGATCACATGGTATTTGTCTCTATCTGATTATTTTACTTAGCATAATGCCCTCAAGATCCATCTATGTTGTCTCAAATGGCAAGATTTCATTGTTTTTTATGGCCAAAAAATACCCCATTGTATATATATCTGTGTGTGTATGTATATATATTATATATATATTATATATATACATACCACATTTTCTTTGTTGATGGACATTTAGGTTGTTTCTCTATTCAGCTATTGTAAATAATGCTGAGTGAACATGGGGGTGTATATATATTTTGGAGTTAGTGTTTTTGTTTTCTTTGGATAAATACCCAGAAGTAGAGTTGCTGGATCTTACGGTAGTTCTATTTTTAATCTTTTAAGGAATCTCCATACTTTTTTCCATAGTGGGTATGCCAATTAACATTTCCATCAACTGTGCACAGGGTTCCCTTTTCTCCACATCCTTGCTAACAATTGTTATTTCTTGTCTTTTTGATAATAGCCATTCGAATAGATGTGAGGTGATATCTCATTGTGGTTTTGATTTGCATTTCCCTGATGATTAATTATTGATGTGGAGCACCTTTTCATGTACCTGTTGGCCGTCAGTATGTCTTGTTTAGAAAAATGTCTATTCAGATTCTCTGTTCATTATTTAAATCAGATTGGCTTTTTTTGCTATTAAGTTTTTTGAGTTCTTTGTATATTTTAGATATTAACCCTTTATCAGATACATGATTTGCAAATATTTTCTCTCATTTAGTTGGTTGCCTTTCCATTTTGTTGACGTTTTCCTTTGCTCTGTAAAGCTTTTTAGTTTGAGGTAGTCCCATTTGTTTATTTTTGATTTTGTTACCTTTGCTTTTGATGTCAAATCCAAAAAAATCTTTATCAAGACTGATGTCAAGGAGCTTACCCTCTATGTTTTCTTTGAGGAGTTTTATGGCTTCAGGTCTTACACGCAAGTCTTTAATCCATTTTGAGTGAATTCTTATGTATTGTAAGATAGTGATCCAGTTTCATTTTTTAAAATGTGGCTGTCCATTTTTTCCAATACCATTTATTTAAGAGACTGTCCTTTTTTTAGTATATTGTATATTCTTGGCTTCTTTGTCATCAATTAATTGACTATATAAGATGGGTTTATTTCTGGGCTCTCTGTTCATTGATCTATGTGTCTTTTTATGCCCATATCATACTGTTTTGATTACTATAACTTTGTGTTATTGTTTGAAATCAGGGAGCATGATGCCTCTAGCTTTGTTTTACTTTTTCTCAAGATTGCTTTGGCTATTCAGGGTCTTTGTGGTTCTGTACAAATTTTAGAATTGTTTGTTCCATTTCTGTGAAAAATGGCATTGGAATTTTGATAAGAATTGCATCAAATCCGTAGACTGCTTTGAGTAATATGGACATTTTAATAATATTAATTCTTCCAGTCTATGAGTGTAGAATATCTTTCCATTTTTGGTGTCTTCTTCAGTTTCTTTCATCTGGGTCTTACAATTTTCAGTGTACAGGTCTTTCACCTCCTTGCTTAAATTTATTCCCTAGATATTTTATTCATTTTGATACAGTTGTAAATGCGATTGTTTTCTTCATTTCTCTTCCTGATAGTTCATTATTGGTGTAAGCAAAACTACAGATTTCTGTGTATTGATTTTGTATCCTGCAAGTTTATTGGATTTATTTATTAGTTCTAACAGTTTTTTTTTTTTTTTTTCCTGCTCTCACTGTTGTGAGAGGCCTCTCCCTGCTGTGGCCTCTCCCGTTGCGGAGCACAGGCTCTGGATGAGCAGGCTTAGCGGCCATGGCTCACGGGCCCAGCCGCTCCGCGGCATGTGGGATCTTCCCAGACCGTGGCACGAACCCGTGTCCCCTGCATCGGCAGGCAGACTCTCAACCACTGCGCCACCAGGGAAACCCTATAACAGTTTTTTGGTGGGGGTGTTTAGGGTTTTTTATATATACTATCATGATCTGCAAATAATGACAATTTTACTTTTTCCTTTCCAATTTGGATGCCTTTTATTTCTTTTTCTTACTTAATTGTTCTGGCTAGGACTGCCTATACTATGTTGAATAAAAGTGACAAAAGTGTGTATCCTTATCTTGTTCTTTACCTTAGAAGAAAAGCTTTTAACTTTTCATCGTTGACTGTGATGTTAGCTGTGGGCTTGTCTTATATGGCCTTTATTATGTGGAGGTATGTTCCCTCTGTACCCACTTTGTTGAGAGTCTTTATCATAAAAGCATGTTGAATTTTGTCAAATCCTTTTACTGCATCTCTTGAGATGATTCTAAATTTTCATCCTTTATTTTGTTAATCTTCTGTATCATGTTGATTGATTTGTATATGTTGAACCATCCTTGCATCCCTGTAATAAATCCCACTTGATCATAGTATAGGATTCTTGTTTTTTTTTAACATCTTTATTGGAGTATAATTGCTTTACAATGGTGTGTTAGTTTCTGCTTTATAACAAAGTGAATCAGTTATACATATACATATGTTCCCATATCTCTTCCCTCTTGCGTCTCCCTCCCTCCCACCCTCCCTATCCCACCCCTGTATGTCGTCACAAACCACCTAGCTGATCTCCCTGTGCTATGCGGCTGCTTCCCAGTAGCTAGCTATTTTGTGTTTGGTAGTGTATATATGTCTATGCCACTCTCTCACTTTGTCACAGCTTACCCTTCCCCCTCCCCATAACCTCAAGTCCATGTGTCAGTAGGTCTGTGTCTTTATTCCCATCTTACCCCTAGGTTCTTCATGACTTTTTTTTTTTTTTTTTACCATATGCTATATGTGTTACCATACGGTATTTGTTTTGCCTTTCTGACTTACTTCACTCTGTATGACAGACTCTAGGTCCATCCACCTCACTACAAATAACTCAATTTCGTTTCTTTTTATGGCTGAGTAATATTCCACTGTATGTATGTGCCACATATTCTTTATCCATTCATCTGTTGATGGACACTTAGATTGCTTCCATGTCCTGGCTATTGTAAATAGAGCTGCAATGAACATTTTGGTACATGACTCTATTTGAATTATGGTTTTCTTAGGGTATATGCCCAGTAGTGGGATTGCTGGGTCGTATGGTAGTTCTATTTGTAGTTTTTTAAGGAACCTCCATACTGTTCTCCATAGTGGCTGTATCAATTTACATTCCCACCAACAGTGCAAGAGTGTTCCCTTTTCTCCACACCCTCTCCAGCATTTATTATTTCTAGATTTTTGGATGATGGCCATTCTGACCGGTGTGAGATGATATCTCATTGTAGTTTTGATTTGCATTTCTCTAATGATTAATAATGTTGAGCATTCTTTCATGTGTTTGTTGGCAATCTGTATATCTTCTTTGGAGAAATGTCTGTTTCGGTCTTCTGCCCATTTTTGGATTGGGTTGTTTGTTTTTTTGTTATTGAGCTGCATGAGCTGCTTGTAAATTTTGGTGATTAATCCTTTGTCAGTTGCTTCATTTGCAAATATTTTCTCCCATTCTGAGGGTTGTCTTTTGGTCTTGTTTATGGTTTCCTTTGCTGTGCAAAAGCTTTTAAGTTTCATTAGGTGCCATTTGTTTATTTTTGTTTCCATTTCTTTAGGAGGTGGGTCAAAAAGGATCTTGCTGTGATTTATGTCATAGAGTGTTCTGCCTATGTTTTCCTTTACGAGTTTATAGTGTCTGGTCTTACATTTAGGTGTTTCATCCATGTTGAGTTTCATTTTGTGTATGGTGTTAGGGAGTGTTCTAATTTCATTCTTTTACATGTAGCTGTGCAGTTTTCCCAGTACCACGTACTGAGGACGCTGTCTTTTTCTCCATTGTATCTTCTTGCCTCCTTTCTCAAAAATGAGGTTGCCATATGTGCATGGGTTTATCTCTGGGCTTTCTATCCTGTTCCATTGATCTATATTTCTGCTTTTGTGCCAGTACCATACTGTCTTGATTACTGTAGCTTTATAGTATAGTCCGAAGTCCAGCTGTATAGTCTGGACTATAGTATAGTCTGCCTCCAACTCCGTTTTTCTTTCTCAAGATTGCTTTGGCTATTCGGGATCTTTTGTGTTTCCATACAAATTCTGAATTTTTTGTTCTAGTTCTGTGAAAAATGCCATTGGTAGTTTGATAGGGATTGCACTGAATCTGTAGATGGCTTTGGGTACTAGAGTCATTTTCACAATGTTGATTCTTCCAATCCAAGAACATGGTATATCTCTCCATCTCTTTGTATCATCTTTAATTTCTTTCATCAGTGTCTTATAATTTTCTGCATACAGGTCTTTTGTCTCCTTAGGTAGGTTTATTCCTAGATATTTTATTCTTTTTGTTGATATGGTAAATGCGAGTGTTTTCTTAATTTCTCTTTCAGATTTTTCATCATTAGTGTATGGGAAAGCAAGAGATTTCTCTGCATTAATTTTGTATCCTGCTACTTTACCAAACTCATTGATTAGCTCTAGTAGTTTTCTGGTAGCAACTTTAGGATTCTCTATGTATAGTATCATGTCATCTGCAAACAGTGACAGCTTTACTTCTTCTTTTCCAATTTGGATTCCTTTTATTTCTTTTTCTTCTCTGTTTTCTGTGGCTAAAACTTCCAAAACTATGTTGAATAAGAGTGGTGAGAATGGGCAACATTGTCTTGTTCCTGATCTTAGAGGAAATGGTTTCACATTTTCACCATTGTGAAAGATGTTGGCTGTGGGTTTGTTATATATGACCTTTATTATGTTGAGGTACGTTCCCTCTATGCCTATTTTCTGGAGGGTTTTTACCATAAATGGGGGCTGAATTTAGTCAAAAGGTTTTTCTGCATCTATTGAGATGATCATATGGTTTTTCTCCTTCAGTTTGTTAATATGGTGTGTAACAGTAATTGATTTGCTTATATTGAAGAATCCTTTCATTCCTGGAATAAACCCCATTTGATCATGGTGTATCATCCTTTTAATGTGCTGTTGGAAGCTGTTTGCTAGTATTTTGTTGAGGATTTTTGAATCTGTGTTCATCAGTGATACTGGCCCGTAGTTTTCTTTGTTTGTGACATCTTTGTCCTGTTTTGGTATCAGGGTGATGGTGGCCTCGTAGAATGAGTTTAGGAGTGTTCCTCGCTCTTCTCTAAATGTTTGATAGAATTCGCCTGTGAAGCCGCGTGGTCCTGGGCTCTGTTTGTTGGAAGATTTTTAATCACAGTCTCAATTTCAGTGCTTGTGATTGGTCTGTTTATATCTTCTGTTTCTTACTAGTTCAGTCTCAGAAGGTTGTGCTTTTCTAGGAATTTAGAAATTTGTTTTCCATTTTATTGGCACGTAGTTGGTTGTAGTAATCTCTCTTGAACCTTTGTATTTCTGCAGTGTCAGTTGTTACTTCTCCTTTTTCATGTCTAATTCTCTTGATTTGAGTCTTCTCCCTTTTTTTCTTGATGAGTCTGGCTAATGGTTTATCAATTTTGTTTATCTTCTTAAAGAATCAGCTTTAGTTTTATTGCTCTTTGCTATCGTTTCCTTCATTTCTTTTTCATTTATTTCTGATCTGATCTTTATGATTTCTTTCCGTCTGCTAACTCTGGGGTTCTTTTGTTCTTCTTTCACTAATTGCATTAGGTGTAAGGTTAGGTTGCTTATTTGAGGTGTTTCTTGGTTTTTGACATAGGGTTGTATTGCTATACATTTCCCTCTTAGAACTGCTTTTCTGCATCCCGTAGGTTTTGGGTTGTCATGTTTTCATTGTCATTTGTTCCTAGGTATTTTTTGATTTCCTCTTTGATTTCTTCAATGATCTCTTCTTTATTAAGTAGTGTATTGTTTAACCTCCATGTGTTTGTATTTTTTACAGATTTTTACCTGTAATTGATATCTAGTCTCATAGCGTTGTGGTCGGAAAAGATACTTGATATGATTTCCGTTTTCTTAAATTTACCAGGGCTTGATTTGTGACCCAAGATATGATCTATCCTGGAGATTGTTCCATGAGCACTTGAGAAAAATGTGTATTCTGTTGTTTTTGGATGGAATGTCCTATAAATATCAATTAAGTCCATCTTGTTTAATGTATCATTTAAAGCTTGTGTTTCCTTATTTATTTTCATTTTGGATGATCTGTCCATTAGTGAAAGTGGGGTGTTAAAGTCCCCTACTATGGTTGTGTTACTCTCGATTTCCCCTTTTATGGCTGTTAGTATTTGCCTTATGTATTGAAGTGCTCCTATGTTGGGTGCATAAATATTTACAATTGTTATGTCTTCTTCTTGGATCGATCCCTTGATCATTATGTAGTGTCCTTCTTTGTCTCTTGTAATAGTCTTTATTTTAAAGTCTATTTTGTCTGATACGAGAATTGCTACTCCAGCATTCTTTTGATTTCAATTTGCATGGAATATCTTTTTCCAACCCCTCACTTTCAGTCTGTATGTGTCCCTAGGTCTGAAGTGGGTCTCTTGTAGACAGCATACATACGGGTCTTGTTTTTTTATCCATTCAGCCAGTCTGTGTCTTTTGGTTGGAGCATTTAATCCATTTACATTTAAGGTAATTATCGATATGTGTGTTCCTATTAGCATTTTCTTAATTGTTTTGCTTTCATTATTGTAGGTGTTTTCCTTCTCTTGTGTTTCCTGCCTAGAGTAGTTTATTTAGCATTTGTTGTAAAGATGGTTTGGTGGTGCTGAATTCTCTTAGCTTTTGCTTGTCTATAAAGGTTTTAATTTCTCCATCAAATCTGAATGAGATCCTTGCTGGGTAGAGTAATCTCAGTTATAGGTTTTTCCCTTTCATCACTTTAAATATGTCCTGCCACTACCTTCTGGCTTGCAGAGTTTCTGCTGAAAGATCAGCTGTTAACCTTATGGGGATTCCCTTGTATGTTATTTTTTGTTTTTCCCTTGCTACTTTTAATATGTTTTCTTTGTATTTATTTTTTGATAGTTTGATTAATATGTGTCTTGGCATGTTTCTCCGTAGATTTATCCTGTATGGGACTCTCTGTGCTTCCTGGACTTGATTCATTATTTCCTTTCCCATATTAGGGAATTTTTCAACTATAATCTCTTCAAATATTTTCTCAGTACTTTTCTTTTTCTCTTCTCCTTCTGGGACCCCTATAATTCAAATGTTTGTGTGTTTAATGTCCCAGAGGTCTCTAAGACTGTCCTCAGTTCTTTTCATTCTTTTTTCTTCATTCTTCTCTGCAGTAGTTATTTCAACTATTTTATCTTCCAGGGCACTTATCCATTCTTCTGCTTCAGTTATTCTGCTATTGATTCCTTCTAGAGAATTTTTAATTTCATTTATTGTGTTATTCCTCACTGTTTGCTTGCTCTTTAGTTCTTCTAAGTCCTTGTTAAACGTTTCTTGTATTTTCTCCATTCTATGTCCAAGATTTTGTATCATCTTTACTGTCATTACTCTGAATTCTTTTTCAGGTAGACTGCCTATTTCCTCTTCATTTGTTAGGTCTGGTGGGTTTTTATCTTGCTCCTTCATCTGCTGTGTTTCTCTGTCTTCTCATTTTGCTTAACTTACTGTGTTTGGGGTCTGCTTTTCGCAGGCTGCAGGTTTGTAGTTCCCGTTGTTTTTGGTGTCTGTCCCCAGTGGCTAAGGTTGGTTCAGTGGGTTGTGTAGGCTTCCTGGTGGAGGGGACTCTTGCCTGTGTTCTGGTGGATGAGGCTGGAACTTGTCTTTCTGGTGGACAGAACTGCGTCCAGTGGTGTTTTGGGGTGTCTGTGACCTTATTATGATTTTAGGCAGCCTCTCTTCTGACGGGTGGGGTTGTGTTCCTGTCTTTATAGTCGTTTGGCATAGCGTGTCCAGCACTGTAGCTTGCTGGTCATTGAGTGGAGCTGGGTCTTAGCATTGAGATGGAGATCTCTGGGAGAGCTTTCGCCATTTGATATTACGTGGAGCTCGGAAGTCTCTTGTGGACCAATGTCCTGAACTCAGCTCTCCCACCTCAGAGACACAGGCCTGACACCCGGCCAGAGCACCAAGACCCTGTCAGCCACACGGCTCAGAAGAAAAGGGAGAAAAAGAGAAAGAAGGAAAGAAAAAAATAAAATTAAAAAAGTTCTTAGAATAAAAAAAATTTTACTTATTAAAAATAAAAAAACTTAAAAGTAATTAAAAAAAGAAAGAAAGAAGAGACCAGCCAAACCCAAAAGCAAATCCACCACTGATAACAAGCTATAAAAACTATGCTAAAAACAAAAAGAAAAACAACAACAGCAACAACAACAACAACAAAATGGAGAGACAGAACCCTAGGACAAATGGTAAAAACAAAGCTATACAGACAAAAATCACACAAAGAAGCATATACATACACACTCACAAAAAGAGAAAAAGGAAAAAAATATATCTATGTAAAAAAAAAAAAGGAGGAGAGCAACCAAATCAGTAAACAAACCTACCAATGATAGTAAAGTCTAGATACTAAACTACAATAAATATAAAACCAGAAACCAGTCCGTCACATAGCAAACCCCAAATCTACAGTTGCTCCCAAAGTCCACGACCTCAATTTTGGAATGATTCGTTGTCTATTCAGGTATTCCACCGATGAAGGGTACATCAGGTTGATTGTGGAAATTTAATCGCTGCTCCTGAGGCTGCACGGACAAATTTCCCTTTCTCTTCTTTGTTCGCATAGCTCCCGGGGTTCAGCTTTGGAATTGGCCCCGCCTCTGCGTGTAGGTCGCCTGAGGGCGTCTTTTCCCTCCCAGACAGGATGGGGTTAAAGGAGCAGCTGATTAGGGGTCTCTGGCTCATTCAGGCCAGGAGGAGGGAGGGTTACAGGATGTGGGGCAAGCCTGTGGTGGCAGAGGCCAGCATGACATTGCAACAGTGTGAGGCAAGCCGTGCATTCTCCCGGGAAAGTTGTCCCTGTATCATGGGACCCTGGCAGTGGCGGGCTGCACCGGCTCCCGGGAGGGGAGGTATGGATAGTGACCTGTGCTCGCTCACAGGCTTCTTGGTGGCTGCATCAGCAGCCTTAGCGTCTCATGCCTGTCTCTGGGGTCTGTGCTGATAGCCGTGGCTCGCGCCCGTCTCTGGAGCTTGTTTAGGTGGTGCTCTGAATCCCCTCTCCTCGTGCACCCCAAAACAATGGTCTCTTGCCTCTTAGGCAGTTCCAGACTTTTTCCTGGACTCCCTCCCAGCTACCTGTGGCACACTAGCCCCCCTTCAGGCTGTGTTCATGCAGCCAACCCCAGTCTTCTCCCTGAGGTCTGACCTCCGAAACTGGAGCCTCAACACCCAACCCCCACCCGTCATGGCGAGTGAGCAGACAAGTGTCTCAGGCTGGTGAGGGCTGGTCGGCAATGATCCTCTGTGTGGGAATCTCTCCGCTTTGCCCTCTGCACTCCTATTGCTGCACTCTTCTCCATAACTCCAAAGCTTCCCCTCCTCCCACCCCCCCCATCTCCACCAGTCAAGGGGCTTCCTAGTGTGTGGAAACTTTTACTCCTTCACAGCTCCCTCCCCAAGGTGCAGGTCCAGTCCCTATTCTTTTGTCTCTATTTTTTCTTTTGCCCTACCCAGGTATGTGGGGAGTTTCTTGACTTTTGGGAAGTCTGAGGTCTTCTGCCAGCATTCAGTAGGTGTTCTGTAGGAGTAGTTCCACATGTAGATGTATTTCTGATGTATTTGTGGGGAGGAAGGTGATCTCCACATCTTACTTCTCTGCGGTCTTGAAGGTCTCTCTTCTCTGTCATTTCTGATTTTATGACCCACTCTCTTTTATTCTTGGTGAGTCTAGCTAAAGATTTGTCAATTTGGTTTATCTTTCGAAGAACCAACTTTTTATTTCATTGATTTCTTCTATTGTCTCTTTAGTCTCTATTTCATTTATTTCTGCTCTGATCTTTGTTGTTTGCTTCCTTCTTTTAACTTTGGGCTTTGTTTGTTCTTCTTCTAGTTCTTTGAGGTGTAAAGTTAGGTTGTTTATTTGAGACTTTTATTTTTTCTGGAAGTAGGCATTTATCATTGTTAATCCTTGCCTCTTAAAGCTGCTTTTCTGCAGGTTTGGTATGTTGTGTTTCCATTTTTCTTTGTCTCAAGATTTTTTTTATTCCACTTTTGGTTTCTTTATTGACCCATTGTTTGTTGAATAGCATGTTGTTTAGTCTCCACTAATTTTCCAGTTTCCTTCTTATCATTGATTTCTGTTTTCATACCATTGTGGTATGAAAATATGCTTGTTATTGTCTTAATCTTCTTAAATTTGTTAAGATTTGTTTTGTGGACTAACATGATCTCCCCTGGAGAATGTTCATTGTGCACTTGAGAAGAATGTGTATTCTGTTGCTTTTGGTTGGATATTTGTTAAGTTCATCAGATCTAACATGTCAATTAAAGTCCCCTACTGTTATTGTATTGCTGTTTATTTCTCCCTTTTTTGGTCTGTTAACATCTGGTGTATATATATAGGGGCTCCTATGTTGGATACATAAATATTTATAAATATTATATCTTCTTGTTGGATTGACCCCTTTATCAACATGTAAGGCTTCTTTGTTTCTTACTACAGTTTTTCTGTTTCCTCTTATTGCTGAATAATATTCCATTGAATGGATATATCACATTTTCTTTATCCATTTACTAGTAGAGGGATATTTGTATTTATCCAGTTTGGGGCTGTTAAGAATAATGCTGGAGATTTGAGAAAATGGTGGAAGAGTAAGACGCGGAGATCACCTTCCTCCCCACAGATACATCAGAAATACATCTACACGTGGAACTGCTCCTATAGAACACCCACTGAACACTGGCAGAAGACATCAAACCTCCCAAAAGGCAAGAAACTCCCCACCTACCTGGGTAGGGCAAAAGAAAAAAGAAAAAACAGAGACAAAAGAATAGGGACGGGACCTGCACCAGTGTGAGGGAGCTGTGAAGGAGGAAAGGTTTCCACACACTAGAAGCCCCGTCGTGGGCGTAGACTGCGGGTGGCAGAGGGGGAAGCTTCAGAGCCATGGAGGAGAGTGCAGCAACAGGGGTGCGGAGGGCAAAGCAGAGAGACTCCCGCACAGAGGATTGGTGCCAACCAGCACTCACCAGCCAGAGAGGCTTGTCTGCTCACCCGCCTGGGCGGGAGGGGCTGGGAGCTGAGGCTCAGGCTTCGGTCGGATGCAGGGAGAGGACTCGGGTTGGCGGCGTGAACACAGCCTGAAGGGGCTAGTGTGCCACGGCTAGCCAGGAGGAAGTCAGGGAAATGTCTGGACCTGCCGAAGAGGCAAGAGACTTTTTCTTGCCTCTTTGTTTCCTGGTGCACAAGGAGAGGGGATTAAGAGCGCTGCTTAAAGGAGCTCTAGAGATGGGCGCGAGCTGCAGCTATGAGCACGGACCCCAAAGACGGGCATGAGACGCTAAGGCTGCTCCTGCCGCCACCAAGAAGCCTGTGTGCGAACACAGGTCACTATCCACACCCCTCTTCCGGGAAGCCTGTGCAGCCCGCCACTGCCAGGGTCCCATAACCCAGGGACAATTTCCCCGGGTGGACACACGGCGTGCCTCAGGCTGCCACAACATCACGCAGGCCTCTGCCACCGCAGGCTCACCCCGCATCTGTACCCCTCCCTACCCCCGCCCTGAATGAGCCAGAGCCGCCAAATCAGCTGCCCCTTTAACCCTGTCCTGTCTGAGCGAAGAACAGACGCCCTCCGGCGACCTACACACAGAGGTGGAGCCAAATCCAAAGCTGAGCCCCTGGGAGCTGTGCGAACAAAGAAGAGAAAGGGAAATCTCTCCCAGCAGCCTCAGGAGCAGTGGATTAAATCTCCACAATCAACTTGATGTACCCTGCATCTGTGGAATACCTGAATAGACAACGAATCATCCCAAATTGAGGAGGTGGACTTTGGGAGCAAGATATATTATTTTCTCCCCTTTTCCTCTTTTTGTGAGTGTGTATGTGTATGCTTCTGTGTGAGATTTTGTCTGTATAGCTTTGCTTTCACTATTTATCCTAGGGTTCTGTCTGTCTGTATTTTTTCTTTCTTTCTTTTTACTTAAAAAATTTTTTTTTCTTAAAAATTAATTTTTTTATTTTAATTACTTTATTTTATTTTATCTTACTTTATTTTATCCTCTTCCTTCCTTCCTTCCTTCCTCCCTCCCTCCCTGCCTCCCTTCCTTTCTATTTTTTCTCCCTTTTATTCTGAGCCATGTGGAGGACAGGCTCTTGGTGCTCCAGCCAGGTGTCAGGGCTGTGCCACTGAGGTAGGAGAGCCAACTTAGGACACTGGTCCACAAGAGACCTCCCAGCTCCACATAATATCAAACGGCAAAAATCTCCAGAGATCTCCGTCTTCAACACCAAGACCCAGCTTCACTCAACGAACAACAAGCTACAGTGCTGGACACCGTATGCCAAACAGCAAGCAGCACAGGAACACAGCCCCATTCATTAGCAGGGAGGCTGCCTAAAATCATAATAAGGCCACAGACACCCAAAAACACACCACCAGACGTGGACCTGCCCACCAGAATGTCACAGTCCAGCCTCATCCACCAGAACACTGGCAGTAGTCCCCTCCACCAGGAAGCCTACACAACCCAATGAACCAACCTTAGCCACTGGGGACAGACACCAAAGACAATGGGAACTACGAACCTGCAGCCTGCGAAAAGGAGACCCCAAACACAGTAAGATAAGCAAAATGAAAAGACAGAAAAACACACAGCAGATGAAGGAGCAAGGTAAAAACTCACCAGACCTAACAAATGAAGAGGAAATAGGCAGTCTACCTGAAAAAGAATTCAGAATAATAGTAGTAAAGATGATCCAAAATCTTGGAAATAGAATAGAGAAAATGCAAGAAACATTTAACAAGGACCTAGAAGAACTAAAGAGGAAACAAGCAATGATGAACAACACAATAAATGAAATTAAAAATACTCTAGAAGGGATCAATAGCAGAATAACTGAGGCAGAAGAACGGATAAGTGCCCTGGAAGATAAAATAGTGGAAATAACTACTGCAGAGCAGAATAAAAAAAAAAAGAATGAAAAGAACTGAGGACAGTCTCAGAGACCTCTGGGACAACATTAAACGCACCAACATTCAAATTATAGGGGTCCCAGAAGAAGAATAGAAAAAGAAAGGGCCTGAAAAATATTTGAAGAGATTATAGTTGAAAACTTCCCTAATATAGGAAAGGAAATAGTTAATCAAGTCTAGGAAGCACAGAGAGTTCCATACAGGATAAATCCACGGAGAAACACGCCAAGACACATATTAATCAAACTATCAAAAATTAAATAGAAAGGAAACATATTAAAAGCAGCAAGGGAAAAACAACAAATAACTCACAAGGGAATCCCCATAAGGTTAACAGCTGATCTTTCAACAGAAACTGCAAGCCAGAAGGGAGTGGCAGGACATGTTTTAAGTTATGAAGGAAAAGAACCGAAACCAAGATTACTCTACCCAGCAAGGATCTCATTCAGATTTGATGGAGAAATTAAAACCTTTACAGACAAGCAAAAGCTGAGAGAGTTCAGCACCACCAAACCAGCTTTACAACAAATGCTAAAGGAACTTCTGTAGGCAAGAAACACAAGAGAAGGAAAAGACCTACAATAACAGACCAAAAACAATTAAGAAAATGGGAATAGGAACATACATATCGATAATTACCTTAAATGTAAATGGCTTAAATGCTCCAACCAAAAGACACAGACTGGCTGAACGGATACAAAAACAAGACCCGTATATATGCTGTCTACAGTAGACCCACTTCAGACCTAGGGACACATACAGACTGAAAGTGAGGGGATGGAAAAAGATATTCCATGCAAATGGAAATCAGAAGAAAGCTGGAGTAGCAATTCTCATATCAGACAAAATAGACTTAAAAATAAAGACTATTATAAGAGACAAAGAAGGACACTACATAATGATCAAGGGATAGATCCAAGAAGAAATTATAACAATTGTAAATATTTATGCACCCAACATAGGAGCACCTCAATACATGAGGCAAATACTAACAACCATAAAAGGGGAAATCGACAGTAACACAATCATAGCAGGGGACTTTAACACCCCACTTTCACTAATGGACAGATCATCCAAAATGAAAATAAATAAGGAAACACAAGCTTTAAATGATACATTAAACAAGATGGACTTAATTGATATTTATAGGACATTCCATCCAAAAACAACAGAATACACATTTTTCTCAAGTGCTCATTGGAACATTTCCAGGATAGAACATATCTTGGGTCACAAATCTAGCCTTGGTAAATTTTAAAAAATTGAAATTGTATCAAGTATCTTTTACGACCACAATGCTATGAGACTAGATATCAGTTACAGGAAAAGATCTGTAAAAATTACAAACACATGGAGGCTGAACAGTACATTACTTAATAATGAAGTGATCACTGAAGAAATCAAAGAGGACATCAAAAACTATCTAGAAACAAATGACAATGGAGACACAATGACACAAAACCTATGAGAAGCAGCAAAAGCAGTACTAAGAGGGAAGTTTATAGCAATACAATCCTACCTTAAGAAACAGGAAACATCTCAAATAAACAACCTAACCTTGCACCTAAAGCAATTAGAGAAAGAACAACAAGAAAAACCCCAAAGCTACCAGAAGGAAAGAAATCATAAAGATCAGATCAGAAATAAATGCAAAAGAAATGAAGGAAAGAATAGCAAAGATCAATAAAACTAAAAGCTGGTTCTTTGAGAAGATAAACAAAATTGATAAACCATTAGCCAGACTCATCAAGAAAAAAAGGGAGAAGACTCAAATCAAGAGAATTAGACATGAAAAAGGAGAAGTAACAACTGACACTAGAAATACAAAGGATCATGAGAGATTACTACAAGCAACTCTATGCCAATAAAATGGACAACCTGGAAGAAATGGACAAATTCTTAGCAATGCACAACCTGCCAATACTGAACCAGGAAGAAATAGAAAACATGAACAGACCAATCACAAGCACTGAAATTGAAACTGTGATTAAAAATCTTCCAACAAACAAAAACCCAGGACCAGATGGCTTCACAGGCGAATTCTATCAAACATTTAGAGAAGAGCTAACACCTATCCTTCTGAAACTCTTCCAAAATATAGCAGAGGGAGGAACACTCCCAAACTCATTCTTCGAGGCCACCATCACCCTGACACCAAAACCAGACAAGGATGTCACAAAGAAAGAAAACTACAGGCCAACATCACTGATGAACATAGATGCAAAAATCCTTAACAAAATATTAGCAAACAGAATCCAACAGCACATTAAAAGGATCATACACCATGATCAAGTGGGGTTTATTCCAGGAATGCAAGGATTCTTCAATACACGCTAATCATTCAACGTGATACACCATATTAACAAATTGAAGGAGAAAAACCATGTTATCATCTCAATAGATGCAGAGAAAGCTTTCGACAAAATTCAACACCCATTTATGATAAAAACCCTCCAGAAAGTAGGCATAGAGGGAACTTTCCTCAACATAATAAGGCCCATATATGACAAACCCACAGCCAACATCATCCTCAATGGTGAAAAACTGAAACCATTTCCACTAAGATCAGGAGCAAGACAAGGGTGCCCACTCTCACCACTCTTATTCAACATAGTTTTGGAAGTTTTAGCCACAGCAATCAGAGAAGAAAAGGAAATAAAAGGAATCCAAATTGCAAAAGAAGAAGTAAAGCTGTCACTGTTTGCAGGTGACATAATACTATACATAGAGAATCCTAAAGATGCTACCAGAAAACTACTAGAGCTAATCAATGAATTTGGTCAAGTAGCAGGATACAAAGTTAATGCAGAGAAATCTCTGGCATTCTTATACACTAATGATGAAAAATCTGAAAGTGAAATTAAGAAAACACTCGCATTTACCATTGCAACAAAGAGAATAAAATATCTAGGAATAAACCTACCTAAGGAGACAAAAGACCTGTATGCAGAAAATTATAAGACACTGATGAAAGAAATTAAAGGTGATACAAACAGATGGAGAGATATACCATGTTCTTGGATTGGAAGAATCAACATTGTGAAAATGACTCTACTACCCAAAGCAATCTACAGATTCAATGCAATCCCTATCAAACTACCACTGGCATTTTTCACAGAACTAGAACAAAAAATTTCACAATTTGTATGGAAACACAAAAGATCCCGAATAACCAAAGAAATCTTGAGAGAACAAATAATGGAGCTGGAGGAATCAGGCTCCATGACTTCAGACTATACTACAAAACTACAGTAATCAAGACAGTATGGTACTGGCACAAAAACAAATATAGATCAATGGAACAGGACAGAAAGCCCAGAGATAAACCCATGCACATATGGTCACCTTATCTTTGATAAAGGAGGCAAGAATATACAGTGGAGAAAAAACAGCCTTCTCAATAAGTGGTGTTGGGAAAACTGGACAGGTAGATTTAAAAGTATGAAATTAGAACACTCCCTAACACCATACAGAAAAATAAGCTCAAAATGGATTAAAGACCTAAATGTAAGGCCAGGCACTATGAAACTGTTAGAGGAAAACATAGGCAGAACACTCTATGACATAAATCACAGCAAGATCCTATTTGACCCACCTCCTCGAGAAATGGAAATAAAAACAAACAAATGGGACCTAATGAAACTTAAAAGCTTTTGCACAGCAAAGGAAACCATAAACAAGACCAAAAGACAACCCTCAGAATGGGAGAAAATATTTGCAAATGAGGCAACTGACAAAGGATTAATCACCAAAATTTACAAGTAACTCATACAGCTCAATAACTAAAAAACAAGCAACGCAATCCAAAAATGGGCAGAAGACCGAAATAGACATTCCTCCAAAGAAGATATACAGATTGCCAACAAACACATGAAAGAATGCTCAACATTAGAGAAATGCAAATTAATCATTAGAGAAATGCCAATCAAAACTACAATGAGATATCATCTCACACTGGTCAGAATGGCCATCATCCAAAAATCTAGAAACAGTAAATGCTGGAGAGGGTGTGGAGAAAAGGGAACACTCTTGCACTGCTGGTGGGAATGTGAATTGGTTCAGCCACTAGGGAGAACAGTATGGAGGCTTCTTAAAAAACTACAAATAGAACTACCATACGACCCAGCAATCCCACTACTGGGCATACACCCTGAGAAAACCATAATTCAAAAAGAGTCACGTACCAAAATGTTCATTGCACCTCTGTTTACAATAGCCAGGAGATGGAAGCAACCTAAGTGTCCATCAACAGATGAATATATAAAGAAAATGTGGCACATATATACAATGGAATATTACTCAGCCATCAGTAGAAACGAAATTGAGTTATTCGTAGTGAGGTGGATGGACCTAGAGTCTGTCATACAGAGTGAAGTAAGTCAGAAAGGCAAAACAGATACCGTATGCTAACACATATATGGAGTCTAAGATTAAAAAAAAAAAGGTCATGAAGAACCTAGGGGTAAGACGGGAATAAAGACACAGACCTACTAAAGCATGGACTTGAGGTTATGGGGAGGGCAAAGGGTAAGCTGTGACAAAGTGAGAGAGTGGCATGGACATATATACACTACCAAATGTAAAATAGATAGCTAGTGGGAAGCAGCCGCATAGCACAGGGAGATCAGCTGTGACCACCTAGAGGGGTGGGATAGGGAGGGTGGGAGGGAGGGAGACGCAAGAGGGAAGAGATATGGGAACATATGTATATGTATAACTGACTCACTTTGTTATAAAGCAGAGACTAACACACCTTTGTAAAGCAATTATACTCCAATAAAATGTTAAAAAAAGATTAATGCTACTTTCATACACAAGTCTTTATTTGGTTCTGTGTTTTCGTTTCTCTTGAGTAGATACCTGGGTTTGGTATTTATCTTTAGATATTTGTAATCACAGTGAATCAAGTCATCTAGTACACATCAGTTTTGAGAAGAAATAGCCATTAACCATTGATACATAGTATATGTTTAGTATCAGTAATTAACTGATATTTCATATTTTATTAAAGTTGAAATAGGAAAGTGACCACAAGGTTTGTATGGTAAGTTTACGTTTAATTTTTAAAGACACTTAGGGGTTGATTTTTATTTAGTTACAGTCTCCTATAGAAACCACCTATCATTATCTTCTGCATGACACTGTAATCCCATTTCTATGTTCTTCCCTTTTTCCAACTTCCTAATATTTTTCTAATAGTCTTCTAAGCACTTCAAATTATTAAACAGAACTGCATCATAACTACCTATTATCTACATGGGCTGTCACTGCTACAAATCAAATATTCATTACATATCTTTAAAAAGCGCACCTTACTGTGAAATCTCACTGAAGGAGTGGGAAAATATTGTGACAGGAGATACATGTGATTGGATAATTGTTAACTCTTCAGTGAACAGCACTTGCCTTCCTGGAAGAAGCCTGCCTTCAGGTAGAGCTCATATAGTGAAATTTGGGTCTGGTCTAATATATTAAATGATTCACATCCTGAGTTTCTAAGGTAAGCGTCATTGTCATTACTGATTCTACAAAGCATAGTTTCCAGTATCTATAGTGTATTCAAGTTTAGGAAATGTTTCTCCCGTTTATTTTATTTATTCAGCAATTTACTGAGCCGTGTCTCTTTGACAGGCACTGCTAAGCACACAGTCTCATTTGATTTTCATGACAGCTTTTGTCAGTGTAGGAGGATCACGTATCACCCTTAATCTTATATATCATACACTCACACATACACTGTCTCTTTCACAGATATGCACCCGTGTGTGCATACACACGCACTTTCCGTGTCACCTCTGCTTTTTCTGAGAGGATGTGGCCAATGGGAATCTATGCTGACTCCTATAAAATCCTATCTGAATAAAATGACTAAATTTTTTTTTAATGAAAGAGGATAGGAAATACCTAATATTAAAAATGGGTCACTTTACATTGCACCTTCATTTCACTTTCTCCAACATGATATTGACCTCTTGGCCAGGACAAGGCAAACCTCAAATTAGGGAACACTAAAACATGTTATTTTATGTATAATGCAAAGGGATTAGTGTTAATTTGGTTTTTCACTAAAGGCTTATGGTTTACATTAGATGAAGCTTGTTTCTTTTTACTGGTATGAAGAGGACTTGTATGTAATTTCAGATTCTACACACCTCATTTGTATTTTCTTTTAGAAAATGTCTCAGTTAAAATCAGTGCCCTACTATTCGTTTAAGCCCCCTTGCCTTCAATAAAACTAATTGATAAACCGTAATAATTAATGGCCTGATTAAACCAAAATGACTTGCATCTGCCCTGATGATTGCCATTTATAATCAGTCACTTTAATGACTCATCTTTTCTGTGCTTCGCTTACAGAAGAATGGCTATGATGTTTTTAAGTGAGCTGAATGAAAAGCTGTATGCTCTCAGTTGCTGTTTGTTTTCCATAACTTGAGATTGCATTAAAATAAGCATAGATATAAGTCTCCTTAAAAGTAATCTTTCTTGCCTAATCTGTCCTCTTGTTTCTGGCTTGGAATGAAGTTGAAAACAAACCAAAAAAAAAAAAAAAGCAACAAAAATCATTTTAGTATTCCTGGAGCTGTTCTTGAGAATTATAGAATTTCCATGTTTTAAATGAAAACATGGAAATGGTAAGTTCGGTGGCTATATACTAGGATTGTTGATAACTCAGGTATAAGGTGGAGTATTTTATTCCGATAAAGTGATACTTAAATCAGAGGAACTATCCTCATTCCAACATTTAAAAGGATTCCATTTGCTTCAAATTCTGTCACATGAATTCAGATTTAGTTTAACTAAATAAAGTCTTAATTATTATATCCTATTTATTTCAAAAAAGGATTTGAGGCAGCTTACAATATGAGGTGTAAACAGTGAACAAAGGACAAAAAAACAAGAATTTTAAAATAAAGGGATAGTTCCACTTCTACCCAGGAAGGAAATGCTGCTGTGGAACCTCCACCAAAAACAACTAGGAAGCTAGACAAAATTTATGAAACATCTGTTTTCAGGTATTAGATAACAAGCAGTGCAGGACTGTGATCCTGAAGAGAAGGGAAACAGATGAGGGGAGCCCTATGATCACCCAAGTTTTAAGCCTGGAGACAATTTCCAGACTGCAGCATAAGGAAGGGGAACCAGTCAGAGCCCAAAGATCTTACTGAGCTGAAGAGACAGAGTTTGGCTGTCAAGAAGGCTTGAAAATGGCTAGAATTTACAGAGCAGAGTCCTAGAGATGCAGGAACTGTGCAAAGAGAAAGAGCTCAAGAACTTGTGTGAGACTCTCCTTGAATTTTTGGCCAAATATCAACCTCTGCTTTTGTAGGGTGAAATCTTACAAAGCTAGTTTGGGAATGAAAATTTCTGGGGTTCTGTAAGCTAAACAAGTCCCAAAGCTTACACAAGGTTGGGAATTTTAAAAATTCTAACCAGCCAGAGTAGAGAGACCTTTTTGGATACATTGGAGCATTCAGGAGAGACTTTAGAAGGGTCATGTTTTAATAGAGGGGCTAAACTAGCCCTGGAATAGGGATTGCTCTGGCTTTCCATAAATAAAAGTTCCAAAATAAGCCTCAAAATGATCTGGCTATCTTCAAGTAAGTTAACTACCTGCCAGTATCAAGTTTAGCACTCTTTAAAGGATTACAGCAAATTCGCTCAGCAATATATACGATTCAGAATACATGGCATCTAAATAAAAATCAGTATGTGAAAAAAATTTTTTCTTCTGATAATGGATGAAAGACCATTAGCAGGAGAACAATCAGTCAATAGAAATGGGACTCTCCCGTTGGCAGACAAGGACTTTAGAACAGTTATGATAAATATACTCAAGGATTTAATGGGAAACATGAGCATGATGAGAGAGACAGAAGACAGAAAAAAGAACCAAGTCGAACTTCTAGATATGAAAAATAAAATATCTGAAGTAAAAATTTCACTTGATGGAATTAACAGTAGATTTGACACCACAGAAGAAATGATTTGTGATCTTGATGTTAGAGATACAGAAATTATCTAAAATTACTGTAAAAAAAAGACTAAAAAGATGAGCACAGCCTCAGTGACCTTTGAGACAGTATCAGGAAGTCTAGGATATATATGTAACTGGAGTCTCAGAAGGAAAGGAGAAAGAAAAGGGAACAAAAAGTAATTTGAAGAAATAGTGCTCCCAAACTTTACAAATTTGTTGAAACCCATAAACCCAGAGATCTAGGAGGCCTAACAAACTCTAACCATGATATACACAAAACCATACCAAAGTACATCAAAATTAAAAATGTAAAGCCAGTGATTTTTTAAATCTTTAAAATATTCAGAACAAACATAATACATTAAATAGAGAGGAACAAAAATAAGAATGACAGCAGACTTCTTGTCAGAAGCTATGCAAACCAGAAGATAACGGGAAGACATTGTTAAAATGTTGAGAAAAACAAAAAACCTTTAAATCCAGAATTCTAGGTCCAGTAAATATATTTTTCCAAAATAACAGCTAAATAAAGACTTTTTAAGGCAAACAAAGCAGAGAGAATTTATTACCAATAGACCAGCATTATAAAAAGTGTTAAGGAAGTTGTTTAGACAGAAGGAAAATGATACCAGATAGATTGTTAGATCTACACAAAGGAATAAATAGCACCAGGATTAGTGTATACATGTAGATATATAAAAGACCTTTTAAAATTTTTTCACTCAGCACTGATCTAAACCTCATTCATATACTGACTCACTCACTACAACAGCTGACACACTTGGCTCTAGCTCCAAAGCCGTTGCTTTCAACCCCACATTCCCCGGGAAGTGCTGGAGTTGACAGATTTGTGGATATGTAGTGCTGACATTGGCATCAGCCTTGCCATGCTACCTCTCATAAGGGGCTCAGGGTCCTTCATTGCGTCCTGGGGTCCCAAGGATGTCACATACCCTTCTGAGCACTGTAGCTCTCAGGCCAGCATATGTCCAGGAGTCAGGAATGACAGAAATGTGTGGAAATTAAGAATTGACCCTCGCCAACAGACTTGTGGTTTCCAAGGAGGAGGGAGGGGGTTAGGGGAGGGATGGATTGGGAGTTTGGGATTAGCAGATGTCAACTATTATATATAGAATGGATAAACAGCAAGGTCCTACTGTGTAGCACGGGGAACTATATTCAGTATCCTGTGATAAACCATAATGGAAAAGAATATGAAAAAGAATTTGTGTATATATATATATATATATATATATATATATATGTATAACTGAATCATTTTACCATACAGCAGAAATTAACAGTGTAAATCAACTATACTTCAATAAAATATGTTTTAAAAAAATTTTTTAATGATTATTTAAAGCAAAAATAAAGACACCATATTGTGGCAATTATAACATATGTAGAGGAAAGATGTATAACAGTAGCACAGAGGATGGGAGGGAAGAAAATGGAAGCATACTGTTCTGAGGTTCTTACATTATAAATTAAATACCCTAATATTATTTGAAAGTAGACAATGAAACATTAAAGAAACATATTGTAAATCCTAGAACAGCCGTTAAAAACAAAAACAAAAAACCTTCAAATGGGCTGGCAAATTTTAGCCCACAGGTCAAATTTGGCTCATTACCTGTTTTGGTAAACAAAGATTGTTGGAACACAGCCATGCCATTTATTTACACATTGCCTGTGATTGCTTCTGCAGTACAGTGGCAAAATTGAGTAGTTACAACAAAAACCACGTGACTCTCAACACCTTTGGTCCTTTACAGAAAAAGTTTGCCAACTTCTGGCTTAGAAGTCAATAGTAGAGATCAATGGAATGCTAAAAAAGCCCATCTAGTCCAAAAGAAGGCAATGAAAGAAGAAAGGAACTAAGAAGAGATGGGACAAATAGTAGGATGGTAGAGTTCAACTCAGCCATATCATTAATTACATTAAATGTGAATAGTCTAAATACAGCAGTGAAGAGCACAAATTGTCAAAACTGGTCGAAAAAAAGACCCAGCTGCGTACTGTCTGCAAAATATCCATTTTAAATATTAGTGACAGAGAGGTACCATCCAAACTAATCATCAGACTTTTTAAAGCAAAAATTATAACAACATATTACGGGGTTTATGATATATGTAGAAAAGGCAAAAATTATCTAAAAATAACAGAAACCAATCAGTAGTTGCCAGAGGTCAGGGTGGAGTTGACTGTAAAGGGGCACAGGGAACCTTTTGGGGTGATATAAATGTTTCATATCTTGATTGTGGTGTGGGTATATGGTTGTATATGTCAAAGTCACTAAACTGTATATTCAAAATGACTGCAATAAAATTGATTTTTTAAATGAATAAAACTGATTTTATAAAGTAAAGTTAAACAATAGATGAAATTCTCTTCAGATATTCTGAACTTGCCAGCAGTTTAATCAGAGGGAAAAACAGCCCATTATGTTGGTCTTTTCTAAGTGCTGACCTGAAGACCTGACTGTTTTAGATTGGTTTCTGAATCAGCAGATCTGAGGTAAAACCAAAAAAGGTTTTTGTTTTTAAATGCACAGCCAGGCTTGGGAGCTATCTAGTTATATAACTCTCATTGTTTTTATTATAGGAAGCAAATCCCATTTAGATTGTACATAAGCAATGTTATTACCCTGAAATCTCATGTGCACTATTTTTGGTCAAAATATATACCAGCAGTTCCTTGGTCTACACTCTCCTGAAGGGCAGAGGTGGGTCTTACTCATGCTTCTCTCCACAGACCTACTATCATATCTGGCACATGCTAAGGCGTCAGTAAATATTTGTTGAGTGAGTATTTTTGAATGCCCATAGATCCTCTCAGAATGAAAAATATCATTCACAAATGTATTCATTAATAGTGAAATGTATTTATTCTGAAGTATATGCCATTGAGTGGGAAAAGATGGAGCTCCTTCTCAGGCCAAATTCATGCTTCTCCAGGTGCACATGTTTGCCCATCTATTTAGTGGAAATATTCATTCACCAACATTTGTTCAACAGATATCATTTCTAGTCCATACCAGGCACTATTCTAGATATAGGAGTGAACACAACAGATCACATCTCTGCATTCATGGAGCTTTCCTTAGAAACGGGAGGGCTGAGAGGGACATGTATACATGTACAAATATAGGGTGTCAATGGTGCCAAGTGTTATGAGGAGCACTGAAACAGGGAAGAGGGAAAGGGAATATCGGAGGTGGGAAGATATTGCTGTTCATAGTGGGTGGTTGAGGAAGGCTTCTCTTAAAAGGGTAACATTTGAGCAGAAACCTAAAAACAAGTAAAGGAGCAGGCCATGCATGTATATATGGGTGCAGAGTATTCCAGTTATATGGAACCACAAAGCAGGGAGCATGCCTGACAAGAAGGCCAGTGAGATGAAACAGAGTGGGCAGGGAGAGGAGTAGGAAGGATGAGAGTACAGAGGTAGTAGGGGGGCAGTTCAGAGAAGGCCTTAGAAACCTTCATGAGGGCTGCCTTTTGCATTGAGTTGGGAGGCCCTTGGAGGTTTTAGGCAGAGAAATGACATGGTTTGATTTAGGTTTTAAAGAGGGCACTTTAGCTGCTGTGTTCAAGACAGATTCTAGTAGAGCAAGTGTAAAAATAGGGAGACCAGTTCAGTGGCCTTGTCGGTGAATGAGTACATACAGTCTGGCAAATATGCCCCCTCATAAACATTGAATTGGTTTTATCATTCCACTTACTGGACTTTTGAAATTATTTTCTTTTAACTAGTATTTTACCCAAATACAGCCTAAATTTATTGCAGTAGCACAGAAATTATTTTCTGAACATAACAAAATATAACACTTTACATTGCTTGGTTGATTGCCAGTGGATAATAATAATATATTTATAGAGTGTTTGACAGTTTAAAAGCTATTTTACGTTCATTATCTCATCTAATCCCCACAATTTTTAAAGATTGATACAGTAACTTTTATTATCTCCCTATAGAGGTGAAAACTAAAATGTCACATGCCTAGTCCAAAGTCATATGCCAAGTTTGTGGCAGGGCCCAAAAGACAAATCCAAGTCTTCTGTCTTCTAGCCTGAATCCATTGATTTTGTTTAAAGGGGTCTTTTATGTCCAAATGATGTTGCTGGGTTTGGAACACTTATATTAGCAAATTTAGTATATTGTTTAGAAAGCCATCTACCAGTGTGCAAAGATAATATGCTCCAACAGGATGCATACAAAAAGGTATAAGGCATATTCCTACCCTGTGAACTTATTACTTGGTGAAACCTGTAACAGTAAATGTGGTAATTACTAGTAAAAAAATGTCACATGCTCAGTTCCAAATGGTACAGACAGTAAATGCTTTAGCAGTTCAAAGGAAGCAGCGATTTTGATGGCCTGAGTAGGTATGGCAACAGGGAGATGGGGTACTTGAGTTGGAGGATGAGCAGGATTCAGTCAAAAAATATCAAGGAAGGGTTTTTTAACCCAGGTGGTTTGGGGTCAGGGACACAGCATGAACAAAGGCTTAGTAATGGGGTGTTGTGGATTTGTTTCTTTTGAGACAATGACTAAAACAGTCTAGTCGGAATACCAAGGTTGTTTTGAGGATGGCTGTATGTCTACTGCTTTCATACACAAAGTATTCCTGAAAGCTAGGCTGAAAGGTGAATGTGCAAAGTCATGCAGTAGGATTACATGTAAGTAAAAAAAGATGTTGGAGAGCTGAAAATGGCATAAAGTTCTTATTTACACCTTGCCTTTTAGAATATAATCTAGAAATTTTGTTTTTTTATTCTTTCTCTCTCTGTTGATCCACTTAAGTCAAATATGTGTCTGATTAAAGCTAAGAATTTGTTCTTTTTACCATACCTTGTGATTTCCATGTAGCTCCTTCTTCCAGGAGCTCAGAATATTTTTTCTTTATCTATCTCCATCTGATGTATGGCTTAAGAATGGTTTAAGGGTATCAGTATATAAAAGAGAAGATTGTCCAAAACAAAAATATTCAAAGTTGAGGGCTTATAATGAGAATTAGGTTTGGAAAATAAGACCAGGCTTTGTAGAGCCTAACATTTCTGTCAGTTCACACATTTATTGAGTGTCTACTGTGGCTGTCTATGATGTATATTTTTTGTGCAAACTATTGAGGCATATTTGAAAGCACAACCCTATTCTTAAGAAGTTCACACTGGGGTTGGCGGGGGAGGTCAGGGAATATTTTACTTCTTCCTCAAGGAGAGAAGTGATAGAGTGAAAGTATATTTAATATGATGGTGGTATAAGGTTTATATTGAAATTGGGGAAAACTGGAGGCAGAGAGACCAGTTGGTTGAAAAAGCTTACACCTGCCTGGGCATAGTGACCTGTATTCAAAGAGAAAGCCCCCCTAAAGGAAGTATATAGTGTGTTTTACCTGAAAGGGCATGCTACAGAGACGTGGTCTACAGCTAACCCCTGATCACAACAGTATCATCAACAAAATAATACTGTGTGTTCGTGGTTTCCATTAACTTATTCTCATCTATTAACAAATACTTACTAAGCATATACCGTATACCTGGCACTCTTCAGGGACTGGAATATAGTAGTCAATAAAAGAGACAAAGTCCCTGCCTTCGTGGAGTTTACATTCTAGTGTCCATCAGGCAACACCAAATGAGCACATGTATGAGAAAATGCCTGTCATGTTGCCTGTCATATGGTAGGTAGGGTTCAATAATTGTTGGTTACTGAGTTTGAACTTGAAGTTTGAGTTAAGTACCTACTTTTGGTACGATACTTTTTGCAGGGTGGAGGGACGGAGTGAGATTAACTCACAGATTTTTTTTTAGATGTTACATAAAAATTATGAGTCTTTAGTTTTGGGGTAATTAAGGTTATATGCTGTATTAAATACAACAAGTTGTCTGTTCTTGACTACTTTCGCCACTGAAGATGAAGCATTGAAGCAGGTGCTCTGCTGTACCATCAAAAGTGGTGTGCTCTTATCCTGCTTGGATGGTTTTTGTGGGCTCCTTGAATTCCTGAAAAGGCCCATTGTTGTCACTGACGATGCTTCACAGAAATGCTTTGTGTCATTATTTAGCGGACTGCCTTGGCAAAAGCTGTGCCAGTTCTTTTGTTAACTCTAACAACAGTCGAAATGATGTAAGGGAAGAGAAGGATAAATGAAACAAAGACTGATAAGTGCACGCATGCACACACATTTACACATCTTTTATATCAGTTTCTGAGGATTATCTGAAGTAGCACGTAAAACCAGGAAACAGCAGAACTGCATTTATGTTCTCGTTGTTTCAACCAGATATCACCTGTTACCAGCAAACATATGAATGATTTTTTTCCTTGCTGGCTTCCCTTTGGCCTTACTGCTCCTGAGGTGGGAGGAGCAGTTTCACTTTGAGAGCAGAACTAAGCCTTTCTGTACAAATTCTTTGCAGGAAGGTTACATTTTCTTACCTACTTTTCCTGAAAGCTGGAGTAGGATATTGGGTGTATTTACTGTTGTTGGAAGCCAAGATTTTATTTGACTTTCATGTGAAGTAAATAAACCCTTGCTTCTATAGAAACCAGAAATGGTTGGAAGTGAGGGAGTTTAGGACCTTACATTTTGCCTCCAGGTAAAATGCTTTGCGTTAAATTTGTGGTTAGAATTCTAGGTTGAACAGATGATGTCAATTCTGCAATATGGTATGGTGTGCATGTGTGCTTTTTTTAGAACAAGCACTGTAGATATGGAGCTAGTGACATGGATTTTTCTGGTCCCTTTTTAGATGTGAAGCCCTCTAATATGCTAGTAAACACAAGAGGACAAGTCAAGCTGTGTGATTTTGGAGTTAGCACTCAGGTAGGTCTCATTTTCCTGCCGATCTTTCTTCTCTGTAACATCCACTTTCTATTTTCATTCTACTTTCTGGATTGAAAAATCACCTAGCTGCCAGACAAACAGAACTCTGCATCTTCTCGTTGGCTGGGATTGTGTTATTCATTTTTAATCTCTGAGCGAGTTTCCTTCATCAGAATATGATTGTTCATTGTTTAATGACAGTAAAAACTGCTGATATTGTAATTACTACTTACGAATAGCAAACTTCATTGATATGCAGCTTTGATATGAAAGCGTTTTGGCCAGACAAAAGGGAGGGCAGAGTGGGAGCTGCGCCTGGGGAGCCCAACTGGCCCACAATAAAAATTAATATTGGGAGCAACAATGGTGGAGGGCCATTACAATGTGCAGCACAAATTTTAATTAATTTCCATTTTGGGCCTCCCCTGAGAACCCTGGTGATAGTGACCCATGAGCGTGCTGTGATGTTGATTTGAATTGCAGCCACCTTTACTCCCAGCCGAACACGAAGACCAAAGCGAAGGTCATCATTGTATTATGAGTTGTCAAAGTCTGTTATCCCTCCAGCGTATTTAGTGTTCGTTTCATTCTAGTAATGCGTGAGGCTTCATTCACATCTTGACCATCTGACTAAAAAATGAGTGTGTTCAAATTCTACTTCAAATTGACTTTGTACAATCAGGCGGGTTTGGGGTACTAAAGCGATAAGCATCCTGCTTAAGTGAATTGTTTAAGGTTATCTGCTATAAACTGTAATGCTATGCTTGTTTAAGTTGGAAATCACATTCAAAAGAAAAGAGATGTAATCATTTTTAATGCCTTTGTAGATAAATTTGTTCCTTTTTATATAATTTTTAGTTGATTTATAGAAATGATGATTGTAAGTTAAATGAGGAATAATTGCCCATTTTATTTCCACATTATCTTTATATTGTTCTGACAGACTGTTTTGTCTCATAGCTGGTGAATTCTATAGCCAAGACGTATGTTGGAACAAATGCTTATATGGCGGTAAGTAAACTTATGCAAAAATAACATTTAAAACCAACATCTTTATGTACTTGGTAATGTATAATTCTTGAATTAATTCCACAGCTTTAGCCTAACAGATCATAAATTACAAAGTCAATCCAGTCATGATTGGATTTTTAAATCTTCCTAAAAGATGTTAGGGTTTATACAGGAGCTACCAACTTCTCTGACTTTATTCACTTAACTGGTTGGTTTGAGTATAAAATCATTTTGAAGTATAATCCTATAGAAAAATTGTATCTTATACCACATTGGCTACTTTGCCTCATTGATTATTTAATTAACCCTAAAGTATACCAGAATGTCAGTCAATAAGATCAACTCTTTTTTCCAGGAATAAGCATGCTTTGACAGCAACTCAAAATTAAATTATTAATTAAAAATTAAATTATTACTTATGGATCTGATTGTAAATTATTACTTATGATCTGATTCTCTGAATGTAAAGATTTAGCAGACAATTCTCTGTCGAACTTGTATATCTATATTCTGTTTACTTGGGTTCATACCTATTATAAGACAACTTACTTGGTCCCTCTGAAATAAATTTACCAGGAATAAAAAGTAGAAGCATAGAACTGTTTCAAATACCAATGTGGACTTGGCTTTGACCCGTTTCTTTTTCCTTCCTTTTAAGTAAGGGAAGTTATTTGTGTCCATAAAATTGCTTTTTTTTGGCTGTGTTGGGCCTTCATTGCTGTGTGCGGGCTTTCTCTAGTTGCGGCAAGCCGGGGCTACTCTTCGTTGCGGTGCGCAGGCTTCTTTTTTTTTTTTTAACATTTTTTAAATTAAAATTTTTTTTTTTTACTGCAAGGAGAATAGCACACATATTTTACAATAGCTATTAAATATCTCAATTTAGTCAGTCCTCCCTACCCCCTTTTTTTTTAACATCTTTACTGGAGTATATAATTGCTTTACATTGTTGTGTTAGTTCCTGCTGTATAACAAAGTGAATCAGCTATATGTATACATATATCCCCATATCCCCTCCCTCTTGCATCTCCCTCCCCCCCTCCCTATCCCACCCCTCTAGGTGGTCACAAAGCACTGAGCTGGTCTCCCTGTGCTATGCGGCTGCTTCCCACTAGCTATCTGTTTTGAATTTGGTAGTGTATATATGTCAGTGCCACTCTCTCACTTCGTGCCAGCGTACCCTTCCCCCTCCCCGTGTCCTCAAGTCCATTCTCTATGTCTGTGTCTTTATTCCTGTCCTGCCCCTAGATTCTTCAGAACCATTTTTTTTTTTTAGATTCCATATGGGTGCAGGGGCTTCTCACTGCAGTGGCTTCTCTTGTTGTGGAGCACAGGCTCTAGGCGCGTGGGCTTCAGTAGTTGCTGCACGCAAGCTCTAGAGCTCAGGCTCAGTAATTGTGGCACATGGGCTCAGTTGCTCATTTGCAATCTTCCCAGACCAGGGATTGAACCCGTGTACCCTGCATTGGCAGGTGGATTCTTAACCACTGCACCACCAGGGAAGTCCCCATAAAATTGCTGTTATTTATTGACGTCCACAGTCACTTCAAGAGTTGGGGGCTGGGAGGAGACAAGCAGGAAACTTATTTAGTATTTTGGAGCAAAGTTTTACTTTAACATCTTAAGTTTAGTTTTTTGCTGAGGGTTCTAGATTTATTCAGGTAGTCCATTTCACTTCTAGTAGTCTTTATATGAATTAAACAAAGTATGGGTAGAACGCTGGATCTTTTTCTCAGTATTCTTTGTTCATCTATTATCTTGGTAAAAAAATGTTAATATGGATGAAACCCTGGATCTTATTCTCAGAACACTACAAAGGATTTTTTAATTGAGATACCAGAACAGTTAATTTTTGCCTTGCATTGTTTTTAAAGAAAATTTATTCTTTCTCATTTTTCTAGGTAATGTGACAAAAAGTTAATCTCTGAAGTCATCATACCTATTTTTACAAAACTTAATCACCTTCTTGGCTCTACTAGGTTATCTGAGATTGGTGAGCCATCTTTATAATTAACAAAACTGTGCCAAATGACATGATTTCAGTCTTTGAAAAAATATGGAACACTGTGATTTAAAACAAACAAAAAATGAAACAACTTTTCCACTCCCCATCATGTTCATAGTAGCTCTAAATTGCTCTGATAATTAAATTGCAATATGTTTGAATCTACAAATCTAGATTACAGTTGTCTTTCCCAGGTGTACATTAAAGAAATTACTTTTTTTCCTTTTTGTTTATGGATGAATGTGCTGCATCCATCTCTTAATTGAAAATGTGGGGATTAAAATTATGAAACGTTAGCTCAGATTGGCAGAGCTAAAATTACTTTGCTTCTTCGGTGAGTATGTTCTAGTCATCAACTTTATAGTTCAAGCTGTAAAAAGCATAAGATACCTAGGAAGCAAAGAGTGTGATAGCCTGATAGTGAGCTTGGCTCAATTCAGCAGGCTCTCGTTGGCCATGACTTACCAGCTGGTGTGAGATCAGAGGTTGGGAGTTGGGGAAGGTGGAAATAACATTTATTATTCTGTTACAGGTTTTAATCCCTGCCTGAGGTATCGTGATATTGTATTATAGTACTACCACTGGGGGTAGTAGTGGGTGAAGGGTGCACAAAACCTCCCTGTATATATGCTTTTCAACTTCTTGTTAGTTAATAAGTATTTCAAAGTAAAAAATTAAATTAAAAAAAAGGAAAGATCTGTTGGAACATGGCCATACCCATT
The DNA here is from genome assembly GCF_937001465.1 of Orcinus orca. NCBI lineage: Eukaryota > Metazoa > Chordata > Mammalia > Artiodactyla > Delphinidae > Orcinus > Orcinus orca. Next base: position 91,310,438 of record NC_064560.1, on the reverse strand, counting down.
TATTTATATATCGTCTATGACTGCTTTAGTGCTACAGTGGCAGAGTGGAGTAGTTGTGACAGTTGTACCAGAGACCATATGGCCGACAAAGTGAAAAATATTTACTATCTGGCCGTTTATGGAAAAAGCTTGCCAACTTCTGGTCTATGCCAGTGAAGGCTCTTTCTGAAACTGAGTACTTTGAATTAACCAACCTGTATTTACTGAGCGCCTTCCATGCAGTTAGCCAGGTACAGTGGTGCCACTCTGTAATCCACATAAGACTTGGGCAAAATAGGAAACATGGCATTATATGTGGCCACGTCATGTGTGACATAAGTTGTACCAAGCGTACCGTTAGAGAATGAGAAGGCATATGATATATGAATTTGATGATTCAAACAGTATGTGAAAAGGGCACTTATAAAAGAGAGAGATCACTGTGGGAGGATGAGCAAAGACTCAGAAATAGAGGGTGGTGTGAAATGGGTGGGGGCGGGGACATACAGGGTACAGCAAGGGTCCCCAGCGCCCGGGCCGCAGAGCAGTACTGGTCCACGGCCTGCCAGGAGCCAGGCCACACGGCAGGAGGTGAGCGGTGGGTGAGTGAGCGAAGCTTCATCGGCCGCTCCCCATCGCTCCCCACCGCTCACGTTACCTCCTGAACCATCCCATCCCACCCCTGTCCGTGGAAAAATTGTCTTCCACGAAGCCGGTCCCTGGTGCCAAAAAGGTTGGGGACCGCTGGGGTAGAAGACAGTAATAGATTGTGAGAATATGCAATTTGAGGTCATCTGATGTAATGCCCTCATTTTATATCCATTTCTCTCACTTTATATCCATACCTGTTTCTGTACGGTGATAATAACAATGATAATAATAGCCAACACTTAATTAGAACTGTGTGCCAGTCACTCTTTTAAACCTTTACATATATTATCTCTTTAAATCCTCACAACAACCCTATGAGGTAGGTAATATTATCGTCCTTTTACAGATGAAGGCACCAAGGGATAGAGAAGTTAAGTGACTTACCCAGGTTCATACAGCTAATAAGTGGCAGAGTCAGGAGTGAAACCTACATAATCAGCCTCCAGAGACTGAACTTTTAACTGCTGTGCCTCTCATTCTATCCAGATTATTTATGTGTCTCTCCAAATCTAGATTAGGACTTTCACAGGGCAGGGTTTATTCTACTCATTCTCTATATCCAGTCCATCACATGGTGCTAAATGAATGAATCAGTTCATGAAAGTTGCATTCCAAAAATGACTTGTTCACTAATTATAAGCAGAGCATTTAACTTTTTTGTATTAATAAGTATCTTACTTGCGTGATAAAGTATAGAAGACCCCCAGATGACTCAAATATAACCAACTAGACTGCTCAGATATTGAAAAGAAAATAAATCAAAGAAATAGCTGTGCATGTGTGAACAGTCTTACTTCTACAATCTGAAATGTAAGGTATAAGAAAATGGTAATTAGGATAAAGATAGGGAGGGTTTTCTAAGATCCTTAGGTTATGAAAACAAACAAAAAAACAGTAACAATTTAGGGGCATGTTAAACAGTGGGTCTTATAGGAGACTTGGAAAGTCATCTGGTCCCACTTCCTCATTGACCAATGAGGATACTGAGACCCCAAAACTGAAGGGGCGTGTTCAAGGACACATTACATCTTAGGGGCAGGTAATTAGGTTTAATGGACATTTTAATCCAAAGCAAGAAATATTTTCAACTATATTTTAAAAGGATTTCATCCAGAAGGATTACAAAAGGGGTCCAGAGGCTTTGGTGGCTTATATTAAATTAAATCATTTCTTGGAAATTCTGATTACTAGAACTTTTACTCTATTTTAAAGACAGAAGGGGACTTACCTGGTGGCGCAGTGGTTAAGAATCCACCTGCCAATTCAAGGGACACAGGTTTGAGTCCTGGTCTGGGAAGATCCCACATGCTGCAGAGCAACTAAGCCCATGTGCCACAACTACTGAGCCTGCGTTCTAGAGCCCACGAGCCACAACTACTGAGCCCGAGTGCCACAACCACTGAAGCCCACACGCCTAGAGCCCATGCTCCGAAACGAGAAGCCACTGCAATGAGGAGCCCACACACCACAATGAAGAGTAGCCCCCACTCGCTGCAACTAGAGAAAGCCATGCGCAGCAACAAAGACCCAACACAGCCAAAAATAAATAAGTAAATAAAATAAATTTATATAAAAAAAGAAGCTATTAAAAAAATTAATAATAAAGACAGAAGTCCCTGAAACTTTAACCCACTCTTCAGTCATTGTGATGTATTATGTATATATATTTTTTTGGCTGCACCATGCGGCATGAGAGATCCTAGCTCCCCAGCCAGGGATTGAACCCATGACCCCTGCAGCACACTGAGTCCCAACCACTGGACCGCCAGGGAAGTCCTATTACAGTTTTTAAAAATCAAATATAAAAGTTTGACATTATTGTTACGAATACCTGAAGTTTTGAAATTAAGAAATCTTATGCAGATACTTGTCCTTTGGTATCAGAAAGTCAATCTAAATAACTATTCTTATCTCCTGAACATTGTTTTCTACCTGGACTATTCCTGTTCTTAGAAATTACCTTTACCCAGATTATAACCTATACAGATTACGTGATACAACTCAGTTGGCCATGCTCATGCAGTGATCGTACATGGTGGTGTTGATTAGAAGGAGGCCAACATTTACTGAGCATCCCCACGTGGCATGTACTGAATTGAGCATATTACATGGATTTATTTAATCTTCAGACAACTCCATTAAGCATACATATTGTTATTATCGTCTTCATTTTACAGATGAGGAAACCAAAGGTGAAGTAACTTTAGCCCAGGTTCTCAGAGCTGGCAAGTAGTGACAGTCAAGATTTAATTAGGACACCAGCTTCTAGTTTCTGGTAGTAGCACATTAGGTTATTTGGACCAACTCTTCTGTTGAAAAATGCTAATTAAAATACTTTAAAAACCATCTCAAGTGCACTGAAGAGCTAAAACGACAACGGGGAACTCCCAGGACGGTTTTCAGATGGAAACCTGAAACAGAAGGGAAAGCAGAATGTCAGAGCACCAAAGCTGCTTATTCCTGAGGACATTTGGCTGTACTGCTACAGCTGTGAATGATATGGGGGCTCCCTTAAGGCAGAGGGTCTTGGAGAAGATCTTCCCCATATTATGCTGGAAGCCTGAAGAGGCCCTCACCCCAGTATAAAAGCAAACCAGAGTTAAAGCTGCTCTTCCTCCCCGATCCCAGGGAACAAAAGAGAAGGCTTCTCAGAGCCAAGCAGAGCAGCAGGAGAAAAAGGAAAAGGGAGAAAGTTGTGGCCATAGACTTAACTCTGGCACAGATTTACACCCTGGATGTTTGTATATGTGACCTGAGTTAGAAAAGGAGCTTCATGCTGAGAATATTGTTTGAGGTGGGCACATCCACTTTAGGCCTCAGAGAACCTTTCCAAACATTTTTTTGAAGAACAAAAACTAACAAGCAGCCAAAGAAAACTAGTCACATGAGGAAACAGAGCAACATGAAGGAACAACAGTTGTAAGCAGACTTTAGATCAAAAATTTTTAAAGTGACATACTTGATTCGAGAAAGTCCCAAACAAAACTACTAGATAAAAATGAAAAGCTCACTATTTGGTAGCATATTGAATGGAGCAGAAGAGAGAATTAGTGAACTGGAAAATAGATTGAGTTAGAGCAGTGTGACTCCAGAATCCTTGTTTAACCAGTATGCTCTACTACCCACACAGTGATCTTGCCGGCTTTCTAAAAAATCCCCATTGTTTATGATATATACTTTTTGATTACATACTAACCTAAAGTATTTGTGCATACTTTGTTAATTTTCTGAGTAGCCTGAGCAGAAGTTCCTTTATGGGAAGAGGTAAGGGATGTACCTTGGTATCGTCCTGCTTTTGACAAGTAAACCCTAGGGTACTGTGTTATAAATAGAGACAATTCTGGAATGAGTTAACTAAATATGGGCTCTGGGTAGATGCCCAGTCACAGCGGTAAGTGGAGGGGTGGAGTGTGCATGCCATCTTAGAGCCACTGCCCTTTTAGAATCCTCTGCTTTTTATATCATCACCACTCCTTACTGTTCTCATTAAGTACAGACGAGAGTTTTTCCCCGACACTTTAACTCCACTACAGGTGCTTCAGATAAGAGTCATGGTTTTCCGTTTATTAAGCTTTCCACACTAGTGACAAATGTCATGTCAGAAAGTAACTCAGCTTTTGCTTTTTAACAGAAAAATGTTCATCACAGGTCTTCTCTCAGTAGTGTCATACCTGGCCATTGGTTTGGTTTGGTTTGGTTTAGTTTGGTTTGGTTTTAGAGGGGAGAGGACAGAGCAGGCCACCTTGGCCTCAAGTGTGAGAACAGATTTGAATTGTGCAGCCTTAGGCCATCAAGTCCTGACTCTATACACTCAGAATGTATTGGGACTTATCTTGTACCTGTGTCAGTGTCAGCCACCTGGACATGTTTCCCAGTCCCTGCGAATTCTTGAGGATACACCTGTAGAGCTGGCTGCCCACCTTTCACTCAGCATTCGTGCTTGAGTGCTGCATCACAACAGTAATCTCATTCTGTTAGCTTACTGTAAGAATAACTTCTCTAATGAGAAGTTGTTAGACTCTCATCCTTAAGGAGTTCTCCTATTTGCCTTCTGATATCTGTGACCATTATCATTTTTGCTAATTTTTCTTTTTAAATTTAATTTTTCTGTGCTTTATTTTCACATTACAGTTTACATTTGTTTTAGTAGTTCAGTGGGCAAATGTGATGATTATATTTAACCTTATTGTTGGTCTTGCACTTCTAGATGAAGTGCTGTATATTGATAACTGTCAGTTAGTGGATGAAGAAAGGGAGAGAGGACAGAAGGAGGAAGGCAACATTTGGTCATTTCTTTAACAATTCTAGAGGATTTTAGGATTTTCATGTTTGCTAGAAGTTCTTTTTTTTTTAAGACATTGTTTTTAAACTATTTTTTTAAGTTCTTATTTTTTGGCTGCATTGTGTCTTCGTTGCTGCGTGCTGGCTTTCTCTAGTTGCAGCGAGCGGGGCTACTCTTCATTGCATTGTGCAGGCTTCTCATTGCAGTGGCTTCTCTTATCACGAAACACAGACTCTAGAGCACGCGGGCTTCAGTAGATGCAGCTTGTGGGCTCAGTAGTTGTGGCACGCGCAACAAAGAGTAGCCCCCACTCGCTGCAACTAGAGAAAGCCTGCGCACAACAACGAAGACCCAACACAGCCAAAAATACATAAATAAAATAAATTTAAAATAATAATATTTGTAAGATTGTTATAAAATGTAGAGGATGCGAAGTATCTAGCCCAGTGTCTGGGACAAACTAGGTGATTATTAAATGATAGCTATTATTATCCTTTTCTAGGGGGTACAAATTAAATCTCTCTGTTCTCATATTCCTTATCTGTTAAATGCGGATGATAATAGTACCAGTCTAGTATGGGTGTTTATGAGTCTGAAGTGAAATATGCATGAAAAGCACTTAGAACAGTGCCTGGCACATGGAAATTCTTCAATAAATGCACAGAGTGATGATGCCGTTGTTGATATTATGATGATGGCATTATTCCTGTAACTGGCTGGCCAGTTGCATATGAACGCATCCTATTATGTATTGATCTAACTAGAAATGGATAATGGGTTCATTCAGGTATGAGCCAGGACCTTGAAAAGTGGTGGTATGGGGGATTAGAAGATAAAAGAAAAAGTATTAGGGGATTGGAATGACCATATCTGGTAGCAGCTGGGAGAAATGGTCACATGACACTTGGGAAGAATTATTCTTGGTAGGAAAGGGGTTTTATAAATTAAAGAAATAAATAAAGGAACAGAAATAAGACAATCCAATCTGCTACCTCAAGGTAGGGCTTTATGTGATTTTATGAAAAGTGGGGGAGAAGGCATTAAATACATTGAGATGGCCTCATAGGTGGGAGTGGGAAGTAGGTTACAAAGTTCTGGGTCCCAACTAAGCCAACTCCCCAAGATGTAGGACTGTGCCAACTCACCTGAGAGTATCTGGCACACATCTTCTACACTCATGGTATATCCCCTGCTGGTGAGTGGTGGATGTCCATTTCTTCCATCTGCAGTGGACCAGGCTGACCCTGACCCCAGTTACTCGTAAGGGCTCTCATGGAAACTTTTGAAGGATGATGGCTGTGGTGGCTTCCAAGAACTCCAGGGATGGTACAAAGAAGAGAATACTGCACTGGGGGCCAGGGGGTGTGGGTCATGATCCTAGCCCTGCCATGACTAGCTGTGTAACCTTGAGCAACCATTCCATCTCAGCAAAACCTCAGTTTCTCTTGTTCATTTGTTCCTGTGTTCATTCAAAAGACTTCTGTGAAGTACCTTTCTGAATGCCAAATCCTGGAGGGATAGGGAGACCAGGCAGCACCCACTTCAGTATGCAATTATTTCCGTTGAAGTAGAGAGTGTGCAGGTAATTGTTAGACCAAGTATTTTCTACATATCTTGAATGGAGGACCAAGAGTCCCAAATGGACCATTTGAACTGTTCCTTGGTTTATATCAAAAAGAAACCCTGATACATGGGATGAGATGTTGAGTAGTAGGTGAATCTGGGCAAAGGAAATATGGATGTTCTTTGTACTAGTCTTAATCTTTCAACTTTCCTATAAGTTTAATATTATTTCCAAATAAAAAATTTAAAATAACAGAATTCCTAGTGATTCAGACCCATCTCCCAAAATGCAAATAAGTGATGATATTATATAATGTGCTGTAATTTGTCACTCCACAACTAAGACCACTCACTGGATTTGGTCTGGGTTGAATTCTCAGCTCATTTAGTAGTTTAGGACTTGCCTAAATTATTTCACTAATATGAGCCTTCATTTTCTTTATAACAAAGTTTCCCTCATAGGGTCTTTGTGAGGATTCAATGAGATTATATCCAATATACCTATATTACCTATACGGTTTCTATGTATTATCTATATAAAACACATACATATAAAATTGTTTTTCTTTTCATAATGTGCTGTGCAGATATTGATGGCTCTCTGCCTTAACTGAGCTCACATTAGCGTATGTGTTTCCTGGAGTAGCTTACATCAACTCACAAGCTCCCTTCTGTTTTCTTACAGCCTGAAAGAATTTCAGGGGAGCAATATGGAATCCATTCTGATGTCTGGAGCTTAGGAATCTCTTTTATGGAGGTATGTTGTTTGGAAATAGGTGCTTCTGTGTATATCTGTACTAATATGTTCTATCAGGAAGGATGAAGATTTTGAAAAAAAGTGAAACCTCCAGTGTGTTATGTGTACATGTAAACAGAGTTTAACTCAATAGTCCTTATTTTGATACCCTTGCATGGCTTGTGAGCTGACTATTCTAAAGTGTTATTTCTCACAGATCATCTGTGTAAAACTTATCTGGAGCGCTTCTTAAAAATACAGGTTCCTACAGCGACTGCCGCCACCGGCGACTGCAGACAAAAAAAAAAAAAAAAATACAGGTTCCTAGACTCCATCTAAAACCAATTAAATTCACATTTCTAAGAATCAGCATTATTAACATGTTCCCAGTGTGATCCTTATGCACACTAAATGTGGAGAACCTGTGATTTGAAAGAGAAATTCCAAAAACATTATGTGTGATAGTAGCCTTGTTGGAATGCATATATAAATTCCAGAGGTGATTACTTTATTAACAAGTACAGCCCTACTCATTTGGATGTATAGTTTCTATATGTTTGTTTAGAAAGAAAAAAAAACCACCTTGTTCCAGTAGGATCATATCATGTGTTGGGCGACAGGGTGTGATATGATTTAGAGGCGGTTAGGTGTATGCATTTAGCACCATTTTAATGTCTTTACTCTTTATAGCTGTATTTAGAGTGGACTTTATCTTGGTATGCTACATGTAGCTCCACTAGAGGTCTGTGCTAAGATTTCTGTACAATGATCTTTGATCTGTAAGGAAATGCATAGGACTTATATTAGAAGGACATCTGGCTCAGGGTGAATTATAGTAGTATAAAGTCTGGATAATCACCAGTGCTTCAAGAATTGTATCTTATGTACATTGATTCAGATAAAGGAGGACTCTTTAAAAAGTAGAAAGAACTCCTTAAACAAGATCATGGGTGAGTTGCAGTCACAATTTCATCAACTTTTTTTCTTTTGGTCAAATACTTTTTCTGTGATTTTTTTCTGTGATTTTTGTAATGTATGAATGCAGTTGAATTTCTAAGGAGATATCTTCAGACTGAATTCACTTGCACTATAGAAAGAAAGCAAAAATAAAGTATTCAATGTTTATTAAACCATATTCTTCTGCTTCTTCATGAAAGAGAATCTAAGAGGAAATACAATATGTATGTATCAGCTGACAGGTTAGCAATACTGGTGGACAGATGCTCAGAACTAAGTTTCCCAACAGAATCCTGAAGGGCTTGTCCAATTAGCCTGTTTCAGGAAAAACTAGTATTTTTGATCTGTGGAGCTCAGCTCTTGCTATTATATAATTTCCCTTTGCATATTTTAAATCATCATCATTAAATGTATTTGGTAAAAGACCAGATACAGTGTAGAACATTTGAGAAGTTACGTGGTGTAAAGATACGACTCGTAGGCTGGGAATGAAAGACCTGGATTGCAGGTCCAGCTTTGCTACTGCTTTTCTAGGTGGCGCTGTGCAAGCCAGTGTCCCTCACAGTGGGTCTCAGTTTCTTCATCTGTAAAATAATGATCTCTAAGCCCCGTTCCAGACTAACATTCTGTGACTCTAAGCAGTCTGTTTTGTCTTTCTTTAGCTTTCTGCAACAACTCTAGAATTGAGTGACTTAACAATATGCAGAGGCATAGCAATACTGTCAGACAGTGTAACTAATAGATTTAAGATTTAGAGCACGCATACATATTCACCATTCCTTTCTTCCACATTCGTTTCTTCATCCAGGTTTTGAGCTCCTGCTATATCTGCTAGATAGGCAGTGGGGATATAGTAATGACGGACACTCCATTCTTGATTCTAATGGAGTTTTGCATTTGGTGAGGGGTGGGGCATTAAGTACAAAAAACAGAAGGAAAACTAAATATATAATTTGTCAGGCAGTGGTAAGTCCTAAGGGAAGAAATGAAGTGGAGTAGTCCTTTCTGATAAAACAACCTTTGAGCAGAGACTGGAATGGTGTGAGGGGGCCATCAGGCAACAGCAGATACAAAGGTGCTAAGCTGGAGTGTGTTTGGCATGTTTAAGGAAAGCAGAGAGACCCAGGTGACTAGAGTGGAGTTAGAAAGGGAAAACTGGGAAAAAATACAGTCAGAGAGGTAGCCAGGGGCCAGATCATATGCAGCCTTGTAGGCCACGGTAAGGACTTTAGATGTTACTCTGAGAGTAAATGATTTGAGTTATATTTTCAGAGGATGATGGGGTGCTCTGTGGAGCACAGAATATAGAGGGGCAATCATGGAAACAGGGAGATCAGTTAAGATAGGTAGGCAGATAGGTATGTGAGTAGATGGATAGATAGATAGTTGCTTAATAAATAGCACATATTTATATTGCATATTGACATATATGTCTGCCAGTATTTTGCTGGGTGCTAGGGATACAAAGAGTAATAAAAAGAGACTGTCATTTAGGGAGCGAGATTGCCATTGATGTATTTGGGTTTCGTTGATCATGTTCATTTATCCTGGAGGTAAACTATTGAACGGTCTTCAGAATACTGGAGAAAACAGACTTGTTGACACTGTAAGACTGAGGAGGATTAAGGTGTAAGGAACAGTGTGAAAAAGTGTCATCATTGAGTGTGAGACACCTGAATGCCAGAAGGAGCGTGTTGGCTCATGTAGTAAAGTGGAGAGTAGAAAAGGACCACTGGTCAGGAGTGAGGGCCAAGAAGGGTTAGGTGTTTCCCTTCTCACTGCATTTTAAAATGGTTGTTGAGGAGCCAGATGTGAGATCAGAAGGGGGAGGAGATAGCCTTCGAGGATGTAAAGTACAGTCTGATTATGATCATCAGAAAGGGTTGTTGAGCACCTCTTTGTGTGTGATGCTTAACTAAATGCTTTTGAAAGGGACTATGTGATCGTAGTCTCTGTATTCTGGGAGCCTATGATCCACCAGACAGGCAAGTGAGAACAGATGACCAAACACAGGTGGTGGAGTAGGTCTTTAGAGAGAAGAGTAAGGCCCTGGAATGTGTTATATACCAGATTCATTTGGGGTACAAGGCAACAAAAAATATGTGATAGGGAATGGGAGTCGGAGGTTTTGAGTCCATAGATAAGAAATTGTGTGTGATTCAATAATGAAGAGAACCCCAAGGTTCTTTTTTTTAGGAGCAGATGTGATGAGAACATTACCTGAAGAGAGTGGGAAGTTGGTCCAAAAAAGCACTGAAGAGCCAGTTTCTTCTTTGTTTTCACCACAGTGTTCTTGGAACAGATGTGGTAAAACCTGTTTAAAATCACTGTAGATTGAGAGAAGTGTGAATCTCAATAGCATTTTAAAATTCTGAGTAACAAATTGTGTTCTGAAACATAGTCACCATCTTCAAAGAAGAATTGCTTCTCTTCTGTTTATCCTCACTTTTAAAAGTGAAAGGTTCCCTTTCTAGGTACACCCTCCAAAGGGTAGAAAGTTTCATTCATTCAGTAATTACTATTTAAGCACTTACCACGTGCTAAGCCTTGGAGAGTGGAGCACAAAAAGCTGAGAAAAGACTGCCTCTGATAGAGAAGACAGACACCTAAAGCCCTGCGCAGTGTGATAGTGTTGTTAGTAAAGATGTTTATGAAGTACTCTCAGCCACAAAGGTTGGGAGGGTGGCAGGTTTCTCAAAAGAGTTGACAGTTGAGCTGGGTTGTCTTGAAGGGAGTTGCCCCCGGGAGAAAGAAAGAAAAGATGGAGGAGCCCCTCCCACTCCCCAGCACACTCTGGGGTGGATCTTTGTAAACCCTTCAGGAGAGAGCAAGTGTCTAGGTATGCAAGGTCTACCTATTTGTGCGGATACCTTCCTCAAAGCGTCTTGAGTCAATCAGTTTATTCCCCTAGGGTACCAGGTGGTAAAAAAACAAATGGGATAAAAATATAGGAAACCAAGCAAAGGAAGTTTCCTGAAATTACACAAGAATCAGATAGAGACAAAATGGGAACCAGAGTTTTCTATCCCTTCTACCTCTACCTAGCACTCCCCCCACCAAATTCCATAAATTCCATAAAATCCCTGAGGTTTGGTGATGCAAGAGTTAGAAGGCTGCCTTCCTTGCTTTAAACTCCTAAAATACAAGGTTCACCCTTGCTTGCCTTCTTCATACTGCCCCTTCCCTTGTTAATGTGCTGTCATAGTCCCCACGGGGACTCATAACAAGGCCTCTCGCCACACTCTTTCATAAAAGATGATGCTGCGTGCAGCTAAACTGTGCCATTAAAAAAGTCACAGGTACACTTGTGCCTTAAGCAAAGAATCTTTAATATCAGACTATCTCCTTATCCAGGGACGGAACTGCCCCCATCTCCTCTCAATTCTGCATGAAGTGCTGCTTTTCCAGGATTTTGTCAGCTGTATATAGCATTTGGAGTTGGCAGAAGTAACATAAAGATGGAAATACCCCTAAGAAGGGGAAAAATGAGATTATTAAGCTTGACTAGAGCACAGCAGTTTTACTAGATGTAAAGATTTTGGCCCCTTTCTATGTTTTTTGTTTATGGTTTTTAGATCCTTAAATGTGTGGTAGTTCTCCTCATGTGGATTAGTTATAGAATGAAGTAAAGGTCAAAACCCACGTGGAATTAATTGCACTTCTTCCTTGAGCCTTCATGACAAGAATCAGTGTGAAAATGCAAAAAAGTAGAGAAGAAAAAAGAAGCGAGAATCACCAACAAGAGTACAAAATTTCTGAACTAGGACAAACTGGGAAGATTAATCCTGCCCCAGAATATTTGTTTGACTCTTGTAGAAAGCATGCCCTGATTCAGTGGACTGGGTGATGTTTAGGGCTGAATGTGTACATAGTAAGGGCTTGTCTTAACAATTTTGATAATTTTAATTTCTAGGGGTAAGGAGTACCTAAAACATATTAGGGCAGAATTTCTGAATTTCACAGGCTGTGCATTGCTTCTCTCTTCTCCCATGGAACGAATGGCTTGAGGAGAAAGTCCCACTGTTGCTTCTTACTAATTAGTTAATCCATTCATATTCTTGTGTCATTCAAGTCACAACACGAATCTGTGGGAGGGAAGTAAGCAGTATTATTTGGAAAAGCTGGATTTTTAAGTTGGTCCTAATTGGGTCAAAAAAAGAAGTCAACACACGCCCTCCTCTAGCCTTGTGTTTGCAGCGCTCAGGAGGACGCACATACATCTAAAAAGGCACCAGGTCAGTCTTGCAGTGTTCTTGTTCTCACTGAGTATGAGCTCTCCAAGTACATGTTCTGGTTTGTGATTCTCTTTGGCGGGCTATTGTAAACCTTATTAAGGTCGGTGGTGAATAATCTGACAGGCTTTTCCACAGGAGTCAGACTGAAAGCCCTGTCTTTAGCGCATGCATTTTGCTCTTTTCACTTGGGTCCTCGCTCTTTCTGCCTTTGTTTGCCTCCTCTCTCCACCAGTCTCTTGAGTCCAAAGCGTAGAACAATCTGGCTCGATGCGCTTGGTTAATTGGAGTGTCATCTAGTCCTCTGAGACCCCTCTTCAGCGTGATCACTGTTTTACTGAAGTGGTTTGAATGATGTGTTAAATGATGAAAGCAAGGTCTGTGGCTTAGAAAAATGTGTCTAGATAGGTGAGGAACACGTTCAGAGAGTCACACAAGGTCATTGTCATCAAAGTAGCACCATCTTCTAAGGATTTGATGGGTTCTGTTGTTTTGACAGAGTTATTCTTGTGAGCTTCAAAATTACCTTTACCAAGTTAAAAATATTCAAGGAATACTATGCTGTTCACTCTACATGGAATATGATTTTCTTCTTCTCCCCAAGATACAATTTAAATACACATCCTTTATAACACCAACTCTGATCTCTGCAGCTGAAAGTAATTTCTTCTCCTTCTGCCCTTCATCTACATCTTCCTTGTGGCATGTGCGTTTTCCACTTTGTATTTTATTCATTTATAGCTATGTCATAGTTCCTTATGACAGGATTTAAATCTGATTCTCTCATAATCTCCTACACTCTCTAGCACAATTTCACTGCCCTAGTGAGTACTCAAGAAATCTTTGGGGCTCAATTTTTTCATACTTCTGTAATGGTTTTAAAGCAGTTTCTGAAAATAAAGATCAGAGTTAAAGTTTGACGAAGCCTTTACCATAAGTGCTCACAAACATTTGCTGAATAAACGTTTTGCATGTGAAGAAGAATTTTCTGTTTGCCAGAGTATCAGACCTAGATTCAAATTCCACTTCAGCCAGCACACTATAGATCGTTGGATAAATCACTTAATCTCTCGGGGCCTTTAGATGGGAGCTCTGTTTCAGAGCTTCTGGAAAGGGCACAATGAGAAAATTAAGCCATTATCCCCTCTCTTTCAGAGGAATTACTTTTTGAAATGTTTACATATGGTTCAAAAAGCCTCCTAATTTGGTTAAAGCATGGAATGCATGTGTTATCTTCCACTCTCACCTCAAACTCCACTAAAAATTACCGTGAAGGGATTTTTTTTTCTTTTAAGGCTTATTACCATAAAGAAAGGGAAAAGAGGGACTTCGCTGGCGGTCCAGTGGTTAAGACTCTGCGCTTCCAATGCAGGGGGCACAGATTCGATCCCTGGTTGGGGAGCTAGGATCCCACAGGCTGCATGGCGTGGCCAAAAATTTTTTAAAATTTTATTAAAAAAGGGAAGGAGACAACAGCAACCAAATTTTGAATGTGGGAAAGCAGATGGGCAACAGTACACAACTTAGCAGAACCGAGAGTGTTGAAATCCTAAGCCAGCAGTAGAGAAAGAAAGAAGCACCTGATTTCCTTTAAACTACCCAGAAGGCTCAGGAATTGGTGGTCCCAGATATCTGGAACTAGGAGTAGAGGTGGGGCCAGAGAAGAGAATTGTCTTAAAGATGTCTGAGAAACAGTTAAGCTGTTCGACCCACAGGTTCTTTGCCTAACTCAGCATGAGCAGACAGTCACCCCTCCCCAGCCCTAACACAAGACTGAGTAGAGGAGTTTCTCTGAGAATAAAATAAGTGATACCTGGCAGTGTAGAAGGCTGGGTCTCATTACTGAGCACAGAGGCATTAAGTGAAAGTTTAGATTCTAAATGTGGAGACTCCCAGCCATCTTACCACACCCTGTTCCTGGGACACTAGAAGCCAAGATTACTTTTCAGGAAGGATAGTGGAGGAGACTTTCTTTTTTTTTTTAACATCTTTATTGGGGTATAATTGCTTTACAATGGTGTGTTAGTTTCTGCTTTATAACAAAGTGAATCAGTTATACATATACATATGTTCCCATATCTCTTCCCTCTTGCGTCTTGGAGGAGACTTTTCTTTAGGGAAATGTGACCAAGAGGCCTTAAAGATCCAGGCATTGGGAGTTTTCCAGGGAAAGAGTCCAGCGAGATCGTGTTACCTCAGCCTACAGGCTCCACTCACAAGCACAGAGTTACTAGTCAGATTTGTAGTGCCTTACTCTTAGCAAAACATTTGAGGAAGGCTTTTAAGGTAAGAACAGAGACCTAAAATAACTGAAAAAGAAAGCAATTTGGAGGGCTTGGACACTATGCAGGGGAGAAAAATTCAAATGAACTCTAATATTCTCAGAGGGATGGGAGAAAATGTTGCATCTAGGAAACAAGAACAGGCTGCTGTAACAAAGGAACTTTCAGATGACAACAACAAATAGAGTATTAAAAATTAGAGAACCAGGGACTTCCCAGGTGGCGCAGTGGTTGAGAATCTGCCTGCCAATGCCGGGGACACGGGTTTGATCCCTAGTCCAGGAAGATCCCACATGCCACCAAGTAACTAATAAGCCCATGCGCCACAACTACTGAGCCTGCACTCTAGAGCCCGCGAGCCACAACTACTGAAGCCCACGTGCCTAGAGCCTGTGCTTCACAACATGAAGAGCAGCCACTGCAATGAGAAGCCCACGCACTGCAACAAAGAGTAGCCCCCGCTCACCTCAACTAGAGAAAGCCCGCACACAGCAACAAAGACCCAATGCAGCCAAAAAAAAAAAAAAAAATTAGAGAACCAGGTTAGGAAGTCTAACATAAAAAACAGAAGTTTCAGGAAGAATGAACAGAGAAAACAAAGGGGAGGAAATCATCAATAGAAATGTTTCAATTTTAATTTTATAACATGAGAGAAATATTTGTATGTCATTTCAGATGGCCTTCTTCTTAGTGTTTCTACAGAAGAAAAAAAAAACCCCTAACTTTTCTAAATGATGTATGTCAGTGCTTTTGCGCAGAGAAAGTGAGTTTTTGTAGGAGAATAGAAAATTATTGAATTCTCTGTAGACATCTGTAATAGAATTGTCCCAAGGAAAATTTAGGGTAAAATGTACAAATAGTTGGATGTAACTACCTTGTCTTATGGAACTGTGAAAAGCTGTTAACACATCTAATTTTTTTGATTTTACCGTTATACATACTGTTTAATGGATATCAGATAAGACTCATTAGATATCAAGAAAATGCAGTGTGATTTTCTACATTTACAAGCAAACACATAGAGTATAGTGAGCTGTGTAAAATGAAAATAAAAGTATTGAAAAAGTGACATGGATCACCCAGCCCAGTACCTTTGACAGAAGTTTCTGGAGAAGTGTGGTGAAGAGTATGTCATTTTCTTTCTATGATGTATTTTCCGATATTAAGGCTATCATCCTAATCCTTGAACTGTTAAACAGCACACATTTTGCGTTAACCAGAAATGTTGACGCCACCACTTAAAATCAGTGTTATCTTGGCCAAGTCATGTTGCCACTCTGAGTGTCAGCCTCTTATCTGTGGAGCAAAGATAACATTAGAAGTCATTCCTCAAATATTTATTGAACACTTTTTATGTGCCAGATACTTTACTAGGTGCTGGGGACACATTGGTAAATAGGTATGTTTCCTTTCCTTGTTGAACCTACAATGTAATGAAGGAGGCAGAAGATAAACAATAATAGTAAACACCTATTTTTTTGAGAGAAGGCAATTTCAGTATTCTAGGCTTTTTAATAAATACTTTCATCTAACAGTAACAACCCCATTAAATTACTTTGAGAAGTAAGCTTCTCTTTGAAATAACATCTAGGTAGTGGAAGTTTACCAGGTGAAGAGAATTATGGAGCATTACCTAGACTTGGTTCCTGCCTCTAAATATACAGAAGAACCTATTCCCCGCTCTCCCTACGAAAAAAAAAAAAAAAGTTTCCAGAGACACAACTGTCTCTAGTGGATCTACAGCTGCAGCTTTGTTTGCCTTTCTAGCCCCTGGTGATTATGAACCTGGTCTGAGGGGTGAGGGATGGCTCTGGATGCCCTCTAAGCAGCTGCTGTCAGCTTCCCTCGACCATAAAAACTTGGCATTTGGTGTGCACCACTCAAATATTGATTTTTTTCTCCTCTTCCTTTTTATAATTATTGTCAAGAACGTGAGTGGACATTGACTCTTATTATAATATGTTATCTGCTGCTCCATCTAGTGAAATATCTTACCTGTTGATCAGAAGTTTCTGCTGAAAACCATCAGAAGGCTGAAGAATTAAAGCTGAAGGGTCCAAAGACAAAGGAAATTTCAGTGGAAGATTGTATAGGAAAGTGGGTAGAAGTGTGGTTCTGGAATCCTTGTCATGGGCCTCCTTCCCTTCCACTGAAGAATATTGAGGAAAACAGCATGTAACAGTTCCAGTCACTCATTCCTCTTCTCACGCTCCCCTTTCTGTAACTGTCTTAACTTGATTTTTCTCTATTGTCATTTTTTGTCTAAAATTTTATATAACTTATTGCAAAAAGGAGCTGTTAAAATGACCTTTGGCAGATGATGGATCGACTAGTTCAGCCTTTTGCAAGGTCTGTGAAGGGATCCAGCTGTCTCAGATTACCGTGCCTAAATGTGCATTTTCCAAGGTTGTCAGTGATTGCAGTGAATGTGAAACTGGCAGACAAAGTGGAGTGTTTCCCACTGAATGAGGCATTGTTGAGCTTGCTTTGTGCTCAGAGCTATCCTGAACAACCATGAGATTGACAAAACAAGATGGAACAGGTGCTAGCAGTCCCAGCTAAGCATTTTATTATTTTGATGGATTTCAGACTGATTTTAAAGTTTTTCCAAGAGCACATGTCCGAATCGTGTATACACACAAACACACAAAATTTGGACTTTAAAAAAAAGAAAAAAAACATTAAATCAACACAGTCTTGATATGAAGAATAAAGAAATAAAGAGAAGACAAAGCAGGCATTTGACAACCCATATTCCAGTGTTTGAAGGATTGTCAGTGGAGAGGCAAGCTGCTACTTTATGACTGACGGGCTGAGTTTTCTGAAGCTAACAAAAAAACAAAAAGCCCGTGGTTTTCTATTCAGTATAAAGAAGAGTTTTTTAATGGATATATCCCTGCACCCTTCCTACTCAACAGTGCAGTCATCCTTTTAGAGGTAAAAAAAATGCCCACATCCCTAGGGGCATTTAAGTAGTGACTGAATACTTGTCTCAGGTTTGTTTTTTTTTAAGAAATACTTTGTAGAAGAGACAGGTATAAGGTTAGACAAGATGCAGTCATTTATTCATTTAGTCACTTAGCAGATTTTTGTTGAGTGCCCATTATGTGGCAGGCACTGTGCTAGTCACTGGGGACATTGCTAGGAATGAAAGTGACAAAATCCCTGCTTTAATGGAGCCTACATTTTAAAGAAGGGTGCTTGACAATAATAACTTTTTAGACAGAAATAAACAGCACCATATGATAGGAGTAACTGAGTGGTGTCGGGTTACTTTTGAGTTGAGATCTAAAAGATAAAAGGGGCCAGTGTTTTAGTGACATCTGTCAACTCTAAAATTCTGAGTGTGATAATTTGAGGAACCGCTGCTGCTACCTTTGAGATACTGAGCAATAAAAACCACTGCTCATAGAGATCTATCAATACTCAAATCCAGTGACCTGAAATTGGCTTTAAAAATCCTCTCAGGGCTTCCCTGGTGGCGCAGTGGTTGAGAGTCCACCTGCCGATGCAGGGGACACGGGTTCGTGCCCCGGTCTGGGAGGATCCCACATGCCGTGGAGCGGCTGGGCCTGTGAGCCATGGCCCCTGAGCCTGCGCGTCCGGAGCCTGTGCTCCACAACAGGAGAGGCCACAACTGTGAGAGGCCCGCATACCGCAAAAAAAAAAAAAAAAAAAAAAAAAAAATCCTCTCAAAGATCCTACAGACTATTTTCCATACTTTGGTTCTGAACTGAATAATAATAACTTTAACATTTTTTTAGCATTTAATTAGAAAAATCTTTTGCACTCCGTATCTTGTATTTAGAGACTAGAGTGTTTTTTAACTAGAAGAGAGACATTAGAACTTGTTAAATCAGATCCCTTCTCCTACCAGTGAGGAAGCTCGGGTCCAGAGAAGGGAAGGACTGTGCCCACAGGTACAGCATAAGCGATGAGGACTGGCAGCTGGGACCTCTGATGTGCAGTGGAGTGTGCTTTCCTCTGTTCCTTGCTGTTGACATCTCGCTCAGTGTCATTCTAGAAGGGTGACAACACTTTATGTGTACATAACGTTTTACAAAGCCATTTGATATTCATTATCTCATTTAAGCTTCTCCCCACTGTGATGGAAATGACCAAAAAATCAGTAATTTAAGTTACCCAAGATTGTTCCACCAACTTTGATCTATAAGCATCAAAGTTCCTATTTTGCAAATAAGGAAACTGAGATCCAGAGAAATTAAAGGACTTTTCCAGAAAGGTTAGGTGACTAGACCAGGGAGCTGCAGTTAAATGTCTGACTCTGGATGAAAGTCTGCTTCTTCCACTATGCTGTAGAAAAGAAGTAGATCAGTAGTTTGAAAAAAGGAGAGAGAAATGGTAACTGTAAATGGGCAGGAAATCAGATAAAGGGAAAGGCTGGTATATTGTGACTCTGCTCATAGTCAACACTGCTTTTCACAGGATTGCTACCTACACTCTCCCTATAGTCGGTTCAGCTTTACTGTATTTTTTTTAATAGATTAATTAATTAATTTATTTATTTTTTGGCTGCGTTGGCTCTTCGTTGCTGTGCGCGGGCTTCCTCTAGTTGCGGCGAGTGGGGGCCACTCTTTGTTGCGGTGCGCGGGCTTCTCATTGCGGTGGTTTCTCTTTGTTGCCGAGCACGGGCTGTAGGTGTGCGGACCTCAGCAGCTGTGGTTCACGGGCTCTAGAGCACAGGCTCAGCAGTTGTGGTGCACGGGCTTAGTTGCTCCGTGGCACGTGGGATCTCCCCGGACCAGGGCTCAAACCCGTGTCCCCTGCACTGGCAGGTGGATTCCCAACCACTGCGCCACCAGGGAAGCCCAGCTTTACTGTATTTTGAAATGTACAATTGCTGTTGTTTTTCAGAAGCCAAGACCTAGTTTATTTTTTTTTTAGGAAACACAGAAATTAACCTAATCTCCAGTATGTCTGTTATAATAAAGTGGAAGCAGGTAGATGAGAGTTCCATCTAATCAGTAAACATTTATGTAGTGCTGCCTTGTGTTGGCAGTAGGGATACAAACTTTGCCCTCAGGAGCTCCTTGACTAGAAGGGAGAAAGATAAGTAAAAGTGCAGTGGAAAAGCGCATAGGACTGGGCAGATGAGTGGGAGGGCTGACATCAATGTCAAGGATAGCATTTCATTTATCTATTACTCTTAATAAATTATCCAACATTAATAGCTTAAAATAACCATTTATTTTTTTCTCAGGATTCTGTGGGTGGTG
This sequence comes from Orcinus orca, assembly GCF_937001465.1. Classification (NCBI taxonomy): domain Eukaryota; kingdom Metazoa; phylum Chordata; class Mammalia; order Artiodactyla; family Delphinidae; genus Orcinus; species Orcinus orca. Next base: position 91,290,519 of record NC_064560.1, on the reverse strand, counting down.
AGGGTGTAGTCAGATGGTGGTTAAGAAGGGAAATCCAAGATGACTTCACCTGCATGCATGGAGTCTTGGTGTGGGAATGGCCACTCCATACCTCTCCCTTCCTTTCTTCCCTCCCCCCTCTCTCAGGAGCAGCAACACACAGAGAGGCCAGAAGTGTGAGCATATTACCTGATTATGACTCTCTTGACTTTGAAATGTCTGGAAATACAAGTGTGGCTTAGACTGCGCTCGATAGACTGTACCCCAGCTCTGATGTTTTCTCAGGTACCTGTAGCTACATGACGCCAGTGAGCAGTTTAGAAATGGAGGACACCCCACCAAGCTAGGTCTCTAGGGGCTGTTAATCAGGATTAAAGCCACCCACTGTTAGAGCACACAGGTCAGCATTATACAAACATATTGAAAGAGTGTCATTTCTTAATTCTTACTGTAAAGATTAAAATGGTTATTGAATTAAGCACATGAGATGGATTTGGGGGCAGTTAACTCTAATCTTTTCCCTTTTTGTACCCCTTCAGTCTTTAACAAGAAATAAGCCATCTAAATTAATCATAATGCTGAAGTATGTGAAAGTGATTATTCTAAGCAGTGAAGTATATGTAAGAGGGCCTTACCAGTTAAAACAGTCAGCCCCTAATACTGAAAAGTTTGTGTACTATGTTTATTAAAGTATTGTAGCTTTAATAGTAGAAGTAACCAAGCCATGCAGCACCAAGTTGACCAAGCTCTAGGAGACATCACCATCAGGGCGTACATCATAATCAACAAATGCTCAACATTAGCCTACTGCAAAATACTATTTCTGGTGTCGTGGAGAGCATATGAAAGTTTATGACTTAGAGTTTGCCCTTAAACAAGTGAAATTTACCGGCATTAGAGGTACGAGAAGATAGTTACCAGGTGGGATGTGATACACTGCCCAGTGAATGGTATGAACAGGGAGGGTATGGAATTTGTCCTCACAATTGTTTTCTGGGACTAACTCCCAACAGAAGAGGAGGAATAATTTGAAACAAACTCTGAAAGGATAGGTAGCTTGGAGTCATCTATTCATCCATTACACTATCTCAGATTCCACCTAGGAAAACCACCCTTAGTATTGCATTTTGAGTTGTTCAAAATTTGAAGAACATTTATTTTTCTATTAGAAAAGTAAAATGTCTGCTTTCATCCATCATGACTGAACTTTCTCTCTCTTTAATTCAGAGTCTCTCACTGAATTTCCTCTCAAGGCACAGAACACCATCAAAAGAGACCTTTGCAGTTGTTTCTAAGTGACTTTTAGAAATTCAGTTATATACCCAGATATTATTTAATTAGCATTGCTCTGAGTGAAGCTACTGATGGAAATCAACTTGAAACACTTAGAGTGTCTTCAAAGCTACAAAAGTGGGTCTATTTAAATGGAGAGTTGGGGGGGGGTTCCATTTTTTTTTTATCAATTAACTGCCTCATATTTACTATGGCCTAGTTGAAGTTATATATTGCATTTAAACCACAGTGTTCCACTAAAAAATTATTCAGAGTTTTTGATCTAATACAGTATAGACACACAGATTGATATATACACACACACATACAAACACACGCACACACATACACACACATATATGCATACATATACATATATATGCATAAACACACACAAATTCTTTTTTAAAGAGAAAAAAGAAAATGATGCAAGTGAAATAGCATTATGGGAGAGGAAGGAGAATTATGTTTTTTAGGACAGCAGGGTTAGAAAGACCAAGCAACATTTAAAGATTCAAAACAATAGCATTTAGCGTGAAATCTACTTTTTATCATCCTTACCCAGCCATCAGAATGAAGAAAGACAGTGTCCAGCTGTAGCAGTAGTTTGGTAGCAGGAGAATTAGAAGTAAAGGTACTAACGCCTGAGGGGTGGGTCATGAATTAATAATTGCTATGTGGCGGATGAGCCCCGTCAGAAGAGCTGAAAATGAGGAAGTTGCCTTGCAGAGCGCTATCAATCACTCAGTGACCATAACTTCCAGTAATTAGTGTATTTTATGGGCCTTTGCTTCAGTGGCTCGAAAGCACATATGCTCCAGTCACAGCTAAACTTTACCAGAGTAATATTCCAGGATGATTTATCCTCTTGCTGCACTGGGATATAACCCTATATTAGGTGAAGATTGTGAACTAAGCTGCAATAAAGTGTAAGTTTAGGTACAGTTTGCCCAGGTTGAGACCTCAATGTATCATGCTTTTCAGCGTGCATGGTTAGACTACAGCAAGCAATCATTCTTAACAGTAAAACAAATAAAGCAATTAAAGGAACAGCATTAGGATATTGTACTTGTGAATTACTGTTGCCCTGGCCCCATTTAAGTGTCCACTGTAATAAACCCATTTCTAATTTAAAAAGAGAAAAAAAAACCCACTGTATTAGAAACATTTATTTGTGATGCTATCTTTTCTCCATTATTATTAGTAATCTGTGGGATAGAATGCAGGACCTTCTGAATGATGGATAAATGTTTGATTTATTTCTTTGCGCTACTGTGCTTGGGATCTTTAAGTTAAAATAAATTTACTTTTTATTAATGGACTCTAGTGAGGATGAATAGTTCTTTTTAAAATATTGGGACCTGTTAAGAAGCACTCCTGGTGGGAAACTCACATTTAGGCTCTTTGTACACAAAGAAAATGTTGTGAGCTCTCCAGAGCACTTGGCACCTTTTGAACAGGCGTCGTGAGTTATTTGCCGTGGTTCATTCACCCTCTGCACTAGAAGTCTCCGGGGCCTTTGCAGACAGGGGCCTTTGCCATTGCCAAAACATCTGTAGAGCCCAGAGTTACCAGTAATTTAACAAGCTTTGCCACCAACCTACAGTATGACCTTGGGCAAATTAATTAAGCTTCTTGTGCCTCCATTGGGCCATAATTCTGTTTGTGTTAAAGAAATCCTTGGAGTTATAGGAAAGCATTATGTGAAAAGAAGTATAAATTGAATAGGGAAAGCATATGCATGGTTCCACTGAATTCTTTTTAGGGTGAAATGTTTCTACACTACTTTTAATGATGGTTGTTCTTGAATTTCCTTAAATAGACACTGGTGATAAGCTGATTTCACCAAGCATGGGTGGGAAGGTGTACACAGTTTGATGCTTTTGTTATATTTAATATTCCGTCTTTAATTTGCAATGTAATATAATGTCACACAAGTTAAAACAATAATAGTAAAACAAACTAATTGTCTTTAATTAAAGTGAATTAGGTTTTGATTTTAATATATTTGATGTAGTGAAAACTGATAATGTGGAGGGTCCCAAAGGTTATTAGGGCATATTTCTGTTGGGCCTGATGGTGTTAGTAATAACCCTCTTCCTCATAGTTCTAGACATGAACAAATATGCCACTTCATCCGTCTCTGTTACTCGCACTTATGCCCCTCTGCAGGGGTTGCACATTCCACAAGTTATCAGCTAATGGCGTTATACATTAAAAATTGAAGCTTTCCTCACTCCGAGGCCTTTCAAGTCTTTGTTCTTAAGCCCAAGACACTTCAGAGTGCAGCTGCAAACTATAGGCAGAAGATTAAATTAATTTGTAACTTTTTTTGGTACTGCATTACTAAATCCTCCACATTTAATTGAAACCCTACTTCAAGATGCTTTGTGTTTCTGTGTTCTTTGTTGTCAATTTAACCTCCAAAGCACTTTAACACTGGTAAATTGCTGTTATATCCTTTGGATTGTTTTTAAACCATACAGTAAGAGGACAGTGAAATTGATACACGGGAAGAAAAGAAAAATCTTAGGGTAGATTTTGAGGTATTTAGTATTTATTATGGTCCTTCGCTAGCATAGTTTCAGATGATTTAAACTCTCTCTCTAGGACTGTGTAAATTGGTCTTGGGATGAAATCTCACCTAGGGAATTTTATGTAATCCAGTAGTTAAGTCTGATTTTTTAAAGTTTCCCTGTGTCTGAATGTCCCAAAGTGGCTGCTGCATTTCTGTAAAATAAAGGTTTAACTGCAGTGCACAATCTAAATGCAAAATCCTTCGATGGAAATTTAATTGTGTAAAATGTGCACAAGGGTAATTAAGAACAAATTTTAGAACATTTCAGACTATAAAGTCCTCCTTCAACTAGATCACTGGCTATATTGAAAATGCTTATTTTCAATTTGCAGTTTTGCTGAGAAACATAGAATATGTCTAAATTAAGAATTTATAAAATCCAGTGCTCTTCAGTATAACTGTAAATTTAAAGCTACTCCCACATTGTTGATATTCTAAGTTGGTCAGTTGATCACCAAAAACATATCCTGAGTTTGTGTCCTGCACTTGCTTTCTGGTTACAATGTATGTCTTCTCTTTATCATTTATGACTTCATGACAATAATTATTCTTATTACCAACAGAAGCCATTTTTGTTGCTTTGTAAATAAACATCTTCTACCCTTTTTGTTAAAATACAAAGGTTTCTATCACGCATTTGTTATGTATTTGGCAATTGTTATAATCACACTCACACATATATTGGTTATTTAAATGATAAAGTCCAACCTATTCAGATACTGCTAACTCAAGAGTATTTCATAGATTATGGTTGGACAAATCAAAGATCAATAAGATAACACTGAGGAGCAGTCCTAGTTTTACAGTGAAAGGTTAGTGGTTTACTGTTATTTAAGTGTACTCCCAACTGGTAAGTGTTTTTAGAGCATTCTTTTTCTGCCTTTTGCATAGTAAATCTCCCACCACGAACAGAGTATTTAGCACTTTGCTGAATCTTATGTATTTAGAATTAAAATGCACTTTTTTATTTAACATTAAATAGAATCCTCTCCCTCCCTCATCTCTACCTCCACTTCCCCAAAATAAATAAAGCTTTTCCAAATCTTTTACAATGTGAGCCGCTCCCCTGCTGGGAATGAAAAGGATGTTAGAGTCATTTGATGAATTGCTGGCGCTTCTGTGCGCCCACATTTTTCAATATACGTTTTTTTAAACTGGACTTAAGCTGCCTAAATTTAAATGCTTCTTTTGTAAAGATGATAAAGAGGGCAAAGACTTCCATTGGCTAAGCCCTAATCTGTTTGCTTTGTTGTGATTCTTTTTTTTTTCTTCTTTAACCTATTTATAAATCTACATCTACATACAAAGGTCATTGGTTGGCTGAACTTAAACCATTTTACTCAGTAAATTTAATTAAGAAAATACAGTGCAACTCATAAGCAAATGAGTTTTTTCCTAGTTTTAAACCAAACCACCCTCTTGAGTGCTGATTGCCTTGCCCGACCCCTGGTGATACAGAAACAGGCAAAATTAAAAAGGACATTAAAGCTTCATTAAATCTGAAACACATTTAGTACAGTGACATATCTGCAGGCCATTTCAGAGAAGATTACATACTCTCTTTTGTAAGTTTCCTAATTTATAATACCTTGACAATAAAAACTAGGGAAATGCAAGTAGATTAATAGACCAGTAAGGGTAAAAGATACAGAATGGCCCCAGGTCCATCTGTCTCTGAAATATTCACTCATAGCATATGTACTCCCTCTTCCCCATAAGGGTTCAGTGTTTATTTTGACTTTTGGCAGCCTCAGCCATATCTGCTAAGAGCCCTTTTCCTTTTTTACCTTCTCCTAATTGAACTTGATAAAAAGGTTCTAGGGCTTAGCTATATATTTCCTTCTGTTTGGCCACCAGACAAATAGTGTAGAATATAAACATTGCAGCTGCATTAAACCTGAAAGGGCAGAGACATACATGGAAGGCAGCTCCCTCTCCCAGGGCCTTAAAATGCCTGCTTGTGGTGCCAGCCTTATAGTACCGCTGCCAGTTTTCACTACTGCGGGATTGGAATCCTTGGCTTGCCTTGCCACTGGAGCAGCCCAGTGGTGACACTGTGGGAGAGGAAATGATGTTGTGCGTCTCTGGTCAAGAACAGGGGACCATTCTCTGCCCTCAGATTGAAAAGAGGTCAGACCTGCAAGATGCCTTAGAAACAGTCCTCACAGGAATGTAGTTGACAAGTAAGACTGAGCTTCCACAGGATATCAGGAAAGTGCACATGAGTAAAGCCAGTTCCAAGAATGTTGAGGTCACTAGTTCAAGCATTGCCACCTGTTCCCAAGCAGGCTGGTACAGAGATGCTCCCTGCTGAATTTCCTCTCTGTTCTCTTGATGGAGGTCTCTTACAGAGTAAATGAATATCATCAGCCAGCCTAATTACCTTTTACCAGTTGTGAGAGGGGGCCAAGTAGATGAGTGCACATTCTCAAGTCTGCTGTAGCCTTGCTCTCCATAGAATAGTGATGACTTGGGAATTTGAGGCTTTGTGTTGAAGTGGGAAAAAGTTCACATTTTTCACCTCATTCTACTCTTTTTTTTTTAAAGTCTTCCTTTTATCATTGCTTAGTTCTTTAATCTACAAGAACCAATGGCCAGTGTTGGCACTGGCCAGCTAGTTTAGACCTTAACTGCGTATATGGTGGGCAAGTTTCTTCTGCTGGTAAGCTACGTGGACAGAATTCTTCCATAGGCCCTAATGACATGTTCAACATATACCAGAGTGAATGGTGCAGCACCTGTAGAAGGACTTCAGATAGGATGTTCTAAACGTTTTCTAGTAGTTATTAAGCTGTCAGCTTTTTCAGACGAGAGACCCTCCTCTTGCTACTTTTTCCAAATGAAAGAATGTGTAAAACTCATAATCTGCGGATGGGTGTGATGATAGGTGACAGCTTTTGGTGAGCTGTCACTGCCTGTCAGTTCAGTACAGAATGGTGCAAATGCCTAGCCCACCCATTACTGCCACAAAAGACCATAGTGGCTCTTTCTGAATCAATGTGCACATTCTCATTGGCCAGAAACACACTGTGTTTACAGAATGTAAGTCAAATCAATAGCCTGTTTTGGGTGAGGGTGGAGTGGAGGCAGTGGAGAGCTGAGTCCCTCCCCTTCCTAACTAATAGCAGCATATAGACAACAGACATAATCACACAAAACTGTGAAAGGGAGTTTGATTAACATCCATACTCTCTTTCCTTCACTCTATAGTTGAACAGATTAATGGCATCCACCAAATGAAACAATGATAGTATAACTTTATGTCTTGAAAATCTGAGGATTCTGAGTATACAAGAAATGAGTACAAGGTAACAAATCTTACCACGTATTCATATATAGATATATATATATATGTACACGCACACATATACACACACACACACACACACATCCAAATGAGTGTTGGCCCTTTCCAAGTAGTCACCTTGCATGGTCATATGGTTTATTCCTATTACATTGCTGTTGCTCAAACTGGTTTTAGAACTTTAAAAATTAACCTCAGCATCTTCATGTCTATCCTTATTAAGGAACAAAATATTTTTTCTTTGAATTTGGGTTTTGGTAATACCCATAGGCCGTTCAGACCTTAGTCAACAAATAATTTACATGATCAGAAAACCAGAGGGGTATGATTTTAAGCTCAAGATAAGATGCAGTTCTAATAAAATGAAGTAGTTGTTCTTCTGTGACTTGAAATGATTCTAAACACAGTTCCAAAAGAGGAGTTCAGAAATGTTTGAGCAGTGTCAGTGTCCTTGAGATAAGTGCACAACTTCTCAAGATCTAGAAAAGCAATGTAATATGCTGGAAAGAACCCTGGATTACGTTGCAAGTCTTGGGGTCAGTCCCCAGGCTTCTACTGATTAACTGTGTGGAAACACCTTCAATGGGACTCTGGGGTTCTAATCTGTAAAACAGATTGATGTTTCCTTGGATCCATTCTAGCTTCAAAGTTCCCTGATGTAGTGATTCTACTTTGAAAGTATTTACAAATACCTATAAAGGATTTCAGACCTGACGATGGGCCACATTATGAAGTTGCAAAATTTAGCCACAGTTCTCTTTAAATAAATTATGGTATGTTTGGTAAATTTGATCTTATCGCTTCATATCAATCCTATTCCTGGTTGAATCATTTTGTTTTCACAGGTGAGAATTCAAAGACCAAAATTAAGTGAGTGGCCTAGAAACACATAGCAGTTTACTAATTAAATAAAATTGGAAGCTGTAAGGATTCAGTTACCCAATTTCAGACCTATAGTTCCGACTTCATAGTCTTGAACTGCCACTTTCCCACTAGTAGTAGCTCTTTTCTTCTAAATATGAATGGATGAAAAAAACTAACAAATAAATGAAAATAATGGCACAATGTTCTATTTCACATGGCCCACTCCCCATTTCCTACAGCTCTTCCTATAATACTTATAACTGAAAATTCTACAGAGCTGTGGACTAGGAGCAATTAAGTGTTTCCATTTTTACAGGAGGAAAAGCCAACAGTATCCTATGGTTTTACGTCTCTGTTTAGAAGAAACTGTCGTACACTTGTAAATGTGAATAATGCCCGTACAGCTGACAATATTCCTAAGAGAAACTATGTAAGGGTAGTGTTTAGTTGTTAAAAATAGAATATTTTATCAGGGATACAACATTGTCCAATGTAAATGTTCATTCTATATATAGCTTTCAATGTGATTACAGCAGTAATTTAGTTTGTGCATTTAAGGTTGTGAGCTTTTTATATTTGCTGGATGTAATTCTGAAATTTAGTACTTGTCTGTCTTAAGATCTGCCCTGCATGCAAATCTATAACTAGACAAATATTATTTCCTTTCTCAGCTTGCTCTTGGGAGGTTTCCATATCCTCAGGTAAGATTGTTCATTACTGCCGTTTTCCACTGTGACATTCATTCCTATGTATGAAGTGCAGGGAGCAATTGTGAACATTCGAGCCACATACAAATAAATCTGTCCTGTTAAATTGAAAAGTAATATCTTAAAGGAGTCATTTAGGAGTCTCTATTGACTTTTGATTTTTTTATACTCCAGATTTTTTTCCTCTTTGTTAAAGGTTGAAAGCCATCATTGTGCTCTTCCTTTGTGTGGCACTGGTAATGTTTTTCCTCATCCCAACCCAGTAGCATGTGCTCTTACTGAGGTTGGAAAAGGGGCACAGCCTTTTCTTGATACACTATTTGCGTTTTTGGATTCAATTAGGTATTTGAATTAAAGGATTGAGGTGAAGGGTGAAAATATCTAATCTAAGTCATTATTTTTGCTAAGCAAATAGATGGGCCTCCAATTTTATGTGGCTGTGATTTCGAACATTTTCTTTTTAAAAAATTTGCCCTTCCTATTTACATTTCTAGGAAAATAAAATGTCCATTATGTTACCATTGCTGATAATAATCTCTATAGTAATTTCTTTAAGATTTTTATTATAGAAGGGTGCTAGCACTTAAAATATAAAGCTATTTTGTGGTTTGAAAATGATTCCCCAGTGTGTGTGGGGAAATAAGTGAAATGTCTAGAGGGATGAAAAATGAATGGTTTGACTGTTGGTTGATGCTCCCTGTTTTTCTGGCATCTTGGTCTGTACAGGCCAAAGTGCCCGGAGGCATGTCTGATTTAAAGGTGGTGTTGGTCTCTGCTCTTTAAGCATCTATTAACTTGCTATTATTATGCAAATAAGTGTTGTATTACACATACTAATTTATGCATGGTTAGATTATGCAGATGCATCACAAACATGGTTATTGAATAATAGGATGGAGCTCATTCTCTCTACCGTCTTTATAAGCAGTTTTAAGCAAATTGTCCTGGTACCCATGTGGACATTTAAAGCCCCTTCACACGCTGAAATGTCTCTTTTGTATCCTTTTTCTTTTACAGTTAAAGCCATCAGATAAGTGGAGGAGAAACCATCCAAGTTGTTAGGTTCAAGAGTGTCAGTCTCACTTTTCAAATTTGTAGGATTCTTTGTTTAAACATAATCTTTTCCTTAAAGAGAAGATCCTAAGTGTAATCACTTGGCATGCATGCTCGCATTTAGTGAGATTTTACTGTGTACAGCCTTGCTGCTTAGCTCTAGGTAGCCCATCAAATTAAAATCACATTTTCAGGATTTATAGCTCATTAGAATATTTATCTTGGTAAGCCTCTTATTCTGTCAGTAATTTTTAAACAATTCACTGTTTGGCCAGTGTACGCAATCCCCTCAAATTTTGTAAATGAAGAGAAGAGGTACTATATAACTTCTCTCTCAAACAAGTCTTAATAGAAAACTTGTATAAGCCATCTAAGAAAAAAAAATACCAAAGATTGGGAGTGTAGCTGTATTCTTGAGATTCCTAATGCCTAGAGTATTTAATCAGTGAGATTTGATAAGTGATAAGTCTAAGAAACGATTGCATTTGACAAATGAAGCTTTTGAAAGAGGCTGTCTACCTTTGCAGTATTGTTTTCTGGAATGTTTAAGTATATGTTTACTTGATCAGTCGAGTGGAAGTTGGAAAATTCTAATGTGTTGCACTCCCTAGGTAGCAATCACTGTTATGCCAGAGTGAGGGGAAAACTGTATTCCTTGAATCGTGATAGAATATTGTCACCAAATTGGGACTTTCATTTCAAATAAATAGAAGCAGCTTTGATGCCATCAGGCCTGTTTCCCAGGTCTTTCAACAGAAGTTTGTGCACTTCATTGCTGGAATCATTAATGACTTTTGATGGAGTTGGCATTTATTTTACAGGGTTTGTACTATAGACTGAAGATTGGGAAAGGTTACTTTATAGATTCCTTTTCTACCCTTTTGCCTTCAAATAAAGCACATGAAGGAAAATGTTTATTTTTATAGTATCGCAGGGACTGGATTATGAAATAATACCTTCTCTTTGGCCCGTATTATCTCATTTGAGCCCCTAACCACTCTGTGTGATAGCCTCCCCTCATAAATTGGACAAACAGGATGGTTGATTTGCTCATTGTTGTACTGTAGGTGGTTTGGGGCCATTGAATCCCAAGTGGAATAGGCAGGAGTGAATCACACACTCTCAGGAGTGGAAAGTGATCTCAGACAACATCGAATCAAACCTCTCTACAATATCTCTGAAAAGCAAAGTTGAACACCTCCAGTGATAGGTAACTCACTGGTTTACAAAGCAACCATAGAGTCAAAGCTTTATTTCCCGGGCTGAGGACTGCCTCATCTTAATTATTACCCACTGGTCTGGCCCTTGAACACATGAAAGATTTTCATATAACCTTAAGATCTCACAGTTTTGCATCCCTTATGTACCCAGGGCTGGGTACTCAAAGTCAAATCAGGGAACCAGATCTCAGCTGCCTTCACTAATGGCAAGCTGAGGAGACTGGCCTGTTTGAAAGAACTCTAGACCAGGAGCTAGAAGATAAGGATTAGAACCCAGCTCTAACAAGCTCGGGTCACTGCAGGCCTTAATTCTTGCTTTGGCCTGTTTCCTCATCTCTAAAATGAGCATCCTGATACCTGCCTTTCCTATCTGATTAGAAGTATGCAGATCAAATAAGATTATGGATATGAATTTCTAATCCTCAACCAAAGGTTGCAAGAGGCTGTGCTTGCAACCTGCCAGCTGCAGCTGGAGCAGAGTGTAAAATGAGCAGAAGGGAAAGAGGGGAGGCAAGGCCAGCATACAGACTCGTCCTTCCCCCAGCCCAGCGTCAGTGCTGCTGACAGCGTTGTTAGCAGCGTCTCTTCCTGCCGGTGACACAGTGTGTATGTGGTGGGGATGCAGATAAGGGAGGGGTGTTGGGAAGATAGCAGGGAGAGTCAGTAGCCGGGGACCAACATAAAGGTTAAAGGACTGGATTTTTGTTGAGATAATCATTCTCCATGAACTTCATTGTTTGGGGGGTTGGGTTTTTATCTGTTATTTGAAAACACTGTCTATTTTAGTTTCCTTTAGGCCTTAAAGTTGCGTAGCCTCACTGGCATGCAGTTTAGGGCTCTATGGAAAGAAAGGTTAGGAGCCATTATAGATACACAGTCTTATTACTACAGCTTATAATAGGAGGAACAACGATGTCAGATTCACCTAGCACCTTTCCGACATCCAGCTCCAAAGCACTTGCTGTTATCTGACTCGGGACTGTTATTTCCAGCCTCCAGGTGAGCAGACTGAGTCTCAGAGAGATGAGGCGCCTTGCCTTGGGGATGAATGGGTACAGTTAGATCTAGGGCTTGCAGGCGACTAAACCAAATGACTGGCTCCGTGAACTCTGATTTTGGTTTGCTGTTCAAACCACTGCCCTCCTTCCCACTCAGCCCCACCAAGCCCTTCTCCTGGGTCTCCTTCTCTGCCCTCAGGAGGCCTCCTGTGTAGATGAGAAGGGTTGTGCCATGGAAGATGATGACAAGACCATTCCCTAGAGCCCTTTTGCTTTTCTTACCATGTGTTTAGCAGAGTGACGGATCTGGAGGGACCCAAGAGCTCTCACTGACCCCAGTGCCATTAAACTCTGCGTGCCTGTGAAGGATATTCCGCAATAGCATAATGAAAACTTGTGTTTTTAAACATCTGGTAAGCAGATAGTATCTCAATTTCTTGAACAATTTAGCTTTAATAGTCATCGGGAAAAATGTGCAAGTCCGGACAAGGACTAGAGCTGTGTATAGTTAATCATGTAGATCCAAATCCAGTTGACTTAAAAAACGTGATGGTGGGCAACGGTTTGTTTAACGACACCATAATTTAGGAGAAATGAAAAAGATTGCCTGCTAAAGACTGTCATCCTTCATTCAAACTTTACAACAGTACCCTGCATTAGGATGATAGTAAATCCATTACGGAGACTTCTCAGGGGATGTGCCAGCTCTGGCGTTTGGAAATTGGTAAGCAAGATGCCACAGGAAAACGAAGATAATATAGATACAAATGTATTTAAGGTACTTTTGCATGTGTAAAAATGCTCTTCTTTTGGCTGCATTTCCCGATCTTGGTTAATAAGTTACATCAAAATGACCTGAAGTTAAAAAAAGGAAAAAAATCTGAGCAAATAGTGCCCCTGGTATTGTAAAGCTTTGAATGTTTTCACACCCCATTAATTTATTACTTCTCTTTCTTCATCTTTAAATTTCATTTTTTTTTTCAAAAATTCCGACTCCCTGCTGCTGCAGTGATTTTCATCTTGTTGTTAATTTTCCCTGCTCCATATGGAGCTCCAGACATTTCACCTGGAGGCTGTACTAGATTTTGCTGTAGTGATTGTACTTCCGGAGGCCAAAACTGTCATTTAGGGTTCCTGGTGCATCTGTCTGCGCCAGGCTTTTCACTGGCATGGGAGAGTGTGAATAACAAATTGGATGCACCTGAGATTCAGATGATTAGTGTGTTCTGTGAATCTCCACGACTTGTAAGCAGATAGCTCTGGGGGGCGGGGGTGGGGGAGGCGGGGAGGGCTAAACAGCAACTGGGTGAATCTGTACTCACACCTTACATTTGGGGCTTTGCGAGGGAAGTGCAAATATCCTAGGCAGTCTGAGTGCAGAGAGAGTAACAAATATTTCATCCTGCCTTGTCATTGATTAGAAAAGAGCCTTTAATTTCATTTCACCCCATGTTGTGATTAATTTGCATTCTTTGTCAGAAGTTAATGGAGTTTTTTATGGTTCACTCTGAAATCCTTGAAGACATCAGACTTGATCTGATGTTTATACAACCGCCAGCGGAATTTTTTCGTTTGATTGATGGCAAGCTTGATGTTATTCCAAACGGCTTTTTAAGCTGTTTTTAAGAATTATTTGAATAAAATGGAAGCGAGATATTGTTGTAATGATCAAGATTATCTGTTAAAAATCTGTTTCAAATAAAGAAGGTGATAAGTAGTAAAAAGGATCAAAAATATGAGATATAGTGAATAGTGATGTTATTTGTTAAAATACATAACAATGGCATCCAAATAAATTATTGCAATATATAGAGATCACTTTTATTGAAAAAGCATACCATCATCTGGCCAAATAGAATAATTAAGGCCAAGGCAAAAGGAAAGTCTGCATCTTTGGGATTAAAAATCTTTACTACCAATTGGCATTTCTCATTTATTCTGCCACCTTTTGCCACCAACGTACGAAATAGAGATCTGCTGTGCTTAACTCAAGGAGACAGGGTCTGTCAGGCCTGTTAGCTGAACAAAATGATGACATATTACTTGTCTCAATAAAGACGCATTCTTAAATCCCAATACAAGTTAAACATAAGTGGATAATAGAGGATTTTAAGTGAAAGACATGTATTCTTAATAGTATAATGACTGGCCTTTTTCACAAGACAGTACAGAAATGAAAATATCCTGTTGTTAAAAAGCAAAATACCCCATTTGTTCATGGGTAAGAGAAACATGTGTTCACCCCCCCGTACACTGTATATCAAAGTATGAAGGAAGCTGTAGGCGGCATTTGCTCAGAACCCCCTGCTACTAACCAAGGAAATACGTTTTGCAAATGCTTTTTGATTACTGATACCATTTGTTTGATTTGGGGGCTTTGCCTTGCTTCAGCAGATCCTTGCTTTGCTGTGATTGCTGCTAGTGAGACTTACTCATAGGTCAAAAAGCTACTTATCTGAGCACTTTCATTTAAAACAGATTAATTTATTTGCTGTATCTGAAAGTTTGCTAAATAATTGGGTGGTTTTAATTTAAGTTACTGCTTTCTGATCCTTGTATTAACATGATCTAAGGTCCTTTTTATTATATGCAATCCATATTATTGACCACAATTGCCCTGTTTTCATTTAAATGTAAGCAGCTTGTCAAGTAGAAAATATTTTGTTTAACTTGGCTTGGAAACCTGCTATTTTAATGTGTGAGGTTTTTTTTTTTTCAATTGACAGACTGTCTTTTAAACATACGTTTATTTTGTAGTAATAAATTGTGCTCTGGATAGAGTATTTGTCTTGTAATAAAGTAGAAAGCATATGTTCTTAAAACTATTTTAAAATATTAAACATTTTTCAAAAGTTAATGTCAAAATACTAGAGTTTTTTTGTTGGTGGTGGTGGTGTTTTTTTGCGGTACGCGGGCCTCTCACTGCTGTGGCCTCTCCCGTTGTGGAGCACAGGCTCCGGCCGCGCAAGCTCAGTGGCCATGGCTCACGGGCCCAGCTGCTACGCGGCACGTGGGATCTTCCTAGACCGGGGCACGAACCCACGTCCCCTGCCTCGGCAGGCGGACTCTCAACCACTGCACCACCAGGGAAGCCCCAAAATACTAGAGTTTTTACACCTAATTTTATTCATGTTTTAAAGTCCTTTGAGTATATATTATTAATCCTAATTTTGACAATTTAATATGGTTTTATATTCAGCGTTAAATTCACACTATAGATATCACTGTCTTATTTATGTAGTAATGTACTAATTATGCCTAAACCAACCTAATATTGCAAAATTAAACCTAAAAAGTTTGCCTTCTTTGAAAAGAAGTGTTTGGAATCTATCCTTTGTTGCATGAACTTTTTGAAATTTGAACATCAAGGATTTTAGTAAACTGTAAGTATCCAGATTTTGTGTGAGATCTCTGGTCAAAGAAAAAAACAGCAGTGGGTTATTACCCCAACTTCAGGTTCTAACCTTTAATTGGCAAGAGTCCAAAAGAGTGATATGTGTGCAGTTTTATTTTTCCAAACATTTCTAGCCTACATGTTTTAATTCATTGTTTATTTTCATCCTCACTATTGAGGATATAGACAGTTAAAATATACTGATATTTCAAGCCATAAAATCAGATTTTATGTTCCATAAAATGCAGAAGTGAAATTTAGGTGATATGAAGGTGTTCACTGATACACATTTGCTTCCTCCCAGAAATTTTTTAATTGCCTGTGTCAAATTTTTCTCCCAATGTCTATTTCATACTTATCAAGAGGTCTCATAATTTTATTTGCTTAGTCTATGCTGAAGACAGGAGGTGGGTTCCCACTATATCTTTAAAATGGAGCAGAAATGGAAGAGGAATTATCCTCCAAGTGTGTGTAGCTTAGAAATGTGAAACTTTCCATTAAAGATAAATTACTTGTTAATACCTCAGTTGAGGTATATGTAGTTAGCCAGCTAGGTTAGTGATTGTCTCTATTTTTTTAAAAAGCACTAACCCAATGTTGGTTTGGTTTTATAGCACCTTCTAAACTATTTTATGACATACATCTCAGTTTAATTGAACATGTATTTGTCATTGAGCATCTACACTGTCCTGGCACTGTGCTAAGCACTGGGAGTACGGAAATGGAACAGATGTGGTCCCTGCTGTCAAAGAGTCCAGTGCAGTGGGAAGAAAAACATAAACAAATGACAGTTGATATAAAAGGAGCCCTACAGGAGGTACTATGCTCTGGCCTCAAGAGTAAGAGGTCAGCTCACTTTAGGAAACTATGGTTTCACAGGGTAGATGATGCTTGAGCTGAGCTCTAAGGCTAGAAGGATGGAAAAGAACTTTCCAGGTATTCTAGTCAAGAGGAGAGTCATCTTGTAAAAGATAAAGGTCTAAAGCAGCATGTTGTATTTGGTGTCCTTGCAGTAAGTACTTCAACTCAATAGGTTACTACTGCTACTGTGACATTCATCTCCCTAATAGTTTGGGAATGTCCTTAGATGACTTTTAAAGCAACACTGGGAGGGAAGTAAGAAAATGTTGGTAGAATGGTAGAGGAGAGAAGTGCTGTATCAGGATGGAGATGGCACATGTAGCCGAGACCAGATAATGAAATTAAGCTTGAGAATTTCATGAATCCCTTTGAGATGACTGAGAGCCAGTCTGAGGTTGGAAATCACTGCATTTTAAGATTTCTACCCTAAGGTCAGTTGGCACATGCCTCTGAGGGGTTCCCTGCCACCCTTTATGAATTTAACTTGGCATATCGTAGAACATTTTCTAGACTGCTGGAGGATTGGTCGTCATGATCAAATGAGCTAATACCTAAGAGACCACTTTGAAAAAAATAAGGTGGTAAATAAGAGCAAGGTAATATTAGTATTATTTATATTTCCAGAAAGTACTTTAGGGATTTACCTATGTAACTCTGAAAATATATGACCATGTCTCACTCCAGTTAGGACTAAAATGAATTACTTTTCTGATCCCATAAGAGCCCTCCTTTACAGTCTTTCTTTTTTGTGTTATAATTTATCATTCACAATCACCATCATTAATATATAGAATTATATGCAGAATCTAATCATTTTTAATTCAGTAACTGGGGACCATGATTCTTTTACAATTTTTAAGTAATCAGTTTAGCCCAGAAATAGAATTGACGTTTGAAGTAATGAACTTGGTGCCCAGCCTGGCTTTCAGGGGTTACTTTGCCATCTTCTTTTCCTCTTAATCTTTGTGGTCTGGAAGGCCTTCGATTTTTCCCCCTTTGGTTTCATTGGTACTACCTCATGGAATCATAGAATTTTAGGATGTGAGGAGATCTTACAATGGTCTAGTCCAACTCATTTATTTTACAGAGGAGGAAAAGGGGGGTCCATAGCCATTAAATGACTCACTGATGATTACCAGATATTTGGCAACAGGATCAGACTGTCTCCCACTCTAGAGGGATGGGGCAGGGGGAGAAAGTGAGAGAAGGCACCCAGAGGCTTTGAGCCCAAATAGCTATCCTTATTTCACACACCCATCCTCTCAAGTACTGCCTCCCACTGGTGTGTCTACAGAGATGGAAATCACTGTTGTAGGATGCTTCGTGCCTGCCAACAGACAAAGACATCAACTTTATTTGTACTCCAGTGTTTTATTTATCACCATTCAGTATAGAAAACTTGGGTAGATGTGGGGCTAGGGGCTCATTGGCATCCAAGTTAAAAAGGGGGCAGACCTGGCCAAGCTTTGTTTGAGTACAGATTACTTTTTAGATATTTAACCGTTCTGGATTAATGCCTGGGGAGTCTGGGAATTCTTCCTCAACTAAAATGTTAATGATGCTAAGAACCCAACCTTCTTTAGTGCCAATAAAACAGACAAGCTAAGTTCATTGAAAAGTCAGTGAGTTGCCTAAAAGGAGCAAAGAGCTGATTCGATTTAAGACTGGAGATTGCCCAGGACACACCAGGTGGAAAGAGGGTGCCAGGGACTGCTAGGAGCTAAGAAACGAGGCAGTTGTCTGTTTACGCTCAGAGCCAAGGTGTCGTCCCCAAAGAATTGTGGGAAACTGAGGAAAGCAATTAGAACCAAGTGTAGACTCTGTTGTGCTGTACACTGTCAAGGTCTATAGTTGGTGACACCATGGGGGGAAGGTAAGGAAGTCTGGGGAAAGAAAGACCAAAGAGGCTGATGGAGCTTGTCTTGTTTTGTGTTCAGAAACAGGTTTCAGAGAGCACCATTCTGGGCATGAGGAGACCTCGACCCCAGTCCTAGCTCTAGTTTGATAAAATACAGTAAACAAAAGAATGTTCCCGGCTAAAGGCCTCCCTCCAGCCCCTGCTCTTTGGTCAGCCCTATGCCTCCTTGGTAGCCAGGCAGCTGGAAATGCTCAGTGACTCAGGGCAGAGGCAACTGGGGTACAACAAGTGACACACCCAACAAGTGACAAATTGAATCATTATCAGTATATGGTTTCCACCCAGCCACACACACAGAGTTAACCTGAGTTCTGGTCCTGGCTGTTCCTATTAGTTTTTTGACCTTATTTCTTTTCAGACCTCAGTTTTCTCATCTGGAAACTGATGGAGGTGGCCTAGGTCAGTCACGTGCCAAATACAGTAGGTGGGCATCCACTCTCTGGCACATACACACATGCATGCACACACAAACACATTATCTGTTAATTTTCAAAATGTGTCTAAGTAATATCTTGTATGAACTAAGAGTTATTTGGTAAACAAAGACTGAAAAATGCTGGACTAGATACGTGTGTGGTCTCCTTTCATCTTGTACGAACAGTTTCCTCCTCTTTTCTACACCTTCAGCCACGTTACTCAACACCATCTCCCCATGTCCTCCCTTAGAGTTTATTGAAACCTTATTTTACTTATATCAAAATATGAGAGGTGTGAACTGAAACTGAAACAGAAGTCAGACTTTCTTCAGTTCATTCTAGATCCATGACTTCTTCTCTTTAAACCTATTTTGAATTTACAGTCAAGCCAGTAAGACACATGTTAATTAACATGGTTATATGTGACTGTATTTCAAGATGTTTTTTCTTTCCTAATCCTGTATGAACCATGTGTTGGCTGCAGTTACAGCTTATCTCAGAATCTCAGCAGGGCAAAAAATGTTGTCAGATATATCGCGGATAAAGAAACAAAAAGGAGCGATATGTGGAGTCTTAGCTCACAAAGAAAACCTTCCTTGCAATGCCTAAAAACATGACCTGTTTTGGGGGGCATGGCGAAGCTGTCTTAGAAATTTACAGTGTCCTGAATCCAGCGAACTATATTTTATACAAACATTCAGTGACATTTAGAGGTGTGTGCAAGCCCTGTGCTTAAGTCTCAGCTCTGCCACTAAATTTCAGGGAACTTAATAAGTCACTTTGTTTTTGTGGACCAGCAATTATATCTTATCCATCATCTGAGTCCTAGAGTCTAGTACAGTGGCTGGCACAGAGTAAGTACTTCATAAACATATATGAATTGATAATTTAGTTTAATTTTACTTTTTTTACATGTTGGCAATAGCATGTTTTAGAATCAGCAGGAACTAAGAATCAATACACATCCTTAGGCTTTAAATTAATAATTTCATCCCCTTTTCTTCCATGTCTGTATTTCCACTCTACCCTGCCAGCATTAATACCTGAAGAATAAAAGCTTCCAAGGAGATGTGATAGTTGTCTTCAGATATTTGAGGATTCTCTCTAAGAAAGGATGTGGATTTGTTCTGTTAGTGTAGAAGTAGAACAGGAGGTAGAATGGACAGTCAGAAAACGTAAGCTCTGCATTACTGTATGTATTCAGACAGAAGTTCGGTCAGCAGGGGCGTAAAGGAGGGATTCAAGGGTCAGATGGGGCGGAAGCTAGGTCAGATTAAAAAACCTTTCAGGTGCTTTCAGACACCAAGTCTATGAGTCTGCTTCAGTGTTGGGCAAGACTCTCCTCAGCCAAACAAACAAAAGGCTGATGCATTTTCTGTCAGTTAGAGGGGAGAGACAACAGGTAGAAACTTCATCAGACTTGTCTAGATTCTGTAATTGGTTTAATGATCCACTCATTTTGACTCTCAAATACTCTGTCAGTGTGAAACACATAAGAAATAGAAGAGTACAGGAAAGAAGTAATTCTTTTTCAGCCCAAGACTTACACACTTCTCTGTTTCTCTCCACTGAGCCAAATATGTGACGTGGCTATCAAAAATGTGAATGCACTTGTAGCCTCTATGACAGTCTCCTAAATAGTGTATAGTGTCCAAAGCAAGGTGATATAAGCCAGTGCAAGGTATGTGTTCAGGCGTGGATATCACACTTTATGAGGAGCGTACACATACGGCACCACACTCAGAGAAAGATAACCTCAAAGGAGAATGTGAAATCATGCTTGGGTCCTTCTAGACAGCTTTCTGGTTCAGCTCACAGAAAACCCAACTCAAAGTTGCCTAGTCATAAGGGAAATTTATTGAATTACGTGACCGAAAATCTAAGTATTGCTGGTTTTAGGTAGAACTTTATCCGGTAAGTCACTTTGAGCTCTATTCTTATTAGGCTTCTCCCTTCACAGACCAAGAATGGCTGTAGAGTTCCTGGGGTGACCTGCTTCCCAGTTTAGAAGGAAAGAGCTGGTCTCTTTTTCCCCCACAAGCAACCAGAGGCTCTGGGCTTCAGTTTGATTGGTTTAACTCCCTGCACCCAGGGCATTTAGGTGATGCCAACTAGTTTAGGCCTGAACCACATGCCCCATCTCTAAAGCTGGGGGCGAAGTCTTCTTCCCACGAAGCACGTGGGCTGCTTAGGGGTGGGGAAATGCTGTTAGAGTGTCATTACTAATGGAAGGGAGAAGGATAGAGGGCAACCAAACATAGCAAATGATCCTAGGAAGAAAATATCAATAGGATGTTTGTTCAGGAAAAAAACCATTGTGGAGGCATGACAGCTATCTTCAGATATGTGAAGAGCTGTCATTAGACTTAATCACTACAGCTCCAGACCATGGGCACATCTTATAGGAAGACATATTTGGACTCAAAATAAGAATGAACTTCCTAACAATTCAAGCTACCCAAGATAGAATCGTTGGAATCCCGTCACTGGAAGTCTTCTAGCAAAGACAGGCTAGCTGTCTGTCAGGAATATTTATTTTTCTTTGGTTCCACCACTCTTTTTTTTCTTTTAATTATTCTTGGCTGCATCGGGTCTTAGTTGTGGCACGCAGGATCTTTCATTGAGGCATGCGGGCTCTTTGTTGCGGTGTGCGGGCTTCTCTCTAGTTGTGGCATGCAGGTTTTCTCTCTTTAGTTGAGGCGCCTGGACTCCAGGGTGCATGGGCTCTCTAGTTTGCGACAGACGGGCTCTCTAGTTGAGGCACGTGGGCTTAGTTGCCCTGCGGCATGTGGGACCTTAGTTCCCGGACCAGGGATCGAACCCATGTCCCCTGCATTGGAAGGCGATTCTTTACCACTGGATCACCAGGGAAGTCCCTGTCAGGAATATTATAAAGTGAATTTCTACATGGAACAAGGAATTGGACTACTTGACCTCGAACTCGTTCTGGACTCTGTGGCATGTGGGGGATTTAAGCTAATAGAGATGCAAACTAACTGATAGCTCCAGAAAAAACCCTTCAGACATTTTGACACAGTAAAATAACTTTTGCTATGGCAGATTTATTTGACCATAAGGAGCAGAATGATCAACAGGCCTTTCTCAGAAAAAGCAACACCTCCCCCCTCACCCCTCTCCCATACACAAAGAACAGATATTCTTCCTAGATTCTGAAATAAGACCACACGTTTTTTGGAGCAAAGAAAAAAGTTTGATACAGCAGATGTCTAAAATCTTCTTTGAAAAGCTCGTGCTTAATGGACTCCTTGACCAGACCTTGTACCATTAGGGAAAAGGTCAGTTTTGTAATTCACATTGGTCGTTTTGAATTGTGATCCTAAGCCCCTGCTTTTCTCACAGAATTTAGGTCTAACTAAATATTATAATTCTCATTTACCTGCCCGGGAGATGATTCACTCTGTGGCTCTTGTACACCTGTGTGGGGGAGGACCTGAGCTATGTCAACTTTACATACACAAGGGATAAAAGAGTATACGCTGGCAATCAGGTTCTTTTTTTCCTGCTCACTGATTGGCAGACCCAGCACATGAATGATGTTGCACTGTACCTTGGTGCTCCAGCTGTTGTGTGTTGTGTGACAATGCATTGTCCTTGATAACTCGGGAAGCAGTAAGAGCCAAGTGACCTAATTTATGGCTGCGCTGATTTTCTGCCTGGTCCCATCTGAGCTGTGCCCTCCTCTAGGCATCTTGGAGCCTTTCTAGCCTGCCCAGCTGTTTGTTAAATTCAGGGATATCTATTTTTAACTTTTTAAAACTGGTCACTCCTGAATGCAGCACCCCGGCCGGAGTTTGGGATGTGGGGCAGGGAGAAGGTGCCAGTGAGTGGATCTTAGAATGTGGGAATCACAGAGACCTTCTTACACCTTATTGAGTAGCCCCTTTCTAAATCCTCTTATCACTTATTTTTAAGTGATTGATTTGTGTTTAAATAAGTGATATGAGTTATTTTTTGTTGCTGTTTTGTTTTGTCCTATACAAGCTATGCTAATAGATTCACAGGCATGATAAGAACTTGAACAAGGACAGAGGCTGATGAAAAGGGGAGATAGGATAGCACAAGTGAATTGTTTTTGTTCATTTATATTATCAGAAATAATATATATTATTCATTTATTTTGTCTCATAATACGTTCAGCGTCTAAAAATATCAGTTTGCCAAAATTCCCATTTGTAGTTAACCCGGGTAAGTTTCGTTCTGTTCCTTTTCAAAAAAACAGTCCTTTGTTTGGATACTCTTATTTTAAGTTAGTGTTAGTAAGCAGTATGTATTCAGTTTGTGGTCATGTGGAAGTGATTTTTTTCTCTCACTGAGGGCTTTTTGAGATTTGGGCACTTTGTTTTTGCAAGTTATGATGGATTGGAGGTGATGTGACCCTAAGTCTTATCACCCAGCACAGTGCCAGATACAATCAGATTGAGTGCCAGTGTCAGCTCTCCTTCAGGTAGGAAAAAGAATCATGATGCTTGAATGGGCAGCTTGGGGGGTTGGGGGGTCTTTGGGCCCCTCTAGCTCATCCTTTACTTTCTAGACAAGAGCCCTAAGCCTAGTGAAGGGAGGGAGCTTCTGAAGCCATGGGGGTCTGACAGGAATTCCAGGGATCTTTCTGACTCCAAAGTTTATGCATTTGTCCCCATACTAGGGAGCCTTGTGAGTCAGCAGTCAGTTCTCAGCCAGGTTCTATCTGTGGCCTTGGGCACTGTTCCCCTCTGAGCTTCAGTTTCTTTAACAGCAAAATGAGTAGATCTTGGAGGTCCCTTCCATCTCAAAAAAAAAAAAAAATTAGGTCATTATTCTTCATTTTGAATATAAAATCTCAGTTTGCCATAATCCCTGTTTATATTTAGCCAGAGTTATAGCTTAATGAATCTGATTTGAAAAGAGAGTCCCTGGGACTTCCCTGGAGGTCCAATGGTTAAGACTCTGTACTTCCAATGCAAGGGGCACGGATTTGATCCCTGGTCGGGGAGCTAAGATCCCGCATGCTGCGCGGTGCGGCCAAAAAAGGACCCCCCCCCACCAAAAAAAAGAGTCCTTGCAAAATAACTACAGTTTCTAAAATTTGAAATTTAAAAAGAGAATAGAGTTCAACATTGAAAGCTAGAATGTGATGCCAGGAGCACAACAAATAAAAACGATATTCTTTTAAAATCCCAACCATATAATTTAATTTTATATTTCTGTTTTCTATTTAAGAGAAAATAACACAAGCTTGAAAAGCAGTAAATATGTAAAGAGAAAATTTGTCAACTGATATTGTAAGATCTGACCCAGGTCACACATTAATCTCTCAGACAAGAGCTGCAGGGCAGGCCATAATTTCAGAGAGTAAAAGAGAAAATGAAAGCTATAGCTGGTGTCTTCTCTAAGTTACATAGGTGGATTCATTTCAGTTTTCTGATTGTGCTTCTGAATATAATATAAAAGCACTGGTAGCAAGGTCTGCTTTACCACTGTGTGTGTAAAAAGTACCCCTATAGAGATAGAGGCGTAATGTGAGCCTTCCAAAGTTGATTTTTATCACCAGAGTCATTGATTAAATAGCTGAGGCCCCATGAGCAAACTTTTGCATTGGCAGTTTCCTTTCCAGGTTTGTTTTCCCAAGTCACAAGTCATATTATGGGAGCTTTTTAATTGCCAACTCAACTGTATGGCCCTTGCAAGGAAATACAAGGTAAGTATGACTGCAGTAATACCCTAAATTTCAGACCTAACTGATTTTTAGGCTTGCCTGTTGTGAAGTCATTCTTCCCCATTTAAACACATAAGGGTCTGTCTTATATTAGAATGAGGCATAACTATCCTCTGTTAGTGTGGCTTAAAATCTTGAACCTAACGGCTGATGAAAGAAAAAAAAAAAAAATCTATGCCCAGAAGAGGGAAGAGGTTTGTCTAAATAGTGTTTCAAAATGCTACTAGTTCTAGAGACTGATTAGCAAAGCCTATGACTGGAGCAATTATCGTTCTGTTCTTTGTCCCCAAGTATCAGTTAGACATAGAAAGCTCAACGCAAGCAAAATGTACAGGCAGGAAGGTGGACTTGGACAAGTTAGTTATAAACAGCATCTCATATGTTGGGAGGTGCAGGCAGTACATGAGCCCTAACAATGTTATTGTGTCCCTCTGAACTCTGCTCTCACAGCTAAGCATTTGCAAGGCAGACCCAGAATAAAGAGAGGCATTCACGAAGCTAACATTTTATATTGAGGACCCTTAGTACCACTTTTAATGTGCTTCAGAACTAGGGGCTTCACTTTTTCATGAACTGTGTGCAAAAGCAGAGGCCACGACTGGAGGCTGACTCTGTCTGGATCTGTTTTATGATTGCTGCGCCTGTACAGTAATGTGATCTTGAAAAAGGTAAACAACAAAGAGTTTAGCAGTGAAAAATATGCCTAATATAAATACAGTTGAGTTTATGGCAGTTCAGAATTTGAAAAATATGACCGTGACATTAAATTTTCCTGGTGGAATTAACAGAGGAACAGAATATAGCACTTAAGGCCATATATCTGAGACAGAGGAAGGAGATAATACATCTAACTCTATGGTCTATGTGGCATTCATATAAAGAAAAGCACAGTAGCTTTATTTAATTGAGAAATGAATCAATTATAATGATGTTGCATCATCAGATTCTTGCGAAATAGAAGATATGTCACTGCATTGTGTAACTGTTAAAAAGTAAGTGAGTATCTTAAGCATTTTGAATCAATTTCATGTACTGGCACTGCTACCTTAATACAAAATTTATGAAGATGATTTCATGTAGTATGTTGCTATCAAAAGTGTGTGATAAAACCTGATAACAGCGTCTCCCTTTAAAAACCTGGGCAAAACAGTATAACAGTATGGTTATAAGATCATAAAACAGACTTTGATATTGCTGTTTCTCCTTTTCTTGTAGTAAAGAGCAAGTGTTACAATAGTACAGTTTTAAGCTGTCTTAAACCATGCTTTTAACCCACAGATTAGGGCAGGATGGAAACTTTTTCTAAGGTCTCGGTTTATGAGGAAATTTTCATTTAGTTCACGCAACTCATGTTACTGGGAACAATGTCTCACAATCCATTCCTGAATTCATTTTGAAACATGTCACTTAAAATGTTTGCTACATGTTTTCCTCAGAGAATTTGTAATCCCCCTGACTATTGGAAATTTATGAAAAACATTCTCTTTGATGTCAAAAACAGCTTTCTAATTCTGTGTACATTAGAAAAAGTAATTCTCCTGTTGAAGTAGATATATCTTACTGAGAATGTTTGGGGGAGGCGGTGCTTATCTGTGTGTACTTTAAAAAAATACAGTTGACCCTTGAACAACGAAGGGGTTAATCTGCATACAATTTAGTCGGCCCCCAATTTCCAAGTATCCGAGGTTCCTTCGCATCCCTGGATTCAACCAACCATGGACCATTTAGTACTGTAGTATTTACTAATGAAAACTAGCCACGTATAAGTGGACCTGCACAGTTCAAACCCATGTTGATCAAGGACCAACTGTAAAAGCAAACACCAAAGATATCTCATAGGAGAATTTACCTGGGTTTTTTCATGATTTTTTAAAGATGCTGTGGCTTGTTACTAAAACCCTAACCACTCCAGGGTGGTAGTTAACAGCTCTGTCTTCCTTTTTAATGTAAATCTTTCCCCACAGACCCTTACGCAGAAGTACTCATTGGCTAGAGGAACAAGAAGAAGCATCAGGGCAACATTCAGTAGGAACTATCGAAGTAGACCAAGAGCCAATCAACCTGAGATGGAAGTTTCAGGGAGTGGTGATTGGGGAGGGCACGATGAGGAGCCAAGAGCAGGAAGGAGCGGGTACCATGCTCAGCTGAGACAATACATGGGAAAGCACTTTCTAAAACATCTAGCACTCGGTGGAAGGGTCTGCTGATCAGCCACAGGGATGCAAAAGAAATGCAAAAACATGGCTTCTGCCCTTGAGGAGCTTAACAGTCTAGTTGAGAATAAGCCACGTGCCAAAACTGATCATTTATCAACTTTACCATGCCAAGTATAAACACATGCAAATCCAGTTGTTTTTAAGGAATGCTGTGATTGTAGGCAGATATGATGCTAGAGAGAAAGGAGCACGAGAGAGGCCCCAGCACAACCACAGCCTGCTCCTGTGGCCTTGGGCCTGCCCGCCTCTGAGAGGCCCGGTTTTTCCCATCATAGACTAGAGATGACCATCCCTGCCAAGCTCAGGGTGGTTGTGAGATCTAATGAGAACATGTATATGAAAGAACTATTAAAAGCACCATTAAAAGCATATAAGGGGGCTTCCCTGGTGGCGCAGTGGTTGAGAGTCCGCCTGCCGATGCAGGGGACGTGGGTTCGTGCCCCGGTCCGGGAAGATCCCACATGCCGTGGAGTGGCTGGGCCCGTGAGCCATGGCCACTGAGCCTGCGCGTACGGAGCCTGTGCTCCGCAACGGGAGAAGCCACAACAGTGAGAGGCCTGCGTACC